>NC_068969.1:3567550-4817550 GCF_026419915.1 Harpia harpyja
GATAATGTTAGCTACCAGTGTGCAAGGCCCAAATCTGGATTTTATTTTATTTCTTTTAAGGTTTTTTGGGTGTTGTTTGGGTTTTTTTTTTATTTTGTTTTTGCTTTTTTTTTTTTTTAAACAGACAACAGTGGCACATCGGAATTCCTACAGAGTAAGACAAACACAGGACTTCTGAGACACCAGAGTGATTACTGAAAGCACTGCATCAATTACAGCTGAAGTCAAAGGACTTGTACCTGTTATACCTTGTGGGTTCCCTGTAACCCACAGGGTTCTTTTGTAACAGAGCTGTCATTAACGCAATACAAAGCAGAATTATTGTTAAAAGAGTGGCATTTTTCTGCACATTTAAGCCTGATCAGTGTAGCAATGTGGAAATATCAGAATGTTAATGTAAGTGGTTTGGGTCTGTTTCCTTGGAGAAAAAGCCAAAGCATGACCTCTCAAGCTAATGTTGTTCCAGCTACACTAGTGCAACGGACAGCAGCATTTTGTCCTTGGTTTGCAGATTACATCAGCTCTGTTGTGGACGTGGTCAGCATCTTCTGTGTTCACAAGCTTGCATGTTGGCCAGATCTTGAACAATTAAAATTATTGCAAAATACATTTGTGCAAAAATGAAAAAAACCCAAAGGGTTTCTTGGAGAGTAAGGATTTGTTGTTCGTGTTACACTGTGTGACTTTCCTTCTTCAAATTCCTTCGTAACAGAAAGGAGGGTAGAGTATATATACAAAAATGTATTTTTTAAGTATTTTACTTCCTAGTATATGAGGGACCAAATCCTGTCTGCATTCTGTAAATAGCACTCTTTATGCAGCTGGCAGATTTTTTTTTTCATCAGTAAAGAAGATCCAGGTGTAGGTGAATTTACTTATCAGGTTACTTTCCAATCTGACTGAACAAAACACATTTCAAATATCCAACTGCTGGTGTTGCCCTTATAAAAGGCTCACACAAGTGGCCTGAGAAAGTCTCAGATTTTATAGATATTATTTTCCCCTTGAAAATCTAAGTAAAAAAAAAAAAAGTAAATCCAATAATCCACTTGGTATTTCATTCTATTCTCACACAGAGCTTAAGACAAAAGCAGAAGTTGGGGCTGAAACGTTGGCTATCCTCACACTGACAGTCAAAAGACACGCTTCTGGAAGCAGGGAACAAAATATCTCAGTCGCTAGAAGTTCTGAAGCACATCAGTTGTGGGTTTTTTAAGCCAGAAACCAGATAATTCACCCATGATCTGAACGCAGCTTAGTCTTGCGGTAGATAGCAAAAATCTAAAGATTGCATTTCTTATTGCTATTTGTACAACAAAAGACTTCGTTGCCTTGTCCGTTGTTTTACTGAGCCACTGCAACAACTGACCTTGTCTTTTAAGTGAGATCTGTCACGACTGTGAAAGTGTTCACTGTCTTTCTCTATTTGGCCACGTCTGCGCTGTCATCGCCTGTTCAAAGAGGTCAGGACTGCAGCATCAACCTTCCATTACGAGCATTCAGAAAGGCTTTGAGGTGCACTGCTTTCTGCATTTTATGTAACCAAATGTGTCACCATACTAAAAGCACAACCATGCAAATGTCACAGATGACCATCTAACATGCAGTTGAAAGGCACAGATATATCCCCAAGTCCAAATTCATTTTTTGTTTCCAACATTCAAGGCAAGCACGAGTTAGAAGAAATCATGGTAAGCAGAAAATCCTAAGATAACTTGAAAAGAAATTGTCACCAAGGATTCTCTTCAGAGATAATATTTTTTTTCCAAATCACTTGTTCGTAGTTGAGTCATCCCAGAAAGCATTTAAAGCTTGTGGAAATTTGTCACTGCATATAGGATGATGAGTGAAGAATTCTTACAGATTATTTAGAAATTTCCTTTTTGCATCTGTAGCTTCAATTGCACTTACATAGTGAATAGACTCAAACATACAGTCAAAAACATCTTCCCCCACCACCTTCCTACTTGTTCCCAGTCCTCAGGTTCAATTACTACTCTGTTATACTTAATAGTGCCATCAATGCTGCAGTACTTTAGCAATAATAGAAGCATCACATCAGCAGTCAGTATCTTCAGTAAATACATTAACCACCAACTCGTTCATGCTAACAAATCATTGTTTACTTTTGAAATGCGTTTTAGCAACCCACGACATTCATGAATCAAGCGAGATTGGTGTATGCAGCCTCTGAATGTTATGAGACAGACTCAGCTTTTAACTTTACCAAACAAAACTACATGTTCAATAAAGCAGACATGATAATTGCTTCATTTCTCCATTTTCCACATGCACATGAAATAGTAAGATTTACGCACAGAAAACGCACACAGACCTGTCTAGAATATTTCGGACTCATTGGGTATGAAGAAATTCATTATCCCCAAACTACTATTTATCATGAAAACAACTGCGTAAAATTTATGCAGACTCATGCTCATATGAGCACACACATGATAAAAATAAACTGTAAAAACTAGCAGTCCATCCTGATCATCACCAAATGACGTCATTTGTACCTTTATCCTCAGAAGAAACAAAAAACCAGTGATTTCTTACACATTCTACAAACTCTAAAGATTTAGAACTCTCTTACAAGGAGTTCCCTACAATGCCAGTGTTGATATTAAAATGCTTCAAACTTATCAATGGTTAAATTATGCTACCTAGTTAAAAGAAAAAATAATATTGAGCTATAAGTTCTTAACACAGTATTAACATGTCAATTTCTGACCGATTTCATCCATTTACCATTAGGACTGAAATTTATTTGGCAACTGAAGGAAGATACCAGCTTATGTTTTCTCTGTTTCCCCTGCCCTACCTGAAGTATTTAGATTCACACACATTAAGTGACTTGATCCCCAGCTAAAGTCAATTTGAACAGCTCAAGTTGAGTGTCTGAAATTCAAGTCACTTTTGCACCTGCACACGAATTTATTAACTCCAAGTTTTAAATCACTGCCCTTCATATCTAGGTCTCCACACTTAAAACATAAGCTGCCAAGTTCCTCAGATTTTGAAGCGACAAGGATCAGCCACTGTCCCTTTAATGTTCCACCTCATCTCCAAAAGGAACGTCTTTTTACTAGAGCTCAGCGTGATTCACTGGAATTTGCCAGGCAGGTCAGGAAATCCCCTGAAGCAGAGGAAGAATATTAAAGAGAGGGGACATGTATATCAAATCTCATTACTGTTCTCTTATGAGAATCAATCGAGTGAAAGGACGTGATGATGTCATTATGACATCATTTACTTTGGGATTAGAAATTCACAGCTACTTAGCAACCAAAGCTGTCCAATACAGAATTAAGAGATCCAGTAGAAGATGTTATCATCTGACCCATTTACTGCAAGATAAATATTTGTCAATTCTTGTTTCAAGACTTTATAAGACATACCATAACTTAAGATCCCCATTGTTTTGAGTACAGAATATTAGAAAGAAAACATTCTCTCTGAACCTTTTTTATTAATATCCAAGTACATTTTTTTACCCCATAACAGCTCATATGCACGTTCCCTCACAGGCATCTTCCTTTTCACCTTCTCATAGATCTAAACCCTAAAAATGCAAGAAGAAAAAGCTTGTGCTAAACTGACTTTATTATTTTAAGAACTACTATCTCTATCAGAAACGCAAACCTCTCATAGTGAGGGAAGACCAATATAATTGCATAAGAACGCAAGCTTAAAAAGCATGTTTATTTCGATAAACTAAGCTGAAAATATCTAGTTGATGAGCTCCAGTATCTGCCAGAAATTCCAAGATAAAAAATCAAAAGCTTTGTGCATGAAAAAAGAATTGGTCGCGCTACTTCTGTGGCTATTTCTGGGACCTGAAAAGGGTTTGATGCCCGGAATCTATGACTGACCTGATTTTCTTTAAAGTTCACTCATGTCTGTTGAAAATACAGTTTAAACGAGTTCTAAAGCAACTGGGCAAAGGTAATACAGGAACTGAAATTGTAACTAAATCTTTAAATCCATTACCAACAAGCTAGAAACAGAGCACTAGGCTGACACTTCATGTTTTCAAATCCATGCTCTGCTGCAGACTAACAGAGCATTGGAACGCATTGAATATTAAACGAAAGAAAATAAAACACTCCACCTTCTGGAAATAACTTTTATTAGGATGAGGCTGTTTAAGATTTCCATTGAACCGAGAGCTCGGCGTTCCCCCGGAGAGCCGAGGAATGCCCAGCAGGTCACGCAGACCTCCGCTCTCCCTTCTTCGTTTCTAGCGACAACCGTGCCTTTACAAACGCACGCACGGACAGACGAAGCCTGAACGGATCTCAGCAGCGACCGCCCGTGCATTTGAAAGAAACGAAGTGTCACCGCCACCCTCCTCGGCACCCGGAGCCGCCACCAGCGCGACGGCAACAGGCGACCGCCGGCGGCCGTTTCCCGGGCGATTTACCTCAGCGGCCCCCGCGGGCGATTTACCTCAGCGGCCCCCGCGGGCGATTTACCTCAGCGGCCCCCGCGGGCGATTTACCTCAGCGGCCCCCGCGGGCGATTTACCTCAGCGGCCCCCGCGGGGCCCTCTCCCCTCGGGGCTCCGCCGCCCTCCCAGGAGACGCCGCCGGCGCCGCCTCAGCCTCCTTCCCCCATGGGCGGTCGCGTCCCCCCGCGACCGCGTCCCGCCAGGACGGCAGCAGCCCGCCCAAGGGCGCGGGGCACCGCCGCGTCCCCCCGCGGGGCAGGAGAGCGCCGCCCGCCTCGCCTCGCCTCACCTCACCTCACCTCAGGGTGCCGCGGCGGCCGCGAACCGAGCACGGGGAAGGACTGAAGTTTGCGTTCAAACGCGGACACCTACCTGCCGCCGTGGCGGAGGAGGAGGAGGAAGAAGAAGAAGAAGAAGAGTTGCCGCTGCCAATCGGCCCGAGCCACCAGCGCTGCCCTCCCCGAGCGATAGTAATGTTCATTTAAAGCTCGGCGCCCGCCGCTCCGCCGCGCCCTCCCCACGCAGCAGCGGCCGCGCAGCAGCGGGGCCGGCCGCGCGCCGCCCCGCCCCGCCCCCAGCCCGCCCCTGAGGAGAGGGACCGGCGGTCGGGCCCTCAGGCGGCGGCCGGCCCCGGCCCCGGCCCCGGCCCCGGCCCCGGCCCCGGCCCCGGCCCTCGGCCCTCGGCCCCCGCGGCTCTCCTCTCAGGCCTGACCCGCCTTCGCCCGGCCGCAGGCTGAGATCCCATCGCTCTGCGTGGAGGCGACGCCTCTTACCAACGCGCTCGTTCCCCCCTCGTCCGTCTCCGGGCAGGCTCCAGAACCCTGTCAGGCAGACCCGTGCCGGAGATCGGTTCCCCCTGAGCAGTTTGGCGATTGCGGGTTTCCCCTCGGCCTGAGTTAACAAAAGTTGAACAAAGAAGTTAAGAACGGCAAGTCTGGGGAGCTGCTAGAAAAACTAGCAGTTTTTCTGACCGAGTTTGAGTGGTGTGTGTTTCCAAGTGGAAAGGTATTTCAAACACGAAAGCTTAGAACTGCGTTTTCAAAGTGCTGAAACGTAGATATGTTTCCAAACTGCCTCAGAAACGCCTAAGTGTAGGAAAAGAATTGGGCAGAATCGCCCCTTTCCTGGGATCCTTCTCAGTTTGACGTTTTCTCGGTGTAAGATTTCCAGTCAGAACCCCCTGGCCGTCTCTCTCTGAGGGCACGCTCCCCAGCAGGGGCAAGAGTGGGGTGAGCCCACCACAGCGGTAACACCTTGGAGCAACACTGCCTTGTCCCAGGGATCGCTGAGCAGATGCTCTCCCGTGTCATACAGTGTTCCACCAAGGACAGACGCATCCCAGATATCCAATGAACGTTAACAGCTAGAAGAAGAAAACATTGGCTCCTTTGACTTCCCAGGTGACTCTCTGAAATGAGTGGATGGCAGTGACAACTGGCCAGAGGACTGAACCAAAAGAACACCTTCTAGAGAGGTTTTCAAGGTAAGCTGGTTTCTTTTGCGGCAGGATTCAAGTAGCCATCGGCGTAGTTGAAGAGTCAGCCCTGTGTCTTTTCTATATATTTCACTGCATTAAAGCACAGCGTTTGTTGTGTAGAAGATGAAGTAACATTCACAATGTCTGCTAGCGTCTGTTGGCTTATGATTGATACACAAAACTGGTAACAAAACCAGCAGTGTACATTGCCCTGTCATACACTTGTCAAGTCAGGAAGACCTAGTCCCCTCTTCCTCCCAAGCAGGTCCGGAGGGGATTTTTGGTTATCGTTTACCTTGTCGGTGAATTATGAACCCATCCCAAATCTTTGTCTGTCTTCTTAATGTCTACATTGCTTTATGTGAATTTAAGGATGATGTGCGAACTAACGTTTAACACATGATAATCGTACAGCAATAGAAATATAAACACTGATGTTTGTTACTAGGACTTGCAGATAGAAAGGATACATCTCATAGAATTGGCTAATTACCATTTTGAAACCCAGCTTATTGTGCAGGGCTTGCCAGATTGCTCAAAATCTTCAGTGACTTGCTTGTGACTTTTAATGTGGAAAATATGCTAGCAGAGTTTAACACTGTTGCCCATTAATTACAAGGAGTATTTATGCTGAGACTAATAATTGGATTGTCCTGTAATCCACCATAATAATCAGGAATTTTCTTTGCCCATGTGGTTTGAAAAGGTAATAGCTAATGATATTCTAGCTAATTTATACAGTGTCGATGAAAAACTACTGCTCAGGGTTATAGATTTTGCTACTGATTAGCACTTGATTAGCCCTTGTCTTCATCATGGTCCCATTGTCCTTGTGCTTAGGCTAAGTATTGGTTCTGATTGACTTGGCTTTTTAAAAACATACTATATATTCAGTTATTGAGACCTGTTGCCAGAGGAGTACTAACTGACTATTCAGTTAACTTGAGGCTGGATCTTAAACAGGAGAGCTACCTTTCTCTGGGCATGGATGTGCCATGAGTACAGAAGAGGCTACAGCCCTCCCCACTCCATTGGCATTGTCTGGTAAGACATCTGTGGGTGACCTGCCATGTTGTGGCCGTGTGACTGTCTAGGTTTCCTCTGCACTGGTTACAAGGCAGTGGGGTTGGCTGTCTTTTGCCTCCATGACAATTTGCGTTGGTAAGGTCAAAATCACCATCTGAAAAGTAGCTACATAAATTAGCCATCTGCAGCTGCAGGTAGAAGATTTTGTACCACTTTTCCTCACGTTTTTGAATGAGGTGCTTTAGCCGAGATGTGTTTCTTTCTACTGGAAAGCTCCAATTTTGCAGAGTAACTCAATATTAAGAGAATAAATTCTGTGGCAATTTCTGTTAATAGCCAACACTGTGCAGAGCAAGCCCTAGCACAGTGGTTCCCAAATTGTTGCTCATGAGCTGCTGGCCACTGCGTGTGATCTACATTTCAGCAGTCCACCTGTATTAAGACAGTAGATTTCAAATTCACCTCAATTCGGTTTGATCTGATTACGGTCCATGAGAGATTTGGAAAGTTAAAATTACCCTACTGATCCAATATGCTTGGAAATTGGTGCTGTAGTATCACAGAGCCAAAATGCTAACCCATACTTCCTGCCTTCCTCAGCCTTCCTACCTACAGCTTTTTCCTGACTGCATCCCTTGAAAGGAACAAGTCTGTGATTTGTTTTGGAGGCAGTGTCATAATCTCTAACTATTTAAGCTTTAGCTGCCAGGAGAGCTGTGACAGGGTCCAGTGGAAAGTTCTACTTAAAATTGGATGTCATGCTACAGTTCATTGACTTGAAAAAGATCTGCTACTGTTCCATCATAACTCAGAGATTTGGGGGGCTGCAGTTATACTGACTTACAAGGCATGCAGATGTGTCCAAGCTAACTTTAAACTCAAAGCCATGAGAGTACAGCATGGATTTCAGCACAGGCTGCACAAGCTTGTGGTGCTCTTGACACTCGTACTGCTCTTGGTACCGACACAAAAAGACCTCTGTCTGTCCATTGAACTTAGTGAGTATCTGATTTTTAATGCTGTTACATGCCGCAGAATTCCTTACAAACATCTAAGGAAAGGGAGCTCCTGTTTAAAGAAGCTCCTGTGAGGGAGGAAAACTATGGTTTCCCCCGAGTTTCCCCCAGATTATTTATAAATGTGCTAGGCTTCGCCTGCTGTGTTGGCAAGTTGATGAGTCAGAAGCACGTATCTAGGGGAATCTGTTGAATGTATGGTTCCTGGATGCACAGACCTGTCTCCCTAGGGGTGTGACTGTGTGCTGACTCCCCTGAAGGACATATTGGGTGAGCATGGGCTTGGCTGCACGTGCTAATGTAGGCATCTCTGGGAGAAAGAAGGGCGTAAGTCTGGAGCGTCCCACACTCTAGTCGGTTCTGAGAAGAGACCCAAGATTTACATGTGGGACAAGCTTGCCAGTGGGAAACTGTCACTTCCAGGAATTTAGTGTAACCTGGCTAATCTGGAGAGTCTAACAGTGTGCATTTGGCAACAAATGTTACTGAGGCACTGTTTTAGCAATCTAAAAAAGTTGATATTAGGGGTTTGAGGGCTGAAGCCCTAAACATGCTAGTTCAGTTGAGGAAACTGAAAATGAGCGTAAACTGGAAGCTGTTCTCTGCAGGCCTGAAGGAAGAAGACAGTTGCACTGATAAGTACAGAACAACTCAGTACTTGTTTTGGCAGGTTTAAGAACTATTGCTGTCACTGTATTTGCACCAGTTTTAATACTGCTAAACCTTACAAGCTACAGTGCTGTAATTTTAATGCTATTCTAGATGACACGATAAACAGACTGTTGCTCTGATCATTCTATTTGTCAACTGCTTAAACAATTCCAGAGTGTAATCTTTCCAAAAGGTAGCATTTATACTGCTTTTTTTTTTGCCAAAAGGAAAATACATCCCCGTGGTCAGTGTTGGTTGTTTTTTGGGGGGGGGGTTCTTTCTTTTTTTTTTTTTTTTTATATTGCAGCTTTTGATAGTTAGATATCAGATAGGAACTAACTCTCAGCAAATAAAGATCGTGCACTGAGTAATGTACCATATTCAAGCACCATATCCTGCAGTAGCCTTTGTTGCCAATAATTTGCTAAATTGTCAAGGCTTGTGGTCATTACCCTTTTGGTTTTAAGTCGTCAGATCTCAAAAGCTTAGCAAGGTTATGGCTAGCCAGGACTTGGATAAGAAATGTAATCACACAGGTGCTGCACAGTGTGACATTACTTACTGAGCAGAAGGGTGCTTCTATGGAGTGTTGGAAATGTATCAGCTGAATCTTAAGGTTCTGGCTAGCATTTTTGATGCAAGATCCCATAGCATTCTCTCTGTACTAGCTAACATAAGACTAACTCAATTTCCCTCACCCAGTTCCTATCTAATAACTGCTAAGTATACCCCAGTGTTTCAGTTGACTTTTTCAGAGAGTCTTTACTTCCTGCCCTTTCTCATTGCATGGAGCAGTGTGTTCTGATGACCAGGTGCTATGTTCCTTCTTGGAAGTGGCTGCATTGCAGAGGTTAAAGGACATCCACCCTCATTTGAGCTCGATTGCATGAGTATAATTAAGTACAGCATTTGGCCAACTTTTTATCAAGAGCTCGTGGAGCCTTTGGGATGAAATATGCTATTATGATTATAATTTGCTATTAATTATCTGTTGATTAAAACCAGCAGGAATGTGTGTCACTACTAAGGCTACCCATATCTCCCTTTTCACAGAGTCAAACAGCAATGAAAACTTTATATTGCTTTGGCAAACTTGGTTTTGATTTGGAAGTTTTTAGCTGTTACAATTTAACTTGTGCTCCTTATGCCCTATCTTATTCAAGCATGAAGTAGAGAAGCTGGGAAAATAAAAGGTCTTGCTGCTGTTTTTTCGTAAGTTGCTGTCGAAGCTGCAATGCATTTCTGACCTGCCAGGGCAACTAATAGTCACTGTCTGTTTGAAGGATCCTCAAGCACAAACGACAATACTGAGACTGATCAGCATCACCTCAACTGTTAAGGTGACAGTAAGGGGTACAGCAACAAGAGGTAACAAAGGAAAGTACTTAGCTATTTTTTAAAGTTGGCTGGCCAAATTTGCCCAGGCAGTGCTGTGGAAATTGCTGTCTTGAAGTATCTCCACCAACAGCAACCTCTATGTTGTGAATGTTGGCTTTGGGATGACCGAAGGCAGCTTCTGCAGGCTTAGGCAGTTTGGAGCCTGATCCAAAGTAGCCTGAACTCAGCGGGAAAAAGTTTCTCACTGACTTTGACAATGGTCTTTGGAACAGGTCCCTGATAATAATTGCGTTGGAGCCTAGCCATGGTGGTTGCTATTAGAGCTAGGGTTTGGCCTTGACAGATGATGATAAATAATCTAATGATTATTATAGCACTTATTTTTGCATTTCTATAGCATTAAAAGGCATTCATAATGTTTCGTTATATTTTTACATCTCAAAGAAAGAAAGTTGGCTTGAATTGTGTTTTAAAAAATAGCTTACATCTGTCTTGGCTCTCAAGAGCAGTTATTGGACTTTGATAACATCTGGAAGGGAAAGAAAACTATTGCATACAAGGACAGATACTAAGTATAGCAGGGACAAAAGATTTGAGTCTCTCATCACAGCATTCAACTGAAGGAGAAAAGAGACTATAGGGGGGCGTTGTATGGCTGAGGAAGTAGCAAAAGCCAGTTTCATCAGGGACAATAGTTGTGAAGGTGGTGGCAGTGCCAACATTTCCTGTTATCCAAAAAAGTTTTCAAAATTTCCTTCTTCAACACACTGCTTCAAACCATCAGGGATTCTAGCATTAAGACTGGTCTTTACAGTTTACTGATGCTAGCTAAAGAGATTATATTTAAAATGCAATGAACATTATTTTCATACTGCAAACCATGTCAAATTAAGCTGGGACTAGGCATGTTTTTTTTCTTCCTACCAGAACAGTGTGTTGGGTGCTTTTCTGGAAAGAGCAGCACCTTGCTGTCTAGGAAGACATCTTCTCACACAGAAACACATTATCTCACATAGCCTTGTTGTATGGCAATATTTTCACATGGCCCCAGTACCACTGTGCTGCCTGCAACACCACAAATCCTGAAGAGAGAAGCTAGTTCACAGACTGTATGGATGGAGCACAGGGTGAACTCACTCCTGTATGTCTTGCAAAGAAGAGAGCAGTTCCTTATAGGGTTTTTTCACCTTTAAACGGCTTCTTAAGTTATCAGCGAATAGCACAAAGGAATTAGTGAGACCTTATACCATTCTTCTCTGTAGAGGCACACAAAACACACTGCTTGAAATACATAGTTTTCTGATTGCAGGGCACTTGTACCAGGAACTGGGCTTGTGCATACCATTCTAGTCTATAGCAAATAATATTTTTTCTCTTTTTCAAAAAATCTTTCAGAATTGATTGTTTCAGATTTTGAGAACTTGAGAAATCCAAAGGACTTTGTACTCAATTCATTAATCATTGCACTCTTTGGGGGTTACTGGATCTTGTCCATGGGAAATGTGCTTAGAAATGCACTAAGTCAGTTGAGTGAGTTCTTTTATACCACTTAATTGAACCTCATCAGCGTGTTTCTCCTGTTTGCGCAACGGGTATCTTGCTGCATTGAGGCAGTATGACTTGCTGAGCAGAATCTTAGGCTTTCTATATGTATATTGCTTAGTGTGAATGAGGTTTGGTTTCTTGCTCATAAAGAGGAGAATTAAACCCTGGAAGGATGACTGTATAAACACAAGATCCATCCTTCACACGCTCTTAAATAGGTTTAAAGGGGGCAAGTAGCAACATTATACTTTCCTCTGAGAGGAAGGATTCTTCCCTATGAAAGGAAAGTAAACCTCTTCTCATTCTTGTAACACTTCTATATATCCAAGCCCTCAGTTTATAGTGTACCTTGAAGATGAAGGTAGTATTTGTCCAATGCATGACTATTACCTGACAAATCTGCCTCCAGATTTCACACCTCAAGAAGTTAGACATCACTACAGAAAAGAAATCAAGTTGTTCTCTCAATGCATCATCTTTTTTTTTTTTTTTAAGATACAGTAAGGCAGGTGATGCAAAAGCTTATAATCTTTGAGGGTAAATATAAGAGTTTCTGTTTCAAGCTAGTTTGCTGAAAGAAGGGGAGTATCACCAAGTACATATCTATGCATAGGTCCTGATTTTCTAAGCCAAGGGGATTTTCTAGGAACTAAATTCAAGGGACTATGGCACTATTTGGTGGAGCTGTGTGAATAAGAGAAGCAAGAAGGAATATTTCTGTTACCAGCTCAGAGGAAACATTCTATAAAGTGCAAGATAGCTGAAAGCAGAACAAGAAATGGAGTCTCTGTTGAGTTCTGTGTTATTCAGCAAAACAAAACTTCGATCTTTCTCTAGAAAGAAAGACTGCTTCAAGGTAATGTCATCCCCCACTTATCTTCTAACAAGCTACCAACTTAACATAATCACTCCTATCAGAAGGTTTTAAACAGAACTTTGGAAAGGAAGTCCTCAAATCTGTGAAAGGGCCATCTTTTTTTCACCAGAGAACACATATGCTGTGCTGTGTGAACTTGTTGAGGTGAAGAACTGAGTAACATTCAAAGCAATACTAGACATTCATATGAATGATAAAAATATTCACAGTTAAAAAACAAACATACAAATATATCTTTTGAAAGAGATTAAAAACTGTCAGTGATTTAATTCAGGCTTTAAATTTGAATTATCAGGACAAAATCTTCCACAGTGGAAGTTCTGCCATCTTCTTCTGGTAATTGGGTATACTATTTCTGGAGTTAGGATACCCTCATCCATGTGTCAGGCATTAACATCAGTTAAAAAATTACAAATATTAAAATCTTAACTGTGGTTTTAGTATGCAGAGCCATTTAATGGACTTAGTGCCATTTTAGGAGCCTACCGGCATTTTGCACTTTCTTCTGGCACTGTCACTATATTCAGTGGTGTGTTTGTAATGCCTGTTCAGTATAGTTAGACAAATTAGTTAGTTCTAGCTCAATAGTGCAGTATTTTCAATATTTTGATGCTTCTTTTTATTACTCTAGTGTGCTTTTTCCTCCAGTAGGATGTTCAAATAACTTTTAAAGTCACCTGAAGAATCCCGATTCTCAGCAGCCACCTGTTTCAATGGTGCTGTGCTTTGCAGTTTGACAGTGTGTCCCTTTAAATTACCTATATGGTTTTGGTTTTGTCTCTGAATCAATTTGGCTCTTTCCTCAGTCTTCATACCTAAGGCAATAAGCATCAAAAGGCAATGGGGACCAGTTCACTAGGAGCAATACCAGCCTGTGGCTACTACAGTGCTAGAAACAGTGCCATGGGAGGTGCTGTAGTTCAGATAAAGCAAAACCAGAGAGCCTGGCTGCTGTGGTGCAAGTAGTTTTTGTTGTTCCTTTCATAAGAGCAAGAACTTTTAGCTGTGGTGTTCTGGCCATATTCCAACCTGGGTAATTACATTCTGCCTGCCTTGTGTTTTCCTTGCAGCTGTAATTGTTGTTCATTTCTTACTGTACTGGTTTTGGCTGAGATAGAGTTAATTTTCTTCATGGTACCTGGTATGGTGCTGTTTTTTGGATTTGAGACCAAAACAGTTTTGATAACATAGGGGTGTTTTAGTTATTGCTGAACAGCGCTTACACAGCATCAAGGCCTTTTCTGTTTCTCACACTTCCTGTTTCTTACCCTGCCGGTGAGTAGGCTAGGGGTGCAGAAGAAGTTGGGAGGGGACACAGCTTGGACAGCCGACCCCAACTGACCGAAGGGATATTCCATACCATATGACATCATGCTCAGGAATAAAAGCTGGAGGAAAGGAGGAAGAGGGGTGGAAGACATTTGGGGTTATGGCATTTGTCTTCCCAAGTAACTGTTATGCATGATGAAGCCCTGCTTTCCTGAAGTGGCTAAACATCTGCCTACCAATAGCATATAGTGAATGACTTCCTTATTTTGATTGTGCACACAACTGTTGCTTTACCTATGAAACTGTCTTTATCTCGAGTCATGAATTTTCTCACTTTAGATTGGTAAGCTCCATCGATCCCTGTTTGCAGGGTGGGAATACCCCAGGAAAAGTCATAATTCTGAATAAGTGAGGACTGTATGTATTCCATTGTCACTTATGAAGTTTCTGCTTGACTTGTAGTAAATATTAGCTACAGGGGGGTTGTGGTTTTTTTTTCTCTCACATATGTGTGATCTCTGTATAAGAAAGTCCCATCAAGCAGGACTACAGAAAGCACAATAGAGGTAAGTGCAGATTCTGCCACTTCATGAGCTTACGAGAACAGCTGTCTAGTTAACATGACTTTGAATTTGAGGTTCGATTTATGTGAGAAAAATCTACAAGGGAGGAAGTGAACTTCAGCAGCTGGAAATGTATTTTGATTACACTCTGATTAATTTCCTGGGGAGAGGGTGAGACACTATCATTTTGCAAAAATGTGCTAAAGTATTTTTTGTCCTCTTCTGAAGTTTTCAAAGCTGTATCCTTGCAAGACATTGAAGTCCTCCATAATGAATTTTCAGTTTCAGTTTATTTTGGGACCTAACTCTAACCCCAAATGTGATATTTGTAGCCCACCAACAAAACATATTATGAACAGACTGACTGTTCTACTGATGTTCTTTTCAATTGGCCATGTGTGCCTGATAAATGGGAGAGCCCTTACAAAAGCAGTTCTAAAATCAATTTTAGCTGGCGGAACAGGAGGGAGAGGGGAAAAGCAATTAAGCACCTACAAGGGAATTGATTTTCACTGGGAGAGTAAGCAGGTATTATGTATTCCTGTTTTGACTTGGGTTCTACTGATGGTGATTGTATGGTCCTATTAGCACAGTGTCTCACATTTTGCTGGTTTATTAACGTCTATATAAAGTTATTAATAAAGAATTTCATATGTTGAAAAAACCCCAAACAAAACAAACACCATAGTGCACACATATCCCAGTAAAAGTTAATGTTAAAAGCACGTTGGAAGCCAGCACTGTTTTTCTCTGTGTGCTAAGAAAATCAATTTTTAAAAGTCTCTTCAATCCTTACCCTATAATTACCCGGTCACCACACTCTCCAGTCCTGTAGCAGTGGCTGGAAAAGCAGCAGCAGCAATTTGGAAAAGGAAATCTCTCTTCCCCCTGCCACTTTGTCATCCTAACTCAAGAACGAGCTAGTGGTATAAAAAAGGAAGCAAGTGTCCAGTACAGATGTGTGAGTAATTCTTCCAAAGTGGCACCAGTATCTTACTCTAGGGCGAGAGTACTTTTGAATGAAATTTGCAGACAAAAATGTGTGAGTCTGCGCCTGTGCAGACTTTGTGGAACATGGACTGTCTGTCTGACAGCTATGCAGCTGGCTTATACATGCACAGTAACTCTGTCCAATGCTTCTGGAAATCACCAGTTGTTTTGCATGGGCATGTAGCAACAGTGCAGTGCAATTCTGACACACATAGCCAGTGCTAGGAAATAGACTATGCCCACATGGATCACTGCATACCCTCTAGATGTGTGAGGAGCTCAGGGTGAAGGGAACTCTATCAACTTTCTCCAATAACTCAGAAATCTCATTCAAAAAGGGAGAGTTCTCAAATACCAGCCAAGGCAGCTTGTTTGAGCGGAACCGACAAACAGACCCAGGGGGCTCCAGTATTTGTCAGTCTGTTTTGGTACGCTGCTCATTGTTGAACTTGGTAGGCTTTGCCAGTCTCTGAGGAAAATGATGCAGTACAGCTCAATGTGTTTCCTCTTGCCGTTCCTTCAATGAGTGAAAGTATCTCTTTAGCACTCACCAGTCTTTGTGTTTCTTCTGCAGACTGCCTAGGGAGACTGCATGAGACGTGTAGTCTCATGATCTGGAGAAAGGCCTCTAACCTGGTCCCTCACAACCAAACAGTGGCTTCTCTTGATCCCTCCTTCATGGAGGCAGGTGTACCAAGTCTTTAGTTTTCTTGTCCTTGCCAGGGCAGTTAGTGCCACTCAGCAGCATCCTTTTAATCCAGTAGGATTCTGGAAAGAAGTAAAGGTGTAAACCGTACCTTACTGAAGTAGTCGCCCATAAGCATTTTGAGTATGTCTTCTGACCTGCATTATGCGCCCATAGTGCAACTACATCAGCCTCACCCACATAGCCAAGACACCTGTGTTAGAGAGTTCAAACACTGTGCTACTAATACTACAGATTTCATGCACGTATCACAGCAGTTGAATGCATGGGGAAACCAATTATCTTAAGGAATAAACAAGCCATGAAAATAGTTAGAATAGGTTAAAACATTGAATCGTGACTAACACCATAAACAATGTAAGAGGAGCCAGCTCTTCCCAGACCCATTTCATCTTTCTCTCTTCACACGCACGTCAGCTAGTACTGGCAGTTGTGGTGTGCTTTTTTACTGAGGCAGTGCTGGTTGACATTCTCCTCTGCTGTTATTAACACTCTTACATTCATTTGATAATCCCCAAACTATGTTCCTACAATACCAAGGAAAATGCCTAAATATTTATTAATTACCACACTGCAGGCTGGCCAGCTTTCCTGGTCCTGTGAGCTATCCAGCACAGTCTTTACATGGACAGCAGCCAGAGGTTACATACCAGATATCTTGAGTCATATGGAAGGAGAATCCAGGAGGTTGTCACAGGTGAGGAGTGGCATTGCTGTCCAGCAGTCTCAGCTATCCACTGCCACATGACTCTGGCTGGGTCTCAGGCAATCTAGTTAATACCTTGTTAGCTGACTTCTCCAACAGCCAGATCAGCTAGCAGCCCTGCTGCAGATCCTGCAGAAGTCCCTGTGGCATGGAGGACACTGGGACTGCTCAATCTTGCTTGGCAGCTTGGCCACTTGGTTACATTGCATGTAATGTAATTTCACCTTAAAACTCTATACTTACTCCTCTTTATAAACCACTAACCAATTTCACACAGTAATGGGCATTTCTAATTCTTGCCAGAGAAGCATCATTGGGACACTAGCTGTAATACAAATAGGGTTTATTAGTGAGATATAAAACAAGCTAATATTGTTAAAAGAGATTTGTGATTTCAAGTGTCTATTCTCAACAAAAAGGATTGCTTTCTAGGAAATGCTGAGCAGCAGTGCTCTGAAACCCTATTTAGTCTCTCAAGTTGAGCGCCCAAAATTACTGTGTTCTTTTGAAAGATTTCCTATGTTGTTTTAGAAGAGCAAAAAAGGCTTGCAGTCTGTGTGACACATGGCTGTAGGGTATCCATTTATGTCTGTCTTAAAGAAGGACATTTGTTTGATGACTTTCAAAAGTTCAGACTCGAGGTAGTTATTAGGAATTGTTTGAAGAAGTCAGAGTGCAACTTATTGAAAGTTATTTATAGTAGGAAAATAGAAGTGTTTTCACCATACTGAAGAGATTGCCAATGTAAAGATCTTTTCTGGTTTGCTCCGATAAGAACATTTAAAATAAATGTCCTGTAGGTAAGAGATAAATTGAAACCTAAGCTGATAACATTAATTAGCTATTCATGTAAAGAAAAAGAACACATAACTTGAACATAAAATATGTTTGAGATTCCAAACTCTTTTCAAGTTTTGATGGGATGGCATAAAATTCTCATGAGATTGGTTTGTTTGAAGTCTGATAACTAAGATAAAAATGAACGATGTGATTCTGGTTTTGAAAGTCAAATAGTTTGGGATTGATCCTATCCCTCAGATATATAAACATGGTATATCTTATACTGCAATTGTACCCTTACCTGTGAGCAGGAATACACAAAAGTCTCGTAAACCCAAACTTGTAACTCCAAAAGATCTTGTAACTGCAGTTATTTCCGTGGAAGGATGAGTGAAGGGAATGAAGGCAGCACAGCTGTTCCTGCTAATGCCTTCTTGCTTCATGTGGCAGCATAGAACAGATTCAAAGTGAACATAAATTGTATTACATGTAATGTGTCTAGCTTCTGCTATCCAGCGACATTTGGAGTTCAGAATAATTTTGGATCTTTTTAAATCTTGTTTTGATGTTATCTTAATTTCTATTGACTTTCCTCCATTCTCCTGCTTGTTTCCATCTTTATCAGTAATAAAAGTAAGACTTGGCAAATGCATGTTCTCTCTGATAAGATTAAATAATGTTAAGCACCTGCTCCTCTTGGTTATTGTCTACAGGAGTTTATTGCCACTTTCTAAAAAGACTGTTCAGTGTGTTTCTGATGGATGATGTCTAATGCCAGCTGTCAAGAAGTTTAGTCCCATAACATAATAATGAGAACTAATATTCACCCTCCTCTAAAATTAAATAAATGAACCAGCCTTCCCTTTTCCTGAGGCTAACCTGGGAACCTAACTTTACTTTTGGTAGGAGGTAGGATCAGAAGAAGACTAAAGAAGTACTGTACTTCTCCTTTATGCTTTGGACAAGGATTTTTCACAGAGCACAAGTACTAACTAAATTTCCATTTTAGTGTTCATAAGACTTTAGTGTTCATTGACTTCAGAGGTGGCAGCATTAGACAAAGAATACCATTCAGAGTGCATTAGTGTCTATAGTATTCCTGCCCTGTTGGGAATGCATGTTCTGCACAGAGACACAATTCACAGTCCTGAGGTGGGTTTGCCACTTTTATGAACTGTAGCTAGCAGCTGTCTTAATTTTACTTCTGGGCTTAGACTTACTAAGACGTCATTTAAGATAACATACCAGCTTTTGTACAGAAGGGCACACTTTCCTACCTGCCAGCATTATTCTGTAGAAAATGCCTGTCAAGACATAGGTGATGGCAGTTTCTTAAACAGATGTAGTAGCAAGTCATCATCTCATTTGTAGGAGGTGTCAGTGAGGGAGCTCTTCAATTCTTAGTTTTTTTAACATTACTAACTGCGAGCTCTGGACCTGAAGGTGAGGAAGGTGAGAGACATAGGTGCCCTGGAAACCTTTGCAAATATCAGCAGTTACTGGGAGGCAGTCAATATTTCTGCTCATTGTTTAGGCTTTTTCTTGTGTACTAGACTATTTCAAGTGTCAGATAGGATTCATGATAGGAAAATCAAAGTACTATTTTCATTTATTTTCATATATAATTTTTTTTGTAGCAAATATCCTGAGTTCACCCCAGATTAAGGACTGAAACCCCAAGTTTCATTAAAGAAACTATTTGGTGAAAGAAATGACCCACTTTTCGCTAAGGCTGCTGAATGCCCCTCCCTAGAGAAAACTGTCCTGAGGCTGGGTCGATCCGAGACCTCTGTCTGTGATAAGGAATGGCAGTCCCCACTAAGTCAGTTGGTGAATTCACATTGTTCTGCTGCTTCCGTTACCACTAAGCAGTGCAGCTGCAATGTTGATACGCTGCTTTGTCTTCCTTTATTTTGCCATCATATAGATTGGCTGTCTTTAGTTAAGGAATTTGGAACTGGAGATATTTAGTTGTTAAAAAAATTTCTATTTCCCCTTCTCTGACCTCAGCAGCTGCACACACAGATGCACTTATACATGCATGTATGATGGAAAAACAAATGTGAGAAGGTGGTAGTCTTAAAAAAACATTGTCAAGGTTGATAGTATTTTTACTGGTTGTTGGAAGTTTGTGAATTCCTTTCCAGGTGTCTTGGCACTTGGAGGCATGATATAAATAAGCTGGCAGGTAAGAAATGTTTTAAACAAAATAAATGGCTGGAACAGCAGACTGCAAGAACAGTACCAGTAAAAAACAAGTAAGAAATGCTTATCTGAGGGCTGTAAGCAAAAGCACAGGAACATTAAAATACTTAGTATTACTGTAGTAAGAAAATATGTGGAGGAGGAGAAGCAAAATCACAAGACATAATAATAAAGAGCAATTATACAGTCCTGACAGGAACTGTCATTTGAGACAATAGCAATCATAAGCTTTACAGCTGAAGATGTTTTAATAATGTAAAGGTCATGTTGGTATTTGTGGTACATTGTATATCGCATTTGTAAAGATGTCTTGGCATGGAAGCTCTCCTGACCGTGGCACTTTGACAATATTCCTGAAGCAAAGAAGTGCCCAAGAGCATGTAAGTGCTTACCTGTTCAGGAGGATGGTATCCTTCTGATTACACTGAGTATTGGAAATGATGCTTCTTGTTCAGATGCTTCAGCATTGCATGGCTTCACTGGAGAGATCATTCCCTAGTTAGCGTCTCCTGGGAAAATGTAGAGCAATGCAATTAGATAACACAAACAGGCTAGAGAAATACAGTTTCTAAGGGCATCTTGCAGAAGTGGTGAAGACATTCTGAGTTAGGTTTGGTGAGATACATGAAATAATTTTCCACTAAAATAAATTCTAAATGCTGAAATCAAAATTGGAATTTTTCAAAGCTATCTTAGAAGGCCAGATAGCCATCTACTATTCAAATTAATGGAATTATTTAAAACAGATTATGTAGCTTTCTCTCTTGGAAGTTTTCACTAGAGTAGATCACACAGATAAGAAAGTTAGCAGTGTTTCACCCTTCTCTTTGAACATACAATCAAGTGTCTAATAGTCAGTCTGTCATTTCAAATCCATTACAAAATCCCACTTTAAATCTAAATAGTGAGCTGTTCCTCAATAATGTGGGCTGAATCCCTTTGAAAAAAGAGAATATCTATGCTGTATTTCAAGCAAGGCAAGTTTGGGAATATTTGTCTTTCAAAAGGACACATTCCCTAAGCACACTGTTTTCGAGCTGTCAGTCTAAATGACTTTGTTTCTTTCCAGTCTCAAGAGATCCATGCAAGCAGAATGTGGATTTTGTACACACCAGTGAGGTGTCAAGGCTCATCGTGGGTATTGAGGGTACTGAGTGTGAATCTATACAGGGCTTAGGCCAAGCTGTAAGGTACAGAATGAGTAACAGCAGGTAGTATAATACAGAACTAGTAAAAATCCCACCTGCATCACCATTGTTTTTGATTTTAAAAGAAAGAAAAGTTTAGTGAATAATTTCTCTCAAGGTTATTACTGACGAAAGGGTACCTTTCACTCTAGGTACTGTCCGGAGCCCTTTAATGTAAGACTTACAGTAAGAGGATTGGTTTTCTATACATTGCTAGGAATAGAAATGCAGTTCTAAGCTCTAGGGAATGTGATATTAGAAATCCTATTAGACATCCTATGGTTAAACATTAAACAGAAACCCCATGGTACCATTAAACAGACAGCTAATACAAAGTCACTATGAAAACTTCAGTGGTAAACCCATCTCCAAGCTCACTGGCAACTGAAACAATCAAGAACAAATTTGGGAGCTAAAACAATTTAAGCTTTGCACTCTGAAAGGAAAAGCAGGTGGAGTTCCTCACAGCATATCAGACACAGGGTGATGGATGTTCGCCAGAGAGAGAAGAAAAAGCTACTTTAATGTTATCCTTGTGAATCACTTCATATGATTGGTTACAGTCGGCGAAAGGAGAACCAAGGTCCTCTGCCAGTGGAAATGGATGCAGAAATTTGGCAGAATTTCACTTAGAGATGGAACTAATTTTCCCACAGAAAGGTTGGTTCTGAGTCTGTGTCCTTCTAACATAAATAACAGCATTTTCTTTAATCAGATAGACAAGATTTCTCCCCTCCTGCCCCCCTATTTTCCAACATCAAAGCAGCCAAACATACTCATAGAAGATACTGTTTTACTATGGAATGTTTTGGGACATAGACATGGTTTTAGTATCTACTATCATCAGGTGAACAATATCTAGTCTTAATTTTCTGCTGGCCTTTGTATGAGAGAAAACTCTGCTATTAGTAGATCGGTAATGCTTTTTCAACAGAACCAATAACCCTCTTCAGAGCTCATTTTCTTTTCCAAATCTAGCCTCTTGTTGTCAGTATTGTCCTGTGGTTCTTTAGGAAAATATACACTTATATTTTTATATGGAAAAAACTGATTATCTTGCGATTAGACTGCGAGCATTCACCGATAATAACTTGCTGCCTACATAAGGTTAACCTTAGAATTATTTGATGCTGTATGGAATGAACAGGAGGAGGTGACTGAACTAGAGTTATTGATCTGTTGATTTTGTCTCTGATGACTTCTTTGGAATATCTAAGACATCCTAACTGAGGGTCCATAGAGGGAAATAGACCAAAACTTATGACCAAAAACTTCAGGGAGAGTATAGGCTTGGCTGTGAGATCCCTTCTTTCAGCTGTCAAGGCTGTTTTGCGTTTAATATTTCCACACAATCTCTGGCTGTTTGGGTAAGTAACGTCCTGGCTCTGGCTCTCCTTCCACCTAGTGTTATTATGGAGAGTTGAGTGGGATAATAGCAAGAGGCAGTTGGATTATAGCTCTCCCTGCTCATCCAGACCAGCTGGCTTGGAAAGAAGATAATATAGGAAGGGATATGATGATTTATTCTGTGCAACAGGTATCTACTCTTAGCTGGGAGTCTCTTTTGCTACTTCTGGGCAGGTCTGCTTCTCACAACAGGCTCTAGCTACCAGGATGATTAAGTACAGCAGCTCCTTGGAATTTGGTTATAGGCAGTATTAAAATTTAACAGAATAGTTAGCTTTGATACAGTCCTGCAACGTTACATGTAGAAGACTCAATTTCACCAAAGAGGCTTGTCTCTGGCTAGGGTGGAGAGCAGCAGTGTGGAAGGGTTTGATGTCTGGGTATGAGAGGTGACTGCTGCTAGTGCAGGAGCAAAAAACAAAGTCAGGAAGAACAAACAAATCTTAACAGAGATCCCTGCTGTGTCTATCTAGAAGCCCAGGAAAAATGAATGTAGGCCTTTTTAAATTATAGAGGGCCCCAACAGGAACTGGGAAGTGCCCTATGTATTTGGGGTTTTTAACGTTTAGTCATAAAATCTTAAATACTAGAAGAACTGTCCAAAAAGGATGCCCTTCACCTTTAGGAGCAGGCAAATGACAGGTGAGGAAAGCCAATGTCTATTTGCACGTAGTACGTAGCCACATATCCCAATAAAATAGGCCTGTGCTAGAAGTACCCAGTCACTCATGCAGGATACTTCTAAGGAAAACTGAAAAGATCTCCCTGTGATATACTGCAGCACAATCATTCTCTGATCACAGCTGGTGACTCGATTGTGCTCAAAGATATGTGACTCTCTTAATTCAGCTATAGGTGGTTCCATTGTTGACAAATTAAAAATTGCCAGTTGACTCATATAATAGTATTTGTCTCAGCCATGTCCTGCAGCTGTGACTGCCATAGGATCTTAGGCTCTATGCAATGCCTCTGCTGTATCTGTTTTTATTCTTCTTTCTGATCCCTTTCCAGCCTGTTTAAGCTTTTCCCAAATGAAAGCTATCATCACATTTTACCAATGTTTATGTATTATTTTGGAACACTGATAATTTTTGCTAAATTGAATTGTTACATAGAATATGAAAGTCTGTGCCTGCTGAAAAAGATACTTTGACAAAACCAGCCCACTTTTCTTGAATGATATTTTGATGAAAGAAGTACTAACACTGTTGAAATGTCATTTTCTTACAGAAATATCCTATTATTACTATTTATTGTAGCAGAAGAGGCCTAAACATATGAATAAGGCAAGGCATGCTGGGAGACTTAATATCTTTTATTAGACCAGATGATGCATCTGGAAAGGAGTCAAAGACTCTTTCTGTTTCAGACCTGAAGCAGGAGCTGCATGCCCCAAAACCTGACTTGTTTACCAATAATAGCAGCTGGTATAATAAAATTTATTGCCGTTTCCTCCAAAGCTTGCCTAGATTTTTATTTCAGAGTTTGCAATGACTTGCTGCTTTGAATTTTTACTATTTTTTAGTTGAATTAGAAGAGAATAGGCATTTTTAAAAAGCTAAATTCAGAATATGATTTTCAAAATTTGAGGATTTTGTTCTATTTAGAAATATAGCTGAAGTTTTAAAGTCTCATCCTTCAGAGCAAAGAATCTAAGTCCTGCTCCTTTCACCTCATTACCTGATTTCTTAGTGGGAGAATCTCTAAGACTGTCTTTGATGTATCTTTACCGGAAACTAGGTCGACAATTAGCTCTGTTAAAAGAGCTGAGTCCAACAGCATGGAAATGGGATGACCCTCATTCTCCTGGAAGGAATGTTCTTACACAGGGTGATCAGAGTGGCACCAGATGAGCGCTAGGAAAAGCAAAGCGGACAGTTAGGCCATACAGTCTGTTTTCTCCAAAGGCACCAGGTAAGACCTTTGAACATAGTGACCCAAGTTCATCCATAATGTTGTTCCCCTATCAGTGCTGTTATACAAAGTCAGTCTGACCCTTTGATGGAAAGTATGAAGATGAAGGATAGTTGGAGAAGCTTTAAAAAAAAGAACACGTAGCAGGCCTGTTTGTTTAGTTCAGTAATGCTTTCTTAAACTTGTCACTTAATGAAAGAGTTTGCTGACATGTTGTTGTGTAATGGAGTTGTAATGCAGTAGAGGGATGCTGTGTTTGAAACAGCGAGCTGCTGCATGGTAATGAAAGGATGCTTTTGCCATGGTAGGGGACTGTTTATGTCATGGTGGGATGAGAAAGACCCTATTTGCTTAATGGTAGGGTGCTGCTTGTGCAGTGATACAACTGCTTTGGCAATGGAGGAGATCGCAGAGTGCCGGCAAGATTTGAGAAACCCCAACTGCCAAGTGACTTTGTTTTTCTTTTCATTCTTTTCACTGAGGCATGGAGAGAGACAGCCTAACCTTTTGTTCCAGTTGCATTTTTTACATTTTATGTTGTTTTGTATTATGTTTAACAAACTACTGACATCTGGAGTCACAGCAGTCCTTGGCCATGAAACACTGTTTCCATTACAACTTAGACCCCCCTCTTTGCCTTTTTATTTGCACAATAATACAACACCCTGTGTGCATCCCTCTGTGCAATAGCTTAGTCTCGTGAAACCACAATAACTTTATGTTCTACCCAGTCCTCCGGTCCTTTCATTTATTTTGCCATTTGCATAATGGATAGACAATGCCTAACTGTTATCAACTAGTTTTTGTCTTTTCAAGAACTTAATTTAGAAATTACTGCAATGTATATGACTAGATAGATGAAAACCCCAAGGAAGACATTTCTATTTTGCCTGTGTCGGCACAGTCGCATCCCATTCCGTAGGCTTGATCCAGCTAAATTTTGTAACCCTGTGTTGTACAGATTGGGAAACTGAGGCACTGAGGAATTAAAAAGACATGGCAAAGTCTACAGCAGAGTCCCTAAAGACATGGCAAAGTCTGCAGCAGAGTCCCTGTCTCTTCGTTCTTGTTCAGATTCTCATCCTTACAGCCAGGATCTGTAAGGCACATTTCTCCTTTCCCAGGGACATTGGGTCACATTTGAGTTCTGCTTTGATAGAAATAGCAGAATCAGCATATCCTTACGTGAGTTCCCCAGCAAATGTTATATCAACCTTTTCTTGTTATGTTTTTTATTATTTTTAAATAATATAAAATGCGAAGAATTTTTACCTACTGTTTTGAAATAACCTCTTCATTTTAGATCTATGTCTTAGGATTTTTAAATCTATGTCTTAGGATTTTTAAGTACCACAAAAATGAGGCTTAGGGAGTCAGAAACCTATGAATTCGCACAGGCTAAACTAATTAAGTCATTGCAAACCTAAAGACCAGGATCCTGGAAAGAAATTTGCTGAGGAGGAGTTGGACTTGTAGAAGTTTAAGCATCTTCATGGGGAGAGGCTGTGTTCTGGGCACAGCTGGGAAGGCAGGAGAAGGAACTGTCTGTCTGTCACCAGGCATAAGGCCCTGCTATGTAGCATATTCTATACAGTGTCAGCTCTACATTAACCTGTGCTGGCTGCCAAACTGTGAGGGAAGTGACAACAGCCAGTGGCTGCTACGATATGGGTACAGTGCAGGGATTACTGTGTGCACACACCAGAGAGTTCCTTACCCAGGAAGGCCAGATCCCCTGGGCGTACTTGTGCTCTGCTCTAACATGTAGCCCCATGCATATCTGTGGATCTGAGATCCAAAGATCCGGGAAAAGACTGCTTTTCATGCATGAAACTGAAGTCTTCCTTCATTTCCTTTTGAACCCTCACAGAGTCAAAATAGATGATTCAAAGAGGAGGAAGGAAAGTGAGTAAAGCAGTTCTGTTAAATGAGAAGGTGTGAAATTCTGATTCTTGGGGTTATGTTCTCCCCTCCCTGAAACAGTGTGATACAGAGGATTTGGCCATTAGTATGAAGAGACTGAATTAGTCCTACCCATTAATTCTTCTGGAAGCAATATGTCTCTGTACCTTTGACACTGGCATAGACTGATGCATGACATCTTCATCCCTTGCAGAAAGTGTTAGAGTCAGATTTTAATAATAAATCCAGCATTTGGACTTCCCTCAATTTTAACAGCAGGAGCTTTGTGGGACTGGTGAATACGCAAAGGCTTTACAACCCAAGGTAAACTACATCTATTCTAAATACAGGTCAGAAATACAGAGGTTAGACAATATAATTCTCCCAGATTGGAACTGGAGACAGAGTCAGCCAGAGTAAGCTAGGGCAGATGAGAGCTAAGATCAAATATACCTCAAAGTAATGCACTCAGCACGTAGCTCTCATATCCAGCTAGTAGCACTAAAGATACAGATCTCTTCAAAAGATAAACTACATATGTTCTCCCACAAATACAACTAATGAAATCTCACTGTTTCTTTTTCTGCTGCTTTTTTGCCCTACAGCTGCATTTTTTGAATAGTTCTGAGTTTGTTTTTTGCCACTTGCAGTATGTTCTCCCAATTAGAATCATAGAATAATTTAGGTTGGAAAAGACCCTTAAGATCATTGAGTCCAACTGTAAACCTAACACTGCCAAGTCCACCACTAAACCATGGCCCTAAGCACCACGTCTACACGTCTTTTCAATACCTCCAGGGATGGCAACTCAACCACTTCCCTGGGCAGCCTGTTCCAATGCTTGACAACCCTTTGGTGAAGAAATTTTTCCTAGTACCCAATCTAAACCTCCCCTGGTGCAACTTGAGGCCATTTCCTCTCATCCTATCTCCGGCCACCTGACAGAAGAGACCAGCACCCACCTCACTACAACCTCCTTCCAGGTAGTTGTAGAGAGCAATAAGGTCTCCCCTCAGCCTCCTTTTCTCCAGGCTAAACAACCGCTGTTCCCTCAGCAGCTCCTCACAGGACTTGTGCTCTAGACCCTTCACCAGCTTCATTGCCCTTCTCTGAACACGCTCCAGCACCTCAATGTCTGTCTTGTAGTGAGGGGCCCAAAACTGAACACAGGACTCGAGGTGCGGCCTCACCAGTGCCCAGTACAGGGGAACAATCACCTCCCTGCTCCTGCTGGCCACACTATTTCTGATACAGGCCAGGATGCCGTTTGCCTTCTTGGCCACCTGGGCACACTGCTGGCTCATATTCAGCCGGCTGTTGGCCAACACCCCCAGATCTTTCTCTGCCGGGCAGCTTTCCAGCCACTCTTCCCCAAGCCTGTAGCGCTGCATGGGGCTGTTGTGACCCAAGTGCAGGACCCAGCACTGAGCCTTGTTGAACCTCATACAATTGGCCTCAGCCCATCGATCCAGCCTGTCCAGATCCCTCTGGAGAGCCTCCCTACCCTCAAGCAGATCAACACTCCCACCCAACTTGGTGTCATCTGCAGACTTACTGAGGCTGCACTCGATCCCCTCGTCCAGATCATTGATAAAGATATTAAACAGAACTGGCCCCAATATGGTGCACTGGGGAACACCACTTGTGACCAGCCTCCAACTGTCTTTACCTCCATTCACCACAACTCTTTGGGCCTGGCCAGCCAGCCAGTTTTTTACCCAGCAAAGAGTACACCCATCCAAGCCATGAGCAGCCAGTTTCTTCAGGAGAATGCTGTGGGAAATAGTATCAAAGGCTTTACTAAAGCACATGCACTTCCAAAACCTCTCATAGCTTTCTAGAGGCAGCTTTGTTTTATGGTAAATTCATCCTCTCCTCTACTGCTATCAAATATTACTCCTGGTACTGATATTTACTCACTGTGAACAGGCACTAGCAACCATAAAAAACCAAAAAATATGCCAAAACATTTTCATGTGTTGTGTCAGGAAGCACAAGTGTTACCATGTGACTGCAACAGTGATGCTGGCAGTTTGACCATGGCTTATTTAAGAAGAAATTTTTTTTAGTCTAGCAGACCTGGAAATATTAAGAATCAGCTCATGAAATCTAAAATTGCATATGAGATTATCATAATAGTCCCCCTGGTCCTATAAATTTAATAGAATTTTTTGAACAATGACAAGAACATAATTCAATGCAGCAGGATTCTCACATTTGATTGGTGGAACAAAAGATGTAAAAAGACATACTGACTTCAGTGTCTAAGAAACTGTGTTCTTCCATGCCTATTCCATAGGAAAACTAAAAGAATGCTTATTTTATTTAACTAAATTTACAAAATAGGTAATAACTTTTGAGGTTTACCATATTTCATTTTTGTTAGTAGAGAAATTCCTATAAATAGAAACAATATCATGTTTCATTGCATTTCTTTTATATGGGCTCTTGGGCTTTTGCCATTCTTTTTCTATTTGGAAAAGTCACCATATTTTCCCTCCTTAATGAAATTCAGGTGAGCAAAGAGCAGTTCATTATTCTTTGGCACATAAATAGCTGCCCTTTTTTTCAAATATGCTAAAGTTTTATGTAGAGAATTTCATTCCCAAATTGGTAGTGACAGGAATCAAACCATAAATGCAGTTGAAAACACTTTTTGCCAATGGAGTGAGTATATTGTAGTCTCGGTCCATTTTTGTGCCTATTGGTTATGATCTGTTCAGATGTACAGATTTGCCAGACAGATGTACCCACTCTCACATCTAATCAGTTGTGTGTGCAGAAACAAACAAAAAACCCCTAACAAAACAAGAAAATCAAGGCTGGAGTAGTGGTTCTGACTTTACTAACTAAAAACAACAACTGCAAAGCAAAATTTTCCATGATCATGTCATTATAATTTGTAATTATTCTGAAATTGGATCTTAGAGCGATCATCTTTGGTTTGAGGTAGCAATCTTTTCTGGTTTTGTAGGCTGATGAGTTACAAGCATTTTTTTCTGAAATAATGACAGATGGTAAACAAATGAGGGATAAACTAACCTGCTAAATAATATGACATGAAATTTAGCATTTAAATTCCCATCTGGAATGCCTTTACACTCAAATAGTCTTCCGGGGTTTGGGTGTGGATTTACTCAAAGTGCTGCACATTTCTGAGTCTGTAATGTAATTTTGAGTCCCTGGCAATAGGCTGAGGCACACACATGACTGCTCAACTGATATCAAAACCTCAGGGACCACAGAAGGTAGCAATTACATACCCACACAGGGTGCTCATTGCTTGGGGGGTTTAGACATTATTATTGCAGAAATCTGAAAAGCACACTGCTTAACAGCCATTTCCTGAAAGCTATCAGCCCTGATATTGTTATCATATTCCGATTTCAGCACTCCCTGAAATTTCATGACTTACTATTCCCTTTTCCTTTACTGTAAGTGATTTAGATACACTTCAAAATAACATAAGTCCTGGTTACTTTTCTCATAAATCCATTATCCTCTATGCTAATCCAATCAACATGTATATTGACATATGTACTTTACTCCAAACGGCTTCATGGAAATCATAAATAAATAGTCAACACGTCAACTGAGTGATTCTGGAATATACCAATGGTAACATGAAAAAAAAAAAAAAAGTCCCACTTTTTAAGGGAAATGCAAAGTATTTATAAATACAGTGATTCTAGGTATTATCATCTGACAACCTCTTATTATCACTACTAATATCCAGGGCTTTGTTTCTGTAGATTTCAAACTTTTAAATACTGTTTTATATATCAAAATTATGTTTTTTATGTGCATTACTTTCCTTTTGGTAATGCAGTATGTTCAGACTTCTTCCTCCAATTTTTTGCATAACACCGGTAGCATTCCCTAAGCTATATGCTGGCATCAGGACTGACTATTTGGAAAAAAATCCCAATATACTGGATTTAACATGCACACATGCAGCAGGGACACTCACATGCACGGACTACATCTCACTAATGCCCAGCTTAGCCAGATGTTTCTATATTGAAATAACAAACAGTAAGCATATTGGACTAAAATCCATTTAGCATTATCCACTAGCAAAACTCCAAAATCCAGTAGCACTTAGCTTAAAAAAGTGTTTTAATACCTGATTTGTTTTAGTTAAGTTGGACTTGGCATTGTGTTTACGTTTCAGATTTACTGTGGGAGATATTTGCACAGTGTCCAAGGGGTTGCTTTTTATATTGTCATAATTTGTACAGAAAAGTAAAAATTATTAAATATCAGCTCAAACATGTCTGTTAGGAATATTGTATCTACATTAAATTATAAACCCACAAAGTTCTTCAGGGTCAATTCTTTTAGCTTTTGAAATCTAATTTAGTAATTGGCTTAATATCTAAGGTTTTACCATTAGTATCACATGATCAGTCAGCATTATATATAGAGATATAAAAATGATACTCTTAATGGCAAGGTTTTGACATAGCTGTACCTTCATTTAGGTATTTTGCATACATGTTTTCATCATACTTGGAAATTTTTGAAGGTCTGTGTGACTGCAACAGTTACCGATGAGAATATTTTCACTGCAGTCAGTGATTTGCCAAGGAAAGATAAGAGCACACATCTGAGAGCCTGAGACCAGACATCCTGTCTCATACATGATTGTCCCTAAAAAGAGACAACAGTTTACCTGCATCCCTTGCTTAATTCCAGGACTAGTGAAGGGTGTCAGACTTCCAGCTCCTGATTCTGATGTCTGTTTTTCACTAGTTTAAGGCTGTCTCAAATTATTCTGTTTATATTTTTTCTTATTTTGCCTTCCCCCACCCTGCCCCCAGCTCCTCTCCCCCAGATGCTGTTTCCCACACAGCAGCTGGTGAAGGACGCAGCTGTATTGTCTTTATGAGGACAGAGAATTCCCTACGGCCAAATCTTTCCCACATTGACTATTAAGGCAAAGTCTTATCTTTAGGCTTCCTATAATATGTCTCATTTGTAGTTAAATAAATGAATAGAATATACTCTTTCTGGCTGCAGAAGAATGTTTTCATAAAGAATAAATAAAATTGGGATAATAGAGACGGCATGCTTGGGTACTAATGGAAGACTCATTTCCGCTATGGAGCCCAAACAAGTGAGGAATACGGTTCCTACAGTGTGAGGAATCATGGCCATGTGTTGCATGTGGGATGAGTGGTCAGCAACCGCTCTCAGTTCTGCAGAGGTTCTGCCATTAGTAAACTGAGAGGCTTCGACAAACCAGTCAGTATGGTTGTGACCCAATTTTTAGAGCTGTGAAATGGAGATTTACTATTTGTTCACCTGCCTCACAGGGAAGTTAGAGGATTCTTCAGTTTCCAGGAGTGCTTTAAGATGTAAGGCGTGCGACAAAGTATTAATTCTTGTAAGTGGGAATTAATACAACAATCACTTTCTAGAGTCAGCTCCCCTAACAGTATCAAGTTACTATGCTGGTGCAAAACAACCTGCTAAACAGCCTGCCACGGTTATCTCTGGGACAAACCTCTGCTGTAATTTTTTTCTAGAGCTCCTATGAAGAATGACTCAGAGTCAGTTCATTGCTAGGTTCAACAGTGTGCTTCAAACCACTCTAACATACTGTATAATGCCTGCTGAGTTTTGAGAACCCTTGTTTATTCTCATGAGGGATAACTGTGATTTTTATATCCATTTCAAGAGCATAATTTGTGAATATCAAAGCAGTGCTAACTACTGTGATTTAGACTCTCCCCTAGTTAAATCTACTGACTTCAAGGAAAGTGTGTCAAGTTACAGCAGATGAGCTCTCTGCTCGGTTTAATCAGAAACTTTCTGAGAAATTGTTACTTAAAGGTGAACATCTCCATATGCAGAGAGACAGTAAAAAGCCTATTCACAACTTTACTTAGACACTGGATGTCCAGGCACTGAATTCTTCCCTCGTACCTAGGACCTGAATTGCTTGTCCGGCTCACTCTCCCTGTTCACAGGGGAAGACTTTTCCTCCTAAAAAATGAACCAAAGGGTGCAAGCAGGGCACTGACATTGACCTGTCACTTCGGTATTCGGCAAGTCCCCTCATCTATCTGCTTTGTTTCCTTTCCATTATTATAACAGGAGATGATGCGAAACTGTTAGTTAATCCACAGAGACTGTCTAGAGATTTGGAAGAATATTGCAGGAAGACAGGAAGAATATTGCAAACAGCTACTTAAAGCATATTGTGCTTAACTCCAAACAATGTTGATTAACTGTTGCTGTACTATGAACTGTAGATGTAATGCTAGCTATTTACATAATGCTATGTTCAGGTCTTTCAGTGGATTTCAGAAGGACCTAAATGTTAAATAAGACATATTTTTCTTTAAATCACAAATTTATCCAAGTCCACCATAGGAATAAAACTTATATGAATTTAAAATCGGAGACTTGATGGTTGGTTTCTTTATAGATGCAACTGAAGCTTCATTTACTGTGTACATGGTAAGACTGCAAGCCAATGTGACCTCCAAAGTATGAAAATGAAAATGGAAAGTTAACACTTTCACAGAATAGTAATGTTTCCACCCATTGAGTCTCAACAGGGTACAGTGCTTTTTCTACCCCTAAACAGCTGTGCCTGAAATGGGGTGGAGGACAAACGGAACAGGACAGGTTTGGCAGTTAGCTTAATAGGACCAAGATGCTAGCACCTAGCCTAGAGGCAAGAGTTGCCCAGCCAGCCAAGGGAAGTAGTGCTTCCTGTGAGACATGGTCACTTCAGGCCTTGCTTTCCTACCCCAGCTCTAATTACTCTCTAGGAACAGAGAAGGAAGTAGGAGTCCTCCTGTTTTTAAAGCTATCTATATTTTTTTGAACTTGCACTAGCAAGGCATTTCAAAGTCTAATTGTGGACTGTAACAAAAAGGTATTCTTTTTGGTAGCTTTAAAATCTCCTTTCTGCTATTTTCCTTGGTTGCCTCTTGCTTACATTATGGGAATGCTTATTTGTTGTCACAGTTGATCTCCACACCATCTGTGATTTTTTTGATATATCATACTTGTCTTTTGTCCTTTTTCAAAGACTTTCCAAGTCCTAATCTATGACTTGTTCTTGCATGGAAGCCAAGCCATATTTTTCACCATCATTGTCACCCTTCTTGTTAGTTGTCGTTGGCTATGTTAATAGCATGAGTTTCATCATGATTTCCATGGGCAAACTAACTTCATTTTTAAGTCACTTCTTAGCTCGAGCTAGAGATGTGCATATGGTGAGAATTAGATTAAGCCACAAAACCTAAGTAGACCTTGAACAATGAGAGCAAGAGTGTAAGAACTTGAAGAGCTGCTTGCTAACAGTGTCCCTCATGTTTCCATTAGATGCCAACCAAGATTAATCTAGCCTGAGTTTGAGTGAGCCAGAACATTGCATGAGGAAGCAGTCTCAAATGATGCATCGTTGGTACATTTGTGCTGCTGCTAGCAAAGAGCTCAGGGCAATCCCACCAGGTAATTCCACAGGCCATTCCACAATGATTATTGGACTGAAGTGTTTCTTTCTACAGTTTCAGTCTTGATAACAAACATGGCAACATATGTTATGGCGACAAAAATGACAAATGCTACATTAAAGACCTTTCATGTCCTCATATTTCTTTTTTAACAACATCTAGAAGCAATAACTTTAAAATAAGCCATATCAGTGTCTCAGCTCACTAACTGTTTAAGGACTGAAATGAATTAAGCCTGGAAATTAAAAAACTCAAGGCAGTAGGATCTATGAATTAACCACCTTGCAAGCAAAATGGGCCTGGGTCACCAGATCTTTCAGACCCCACGTCTCTGAAAACAAAGCCTCACCACTGTCCTTACAAGTGCTAGCTGCTCAGCTCCTGGTAATCCAGTCTTCAGCAAATCACTTCTTGGTGGAAGCTTTTATGTCTCTCCCTTACTCTCACCCTTGAGAAATCTGGTGAGTGTTTTAAACCCTAAAATCTGTCCAGAAAGCCTGCTTCCTTGCAGCCCAATGCTTCACTGAGTAGTAGCTTTGTGCATCTGCATTTCTGTTTATACCTTTGCCTTTTCTTGCTGACACAGAATAATTCCCTTAATCTGTATATATATCACCTTGTTACAGGGCAATTAGTAGAAGTGGATGTTAGTGTGCAGAATAAGATCAGAACCCAGGCAATGATTTCTGGAAAATGTTGCTCTTAGGAGATGTCAGAGATCTCAGCAATGAACTGCTGCATGATCTGCACTGGGCTTTTGCTGGATGCCTTGAGCAATAGTAGCACTATTTTCTGCTTTCCTGCTTTTGCTTTCAGTACTACAGCAGAATAAACCTTTTCCTGCCTTTTCTACATGGGGTGGAAATGATAAGCCAGGCAGTCTTCCCTAAAGCTCCACTGACTGCAAGAAGGTTTCAGTCCTGTTGCAACAGCATTTGATACATTAAAAAGATAATGTGGCCATTTCTTTAAAACAGCAGTAGTGTTCGAGGCACGCACAGAATGTAAAACGTTGAAGAGTAAATGATCATAATTAAAGGATTCTTTTTGAAGTTGTTTACAGATTTACAGCATAAGTATAGTTATGCAGATTAATTAAACTCAGGTTGCTTTGTGTCAGTGACTGCAAGAAACACGTGTTATCTGAAGTACATATGGTATCCACATGAAATCATACAGCACAAAATACTTTTGCTGTCCCTTGATAAGTTTCTTACCGAAGGCTTGAGACATGTTGGTCCATTTTCCTTTGTTTCATTCTCCTCATATATACAACTAAGACCTACAGCAGCACACTTTTTAAAAAGCATGTGCAGTGAAGATTTTAAAAAGCACTGAAATATGTAATAGTCTACAAGTGGCTAATTTACAATGACATCATGGCTCAAGAATGGAAAAGCTGTTAAAGCAGCTGAGTCTGTGCTCCTAAAGCACTTCTGACTACCTGTCTCATAGAGCACCACAAGAGCCACATAAATGCTCACATTGGCATAGGGGGAAGTGTGTCACTCACTGCCTGGCGTGAGCTGCAAAACCAGCTAAGACACAGATGAAAAAGGAAGAAAGTCTTCTATGAACAAGAGAGCACAGCAGAGAGCTGTCCTAAGGCTGCTCCACTGCAGCACAGACAGCTCATTCCTGCCCTGCTCCTTCCCTGCACCAGTACTCGCTGCTCAGGGGAGCCACGCAGCGTTGAGTTCTGTCACACTCAGAGCAGACGTATCCCCTTCATCCCCTATAATTTTATTCAGGCAGTTTCAGTCCCTTTTTGTGCAGTATTGTTCTCCCCTGCCTAGCTCACCTGGGGGGCACTATTAATAAAACACCTTACAAACTGAACCAGACTACAGGGAAACAAGCCAGGCTAGCCATGCTTTGCATTAAGTCTCTTGTAGCTGGGATCTGAGTTAAGGACTTAGGGAAGAAAGACTTCTGTAATTTTTTTTCCCAAGCAAAGTGCATTCTTCATCAGGGTTAAATATTTTTTCTCCTTTTTTCTTCCCTGCCCCCAAATTGGCTCATCCATCACTAGAATCAATATGAATGCAAAGATTTTGGTGGATTTGTTACCATGGAAACCACTTCTCCTCTCTGATATCCCTTACAGGCTTTCCAGACCTTTTCTTGCCTTTAAATTACCATTCTGTCCTACATTCTGAAGACACTGTATTTTAATTCCACGTTGTGAACTTCATTTGAAAACAAACTGCACAATCACAGCAAAACCAACAACCAAAAGATAAAACATTCCCTACTAGAAGACTGAAGTAGCTGTCTGAGTGAATACCAACTATGGTCCCAAAATGGCTGCTTAGGAAAGTAAGGCTAAAAGCTCACTCCCTTGGAGGGCTGTCAGTATGCAAGTTAAGACTTTTGTGAGATAGGCTTTATGTTTCTCTTTTTTCTCTGGAGCTGCTTTGTGGCCCAGAGAAAGGCTCATTTTGTGATTAAGGCAGTAAGGCATGAAATTAGGATCCAGACCAGTTAGAGTTACTCACATAAATAAAGTTTCCAGGATTTAATCTTCCAAGTCCCTTATGCTATTTCCAGTTGTCACAAGTTGCTAGTCAAGTCACTTAGCTTTTTGCTAGTTTGGCTGGGGTTAACCCACAACAAACATGAAGGTAATCCATACATAGCTACTTCTCAAATATACTGAGGATCGAGATACTGCAGAAGACACTAAGATCAGATAGAAAGCTTTATATAAATATAAACCTGTCATTACTTGTAGTGCATTCATAACCAGCTGTCATGTTCAAGTTCCAAGCTAACTGCACATTTCATTAGGAGATAATACAAAACTCTTACATTTTTGTGCCAGTTTAGAAGTTATATTGTAGGAAGTTTTCCTAGAAAGTCCAAGAAGTTTAGGGACATGAGGTTCCTATTTAAAGCAAATGCAATCTGTGCTCTTAACTTCATGGATATTTACAAAACCAGCTACTCAATAAGGAACCACCATCTAAAGCAATGTAATACAAGAGAGAAGGAAGAAATGGAATACAAAAAAAGTGCAGTTTATAGTAGTAAGGAGAGTTCAGGAGCTGGCAGGAAGATACAGTGTGACAGGAGCTGGGGAGGGAATTTGATTTTCAGTTTCCCTTTGCTTTGTTATCCCCCTCTCCCCCCCTGCTAGACAGTTGCTTTCACTCAGCATACTTTGCTATCGGTTGCTATTCATTTACATCACCAATGCTTTTAGTAAAAAGGATTTAGTGTCTTCCAAAATGGTACTATATAAAGGTGCTGTATAAAGCAGGTGCTGTATAAAGCATTATGAGTGTGAAGAGGTTTTATCTGCTTACAGAGTCTGCAAGTCATTTCTGAGCCACATACCTGCACTACTCAGCAAAGGAAGTCTGTTCTGGGTCAAACTATTTTTTATTTAGATCTCGGCAGGTCATTTTGTTTGCTTTTTAAGCACCCTTTGCAAATCTAACTAAAGCTTCTAATTGAAACCTTTTGAAAAGGAAAGGTCAAAATCAATCATTATGAATTTGCCAGAATTCAATTCCTCTAACCTGTGGAAGAAAAAATAATCTACCTGCCAAATTTTATACAAAATTTACAAGTAGCTTTAGAATGAACAAAACACTAACAAGCAGATCATCTATTTAAAACATCTTGCCTCTCAATAGTTCTTGTACTCTGCCAGATGTGGTAAGGTCACAGCTAGAGCAGAACTGCTCCTAGGGATGATGAGGAACTCAGGCAGAGGCAAGTATATCTATTCCAGACAACACCATCTGCCTAAAAGCTACATCTGTAACAGCTAGTTCAGTGGGCGGCTCAGTCAGTGATTGAATTCCCTCCACTGTTCTGCTAGGAGCTATCTCGAGTGCTGACCTGAACTTGGCCCCTTTCTCAACTGCCACATGACACCATCCCAGACTTACTTTGTACTTTAGTCTGTAAAGTTCTCTTCCTTGTCTAGAATGTTCATGATTACAAATTAAATGATGCTACTTGATTGGCAGCTGGCTAAGACCTGATGTGTTCTGCCCAGGGTTGTGGCTGAAAGACCCTGTTTGCATTCTTGTTAATAGGGTCCTAAGATAGTTGCAATTTCCCTGCAAATAAACTCCAACCTGTGGCCTGTAGGCGGCTTACTGGCAATGTGACTTTGGAGGATGCTTTAGCACTAGATCATTATCTTTTAAATAGTTGAAACCACAAGTCTAACTAGCTTGTTAATCCTCTGAATTAATACTTTGGGAGAAAGAAACAAGCTGCAATTAGCCAGTCAGCAAGCTGCAGACATCTCTTTTCTATGTATAAAAACATGAGTTAAAAACATCTAAAGTCAAGAATTCCTTTTTTTAAAAAAATTAAAGTAATGAGACATTAGCTTCAAATTCTGCCCTTTCTTTTGGAAGCATTACACTTTTCTTGTCCTCCTGTTGAGTATTTGTTGACTCTTGTTCAGTGCTTCTAAACTTATTTATTGGGTCAGTGGTATTTGGTGCTGAAAGAAAGTGACTTTGGTTCTTTCATTCTATAGTGCGTGCACTTCTCAGAAATTTATAGAGGATTTTTGCCGTATTTGCCTATTGATTGACCTGTGAAAGCATTGACCATCCTGAAGTACTGATAAGAAAATAAATAAATAAATAAAATCCTAGGAAGGAGCTGGGGCGGGGAGGGGGGGGAAGATAGCAGCAAATGCAAAAAGATAATTCTCCAAATAGAAGACAAAGTCTGTTCCAGTTATTTTTGTAAGGGGTTGATTGCAATTTGCATCCTGCTCAACCAGCATCTGCCATCAGCAGTGCTCAGTAGTCTTTTTTTTTTACTTTGTATTTTGCCTGTGAATATTGCTTGATGACATTTCCTTCCCAAATCCTTGCACAGTGATCATCTGCCCTTCTCCTTAAACCTGAACATACCTTGCTACAAGGTACAGGTGATTTGCAGTTTGTATTCCAACCATCATACAGTTACGGCCTCAGGTTGTCTTACCAGGGGTGTCATGTTGACCCCTCAGAGTGTGCTTGCATAGAATATTATTGGTAAATTGTATTCCCCAGGGAATACATTTAGAATGTGGGAGTACTGTGATGCAGAATAGCATCTTGTGTTATCCTCTGTACTGAAAGAAACACAACAGATGGGAATTAAGAGGGAAAAATGAATTCCTCCGAATCACACACTTTCCTTCTCCACATTGCATACCAAGTTTACAGAGACACATCTGGAGTTAGCAGAGAACAAAGCACTGCTGTAGAAAAACCTGCCAAAAATACCCTCAAATCCTTCATGATGAAGGAGACATTGTTACATGGAAACTGCAGTAAGTCACCCATACAAACAAACAAAAATACAGTTTGACTGCAAGTGATGTTTGCATTTTCCATTCACTGTTGATAAGCAGTATCAATCCCACAGTGACTTAAATTGCCAGGAAACTGACTTTTTGCAGGGCAAACAGGGACAGAAAAGCATCATCCTGCCAACAGATCTGCTGTTCCTGTGCAGTTTGCTTTTTGTTTTGTTAACTCCTCTTGTTTTCATAAAGTAATTAGATACAGATGTTGGTTTTGTTTATCCATTTACCTTTTAGTCTTGCTTAATGTATTTTGATGACCGACAAAGGGAAGTTCATATTTTATCAGCCATTAACCAAAGTGAACCTGTAATTTCTTTCCCCACAACCCCCAAAATGAGTCATAACGTACAGAGACCTCCTTTGTCCACCTTCACTTGCTCAAAGGCCAGAGAATTCTAGTTATTGAACAACACTGAGAACCTCCACAGATTTATCTTGAGAATCATATTACTGGAAATTTATACTGCCTTGAAGTTGCTGGCAAGAAAAGAAAACCGCACAGTTGGTTTAAGTCAGCAGGTGCTAGATCAGTGCCTGATCTGTAAAATAGAAGGGTATCGTCAAGCCACTTCAAACACTGGCTGCTATATTAGAGAAATGGAGTTGGATTTAGGCAAATACTGCTCACAAGTGGTTATCCAAAGAGCTTAGCTGTGGAGAGACTGCTGCACTCAATTAAAAGGCAATGAGCAAAAGTCCTGATAACCAGAACACAGTGCAGAACTCATTGCAATCATTTACAGTCATGTAATAACTTAACTGTTTGTATTTATTTTAAATGGCAGCTGAAAATGTGAACAAACCTGATATCCTACCCATTTAAATGAAGTCTGCTGGTGGGCAAACGTTGCTTTATTCAGAAGAAAGAGTGGGAGATAAAAATAGCAGGGGGGCAATATGCAGTATTAGAAAGAATGACTGGTGGTATAATAGCAGGGATTTTCCTAATGTAAGCAGCATATTATGTCAAAAGAAGATAGCAGAATTCTGTGTGCAAGCCTGCAGTTCAGCTAACTACAAGCATATGTAGTTGCAAGTTCAATTTCACTATGGCGAGTAAGCTACTAAGCTTCATGTAACTGGGTTTTGGAATGCTAAACAGTAAAGCCAAGAGTTTATGGACAGGAAGACTCAAAAGGACAGAACAAATTGCAGCTTGATGGGAAAGGACACAAAGGTGTACGTTTTCCATTAGCATTAATGGGACTCTCATGTCCAATTCTGCACACAGTGAACCAGTACAGTTGAAGAAAGAAATAGTATTGGTAATTAGGTTTTCCCAGTAGGAATAAAAAAACATAAAAATGCTCAAGTAAAACAAAAGCAAAAAAGGGCAAATAGAATGGTTTTAAACTTCCCTCATGACACAGAAGCAATGTTTAACCAAAGGGACATAAGAAAAAGGTACAGGATTCTTGGTTTAAATAAAGAAAATTCATTGTCCCAAACAGTCAGGTCTATGGAAAGTCTACTACACAAAACAACTCTAGAAGCTGTTCCAAGCAGTGTGCTAGAAGAATTTATTTTAAACTACATTTCAGTTCAATTATGTACCAAAAGTATATACCACTTGTCAACTCTTGTATCAACTCAGCTGCAAACAGGAATGGTAAAGAAATAATTGCAGAAGAACCGGCATTCTGCCCTGAGCAATGGCTTGTATCTGCTAGAACACAGCTATGGATGGCAACTGGAATAATCACTATTTAATGCAGCTAAACAGCTCTTCCTAGCTGTTCTGGTCACAGTTAAAGAAAGCACAGAAATGCCATGAGTAAGTCTTGCGGGTTTCTAATTCAAGCCCTAATTCAGACACAGTTGTGTATCAGAGGTAGAGACATGCTTGATTGGCATGTGGCATTTTTATGATCTCCTAGGAATCGTATGTGCATCTGATACCACTATTCACAGCATATCTGATGTTAGTCTGCTTTGCAGAGATGAAAGCCTGAACTTCAGTTTCAATGCATTCCTGAGGGGGCCTCTCCAAGCTAGCCTATGTACCCCTCCATGCTTCATTAGATTGTTCAGGCGCAAGTATTTAAGGAGTGAATAAGGGGTGAATGTGCCAGTTGGTGTTCCCTTTAGTGTCAGTCACTATTATATGTGACTTTAACTAGTGTTAGCAGCTTAATATGGTTTAGGTTAACGAGCCATTCAGTGAGATCCAGCTTTCCAGTTTGTTGGGTTGATGAATTAATCACCACTACTTAAAGCTCCTTGTTTGCATTGGAAGGCTGCCTGCTCCCAGTACAGGATCTGGAGTGCTGTCTACACTGTGTGTCATTGTGGCTTTAAACTGTATCCCACGAATAGGTAGATACATGTGAATTACTGATACTCACCAGCTCATGTCTATCAAACACAACAAAATAATTCTTGCTCATCAAACTAGCTTTCCTTGTAGAAGACTTCTGAAATTGCTTTGCAAGGCTTAGCAGCACAGTTTCAAATTCAGTATAGTACTCTTTCAGGTGGCTCTTTTCCTTTATTTCCCCTGCCCCTCTCTCCTTTATTAACTCCATCTCTTTCTCTTGTATAATTTCTTTTCCCAGTAGAAACAAACAAACCAACCAACCAACCCCCACCCTGAAATACTTCAAGTAGATCTAGTTTTGTTCTCCCTTTTTTTATATATTCTGAGAAACAGGATACTGGAAAACTGTCAGGTATGGCACAACCCAGAAATCCCACAAAGGTTAATATGTCTTGTACATTAAAGGGAGGGAAGGTAAAAAACCATCATAGGAGGTTAAACTTTTCAAAAAGTCTATTAAATTTGCACTAAGCTGAAAGGTGTGAGAAGTTTTCAAGCTGAACAGAGGAATCTGAGGAGTCAGTAGTAGACTTCCAACTGAAATTGAACTTCATCCTTCCCAAAAGGTTTCCTCTCTTCCTCCTTCAAACTCTCACTTTTTTCTACGTGTCAGTAACCTCCTTCACAGTAACCGATGATGATCTTCCAGACAACAAAATGAACTGAGGCTGTGCCAGTCAGCATACATGCACTCCATAGAGTTAAACTGAATGTTTTTGAGATATCAAGGACATCAGCAAACATCCTGCACATCCCTGTGCTGCAGAAAGGCTAGAGAGCTGCCTCCCCTCGAGCAGAGCTGCTGCCTTCCTTCACGCACAGGGATCTCATGCTCAAACACAGAGGAACAGTAAGCTCTAACTGCAGGCAGGTGAATACATCCACCACACTCTTCATTATCACTAAGAGAAACCTTTTCTTTCAGTAAGGCCATATGTTTAAATGTGATCAAACCAATTCAAATACTGAGGTTCCCTGTTTAGATCTGGCCTACAGCAAAGGCACACAGAGCATGGTCACCAGAGGCTTCTTCTCAGTGGTCTTGAGCTGGCCTGGACACACCAGAGGTAATTGCAGTGGCAACATTATTCAGAATAGTTGCTGGAGTTTCTAGCTTATCCTGTTGTGGAACGCATCAATATCTCTAAGAGATAGAACTGAAAAATAGCAGTTTATTCATGTTGCTTCCAATGACATATACATTAAGCTGAAACTACCTAGCCTTCACATAGTTTTACCCAAAAGATTTTTTGTTTGTCTTAGTAAAGCTTCTACTAGAAGGTTTTCCGTATAGGTCTTATCTGTCTCTTTGTGTTGTTATAGAGAGACAACACTCAACATTCAGAGCATCAGTGCACAGCAAGGCCCGGCAGCTCCCAAAGAGCTGGGAGCCCACAGGGGTAACGCAGCCAAGGGCAGGGGCCTCACCAGGTAGGGCCCAGCCCCACAGTACCCGAGCTAGACAAGCAGGACAGACCTGAGGATGGCAGCCAGTCAGCCAAGAAACCAGATAATCAAGTAAGTTCATGGTGATGAGACAGGTCTGAGATCAAGCTGGGAAGTGAGCTTAACGAGTAAAGATCAGCAGGTCCATTGGCTGGCATAGGCAAGGCTGTGACTGAGCTGGGAATTCATACTCCTACAAGCTACAGCTCCTATGCCTAAGATGATCTTAAATAGAATCATAGAATCATTTAGGTTGGAAAAGACCCTTAAGGTCATCGAGTTCAACCATTAACGTAACACTGCCAAGTCCACCACTAAACCATGTCCCTAAATGCCACGTCATGGGGCTTCTGGGCCTGTGGGCAGAGGATGTGGTGGAGGCTCTGGGTGAAGCTGGACAGGGCCATTAAATGTCTTGGCATAGGGAATAGTGTCTCTCTTCTTTCTCTGCATGGCTTAGGAAAAAAGTGCAGTAAATTATTACTTAAGTCAGATGAAAATTTAAATGCTATTTTACATTAATGTACAATAAAGTTCTAAAAAACCCCACCTTTCTAATTTGGAAACATTGTATTTGCTGGCTTGACAATTACTTAGAGATAGGTGAAAAATGGTATTTTCTGTGGGAGATAGGGGAGGATACAGGAAACAGTTCTAATGAAAGTTCCATCTGAGAATCAGCAAAAGAGAAAGGATATTTTAAAAATTTGTGTCTGAAACTGGTGCTTAAATCCTAATGTCTCTTAAGAACTGTAAACCATGAAAGGATAGAAGCTACTTTTTATTTTATAGTATATTGTTCAAGTTGCCACAAGATGAACTTTAATTGAACTGCTAGTGAGTCAGAAGTATTTTAAGTTTTAGAGATACTGTAATATATGCTGAACTTTGTATGGGGTCAGAGATAATAGAATGGATGCTGCCTGGGGCAAGGCTGTTTCTCATGGCATGAAACAACCATTCTTATGGTTCCTATTTTTGAGTACAATTTTCTCCTCTTCCACAAAAGGTTCTCATGAACAAATTCAGACTCTGAACAAACCCATGAAATTCAGAGTTACAGAGGGCAGGATTTTGGATTAAGTGACCTATGTTCTGTGAGAGCAGGCTGTACAGTAACTGGTAGCAGCCATGGCAATTGCATAGGCAGGTATCGTCAGTAAAAATACTAAAGGTATTAAGTTATTACTCTCATGCCTCTGTGACTCAATTGTGCTTTAGTGGGTTTTGTGGGGTTTTTTGTACGTTTGTTAGTTTCATACCATCTGGGAGTCATAAGAACCACATATGAAACAACTAACCCTAGGAGAAACAGTGTATCTGTCATGGAAGCTCAGTTTTTATTTCATCCAGACCAAAGGCATTTCTCATTCATATATGGAGCAAAGAGAATGCAAGATTCTACTTCTGAGACAAATGAGGGCATTGATATGACTAAATGGAGGAATCTCCATATGAAGAATCACCCATGATCCCTTTGTAGTCAGGGGAAAGCTAGTCTAAGTAGTCTAATAGAGTCTAGGAGCCAATTCGTGTCGTGCTGATTCATGTCTAAAATAGGTCCAGTGAAAACTTGCCGGGAAAAAGACCATTTATTCCTTGCAAAGAAAGCCTCATGACTATCTGATATAGAAACATTTATATTGTAAAATTGAGACATATCTTACTCAGTCTGGCTGGGAGAATTTATTAATGAGTTTCTTTCAGTAAATGAAAGAGGTCAATTGTGATTTGACCTAATAGCACAATTGGTGCCAAGTCAAGCTGTGCTGATGGTAGAGAACAGTATGGGCTGCTGAAGCAATAGTTAGACCAGTACCAAAAGAGATAAATCTTTTGCTGCTAAAAAGGGAAGTTGCATCAATTGCATGCGACGAATTTTCAGGTGAAAAAATATAAAATAAAAAAAAAAGGTAAGGGAGCATTTGTCTTACAGCAGTTCTTTCCTGAAATGGAAAAAGCCATGGCTCTATGGTCATAAGCAACTGCAAGACATGCTGCACCTAAACTCTGGAGATTTTTCTGCGGTGCTAAGATATGAGAAATTTTAGTTTTCTTAAATGTGCTATAGAACAAAAGCTCCTGGTCTATTACAATATTTACAAATCTATTTAATAAATATTTAAAAATATTTACACTGTGTAAGACAATACCATCCCTCAGAAATCAAAACTCATTCTGACTTTAACCTTACATAGTAACAAGTGGGGAAGAATGTTTTTAAAATTCTTCAGGACTAATGATGATCTACCTGGGCATTTCATGTTGTCCAGCCAAACAATAAGCCATTAGAGTAGAAAGTACATGTTTGTAGTGAAAGGGCAAATATATGTATCAATGTTACAGTTTTCTTCAGAAAATGCATTTTGAATGAGATTAACACACAGAAACACTTACTAGAAGCATATAAACCCTCAACTGCAATCTTTAAATTTTATTGTTGTTTATCAGAGATTTTATTCTCAAATATTTCCCTCCTATCCTCAGATCATTTGTTTAAGATTTCTGCAAGCAGAGTAATTGTAACTAAAAATGATGATTATGAGATAATACTCACTGCAGTGAACATATTTGATTCTAGAAAAACCCTATTGCTACTCATCTTAACTGGGAAAGGACAGTTTGCTCTGCTCTACTATCCAAAGAGGTGCTTGAACTTAATGTACAGCATCAAGACGTCATTAGGGTGATCAAGTTTACACAGTAGTAGCAATGTAAGGCCCAACCCCCTGTGGCATTAACTATAAACAAAATAATTGAAGACAGTTACAGGCAGAACTGAAGAAAGGGACATGAAGTTGAGGGAGATAATACATTTTGTTCAACAAACCTTCCCTACAGTTGGTAATATTTTTCCTTTGGCATTGCTAAGCCTCAGCACACTGAGAAGTCAATAAACAAAAATGATCCTCCCCCACAGACTCTCCAGCTGCCCACAGAAATCTTCACTCATTCTCAAAAGAAGACTCCACATACCACTCAAGGGATGCTATTGCATGTCAAAATGATGAATCTACAACAAATGTATGGGGAAGTATTCCAACTTGGGTGAGTGCTGTCAAACAGTAGGACAGATAAATCAGCTGCCAAATACAGAAAACATTTCTTGCTGGAGAGCAATCACACACCCTTTCAAGCAATGGAAGTGGCTTCTGAGAGATACCTGCATTGTTCTTTTCACACCATACCAGCAAATATTTCTGCCTGCTCTGTTCCTTGTATCTGCAAGTTCCACAAAATGTGGAATTTTTAAAGCTATATATGCACTTATGTTCATACACACACACGATCTGTGTTTTACACACGTGCCCAGATGCTGTTTCGTACATACATGCATGGGTCTAGCTGGGAGCTGTTCTTTCTGCCTCTATTGCTGTAGCTAGAAGGTCTAAATTAGCGGTGAGCCGGAATGGGCTATTACTGCTTCTGACAGCAATGATGAGACAGATCTTGAAAGCTCAAGGCACAACCACCACTCTTCTTTGATACACTGTATGTCAGTTAGTGCAAAAATCACTGTAAATTATGGGAGAAAAAGAAAGAATCCTCTTGCCTTTTATTTTCTCAGTATTACTTGTGTTCGACACACCAGTTCATGCCATGTAATGATGGGAAGATATGTTCCTTGCTTGTTTTTCTATCTTTTCTCTTTATTTACTAAGCCAAAACCTCAGGACATCATCCTAAGGGCACTTTCTGCATAAAGGCTATTCCCTTGGAATGCCCTACTGAAACACGTGTGCAAGTGAGGCTCTCTGTGTTACCCCGAGTTGCTGCCTGTCTCTGACCATATATGGTACTCTGCACTAATATGACCTATACATACTGGTGTGAGAATGTAAGCATTCAAACAGAGAAAAAACTGCTTTCCCTTTTTCTTTACTTAAAATATTTGAATAAGTCACCATAGTTTTGAAGTGGACATAAACCCCAAATCCTCACTCTATCTTGGACCCGCTTCTTTAAAGGATGCTATGTGAATAAATCCCTTTATCTACATGTAGGCATGGATGCAACCCCACTCTAACTGTAAGGATGTAGTGTCCTGGGCTATTTAACTCAATCCAAGGAGGGATGTTAGTCCATTTCTGCCCTTTAGCCTCTGTCTTCTACTTCCCTTCACGGTGTTGAAACCACCTAAAATCCCACAGCTTCTTTAACATACCAAAGGGAAGCCATAACACCACTGTAATCCCTGGTTGCCTTAGAGAAGGGAATGGACTTCAGCAGGAAGTGAAGTATCCGAAGTGTCCCTTGTCTAAGGCACAGCTTACCTGAGTGAACTAACAACTGCAATACAGGGGCTTTGAGCTACTCACATGAAGGGTGGTGTAGAAATTAGTTATTCTATTCACATCACAAATTAAATCAGAGGTTATTTTAGTTATTTAGAAAATAAACTGACAGAATATGATTGGAATGCAGTTTTGTTAAGTTTTGTTTAAAGGACTGAGAGCTTTTAATATTTTTCCCACGGCTGAGAGACAAACTTATTTATAAAGGAAAATTTTCCAGTCGGAAAACATGTGCATATATACATGCAGATGCACACATGCCTGCACACATTTATATGTATTTATACATACATATGCGTACACATTCATGGAAACATTTGCTAGAAGCATAAAAAATGGATTTGATTATGCAAAATTCTGAATATCCACTAAAATTATTGAGTGTCTGTAACTTCCGTTGCCTTCAAGAGGGGAATAAAGATATTCAGCAGCTGCATGTAGGATGCAGCCCGCTCCCACTACTGCATAAAGCTCTAAGAAATGCGCCAATATACAGATCTCTCAGTTTCCACTTAAAGCGGTGAGAAAATCAATTCTAGACCAAAAGGGCTAAAGGCAAAAGGATAAGATGAAATGTGACTGACAGAGAGACAGCATCCAGTAATGCTCAGTCAAGTGAAAAGGCAAAAGAACACAGGAATAGTAAAACCTATCCATTTGTGTTTTAATTGGGAGGGGACTTCACAGGCAGTTCTGGTGCTCTAGGCAGCCCCTGCTAGGCAAGGCCTATAAATGTTAACTCTGTTCTATTCTGAAGCAAAACATGCAAAACATATATAGCGCTCTTTATATCTAACACTATGCCATAGAAAAATTGGACTGTGATTTCCTGTGACGTTAAGATGAAATGAGGTTGTCAAATCAAGTCAAAATGAGACAGCAGGGAAATACTCTTCTGCTTTCTGGTGCTGAGGTAGTCTTTTAAGTCAATGTCCTGTGCCTTTGCTTCTCACTGCATTTTGTCCTGCATTGCCATTGTTTGTGGTCTTTAGTATTACAAATACAAACTACCGCTAAAAGTGTGAAAGGCAAGGCTTTTTCCCCTCAATCATCTACTTCCTGCTCTGAAAAGGAATTAAAGTGCCAAAAAGGAGCAGGAACCTAAGATACTGGCATTATAATCTCAATTGTATAGCTTGCCTGCCTTCTCCACAGCTTCAGTTTACCCATCCGTGAAACACATTGTCTGTGGCATCCCCTAAGGGGCTATAAGAGATTGGAGGATTTAATGCACACTAATGTATTTGGCTGAAATAACTCCATAATTATAAACTATTGTTACTGCAAGAATCAAAGTTGAAGCATTTGAAAGTCACATGAGATGGAATGGGAAATCCCATTTTTGTAGCTTTTTTCCTTCTCTAGACTTTCAGCAGTTAGAAGTGACTGAGGAAAAGGAGCAAGTGACAAAGACTTAATCAGTATTAGAAAATGTCAAGCTGAAGAAGAAAACAAATATTGACCCACCCTCCATGGTAGAAAATCTTGTCTTCTGGAGGCACTGTATCACAGAAATCCCACATGCCTTGACCCTGACCACTGACAGTTATAGTCAAAGTATTTTGGTTCTTCCTTTTTTTCCTGTTATTTTGGCTTTTTGATCACATTTGTTTGTAGTGATTTCAGAGGTAACAAGTAAGGAAGGCAACCTCTCATTCATGTCTGATAGCAATGAAATTGGCTCCTTAGTAAAGCATGCTCTTTTAAGGGATTGCCTGCTCTTTATGATTCCTGAGGCTTTGAGGCAGCTTGAGTCCCATGCAGATGAGAGTGCTGCAGGGAAGGCCAGAATAACGGAGGAAAGAATTAGTAAAGCTTAAGCATTACAGATGCAAGATGGAGAGAGCTGGAAGCAAAGCCAGAACAGCTTAGAAGGCAGGCAGCAGAAGAGAAAGCTTTGAATGTAAATCCTGTTAACTTTTACAGTAGAAGCAGTGGCCCTATACATGGGAGTTAGCAAAGGAAGTGCTTCCTAGGGGTTGATTTCTACAGAAATCTTCCTGTGTGTAGATTAATTTAATGTTCTGAGGATCACCTGATGAGGCCTTCACACCATGCATGTCTTTCAAACCATAATGTCTAATAGGCAGTCAGTGACTTAGGAATAGGAAACTGAAAAAAAAAAAAAAAAATTTAAAGTTTTGTACAGGGAATTTAATTTCTGTGTAACCATTCGCTTATAATCAGCCAAAGAGCACCAGTCTCCTTGAACGGGTTCCACAGTCTGACCTAGTAGGACAGTCTTGCAGGACATGCATCCTTTGCCCCAGATATGTGTGCATGGCAGCCATGGAAGGATGGGAGAATTTGGCAGTGCCAGGACAAACATTTGCTGTTTATTAATTGTCTGAAACATTAGGGCATTTAAGAAATCCAGTAAATATTTTTTAGATCAATAAGTAAGGACAAGTGAAGTTGAAATGTGGAAGGAAAGGAGTTATTTTAGGTGTAGCAAGATGCCCTTTGAAACCTTATAGTGGCATTTTTTTCCAGTAGGGTAATTGTTAGTGTCAGGCTCTGAGTCAGTCTCTGACCATTCCTGTGTCTTGAATCCTGCCCACCTAATTTTCTTCTGCCACCTCAGCTGGATTGGGTAGATGTTACTGTTTGTTCTGAACAGTTCTCATCTAAGATGTCTGTAGGAGCGGAGTTACGTAAATATAAGTTACTATTCTCCAAACGTTTGTCCTTACAGCAGTAAGAAGAAAGCCACTGTTGGGGTGCAGTTTAATGAGATGTTAATAGAGTAGCAGGTGAATGTAAGTATAAGTGCAGCGGGGGTTGTGCTGAGGAGTTCAGTTGACAGAAGAACTGTAAAAATGTGGAGCTCTCTGAACCAACCCAAAAGTTGAAATAAAAATTTTTGTTCAGTGATGAAGATGTCATTAAATAGCCATGTTTTCAAATATATGCTTGCTGTGGAGACTAGGGTCCTGCTCTCTGCTCTGCAGTGACAGGATTTCATAGTCACAAAGAAGAAGGATGGGGTGAACAAAGTCGTGATGCGGCTATGAAAGACGGACTGGAGTAGGAGAATAAATTAGAATATTATACCACTTTTTAAAGCAGCAGCCTGTCACTTCATTTAATGCAGAATGAACTGAAAAGCACAGCAATCTGAAAGAGTCAGAGAGTTACCTTGTAAAAAAATACAGGACTTGATTGACAAGCTTGCTTCTGTACAACTGCTGTACTGTTTGGACATCAAGCTTTGCAAGCTCCATCAATCCGTGAGCAAATTGGGTAACTGTGCATATACACAGTCATTTTGACACAGTTCACCTACCACTTCCATATCCCTACTCAGTCATAGTGGAAGTTGCAACAGGGAATAGCGACGGGGTGCAAAAAGCAGGACATAGTTTTATCTTTGAGAGCTGTTAGGCACGTACGGGGGACTTTGGTGATGGGGACATAAAGGCACCCTGGGACCAGTGCTGCTTTATCTGCTTCAGTCTGACAGTGTAGCACCGATATTCTCATAGCTTCCAAAGTTCTCAAAACAGCCTGGGCAAGGATCTGTGTTTTGTTTCCTTTTCAGAGGTAGAAAGCTGTTAACGAGTTAAGTGCTCTTCCGAGGCCAGAACCAGACCAGGTCTTTGGGTGTCCAGTCCCATACAGTCCCCTGGAGCTTTTTTAAGCTTTTTTTAAAGGAGATTATGACTGTAACCATGAAACATCATAGTTCTGCAAGAACTATAGAAAAGGATATTGGCCTGAAGAAATGAATGGATGTGGAGTAAGAAACCCAGGCTAGAAAATGAGGCAGTACTTGTACTAAAAAGGGAACTGCTCTAACCTCTTCTTCAAGGTGATAGCATTGCCTTTTGTCATGTGGTACAACTAGCTAGGATGCAGCTCAGGGTCTGGCTTTAATGACACCTGTACTGTCGAATCCTTTGACTGCAGTGAGGTCACAAGTGCCACAGTGTTCCTCCCTCCTACCCCAAGAGACACAGTGCTTGCCTTGTCATCTATTTCCAGGGGCCACCAAATACATTTCCAGAGAGGTCTCACCTGAAGAGAGCGACGTGGAGATGTCAGTGTTCAATTGTGCTTTCTGCAGAGCAAAGCTCAGTGACCTCACGGTGGAGAAGGTGACGGGCGCCATGAGGCGTGGAAGGGCAGAGAGGTTACCCTTCCTGGGTGGCTGACTCCTTTCTCTCCAGGGAGAATGTCTGTAGTGGTGGGTCCACATGGGGCAAACACAGCTGTAGTCTCAGCAAGGACAAATGTCTGAAAGAGAAAACAAACACAGAATAAAGCTGGATAAAAATGCAACTGACTCCACATGAAGCTAGTCACCCTCTGCAGCTGTTCTAGCTTGGAAGGCAACCAAATAAAAGGCTTTTAAGAGGTTTTACTTTTGGCATTTTCCTCCTCTAACGCTAACCTGCTTCTGAAAGGAGGCCCACACTTTCTGTCAATCACAAGGAAAAAGATAGGTCTATGAGTGTATGTGCAAACCAGGTATCTCATTTACATGCAAAATCAATATAATTGCAAATGCAAATTGAATCATTGCTGCTGAAGGTAGCTGAATTTAATCATATGTATGCATACATAAATATGTGTGATTTTGGCAAAATCTGTACAGTGCCCAGTCTGACCTTTTGAATATATCAAGAGACCCCTTGTCCTGACTATCCCTTCACTGTATGAACAGCAACCTGTGGCAGACCTATATACATATACACACCAATACACACCCTAAATATCCTTAAGTGCTTTGCTACCCAGAGTCAGACCAAAGATCCCTCTAATCCAGTGGATATTTAAGACAGATACCTAAAATCAGTTTGGTCTATCTTGAACTGAAGGTTGTATGAACCCAGTCTGTTCAATGGTCAGCAAGTTTTCTCTATGAATTTGGCTAGTCTCTTTGTGGATCCATAAGGAGTCCTGCCCAACTTGCTCAGCCTCCCACAGCAGCAAATACCACTGCAGAGTGATGCATTGTAGGAAATGGTTCTTTGGATTCTCTGAGCAGGGCTCTCGCTTTTTTGTCCCATTTGCCACTTTCCAGGCTTCTGACAGTTACTCGGCAACACCATGCAGTCTGTAAAGCTATCCTATCTATTTAAGCTGAATGTATTTTACTAATGACACTTCCATGAACTCTTCTCCAGTGTGAGATAATTCCTACAAGCCTTGTAAGAAAAGGCTTGAGTCTGGGAACCTCAGGAATTGCCTCTGTAGTGAACAGCAATGAACAACAGGGGTGCTTTAGCTTTTCTGTAATGGCTGCTTTTACACTTGACCATTAGCCATAGTAGGAATTAGTCACTAGTCACAACCAAGTAAGCAAGACTCATGCACCATCAAACAGAGAAAACAACTCTCATGCTCTCTACCAGTCAGTGGAATCAGTTTGGGAATAAGCTGTTTTCTCCCAAGCATCCACATGGACCTCTTTCTCAACTTCAGTACTAGGAAGTGTTCATTCTGTTTCTAAAATGGCTCTTCAAATACATCATTGTGCAAACTGTAGATATAGTCAGCCATAAAACTTCACAGCAACCCTGATTCCACAAGATAAATCTCCTGAAAGAGTAGAGTTCTTGTCAAAGGATCCAACCATAAACCAGAATAGTGCATAGTGGGGATGTCTTTAGACAGGTGTAAGAGACTGTCAGTTGTTTGTCTCAACATTGCTGGAACATTAAACCACCAAATGACACCACTGCCATAGCAACAGAGCAACAGTTGGGACTGCAAGACCAGAGGTTTCCCATCTTCTTAGGAAGATTCTTAGAAGAAGAATGAATATACAACAAGGCAACCCAATAAAAGAGCAGAAACAACCGACATCGGATGGAACATTCTCCCACCAGACTTGAAGACAAATTGGACTGTCGGGACGCCGCAGATCTGTGGTGGTAGCTATTGCAACTAACTCTTTCTTTCTTTTCTTTCTTTCTCTCTCTCTCTTCCCCTTGCATTTGCGAACCTGTTGTCAGGCAAATAAAGCTACTCGGTGCTTGACTCCGTTTTGAGTCTTAATTCTGTTCCCGAGAATACAAGCAAAACCTCATCCCAGTCTTTGACTGGCATGCGACAACAAGGTCACAGAAAAGATTGTTAGTTTATAGGTTTTAAACTACTTTGGGTTTTTTTGTTTTCTCTTTAAAATGGATTGTGCTCAGAAAATTTCTTAGGGTACAAGGAACAGCCCAGGGTTTTTCCTCTACCGCAGCACATTGTCTTCACAGTCAAGATGTTTTGCAGTGCTATTCCTCTTGCTCTCATTTCCCTAAGACTTCTTGATGTCACAGCCCAAAGTCAGAAGTGCCTGTCGTGGTAAAGTGACAAGCTGGTCTGTGCTGGAATTTGCGTGGGACCAGCATGCACATTACTGTGCTTTGCTGAGCTTCCTTGACCCAGTCCTTGCTGCCTGGCCATCCCAGGCAGCACCCACCTGCATGCAGATGCTGTGGCATACCTTGTCCATCTGGCACTGCTCCACCCAGAGAATCTTGGGCAAGGACGGGCCTTTAACATGTGTTGGCAAAGAGGGAAAGAAAGAGTAGAGAGAACATCCTTCACAAAGCACCAATTCCTCATGGGCTCATTATCATATTCCACCCACATAATACAGGCAGTTTTGCACGGTTTTATTACTACGTAGTAGAAAACCTTAGAGAGTCCATGTAACAACTTTCTTCTGGTGCTCATGGACCTATTGTTGTGTAAGAGTATGGCTCAGAGTAAGGCTGGACAGACTAGACACAAGAGAACTACTCATTCATTTTCAGAGTTGAGGCTGTGGGTCTTGACTGAGACACAGTTGCACACTGGGAAGTTAACAGGTGTAAGTACAGGCCCTGCAGGCAGCTCTGGCAGCACTGCCTTAGTTACATTCCCAGCAAATCCACTGGCGCTCTGGAGGATGCAGACACCAGGCTTCACTGGGCAGTTACCAGGATAATACCTAGTAGCATCCATTAGTTCTTTAAAATTCACACAGCCTCCATGGAGGAGAGCTAGGACTTCAGGCTCTTGCATTACCAGTTAAGCACTCCACTCAGTATTTAACACACAAAAATGAGAGAGAAAGAGTCTATTTACTACAAAAAAAGGAGAGAGAGTATTTTTGCTACCATCAAACATACTTATTAACAAATATATAAATTGAAAATCAAAATTTAATTTAGCTAGAGGAGCACAACTGCACATTTTCAATGCATAAGAAATACTAGTATAAATCAAACTTAAAACTGAACCCTGCTATTACTTGAAAATAACTGTCCAATATCTATTTGATCGGCAGTCAAGAAGCAGAGGAAAAGAAATGTGCTTCTCAGAAATAAGGACATTCCTAATTATTTTCTTGTAAAAAGTATAATTCATTGCTGTGCAAGTAACTTGTTGGATAAAACAAAGAAATGCAATAATTCAGAGCTCATTTATTTATTTATTTATGACTTACAAATAGTATTTTGCAAAAATTATGGTAGGCTTTCATTTTTCAGGTTACCTGCATAGTCTCCTGAGTTAAACACTTATTAGTATGAAAAACTGTCCAGAAAACATTAAACAATGCTTCTGAATACAAATAATTTCATGAATATGTAAATCATGCTTCAATGTGACACTTGGCTTGTCTGAGAAACACTGATAGACTAAAAAAAATTAAACTCCATCAAGGATGAGGACAATTTAATTTAATACTTTCCTAGTGTTGAAGACAAAACTGAATTTTAATGGCTGTATAATATGGTTAAATTCACAGTTAAAACAAAATATCCATAACTTGCCATAAACACGGTCAAGGGCAAATAGTTGGGGAAAAAAAAAAATCAAGATCAAGGCGAGGAGCAGATCTAAATGAGGTTGGCACATTCATTTGCAACAGTAAACAAATAAACAAGTTTTGTGTCCCACCATGGTCTTTGGCGCTGAAATATGCCCAGCAGTTGCTGAGGCCTCCAGAACATGCAGTGATTCTACATGAGACTGCCCAAGTCAGAGCTCTGCTCTCCCAAACTGCTTCTCCTGACCTAGTCAGAAACTCTTCTGCTGGTGCACCTACAGTGCCTGTTGAGAGGAGAGAGTCCAATGTGCTGTTCCTGCACACAGAGCCACAGGACATAAGCAGCTTGAATCTAAAAGTTGTGCAATTGCATTAACACAGTGCAGGGCTGGAGCTAATAAGAAGTCCAATGCTTGGCAAGTCTAATGAGTTTGGATCCATGCCATGCTAACAGCAGCAACTCAGATCCCAATTACATCAGAAAATGTTTGCATCTGCCTCAAAGGCCATTTAAACACACCTGTGTTGTCAAGCTCTGCTGTAGGTAGTTCAGGGAAGGCTTGTTCTTCTAACTGCTTTGCGTTCCTAAGTATATTCAATGCCAGAGCTTGTACAAGTTTGTAATCAGCACTCAGTCCACTCGTCCTGTCTTTTCCCGCATACCTCTGCCAATTACATTAAAGCAATTTGCAAAGTATAGGGTAGCAGTAAGGTTGTCATCACACATACACGATAATCAAATGCCACAGTCAGAGGAAGGAGAAAACTATCACACCACGTAAGGGGGCAACCAGTCATCTAGATTAGGAGTATCAGTTTCGTCTATTAGTTTGGAAATAATGAGAACAGATTTGTTTTCCTGAAGCTGGACATGGGCACTGCTTCAGACAGCTGAATGAATGTATTCTCCCAGGACAAACTATTAGGAACACAGAGGTAGTTAGTGGTTAGCCCAATGGATCATCGCCTGACTCTGAGGCAAACTGACTTCAGGAAAAAAAAAAAAAAGTTGAAACACACTTCTAATTATTTTTCAGAAATTAATGGACAAGAACCAAGTGTAGTGGTCAGATCTCCCTAAAGCTCAACTTCTCTCTCACTTATATCCACTTTATTGTCCGATATGCTCCCACAGAAAGCAATTTTCAAAGCTTTCACATCCATGGAATCACTTCGAAAGTATCAAAAATGACATTTTCCTAGTCAAGTCTTGTTGAACTTTGAGCCAGATTCTTAACTTGGTCTTGGTGGATCATTTCTGTGCTTAAAGGTATTTGTATCTTTCTCAATTTACTGCTAGCTGTGTAATTCTCTAATTCTCTTCATTTAATCTTGGGAGTCACTATAGAGACACAGTAAGATGCAGATATATTTGCAAGAATTGACAGGAAGGAAGGCCAGACAGGCAATGAAATGTTCTTCCTAGCTCCAAAAGACAGCTGAAACCTGCTCTGCATAGAACGTTCATACAGAAGGTATGGATTTAAACTAGATTATACTCATGCCTAAAATGAGTTAAAGCAAATTCAGGCTACTTTTACACCCAAATGAGAGTGTCCACAGAAGGTCCTAGCCTTATGTAGTCACTGTGGAGCTCAAATACAGGAGTAGGTACACTGAGCAACATTAAGCAACTAGGTTGAATTTCCTTATCTGTGGCTGCTGTGAAGTAAAACCCGCCACAATCACCACCAGCAAACAGCTTCATGTTCTCTCACTGAGGTTTTATATAGCTGCCTCTGCAAGTTCTGCATGGTTGTGAGAACTGGGGCCTAAATTACTTTATTTCCTATTTCTTGGCATTTTCTGTAGCTATTTGTCTCCAAACGCTGGCATCACATTACCGTCTTGATCTGGACTTGTACCAGTGCCAGTGCCTGCAAAAAGCATAGCACAAAAGAAACAGGCCCAATAAGGTACATACAGCTGGTGTTGGGTTATTACACTAGGCTGATACACAAGTTGCAAACAAACAGTCTCTCCAAAGATGTCCTGAAACATGATAGTGGCTGCTAATGGGAAAGGATGATAGACAATTTTCCTCATCATTAATTTTCCACATTGGTGTTTGGCAAATAGAAAGTGCAAATTCAATATACAAATCAAATCTTTGTGCTGAACATGTCGATTTAAGCTAGAGTAACACTTTCTGTGAATAAAATCGGAGTCCACTGCCTTTTTACACTCAATATTTTGAGTTTGAATTTCAGACCAAGTCAATGATCTTTTCCCTGGTCCTGTGTGAAGGTGGTTTGGTGCTAAACTGAACACAAACAGATATTTGTATTTCTCTATCACCCCTTTGGTTTGTTTGGTGTTACTACAAAGGCTTTTTGGTGTCTGTTACATTGAGTTAACTCATACAAAGGACAAACTTTAGATGCTCTAAGCAAAAGATACGAAAGGTAACAATGCTGGTTACCTTCTCTAAAATACAGGGGCTTGTACACTGATATTTTAGACAGAAATTCAACAGCAAACAGCTGGAACTTGGAACTGAGATTTATAGCAAGGGATTCTTATTCAAGCATAATCAAATAACTCCATGCAATCAGAACATATAAACTTACACCATGTTTGTTTAGATGGGAGTGAATCTGAATGTTTGGGTTGTGAAATAAAGTCAATGTAATATTTGGACCAGATGATTGCTAAAAAGAAATGTGCACAGCCTCCTGACACCTTCCACGAGGGACTGCTGTCTCAACTCTTGCTCTAGTACCTGAGGGAACTTGAGAGGGAATGAGTCCAACCGCAGACAGGTAATTTCCTGGACGTGGGCCACTGTGTAATTACTCAAAGCCATGCCAGATAAGCATATGCCAGTGTGTAATATACAGCAAGATGTCTGAGGTGAAATCCATATATACATGATGAGAGAGAACAGGAGTATATTTCCTCTCTGACCTCAGTATATCTGAATACTTTCCTCACAAAACACCATGAAGTCATTTAACAGTGTCACATCCAGTTATGCATCTTGTTCATTCTGTGAGATATCCAGTGGCATTTCTTTTCCTTTTTTGTCTTGTTTAAAATCTCAGCACAAACAGGACATTGAAAATTAATACAAAAGCAAACATTTTTATTCTCAGCAGGCCTCAGTCATATGGTAATTGTACTTTTAGAAAAAAAAATTACACAAGGGCCTTAAAAGCAAAATGAAATTGGAAATTTTTTCAGTTGATAAGCTAGAGTTTTCCTTTTGCATTTATTTAAATATAAGTGGAAGAAGACTTCATATACATTGTTCTAGGTCTAGGTGATCAGAAAGCTTACAGAGAGAAAACCTTATTGCTTTAAAATTACATTGCAAGTATATCTGATATTAGGGTTTTTTTTTAGTACACTTTCTATTACTTTAGTCAAGTCATTCTGAATCCTGCTTTTCACCCTGTAAATGTTGTGTCTTGAAAAGAAATTCCTCTCTAAATTATATGGGAGCAAAGAGCATTTTTTTTTTAAATTATTTTTTGTCAAGGGCCATATCAGCCTATAAAAATTTTGGCAGGCCATCTGTTAACCATATACCGTGGAGTTACTTATTAATAATATGAATAAGGTTATGTGAATATGAAATAAGTCTCTTCCATCCTATATAGTGACAAAGCCATCCTTATTTGTGGAAGTTACTGCTGAAGCAGCTGAGATGAGAAGTCAATCTTCATAGCTTGTGGCAATGTATAAATAATTAGTACAGCAAAAACTATTTATTTGGAGCTGTGAGCCAAAGGAACATGTGTTGATTTTTTTTTTTTTATTTTTTGTATGGTGAGAGCTGCAAAGTAAAGACACAATGCAGAATAGTTCAAGCAGTTATTGGAATGAAAAACATGATGATTACACTTGTGAGCAAACCTTTCCCTCAAAGCACCAAACTGTAGAGCAGTGCAGGTAGATGAACCAAAGGCAGAAAAAAAAAAAAATTCGGGAAGGACAATTGCTGAAGCATAGTGATAGCCAAAAGAAAGCTCCCTCTGTGCTGAACCTCATGTATTTCAGAACTAGTGAAACTCAGATTTTGCTCCGTTATCTACAGTAGACTGTCATTAGGCAAAACACATGCTAAATCCGCTATCTGGCAGAAGAAAACTAACCCTGCTGTTTGGAAAGACAGACTCCAAGCTTAGGAGAGCTCTTAAGAATTTGAACCAGCCAAGATGCTCATGCAGTAATACCATCTTTTTGACCTAGTATCAAAGACAAAATACATTTCAGGACCAAATTCCAGAAGAGTAGCTTCACCTATTGCCAGATCACATGCAGTTAGAACTATACCAAATTGATTGTCGAGGGATTTGAAGACTAGGGAAGTGTGGGCAACAAAAAGCTACTGCTGGAATGAACCAGGGGGCATTTTGATGCTCATCAAATGCATGCCAGACTTGACTGAAGGACTTTGCTCTGTGTATCTCTTAAGACCACACTTCCAAGTTTTGTCTAGCTTTTCCTTTATAAAATCATCTCTTTAAAATGGTTCAACTGGGCAAGCCTCTGATCTCATGATGGCAGTATAAGTCTAATGCTTTTTCCATTCACTTTGGAAGAGTACCTTGGATTTACAGCAGCGTAGCATCAAAGCAAGGGTACAGCACATGGTATTGCATGTGGTAATATTCTATAATAAACAAACCACTGCAGATATTTATGTAATCCAAAACCTATTCAAGATGTTTTGGTATCGCATTTCACAGTAAACTGGTAGGTAATTTAAAGAATGAAGACTGGCAACTCAAATCATACACTACAACTAAAAAATATCTCTACAAAAGGCACAAAATTTAAACAAATACTAGATGAGAAGTTTGTTTGAACTGAGGAACACCTTTCTCATTTGTCCATGCCTAAGTGTGCTAAGATAAAAAAAGCATGTTACTTACAAAGCATCTACCAGTGTGTTTACATAAATGACTTCATTCTACTGCTCCAGCAATTTATTTCTCACATGTAGTTCCTGTATAACTGTAACTATATAAGGATTATTGAAACATTGATGAGAGAGTGAGAGCTCTAAGGTTTTGGGTTTGTTTTCCTTATAATCATATTGCTGTTTGTTGAAGAATGAATCCTGGTTCAGATCAATCTAGGTGATGGAGAAAAAAAAAGAAAAAAAAAAGAGAGAATGTAATACAGAAATCACTTTGGAGGCATAACCTGAGCAAACAGTCCAAACCCCCTGAGACTGTATTTTTATTCCCTTGCAGTATTGCCATTATAGTGGAGAGTGTATATTTTGTGGATGTATATATACTCAAGGGAGGGCAGGGGAAGGACAGGATACATGCACTTTTTCCACTTTAAAACCTTGAAAAACTGCAAACAGGTTATCTGCACCAGCTGGATAATGCTTAGGAAAACCTTTGACTTTCTCAAGTCTAAAGCGTTAAAGAGACAGTCCATAAAGGTGGCCAAAGATGATAGCTTAGTAGCTTCCTATGGTTATTTTTAGAATGTAAGATTGAGAAATTTTACAGAAAAACTCCGTTGAGTTTAGTTTCATTTGCAGTCATGCTGGGTTGTTATCTAAGGAGAAACAATACCTCATATGTGTAGCTTAGCTCTTCTCCTAATAAAACTGAAAATTAGAGACCTGAAGGCCACCACAGCAGAAAGGTTTTAATTTCATTATTAGATACAAATCCAAGTGCATTAGTAATTTCTTTTGATATGGTTGTTTCAGAATTAAACAAGTGTAAAAAGAGAATGGCCTTGTAAAAGGTTTTAATTAAGAAGGCAAAACATGAAAGAGAAGAATAGAAAGCAAATTTTGCTGAGTTTTCTGAAAAGAAGGGGTAAGATGTACATAACCCTCAACAAAGAGATCAAAGTGAAAAGGATCCACTCTTGTGCTGCAGCTTAAGCTGAAGTTACAAAGTATAAAGCCCTGAAAGAGTATGGGTCACAGGACAATCACGAGAAACGGCATTTTAAGGGACTACCCTAGAGAGCCACTGAACACCTACAACCCCTTAAAGTCTCTGCAAAATTAGGATACACTGCTCACTATCATGATAATAAGAAAATGCTAAATTATCTTCAGAAGATGACATATCAAAAGCAGCAAAGAAAGGATTGTAAAATAGGTAATACTGGATCTGAATATGATACTGTGAAGCCCAGTGTCCGTACCCTTTCTGACTATTAACAGAAAATTTGCCTGCAAAATGCCTCTGGCTCCAGAAAAGTTGTCCTATTTTCTCCTTCCAGAACATAGGCTCAGTTTCTACATATATGTATATATATAAAAGAACTTATATTAACGTTTCAGGAAATTATAGTCTTGGAAAAATAAACAAAACCATTTTAAGAGGTACTTGGTGATTGTACTTCTGGTGCTTATCTTGGATTCAGGGAAATAAATGAAGAACTATTTTTCTTTCAGTTACCAACTATCTGCTCCATACTGCTCTGTATAGCTCCTCCACTCCAAAATACTGAAATACATTCCCTTTTTAATAAGCCTGAGTGTACCCACAGCTCCTTGCAAATCCATTAATGTCAGCTTTAGATGTTGAATTGCCAGTGGTACTGTACCTAGTCTTACTAACATCATGTAGACAATTAACCTCCAGGCTAGGAAAGGGCCTACATATTTTTTCCCCCACACAGGCTGTTTTGAGCATAATTTAACAGGACATACATTTAAACCTGCTGTATATTAACTCCTAAACACCGTACAATCAATTCTGTGAATTCTGCCCATCTTCTGGGGGATGACGTATCCCATTTAGAATACAAAGTGATATTCTTCATTTGCCATGGTTAAAAAGCTTTTGGAATGATGATTAATTAGTACATTGAATATACATCTGGGGATGATCAAGTGAGCTACAAAAATTGCATAAAGAATTTTCTCTGTGCCATTCTTCTCTCAGCTTTTCAAAAAAATCTCACACCAGTGAATTCAATGAGAGTTTAACCAGTGCCTTCATCGCTACTGATCAATAATTCCTTGGTGGAATGGAAGTGGTATGTCCCATTTTAGGTTACCGATATAAACAAAGGGAACTGACCTCGTTTGGTATCTGCTGGTATTTGCCCTGTCAAAGAACCACCTCTTTTAATGATACCTAGACTAGAACAGTTCAAACTCAAGGAATTGTTCAACTTCTGAAAGCTCTATATAAAAACCATGAGAGCGGCAATTGTATTTGTTTACTCACATCCAGTAACTGGTCACATGTTCAGAGAACTCTTTCAGACACAAAGTTTTGTCAGGATGGGGAAAAGTCCTCCTCCTTTTAGACTCAAAGGAGAAGCACATATGCATATAAACAAAACTGAAAAAAACAAAACATGATCCTCTGTCCTCTGCATAGACTGGAGTCAGAGACAACCTAGGCTCTAGAAACTGTTGTCAGAAATTAATTGCACAACTTAGCAGCCTTTTTGTTGTGGGGGGGTGGTCTCTTTCATTTTAGTTCAAAATGGTCTCTCTTTCGTCTGTACATGGAATATAAAGAAATTTTTGCATATTTGGATTTCCCCTGCCCCCATAATATAATTCTTAATTTCTAGTCAGCTTGCTGAAAATTATACAAAAAAAGACACCTATGCAAGTCAGACTTTTGTTTTGGAGGAAAGTAAGTTTTTCTTTTGACCTCTGACCTTTCCTGTAATTTCCATCCTAAAAAACTAGTCTTGTGTCTGTGGAATTAGAGCAGACTTGTGTAGCTTGAAATAAGAGTAAACCTGGACTCAGGAAACCTTTACTCTCTTCCTTGCATTTAATATTTTAGCCAGCTTAGACTGTCTGTACAATGAAGGGAGAGAGGATGCAATTGTATTTTATGCACTATAGGTTGATTTTTTTTTTTCCTATTTGCAAGTTATATTGCATGATATTTTTAGCTAGAACAGCACTTGAAACAAGAAATAATACTACTTTTGGCATTTACTTAATTTCCCTCCTACCCTAATGTATGGAGGAATTACAAGCTTGACATGTGACTGAGAGTGCAGCTTCCCTGTATTGATTCAGCACATCCAGAGATGACATAGATGACAACGAGGTGGCACTGTTGAGGACAAGAGCAATGTGTAGACCCATACACTTCTGTCTCTCTGCTTCACTGCACAAACTATCTTACAAAGTAAAACAACTTTTAAACAACTGAAATAACATTGACAAATAGAGTTTATGTGCTTGATTTCCTCCATGATATTTTGGAAGGTCTTACAAACTATTACCTTCTCAAATAAAATGCACATCACAGATATTGATGTTTAATATTTATGAGCACATGCAGTATATTCTTTTTACTAGTCTGGAAAACTTAGACTGTGATTCTGAGTTAGAAGATACTCAGATAAGCACTGTAAGCAGATGAGAAGTCAAATCAGTGGAATCCACACAGCGTATATTTAAAAAAAATTGAAATCACTAACACAGTGCTTATTTATCCACAGAAATTATTCCAATTTAATCTCTGTGTAGGAATAACAACAAAGAGGCTTCATTCCAGCTCTGAATATGGGCATCTAAGATTATTATGTTACTAGAGAATGGCATGTTAAGACAAAAAGCACTTTGGGATTGTTTATGTGGTGAAATGAACATAAGGTCCATTGTCCTTTCTTTCTGACTTTAACTCACACATTTGAATTATTTCTCTGATATTTTGCTGCACTCTTCAAAATCCTTTGAAAAGAAGAACATTGTTGGAATATGCCAGATAATAATAGAATCACAAGCAACAGCCAGTGAATGGGGTGCGGGTGGGCAGGAATAGAAAAATCCCATTGTCTAATTATTAAGTCTATTCACCAGACTTGGGAAGATGTCAGAATACTTAAAAAAACCCTTCATCCTAACAGCAGTGCTGTAATTAGGGAGCTGCTATAAGAATTGGAGAGAGAAGACGACAAAGTAAGAATCACAGATGTTAGTGGTAAAAAGGTCTATTTAGGCTACCAAATCCTTTTCCTCACTATTCCCCGACAGGACTTCACAACTGCCTAGATGGAAGCAGTAGCAGAATGGACAGAAGGAATTAGGAGAGAGACCTCAGAAAAGGAAATATTTCAGAGAGCTTAGATGGAGCTCAATGTGTTTTAAAGAGAAAGTAGGAGGCAGAGCATTGCATTAGCTTTCATGTAAGCAGGAATAGTTCCTCAGATAACAATGAAGTTTCTTCTGCCCTCCCATTGGCGTGAGATTTTCCCAGCAAAGACATAAACAATGATAACATTAAGCAAGAGCAATCAGTTTATCAGTGATCTCTTTGATTAATTCCCAAGCCTTACCAGGCTTCATGGCATATCATGAGTTTTGCATTTACGGTATAATTCTTAAAGCCCATCTACTGGAGCTAAGTGATTACATGGGAGTCGCAGCTTTCATTAAAGACTTTAAATGAATTTCTAACCATGATAATTGCAATTTAAAAAGTTTGAAAGCATGATATTTAAAAGTTGCACCCCCAAGTCAAATAGTATTTTTAAAATTATTAGAATCTAATTTCTGAGTCGTGCATGTTGGGGAGTGGCTAGTTCAGGATTTTGAAATTCAAATACTGATGCTCTTTGGCTGGATCACCCCATCTGAGATGTTTTTTTTTTTCCTGAGTCTAAATTTAATTAAATTATGGAACAGCAATTATTGAATGTATTTTCATTTTGAAAAGAGTTTCATGCTTATAAGTCTATTCGTGATACTTAAAAAAATTAAGTTAAATATAAATCAAAGAACCTTTTATAAGCGTATAGATTATTGTGATCTCTTACACAATATGTTACTGAGTGGCTGAATAGAATGCATTAGATTATTCTTTTCACTTCCACAATGTGTCTGCTACAGAAAGGAGTCTCCTGACACAAACACATATGACCGTTAGAGGACTTAACTGAAGACTGAATTCTGCCTCACAGGTCTGCCAGATTACTGGTGTAACCATGTGCAAGCTACTTATTCTTCAGCTTGAAAATGGAGACCACTTTGTCTCTTGATTACTGTTGAATCATTATATTACCTTTAATCATTATATTGTACATTCTCAGGGAAAAGTACTTTCTTCTGTTCATGTATATCAGCTAACAGAGCATTTAGCCCTTAGATATAGCTGCCATACAAATAATAGAGATATGCTTGTATGGGCATTTGTACACCTGTTATATTTTTTAATACAGAAACTGAATTCAGATTCACACATAATTTTGCCAGAAAGAAAAAAAGAAGCCGGGGGAAAGTAGATAGTGACTCAAGAGGACATTCCTTGAATATTAACCATGATTTTGAATAATGCTTTTACAGTCTTCCAAAATTTTGTTTGCTGTTCCTTAGAGCAAATATTTACAGAAATAATAGTAAGATCTGCTGGGAACAGCACAAAATATTCTCAGCATGATACTGCAAAAGCAGTAGGAACTTCCTCAAAGCATTTTTGTATGTACCTCCAGCTAAGGACAGATTGTTTACACTGCAAACAGCCTCATTTAGGATTTCAAAGAAAATTCATCATCACAAGGCAATGCAGAAGAAATACTCGCTTGAGCCTCCAATAAGCAGGCAAATGTCTCTATTTGTGTGCTTTTAGAAGAGCATCCTGTGCTGTATCGTTCAGAAGGGCAGCACCCAATGCATAACCCAGGGATGAAGCATTTATTATGGCAATCTGGGCTGTAGATTAGAGACATCTTGCGATGCACACAAAGAGAGGATACAGAATTTCCATGTTCCTGACATGCATGGAAACAAGCCCCATACAACAAAAAGCAGAAAAAGAAGTACTATGAGAAGAATGAAATGCCACCCACAAGAGCTGTGGTTCTGCAGGTCTGCTGATCATGGGAAATATTTCAGTGCAGTTTTGCTTGTGAACTATTGTATTTTGGGACTGCAGTGTTTGGGATTCTTGCTGTGGTCCCTTAGCCTGCTCCAGTGTTTGGGAGAAATCACCATTCACATTTCTGAACTGCAAGTAGGTCACATTTCAAATGCTGTGTGGCTTTCATGAGGTACAGGAAAGCTGGTTGGTAACACATGGGGACAGCTCTTCAAGTATAACAAAGTTAACACAAGGTCCAAGATCTAAGTGCAAAATAAGACTCTTAAGAAGTTTGAGGACACTTTTCCTTGGTGATACTATCAATCAACATTATTCCACTTTTAAAGCCAGAATGCAAAGACATAACACTTTTCAAATTTGGGGGCGTTTTTCAGTTTGCCTGTTTCCATTCCTACCTTACCTACCCGTTATTCCAGTTAAGAAATGGATCCTTTGTCGGCTTTTCATATGTGCCCTAAATGAGTTTGGTCCTCATGGTGTTTGAAGTAATTAGGCTGAAAGTATTGCATGCTTTTCTGTGAGCCTCTGAGGGTGAGAGCTGCTGAAACTATCTAGCACAGTACATTTGGCAGACCACATGGTCCACTGCTTTAAGGATGGTATTTTAGTGCAAAGGCTTCATACAGAAGGTGCAATTCTGCAAATATTAAATGTAAGCCCTTTGATATGACAACCAGCAAATGAGTGAACTCCTATGCATCTCCCTTAAAATGGCAAAGAATGTAGGGCCCATTGTGCGCTGATTATCATAATTTATCGAACTGAATTTTGTTAAGACAATGATTACTGTGAGGTTGACAGTTTCTAACTTCATTAGAAGTTGCAGCAGCTGCTATCATTATTCTGATTAGTTACCTTGAATTGCTTTGCAAAAGACAATTATCATTACAGCTTCTCTATCACAAGGAGGAAGTGGCTCCTCATGGCAGAACTGAATTAGAAAACAAACTAGAGCATGAAATAAGGGAAGAGAGTGAGTGTGTCAGATACTAGAGAGAAGCTGATCACACCTTCCTGGACTCAAGTATTTTAAATAGAGGCTATCACACTGAAAGGCAGGAAACAGTAGAACAAATGATGCAAATAACCATTAATAGATGCTAATGCTAATCAAGTGAAATGATCCTGTAGCTGGTAAGGATTTATTTCTGATAAATTACCCTGGCTTTTAACCCCCACCAAAAAAACCCCCAAACCTGTCAAGTGCCTGTGGAGCTGCAGTACCACAGGCTGGTTATATATCCATTCCCTGCATATTCTGCCCAGCTAGAAGTTTGGGTGTTGTCCGTATTTATTAGCTGATGCCTTTTCACTTGGGTCTTCATGAAGGAAACAGGAGGTGCATGGCAAGAAGGTATACACAATCTGTGACGCACAAAGCTGTATATGCCAGTAGCTCATCCGTTACTGTGTAGCATTTATTTCCTCCTTGCCTTGTCCTTCTTATGCCCCATACTCTCCACCAAATCTGCATGCCTGAACCCCCTTCTCTATTCATTTCTTCTTCCCACTCCCAGTATTTGAGACAAAAAGGAAAGGAGATGCCTGGTTTGGTGAGGTTAGTGTCTGTGCTGGAATAGAGAGAACAATGAGTTATTTCAGTGGGAAGTGAGACCCAGTGAGAAGCTGAGCCATCTAGAGTATCAAGACTCTTAATTCTTGGTGGCAAAGGCATGTTTTCTACTGATGATATTAAAAAGTCAGCAGTGCATATCTGGCCTTTGGCAAGAAAACTTCCCTGGACTGTAAGTTCCCGTAGGTGGAAACAAAACAGTATACCCAATTCTGTGCCTCTCATCTTTCACCTGGACTCTTCCTTGCTAGTAGTAGGACCAGGGCTTTGGTATGATTTCACAGTTCTTGGCCACCACAATGGCTGGTGACGGCTGTGGTTGTCACAATGTGAACTACATTGCATCTCTTTCCTGCCACAAGCTATGCAAGACCACAAGCAGCCATGAAGCAGGAGTGTAGAAGTAGCACAAAGCCATTTATTTAATCACTACTTTTCCATTTTGATGGACAAGAGATCTAGGCCTGGATGTAAATTTTGACTGAAGTAAAAAAAGAATATAAGAACAAAGATTCTGTGGGTGAGCATAAATAAAGATGGCATTGTGGTTTGGGCAGTCATTGTGGATTGTAATTTTACTGAACACACTTTTAAAAGTCTCCTGTCTTCTCCTTTTCCATACATTGGCAGAGGTTTATTAATGAAGTAGTAGGAGGTTATAGCAAATGAGGAGGCATAAGGCTATAACACTGGACAATTTTCTGAGCACTTGGAAAGAAAGAATTGGCTGTTATTTAGGTAAGAAGGTAGAGAACTCAGATGTGGCATGAATATATGAAGACACAGGCAAAAATGAAAAAAATCACCTCTTTTGGTGAAATTTAGTAGACTGACTACTAAGTTAACAAGTGTGATTGGGGACAAGAATAACAGGAGAAGCTTAGGAATTTTATTCTCTAGGCTAGATACTTGTGACACATATTCAGGTACCTCAAATGACCTACTGGAAAAATGGACCATTGCATCCGTGCAGAAAGACAACAGGATATAAGAAGAGGTAGCAGATAGAGTTAGAGATGTCATTGATTTAACAGTTACTTATTCCATGGTTAATTTAAAGTAAGAAGTATGCAAAATAGGAAATTTTTTGATGTGGGGCATGCCACCACACTGCGGTCATTCCAGATGAATTGCATACCAAAGACACCCATCCAGTCAAACAAAAAAACCCCAGAAAACTGCCACAGTATGTCATGAAATGCTGTAAACTACCAACATCACAAGCTGCTGCTTCACATCCAAGAGCAATAAGAGGGGAAAATAGAGCTCTAGTCTCTGTGTTTTGGTCAACAAGTGCTCTTTGTCTGATCTTCCATCCCCAGAAGGAGAGCGATAAGAATACAAACAACTCATGACTTGCCTTTTGCTGTTGTAAGCACCTGATGCAGAAGTGTTCAGCAAACACCATAAACCTGTTGGTGAAAAATTGCTCAAGTATCTCCCAGACCAGTATTAGCAACAAATGATATACATCCAGAAGTCAAGTCCCTTCTAGAATTTATCTTTTCTTTTATTATTTCTCTTATAATTTCTAAAACTTTAAATTTCTTGTTGAAATGGCCCAATTCCAGCACAATTGTCCTTCTTCAGCTACAATTCTAATCATTTGTATTCCAATAGTGGCTAACACTTTCTCATCAAAGTGCCTCTTTGATCTGCTTTCAGCCCCTCTGACCCCATGTCGACCAAGTTAGTTTTTGACATAGACATCATCTTTTCTTTGAGTAATATTGATCTTGTCTTCCACATTGCTTATGTTTTCTCCAGCCACTTCCTTTCACTCCAGTCATTCAATTTCAACTCAAAGGAGTCAATTTCTATCCAACAGTTTAATTCCTGTCTTGGCATCTAATTGATACCAAGCTGATGAAATTCTACAATTTGAAACTAGCCTGCAGCTTTCCAATATCACAAAAAACCTCCTGGTCTCAAAACTTCATGTTGTGCCTCTGATGTATTATTTGGGAATAGACCCATTTCATTATTTCCAGCAGGTTCCACAACGCAGTCATACTTGTCTCAACCTGTGTTTCTTTTTCTGTCTTGCATATACAATGTTGCTGCATCTCAGTTTAATAGACGTGATTTTGTATTGGGGTTCCAAGGCACCAAACACACAGTATGAAACAGTCCTTGTCCTCAGTGGCTCACAATTAAAATCAGATGAAGAGCAATCTTGGAAGGTAACACAGCAGAGCAATATCGGAGCTTGAAGCAGAAGATGACTAACCTAGGTAACTTGGGGGGGGGAGGGAGGGGGAGGCTGACCTCACTGATACTATCTACTGTTTCTCCTTACCTGTCTCTCTGTCCAGACTTATGCTTCTTCATTCCCCACTTTGCTCTAACCCTAGACTCTTCATGCTTCCTGGTGCTACCTCCTCCTCTCCCTCAGGCCCCTGATGTTGCCTTCTCACAGTTCCTATCCTGATACAAAGCTCATGCTGAGAAAGCTCAGTAGCTTTTTCTTCCCCTCCCTTACTCCGCCTTTAATAGTTGTGTGCCTTATTAATGAGTAATACCTCATCAGCTAAGAACTGTGATCACAGACAATTCTGCATCTCAATTTTCTGTGGATATTATGAATAAAAAAAAATGACATTAGAAATTGCTTTCAGGTTGCAAAGTCAAGCACTAAACAAAGAGGAAATGCTGGAATTAAACTTGCCTGCAAAACCTTAATTTGGCCCTTTTGTGCATAAGTATTATGATATAGACTTTAATTACATGAACACAGACTATTTTTTCCACATCTAAATGCATAGATGTGCAAATTCTCAAGCAGTTGACTTGATTACAAGTATGCATAATATAAAAGTTCAATAGTCTATTGATATTTAGTCAGATTGCAGAAATTCCACATGTTCATTGCAGCAGCTGACTGTATTAGGATACTATGCCAAGAGCTGAACAAATGAAATCAGATTACTGCAAATGACAAGGAACAAATAGCCAGGAAACAAAAAAATAGTAGAGCCACAGGAAAAAACAGCGTGGTGAACACTAGACAACTGAATTAGGTTCAGCTGAGACAAAGCAAGAATTCTAAAACAGCCCACAAATAATATTTAATCTTTCCTCTAGTCCCAGTAAAACAGACTAATCAGCACAGCAGCCACTTTGATTGGATAACTGCAAAGACTAAACCATAAAAATGGGGTCAAAGTATACGTTTGAAATACACACAAAGAATTGGAGGCGACATCTTGGCCTGTAGGTCTTCTTCCAGCTGAAGAAAAAAATAGAAAAAGGTTAATTTCAAGGTTAGAACTAACCTTGTTCTATTTTTTCCCCCCCAGAGCCCAAAGCAGAGCTCATGGCCAGCATGTCACCTCTAATATTCTTTGCTATCTCAGCTGTGAGTTTCATATTAACCTTTTCTCTTAAATTTTGCAGTCCGAATGCTAATGCAATGGATTTTGTTGCAGTGTGAAGAAGCTTGGCTTGGTCTTCTTTTAATCGCTGGTCAGCTAAGCATAGAGGCTGGTGAATGTTGATGGCAATGTTACCACTTTTTTGCACTTCAGAGAATAAAACAGGACAGAGCAGAACTGATCTAAGCTACCTCTGGATAGTAACAAGCAAAGCAGGGAAAGGCTTTATTATTCATGGATTTATTTTTTTTTTAATATCCGAGGGAAATACTTGGAGATACAGGAACATTTTCAGTTACTACCTGATAAGTGGATGGAGTTCTCTTTTGCTAGGTGCTACATATATTATGCTTAGTAATTAATGCAGAAGTCTGGCCCTCTCTGTTTGCTGGAGAAAAGTTAGAGACCAGACCTCAAGCTCTGGCCTGGTAAATTCCATACATTGCATATATTGTATAGATAATAGGATAAGATTGAATCTTCAATCCAATTTTAAACAAATCAGCTTTTCCTTTGATATATTCCTTTCCTCTTACTTCTTTTGTCACTCTAATTCATCAGTTTATTCTCTCCAGCTTGGCCTGTTCACCCTACTTCCAGAAGCAACCCCATTGCTAGGAGTCTTTTGGAAAAGTGCTCTGCGTGCCTGGCAAATGATTGTACACCCATTTCCCATGCATGTGCCTACCACCTTTGTATTTTCACCTAAGCTTTATTATTTCTGTGTGGGAAACTCTGAAGTGATAAGGCACACTGGTGTGTACAGCTTCTTTTGGAGGACAGGAGGTACTGGCTCAGCTGCTTACAGAGAAGAGAAAGGAGCTCTACTCTGCAGTTCTATAGTCTAAATGTAAGTATACAGTAGGTTCTGCCTGCACTTTAGCATAGGGCATAGGTGAAGGTGCAGAACAAAGAGATTTCACAATTTGGTAGGAACAAATCGGAAATACTACGTAGGTGTGAGAAGAAAAAATTGTCCATGTGGTGTATGAAGGTAGCTTAAGAATAAATTACATCCCATTAAACTCATCTGCCCCTAGTCATACATTGAGACAAATTCTATTTATTCGATTTTCACTGTTCATATCATGATAAAACCTTGACTGAAATCAACCAGTGAGAGACAATATCAGTTATCCTGCTGCTGCTCCAGAGTAGTTTCAAGCACCAGGAAAAAATTAAAATTATGTGTTGTAGCTGCATGGCTCATATGAGTTCAGTTCCTGGCCATGTGATTGCCACATCAAAATCTTTTCATAACCAGTCTTCATAAAACCTGGAGAGGAGATTACATCTCTGCATATGCCATTATACTATACTTGGCTATGCTGAAGAAATGGAAGAAGGTCTCTGGGCAGCCCAGCAGTGTGGATTTCAGCAGCTCCAGCTATCTCATGTTATCTTAATGCTGGCAATACATAAGTGCACACCTATTCCTGGTCACATCCCTTTCAATCAGCAGGGATGCTCAAAGAGCTACTTCCAACTTAAAAGCTACAAGTTGCTCTGACCAACATGTTTACTCATATGAAAATCTAGCAAGGTTTTTAGTATAGGCCTGTTGTGTTTTACTTAAGGTTTCTTCTATACTGATATCTTCAGTTATGTGAGGATACTTGGGAGTCTTTGTTTTCATTTCACACACAGAACCCCCCATATCCCACCTCATTCAAAATCTGATATCCAGAGTATAGTGTCCCATTTGAAAAACATAGTGTCACCAAACCTCTTTGACAAGAGTGTCACTAGCATTTGCCATGGCATTTTGCAGTACATCACACTGGCCTGCAGGATTGCTTGAGCCAACACCACTCATCTCTCATGATAGGATGCTATGCTGTGCTGTGTATAAAAATACAAAGTACAATGCAGCACGCATGCCTGAGCCAGACAGCTTGTTGTTTGAGTGTCTGCCTGCTTGACTCTTATTAAAGCATGGTGTGGGATACTCAGTCTTTATTTCAAATTACTGAACTAAGACTTTTGCTAATTTTACTGTTACATGAGAAATTCAAGGAGAATTTCATGTTGCAAATACTTCTCATGGCTTACAGTCTACAGTGTACAAATATAGTCCACAGAAAAAAACCCTACAGGGCAAAGCTGTCAAAAGCAGTGTCACTCCCCTGTTAGTAGCAGAGCCACATACGGGGAATGCCAAGGGCATAGCTGAGCCTCTGTGTGCTACTAGGGGATTTTATCTGGTGCAATTAAAGCCAGGAAGAAAAGTGATGAAGGCCAGGAAATGAACATTAAATCTTGCTACCTAACAATGTTCCTATCTTATAAAGAAATATTTCATGGCTGTCCTTATGAAGCTTTACAGCTATGCTCTATTTTGAAATGTGCTGTGTTGGGAAGAGCCGCATAAAATCAGCTAACAGTAATGCACTGACAAATGGATTCTTTCTTTATAGGTGACAAAGCAAAAGCAGAAATCACAGAAGTTTGGCTGTGTAAGAGGAATCAGGTCCATGACATGGACAAAGAGCTAGATCTGCTCCATTAGCAGTCCGACACTCCTGGGTTTCTATGGTTTGATCCACAATTTTATGGCCCTTGGAAGGATTCTTCTTTATTCTTTTTTTAAAGGAAATGCAATGAAGACTTTCTTAAGGTTACAGATGATGGAATGACTGCAGGCTTTTGTAACAAACTTAGACCTTCAATTCTAACATGTTTCTAGTAACGGAAAGTTCACTACAGCAAAAGATCTCCAGTATTCAGACAGATCTGCTTCAGTTAGGAGCAATCCTCTGTTCACATGTAAAGATCATTGCAGCAAATAGCATGGTGGCAATCTCATTAAAGACCCCTAGGAGCAAGCTGGCTACAAACCCATGTCACATCTTCTTGGCAAAGCAATTCCAAAGACTTACCAGCCCTAATTCCACAACACCATCCATAACGCAAAAAGAAAAATAGATGCTCCTTTGATCATGCTTTCCTTAAAAAGTAAAAAATTAAGTCGGAAATAGCTTCCAAGTTGTTTCTTAGGTCAGTGACCTGTATTATCCTGTTTCATTTGAGAGGAAACATCTGATATTATGACTGCCTCCTGTGATCATTTTCGATTCATGAATCACCAGGTAGGGAACAAAATGTTCATTGTTCCAGCAACAGAAGCCGCCAATGTGGAACGTACTGCATCTGCAGAGGAAGAGAGTGCACGAGTAGCTTAGGCCTATTCATTGAAGCAATGATTTTTCAATCTCATTTGCAAAACCCTTCATGTTTTCCAATAAAAGCCTGTCTATGTAGCAAACAGTGTTGAATTTAAAGATTGGGGTTAAAAGGATGAAGAGGAGAATATCTTAAGTATTGACATGTGCTGTTACTTGTCACCTGTGACTCAAATCTTCTAGCTTGTCCGTGGATCCAAGATTTCATCATGGGTACCCAAAGGCTGACATAGAATCTTTTCTATATATTGCAGCAGGAAACCTATTTTATTGCTGTTCCAAGACAACAGTTCATAGAGCTTTTCTAACTAGCTGAGGATGACATTTTTATGGGATTAACAGTTGCAATAAAATACACCCCCAGCTCTAAAACTCAGTTAAAAGTGTGCCATAAATGAGGTGTGACAAAAGAAAATATGAGATACTAAAAAGATGAAGGAAAAGGGCTGTTAATTAATGTAGCTTCAACTTCACCCTTCCATAATTCAATTAAATGCTGAGAGCAGTGTGTTACTCCTGTGTAAGTGGAAGGTAGGCTGCAGTCATTACATTGCCTACAGTATACGCTTCATAAGACTAGTACAAGTTGCTACAGTCCAGAGCTAAATCACAGTTTTGCTGTCACCTAGCAATGACTGTTCGGAATGATCTTCTCCATGAAGAACATATCTAGCTACAAGTATACAGCATCTACAGTTTCTATTTGTACATCAGTCTGTTGGTAAGAAGAGCATAGTGACTAAAAATTTTCCTCCATGGAAATAACTTTTGAAAATTTTATTTTTGAAAGCAGCGAAGTGGTCTTGTTTTCAATACTATTCAGATGAGGACACGTCAAGGGCTACACACCAACTCTTCTGTAAAATAATGCCATCTGAACATAGAGATAGTTATGTTACTTTTCAAGCCTTGTATTCAGCTGCAGTACATATTAGATCAGTCTCCTTACCCCTCTCCCACAAAACACCAACAAACATGTTCATTATTATTTTTTCTAAAGAAAGCAGAAACTCTGATTTCTATCCCAATCATATCACAGTACAAGTGCCTTAAAGCTAATGTGAAGGGTTGCCTAGCAACAGCACTAAGCCTGCTGGGATCATCCTGCTACTGATTTTTGCATTGATATTTTGGCTCCCAAGGATGCTCTGTAATAATGAAAGACACTATTAACCCTGTTTTCATACCTGAGAATTTAATTAATGCTTTTACTGGTGTGAAAGTCACTGCTTTCCAAAATGTCTAACTATTTTGTCAGCTCTCTTAGGGCATTTGGGAGCAACGCATAGCAGTGGGCTCATCAAAAGAACCACAGGTTTCAAACAAACAGCATCTGGAGACCTTAATGATCTTCTTAAATCTACACAAAAGTCACTATTTGCAATGGAATTATTGCTGGGTGTGACTTTTGAGTTCACAGAACAAGAACAATTACATGCAATCTCTGCTGGTGACTCTTGGAAAGTCTCTATCAACAGCCACTACACATAATAGTTGTGTTCTACTTTTACTAGTTAAACAGAAAACTGTTGAAGAAAGAATTATGACCAACTCACATTATCCAAAATTGAACAAACAAGAAGTTGAACTAATCGGATAGCAAACAATACACTTATTTGGAGGAGGAAGGACTACACATTAGTAAGCGTTTGAGGTTAAGGGGATTGGTCCAAGGACACCTAAATTCAGTGATAATGTTTTTTATCAATATTGCTCCACAGTAACAACAGTTTTACAATGAGTGTAGGGCCCAGGAATTGCATATTGACATACAAATGGATTTACCTTAATTCTAGACTGAAGGCAAGGACAGAAATAATTTGCGTCTTTAAGAAAGCAGAATATTATTCTTGTGCTAAGAAGTGGCCAATTCATGTTCCATCCTGCCCCAGCCCTAATGCAGTGCCATCTCAAAGATACTAATACCCTATTGAAAAGCCATCACTGAATTAAGCAGGGGACTTTATTCCTCTTTGGTTTTGATAGACTGAAAAGTCATAGTTGTTGAGACAATAAATATTTTTCTGCTATTTATATTAAAATGCAAAACATGGACAAAAATCCTGGGGCTCTCATCTCCTATGGCCAACACAATAAGAATCAATGAGACTCAGAGACAGATAAGTTACAGATCTGCAAATAACAAGCAAGATGTGAAGTAGATCCTAGCACTGTGTCTTAATTTGTGCTTGAGCAAAGTTTTAGGACATCCATACTTCTGCATCTTCTAGTGACTGTTCACATAAGAGGCAGTCTCATTTCAGAAGTCAGGAGGCTCCTTTTTTTTCAGAAGGTTAGAATCCGCTGATGCGCATCTCTCTCATCACATGGGAAATTTAAGCCCCTGTAACTGACAGCAGGTACTTAAATACATGCACAGACAGGGCCTGAGAGCTAGGCATAGTAACTGAGAAGAGTCACAATGATAAAATAAGTCTTGCTAGAGCTTCAGCACAATGGGCCAAAGGTAAAAGTTCAGTTTGCATTACTTTGTGCTACCCTGTCAAATGCAGTTCCTGGGTGGCTGCCATGCTCCCGACCCAAGACTAAGGCTAGGGATAGAAAATTGCCAACATGCCCCTCTACAAGCTGACGTCAGGTTGTATAATTTGAAGAGTATTACAAACCAAAAAGCCCCAAAGATCCAGTCCATATTGGCTTTGCAGTAGCAGTGATGTAAGTATCGTTTAATGGGAAGTGGAATGAGGCCATCCACAATTCCACATGGGAATCAATTAGTTCCCATGGAAAATGACTGGCCATCCATGACCTTAAACCTGAATTACAGACACTGAAGATGTGATCTCCACAGCTCTCCACACACAGATTTCAGGCTCCCTCTCCTCAAATTCCCCAAATCGTGGCAGGTTTTCCTTTCTGCCTTTGCACATGGCTGGTAGGCACACTGTTACGGAACCTTACACCTAGCTTCAGAGAAGGCACGCAATCTCCCAGGTTGCAACCTGCAGCCCAAAGAAATCAACTGGCACTGTTCCCTCTATTTTCATAACAGAAGAAGCTCTCTTTAACAAATCAATTCCAAACAGAACAAGCTGTTTGACAATTATCATTTTGAACAAATATTTCCAGCCACACGCAAAACACCGTGGCAAAAAAGCGCAAACTTTCAATAAACAGAAAATAGATGGTTGTTCTAAAATGACAGCTTTCATGCTGTTTATCCCAAAGGATCCTCAGAGCTTATGTAGTATGAAATAAATTTGCCACTGGTTAAAAATGTAAATTCTTTAAATACATAAAACCCTAATGAAAAGGCTTGTAACATTTCCCTTTTCCTGATTCCCACTTTTCTCTTTTTATCTTCCTAGAAGAAGATGTTGATTATAATTACAGTGGAGACTAAAATATATGCTTGATTTTGTGTTTAAAAAATTATTTGGAAAGTAAAATGAGCTCTTAGTGTATGCATGTGATTTGGCATGTGTATGTACTTCTACACATGCATGCATATATGAATTGTTTCATAGTTTTTAAAGAATTTTCTTTTAATGCACCGAGTACATTTCATATTTAAATGCACATAATTTGTAGAGAGCACACAGAAGAGAGAGTCTGCCCATGGAGATGAGAGAGAAAAGCTGCTTTGAGATTCCATCAGGTCTTTAATGCTTTCGAGATGCATAGTAATGCAAAACACAGGGACTGACTCTGCCTTCCTAGTGAAGCAATGAGGGCTGCAGGATCAGTGCCACAGCCTGTCACTGTCACTTTCTGCTCATGGTTAGCAGGAGCTTGTGAACATCACTGCAGGGTCAGCTGTTGTCAGGTCAGAGTATGCTACAACTAATGCTCAGTCTCCACTGCCCCAGAGGCACACAATGCAAACTCAGGTCTGAAGGAACACACTGTAGCGCAAAACTCAGACTTGCAGTGGGACCAAGTGTTTGCTAGTTAAGTGGCCTGATCTCAGATGCCTTCTTTTTTTAAACTAGGATTTCCAATGTAGCACACGGCTCATGGAAGTGAGAAACTAAAGTGAAACTAATAGAGAAACCAAGTTTGCCAGAGCAGGACCTGGGTGAAAAGGTGGCAGTTTGGACTCCTCACATGTCAGCCCTCTACTTCCAAACACAAACAAGACCAACTCCCTGCTTTTGTTCACAGAGTGTCTACTTCTACACAAAGTGAACACACAGTTGTGGATTTTCTGGGTACTGGATTAGATTTAAAAGCACCTGGTGCTCTCTCCCTTAACAATTATTCTTTTCTTTCCTTAGAAGTGTCATCAGTGCAGATCCTGTGAGCAGGCTGCCCAAGTCCTTTAACAGATAGCCACTACATACATGCAAATCAAGTGTGCAACAGACAAGCAGTGAGCCCAACAAGTCTCTCACGGATGGAATAGCAGATGCAATGTGCTGGACTTAGGACATACACACCACCAAGTTGTACATACACAAGTCCAGCAGAGCAAGAACATGGGCACGTGCAACGCGTTTAGGTGGAAATCTGGCACAAACAGGACACATCGACCTTGTTTACATATCAGACAGAAAATATGTGATCCTACCTGCTGTGGTAATCCTGATGTTATAGTGATATGATAGACTTCGCTAAGTATCCTAAGATTATGCCTGCATCTACCCCAACACATTATGACGATCTTTAGATGTGTGACTACTAGAACTCCACTGCATAGATCCTTGGATCAGACAGCAGATGATTCTGGCCCTAGGCCCATCACTCCTGTTCACTTGCTGTACAGCTGTGTGAACAGTAGCTCGCATTTCATTCTTTCTTGAGAAAACAGTAACATCCTTCTCACATACCAAGCTTCCCTTCTCACGCTTACTCAGGCCACATTCTCTTGGAATGCATCTCAGCAAAGTAACTAAAATGGCTTAGTCATTTTTTTATTTTCCTTTTCAGTTCACAGGGACTGAAATAATGGTGACTACAGTGCCGCTGCCTGGAGAAATGCTGTTTGACAGACCAGCACGGTGGGCATACTGTGTGACATGGGTGCCACGTGGCCTAAAGAATTTTGGATGTCAGGTTGTTTGGGATGAAGCACTCCAAGCAGGGTATGGACTGTGTCCAGACTACTGGAGTATTTTCTGGAAAGAACACTCCTATGGTCTGTGCCTAGGTCTCCTTTTGAATAGCAGCACTGAGTTCGTAGCGGGTGGAGTCCCAGGAGGAAACTACCAAGCACATAATACTGACAATCAGTTCTAGGGACCAGGGCTTGCCCTTACACTTGAAGCTCAGCTCAGACTGCTAATCTGGTCATATATAAGGATGGAAGAGTAGAAGGAAATATTTCTTTTGGGATCCTTTTCTAGTGGCAAAGTTGTAGGTACAGGCAATGACTAGTTAGCTCGTTTATACTGCAGAAGCTGTAGTCACACTGAACTCTCAGTGTCAATACATAGCTCGTCTATGTTCTTGTTCCCACCCTTTTTTGTAATTATTCCCAATTCATACAAGCAAAGGCTAATGATGAGAGAAAATTAGTTATTATCCTTTTCATTTCATAATTAATGCTTTCTACTATCCTCATCAGTAGGTGTCTATTGTAGAATTTCCAATACTTTGCTTTGCCCCAAGCAGAAAGATACTAAATTAGATAAATTACTGTTCTGCTCCAATATGGACAACCCTACAGTGATGCAGACAGCTGGTTTGAATGCACAACCAGTAGCTGAATGACATCAGAAATTTTCAACACATTTTGGATGACCATCTGTGCAGAAGGTAATATCATAAATGGTAGTCTTTGGAGTAAGGCAGCTGAACAAAGAGCCAGGCTCCAGAGATCCCTTTACTATGGAGGAGCTCAAGTTTTGCTTTGAAGTTAGCAACCTATATACTTCTCTGCCTCTTTATTTTTTAGTGAAATCGGCCTAACAAGAACATTGTTTTTTATATGTCTTGCAAACATTTTCTGTCTTTCCATCTTTTTCTGAAACATTACTAATTTTTGCAATCAAATGAACAAGCACCAGCATTACAAACAGTGGAAGACAAGTGCACCATGAGCTCCCGTTAGTTATGACAGAGGAGTATGAAAGGAACTCTAATATTCAAATGGGTTTTAATTCAAATTTGAACTGTGCTTTATCAACTTTAGATATTCTTCACCTTTTACAACTTCATGTGTGAACTTTGACTGACTTGGTTGTCTAAATTTGCTCTGAGCATGCAGTTCACACTGACTGAGACTATAAATCTAGCAACCAAACTAAAGCCTCAGTTGGCTGCTACCCAAGGAGCCTGCTAGGGAAAAACCAAAATGCTTGAAAATGCAAAACCACAGTCACTTTTCATTTCTAGATATGACTGCATTAATGAAAAGGAATTTGAAAAAGTGTAAAATAATTTGAACCAAACTAGACCATTTGTTGCCCAGTCCACATTTTTATGTACCCCTTGTGTATTAGTGTGTATTAGAACTGGACATGTTAGGAAGCTCACCCCCCCCCCCCCCCCAAAGTGATTTATTTAAATAAGAAGGAAAGGTTATTCAGTGGAACAGATATCCCCATTCTTGTACTAATACTATTGTGTGGATTGAAACTAGTGGTAAATTAACATCAAAGGATCTATTGCAAAGTTGATAGCAATTCTAGGGATGTGATTTCCAAAGAGTTTGTTTCAGGGTTGGCTTCTTTGGTGCCACAAAAGGATTCAAGAGTTAATACCTTTCTTCCATGTTGGTTTCCTTATGTCAAAACATGACACTGTAGCTTTTCACTCTGTGAGAAAATAGATTAAATTCTATAAATATAGCATCTTTAATAGGTTGGCTGTTCTCTCCTTGGCTACTTATTTTCAGGAACCTTGTAGGAATCTAATGTCTTAAGCCCTTCGTTCCTCTATCATATCTGCTTGAACTTTACTGAGTACAAAGTACTGAGGGCATGATGAGAAAATGAGTGTCAAAACCATGTAAGATGCATTTCCTTAGGAACCTAAGATGAAGATAAATAAGTTCTCAAACATTTTTAGTTAAACCCCTGGCTGGAGAACTTGGGAGGATACAACTTTGCAGGCTTGCCTCTGGGCTCAGCTGGGAGCAGTTGATGCAGAGTCTGTGAAGCTCTTTCTCCTCTTCCTACATGTCATTGTTTCTGTGCCAAAATAAAAGAACTAGAAGTCTATTTTTATAGTAGGTTGTTCTAGCTAAATACATCCATCATCTTCTGAAGATATTATATGTGGGTGAACCTTCTCTTTTCATTCCAAACCAGGCTGTATTTTGCAATACAATTTGCAATTCAGGCAGAGACCAGCCAACCTGACTCATATTCATCAGCATGCTACTGTCAGCTGCACACAAGATACTTAAGAGGTTTTAGATTGCCTGACTTGCCCCTCCAGTTTCTAGTGCGGATTCACCAAAAAGATGCAGAGGGAAATTTGCACCCTGCTGCTACTGCTTGGAAGTCTCTGCATGATAGATTTGTCCAAGTTATTTCTGTTGAAAGCATCTATAAATAGCTTGCCTAACGCCTCAAGCATGTTACAGAATTATTGAGAGTTTTGCCTGATTAGAAGAAATAAGAAGTGAAAGCTCTGAGAAAGAAGCTCAAGATTTTACATAATAATAAAGAACAGTAATTGAAGAGCTATGGATCAATTCATGTGCTTAAAATTAAGAACATACTCAAGTGTTTTGCTCAGCTGGAGATACTGTGAAATAATGTTGGTCCTTATTTTCCCAACACAAAAATGGCCACAAAATGTTTCATCTTGCACAACGTGCATGTTAGATCAGAACTTTTTGTTACTATCAAATAATTTATTCACTAGTGTTCTCACAAAAGACTTGTTTGTTCAGTGTGGTTGGATTCCCTTCCTTTCCTTTTCATACCCAAGATCTGGAAGGAATTTCTCAGTAGATGTCTAGAGAAAAGAGAAAAGGCAATTGTATGCTAGAGAATAGACTACAGCATCCTTGGAGCAAAAGATGCATCAAATTGTAGCTTACAGGTTGTGTATACTTCCATGCCTAATGTCTGAATGGGCATATCAGGGTTTTGAATAGCACTATAGGGACAGCTACTCCTGCTTAGCCATTAAACAAAAGATGCAACTAAACACCAGTCAGTACTGGTTTTTGAAGGGAAAGGGGATAACAATGGGGAGCATCCCTCTTGTCATAGGTAAATATATATCCTTTGTAACTAAGGCAAGCCAGAATGAATGACAGCTTTATTAGAAATTGTTTTCATGTTCAGGTCATGCATTAAGGAATGCTCTATGTTTCTTCCGGAATGTGGAAACAGAACAATCATCTTGCTCAAGTTAGTTATGTCCATCCTTCACAATGCTCTCTTATGGATTAATTTAAAAAGTATATTTTTCCATCTCTTCAATCTCAGGTAGCTAACAGCATGCTGTCTTTGGAGCAGTTCAGTTGTATACTTGCATGACTACAGCCCAAAGAAAATACTTCTCTCACACTGGTTTTAATGTACTTTACATTAGGCCTTGAGAATCAAAGCACATTCACCAGTGTGATTTACAGGCGAGGCAAGAAAGATACATCTGTAGCATCTTAGTCTACCACACATTCATTTCTAAATGTGGATCAATTTACTACAGTAGTATATGTTAGCTTTTCTTCTAGTCTAGCACAAAGCCCTTTATCTCACATACACACATCAAACCTGATGAGATGCTGGCTGAAGTGTTTCACTGAACTGGAATAAATAGCTGACTCTGCACCACAAAAAGTGTGTGTACTGTTCTGTGTACATGGTATTTATACTGAGTATTTATTTTCAAGGTACTTGCAATAGGACAACAGGTCTGCAGAGCTCAGTTCGGTTTTTCTTCTGGAGTTCTCAGTGGCTGATGATTTGGTGTACATAAACTTAGGGATGGACTCATGGCACATCTTTGAAAACCTCTTAGAGTTTCTTTTTACCCAGCACAGAGTTAAAGTTCCTCACATTCCTCTTTTTTCAGCTGTGTCTGATTCAATCATCTGAGTGGTGTTGTGGGATGAGATTTTAATCTGAGAGAAAAGGATTAGATGAATCTCACTCCTTTTCACAACCCCCCATAGTCTTTAATTCTCTTTTGCTGCAAAGTCAGTGCAACAGTAGAACCTTTTATCACCTTGGGAAGTGAGCTGCTGTTCTACCTGGGATCTAAATTATATTGGTTTTTGGTAAGGTGGCTACCTACTGGAATAGCTTCCAAAGTTACAGTTTTTGCATTTATATACCACAAACCCAAGAAATTTTGTCAATTGGAAAGTTTTCTGCTAAAACCCAGAGACTGTCGTTACCTTTTGTAAATGGGGACCCTCAGGAAGAGCTGACCTGGTGCCCACTAAAGTCAGTGAAAAATACCTGCGGCCTTCAGTGGATACTTGATAAGACTAGCAATTACAGAGGTGTCCTACAAAGATGGAGAGATACCAGCTGAATCACACTGATACATGAAGATGCCATACTATCATATGCTATGTACGATGGTAAGAGAAATATGGGCATTTTTTTTTCATATGGCCAAAGATGTTACAAATGATAGTTAATCTAAGCTAATCAAGGGCATCAAGCATCAATGACATCCAAAGAATGCGATTTCTAGATTTACTCATCATAGGAGAGTTCTGAAGAAGTGACCATTGTTTAATTATGGCCCAATACAAATTTTTCTGAATAAATTTAAACAGCTTAACTACCCATCAACATGGCGAGTAAGAACTCTCACACTTTGCATGACTCAGAGCCAGAGTTCAAAAGCTAAACTGCTAGCAAGCAAAGGGTCACATTCCCAGCCTTCATAGAGGTAGCGCTGCCAGCTCTGCCCGGCATCTAAGATTTGTCTACAGAGAACGTAGTGCACAGCCACCAGCCTCCCCTGCAGAAGAAGTGCTTCCCTCCCACACAAGGAAACACCATGTTTTACTGGGATGGTTGTTCAGGTTGAAACTAAGCAATGCATTATATCTTAAACACCACACTCAAAACACATTATATTGATGTATATATAAAACATCTTATTTTCAGAGCAATAGGTTTTGGCTTTCCTCGCTATTACACCCTCTAGAAAGGCTGTCCAAGGACACTGTACAGAAGTCAGCAGTTTCCTTCATCCAGCCGATCAAGCTGCTCCCAGTCACTTGAGAGCTGAACATCTGTTACTTAGCAACTGGGGAGGCAATTTGGGAGCATACACCACCCTTGCCACTCTCTTCTTGCAAACATGTCACAGACCCAGCTACTCTGTGCAAGTAATCCTTTCCACAAAGGCAGAAGGCTAATGTAAGAAGATTATACGTTTCCAGAAATAAAACTTTACTTCAACACTTCTCTAAACTATAGCTAGGGAATGTTTAGTATATAATTTTCTCCACAGCCACTGGATACTTAATGCAACAACTGATCAGTCAAAAGCTGTCTCCAGGTCAAAGACACAGCTTAGGTAAAACATATATGTACAAGTGAATTCATCCCTTGGTCAACAGTAGGCCTGCTTGCTTTTACAGTTTGGATAGACCACATGTCCGCATGAGGTTTTTGTTCTGAGAAACTGCCAATAATCTCAAAAGCCTCACGTTATTCATACACACACATTATGTAGGATCTGCATGTTAGATATTGATGGATTTAATTTAAGGATTGGCTCACTCTGCATCATTCTTTCCAGATACAACAGGTTGTTATGATCTTGTGTTAATTTCTATATTTACTTTTGGTGCTTTGTTGCTAGTTTCCTTCATCCTTAGTCTTACATATTTTGAATTGCATCTTTCTCAGTCCTCAAGTCCTTATTTCTAGCAATGATTTAGAGTTTCATTTGAAGATCCTACCAACAAAATCATGACTTTAACTGGTTTGGTTCTCTTGCAAAAAAGGCATGCCATATTTACTTTGCTTTGTGCAATTTTGATGTGTTTTCTTTGTGGGAAGAGGCACTGTAGATATTAAGTCATTCAGGTGGACTTTTTTGATCATCATATAAGCTATAACTTTTGTTTTATACTTTGTTTTAGTCTATTTTTCATGACAGTTGTTGTCACAAAAGCAAAATATGTTTATTTTGCTTGGCATTTTTAGATGGCATTTTTGAAGCTTTCCTAAGATTCACATAAGCAGAATGCTTATACACAGAAAGGAGAGGTTTAAACCTGTTGAACATGTTACCAGATTAAGCTTTTTAAAGTAACAACCTTTTTTTAAACAAATTGCTTTGTCATCAATAAGCAACACATTTCCTGGGAGTTCTGTGATTCCTCATACCAGCAATTGCTTCCTATGTGACTAACAGTTTGGCACATTCAGACATTTTGTTGACTTGATAGGCAGGACAATTCACAACCTTTCTTTTCCAAGTAGGACAGCCAGGTTTAAATACTCAATCTCTTCTTCCCCCTATATCATCATCTACTTGGATAGAAGGATATTTATGTTCACTTTCTGTGGAAGAAAAAAGTATATGAAATAAGCAGTGACAGTAAGGAGTAGGAAAAAACCCAAAGCATCTGCTCAACTATTTCATGAATATTAACAATACATTTAGCAACATATCTTAATTCTATGAAAAGCTAATACAAGCAGACAAGTCTACTTTGAAAATATGTATGTACAGCCTTGAGATATCAGGGCATTACAACAGTGCATTAAATCAGGAGAGCAGCCAGTTACACAGAAGAAACAACTACTACATGGGTTATCATCTTGTAAAGAGAAGAACTGGAGAAACATGCAGCCAACCCCAGTGTCTTACATGGTTTTGTTATTCTTCTGACTTTATTGTTATGAAGCTATTCTGACTAAAACTTAAGTTAGATAGGTAGGCTACTAAATCTAGTGCTCTTTTGCCTTGAAATGAGTAAGAATGCAAAATTATTTCCTGTTTAAGTAATGTGTGTAGGTGACCATATTTGCCACTGGCACCTGAAGACTGCTGCTACACACCTCCCATCATTTTTCCAGCATTCATGGTCACTGTGTCTGGTATTTGTACCTGCCTTCAACTGTTTCCCAGCTGCAACTGAGAAGTATGGTCCTAGGCTGTATTTCCTCCAAACAGACCAGGCCCAGATGCTTAGAGTACTTCCAATCACCAACAGAACAGTATATTTGCAATCCTACTTTTATGTGTGAATTTGAAATTTGTACTCTTTGTGTTTAGTGTGAGGGAAGAAGAGGTGTCTGTTGTCTACGCTAAGTTTAGGTATAGAAATTCATCTACCCCATTGCAGTGAGGTGCTTTTATGTTCTAAGTTTGCAGTCTAGGCTCAGTTATCTAACTCTATATTCAGGATAATGATTACATCTCCTTCCAGCTCTCTCCAGCAAAGACTTCTGCAGTTAAGGGAGCATGGTTTACTAAAATAACTTTATGTTGTTAAAAATTCATAGAAGGTCCAACACAAACTCCTAAATGCTTCTATGATACAGGTAGTTGTTCCTGTTGTGGTAGCTCAAGATTTAACCTATTGGTTGCAGTGGAGATGCATCAGTAAAACTATGCACTGTGCAGAAAGAAGCACAAGTATTAATAAAGAGGTTGCAAATATTCTTTAATGAAGGCTTGCTTTGTTACTTCAGTCTTCAGAATTGAATCACTTGAATTTTGGAAAAGGAATATTTCCAACTAAAAAGATAGTGGTAACAACTCTGGTAAAATGAAAGGAAATGCAGGATTAGAAAATTTTCTTAGTTTTTCCGCTGTCACCTTGAATCTTCTTGCATAAGTCCTTACAGCTTGTCTAGCATGTAAATTAATCGGGTGGATGATAGTTCACCATCAGTAATGCTTTGAGTCTTCTAAACACATTATTAACAGTTAATGATTTGCAATTATGGTTTCTGTAGCAATTAAATTATTGGCTTCTTTTCAAGTATTAAATTAGGATTTTTGCTTCTCTTCTCCATGCTGACACACATTTGGCATATTGGTAGGTAGCGTGAATACTGCAGTGGCAGCATTTATACATGCAGAATGGCTCCTGTAACAGAGCTGGGATGTATTGATGAAATTAGAGTATTTGTTGGTGGAAAGTGATCAGTGTTAGTTTTATGTAAGGCCTGCCACAAAGCAGGTCATTTAATCTGAAGTCAATTGCAATTTAAAATCTCAATTATTTAAAAAGAAAAAAAAAAATCAATACTTCAAACAGCAAAGAAATCTTGAGAGGGACTTTGAAGAGCTATAAATGCTCCTTCCTATAACTAGATTGTGAGATGTAGCCACAACCATATTACTTTACACTCTAAGATTTTTAGAGTAATCAACTGTTAAAATAGCTTAGCAAAGGAAGTAATACACACACTATCACTGGGGCCTTTAAATCAGCCTCACCATCTTCCTAAAGCATGCATTACAAGTTATTAGACTTACTGCAGCAATCATTGTATGAAATATCTGGTTTGTGGTAGGCAGAGGCCACATGATGATTACAGCTGTCTTTTTATGGGAAGCTACTGGAAGATTTACTATAAGAAGGGAAGAAACCCCTGAAGTATTACCAGTGAAAACTGCACATAACTGCTTACGCAACAAAGCAGTACTGACACTATCGCAGGTTGAGACACCCAAGGTTTCTGCAAACAACTAACTTAAGCACCAACATGAATGAGGAGATGTTAGAGAACTGATGGCACTGTGGTCAATATGCTGGCTCAGACCACGTGAAAAGCAAAATTACTTGGGGTCGTTAGACAAATGAGCTTTCATTGATTGAATATCTTTCTACCCAAGCAAAATTTGCATCTCACATTTCATCTCACAAAGGAGACTGGCTAAGCATCTTTTTATATCACTTCATTTTCAACAGTTTAGTGTGCTAAGACATGAAGACGTCTAAAGAGGTCAACATGAGCTTAAAAGCTTGTTTCTCAAGCAGTGTGAATAGCCTAAAGAAACTATTGCCTTCAGCAATAAAGTTTAAATTTACAGCTTGATATGGGCTTCAGACAGCAAGCAGAAGTAAATTAAGTATCTAAATTTTACCACAATGCGCAATCAAGTTTCTTTTGCAGGTTTTCACTGAAGAAGTTTTAGAAAAGGAGGAAAGGTGGCTACAATCTGTTTCCTTATATCAAGAGACGCAGCTCTAATCTGAAGTGTTACAATACAATACAAGCAATACAAAATGTTTTACGAAAAACCAATATTTGTGCTCTTGAAGAGCACAGTGTGCTATCTATGATTGCCAGCCTCTCACTGATAAGAGCTGCATGAAATCTTTCTCTAAACCCCAAAATAACTAGAAACTTGTAAAAAAAAAAAAAGGTCAGGCTAAATGCTTGCTCTCTGAACCGGTTTCAGGCATTCAAGGCCTAGACTTGCATGGTTTTCAGTGTAGACTTCAGGCTGCATAACCTCACATTTACTGTGCTGTGTTCCAGCCAAAACCTTCCACCTGTGTTTAGGCTTCTACTGATATTCAGAAAGATTTTTAAAGGACAGTGTATTTTTCCATAGGTGTACAAGGATATAAAAATAGGATATTTCAATTCCTAATGCCTATCATTTTCTGCTTTTAACTGGAAATGGGATAGCTAAACACAGCAGGGCTGTCTTATGTCAGATTTGAACCAACTCAGAAAAGTTCCAGTGAGCTCTTAAAGTGCTCATGACTTCTGGGCTCACTGACCCTGGGATACTCTGAGTGCACTCAGAAGTCACTCTGGATATAGAGCAGATCTCACCCAAATGGGAATCATCAGTATCAGACCCTGAAGCAGCAAGTATTAAGCTTTTTTTTTTTTTTTTTTAAGAAAAATAAAAGTGAGAAAACAAAGAAGAGCAGGAGATGCTTCAGTCCTGGCACCATTAAAGAAAAAAAGCAAGTATGGATAGGAAAGTACTACATTTCCACCCAGCACATATGCATACACACATGGCCTATCTGTTTATATGCACACTCACACATACCTATACATATGTATCCATACATATATATGGATGTGTATATATATGGATATCTCTTTGTGTGTATATATATATATACACACACACGTGTGTGTGTATATATATATATATATATATACACACACACATAAATAAAAATCTCCTTATGAACTACAGAAAGTGCAGCTCAGTCCCCCAACCTTTTCTACAGCACTGGTCCAAGCAGTGAAAGTCTACTAGCCATTTGCAAACCTAGCTCTTCATGGAAAAGTTTTGTTCTGTTTGTATAGCATCGTGGAACTACCAACCTGCCAGCTTCACCTCTGTGCCTGGGAATATCATGGAACAGATCCTCCTAGAAGCTTTGTTAAGGCACATGGAGGACAGGGAGGTGATTTGAGACAGCCAGCGTGGCTTCACCAAGGGCAAGTCTTGCCTGACCAACCTAGTGGCCTTCTAGGATGAAGTGACTACATCAGTAGACAAGGGAAGGGCTATGGATGTCATCTATCTGGACTTCTGTAAGGCCTTTGACACGGTCCTTCTCTCTAAATTGGAGGGAGATGGATGTGAGAGATGGACTATTCAGGGGATAGGTAATTGGCTGGTTGGTCACATCCAGAGGGTAGTGGTCAATGGCTCCATGTCCAGATGGAGATTAGCGACAAGTGGTGTCCCTCAGGGATCTGTATTGGGACCAGTGATGTTTAATATCTTCGTCAATGACATAGACAGTTGGATCAAGTGCACCCTCAGCAAGTTTGCAGATGACATCAAGCCAATTGGTGTGGTTGACACAACTGAGGGACAGGATGACATTCAGAGGGACCAGGACAAGCTCAAGAAGTGGGCCTATGTGAACCTTATGAGGTTCATGAGTACAAGGTCCTGCACCTGGGTGAGGGCAACCCCCAGTATCAATACAGACTGGGAGATGAAGGGATTGAGAGCAGCCCTGCTGAGAAGGACTTCGAGGTACTGGTGGATGAAGAGCTGGACATGAGCCAGCAATGTGTGCTCGCAGCCCAGAAAGCTAACTGTATCCTGCCCCTCTGCTCTGGCAAAACCCCACCTGGAGTACTGCATCCAGCTCTGGAGTCCTCAGCACAGGAAAGACATGGACCTGTTGGAGCAGGTCCAGAGGAGGGCCACAAAAATGATCAGGGGACTGGGACACCTCTCCTATGAGGAAAGGCTGAGAGAGTTGGGGTTGTTTAGCCTGGAGAACAGAAGTCTCCAGGAAGATGTTATTGGGGCCTTTCAATACTTACAGGGAGCTTATAAGAAAGATGGGAACAGACTTTTTAGTAGGGCCTGTTCTGACAGGACAAGGGGTAATGGTTTTAAACTAAAGGAGGGTAGATTCAGACTAGATATAAGGAAGAAATTTTTTTATGATGAGGGTGGTGAAACACTGGAACAGGTTGCCCAGAGAGGTGGTAGATGCCCCATCCCTGAAAACATTCAAGGTCAGGTTGGATGGGGCTTTGAGCAACCTGATCTAGTTGAAAATGTCCCTGCTGATTGCAGGGGGGTTGGAATTAGATGACCTTTAAAGGTCTCTTCCAACCCAAACCATTCTATGATCTTACGATTCATTGTGCACAATAGGCTCTTGGTCTGTGGATCTAACTGGACTTCTGACATTACAATGCAAATTTAATAATCATAAGAACCTCAGTCCACATGAGCAGAAGCTTAAATTTGCACAAGAAATGTATAACCTTTTAACTACGTCGGGCTGAGGGCAGAGTCTGTAGCTTCACCTGTATTCAGGAGAGCTCTAACTTGCAAACATTTCACAATCCACTGCAGATACAAAATTAAACTTAGCCCAGAAGCACTATCCCACCATTTTGCTTTAAAAACTCTGCTAGATTAAGCAGAAAGATTTTAATGAAATCTCTTAAGCAGATTTTCATGAAGTCACCAGAATCTTTTCATGGAAAGTCTTTCTAGACTACTCACCCCAGAAATTTCTTTTTAGGAGATTCATAACTCTCACATCCAGATGAATGAAAATATGTGTATGCATGAGGACAGGTATTGCTAGGAGAGTGAGCAAATCCATCACTTAAAGCGGAACGTAGCCTCATCTTGGTAGGAACCTTGGTTCCTTCCTGGCCTTGTTTGTAATCCCAGCTCAGGGGATGTTTATATATACTAGAAACCTGTTTAGTTGGAGCTCAGGTGGCTTTAAGCTACTTGCACAGGTCCAAGGCTCTGATATCATTACCAAGCTGATACAAGAAGCTAGATAAAACTCTTGGCTAGTACAATACACACCCCAGAACTCACAACTGAGCTACCTCCCTTGAGATAAGATCAATGACAATCCCCACTCAGTTGCATAAAGCCCTTTAAGGCCTTCTGGAGTGAATGTGAGCTGGAGAAGTCACAAAAAAACCCCCCTAACAACAAGCTACAACTTGTAAACTAGTGAATAGTGTTTTAAGAACAAGTCAGAGTGGACATTAGCATAGACCTGCTTTTCTGTTCTGTAGAACCAAGGTTTGTATTTACACTAGAAATGGAGCAATTTTCCAACCTAATGGATGGAGCAGATGATGAGACATGCATAGACTAGACCTGAGGAGACCAAACTTCAGACAAGCAGTCTCGCTCGTGTCTCTTGCATCATTAAGACTTCAACCAGAGCTATGTCCCACAACGAACAACCCATACCCTTTAAAATTTTGCATGTCAAGAATGACATAATAATGCAAGCAGTTGATGCCTTTCCTAAAAGGGCTGCTAGTAAGGACTTTCATTACTGCTTCAGGCAGGTAAGTTGGTAATGACATTCATGACCATTAGTTTGGGCCAGCTGTGATTTTTAAAACTTGCAGTTAAATGCACCAACAATCAGCCAATATAATCAAGCTTCCAATCAGGAAAGCCACCAAAATACCTTGAAATTGACAACTACCTGCTACAAATTAATTTTTATTTTATTTTTATTACTGTTTTAATCAAACTATGGTGAGGTGCAGTAAAAGAAAGATAGAACTGTTTTAATGCCCTAGGGAGGAAGTTGCCAAAGTGAGGCAAGGTATTAATACATTTATGACTAAATGAGGCCAACATTATTTAGTGAATAAAAGAGGACACCTCTGTGGTTTTGAGATGATCAAGGATCCACTGCAAAAAAAACCATGCACTGTGTCACTATTGCCTCACAAGAACTTGTATTTACCACCACCACTACCCCCAACTCCCCAGCAGTTAAGTGTTTGGAAGAGAATAGAACTCCGAAAAAAACATCACTCATATTTGACTCCTTTCAATGGAGTTTGCCACCAGCCTTTCATTGTTTCCAGGTTAAATAGTTGGATCTCTCCCCAGCTGGGGCAGAAGGTGATACCACATAAGTCACAAAGCACATTTCTGCTCTGATTCACAAGACTGCGACATGCAGATCTTGCTCTGTTCTCAGCATTCCTTTCTTATCCCATTCACTCACAAGCCTAAATTTGAAACAGAGCCTAACATATCCAGTCCTCCTAAATGGTGTAAATGGTGTTTTTGTAGAGGCTACCACATCAATCCAGATAGCTTCTTTAAGGGGCATCTCATGGCCATGAGCTGACAGAATCTTAATAATGAGAAATATATCTCGGTGGGAATATTTTCAGAACAGCATGCAAGCCCCATCTTCGACGGCAGCCATCACCCACACAATGGGGAGAGATACTAGTTGGGGGTTTTGCCTGGGGAGAGATGTCTGTGTCTTGCATTTTGTATTAATGAGGTTTTGGAAACCTGGAAATGTCTGAGGACTCTATCATTCATTTAAATGGTCAGAAAAAGAGGCACATGGGGAAAATGAAGGCCCCTTCCTGACACTTATTAAAAGGGTTGAGCTATTTATGTATCATCAGTGAAACATTCATTGATTTCACAGAGATGAGCTGGGTAATGGTATTCAGAGCTTTTCAGTTGTAGCCACTAAGTCAACTGCATGTCATTAATGACAAAAAAAAGAATTGTCCCATTGCACTTTGGCAGTATATGTGAAGCTAGCTTACATCACTAATGCAAATCTCACCATGACCTCGTTTTGTATCATCTCTTCAAAAAGAGCCCCAAACTACAATTTCTAGGATGGTCCCTCCAAGATTTCTACTGGTATCAAAATTCATGAGGAACAACAACCCAGATAAAGCTATACCAGGAACAGTTTGCTACATGCCAAAACCATCTATAGTAGGTCTCAAGTTAAAGGAGAAAAAGTTATGACTCGGTCAACTAATTATGTAATTAAAGTTTTGTACAGTGCCCTGACTTTTTGTTCTATTATATGACACGTGAAAATTATCTGGCTTGCTACAGCAAGTACCTGTTTTAGTAGCACTTGCTGGATTTTCTAGCTATCTGTATTCAGTATTAGATATATTTTAGGAGAAATTAGTAAGTCTAAATTTTAAGCAATGGCTGCAGCCTCTGTGCAAACATTTCAGGACTCTTTCATACCAAGAGTAAAAGGATGGTGGAAGATAGATACTTTGCCCCTGCTAAGGTGAAAGAGATAGAGAGAACTGGTCCAATCTGTGTGAAAGTGAGCATGGTCAGCATTTTACACAGGTTAGCCAGAATGTAATGGGTGGTAGAATCATCACAACTGTGTTCAAGGAATGATCAGCTGTACCTGGATAATTTAAAGACCTACTATCTAAGTTATTCTTACAATCTTTCAGCAATGGAGCTTCTCTACTGGTGTACTTTAGTGCTTCTCTACCCTCCCTAGCATCTGGAGGGGATGCTTATCTGTCTCTATGAAGAGCACCCACCCTCAAGTTATAGCTTTTGCTGACTTGTGACTCAAGTTCTCCATGCAGCAACTTATTGTTCTGTCCTCAGATGAGTCCCTTCTCTACTGCGCCATTTTATATACAAAGCTCATAATGGCAGCATTCTTGGTCCCCGAGCTAAATTATCCTTTGGCAGATTACTGACCTGCAACTTCTTGTCACTCTTTGAAATGTAAAGTTGAGGAGAGGGTTATATTCTATTGACTTAACTAGACTTGAACACTCACCTTCCATGCTTTTTGCCGAAATTCTCAAACATGTACAGGCATGGGACAGAAAAATAGAGTAGACATTTGCCTTGCTTCTAAGCCCAAAACAACCTATGTAACAAAGTAAGGTTCTAGAAAAGAAATCCTGAAAAATTCAAGATGATAGATTCAATGTTGATTTGTCATCTCTAATGGTTTACTGGAAAAAAAAAAAAAAACAAAACCAAACCTAGTTATCTTTTGCCTGATGTAACACTTGAGATGTCAATGACTTCTTCATGGGACAGCTAATATGGCAACCTCTATATTATTTTGCCCTCCTTTTGGTGAGGAATCCAGAGTTTAACAGGCTGTACACTGTTTTATAATGCAAGTGTAAAGATTTGTACTGCCAAAGTACTTTGAGCTTTGTTAGAGTGACATCCAGTGGCATACAAAGTTTTCTTGTTTGTGGCAGCATATAGCAGATAAATCTCTATTTGTGTACTACCAGCTTTAAAAATATTTCCTTTCATGATCATGAAAGTAACTGAGACATTAGAAGGAAATGCATCAACTGAAGTCTTCAGACTGGGTTGCCTGAAGTAGGATATGTAAATTGATTTTTAACATATCTATATAAATGACCTGCTAGTGTTGAGAAAAGCAAAACACTCCACTTTGTTATAGAACTTGTGGATGCCTAAAACTTCTGAAGAGCATGGATCAGGTACCCACTTCTGAAAATCCCAGGTTGCTGGTTTCAAAGACCACTTTAAGACAGTCATCTCACAAAATTCCTAAATGTATGCATTCATGAAATAACTAGATACTCTGCTGGCAATTGCAGAATTAAAACCTGAGAAAACATTATCTCTTCTGGCACAGCTTTTTTAATCCAGCTGTTCTGACATAAAAGACATTAGAACCTCAAAAATAGATCCCTGTACACATCTTTTCCCCAAGTCCTGCAAAAAGGAAGCAAAGAGGGCAAGTTGGGGGTGGACTTGAAGGAGGGTTCAATGTCACAGGAAAAAATGCTGGTGATTGCAGGCCAACCTAATATTTATCAGTAGAAGGCAGCGACCATATTTTAAGCACTAGAGAAAGCCCACCTAAATTAGTTCTTTACTGGTCAAAAAACCAACAGGGAGACACAAAACCAGTTCAAAGGCATCTTTGCCCTTCTCTACACAGAGCACACTAAAAATATGAAAGGCTCATATTTGAGGTAGAAGTCACATGCCAGAAAGAAGGCATTGGATCAGCTTGGACACGTTTTGCCATTCCAATAAGAATTATAACCTGTACTACTGCCTACTTGTTCTGCATGCTTATGTTTAAGATTTATTCATTGTTTTATTTAGCATATATGAACAGACATGCCCAGTCTCTCAACCAATTTCAACATTAGATCATAGTTTAAACATCCTTCTGTACAGCAGGATGGCAGAACCATGCTCTGTCCAGCAAATATTTTTTATTGAAACAAATTTTGCATTGATATGGAAAATACACTTCCGTCTGAGTCCAGACCCTCAGTGTAAACTGATGGTCCAAAGCAGAACATAAAAAGGACAGAAAGGGAGTATCTGGCTCAGTATGCAAGACTGGCAGAGGTGATCCCATGTTCATATTTTGTGTATTGCCAGCTTTTCTGATATTTGTAACTAACTTCTCCCATTGAGAAGGTATTAAATCGCAGAGGAAACTACATCCATCCTAGGCTTATGAAGGACATTTTCCTCCTAGCTTGGTCTCCAAATGCTCTGAAAACATTTTTGCCAGGCAGCTAAAGAAACCAAAGTGAGTCCTATACTTCGAGCAAGGAGCCAGTTTTAAGGTCATGATAGAAAATGAGATGAAACAAATCCAATTGCACCTTGGCAGCAGCTGGAAACTCAGTCTACCATAGCAGAGGACTGATACATCTGCTGAACTGTGTGGTGCTACTGTGAGTGAGGTCACTTAGGATCTAATTCTTAATGCAATTTCTTTTGTGGGGAGGAAAGGAAAAGTGTGCATGAGGCAAGCCCTAGGCCAAACAAGTGTACATCAGGCAGGAGGAAAGTTGCATGTTTTGAGCATCGACTTTTCAAAGAAAGCAGCCACTAGAGTAGAGAGACAGAGTTTGTATCAGAACAACTGGCAAGACAAAAGCCTGAAAAGTAACAGCAAAACAGGACAATGTATTTCTCTCTCTTCCTCCCTCCTCCCCCACACTGTTCTTGGCACAATGGGAGGAAGACTGTAGAAAAGGTATTGGGGGCTGATAGAACTATCATAGAATAATTTAGGTTGGAAAAGACCCTTAAGATCATTGAGTCCAACTGTAAACCTAACACTGCCAAGTCCACCACTAAACCATGGCCCTAAGCACCACATCTACACGTCTTTTCAATACCTCCAGGGATGGTGACTCAACCACTTCCCTGGGCAGCCTGTTCCAATGCTTGACAACCCTTTGGTGAAGAAATTTTTCCTAGTACCCAATCTAAACCTCCCCTGGTGCAACTTGAGGCCATTTCCTCTTGTCCTATCTCCAGACACCTGACAGAAGAGACCAGCACCCACCTCACTACAACCCCCTTTCAGGTAGTTGTAGAGAGCGATAAGGTCTCCCCTCAGCCTCCTTTTCTCCAGGCTAAACAACCGCTGTTCCCTCAGCAGCTCCTCACAGGACTTGTGCTCTAGACCCTTCACCAGCTTCGTTGCCCTTCTCTGGACACGCTCCAGCACCTCAATGTCTGTCTTGTAGTGAGGGGCCCAAAACTAAACACAGGACTCGGGGTGCGGCCTCACCAGTGCCGAGTACAGGGGGACGATCACCTCCCTGCTCCTGCTGGCCACACTGTTCCTGATACAGGCCAGGATGCGATTGGCCTTCTTGGCCACCTGGGCACACTGCTGGCTCATATTCAGCCGGCTGTCAACCAGCACCCCCAGGTCTTTCTCTGCCGGGCAGCTTTCCAGCCACTCTTCCCCAAGCCTGTAGCGCTGCATGGGGTTGTTGTGACCCAAGTGCAGGACCCAGCACTGAGCCTTGTTGAACCTCATACAATTGGCCTCAGCCCATCGATCCAGCCTGTCCAGATCCCTCTGGAGAGCCTCCCTACCCTCAAGCAGATCAACACTCCCACCCAACTTAGTGTCATCTGCAGACTTACTGAGGGTGAACTTGATCCCCTTGTCTGGATCATTGATAAAGATATTAAACAGAACTGGCCCCAATATGGAGGCCTGAGAACACCACTTGTGACCGGCCTCCAACTGTCTTTACCTCCATTCACCACAGCTCTTTGGTCCCGGCCACCCAGGCAGTTTTTCACCCAGCAAAGAGTAATGTCTCAGTGCTGACAGTTTCACAGAAGTTAAGTTCTAGATTGCAGGGTTTCTTTTCTCCTGGTAAACACAGCTAACAGAGGACAACTGGAAAGAGTGCTTTAAAAGACAAAAAGTTATGCTAATTAACATGCTACCAAGCTAATTGTTTCAATGAATAAGCTTGTTGCTGATAGCTGCTCAGTTGATTTGCTATTCCTGACCTGTTCACATCTCATTCTTCTTGACATGCATTTTATTCATAACATTTGACATCTAACATTACTCATGTGATCATGAGATCAGTTGCAAACAGACTCTAGGTGTAGACCAATACCTTCATTCTTACCAAAAAATCATAAATCCAATGCAAGACAAGCTTTTGTGCTAGAATGCTAATGGGCAGACCCCTACACTACCACTAACTTAGTAGAAAACACCCCAGCTTTCAGCACGTTCATAAGCTGCATCATGCCTTCAGCATGCAGGCCTAAAAAAATCTTTTTATATGAATTAAAAGAGGTCTTAGTATATCCTAGGTAAAGTACTACTACTGTGTATACCAGCATCACACAAGGAATCTGTAGCAGAAATAGAGACTTAATTTAGTTCTTGCTGTATTTCGCATTACATACACAAAAGTATAGACATATTAGAGCCTTTTCTCATATGATTACATGAACATAAACCTCTCCCCTTCTTTATATATGCTTGCATGGATACAACCAATCCAGTCCATTTACAAGCGACAGCAGAATTTATGTTCAGCCTCCATCAATCTGCAGTAATGCTGTGCTATGTAAGCAGAAAGAAACTATTCTGGTAAAACAGGTAGAGGATAACATCACTGATGCTTTACACACTCTCCTTTGTCTCCTGCCTTTCTTCTGCAAGTTTAATGGTGCTAGAGATTCAAACATACAACATAAACATAGCTTAACATACAATACAAAATTTGCTTTAGAAGACAAAATTGCTGAAGCAATTTTAAATGCTTTCAGAAGCAAATGTTGCTCAGACAGACAAGTCTAGTTTTGACACACACCCCAAAAATAGCCATGTCAGACTCAGAATTTACATCTACATAAAGAAGGTTAACAAACCAGGCAAATTGTAATGCACAGGAAACAAATGCCAAATATTGCTCTTAGCTTTTTCTTGTGAGTCAGTGGCTGCTGTGGGAATGGGGGTACTAAAATAAATAGTACCACATACGTAGTGCAGTTGGAACATTCAAAAATGCCATGAAGCTGTCAGTCTGCATGTCAGAATCAATGTGCAAGCTTGTCAGGAGAAAGGCAGGGTAAATTTGGAGCTTTAAATAGTCACCATCTTTTACAGTTGTTTATTAGCAGTAATGGAAGGAAGGCCTCCTTATGATTGCAAATCAGGCTCTTTATTCAGAACTTCACTGTAATTACCTTTTCATGTGAAATTTGTAAGGAATACATATTTATTTATGTCTGAAAAAGAAAAATCCTAGTCAGAGGTGATAAAACAATTCAGATTATTTGAAGATGCTCAGGGCTCCAGTCCAAGATTAAACTTGGAAGCATTAACAAGGTTTGGGGAAAGGGGGAGATGAGGAATTGAGAAAGCAGAACAGTTTTAACTGATATTGACAGAAACTCAACAATGCAGCTACTTTGAAGAATCGCAGAATCCCTAGGGCAAACCCCAAGGGTCCCAGCTTGGTTTTTAATCAGCTGTTTCAAAGAACTCTGATAATTTAGATCTGAAGGACCTTGACAGACCACCAAAGGTCCAGTTGCACAGCTGCTTTAATGAGAAACCTCCTGCTAACTTTTACGGTCTCTCAGTTGAAGCCTCCATGTGAATTGTTCCTTGCTTGACTTTTTTTAGCAGTGTCCTGCCCGATCTCAGGGGGCTTTTTTCCTTTTAGATAGCCACTTTTCAGATCTGTTCACAAAGAATACATAGAGATACTGAAGGCTTTGCTTTGTATGCATGCACACACAACTAAATGCATACCTGCACCTTGTTCCCATTTGCCTTTGCCTGCTGCTTATCAAGTACATATCATCTTATATCTGTATACAAAACTGTGTCTACAGGTACTAATTATACCTTCTTCTAATTTAATAGGAGGTCGGAGGTTTGCTTCAACTATCAATTCTCTGATTCCCAGACACTCAATGAAGCATCTAGGAACTGTAGTCATGGTTGAGAATTGGCTGATGGGGGGACATTTTAGCTGTGTAGACTGTATGTTCCGAGATGTTCTTCAGAAATATTTGACAGGATTCAGACAGAGCAAGAATAATGTGAGGACTAAAAAAAGTCAAATGTGAATTTTACTTTCAAGGTTCAAGTAACTAGACCTGAGCAACAGATCCATACATGTAATTTATGTGAAAGAATGACCTTGGAATGAAACTTGTTTTACTGGGTGAACTGGCCATTTCAGGGTTTTTTTTTGTGGGGGATTTTTTTTATGTTGTTGTTGGTTTTGTTTTGTTTTTAAATGAAACATGGTTCATCTCAGATCCATTGATCTGTAAGAGTTTTCTACAAGTCTTTCCAAAGGTCTGAAGCAACTCTTAGTTTATTACATTTAGGAATACAACAACTTGAAGAAAATCCAGATTAATTTCCCTTCCACCTTGGTTGATACAGCCTAAAATTCACTTTTTTTCAGCTACTAACAAAAAAAGCCATGGTCCTGCAATGTAAGTGACCTGCTGCAGATATCAACATCCGTGTATGGATACATGCAATCCTGAACTCAGAAATTGCTTTGGGGTAAAACTACATACATGTAGGATGCAATTAATTCCATCTATTTTATTTTCAGCAGAAGTATGAGAATTTTTGAGGACTACAAATAATTATGTTGTCTCTACACACAGTGTTTTTGACTATTTGACAGCAGAGGTTTTGGTGAAGTGGAAATAAAACATCTCTGCAGCAGCCAACACTGGTTAACCTTTCCAGCTGACACTTGCATTTTATGTATGCACAGACATACAAGCTAGCGATCTCTGGTAGCATTCTTTGAAAAGAGACCTTCAGTGAAGGGCAGTAAGGAGGTACTGAATAGCTTATCGCTCTCAGTGTAGCTGTGGAACCTACTTCCACAGCTTAGTGCAATGTGTGTCATACCACAAATATTTACAAACACCTCCTTATTGTGGCCTCGAGAAGATAAAGTTAATTATGAGAATTACTCATCAAAACTCAGATGAGGGTTAGTTGTGTTATGATCTAGACCATCTCTCAAACAGATACGAGCATAAACGCTTGAGAGTGATCACATTGGTAATATTTCCCCTTATGTTTTCAAAAAGCCACATCATTGCCTTTCACTGCCTATTTTCTGGTAAGTTGATTCCTTGCTTGTTATTTTTCTGTTCAATCCGAAGTATGACACCCTTATTTTCTTTGTCTTCTTTATTTCACATAGAAATTACAATTTGATATTTCACATAGAAATTACAAAGAAAATGGGATAAAAGACTTTTTTTCTTGAGAACACTGCAACAACTGTTTAAGATAATAATTTGGATATGGTAGTAATGCCTCTCAATCACTGAGGAAAAAATATTACTGTCCACATCTACCTTCTCTTTTCCACGGGGTATGTTGTAAGTCATCATTTTTCTTTATACCACACATTATTATTCCCCATTATTTTAAACATCTATACCATTGCAATCTCACTGACAACTCTAATACCACAATGGCAGTTTCAGCATGAACCTTTGGGGCTATTTAATAAAAAAGAAATTATCTTATAGCTTCTCTGTAAAGACTATAAATGCATTATTCTCATGACAGTGTCTAAAGAAACGTCTCTTGACTCCATGTCCCCGGGTTTGGTTGCTGAGCTATGGGGACAAACTGATTTTATGTTGGCATGTGCTGCCACCTAATGATACAGAAACCAAGTCTTTCGATGAAAAGAATTAGAACTGCATCAAAAAAAAGGCGCAACCGCAGAAGGGACTTGCAAATCTAAATACCTGAAATAGTGCATGCCAAGTACATGTAAAGAACTAGGAAAAGCTGATCATAGAATTGACCTCTACTTGCCTGCTGCGAACAGCAGGTATGCAGATGGTTTTTGTATATAAACCCATAGGTTCATCAGGTTTAGACCGACTCTAACCAAAAGGTGTCCCCACTGCACCACAGAAATGCTGTTAAAAGTTATCTTTTTGGAGCACCTAACAGCCGAGGAGGCTGCTGTTATCCCATACCTCAACTGTCCACCCCCACCAAGAAAGGAAACCTTTCCCAGGGAACTCCTCTTCATCCCTGCTTAATGCAGTGGAGACGCTGCAAACAGCATAAGCCATTTTCTCCGATTTCAGTTCTGAAATGGAAGTTTCAGCTGGGAGAAATCCAATTTTTAAGTCAGAGATCTCACTCATTATTTTCATCTTTAATAGGAAGAAATAGTCTCTCTGTTTCAGCTAATTGCATGTAAATTAAGAATGGTAACTGCTGCAAGAAAGCAGCATTCCAGTGTGCAAAGAGCAGTAGCTCCACTGAGTTCAAGTATACCTCTGACAGTTCCATTAGTTCATGAATTTACCACAGTAGCTTTTATTTAGTAACCAATCCAGAGATGCAGTACCAAATTTACTGCCCTCAGTGCTGTATCTTCACTCCATCCTACCTGCGTATTATTTCCCAACACAGAACAATACAGTTTCCAATACAGAACTGTCTATTATAGCATTTGATATTTCCATGCAAAGCTCCAAAACCGTACAAAAATACAGGCAAGCTCCTTCAGCTGAATAGATAAAAGCTTGTATTTACCCTACCTTGATATACCAGCTCAAAGGAAATCTAAGCCTATACAGGCTAGCGATGTACAATAGGACTACACCAGACTAGGTGTTACTGTTCCCAACAAGAACATACAAGGTTTTGAGAACATTTGATGAAAAATCCTTTAACTCTAAAGAATTTTAAACCATCTTACTTGCATGATCTAAATAATTAGGATTTTTTAACCAGCAACAGCACTGAAATATAGGGAGCAGGCTTACAATTTAAACTGTGCATGGGGGGGATAGATAACACAGGAGCTTGTGGAGGTTCAGTTTGGCAAGGGTGAGAATAATTGAGGAACAATGTGCCCATTCTGTTAGTCCAAAACCTGCAATAATTTTGCCAATTCAGATCATGGCACACAAAGGCCTCCCACGCAATCCAGAACTACATGAAAAAACTACAGACTAATTCCAGAAATTACAATGCTAGAAAACTAGTTGAGGCAAAACTCTGTCATCCACCCCACACTTCATAACCCCTACCTGTTGTGTGCTTGAAGAAGGTAGACAAGACCACAGTCACTACACTCAGGATATCAACTCCAACAGCCATCCACAGCAGCACTCCAATAATGCTTCTTCCCAAAGATAGCTTCTCCCTACCTTCTCTTATATCACTTTCCTTTCCTTTCCTTTCCCAGTCATGGTGACCATGTGCTGTCAATTACTTTTAATTAATCCAATCAGCTAATAGCCTCCAACACCACCACTTCCTCTTCCTTCTACTGCAGAAGCAGGGACTGAATTTTGTTGAAGAGGAAGCAGTGATGTATAGAAGGGGCAGGAGAAAAGTGGTACCTACAGAAGCAGTAGGCTCTAGAGCTTCAGAAGAAGTAGTCTGTGCCCCAAGAACCCAATGAGTTTTCTGTGAAGTCTGAGGCAAAAGCTTAGCAAAAAAAGCAGAGACTTTTAAACATAACCTGGGCTGGTTTTCTGGAAATAATATCCAAGAATAAGCGGTAAAATTTAAAAGCTGATTTAAATGTCACTTGTGATACATCATGCTTTCATCCCTGCAGAAAACACAAAGAGATTAGTTGTCCTGTGCTTGTCTTAATAGCCTATTTTTCTCTTGATTTCTGCTTACTGACCTGGTACTGCATTATTTGGCTTGTAATTTTTGCCTGTGTTTCAACACAGATAACAAAACTAATTTCACTGGAAAAGAAAAAAAAAAACAAACCAAACAAAACCAAGCAACCTGATAAAGCCTAAAATAATTTCTGGGTATGTTTCTGTTGAAGTTTATACATTTGTTCTTCCAAATTAATTTGGGAGCAAGCTAAGAGTAGGGCTTGATTAGAAAGAACCGCAGTGTTTTGGCATGCCTACTTAAACAGAGCTCGAAGCAAGGTGGTGCTTTGCAGCAGCTTCTGATCCACTACTCAAGCAGCTAAGCTTGCTCCTGCTGACAAGCCCAGTTGTGCTGATTCACAGATGGAAGGATGTAAACACAAAACCAACCCTGACATGTCACATACGAATAAACCACATAATACCTTTTCCATATGCGTAAGGCTTGTGAAGGCACAAGTCGTACAATTTCTCAACTGTGTTCCTTTACCATGCTTTGTGTTACCATAGAATCGTTTAGGTTGGAAAAGACCTTTAAGATCATCGAGTCCAACCATAATCCAACATCTTGATCCGTTCTACCTCTCACTTGTGCAGCTGGGTGCCAGGGCTTCCTGACAACAGTGCTGATCAGAGCACAGCTAAATTCTGTGTCACTGGCTGCAACCAAACTTAGAATTGGCCCTGGAGTTGTCTGCCTGAATAGCTGTAGTTTGCTCTTTTGAGCATGGCATGCCTTAATTGCAGACAGTTTTTAGCCCTTTGGGAAGAGGAGAGGAATTATTCATCTGTGTATAGTATGATAAATAAGTGGGTGTTTTCATTTAAATAAAAAGGGTGTGAGCCAGAGCTCTCAGTGTTTCTGATAAGATGTTTTACAATAACATTTAAGAAAAGCTGCTGTGCCTCTTATATAGTGCTGTAGTAAGTGCCAGGAATGGATAGTAGAGTTGGCTGACGGACTATATTAACAGCAAACTGATAGAAATAGAAAGCATACCCCGATATTTTGTCACTATTTATAGCAAGGAACTCTTGGCTATCTTTATGCTTCTCTTTTTGTTTAACTGGAATAACACAGTAGCAAGGACTCTCTCATCTTAAAAGCCATGGACCTAATCATGACGTAGAAGGACCCTCTCCATCAGCTGACAGTAACATCTTGTGTGAAACAGGGGCCTGGCTGAGGCTTCTAGCATGTGTTATAATAGCACTAGAAACAATTGCTGGTAAGACATTTCTTGGAACAAGCAAAGATTCTTGTTCCTTCCACTTATGACAATGTGTGATACTTGTGCTTCCGAGTTGTCAGTACCAGCAATATAGCTCAAGGCTATTCTGTTTGCAGGATGGACAAGCACAGGTGATGACCAAGGCAACTGAGGCGGCAGAAATGCAGAAAATTAGCTTGACAGCCCAAGAAGAGCCTTCTGCAATCAATGTGAGCACAGCCAGCCAACAAGGAGGTGGGTGTGACTGGAATTCAGGATGACTTGAGGGAGTCCCTGTCATGGCTGAGGTTGGTTGCAGCTCTCAGAGAGCAAAGGTTAAAAAAGATGAAGGACCTGAACTTTTAAAAATTAAAGTATGTAAGAAAAGGGGTGTGCAACTCTTCCCTCAAATTCTCACTTCAAATCAGCAACCAAATCTTGGTCCCTTTTGCTGTATTACTTTGTAATGAATAGTTTATATTTTAAGAGTAGCTTTAGAAAGAAGAGCTGGAAACTGTCTTGTACTGTTAGCACTCAGCCCTTAGTGCTCATAAAGATCTGGGGAGTCTGAGCAGTTGTGTATTACGCCTTCTCAAGCCTTTCAGCTTTCTGCAAACCTTTTTTAAGAGAATCCCAGCCAGTTTTCTCCTTTCTATGTCTGTCTATGCAATTTTTCACATTTTCTCCCAGCCAAATGTGCAAGTATATAATTCACTAGGGCATTTTTGATCTAGTCAGAAATTGGTGTTTTTAGTCTTCACTAGGCTTGCTGCTGCACTGTGGATGACCAAGTTCAGGTATTCCTCTGAATGGGGAGTCACCAACATCTGAGGCCAGATTTGTTCAGATTTACTCAATATTTAGTTGCAAGATGGGGCCCAAAACCTTGTAATGCTGCCTGGCTGGATCCTAGGTTTGCCATGGGCTGCTGCTGTAGGTGAAAGGACATCAACCCTGGGAAAAGGGTGCACGTCCTTCCTGCGGTATCTTTGCTGCTGGGTAGAGTACTTGGTATGGTCAGAGAGGAATTGAAAGGCTTTGTCAAAATCCATAGCACATTTTCCTTATTATAGCCATGCTTCATTAATCAAGGTGAAAAACAGCCTTTAAGAGCTTCATTTCCTCTGTGGCAGGCTACTATATAATAGGGTGCCTCAGGGTAGAATATCAGAATTTTTCATCAGTGTGTCATGTACTAAAGCAAGCATTTTTCCCTGTATATGAACCACCGACATAAGAAAGAATCATAGAATCATAGAATGGTTTGGGTTGGAAGGGACCTTAAGGATCACCTAGTTCCAGCCCCCCTGCCCTGGGCAGGGACACCTTCCACTAGACCAGGTTGCTCAAAGCCCCATCCAACCTGGCCCTGTACGCTGCCAGGGATGGGGCATCCACAACCTCCCTGGGCAACCTGTTCCAGTGCCTCACCACCCTCACGGTGAAGAGCTCCTTCCTTACATCTAATCTAAACCTACCCTTTTTCAGTTCAAAGCCACTACCCTTTGTCCTATCACTACATGCCCTTGTAAAAAGTCCCTCTCCAGCTTTCCTGTAGGCCCCGTTTAGGTACTGGCAGGCTGCTATAAGGTCTCCCCGGAGCCTTCTCTTCTCCAGGCTGAACAACCCCAAGTCTCTCAGCCTGTCTTCATAGGAGAGGTGCTCCAACCCTCTGATCAGCTTTGTGGCCCTCCTCTGGACTCACTCCAACAGGTCCATGGCCTTCTTAAGTTGAGGGCCCCAGAGGTGAACGCAGTACTCTGGGTGTATAGAAGAGTATAAAAGCATAAAATCATAGTACAAAAGATAGTCAAAGGGACAGAGCATTGGCCTGTGATGAGGCCATGGTTAGAAGGTTATTTTAATCCAGTGTAGTGTATATAGCAGCTGGAGGATGTAGTTCACCTTCCTGTGGTGTCTCCCTTCAGCACTAGCATTTGTACGGCCAGGCAGTAAGCTGGAGTTACTGAGAACTGACCATAGGCTTTTGTTGGGTGAAGTTTCAACCAGCCCGGTTCCCAAGGTGGCTCTCTACAGGGCTCTCCTAACACTGCCAGCAACACAAAGCAGGCCACAACAAAACACAGCCAGAAGTGGGGAGGGATGGGAGGAAAGTGGCAGCAGGTCTGCACTTTTCCATGAGCAACATGGATTTATATTAAACAACACTGACATTAAGTTGTGAGATCAGGAAACTTCCATTTGTTTCAGCCACAGATTTACTGGATGAGCTCAAACAAGTTGTTAAATCTTCTCTTGTTTCTAAGCTCCCCATTTAAAATCAAGGAGCATATGTCTGCCCTAACAGGGTAGTGGTGATTATTTAATTTGCTAGGTGAGGGTCATATAACATACATTGATATAAACTAAAATACACAGATTGGGTTTTGCCCATTTCCTTTAATTTTTGAAAACAAGTAAGTAGACGAAATCTTGTGCCCTTCAAAACCAAACAATCTTTGTGCAAAATGTAACATAAACCTTAGTGGTTGTTCATTTTTATTGTATTATTTTTAATAATACTGCAGATATTTCAGAAAAGGGCAATATTGTTTCTACTGCATAAAAAAAATCATCATGATATAGTTGTTTTTTGCATTTTCCCCTTCCTATTGTTTCAAAAAAGCCCCAAACAAAACACAAATACTATTAGGAAATTTACTCTACCACATCCCTCCCCACAAAAGAAAAATATTTTTTTAAAAATCAGTAAAGTGTTAAACAAGTCATATATTAAATGCACACATTTACAAGCACAGCACATTAGTAATACTGTATAATACTTTAGACCATGCCAAACCATATGTATGTGTATAAAGCTACAGGTGAAATGGTTCATAGCAGCAGAATAGGAAGCAAGTTCCATACAAAGTACATAGTTCCTGTGGAGATATTTGGATGAGTACAACAGTTCAAAGTACATTGACAAGCTAAAATGCACAAGCCAAGTTTTTCTGCTACAGCAGTGTGTGTTATGATTCAAAGGACAACCCTGACTTGTCTGGGATTTTTATTTTGTGCCTTATGAGTAGCCAGTTGAGTGGTGTGGGTTCCACCTCTTGGCACACTTTACTGTAAACGTTCACGAGGAGTCCTGATTGCTGAAGATACCTTCACTGAAATCAAGGCCAAGTGTAACCTAACAGTGCATCTACATTCGCACATCCTTCACTGATAAGAAAATGTGTTGACGTTTACTCTGGGAGAGAACATAATCCATCCCAAGGCCCGTATGTGGCTTTGGGGCCTTAGTCCTGCAACTCTGGTGAGTGGAGAGAAAGACCAGAATGGGACACTGGATTAAAAATACTTATGACTCATTAGGACTTCAAAAAATTTTAATTTCTAGGTTTTGGAGTGGGCATTTTTTCAATGTCAATATGTAGCTTTCAGTTGCTTCATTGTATATAACTCAATCTGTGGTTTCAGTTCTGGGAGCATTTCTCTTCCAGAAGTATCATTTTGCAATGGGACTGTGATTTTCTTTGGTAACCTCCAGTTCTGGATGGCAAGCTGAAGCCTCCCTTTGAGGGAGGCCAGCATTCACAAGACATTCACAACATGATGGTTCCGTACCTTTGTAAAGGCAGGCTCCTTCAAAATGTCCTTTCCTAAGCACCTAACGATGGAGACATGCAAAGGCAAGCAGGACTTAAAATATTTGAAGTAGAATTGTGGTAGAGAAGTTCCCTCTTAGACTTCCACCTTACCACAGAAAAAATACAAATAAGTAAAATTAAATAGGCCTATTAGATTTAATGATGTGACTTGAGACAAAGTGATTCTATGAAAATGCTTTTTAAAAAGGTAACCGTAAAATCTCAAAGAAATGCTGACTACATGTACAGTTCTATGTAATATTAAGATATACTTAGTAACTTCTAGTGAAATGTTTTCCTCTGTAGAAGGCTAGCAGCCACTGCTGTTTTTAAATAAATCCAGATGCTGGTATCTGAGCTTTGGTGATTTTGAATTGCAGAGAAGACAGCAGATTTTATGACATTTCTTCTGAGCTGTCTTAGGCTATTGCTTGTCTCTCCCCATCAAATACTGTGCAGTGTAGTACAGTATTCCTCCACAGGTTTCTCATAGAACCATTAAATAAAAAAAACAGGACGAGAAAAAAAAAAAAAGTTGTCCAGAATAAATAATAGTGTTTGGAATATTGGCAGGAAAAAAAAAAAACAGCCCAAGAGATAGTCTAGAGATTTTGATACCTGGACTACCATTTGCATACCTCACGGTAACAACCATCCATCAGTTGGATTCACAGACATAATCTGTTTTAAATCAGAGGGAGTCAGTTCATACAATTGATAGACTAAAAAGGCCCGATATCACAAACCCAATACTACTCCCTTTGTGAAACGGAGAAGTCACAACATCCCTGTCTTAATTCCTTCATCTGCACCGCATATAAATTACCTCCTGGAACTCTTGTAGAGATTAAGGACCAATTACTCTAGGCTTCCACCAAATAAGCTCCTGTTCTGACTTCAGTGCAGGCCTTGATACCATTCAGGGTGGAGGAATCAATGCCTAATCTGAGAGTATCTAGGAAGTACCTTGAAGATGAGAAAAGCTATATAGTGCTACACATTGTCATTACAGGATCCTTGATTTCTTTTGAGGGGAATGAGTAGATGTACAGACAGAATGGCAAACAGAGAGAGACAGACAGAGAGGCCAAGGTATGCAGAGCTCTAAACCTGCTCTTTTTTTTCCTCAGAACATCTCCGCATATATAAAGTAACCTTCATCTCCTGTTCTACAAGCATAGACAAACACATTTCACTTCAGGGGATGGGAAGTGTCAGCCAAAATGAAGTACTGGCCACCCAGACACTAAAGAAAATGAAAAAGTTTTAGAGGTCTCCTGAAGCAGTACACATCATCTCAGAGACCATTAACTTACAAGAGCAGCAAAATTCATAGTTCTTAAGAAATATTCTCCATCCAATCTCCAGAAAAACAGTGACTCAGAAGTGGGCCCATTCCACCACATTTTTAGACCTGTTGAAGCAAATGGAGGGCGGAGGGAAGGCGGTAAGAGCTGGTGAGGTCGGCTTCACAAAACTCACCCTGAAAGAAGAGCTTTGTTACGTGCAAAACTCAGCCTTGCAGCTGCCCTAGCCTAGGGAAAGGCTGAATCACACGCAGCCTGGTGCAAAAGCCACTGGCCTCGGCTGGAAAGGCTCCCTCTGATTTCAGCGGACTTTGGATACAGCCCACATTTAGACAGTAACATGCAACAGCCGTTACAAGTCATCCCCCCATCCCCTCACGATTTCTTCCAATATAAACAAAAGGACATTCTGGTCCCCTTTATATACATACATTAAAAGCTGAAATGGTCTGAAATGCTTACACATTAGAATGCATATATCTATACAACATTACACCTGCCAGAAATCAAAGTAGAAAAGTTTTACAGCACATTATACAGGTCCCTCTAACTTCTAAAAAAACATTTACTGAAATCACCATATTACAGGAAGTCATCACTAACATACCATATAATACTATTTCTTTTTCTTTTACATAATCATTACTTATATAGTAATTTAAAAAAAATCACTTTTAAACAAGTATACAATTTTCACTTTAAAATTAACTGGTTAATAAAATTTTGTGCAAAACAAGCCAGCCTCTATAATTAAGTGAATTTATTTATTTATTTATTTATACAAAAAAAATAAAACAAAAAAGATAGTTCTTTCAGAAATGTGTCTCCTTTTCTGTAATGGTTGAAATGGTGCCATCTCCTTTCAGTTTAGCATCGCAGTCATTTATTGCTGCAATGTAGGCTCCTCCTCCAAGTTTCCCTCTCATTTTCAGATCTGAGCTAGGTGTAATCAACTTCCTGAATTTCTAGAAAATCCAAGAGAATGGAAATCATTATCTTTTTCTTGGTCACAGGCACATGTTTCTTAAACAGATTGACAATAAAACCCTTTTCTCTTGCATGTCTGCTGCTCATTTCCCTGTTATAGGTAAATCCATAAAACTGCATGCTGCATAATTCTTTACAAATCATAGAGAGTGAAGGCGAAGACAAAGTCAAAGTGTATTTTCATGCTGATTTAGAGTAACATCCCCCTCCGTGAAGAAACTCAGCACAATGCTCTGGGTAAGGCCTGTTATATGGGTACATTTTGTTTCTCGTGGTACTATACACTGAAAAAAATAAACAAACAAGAGACTGCCGAAGTGTATTAAGCTACAATAAAAAGCAAAAGAAAAATATGTGTGTTCATCTAAGAACTTTCTCTTTTCTAGCAAAAACATCAGTAGCAACATTGCTGCTTACAGCTGGGGGAGCAGACATGTTGCAGGAATTTGGCTTCCTGAGAAGCTCCCAACTGTAATTGAAAAACCCTCTTGTCATTCATGGATGGAAAAGATAATGACCTGTCTGCAGTGCTTCAGACTATAAATAAAGTCTATTTACTTGTAGAGACAGGGTAAGGTTGATACATTAAGGAAATATTTAATGTTAAGGTTTGTGCAAAACTTCCCTTTTTGACATGCTAGGAAAACTATATTATGGACAATTCATTTTTTGTTTATATACCCACAATAAAGATTTCCTAGGTAGTCTCCAGGCTGTATTTAATCAGTGTAATGGAGTAATTTCAATATGGACTGCCATCAGCCAGCACAATAAATTGCATATTACCTTCTCCATTCAAGAAAGCAGTACCTATTACGCTGAGATATACTCAGATTTATTCAGATGTCATACCCTTTGGCTCTGAATGGAGGATAATCTTGGAAGTGTGGGTATACACTGTGAGACAGATCTTTCAAAATTGCTAGATAAGTTAATGAGCCCCAGGCACCCTAGGCACAGAAATTCCTACTGTCTTGTTCTTCACATTGGCATTATCCTAAAGAATATCAGAAAGACTGAGAAAGCATGAAAGCGACTGAATAAAGTCCCTTCCATGTATGTATTGAGATAGAAGGAGGCAATACTGGGATACCTACTTTTACTGACTAGTATCTAAGGAACTCCAGATGACAGAACTAGGCTTTTCTGGAATATGAGAAATCCCAAACAGCTGAATAAGATTTATATTCCTGTTTCTTCCATTATAGCCATCTTCATTGTCTTTCTTTGGAGAAAAGGTCATATATTTTATAATCTTTACCTGATACCAAATGTTAGTAAATTGCACCGAATATTTATTTTTGCCTGTATTTCTTACTCAGAGAACTGCAATCAGGAAAATTGTCCTGAAGACATATGTGAGTGTTTGCTACCCAGCCCCCGGAGGAAAATCCTGGCAGCACAAAGATTAGTTACCAAAACCATGGAAAGAAGGCAGCTGACCTGAATGAATGGCTATTACAAACCTTCTTGAGGGATTTAGCTGATGTTACAGACATTTTAAGCTACAAATTGAGCAGGAACAGAGCACCTTAAAGCTATAGTATTGGTTAGTTTACCACAGGCTGAAGTCAGTGAAGGCAAAAAAAAAAAAAAAATCAGAAGAAAACAGAGAAAATTCAGATCTCTGTTTCCACCAGTGACTGAGAGGGCTACCCCAAGCTGCCACTGGAACAGGTACGTGGCATTGCTTTTTTGATTAAACTGCGCTTAGTCTCATGCAGGTGAGGATTCACACTCCCTTCCCACTTCTTTTTTCAGTATCATTAATCTAAAAATATATTTTACCTCTATGAAAGTGCCTTCTGTCTTCCACAGCTTAATGCAGATCCACAAAGGGATACAGATCATGGAAGAGAGCGCCATCATCCACCCTATACCATAGCCCCAGTCAGGGTATATATACACATTGTTGTATTTCAAAGGCTTGTACTTCACCAGGAAAAAGATGAAGATACCCTGAAATAAGCAGAGGAACATATTAGTGGTATTTGAAAAACCACTGCCTATGTAACAGGAAAATGACTGACTGTTTAGGCAAGGCCAGTCTCCCTAAAGATGGAAAGTAGAGGTAAGCTTTTCAGTCAGATAGAAAAAAAAAACACCCAGCAATATCTTCTTTTATGTAGAGCTTAAATAACGTGTCTCAGTCGCTTCCACAGAAATGAACAACCTTTCAAGTTTAAATCCTATTTACCTCTCAATGACAATAAAACCTGCACTTTGATGGCAAACAGTACCTGGGCAGGAAAGATTAAGGTTTGCTACCGTGAACGAGCTATGATTAAGTAACACAAGCTGTGTTCTCTCCAACCTGTCATGATGAAAAAGGAAAGCCAAAATTTTCAAAGTTGCCTTAATCCACTGTCTGTATCTGCAGTTCTGCAGGCCAACTCTTTCATCTTCACAAAAGCTCAAATATATCTGTCTAAATTCAACAGGTGTCTAATCAAGCAGTTTGGACCATTTAAATTTATAAAATATAGAAAAGTTACTATGTACTTTTCTCCAAAGTGGTGAAAAGAGTTTACAAGAGCAAGTGATATTAAGTTCATCTCAGAGTTGGTGAAAATGAGTCAGAAATTTTCCCAAGTTTGCAAATGAACTGGCAGAGCTCAAGGGAACCTGGATCTCCAGGTACCCCAGCACCTGTGGTTTTGCAGTTGCTATCATTTACATATTGGACAACTGGAAGGTTTTAGTATGTAATCCTCAAGCACTTGTGGATCAAATTTATGGGCAATCTGGTTATGCTCCTTTTGTAATTTTGTCCCTGTTATGTAGCCACAGCAGACTGCCAGAGTTGGCACCAGTACTGCTAGCTTCTGGTAAGGCAAATTCCTTTCCCTTCTTCATGCATATGAGATGTGCTTTTGGCCTCTTCTACTACTTTTGCTAGAGGAAAAAATGTCCTGTCATCTTTGAAAAATGTCTACTCACCCAAAGAGAGGAAAGGAAATAGGAGGCTGGAGCAGCAAGGAAACCAGCACAAGTCTGCAGGAGCTTGAGTTATGCTGGGTAGACACAAGGTACACTAGCGATGCAGTGAAAAACGGCCTCCGTTGTGTTGGCAAATGCTTGTTTAGGAACCTGAGTTTATTTTTTTCCTATTATTGTATATACTAAGATTTCTCACAATTCACAGAATATTTAACAGCTTTTACAGATCCTTCAGAGTGTTTTTTAATTAAAACGTGCTACAAATCAATAGGCGGTTTTCTCAACCGTGAATTATTAGCAGCAGCAAAATTCTAAAAATATGCACAGAATACCCTCTTTATGTCTAAAATAAGTTATTTGGCCATGTGTACTTACTGCGCAAATACCTGGAGTTAAGACCATCCAGCACCATTTAATCAATGACAGTGGCTTGTACCCGATCATATCTTCAATGTTATCATAAAAGCGATTGCTGCCTGCCCCCAAAAAAACAAATGAAAAGCAGATGTAGAATGTACATGGAAGAGGTTGCATAAGTCAGTATTTAAAACAGTAAAGAGAAAAACATGGGTTCTGACAGAGCTGCAAAGACTGAAGCTGCTACCTCTTTCCCTGACACATACATCTCTGTCATCTGCTCCGTACTTGTGCAGAGATTGCTGCCTACATCTCTATCTGACCAATATGAACAGAGAGTAGGAGTGGGCAAGCTGTCAAACAGAAATGGCTTCTGGTCAGTAACAGTCTGAGAAAACCCAGTTAAAGAGTGTATATATATGCTACAAGCTCATGTGTGAGTGCCTACATAGCTGGGGACATGTGTGATCTGAAGTTCATATGTTGTTTTACAAAGCAAAATTGTCAGTCTTTTGTGTGCAAAAAATGCTCGAGGATGTAACCATGAACATATCCAGCACTGTGGTGGTTTTCTCTTGACTTTGCTGACAGACAGAAACAGCAGAGCTAGGGACACTACTATGTCCCTTCTGTGTTAATGAGGCATGAACTCAAACTTCCCTGGATTTATCTGGCAGTGTCAGAAGTGGAAGGGAACAGGCCCTGCACGGACGCTTTGTGAAAGAAGAAAGACTTATTGCCACCCCCACTTTCTGAGTCAGCTAAGGACTTCCTTGGTGAAGGAAGGTGGAGGTCAGTCCTGACAAGGACCAAAGTGGGGGGAAAAAAAAAAATCTATCTTTGTAATTTAGAGTGGAAAAATAAGGCATTCCTGACTTTTGGTAGGGCATGGGAATGTGGAGGGCCCCACTCCATAAGGGTACAAGGCTTTCACATTGCTTTTATACAAATAGAAAACTTTCATAAAAACTGAAAACCACAGCAATTTTCAGCAACTCACCGTAAACCCAGCCTATGCAGACACATTCAAATATGGCAACAAAAAGAAGGCACATGCCACTAGCTGCATAAGAGTCAAATAACTGAAAGACGTACATCCCACCCTAAAAGACAAAAACAGCAAAAGGAAAAAAAATATTGTGTTGGCACCAGTAGGAATATTTCATAGCAAATATGGCTTTAATTACACAGTCAATCTGTTGGTTCCCTGGCAATCTTCCTACTAAAGTTGGTTCCTTCTTGAACAAAGAATATTCATTTCTCAGTGATTTCTTATTATGAAAGATTTTTTTCTTCCACAGCACTTAAGGTTATTCCCTATGCCAGTTGAATACTGTGCATTTGCTTTAAGGTAGTAAACCCTGGAGTGGAGAGAACTACATTTGACTTGTTTCCAGAATGCTCTCCCACCTCCATACTTTTTTTCAACTTTATTTGTTATCACATCAAGCTGTAGACACCTACAGGTGCTTTTGATCTCCAGATCACTGCACAAGAAGATGCAGGGTCTTGTTTTGTGTCTGTGCTATTAATATGTAAAATAGTTAGTTAAAATGTGGGGAAAGGTGGCAAAATCTGTAGCTACTAGAATCACTCTCCAATGGCATAGGGACTGTAAAATGACTAAACTGACCTATAAAATTTGAATGTAGCTCACAGCCTTCATAGCCTTTAAGCCACAATACTGAAACAAGTCATTATTATTTGACCAAAAAAACAACAAAAAAAAGAAGAATCACCCGGACTCCAAGCAAGCTTTTTAAAAATGTTTTCCTATCAAGTTAAAAAATGTTCGCCAGAGGGCTTTAAAATAGCAACCTCTGGACATCCAGAAAGGAGAGCAACCAAAACCAAGCACTGTCCGATGTTAGCACAGCATCCATATACAACGTACACTATACTATCAACAGTCTGTAATTTTATACATTCAATGGTGCCACAGTGCCAAGCAGTATGAAAAAGGTAAATGTGCTTAAGACATCCTCACTTACTGGTTGACTATGACTCAACTATATAAATTGTCACATCTGTCATAGACATAATTCTTTTCTTCTTTTCCTGTATTTTTTCTCTTGCTTACAATAGTCAGAACTGTTCAGCGAACTGGCTGGCTTTCTAGAGCCTTTGCCTTGAGGCAAGATGAGAAGAAAACCTATGAAGTCCAATAAATAACATTATGGATAACCCAACTATTAAAATTACATGAATGATATTACAGCACTTTCTGTGCAAGATACTTTATCTTTTCTCACATATACGTTCAATATTGAAATAATAACAAGGAGATTCACAAAAGATCATTTCAATAGAAAGGAATCCTAAGACTTCCCTCTTTGCAGAAAGCTATGTGAAGGAAATAGGGGCTTGAGAGCATCTCTTCAGTTGAAATGTAATGCTATTTGGGTAGTACATATGATCCATTACATCTCTGACAATTTTCTGCAAATGGAAGAGAACCCTAAAAACATAAAGAAAACTAAATCAAAAACAATACCTAGGATTTCCCCCTTTTTTTCTCTGCATTAACTGACTGAAGGTAAGTTAAGATGGACTCTGTAAACTTGAAATCTTGTCTAAATCTTACAGAACATGAGAATGTTCTAAAGTTATTGTATATAAAACTGCATTGATGTCCAAGCAGGCATTTGGCAAAACTAGCACTGTATAGTTAGGAAATGACCATATATCTGAATGAGAAAGTTTTTCTATAAGGTAGAATATCTTTTATGAATAATCCAAAGCCTGAATAAAATCCAGGAACGTGTATTTAGAAATGCAAGAGAGGATAAGGACAGAGTTGGGATATATATTTACCATTGGAAGTCTCGCTCCTGCACAATGCTTTGATGCCTTACTGAAGTACCATGGAATGGAGCGTTCTCCACCAGTGCGTCATTTCTGCATTGGATCACAGCTACTTAGACTGCCTAGCTGATGATGTAAATAAGTCACACCTCTCAGTAATAACTTATGTCTCTCTAGCAATACTGAGAAAAAAGTGTTTCTCTGTCCTTTAAGGTTTCTGTTCAGCAAAAAGTTATAGTAAAAGCACTGTAGAATATCAGCGCTCCCAGACAAGAATGCAAATGTTGAAGTAAAATGTTTATAATTGAGATTTTTTTTTTCTCCTAATGCAGATACTTTTTTGATTATTAGCTACACTGTTTTAGTCAGCTCTGCCAGCTGACTGCTTCCCAAAATCTCACAATTGAACATCTTACTGCAAAGAGCTCACAGTGAAGCTCAGCAAATATCTGAGCAAATTGGAAACTTAGAGATCAACCAACTAAGACAATACAATGTAAGGGAAACAATTCCTCAAAACTCCTGCAAGAATATTCCTGTCATTTTGGAGAATTTACTTCCTCTTCACTCTTCATGCTTATATTTCTTTTAGCCTGTACATCTCGATAATGTATCTCTCAGTGCTCTGCTTAGCACTTGCACTGTGGAAGGAAATACTCCAAAATTTCCCCATTTTACATAGCAAAGACAATGATTAGACAAAGAATGATTACAGGCAAATTGGTCCCTATAAGGTTGCTCTGCTCCAATGCTCAAGTTGTAGGGACACACACCTGGAAGGAATTCTTAATCAACCAGTGTTAATTCCTCTGTTCTCACAGGGAGCTGTGTCACATAGTACCTTTCATAAACTAATGGACAATCTGAAGTCCAGTTTAAAGCCAGAACTATTGTTCTTGGACAAAATCCTAGAACCTCACTGTTCTGATGGATAGAAATCTCTTAATTTTCAGCCTAATTATTCATGGCCAGCTTATACACCCTGGAGTGGGGTGCCTAGTAGAAATGTTTACTACTATATGGATGACTTTACACCTTGTGCTGCTATAGTCTACCCCATCTTTAATACTCCAGACATCCAGTCCTTCCCTATCATTATGCCTTCCTCTGTGACCCAGGACCATCAGAGTTAATGAAGCCTGATTTGGACTTAAATCTTAGAGATGACTGTGAGCCGTTATCGTTCATGCACTCATTAGGCTACAGCTTTTTTGTGAAGTCTTTGTTTTTTAATAAAGACTGAACTCATGCTTTGTTCTTTTGAACAATAAGGACACTTGTAGGACTTCTCTATCTGGCTGCCAACTTTCATGAACATTGAACTTTCATGAAAGAGGATTTATCTTTGAAACTTCTGTTAAATTGACTGAAATCTGCCAATAGGTTAAAAGTTTAAAATGAAGGAAGAAATACATTGCCAGAGAGCTAGTCGGATATAGCCAGTCACTATATGTGACTCGTTTCCATAGCAAGTCAACTACAGATACTAGGTAAAATTCCTACCGAGCTCTGTCTGTGTAACTTTGCTAAGAATCTCATTTCAGCCACTGTCTCTTTTAACACCAACAGTCATCATCTCCTCTTTGTGCAGTTTCTTGTACCAGCCTTTTTCTTTTGAATAAAATTAATATTTTTTCTTGTGGTGAATTTTCAGTTCCTTCACTGAAGTGTATAAAACTTATGCTCAACTGCATTTACTTAATACAGAGTATCATATCTCTTATCAGAGAGGGGTAGCTGATTAGTCTGGCACAAACTGTCACTAAAAAAAGTAATAAAAGTTTCATTCTGTCCTAGTCTGCACTTTCCTCCCCATCTTTAGTTACTCTTTCCTTGAAAGTGTATCTAAAGCTAATATATTCTGATTAGTTGATTTATTCTATTTATTGTAAAAACTTGCATACTGGGGACAACAGACTAACATGCTTACAATTGCCTACCACCTTTTTTGAGTGATTTTGCTCATTTTCAGTAACAAAGCAATTTGAAAAGCACATAGTCTAAGGACTGTGGATCTCTGTAGAGGGAATGTAAGTGACCCCAGATGAGTTCATGAAGCCGTGGGAGGTTGCTTCGCTGGGAAACCCTGCCCGAGATTGCTGCACAACAGAGACACGGCGTGGCCCTTCACCGTTAATACAGCCAGGCTTCCTTGGACAAACATTCCTCAGACATTTAATTCTACAGCTCCTCAGACATGAAACTTTTTTCTTTGCCTCACTGCCTAGTACAGGGAGGCTCTAATGGCCCAGCAAGCAGAAGAACATGGGCAGAGGAGGGTGTGGATTCTGCCCCTCTTCTTCCTGTCTTGAGAGGGTAAAGTGAAGGAGAAGAAGATGCAACTCATTCTGTAAAGCAAGCACTAAACTCCTACCAAGTACCAAAGGATCCCAGAGTCCCTCCCCAACCTGGGTACCAAACACAGTAGTGCCAGACGTGTTGTATCATAAACTGATGGGATGGACTGACACCCTCAGAATTTTTGGCTTAGAACATCCCAAAGCAAACACCCTGGTTTGTTTGAAAAAATTTTTTTCTTTTTCTTTTTTTTTAATCAAAGGCATTTTAGTTTTCTATTTTCACTTTAATTCATCTTCTTTATTGATCTATTCATCCAAAATGTAGTTGTTTTCAGACTGATCTGCCCAGAGTAAGTAAGCAGAAACCATGATCAGTATATCTGGTTGGCTGGTGCAAAGCAGAAGGAATTTCCTTGACTACATAACTTTGATTAAGATATTTCCTAAGCTCCAGTGAGAAACTGAGGATACTTTTCACATTTGAAATGTTACACAGTAGTTGAGAACACTCTCTCAAGTATTTTGTAGTCATATTCCTGACAGTGAAATTTGTCTACAGCAAATGTTCTTGCATTTTATCTGTTACGATTATAAAAAGAAACCCATTTCCCTTTTTCTGCAGTAGTACAACAAAGCACATCTTACCTCAGTTAACATTACTAGGCCAATGAAGTACGACACAATGGAAAGGCCGAGAATCAACAGTTCTCTTCTGTAGCCCCTTCGGAAAATCTTTGGGTACATATCTACAACAGCTGTCACAAGGCTTTCAACACACACAAACTAGAACAAATGATAGGAAAGTACAAATGAAATATGTGTCTCATTTGCTGTTGGAATTTGTATTTGCTACCAAATGCTTCAAATATCCTTCTATGTTCTCATCATAGAGACCAAATGATCCCTGAAGACACTCTGTATAAGCAGAAGCTCAAACTGAGAGGAACATAATTTCAGAATTAGGAAGTCCAAAGCTATGGATTTCCAGTCCACCACCAAATTCAAATAGTTGAATCCACTAATATTATCTCAGAATGCATTTGCCCTGTAGCAGATAGATTACCTAAAAATGAAATCTTTCAAGTGTGGCTTGAATGGGACTTAAATAATGTACAAACCATTTATACGACTGCAGCGCTATGCACCTTCAAGCACTGCTAAATGAACTGCAGGTTTTTGGGAAAAGTTCTCTCCATTTTACAGAAGAGAGAAGTTCCACAAAGCTATTAAGTGCCCAAGCTAAGTACATCTAATGAAGGAGGGAAGGAACATTCTTACTGACTTTAAAAATCAGCAGAAAGCAAGAGGCCCGAGCTTCTGACTCAGGGCTCTGGAGCAAGGTTTCTAAAATAGGCACCAAAATTAATGCCCAACAGTAGACAATATAAAGCCTGCTTCACTAGAACAGTCAAGAGTAGAGTTCAGGAATTGGTCATTTTAGAAAGACTTTAAAAAAAATCTTTAGATCCGGAAAAAGAGCAGTTACTAAAATGTTAAGCTTAGTGATTGGAAATGTCATGCAAAATAAGCACTGAAAAGCTTTATTCTACAGTATAAAATCATGAACTTTCCAAACCAAATCATGCCAAGAGCTGAGCTGCATGCTAATAATGCCAGATACTTTACATTTTTCATCAAACAGCTTTCATAATTTTTATGGTCACATAGGAAGGACAACTTCTATGCTGTCACTTTGCTGCAGAATATGACTACACATTTCTTACTATGGTATCTTAAAGTATAAATACGCCATAGGAACTTACATTATCACTATCTGATATTTGGTTTCAAAATTCATTGCAAAATGCTTTAAAAATGGGAAAAGAAGACACACTGGTATTTTACTGAACTGTGAATTTTAATCACCCGTATTTAAGTTCAAACTGATTTCCATGTTAATAGTGAAAGCTGTAGTCAGGCTGGATCAGTGTTCACAGTAAACCATAAAGGAATCTCCAGCATCACATAACTAAGATTTAAAATAAGGAACTTGAATTAACGGTTTTAAGCAAGGAATTAAGTTAGGGTTCATTCTTTCATCAGGTTAGATTCTATTTACATCAAGGATGCTGGTATACGCATGCTAGGGAATCTGACAAAATATTTAAATAGTGTTTGTTTCATACCTGACTATCTAATCCAAGGAATATGAGCATCATGAAGAACAGAGTTGCCCACAGAGGAGAAAGAGGCATCATGGTAACAGCTTTAGGGTAAGCAATGAATGCAAGTCCTGGTCCTGAAAAGGAAGAAAAGAAAAGAAATAGTTTATACTTGTGTACTGGGTCTGGCTGAGGTGGAGTTAACTTTCTTCGTAACAGCCTGTACGGTGCTGGGTTTTGGATTTGTGGATAGAACAGCATTTCTAACACCAACATTGTGGCTACTGCTGAACAGTGCTTGCACAGCATCACTTATTAAACTGTCTTCATCTGGACCCACCATTTTTCTCTTTTTCTCTTCCTGTTCCCTTCCTCATCCCACTGGGGTGGGTGAGTGAGTGAACAGCGGTGTGGATGCTCAGCTGCTGGTGAGAGTCAACCCACCACAACTTGATTTTTCTTTTATGGCAGATAAGAGGAGCTAAATACAAGATTGAAAACCTTGACAAACTCTACATCTCTAATAGTCTAAATAATTGGTGATGAGACTAATCAATAATGAAGACTTGCTTGGCACATTGACTCTGCCTGCATCTTGTCCAAATGTTTGAAGCTCAAGACTTCTGTTAAGACATCACTGTAGTTTACGTTCTCCTTCTTCTTTGTGTGGATGTACAGCAAGACTCACATACCTGAATAAATATCTGGTCCTGTGATTGCCTTATATAAGTTATTAACATATTCTGGAGTCTTTTTTTTTTTTTCCTAAGGCAGCACTGTATCTGACATATTGTGCAAGAATGCAGTCAATGGCAAGAGCTGCATCTTGGACACCATACATGGTGCAACCCAAACGTCTACTGGTTTGTTCAAAACCTGCTATGCATTTTTGAGTGCTGCTGCTGGTACATAACATTAGTTGACTGGCTGCATGCTACAGAAATCTTTAAAATAGAACATTTTTGCAACAGCATTGGTAACTTCTCAGATCTACTAAAATACCATCTCACCTAGCTCATATTTTCCTGTTCTTATTCACCTGTGCCCATTTATCAGCTGCTGCAAACTCTCATGCTATAATAACTTTTATTGAAGTTAGCCAGTTTTTAAAGTAGGGATACAAAGGCAGTATCACAAGGCTGATAAAGGAGTACCTCTGTGCTCCTGCTGCAATAACTTTGGTGAAGACCTGTCACCACACTACTGCTGTTTCATTTGATGCAGTATTTACAAGCTTCTATAGTTTCCAGAGTTGCTGTAGTCTTTTTAAACCTTTTTCTATATAGTTTCTGTAATAGTATAAGCCAGTTGTCTTGGGGGCTTTAGGAAAAGAGAAATATTTTCTATGACAGTATCAGTGAAGCTTTACTTGCTTTGCAGTTTTCCTGCTAACCTTGACTAACTTCTTGAGAGTCATTTCTCCTTCTCAACAGTTCAGCATTATACTGCTTTTGTTTCTGGGCAGCTCTCCTGTTCTTTTTGTTCTATTGAGTTTTAAGTGATGCTTAAAGATGTTACATCCCCAAAGGTGTTAAAGAGCAATTAACTTCCATTGGATGCCTAACTCCAAGTGATGGTAATGAATGTTAGATGGTTAATTTCTCGTAGAGATGGGTCTTTGTGCCTTTCTGGACTCAAAACAAGAACTTTTATACTTAATGAAACAGAGTGTCTCAGTGTATGTCCCTGGGAGAAAAACTTACTGACGGCGTTAGCCTTCTGACTGTTAAAAATCTGTATTTGGATAGTATACATTAAGCAAGACTTCAAAGGACTTCCAAAGATTTCTCCTAAACAGCTGATTTCTCATTACTTTAATAGCTGTATCTTTTTTTCTTTTTCCCTTTTTTTTTTTTTTCAGAAGGAACACATGTTTGTGTGGATTTCGGTCTGTCTCGTTTAAAGAAAACTGAATGCTCCTTTCATGAGGACATAACACTCAAGGGACATAACTGAGCAATATATCTCTGATAAACAATCTTCTGGATACTCAGCTGGAGTAAGTTTGTGTTACAATAGTACCTTGACTTTATGAATTTGGTGCTGTGCACAGTAACAACAATATTTTTCACACATAAATGTATGACTATAAAAATAGTTAAGAACCCTTCTTCTAGCAGTTATACTAATGAGTCAGGTAACAGGTTTTTAAGAGGAATTTTGTAAAACCATCTGCAAAACAGTCAACTTACCCATAAGACACGGCACAGACTAAGTATTCTGACAGCAACCTCCGGGCATCTTTTGTTAACTCAGAAAACTGCTTTTGGAACTTACCTGATTCTGCAACTTCTGCAATGGGCACGCCTTGTTCATAAGCCATAAACCCAAGAACTGAAAAGATAGCAAAACCAGCAACAAAGCTTGTGCCACTGTTCAAGCAGCAGAGCATGATGCAGTCTCTGAAAATATAAATAAAAAACGCTGCAGTTGATCTCCAAAGCCTCGGTTTCTTTCATATACTGAGCCATAGGACTAAGAGAACCCCAAGCTGCAGGAATGGACGTTAAATTGCTCATTAAGAGTAAGCTCCCAACTGATATTATGCCCAAGAGAAATCAGTCAGGCATAAGCGTTTGCAGGAAGATACCATCATAATACACTTGCTTGTGTTTTAACTGGTTGAATTGCCAACCTGTTGCTACTCACTGTTTTTCAATAGAATCTTTAAAAAACATGTAAAAATACTGTAAGAATGGCATTAAGAACAGTTTTTCTACAGTAGTTGTAATAATGTATTCCAGAGGATATGAACTAATTTATAAACTATAATGGCAGTAATTTGTTTCCTCGAAAAAATCCTATGGTCAGATCTTAGCTAATTCTGTTCCAGTTACAGTATATTGGCAATATATATCCATACAAAATACAACTCCAGTTTGGTTTATAAACTTTTTTTAAGAAGCTGTGGTATTGGAAAGCACCATACATAATGTAAGAAGCGTGTATATGTCTAAAAAAGCACCTAACAAGTATGCAAAGACAGTGCAGGGACACTGATCTCTCAGACTGCTGTATCCTACAAACAGACAATTACAAGGCCAAGGTGAAGAAGTATTTTATTTCCCAGATTGGAAATGTCACTATAGTAAATCACTTTAAAAAAAGGGAAAATACTCTTGCAGAAAGGTGCGATCTTTCCCCAGAGCTCAGTGAAATATTATTGTTCATCCTGCTTTCAGACAGCACTTCAGGCTTGACAGATGGTGAGGTAGGAATGGTTTATCATGACAGTCAGTCTTTTAAGACTGTTTGCTATGAGAGACAGCTGTGTACTTGAGAAAGTAATAATCTAACCTAGATGCCTGAAAGTAAATTAGGATTCTAAAACACTGAAAGACAAGGCAAACCTGTAGCTCTGTCAAGCCTATACCTTAGTCTGCTTTATTCCCAACCTACTACCATTCTGAAGCAAATTTTTGTGCAAGCTATCTATGAGAAGAAATGACCCTGTAAAACCTAACAGGTTCTGAATCCACATCTTCAATGATTCCCATCTTTGTCACAGACTTGTAGTGACTTTTTGAGAATCAGAGACAATTCATGTTTTTGAGGTCCTGGCATAGATTCCAGCAAAACTTCCTTGGCAACCTCTCTGTCCTGTTGCTTGTTTCGTTTGGTATTTTTATCCTGTTAGCTTTGTCTCATCAGTTTATTAAGTTGAAAGTGAGGTGACCAGTTCCAGCATCTTATTCCTTCACTAATGAGCCCTGCACTGCATCCCACGTCTGTTCACAGCTCCTCCTGTTACTGACTTTGGCTCACCTTAGCATCAGGCACATACATTGTAAACGGCAGGAAGCGGGCATACGTTTCAATACTGCAAAGTGAGGGATCAGCTGAACTATGGCATTGGGCCGTGGGAGGCTTTGCCTCTCTCTCGTCACCTTATCTACAGTTAATTTTAACCATTATTTTGAGAATGTTTTTATGTTCTCATAATCATTTCATAGTAAAAAATTTCTATATGGCATATCATCTATAAATTGCCAACATTTATCTAGAAATGAAAAAAAATGAATACTCCCATTTGTAGATCAAGACTCAGACATGGAGAAGTCCAGTGATGTTCATATTTCTTTCATGCATGAACTCTATAATGCTGTTTGTTCACTAACAGGGGTAAATAGGTCCTTTAAAATACTTTCTGAAAATTCTGAAAATGGTCAGAATTCTAACCTGTTATTTGTTTGATTTTCATATGAAATTGCTTCCCGTAGTTATGCACAGCCAGGCTAGTTATACACTTTGGACGTTTTAAAGCAAAATAGCAATCTAAAAGAAAGCAACCAGGAGCATGGAGTTCTTTGTGCTTTGCAGAGAAATAAATCAAAGAAAAAGATCATCTTCCTAACCATTCTTCTCGGTGTATTTCAGCACTGAAGTAGCTCTGGAGAGATTCTCACCCCAGCCTCTCTCACCTAAGAAGCAGGTGAACTGGAGTTCAATGCTGAGAAATTAAAACTAAGTGTGATGAAACCCTGTCAATAAGAGATGTCAGAAAGATGTATTTTTTAATCCTTTGGGGGGGGGCAAGAGACAGTACTTCAGTGGGATGGATCTGACTGCTCACCAGTCATATGATGCCTCCATTTGGAACAGCCTGTTTTCTGCAGATAAGATTTATTATAGATATTTCCCAGGCTTCAAATGCAGTCCAAACAAGATTTTTTTTCTGGAGAACGGTGTGGCACAGGACATTTGAGAGCTGTTGGTTCCTAACCATGAGAAAAAGGCTTGAGGTGGAGACACATTGATCCCTGCGCACCTTCAGAGCCCCTGGCAGTTTCTGCTGCTTCCTCTTGCAGGAAGGTTCTAGGGCACGGCCCAAGTGGTTTAAGCTGGACCATCCTATATGACTAGATCATCTTTGAGAGAACAAGAGGAGCACGGCCATTTCTCCACTCACAGGGAAGACTCGCGAACCACAGTGCCATGGTACAAAATAATTACAGGGTAGGTATGCATTTCTCCAAGGAAATGGGAAAAAGTGAACCTAAGGGGATTTTCATAATCTCCAGTTAGTGAGGTACCTATTCTTTTCACATAACACAGCCACAGCTCCTTCATTTTCTTCCCTAGTTAGACAGTTACAGACTGAACACTCAATTCTCTGGGGACCTAGCAGTGTTTCCTGTCCTAATAAAAATATAACCTCTGATTTTAATTTCCATCCTTCCTTTTTTGCAGGAATTCTACTAACCCCTCAACTCCTTCTGGTTTTTTCCCTTAGATAGAAGTGTGTAACCGGTAGTTCAGTCTCTTTTTTATGCTACAGGAAGGAAAATTGAGAGGGGGATCTGGATCCATTGATTGTGAAACCAATGAATTTTAAAACACAAATGCCCAAGAACCATTGGAAAGAGAACATGAAGTTTATCTAATTTTACATCAATTTTTTATAAGCATCCTTGGTAGGAAGGCATCAGAGCCAAACTGATTTCAAATGAAAGGAAAACTTCAAATTTTTATGAAAACTTCACAATCTTCCAAATTAATGTCTTGCCAATCACCTGAATAATTCAAGATATGCATCCCTTAGACTCTCCCTGCCTGACAGCCAGGATACTGCTGAAAATTCATTCTGCCTTCCTTAAGGAGCTTCTCTGATTAGAGTGCAGAGTCCACAGAGCCTTTTGCATCCCTCCGGTTACTTCCTTGCCTTTATGGATCCCCTCAAAACCCATTCCCGTTCCTCTTTTCCTCTTAGACTACAAGCTTGATAAAGGACACATCTTCATTTCTTAAAAGGTTTGTCCATTTGTTGACAGTGTGTGAAATCATTCATTTATCTTCTGCACTACCATGGCAACATGGCAGCCTACCCCTGATTTGTACACGGGGCTCATACATAAAAATGGTCCTGCTGAGGTGCAGCCTCCAGTACAAAGGCATGGTGCCGTGACACCGAATGGCGTTTCCCCAGGTGGGGAAATGCACAGAGTCCAGCAGGGAGCTGGATCGGTTCTGCCAAGACAGAGCACACGAAGCAGGAACAAGAACGTTTTCCTCTTCTGTCTGCTGAGGTTGTCTGAAGTTAATTCATCCCTTAAAAGGTCTGAATGTATTAGGAATTTGTAGCTTGCTAAAAATTAGAGGAAACATCAGTACACCTTTCTTTTATTTATATGGTGAAAACATTGCCTGCTGATGGTGCTGCTATTACTTTCATCTTTTCATAAGAGTCATTGTTGACATAAACTGTTGTAAATCCAGGGAGGATCTGTATTAATGTATTACAATGAAAGATAAGTAAGGACAATAAAAATTCCTTTCCTATTCAAAGATGTGAAGTGACTTGCTTCCAGTTCATTTACAATGTTCATGAATTAGATCAGGTTGCTAATAAGAACAACCCATGTGCAGTTTAGGTTTTCCCATTTCCCACTAAAATACCTCATGTCCTTATTTTCCACTGCAACTCTCCCTTAGGAAAAAAAAAAATAATTAGCAAAACAGGGTGCAAAAAGGGTGGAAGTAGATGTTACAATCACACAGTACACTGCGGGTATTGTGAGAGGCAAATCCATGGCTTGATTTTAATTTTTTTAAGTGCTGGTTATAATACAAATTTAATTCTGCTTTCCACTGCATAGCTGCTTTGTATGTCTTGCTCTGTTAGCGACCCTGTTTAACTCAGCTGCCTTCTGCAGTTAACTTCTGTCCTACTCGTTTCCTCAGATTTCTTAAGAATCGTACTTTGGGACACAATAAAATCTGTCCTATTCAGGAAATGTGCGAAAACATTTTGTTAGAGGAATTGTGAAGCTTGTGTTCAGTAAAAAGTGTTCTGTTGCAGCATCTTGCTCAGGAGCTTTAAAAGAGAGCTCCTGATGTTTTTTACAAGCTGTGCTGCTAGGGTCAGAGGAAAAACAGGAAAATTACATAAGCTCTCTGATGACATATCAAACCTCCTGCTTTTTGTAATGAGTTACAAAACCATAGTAAAAAGATTACTGCAGTCCTTGAGGAAGTAACAGAATAGTTTCTAGATGGGATGCAACTGGAAAGAAATAAAAATAAAATTAAATAAGAGAGAAAAGAGGTAGCGCCTTTGTTAAAGCATCACTTAGGCTAATTGGGGAAAACTTTTGTTACCCACTGTTCTGTAAGGGCATTCATTACCCTCTGTTGGGGCATCTTTGTCGTTATTCTGAAAATAATGTCAGTCAGCACTGAAGATAGTAGGGGACTTACACTACTTTATACAGCAAAACATTTGGAATTTTGGCTGCCGTAGCCAAGCAAAAAGTACCTTCTGTTGCTGCTGAGTTACTTTGCATGTTTAGATAGCAAAGTACCCTAAACTGCTGCTAGATAGCTTTGCAGACATTCAGCTGGTGGATACATTCGTGTCCCTGTGGTTTCGAGTATTCCAATTCCCTCTCTGTCTGGAGGGTCCTACTGTTTGGTGTTTCTCTGACAGAAGAGAAAATTGTTGCTAAGACATTGAAAGAAGGTGGCAGTTTTCTAAAACTGTCTCCTGAACTCTCTAAGTAAAACTGTAATTTAGAATTTAAATACTTACACTTTGGGGGTTTTGGGGCTGGTCTGTTTGGGATTCTTTTGCTTTTGGACTGCATTATTTCCTTTATAGAAAAAATGAAATTTTAATTCTCTGTCTGGAGATCATCATGGAGTCAGTGCAATCAAACCGTCATTTACTGTCTCATGTTAAAGGCTGTTGAATTGTAGCAAAACTGATTCAATAACTACTGATACCAGAAGAAAAAAAAGTAGTGCTCATATTCCTGCCCATGCCAATAAAATGGAATGAGGATTTTGTGTGTCATATCCTTTTGACATTGATTCAAGAAAGATTAAAACTTACTGAAGCCATTAGCAATTTCCTTACCGATTTCTATAAAGATAAACAATGTAATGCTACCCATTTCTACTGTGCTAGGAGCCAGTAAACTATGGGGAAAAGTGACATTCAGAGCATAGACCAAACACAGGCAACTTTTAATAACTATTTTTGTAGGATTTTTTTTTTTTAAAGCAGATACACATCATACAATCAAATATTGCACACACATGCAATTATACATGTATAAAATTCAGTATATTATACGTGCAATCTGTATGCTTGTGTGTACTGAGTGGCTTGTGGCTGTGCAAGGGTCAGATATGATCAAAAGGGATGAAAACACCAAATTTGGAAAAGAGTTTCTCTGAAACAGCTATAAAAAACATTACAGATCTCTGTCCCATAAAAACATGTGCATGTGCTTATGATTACTCATGTAAGTAGCTAAAGGAAAAGGGAAAGACTTCTGAGTAAAGCTAAGTATGCGGACACTTCCATCACTGAGACTAAATATAAAAATAAAGTGTGGAATATATTACCTGTAGCAGTTATTATTATAGTTGTTGTAACTTCCCAGGGCTGTCAAGCACCCCAAGCAGATCGCGTAAGAGAAAAATATCTGTGTACCAGCGTCCACCCACACCTGAAGACAAAAAAACCTGAGTGGTTAAAAAAGGTCAAGAAGAAATCACCTTTATGCATATATTGACTGCAGATTTGCAGAGGCAACTGTACAGGGTAATAGTGTCTGGCAAACCTTTTATAAGTCACAACCTTCAAAAAAATATGCTGTGAGTTAAATTCCTCTCTCCTTCCCAGTGGTATTTTCCCCTCTCCTTCCCAGTTACTCCTTGTAACTCAGCTCGTCTTTACAGGTTCAACCTAATCTAAGTAGAAAGAGAAACAGAATTTCTGGAGAAGAACCTCATCAAATATAAATTCTTTAATGGTTTTATTAACACTATAAGATGCTAGTAGTTGCAACCTAAATAGAATCATCTGCATTTATCTCATTCTCACTTGATAATTATTTATGCAAATTTAAAAATCTAGTATGAAAAAATACTCTAAAGCCAAAATATGCCATTCATAGATAATATACAAATCAAGCTGGGGAAGGAGAAGAGACAACTTATCAAGGGAAGGGGTTTTTTTTAGCAATATTTAATGGCCCCAATTAGGCACCAGGACATGGTTTTTCTGGTCACTGTACAATTAACAAATAAAACTTCTGTAGAGCTTAGCAAGTAAGTAGCTTTATAATATCATTATGGTAACATTTATATCCTTTATATCCATTTAAAGTGATGGAAATACTAAATTCTAAATCAGAGAAAAGAAAAAAAAAAAAAGGAAGCATGAGTTGACACAGTAAGATTATTCTCCTCACAGCAATCTCAGAACATTAACATAACATGCAATTTTTTTGACTTTAAAGATACTCCAACAAAACAGTTCATTTCATTCTACTAGAGTCTGGGTGTGTTATTATTGGAGGTGAATAGACTCTTAACTCCTGATTTTGCCATGAGAGCAATGTGAAGAACCCGTGTCTACACAGCTGCACTGTCATTTCCAATCCAATAAATTCTGACTCCTGGTTTCCTGGGATAAATGAGCTCTGTAAGTTTTGTTTTTTTAAAGCAGAGCAACGAAAGTGCTTTTCAGAGAAGTAACAAAACCCTGACTGATAACCAGAGGCAATAACTGTGTAGCCATTAGCTACTCTAAGTTTGAGACAGGAAAGAGGTAATGCAGGTAGTGATTTCATGACTAATAATAGTAATAATCAAATACTCATAAATATATCAAGGGAGTGGATTTGTTTTACATGTGATCAAGTGAGACCTTAGTCTCTGGAGTTGTTGTGAGGGTTTCTGTTTACGAATAACATTAAGATCACATTTGATTTGCATCAGTAGCTTAAATGGTTTCATTGCTGTCATACTGAATAAGATACAGCTGATTACATCTCAAAGTTTCACCACTTGGTAAGGAAAAGACTTCACAGAGAAAGCCTTTTGACAGACAGGCTCTTTAACAAGATCAGAAGCTCCCAAAAAGCTGTAAGGAGCATAGGTCAACTGAAAATGCACTGTCTTCTTGAGCATAAGTAAAAGCTAAGAAACTGGATCAGCACATGTGGAATCTGCTGTTTCTTTCCATTTCAGTTTTTGCACCATGTATTGTTGCAGTGCATTGCATAGCACCTAGATGAGCAATAGCCTTTCCTGTTGGCATACACCAGCTCTGCAGAAGTCTGATTATTCCTTGGACAGCAAGTCCTAGTGGAAACGGGGGCAAAGAAGAACTGTACTCCAAAGTGAGAAACCCCAGAGCTGCTTGAGAAAAGGAGCAGAGGTCCTGTGTACATAGTTAGAAAAACAAATAAAATTCTGGCCATAAGTGATATTATTTCCTTCAAAGAAAGCAAGTCTCCTGTAAAGCCCATGGCATCTCGCAGTGCTTCAACATAATAAGTGGCAAATACTTTATGAGAAACATGTTCTGTAAGCAAATGTTCACATGTTCTATGAAAGCTGAATCAGATTGAAGAGCCCTTTGGTTTTGTTGCACTATATGACATCAATCTAGAAATTCCATCAGAAATTATGGCTAATGTTTAAACAGAAAGGAGGAAGTAATTTTATTTACTGAATGGAATAATTGAATCAGTGTAGCTTCTTTTGGGTTGTACACTCAGAGAACCAGTGACATCTAATTTGTGATGACCATTAATATTTCAGTTTCAGGTTTCTGAAATGGCAAAACCATCTACAACTCATCAAGGAAGTGGCAAATAGGGAAATTAATTTAGAAACCACATATAGATTCTTGATAGCTGGAAAACCATGAGAGATGGACTAACTCTGTTGTATTTTTGCCACAAGCCTAGACATGTCAACATTTTAAAGCCATGCGGTTGATATTACAGCTCAGTTCTTCATATTCTTGCCCCAACAGCTAGTGACCATTTGACATTTACCATCAGACTGCAGTACTCATTTGTGGTTGGAGAATTTGTTGAGGTACACAAATTGTTTATTAGTCTAAGTCACACCCAGTCTTAGTCATTCATAAACTGTACCTCATGGGAAGTTGTTCTCATTAAAACTTCTAGTGGGTACAGATGGGCTCTTGTAGATACCACTCACAAATCCAGGTGTCATCCATATGGCTTACAGCAACAAAAGCATTATAAATTATTTCTGAGAGTACTGAATTTGCAACATCTGGCTTAGACTAGAATTTGTAACATTTTCCAAGTACATGGAATGAACGTAGAACAATTCTGCAGAACAATGAAATTCTGAAGGACAGAGACAAAGAAAACACTGCCAATAAGCTGCAAACCAAGGGTTCTGGAGCCAGCAGCTGGTGAAAGACTGGGACAAAAGGACTACATTTTTTTCTGAAATGAGACAGGGCTTGATAGGTTTCTGACATGAGTAGATTCCAGAGGAAAAGACCTGTACAAGAGAACATCCTGTTCATGCTTTATAAACTTTGTACCTTGAAAATCCTTTGGTTAGTGATAATTAAGTCAATTCAGTAGTACGCATTCATAAATTTTGGGATTGAAAATGTTTTATAGTCTTTTATTAGCTTCTACTTTAAAAGATAGATCTAAGTGTTTCTTCTTACTTTTTTCATATCATAATTAAAATGTTTCCATGCCAAAACAAGATCAAAATTAAAGCACGAAACCTTTGTTTATTATACCCTACTATTTAAAAAATCCAAATACCAAAGGACAGAACCTTTATACCTACTATCCTTTATATCTACCATGCTTACATTTTTGCACCCATTACAGCCATTTTCTAGACAAGCTAGGTCCGGCGCTACATTAGCGACAGTATGTGCAAACAAGAAAAATGTGAATGCCAGCTCAGAATACCACAGCACAGATATTGCTCCGACTGCTGTACGGAAGGCAAAGTAAACAAGCCTCAACTCTATGGCACTGCCTGCTTTCTCCAAGTAGAAATGAGGCATGACAGTGAGAGATTGTGAGTCTCTCTCCACTTCCCATTTTCTGAGTGGGAAGGGGAACAGAGAGCTGTCTGTGCCCTGATCCCCATTTTGAGGCTTTCCCACACTTCATTTTACAGCTTTCCTGATTCACACCATTAGCTCACAAGCAGTGGTCTCAGCTGTGTCCTGCTGATAACTAACTTGTTGGTACAAACATAATTCCACAAAACAGAATAACCAAGAACATCTTTTACTAAAAATGGAAAGCACTGTTTTGCAAAGTCCAGCTCTCAAAAGCTGGCAATACCCAGATACTAAGTCTGCCTAGGTAAACTTAATTTGGCCTTCTTGTGTGTAGGTCTAGGACACAGTCTTCATTTACATGACTTTCTGCCCAGGCAGATGAATCAAGCTAGTCAAACAGAGGATCCTGCTGTCCGGAAGATCCCTTGCATCTTTTGTTGCCATGATTGTAGCACATGTAATGAATGAAGAAGGATAAAGAAGGAAGAAGAGGGATGTGCTGTAGCGAAGACAAGAGAATACTGCTCTGGAAAATTAGATTCTTTCAACGTCTCTGCTATAAAGTTTCTATGTGACGTTGTGTCCATAAATCACTTAAACCAACCCTTTCTCAAATGTTCATTAACTGCGTAATCCTCATTTAATGGATATCCGAAGCGAAGTACAAAATTACTGAGCATTCACTGTGGCAACTAAGGTGAATGAAAGCCATGTCTGGAACAATTAAAAAAAAACAAACAAAACACCCACAGTATAAAAAGCCAGGTCCACCAACTTCAAATTGAAAATCCCCAGAAGACTGACAGCCTCTCATTTTAGTCTCAGTATATATATCTCTCTACATCAGTAAGATGGGGTCATGCCATACACTGAAAACAAAATAACAGGTTTATGAAGCCCGTGGACAGTGCAGAAATAAGTCACTTTGAAAGGCTGAGCCATTTTTTGTGATGATCAAGGTCTGAACAATATGCAGTATATTTACAGGGCCAAGCAATGAGTGAAAAGGATAAAACAAAATATTGCATAACTGTCCTGAAATGAGCTTAGCCGATGCTGTACTTGAATAAAGCAGAGACCCTGGGGAAAACCTGTTACGTGTTGATGTTATTTCCATAATGCATGGAATAAAAATGAACATTGCTCACCTGAAGGGCTATCATTAGATTCCAGGTTTTTCTCTAACTTTGTACCTTCTCTTTACTTTCCATACTCTCTGTATTTATTTTTGATACACTACTGTGCAGCTATTATGGAATCCTCCTGTGACTGCAGGAAACATCTCCCAGGATAAACTGACTTTACCTGGCACTTGCACAAGCTTTTAGAGTCATGACAAACAGCTGAATGTAACTCAAAAGGTGTAAAATTGTTTCATGTCTGGGGAACACGGGAAAATTAAGTAGTTATTTTCAGTCTGATCCTCCTAAAAGATATGTAGTTTTAAAAAAATATATTATGTTGTCATCTGAAAAGCCTCATTTTACACCCCAGCTAGGAAGCTATTAATGAAATTTCACTATTCCATCTCGTTGTACATGTCTCTGCATATTAGTCTATAGGAAAAATTCAAGAGGCCTAAAGTGCACGTTGAGGACATTTTGAGCAGAAGTGTGTGTGTGTGTGTTAAAAATATGATACTCAGAAATTATGTTCGTGGCAGGTTATATGTTCAAATCCATAGCCAGGTATCTCACACCTCAGTGCCTGGGCCCTGGAAGAAGACAGGACCTGGTCAGCCTGCATTGCCTCTGCCTGGGAGGATCAAGTCTGTGGGCTGGGTAGACAAGCTCTTGGGATAAACACCAGTTTATGGTTTAATTTTTCAGTCGGTTTCTCAAATAATGGTAAAAATGGGAAAAGCAAACAAAACAGGATATGATTTTTTAGAAATGGCCCAGTGCAGCACTAAACCACCTCAACCACTTCCTATACTTACTCCTTGTTCAAATGTCTGTCTCTATGCTCAGTTATGTGTGCACCTGTACAACCTCACAAGCACCCTACAAACGGTAACAGCAGCCTTCTAGCTGTTGATTCACAGATCTACTGTGATTGGAAGGCGATTTTTTTTCTCTACTTTAAGTCAACAGATGAGAATAACCACTGTGTAACACTAGTGCTATTGTCACTGTGGCATTAAGTAGGAAAGACCATATGTGGGCCTGAAAGATACAATGGAATTTACACCAAAAAACCCCAGAAAAGCTCTAAAGAGGCAGTATCTAGATGATAAAGTATATGCCTAATTACACACCAAGAAAAGTTGCAGGAATGAATAAAGCTGCTATAGAGTAAGGCTCATGGCTTTATATCAAACAGGAAAACAGTATTGTCACTGTCATTACAACTGGCTCTGACCTAAGAGCTGTATCTGACCTGTCGCAGGAGAGATGTCATGATTTCCTCCCAATGGTACTGCTCTCTGAACTCACACAATCAATGAGGATGTTGAGGTAGTAGCTGTGGGTTCTTGATACTGGTCTGGACTTACACATAGGCTTTAGGTGCCTGTGTATTACAGTTTCAGAGATTTGTGCATGTAAAGAAACACACGTGTCACCCTTTCTCTTTTTGCAGTCTTCTAAATTATATTTCACAGATTTCTTAACGGTACCAAATCATTGTGATGCTTTGGTTCAGGTGACAATTTAGAGACTTTTCAATGTAATGGCTGATCTAAAAACTGCAACATCGGTGTTTCTCCGTACATAACTAGAACAACAATCAAGCACTATGAGGATTCTTCCATTAAACAAAACATATATATAGTTTACCTGTCATTCCATTACCTTTCCTGTACTCTACAGTTAACAGATCTGTTAGGAATGATAAACATGTAGGGGCTGCCAATATTTGTACCCACACGCTTCCCTGAGTATTTCTATCAAAATCAATGGAATTAATTTCACATTGGTGTCTGAGTACTGGCTGAAATATGCATCCCAGTGGTGTAGTTTCATAAATACGCACTTTTTTTTTTTTCATTCTTAACAGTGAGATTGAACACCCAGTTCAGCTGCAAAGCTCAAAGCATCCTTAACTACGGAGTGGTTAATGACAATTCCATAATGAAGCACTCTGAGAATATGGGAGATCTCATAGGCCAGTTAAATGCTGCGCTCACTCTTTAAAACATGATGTTCCAAACGTTGATAGTCATTTATTTCACGCTTTGTTATCAGAGAATGAGCAAGCACTTCAGAGTTTTCTTTTAATTTAAATTATTCATTACTTTTTGATGAATCTCAGCAGTGTTTACATTTTAAAAAGCAGTTTGCCTTTCGTTTCAAATAAGAATTTTAAAAATAAAGCCTTTGCTATCAGGATATAATGAATTAATTTTCAAGGTAAAGGCATAAAATAGTTGCAGATTTTTATAACAGTAAGAATGCCTGAATAAAACAACCTGTTGCCAAATAGACTTAAATAGGAACATTACTAGAGTTTAACTCCTACACATCATGACATTAACATTCATGTGCCAGTGTCTCTCACAATATGTGGGGAATGTGCTGAAAATGTCAAAAATTCATGTCAGTTATGGAACATCTCTTCCTGTACTAGACCGCAAGGTTTAGCATTTTCAAGTTGGCTTCTAAAGCACGTGCTTTGTGAATCTATGGTCACAAAGCATGGTTTACATCCAAGCCACCTGGGAGCCAGTTAAACTATCTGGATATTTCACATACTGTAAAAGGTAGCCAAATTCAATGAATGGAGGAGGCCACAACTAGAGGACTAAACCAAGATCAGAAAAAAATAAAACCAAAATCCATACACAGTGTAGAAAAAAGAAGTGGTGATGGACAGCAAACAAAGACTGAAAACCAGTTATGGAAATCACACAGGGTAGCCAGGATAAAGATCTTAGCTTCGTGTTTTGGGAAAAAGTACTGTACATTCTGTCATTATCATACAGGTTTAGACATGACAGGACTGTAAGAAACTATAAAAATGTTAGGTCTTAATCTTGAAGTAGCACCTGCACTTAAAGACTATCCCTGTCAGACATGAGGGAATCAACATGTTTAATTATGAGTACTAATAGAAACTTTCGGAGAATCAAACCATCTCAAAAGCATCTGCCAGCTATGGCCCTAATACAGGCTTCCTTCCTCTTCTCCTGCCACCGGAATTAGATAAGAGTGTTTAAGGGACTGCTGCCTTTGGTGATGCCAACTACATCTCCAAGCACTGCTACAACAGGTCAGAATAGGTCTAATAATTTCTGACATAAAACTGTAGAAAAACCCAAAATATATGCTGAGCAAAATACCATGAAAAAAATGCAGTTTCTACTGACTTTGGGAAAAAGCCAAAGTCCGTATTTCACCCTGTCCTTTCATCTCAGATAGTCTGGGTCCTTCTTTTCTATCAGTTTGTCTGACTGCTTTCAGTTACTAGCTAACATATTTGACTGAATAGGAACTGAAATTGAAACCCAAGCTGACCCTTCTGCTGTAACCCCACAGAAGAAGAGCAGGTGCTTGTGCTGTGAGCCTACACATACAATTCAGAGGACAATCAGATGGATGGACAGATGCCACTGAGATATTCTGATCTTTTTTCAAGGTCAGGCTGGAACCTTTCTTTCCTCTTGTGATTAGTAGGCCTTCATTTTACGTTGACACCAATAGATAGCTGTGATTGTACATATGAAGCAAACACGAATAACTCAGCTATGTTAAACTAAACAAACTACGTTCGTACATAACAGTATGTTTTTCCTGCAGACATACTTGCTAATGCACAAATCCTGCACATGCAGAAGCTCCTGACCATAACTGTTCTGGTGTAGCAAACAGAAGGTCTCCAGGGCTACTGGATTCTGCTACTCAAAATAATCTTTTGATATTAAGAACATAGAGAGCACATACTCTCTGCTGCGACAGGAAAGTACCACATAGCCTGAAGGCAACGAGCTTTCTTTACAAGACTATTTTTTCCAGTCTTAGAACCCACGCCTCCTAAGTAAATGACAACATTATCACTAAGATGAACTTCTGAAGTCACTAGGAAAGTAAGAATTATTTTACTAATTGAAGTGTGCTGACACAGCATAGGGTAATGCGCAGCTATAAAAATCATTCCCAGAAGAATATTTCTTAAATTGCTGTTTATTACGTTCCTCTGCTACAAGTTACATTTTTATGTATATATGAATGTGTCTTCTAAGAAAAATGATAAAATAGGTAGCAGTGGAGGACTGAGCATTTTACCTCTGATCTTATTCCAATTAAAGTAATTTTTTCGCAGCTTTCTCATTATGAAGAACATTCAACTGCATCACAAACTATTGTGTTTGTCGTGGTGAAGCATAGTTGACAATAGCAGGAGAGAGCACCAGGATGAGAAGTAGACTGCTGCATTAAGGCTGGATATATATACACTGGAAGGAAAGCAACAGGTATATGTGTGGCTTTTTTTTTTTTTTTTTTTGACACTTCCTATGTTCCTCATATGCTAACCAAGACAAAGAATGTTATACATTCAGATGACACTCCCCCAAAAGACAGAGATTAATTTTGGATATTTTCAGGTTCAATGCAGAATGCTTTGCCAAATGAATGGAGAAGAGGCTGAAGCACCTACATCTGCGCCGGAGGCCACACTAAGCAGGAAAGTACAGTGGTTATAGATTCCATTGCAAAAAGTGCAAGAGGTTATACTCTGGATAATTCACTGCCATCAACCAAAATCTCTGTTCAAAGGCATGAAAGAAAATTGACTATTTTTCATTTATTCACTGGTCACTCTCATAATCAACGGCATTTTTTTCTTCAGTAGCAGCTAACACAAAAATCAGCTGAATGCTTGTGCTATGCAACTGCGCAAAATACATAGTTCAAAGTACTCTTTTATTCTCCAACACTCAGAAGATGGAGACATTCGAAGTGAATCAATCCATTCCTTGCATGTATTCTGCTCTTTTTCTGACTAGCAGTACACTGGTAATGTATCTTATTCCTATGAATCCTGCAGACAAAATCAAACGGGGAAGGATAAACTTCATTATTTAAATTTTCCCACATAATCAACACAGTTACTGTAACTGCATAATTTTTCATGTTTGACTATAAAATAGCAAAACCCCCTGATTTTCTGATCTTGGTATATGTTTAGTTTTAAAAAATAATCTACAAATCTTTTCAACAGTTAATTAAAAAAAGACACATTTATTTCAAAATCAGACAAAAAAATATTTCACAAAATTAAACTAATTAATCCCAGGGGTCACAATGAAAAACTTTTTGCTGACAAGGAATATAAAGCCTCCTGCTTGCAAGTGAAATCTTGGAACAACCAGTGAGCAAAACAGACTGTTACAATGCAATTTTAAAGTAACTTTTCTCAGTAGAATATAACTTTAACTAAAGACACAGGTTAAAGCTTCTGAGAACTTACATGACGACCTTCACGATAAATCATTCTGAAAGGCACTGCCTCAACAAATATACTTTCAATATTAGTTCAACATACTTTTGATATACTTATATTCCATTAAATATACTCCTTTAAAAGAAAACTTTCAATGTCTAAAGTTATCCAATCTACATTTATTGAACCTATGCTAGAAGTATGATGCAGAAAAATAACGATATAAATCAGACTATTCACTGAAAATGTGCCTGTCCTCAGGCTACTTGAAAATGGCAACTGTTTGTTCAGACAGCCATCGATGTAAAACAGAGTTTAACATGATGTTTTACAAGTGAAGCACAACTCCTCTAGGCTTATCCAGATGGCAAGAATAGTACTAAAATATCCCTCAGTCATCTCCACGCGGCCTCAGTCAACTCCAAGGAATCATGGCTGAGGGCAAAGCTGGGGTCCCCGTGTTCAGAAAAGTAAAAAAACCTGCTGGATCCAAGCACGCTGCCACCAACTGTGTTACCTAAAGTAAATAAACTCTTTAGCGCCTGCCCCCTGTCCCCAAATGCCTTCTTGGGAAAAAAAAGAAAAAAAAATTATCTTGTTACTCTCTCAACTCAATGGGAAATGTCATTAACTGGGAAACTAAACCAAAACAAAATATGAACTGTGTATTGTGGAGAAGGAGCAAAAAAAATGTTGAGTTTTGGATACAGGACTTAGTTTGTTTCTGAAGTTTACTACCCAGGGGTTTTTAAACAACACAGCTTCTGAAAGCAGAGCCTTCATTAGAGCAGGAAAACACAACTTAAACGGCCAGGCAGAAAATGGCTGAATTAAGCTCTTTTTTCCTCTCTCTTTAATGGTAGTGATTCTCAAAAGATTAAAAGTAGGTTAGGCGAATAATAAAACAGCTATGTTTCTAGTGTCTACCTGACAACAGCTTTTGTAGAAGTGAATAATTACATGAAAATCACTTCCTTTCCACCTCTCTTTGGGATTTCTGTGGGTTGCTAGGCAGTCTCTCTCCTACCTTCTGCTAATGTTACTTACAGACGGGATGAATACAGTATATTCATTATGAGAATGGTGAGCTGAGGGGGAGAAGGACCTAAATACTTGAAGTTTTGTTTATTCATTGCTGCCTTTGGAGACCAACACTATAGCTCAAGATTACTTTACACATATTTAAATGCTAATTTTCCGAGGCATAATTGTTAGCCAAGTACCACCCTGTTAAAATGGAACAGGACTTTCCTCAATACAGGAGCCACACTAGTAGTATGTTTCTGTGTTGCCAGCCAATGTTGAAAGTCAGGTGCTGGAGCAAGGCATACTGAGGTTCCTTCTGAGACTTAGAGGAAGAATTCTTTCACTTACTCTGACTGCTTTTCATGACTGAAATAATGTTTGTTATGAGACTGGTTTACTTTCCTGAACTCCTTAACCCAAAACTTAGGAGATATCTTGATTGCCTTGGCATGATTCCAAAACTAGCAACCACAAAGTACTGTTGTACTTCCCTGTTTGTATAACCACGAGTGCACTCATATAGGTTAGGGAGTATGTTCATAAAAGAAGAAATAAACATTATCCAAAAATCCCTCTTCTCTGCAGAGTGCTAGCTGAGATAACTAGGGGCTTGAATGCTCATTTCAGATAGCAGGTATGCATGCATGTTTGTGGGAAGGACAGTGGGTTTTTAAAAAGTGTCTTTGATTTCCAGACTCTGATTTCAGTCTTCTGAGCCTACAATTCACTTTGATTATGGACTTGTCAGTTGACATCCTCAAAGTCACCTCACTCAGCATGGTACAACAGGAGATAGGAAAGAGACCAGAGGCTTTGGATTCACTTGCCAGCCAGCATATTCTGACAGCAGGATTCAAATACACAAACTAGCACCCCAATTAAGAGAAATCCCAACCTGGCAAGAACTAAGGTGCTAAACATATTGCATTTTGCACCAGTATTTTACTAGTTTCTTACCAATTGTCTCCTTAACTTGGCTAATGGCTGAGGACAGCTAGCTGTACACCCCATGTGCCCCACACATCTACACAACTTTGCTTCCAAATTTAACGTCAACACAGAAACAATAGAAGGTAACAACTCCCAGCTGTAAATCTGTTATTTCACTAAATTGCAGTACAGTGAACTGATTTATTAAAGGAGCAATCTCTGCCTCCTACTTCACCCACACTCTGAAAGGTACAAGGCTCAGATACATTTAATGCTGGGATGCTTGTTTGTCTACTTCCATTTCTAACCTCTATATTATCTCCATTTCTAATTGGCATCTCAGACCTCAAGAGGGCTCTGAATTCCAGGACATTGAATACTCCGGTGACTTGAGTTTTCCACAGTGGTAGACCTGAAAGCCTGTTGTTTCTGCATGGCATTGTCACCACAATGACACCCTGGAGACCTGGAGGCTCGGAAGAATGCCTGGGCCACTACTACTGGGTTGTCCCAGTGTCTTTACATCCCCAACTTGACTCAGAAACAGCAATGCCTAAGGGCAGTTTTGCCTGAAAGTGATGTAAAAGGAAACTATTATGGCCATGAAAGCACCCTTTCAGGTTACCATGTTCAGAGATTTAGTCTGTCACAAAGTTACATTACAAAGAGCAATTAGAGGTGTCTAAAATAGCATTATTAAGGCATAACCCTTTGGAGCTGCTCTCTCCAACCAATATTTCAATGGCTATTAGTTATCTTGTCCTGACCATCCAAGAAATATAAAGGTGTGAAAGAAATAATAGATAGCTATCTGATGTTCTTTGTTAAATAGCACCAACCTACCTTAAGCCTCGTTTGATTTCTTCTGTGCAAATATACAAAATCCCAGGAATAATTTTCATAGGACTTTTCCCATATTTAGAAAGAAAAAAAAAAAAAAAATCTAACAAAAGAACAAATATTTGGCCAGGCCTATCTTTATCTGAAAATGAATACTAACATTCCAACATTGCCCAAAGGAAAAATCCCATCTACAATGGTAGTTATGAGTCCAAGAATTTCTCTAAACTATCTTTATGATAAAACTTGCATGTTTTCATTTACAGCCAATAGTTACAACAGTTGCCCAGAATACACGTAAGGAGAGAGTTATCTCATAACATAGAATTTTCCTTTGAAATACATACCAGTTTTCCATGACGTTAGTTCTGGAACATAAGGTAAGGAGATGGCTGACAGTATAAGTTACACAGAATATTCAAGAGATATTACTTGTATAAAAACATTTATGTCCTTATGATGAACACAATTTCTGGGGAAAAAAAAAAAGTCACTGAGTAGCTGGAAAAGTTCTTTTGTGTCAGAGCAATAAGAAATGAAAATTGTCTTCAATTACTTAAATTTGGGAATCTGACAAGCTGGAAACCTTTTTAAAAAGGTATTGATAAGAGGCAAAAATATCATTAAATCCCAATACCTCTTGGGAGAGGCATCTGTTTTTTCACCAACTTATTTCTTGTAACTGCATACCAAATGCACATAGAGTTCAGATTAGCAGGATGGTCTGCATCATTCCTCTGTGATGAAGCCTGCTTGTATTGACAGTTCTTGGTTACTGAAATTTGTCCAGCATTCTGGAAGGGTAAAGTCATTGACTGCTAGAGCATCCTCATGTTCCAGTTGTGCTGTATAGCTCTCTTGTAGCATGCCTTAAAAGCATCAAAAGTTTTGCCTTCTCATACACTTGCCCTATACAAAGCTTCAAGCACTTGGAAATAAAGGAAGTTAATTTTTTTTCATTCTGTGCATGATATGAAAAAAGCACAAGAAAACAGCCATTGCCTGCCTTTCTTTTTTCGACAGAGAGTATATTTTCAGTGTCCTAGAGACACCAGACTTTACCAGGCGTTTTAGGGGGGCATGTTTGGGGATTGAGGCATGCTTAATGTCATTTCCTATAAATGATAAATAAAGATGCTCAATTTTTTTTTAAATAAATGCAGGAAGCGCAGTTAACTAATTTCTAAAATGAGGGTGTTGATTAGTGTTCCTCTTTGCTGACTAAGACACTATCGCCAAATGCTCTCGGAAGGAGATATTTGGCTGCTCCCACATACACTATAATGACTATGGACAGTCAGAGGAGTTTCAGAATACTTACACACAATTGAATTGAGGGATTGTTGAGAGAGGTCATCCTGACAAATTTCTGGAGTATTCTGAATCCAAACCGAGATTTTTTAAGGTCTTTTTTCTTCAGATATTCCATTTGCATAACATTTGCCAGAATGTAGGGCTCTGGGGTTGATTTGTTTTTTAGGTTTTCAGGGGCAGGGTGACACAGGAGTTTCAGCAAATGCAGTAGGGTTCCATATCCTCTCAGCAAGTTGATAATTTGAAGATGCCTAATTGCTATTACAGAGCTGCTTGACTGCAATATCACAGTGACAAAACAAATCCTTTTCTCTGATAGCTTTTTGTTTACTCCTGTTACTTTCTTAAGATTCTCATTCAGCATCTTTGAAGCCTGGGGAAGACTGGAGATATTAAACACAGTATTCAGCCCTGATTACAAATATTTTTAAAAAGGGTAAATGTTTTGGTCATGGATCATTATTCAAAGAATTCACTTCATTCAGAAATTAAGAAGAAACTATACTTAGATTATATAACATTAGGTTAAATGTTATTCAGTCTAACTTCTTTAAAAATAATAATTCTCAAGAGTTCTTTTTAAGCAATCTTCTTAAGAATACTTATCTTAGTAACTGCACTTTTAACCAAGTATCTAAAACGAACAGCATTTGAAACAGCAGAAAATACAGTTATAGAAGCATGAGAATTATTTGATCTTAAATTCTTTCTATTATTGAAAACAGCCTAAACCTTATACCAAACTAAGCTCTCCACAAGCGGATTTCCATTCATTTCTGCAGTTTAAACACTGTCCAAATACCCAATGATGAATGCTAAAATGGTATATAAACCCTGACTGAAGCAAAGTTTGACTGAGAAGTAAAATGTTGTGTATTGTATATGTGGTATTATTTAAACAGCTATTGCTGTAGAATGTTGATCCAAAGGTTTCAGATGTATCAATGAAGTAACTTAGTGCCACGTATTATTCATATCCAGTAATAACTAGAACACATACTAAATATTACTAAAAATAACTGACATAATCATATTGAACTACATATAAACCACTCTTAAAATAGAGGCTAGATTTCTTGAAAGAAGTATTTCCTCATCTTTGAATACTATACTAACCAACAAAAAGCCTTTTGGTTTGTGTAAAGCTGCAACTCAAAGACAGACTGTAAAATCACACCTTAGAAATTATTTTCAAATAATACTATTTTTCATCTAGGCAGAAGTGCAACTCTCATGGTACTGAGAACATGGCAGTAGCACACTTGTGATCTGTTCCATTTTCAATGTTTATACACTGGGCAGTTCCACAGCAAGGTCATGCAATATGGCTGCATAATAGTCAAGTCTGTACTAGTTTGTTAAACAGCCTCACAAACAAGTAAAATTTAAAAACCACTATGGCCATATGCAGGCTACAACTATTCCGTCTGTGCAGGGAGGATGCTATACTACAGGGCTGAATCCAGCTGTGCTGTGGAAGGAGAAGTTGTGCAGGCATACCTGAATTGGAACAAAAATTAAACGCTGCTACCAAGAGCAGGTAAAAAGGTGCGGTAGAGTCCCTTTCCCTGCTCAGTGAATCTGTGCCTAATATGATGCCAGAAAGATACTCCCAGAGTGGATTCAGTTTATGTTAGGAAAACAGAACTTTTGCCTGTAGAACAAACCGTTTGCACCATCAAAGGCAGCATCACATCAAAAGCACCATTTTCCCAGGAAAGCTATCACTATATTGGAAGTTTTTTCAGGATTCTTGTGTTAGTCAAGGGTCCTGCTCCTTCCAACTAGTAATTATAACATAGCTAGGATGTCAAAGTCTGTCTGCCATCTAGGTTAGAGTCTAATGAGGGTGCTTAAATTAAGAATGTACTCTCCTGAGTTCTCCTGTAGCCAAAGGAGAGGGACTGGCCCCTCCTCAAAAGCTACTCAATCATTAGGGGATAAATTACCCTCTGGATGAGCCTATTTTCTCTCTGTTGCTTCTATGGGCCATTAAAAGCACTACATTAAGGTTCTTCAGTAGGGTACCTAATATCAAATGGCATGAGCCCAGTGATTTTCAGTGGGACCTGTGGGAGCTGAAGATCCCAGACCTCTTCGAGCCCTGAAGGTTCTACTCAAGTTGGATATTTCACCTCTAACATCTTTTAATGTCTACTTCCCAATGTGAAAATTTCTCTGTTTAAGGAAAACTTACATTTAGCACTATACAGTGATAAAAAAAGAAAAAGGAAAGCAAACTCAAAACAGAAGAAAAAGAATGTGCTACCTTACTATTGAATGCTTTAAAATTTTACAGTTCATTTTAAACAAGTAAAGCTTCTGCAATGTTGGGGCACAAAATTTAGCTGAAATTTTCCCATTGATTTCCAGGGGCCAAGATTTTACCTTGCTAGTTTTTATAGAATTAGAATTTGTGAAAACAATAAATGCAACTAAAAGACTTGCTTGTTGGCTTTTTTTGCTTGCAGAAATATTTATCAAGCTAAAGTTTGAAATATTTGAAGAGTTAATATATATATTCCACTACTCTAACGTAGCATTTGGCAAATTATGGGCTTGAGGACACCATATGCAGAGTAAAATAATAATAATAATAAAAAAACCCCCCACATCCCTTACATTATAAAGACTTTAAAATTGAGCTGGGTTGGAATAATCAAATTTATGATATAAATTCTCATCTAAATAAAAAGTACCCCTCAGGAACATACTCAAATTTTCTAAGCAGTAAATAAAAGTTTCTCTCACAAAAGCTTATCTATGTTCATTATATCTTTGCTCACTTCAGAAATCCCATTCATGACACAAAAGATTTTCCTGCCTGCAAATATCTTGCAGAAGGAACCCTAACAGTGGCATTTAGGTATTAGGACAATTGTAGTAAATATGGTAAAATAAGCACATACAGAGATTCTACCCTTGTATACACTGTTGCAAAGACAGAGAAGTTCCCTGTTTAGGTCACTGCACTATCTGGTCAAGTCAGTCTGAAGACACTCTTGATTCACAGATCTGAGAGATCGAGACTTAGTATGTAATGCATACCCAAGGTCTTAATTCTGTCTTTGCATGTGCACACATAGATCTCATTAACTCCTGATAAAAAGAACTGTCTTTGACTGGAGAGTTTGTGTCAAGGGATATATGAAAGTGATTTGGCTCTATGTACCAAAACTATAATTTTTTTCCCAGGTTGCATTCTGCAATGAGATCTAACTCCTCTTTCTTCCTTAGAGTGGGGTGGGCAGAGATTGACAGGCACTGTCAATACAGGGAAAGAGCAGACAGTGTGGAAAGCTCTCTTAAAATGTGCTTTTCATTTTTACATATTTTTTTCTTGTTTATTTGTTCTTGCATTTTCTGCAGTAGCAGCACCAGCATTAAAGGCTGCTTGGGGCCATCAATGCACTAAACATTCGATTCACACTTTCTCTGATTAGATCAGATTACATTACTGCCTTCCTCCAACTGTTTTGGGGAAGATGGCATTGAGTCTCAGTAATCTTTTTTATGGCTGTAGTTTCTACTCCTACAACCTCTTTTTTCAGTGACTGCAGTCAGCAGGTGATTGTAAGAAAATGATCTGTCTCTATCAACTCTTCGTGGAAAGCAGAGAGTAGCAGTCATAAGAGCTTAGCTTCCTAACCCACAGCATTGCCTTTCTCCAGCCACTGCCAAAAGCATAAAAGCCCAAAGGCAAATTAAGCAAAAGTCTGCAGTGTTGACTTGCCCAGAGGTGAAGAATATATTTCGCCTTCTCAACTACACTGGCATAGTGCCACGGGTGGGCACCTCAACATTGGATCGTGGCCCAGCTGCTGGAATTGTGCCACTGGAAGCTGCATTTCAAAAATTAAGAAACCAATCAAGTTTCTATAGCACTACTGGTGCAGAATTCATCTCTCTCTATTTCCAGAGCCTGTTCCCTCTGCTCCTTCTGTTCCTTCTATACTTGGCACTGGAAACATGACATAAACTACTGGTAAAGCTTAGAAACTACAGAAAAGATAAAACCCAACCAGGAGAGATTATTGCTCCCAAATTTTTTGGAGGTGGTCAGCGACTATGTGGTTGAAGGTGATGTAAGCCTATTTTGATTTTCAAAAGCATTTTGGAAAAATCTGTCATAAAAAGCTCTTCAGGAAACTAAGAATCTGCAGTTTAAGTAAGTCGTTGCTGGACAAGTAACTGATGAGAAGATAGGAAACACCAGATAAGGGTAAAGGAATAATTTTTACAGTGGAGGGAGGCTACCAATGGAATACTACAATGACCTGTGCCTCTGCTGTCCAGTTTCTTCACCAGTCACTGAGAAAAAAGGAGTTACACAAAGGTAGTCAGACTAGTAAAGATGACAGTTAAAAAAGAAGTGACATTAAGTTACACAGACTAGCAAGAATGACAGCTAATTGTGATGATGGGTCTTATGAGCTGGCATGACTGGAAAATAAATTTTTTTTAAAAATGGCAGATAAAATTCAATTACATTTAAAGTAATATATACAAGAAAAAGCAACTCTGATTTGACCTATGAAATAATGGGCTCCTAGCTGATATTTTTGATTTGGAAGCATTATCTTGTAGTTATGTTAGTTCCAACAGTGCTCAGCAGTGTTCCAGAAAGCAAATTAAGCGGTAGGCATTATTAAGGAATAAATACAAGGAATACTAAGGAAGAGAACAGCATTATACCACTGACTAAATCCATCATTTGTCCACATCTTGAATACTCTATGCAGTTCTCACTACGGTCTCCTCACATAAAAAAGTTACAATAGAATTTGAAAGGGCTGAGAAAAAGATGAAACACATAACCAAAAATAGCTTTGTATTTTGTGGTATGAACAACCCCATGCATCCATACAGGCTAGGGGACAACCTTCCGGAAGGCCCTAGGGGACAAGCTGACCGTGAGTCAACAGTGTGCCCTTGGGGCAAAGACGACCAACAGTGTCCTGGGCTAAGCATAAGGAAGAGCGTTACCAGCACAGTAAGGGAGGTGGGTGATCCTTTTTCTTTGCCAAGCACTGTTGAGACATGTCTAGATTGCTGTGTTCAGTCCTGGGGTCCCAGTTCATGAGAGACATAGACTTACAGGAGTAAGTCCAGTGAAGGACTACAAATATGATTAAGAGACTATTCCATCTAACATGCGAGGAGAGGTTGAGAGAGCTGGGGACTGTCAGGCTAGAGAAGGCTTGGGGGATTTTAACAATGTATATAAATACCAGATGGGAGGGAGTAAAGAAGAAGGAACCAGTGTCTTCTCGGTGGTGCCTGATGGAAATACAAGAGGCAATGGGCACAAACGGAAACACAGGAAATTCCATTGAAACTTTTATTGTGAGAGTGGTCAAACACTGGAACAGGTTGCCACAGAGAGCTTGTGGAGTCACCATCCTTGAAGATACTCAGAACCCAACTGGACATGGTCTTTGGTGGACTTGGCAGTGTTAGGTTATGGTTGGACTCCATCTTAAAGGTCTTTTCCAACCTAAATAATTCTATGATTCTATGGTCCTGAACAACCTGTTCCAGTTGAACCTGCTTGGGAAGGGCGGTTGGACTAGAAGATCTCCAAACGCCCCTGCCAGCCTCAACTATTCTGTGATTCTGTATGAGAACACACTGACTGGGCTAGGACTTCTTCAACTGAGGTGGGATGTCAGAGCAATTTAACAAGTCATGAATGAGAAGAAAAGAAACAAGTAGGGTTACGTTGTTCACTGTTACTTCCAGTGCAAGAACTTTTGAATCATCACATGAAGTTTCTAGGAATCCAGTTCAAAAGGAATGAAAGGAGGTAGCTCTTCCTCGTATAATTAGCAGACCTGTGGAACTTGTTGCCAAGAGATGCTGGGGATACTAAAAGCCTTCACGGGCTTTAGGGGAGATCAGAAAACTACATGGAAGGGAAATCCGTTGAGGATTTCTGAACATAAAAAGCCACACAGGCCTGAGGAAATCACCTGAACTGAAAATACTTGGCTGTCCAAAGAGTTCAAGGGACAAATATCATATATTCCCCTAGGAATCCTCTGAGGTCCACTGCTGGAGACAGCATACTGGGCTACATGATCTTCATTCTAGGTAGGTTTTTATGTAAAGCATCATCTTATATACTTTCAAGCAAATAACATTTTCTTTGGTGCTTGGTTTAATGCTCCCTGTTCTGCAGAAGAAATTATTATGTTGACTGTCCATTCCACTAACTAACATCATCTAGTTGTTTTCTCACATTCATTTCTCTAATTCTCTTAATCTCTCACCTGATAATGCCAGTACCCAAATAAGGACTACTATGTTTCCATGCCTATACAACTTCTGGTACAAATGAAAATGATGAATAATTGCTATCAAAGGATTAAAGATATCAGTTAAATTATGAATCTGTAGCAGTCGGCCACTAATGTGTTACCTTCTATTCAAATAAACATGTACTGACTAGCTGGCATATACTTCATCTTATTTTATAGTAGGGACACAGGAGGCTGCACCTGCAGGGAAGACACCCCAGGACAGAGAACTTGCCAGTAGAAGCTGGACAGAAATTCTCCAGCAGAAACAAGCTGGAACCACAGGTTATATGTGGACTCTTGTGTTTAACAGTTCACAATTGACCTGTCTGTAATTAATTGAATGAATTTATACTTTCAGCCTCCCACATCCTCTAGCAGTGAGTTCCACCATTTAGTTATTCATTGTGTGAAATAGCACATTCTTTTATATTTTTCTAAGCCCACTACATCTCCATTTTTATAGACTTTTGCCAAATCCAAGGCTGGGTTCCAGTAGGACCTCCTGAGTTACTGGCTGACTGCCACACAAACAGGGAATGGTGCCTTGGCTGCAGAACCAGGAAGGCTGTGCTCCAGCTTCACGTCTGACAGTGTGCAAAAGCTTTTTTTTTTTTTTTTTTTTTTTTTGCTTTTTCACAAAAATCCCAGCAGTGACTGTTGGCTATATACTGCCCTATAGAGCTACCATTGCTGTTTAATGAGCAGATCTGTCTTCTGAGGAGCATCACAAATACAATACGGTTCTCTGAAAGCTACTCTAACTACTTAATTGTCTACAATACTACCAAAACTGTGGTCAAGCTTCCAGCTAATATCCACTGAGTACGTCTACTGTAGTTTATTTATTTCAAAAAATATTTATTGCCTAAATACCAAAAGGAAAAGTGAAAAATGTTTTTAAAATTTAACAGGAATGTGTCTAGAAAATCCCTTAACTAAAAACAGTATTTAATAAACCAACTAAAGGTGCCAAGTGACAACTTATTACCTATCATTCTGTTACACAAATAAATGTTTAATTGAAGACAGCATTGATTTCACGCTGCCCACATAATAATCTCAATATTGCCCTTCACAAGCATAATAAAACCTGAATGCTTAAGCAGAATAAATAACAAAGACACAATTAAAAGTTAATTATCTTTTAAAAATAGTAATCTCAAAACATAGAGAACTGAAATCTTGTGTAACATACTCCTTCAAATATTGGTACTGACAATATAGGTCAACAATCCAAAGTGACAGACAAGAAAGTATATAATTTTATTATAATTTAATCACATTTTAGTCACTTGGCCTTCAACAAAGCTACGGATGTGGATAATCCCATCCTAACTCAGCAAAAATTGCCCCAGAAAACTAAGAAAAGCCATATAGTTAATCTAGAGCATTAACCACTTTCCTAAAACATCTTAAATCCTCTTTTCATTTGAGAACTGTCATTTTCTGTTTAATATGACTTAAGACAATAGAATGGAAAGTATTTAAATAACTTTAGCTACTTATGTACAACGGTTACATATTTGGATATAAATACATAACAAAAGTATGGCTATATTCAATCAGTGCAAAGGTAGCCCACTATCCTCTCTTAAATATTGCCAAAACCAGATGCTCGGGGAAAGACTATGGCAAACATTCACCAAACCAATAAATTCCAATTTTATTCTAGTTAGTTAAACTGTGTGAAAATGTTATATAACATTACACGTTCAAATGACTTGAGTACAATGCAAAGGAAATGCTCTCCAAAGGTGGCTTTCTCTTTCCGTTGTCCGCACAGGAAGCCTGGGAGTCCCACCACCTCCCTTACCCCTGCCACGTACCTTCTGGCTGTGGGTCACGGGTAACCAACAGGCTTTAAACTGTATCGCTCTGCCCCAGGAGTTCTCTGAGAAACTCTCAGGACCAGAGCATCTTGGCCCTTGCCTTTGGTACAGCTTTGGTGTTTGGTGTCCTACTTCTGCCATTTTGTGCAATCATGTTCAAACTACAAACAAATTTTTTTTTTTTCAGTTGTTTCAATGTAGAAGACAAGTAACAAGAATGAGTCAAGGGTACACAGAACTGTCTACCTGAGAGCCCAAGGAAGCACATAGAAATGAAAAGCCAATAAAAGTCTTTAAGCAACAATTGAGGCTGAATGGATACACCCCCATTCTGTAGAGCAAACCCAAATGAGTTAAAACAAAAGGCTCCATATTACTTACTTTTCTCAGTCAAAACAGAACAGCAATTCTAAGAAGCAAAAGTAAGAAACCATTAAGGTTACCTCACCTTCAGAATACCAATTCAGTGGCAGCACTGCCCAGTAGTAACTTGTTTCAGAATATTGAGCATTACAGTTACCTCCTCAGTGAATGTATGTGTCGTGGTTTAACCCCAGCCAGCAACTAAACACCACGCAGCCGCTCACTCACTCCCCCCCACCCAGTGGGATGGGGGAGAAAATCGGGAAAAGAAGCAAAACCCGTGGGTTGAGATAAGAACGGTTTAATAGAACAGAAAGGAAGAAACTAATAATGATAATGATAACACCAATAAAATGACAACAGTAATAATGAAAAGATTGGAATGTACAAATGATGCGCAGTGCAATTGCTCACCACCCGCCGACCGACACCCAGCCAGTCCCCCGAGCGGCGAATCCCTGCCCCCACTTCCCAGTTCCTATACTGGATGGGAGGTCACATGGTATGGAATACACTGTTGGCCAGTTTGGGTCAGCTGCCCTGGCTGTGTCCTGTGCCAACTTCTTCTGCCCCTCCAGCTTTCTCGCTGGCTGGGCATGAGAAGCTGAAAAATCCTTGACTTTAGTCTAAACACTACTGAGCAACAACTGAAAACATCAGTGTTATCAACATTCTTTGCATACTGAACTCAAAACATAGCACTGTACCAGCTACTAGGAAGACAGTTAACTCTATCCCAGCTGAAACCAGGACAGTATGCTACAAAACCATATATATTTATTCACTGCAGTCTCAGAGATTCCGTAGTCACAAACAGAAACTCTACTTCTTTGTCTGTAGCGTCTTCCTCCTTGAATTTCATCAATGATTAAGTACTGAGCAAGTGATAGTCATTAACTTAGATGTTTTATAGAATCATAGAATAACTAACTTAAAGCTTTAAATTCATCTCTCCCCATACTCTTAACTTGCATGCAAGTCAGAAGCCTGCAAGTCTAAATGTAACAGCCCACTAGAAGTGGGAAGCCCTGTAGCATCTGCAATAAACAGCAAGCACTGCTATCAAGGGTGTGCAACCAAGACTCCCAGGAAGGAATTTGGTCTGGTACATAAGGGTAGGTAGACAAGCCACTGACTTGTTCTCTGAACTTGGACAAATCTGATTCTGTGAATGAGCACGGCCATACCTCTGCAACTGGCAGGGCACCATTGCACTGATGCAAAGATGATAACTTGGTACGTACTATCTGACTATGTGTCTCAGAGTTAACTACTGGTGAATGGTAGCTGGGATTTGCTTACAACAAGACCAAGAACCTGGCACCTACCCAGGGTTATGTGCCAAGAATCTGTGAGATTCCTCTAGCAAGCTTAGAGCAACAACTTATCCAATCAATATCCAATCAATCCACCTGACAGTTTAAAGAAGCTCACAACACTAAGGAGCTGCTAGCAACATCCAGCCCTGTAAGGGGCTCAACAGATATAAAAATCAGAATGAGTTCCCTAGATAATTTTCATAAATAAATGCAAGGGCGGAATGGAGAAAGGCAAAGTAATAAAGCAAATTTGTTTTAGACCTTCAGGTATAAGCTTGCCATCTCTTCCCTGTGATGGGTTTGTCCTGGAGAAGTTAATTCGAGAAAAACACATTGTACTGCTGATATCCTAGGCTTATTTTAAAAGCTTATCTGAAATGTTCAAAGAGCTGATGTGCTGGTAGCTATTTTTCCCCATACCCAGCCAGGAGCATGGAGTGATGTATAAGACATTCCAGCCCACAAGCACCTTTGATGCTGTGTCTGTCCCTCAGAATCACTTCTTGCATGTTCCCCCTCGACATGAAGGATGATTAGCTTCTGTCTGATCCATCCTATTGTACTGAGTACTGTAGATTGGAGGTAAAGATGACAAAAAGGGACCATGGTTTTTTTATTTCTTCCCCTTTCCCACTTGCTGCCAACTCATTTAGTCTTGCATTCTTCAACTCTATATTTTGGTAATATGCACCCAGTTCTTACTTCTACTTGCACCTGAATGACTATGCAGCTAAAGTAAAAATTTAAGCCAGTGTATAAAAAAAAAAACCAAAACAACAAACCACCTCTCTTGGACCTAAAGAGAGCACAATATTAATATTTTACTATTTGGAGTTGTGTTTGACAGACTGGGTTCTTTAACAACTGACTTATTCGTTGACTATGCTTACTACTATTTTGTGACCTAAACTACTTAAAAATCTGCAGGTAAATGGAGTTATATAAATACAAACCCACAGTTATCAGTGATATACCAGTACTGAAAATCATTGCCTGGTCAGTCTCAAAATATCCAGGAGAGTAAATTAGCCCCTGCGTTATTTAGCCTCTGCCTCATTCGCACAAGCTGAGGTACCTGTCTCTGCTCTGGCTGTAAGACTGTGGTCATTCCAAGCGCTCTACAGAATTAGTGCAAAAAGGAATTTCTAAGACTGCTGCAAATGGTGGGTGACCGAACTAAACTTCCAAGACCCCTTTCCCTCTCCACTGATGTCAGAATCTTGCTTACACATGCCAGTTATATATGTAATGTTAAATATGATGACTCTGGGCCACCTTATCTACTTTGTTGTGAAGATCAAGATACAGAACAGATCATTTTAGTTTGTAATCCCTAATCATGTGCCACATTTTCTGCCTTCCTCCATAAGATAGTAACTCACTGAAGGCTATTGCCCCGACTATACTTTTTTCAGTGCTTTAACTGCTGCAATCATTTTCCACCTATGTTCTGCTCACCTTCATGGATGGGTAAACAAGTTCATTTAGACCTCCAGGCTGGGAAAGTACCAGCTCTCACTATACTTTTTTGTGAACATCCCTCAAAGTCACCATGTTGTTTTATTATTTTACACAGAGGGATTTAGAGTATTTTAAAAGCATGAGTTGTTTTTAGAGTGACAGGAACTGTATACCCAACTGGCAAATTTTAGTAAACAAGCCACTCAACGTTCACTAAAATTCTGCTGTGAGCCTAGTCCTTTCTAAAGAGAGCTGGGCAATGAAAAACCTTTCATTTATGCCACAGAGTTGGCAGAAACAAAGTAAAACCAAGTTCAAGATAAAAAAAAGCACTAGAATAAAAAAGATGCCATTTAGGAATTGTATTCAGGACCTGCACTTTTGACACTAAGGGGGCTACTGAAAGTATTGGCATTGATCAAATGTTTAATTTTGCAGAAGAATGAAGATTCAGTTCAATTTACATTATTTGTAAATTTGCATCAAACAGTAAAAGCATTGGTCAAAACCTGAAAGGTTATTTTGAGAAGTCAAATGTTATTTCTCTATTTTTAAATGAAGCATTTGACTTTTAATTCTTAAACAAGATTTTGGTTCCAAATGTAATAGTAAAAATAAAAAAGGAAACCACCTCTTTAAAATAAAAACACTTGTTAAAGCTCTGGTCTTTGTGAAATGTATTGTGTTTGTTTTGCTAAAATATCAATATGTGAACGCAGAACTTGCGTGCAAAATCACCAGGAACCAGATTCTGCCTCCCACTCTTTACAAATTCAGCTGCACTTTCTTGATTCAAATGTTCTCTGAAAAGTTCACATGGGTTGACAATAAACGAATGAAAGATCAGTGAACCCGTATCCCAAACTGCATCAACATCTGATGATTTCCTGCCAAGTTTGTAACAAATTTACTCAATGGATTTTATTGCCTCTCTCTTTGTGACAGTCAGATGCTTTCATTCCTTACCCTTATTATTTACAGTCCTAAATTGAAGTAGTAGCGTTTGGTTGGCACTGGTGTGACAAAACACATGTTATTGCCTCTGTTCTCTGATGGCATAAAAAGATATTCTTGTGGCCAGGATTCTGATGCAAATGGTCACAGAATGCTCCGTTTATTTGAGCCTCAGTGTTTGAAGTAGCTGTCTATAAACATCCATATAGGAAAATATGTTAGCATATGGAAATCTAAGACTGTGAACATAGTTAAGGAAGGACCTTTGCAGGAATTCCTGTATTACAAAATTTTCTGGAATTTAACATTAACACAGGAATAAATTTATTTCTTAAAAGACTCCTATTTCAGAGAAAAGAATATGAACTGTATTCACAAGTCATGTAATGCATCACAGCAGAATGTGAAGTTAAGAAAACATGTTGACTTTCCCATCCTGTCATTTATCTTCATGGACAATTTTGATGATATAACTTTAGTGTGTATATATGTGTGTGCGCATATAAACATTTTATAAAGCATAAGGAAGAAACAATTATGCAATGCTACGTAAAATAGTCAACAATCAATCCAGCTTCAATGGCCTAAACAAAAACTATACTAATGCAGTGGAGATACTTTATCTGTAAGGTAGGAATAGTCAACAACGTAGCACAGATGTTCAGAGTAGAGAGCATAAGAAAGTCATAGCTGCCAATGCACACATCTCATTTCCAATTTGCTCTCCTGGATCTGGATCCTCGCTGTGAGCTGCCTGGCAGCTGGTGACAGTTCATGATAGGAGAGGCAGCTTGTTTTCCCACATACATTAGGGCAGTGTGCCAGCAACTGTCATCAGTCACCTCCCACCTTCTCCTCCCAGCTTCCCTCTCCTTGCTTTCTATCACTTTTTTCTCCCTTTTCCACACTGGCCTTGCAAATAAATCACATACATATGCACAAGTGTCATATAAACTATGTGCTAGCAGATACAAAAGCACGGTAGGAAGAGGGAAGAGCAGCAGTAAGGCACATATAGTTGTAAGATGCCTACATAGCCCACAGCTCAATGCAGTCCCCAACTTTCTTATACCACCCTGGAGGAAGGCACCTTTTCTGTTCCTTTCCACCTCCTTCTCATTTTGTATTTCTATTAGTTCAGAGAACACCTTCAGGGGAGAACTTCAGTACCAATCTCTTCTAGGCTACTTCTGAGGAAAAAAAGTGTGAACCCAACTCCATTTACTGTAAAACCCTTAGGTAGAGACCTTGCCAGGGCTGACAGTCAACGCCTCCAGCACGGTATCTCTCCAATGGTAGTTTGTGGGGTGTACACAATTCGTTTTAGCCATTGCTACTTCTGCAGATATTTGCCCAGCCTTCTTTTTGTTGGATCATTTTGAGAATTCAACTGTTTTTCCAGTTCTAGGTTGGAAATAAAAAGAGTCTCAGAAATGTCTGGAGTATTAGAAAGCAATTTTTCTGTACAGGTCTTCAAAGAATAATCTTTAGGGGCACTCAATTTTTTAAACAGTAAATAACAGTTTTTCTGCAAGCTGCATATCATTCCACTAGTGTAATAATCTTCTCTTTTTCTTTTTTTCTCTCATTCCTCCGGAATAACAACATTAACAAGAATTCTGTTAGCAATTCCTAAAATAACTATACATTTCCAGTTCCTCTACTTATATGGCATCCTACACCCCCTTGTGACTGTCCCAGAAATAGTATAGAATATTTATTTGCTTCACTTACTGACTCTCCTCACTGTGCAGCACAAGGTCCCTTGTTATTATTCGCTCATTAATATCCATATATCACTTAGTATTTTTTGTACCAATTTTTAATTTCATCTGAAACAAATAAATTTTTAACAACAGCTTTTCTCTTGCTAGGAGACTTGACTTCTAGAGCAGCTGACAGGCTGGAGTCATTGATACTATTCGCAATTCCCTAAATGTTCCTGAGAATGTTAATTAATTTATGCACAAAATGGCTTTTCAAGTTTATCTAGTACTTCTTTTCAGGTGCCATCATTGTAAACAGTGAAAAATCTCTCCCTGTTATGCCAATGCACAGAGCTAATGTGTGGATCCTGTCTCCCTCCAGTGGCATATCGCACTAGCCATGAAGTCTAATATTAAAGTGCAGTTAGAGCTTCCCTGAAACTCAGGTGATGTTTCTCCATTGCCAAGGTTGCTAAGGGATTGCAGGGATAGCTGGAAGAGATTTCATGTGCCCTAGAAGCCCCAGGGAAATTACAAAATGACCCCATTCTTTCAGCAAGTCTCTCCTAACTGCCAAAACCTGATGTTGCCTGCTCAGTTTGCTGTTGCTTGTGTAGCAATAGCAAGAAACACAAGGGAAAATCATGGGGAGGAGGAGGCAAACTATTTGTTGAGGGCTTGAAATAACTCTCCAAAGCAATAACTGGACTTCTGAAACCACGTCTGCTACGTAAAAATTAATAGTCACAATATTATGCTGTTGAAATAAAACAGAGTTGTATGTTGACGCACAAAAAGGTATGTCACATTCACTCACATATACCAACAGTTTAGCAATGATGTGTTCAATTTGGATTGTGTCTTTCCCACAGCATATTTAAATACACCTAAAATCTTTGCACAATGTAATGACTTGTGTGGTGAACAAATACTAAGCTGTTCCATGCATTGCAGAAATAGAAGACCCTGAATGTCTTCAGCCCGTGCCTTTTGAAATGTATGTGCCAATCACTGTAGTACAGATTCACTGCGAGAGAGCAGTATGTATGTTGTTCCTTTGAGCAGGGGAAATGAAATGTGCTCCCAAGCTTGCCTTCAGTCTTTCTTTGGGGAAAGCAGGAATAGTATCCATCCCAGGAGTGATTTATGGTTTTACTGAACACCTCTGCCCTTTCAGCAAGAACACTGCATTACAGCAATTTGGTCTTCCTATTCTTTAAAACCACATAAGTAATTTGTAATGCAAAGCCCATAGTACATACTAAAATTAAATAGTTCCTCATTGTGGAGATTATAAACTACATTGTAGGGCAAAATGTTTCTAAACACCGTACCAGCCTATATCCTGTACTTAGCTTACAATTTAAAATCTCAGTAATTTGTAATGATGGTGTGAACAGCAGACTTTGAGAAGAATTAATTATTTTTCAAGTTTAAATTTTAAAAGTTTGGGTAGGGGATTACTACTTAACAGCAACATGAGACCCTCACAATCAGCAGCAATATTTTTCTGCTTTCATAGAAAGAACGGTTTGAAATTTAGTTTCTATATCAAATGAACAGACTGTTTTTTAAAGATACATGCGTAAAGTGGGAGTTGTAGTTATACAGATAGTAAAGTCAGCTAAGAATTTTTATACCTATGGCTCTTGTATGAATTTCTGGCATTTCACTTTCACTCTTTTTTAAATTTACTGCAACTCACGTGCATGTGCATCACAACTGCCTAGTTCAGAAAGTGAATACCTGATGAAGCAAACAATAAAGAGAATGGGAAGAAATTAGTCGGAAAAAGAAGAGTAAATTCCATAGCTGTTAACAGAACTGCATGAGTGTGATGGGAACTGGGTATCTTCCTCCTCTCATCACTACTATTTTTTCCCAGTTAATTGTAGGGGTTTTTTTAAAAATGGCTGCATGCTTATAACAGTCAAAAATGCAGTAAATTGCTGAAGGTATTACTAGATTTAGTGGTATTAAAAGTCTGGGAAGATTTAGGACACGTGACCTGCCTCTGAACCCTTTCTCCAAGAACTATGCTTAAAAATTAGGCTTACCATCCAGGACTGAATGCACCCTATGAAGTAAGTTTCTCATTAGACTGCGAGTTTCTCACTCATCACATTCTAAACAAATAAAAGCATAAAAAAATTCTCCAGCAATTAGATATCATTTCATTGCCAACATATGAAAATTCCTAGGCTCCAATTTTAAGGATGAGTATGCTCAGATAGATACAGTACAGGTCTAAAATCCACTACTCAGGAATCCATACAGTTCCCTTGATTTTCTGAGCATGAAACCTCCCAAAAATGAAATCACAATTTCTTCTACAATGTTTTTTTGGAAAGAAAACAGAGCCCTAACAATTATGTTTAATTGCAACAGTTTCCTACACTTTCAAAGCCAGGAGAGAATTTTTATTTTCTCCACCTTTTGAAAACATAGGTTTCATTTGGCCTCAAGGTGGCGATACAATTGTGATAGTTGCTTGCTTCCAGGCTGCATGTACTAAAATTGAATCAGTCTGGGTTATTTCTTCTACTGCTAAGAAAAGAGTTCTTTGTACAGAATCAGAGTGGCATTACTGCTTCAGTTCTCATTGCTAAAACAACTCTGCGTTATTAAACATTGGAAATAAAAAGTTAAGGGAAGGTAAATTCTCACATACTTTTCCAGTTTGGATTTTCAGAACAGGATTTAAGAAAATATTATCTTTACACCTATACAGTATTCCCAAATGTCTCACACATATGCATGTTATAATTAGCCTAATTGGATAGCAATTGCTTACAGCTTTGGTGAGTACCATCTTTTTTTAAAAGTATAATTTTATGCATATGCTCAAACATACTAAGATGATGTTAAAGGATGAGTGAATAACTAGCAAAATAAACTCATGCTAACCTGAAAATTAAGGATTATGTAATGAAAACTACAATTTTCAGGAAAAAAAAATTGAACGTTCATTTATTCTAAGTGATTTTCTACCACAAAAATTGTTTTCCCTAAAATAGATATCAGATGTACTAAAAAGTTCTTTTTCTCTATAAACACACAGAACATGAAAATTTAGCCTAAGTGCCACACAGGAAAATGCAGGAAGAAAGAAATTTTTGAGACAGAGGGCAATGTAAGGAAAAGAGTCATGTTTGTACTATAAGACTTATCTATGGTAAGGGTTTTTGCAGGTTAAATTAACGCTCGTTGCTGTGCATTCATGTTTTGGTACTTATAAGCAAGAAGGGCAAGAAGGAAGATCCAGTGAGCTACAAGCCAGCCAACAAAATTTCAGTGCCAGGGAAATTTTTGGAAAAACTTCTGGAAGCCATTTTCAAATTGGGTGAAGTACCCATTGCAAGAGCACCCATAGAAAACACCTGGAAGCTCTACACAGTCATGGTTACCTAATAGCTGAACTCTCATAGCTGAGCTACTAAAGGTGAGCTGTAGCAATGTTTCTGCCATCAGAAGTTTTATTGCAATTTTAACACTTTCCCACTGCAAATAGAAGATCAGAGAAATTTAAAATCAATCATAGCTATGATGGCTCAGATTTTCCTGTACCTTATATGTAAATTGCCCTGTCATTCATTTACCATGCTTAATATTCACATGAAAGTATATCAGAGAGAAAGTACAACCTGTATTATTTCCACACAGAAAAGTATTCTCATGTGCAATTCAATCGCAAAACCCAGATTAAATTTGTTCAAGATTTTGGTAAGCACCAACTGTTCGGAGGAGAGTACAATTCTGACTATGTTGACATGTTCACCCCTACAGATGCTATAATGAATATCTTCATTAAAACAATTTTTTTTTTTTTAATAAAAAAACAGTAACAGCCAGTTATTAGCATACAAGCACACAATAAACAAGGCTGCTTTATTTTTATTTTAAGAATCCTCATTTTAAGAATCCACTGCTACAGCAGGGTTTAAATTTACATGTGTGTGTTTTCCACATTATTATTTGATACATCAAACTGGTACATCTGCTAGTCCTAAACTGATTTAACCTCTTCCATGCACAACTGTTTGGAAAATCCCATTATGAAGAAGCAAATGTTTTCCCCCAAAAGGAACAGTGAGTACATACCACACACAATTACATATTAAGTAACTTAAATCTGTCGAGAGACAAAGAACCATATTCTGAGTCAGACTTGCACACAAAAAACCATAACAATCCTATTAACTTTGTAAAATACTTCTTTTGTGTGTGTTGTAACTCAGGAAAGACCCCATACTTAAGCTATAAACAGCACCTGTATCTTCCAGATTGAGGTAGAGGAACATATTTCAAGTCAATTTGAGCATGAAGTCTATAGAGACCTTACTGTTGATGAAACAAAGCATTTCTGAAGCTTAAATATAGTATTCCACTACTATAATGAAAAGCAATCAGTATGAGCTCTACAGATACACAGGACAAAAGATGGCATTTTCAGACCAAGAGGATTCGGTCTGCTGAAAAGATAGAATATAAAAATGAAATAGAGAACACAGCACTTGAAAGCTAAGAGGAACTGAAAAGACAGATGAATAGCTGCTTAGAAAGCTATAATGAACCATGGAATGCAAATTACACAAAGACAAAAGATTTGAGAACTTCAAACTAAAGTGAGCCTTGAAGAGAAACTTAATTTATTTAATCCACAGTAAACATAGTTGGCACTGTGGTTCAAATACCGCTCTCCTAATACAGACACAGTAGTCTCCCTGGAACATTGTTTAAACAGACCTCCAAATAAAGAGGAAAACAACTCTTGCTAGTACACATGCATTATGCTTTGATATTGCGGAGTAAATCCAAATAAACAAGAGTAAAGATGAAAACTGGAAGCACAAATATCACTTGTCCTATACTTGCTTCTTAGCAAAAATCTCTAGAACAAATTGAGAAGAGGCTTATGGAATGGGGGGGGGGGGGGGGGGGGGGGTTGATGCAAAAAATTCATGGGTTTGAACATTATTAAGTTCTACATTTTCATAAAATGGAAAATGTCTATATATCTATCTTTTTACCAATTAAAAATTGTAATAAAGCTGAACTAAATCCACTTTTTTTTTAATAAAATGAGTTGTGCCAAATTCTATTTTTAAGACTGAGAAGCTAAACTTCCTTTATTTCTTGAAAGTTGACCACAGATCCTGCCCATAACTCAGAAATCTTTCTTCAAAAATTGATTTGATTAGTCTCAACAAAATATTTCTATTTCAATGAAATAGCATTTTTTCAACACAAAAATAATACTCTAAAACCATTTCATCATGCATACTACCATTAAATTAACTGTATTGGTGTTCACACTCTCTATTATGGTCCATTCTACTTCAGCTTCTTTCCTACAAAAAGGTGCTTAAAATACTAAGGCTGAAATACAGCAATGTGTCAGTTAAAGTCTCCTTGAAATGGAGAAGGAAGTTGGCTTGTTAAAGCAATCCATTAAGCCTTCCCAAAAGAGATTCTAGTATCAGCTGAGCCATATGTGTGGGACAAACAGATACACGCACACGTGTCTTAAGTGCTTTGTACTTCAGAGACTGCTTAGACTAATACTACGTGCTTTGGAAATTGTCATGGCAACAATGTATTTCTTTACAAATGGAACCAATATAGTAAATAGGCATATAAAACCCCCTTGTAGCCTGACAATAATGTTGCTTAAGCTTGCATGCCCTCCCTCAAGGACAAACAGAAGCAAGGGTGTCAGCGGCTTGTGAAAAATCCACACACAGGGCAAAATCCTGTTAACGGTCCTCTCACACACCGCTGGACAAGTGAAAGAATCAACATTTAAGCAGCAGGACTACCTCCTATTCACACTAGATCAATAAACTTTGCAGGTGGAGGAATCATCATGGTGTAGTACAAGAAAAGAGTATGCAGTGAACACTTTTTATTAAGGCAGAGGGTAAACTTCAGTTTTCAGAACCATACAGCGGGGTGAAGCACTCGTTAAAACTGGACAAAATAAACCAGTGCCATCGCTGTTCTCAGATAAGCATATGACAGTCAAATTTCTTGTCTCTGCTAAAATGAGTTAAGACGCATGGGGTTCACTTGAAATCGGACTGGCTTGCTGTATTTACTACAGTCTGAGTCTATTATATGTTGCAAACAAATAACTTGGAGTGTGTCAGAGAACCCTGTTGTTTTTCTCTGTTACTGTGCTAATTTCTCAGGTGAACTGAGGCTACCTGTAAGCGAGCTAGCCGTTGGAAATCCATAGCACATCACTGACATTCTAACACCACTTCCACAACTCTTCTTTCACTTCCCATCTATGCCAACATAGAACAATGGAAACATTGTCGAGTCCAAAATCGGCAACATGATTAAGTTTTCACCTAAAATTTTCAATATTTTAAATTAATCTTTTTCTTCTAGCTTGTTTTTTTATGTAGAAATGTTACTTTTTTAAAGTTAACTTTATATGAGCCATTCATTTCAGACACTTCAAGGAAATAACCTGAAGGGTTCCCTCTATTGTCTTTTGCAACAAAATACACATTTTCCACAAGCAGAGGTTAAAAAAAAAGTTATGCTGACACATTTTCAGTAAGCGGATTAAAAAAAATTAATTTTGACAAATATCCCCAAACTTCCTTTCTATCTCCATCTCAGGATCCATTTAATATTGTAATAGCCCTAGGAGTAACACCATATAATGCCTTTTACATTGCCAAACCAGATAAGTAAAATGCTGTCTGCAACCTGTCAGGTTTTGTAGAGCTTGTGTCATCTTCCCTCCTCGATATCAGACAAATGATATATAATAACTGTTTTATTGTAGTCATCTGTCACTGAAAAAAAAATCAACTTAATCCAGTATTTCCATGTTCAACTCTACTCTGGAAACAACAAAAAAGACAGAGTTCCTAGTTTGAGTACTTCATTCCTCCTTGATTGCATATAGAGATTTCTGCTTCAAAGACCACAATCGTCAGAATGATTAATTTCTCTACTAATCTTGACTGAGATTTAAAATGAGCAGAGAACTGTAAAATGGATAAGTCTCAGTTAAATTTGTTCCTGTTGAATCAATGGCAATGCTCTTGCCCCTCTGTGGCAGAAGCAACAACTGCAACTCAACACTTCTGAAAATTCTGATTTATCAGCCAAGGTACTTTTCTACTCAAAGAATAATCTATTCCAACACATGTAAGCATTGATGGCTTTAACACCCTTATCCACAATTCAAAATCTCTAACAATGAACAACTATCCAGCAATCACCTATACTCAAACTTTAAAATCAAGAAACCCTTACATTTTTTCCCAGTCAGAGAGGAAAATAAATAGGTGGACCATGATCCTACCTGTGGGTCAGATAGTCGAGAAAGGTCAGGGTACAAGTAGAATTTTATCCCCTCGGAAGCACCTGGTAACGTTACTCCACGAATCAGAAGAATCATCAACATGATATAGGGGAATGTGGCTGTTACGTATACAACCTAGCAAGAAGAAGCAAACATTAGAAAAGTATTTTCTTCCAACTGCAATAAAAACACCTCATTTTCACATCCATTTTGCTATTAGATAAAAAAAACAAATCCTTTTCTGGAGGAAAAGAGCTTTTGATGCCTTTGTCCGTGCAGGTGAATTTTGTCCTCCAACCATATTCTCTTCTAAACTATTTACATCTTGTAGGAAAGGTCAACACTTTTTTTTGTGGAGAGATTGGAAAGCTCTCTGTAAGTAGATTATTTACTCTCTCTTTGTGACTGGTGACTAGACACTATACTATAGTGTACTTGTACACTGTACCACATACTATTGCAAACACAGATACAGGGAAATTGACTTATAATAGCAAGTAATTAATTGCATTATATTATATGTATTATATAACAACATATACCATGAATTCTCAGTCACCTAGTAATTACTTAACTGTCGTCTCATAAGACTGCTTTGCCTGCATGTCTGTGTTTGAGGAATAAACATTTCATCAAGCCAAAAGGTTAAATGCTATGTATATCTCCTTGCAATTTGCTATAGTACCCTTATCATGAAAAGCACCTTCAGGCAAAATTTCTGAAGTGCTCAAGCCCAGCAATTTCTGCTTTCACAATATATGGCCTCATTTTTTTTCAGAAATTGGTTTGCTTTCAGCATGGGGAGCAGTTCAGCTGTTCTGGAAACCTGCAAGAAGTCATGTTTTCTAAAGGAAAAATTGAGCAGAATTGATCCCATTTTACAATCACAAACCTGACAGCAATATATAGCTGCTCATACTTGGAGATGGATTAAATGATAAATTCCATGTCACTATAAGTATTTCCTTTAAATAATAACATAACTTAACTCTCCATAATTCTCTATAGCCATGTATGTATAAATATATACACACACACACACATATATCTGCCTAGGCAGAGTAGGTATAAAATATCGTAATATGAGATGATACTCTTATTCATCTGCCTTGCACAAGCCGAAATTACTTAACAAGCTGCAAGAATGGGGAAAATCATTTGGCAAAAAATACAACCTGTATAGCCCTCAAAAATATGCATTTTAAATTTCAAAGTTCATTATCTGTCTTATGCCTACATAAAAGAAAGAGATACATCAGATAATGCACCCATGAAAGGATTCTCAAACACATTTTCATGACTAATGTACTGAAATTTGATTTTCAGACCATGATGAGTATTTAACCCTAAAAACGTAATCATCTCATGTGTGCCTCAGCTGGTACACTCAGAAATCAGGAACTCAAAATCACATTGCAGATCTCCAAACACATCCAGCTGCCCAAGACATATTTAGACACTTCACTCTCACTCACCTTAACAGGAGGTAAGCATCGATATATCTTTCAGGTGTCTTATCCCTTTTGCAAATACAAACCATGCTTTTCCCAGGAAATTGAGACAACCATTATGTTCCTATAAGTCTCAGAAGCTGGAATTGATGAATTCATACGTCAATCAAATGCAAAATGGAAAGCTTTATCCCAGTCCTTACATTTATTATAATTGACTATTAGTGGAAATGCAAACTGATATGACTGGCTGAGTTCAAATAAATCTCGTCTCAAAGAGACTGCTCTCCACATTTAAGTTTCAAATAAAAATGGATCATCAGTTAATTAGAAGTAAAAATGAAACACACAGAATGGACATGGTCCTGCTCTGAGTCATACTGGGTGAAAAGATGGAGTAGCCAGCAACTGGTTTTCATGTTTCTGTATTTCATTCTTTGCCAGCTATTTTTCTCTACTTCTTTTAAATCAGTAGTTGCTTTTAATAGAGGATAGTCAGCAGACACATGCATTTGGTGACATGGAAGGTGTTGCACCTGAATATCTGTTATAACATTAAAGAATAACATTTCATTGCATCATGCTTCATTAACTGTGCTGGTTTGCAGCCTGTTACCTTGCGCACCCTGCCACTGCCTTGAAACATTTTACATCAGTAAACAGATGGCAATTTTGTAGGGGCAGATTTGTTCCCAGGTTCCTTTGGGTGTATTTCCTCACTCGGCTCCATCAAGGAAGAGCTGCAACCACCAATCTCTATGCCAAGACAGGTCAGGTAAAGGTACTCTTGTATAGTAGTCTGTAATCCTGCAGCAGCCATCCAGGCTTGTAGAGTTATACTTCACAGTTTTCTGTTTGCTTTTCCAAATGCCTTCCACAGCACATCCACACCTATTAACATTATTACAAGTACTAGAACCACAACCTCTAGCATATTTTTTTTATCATGAGGATAGTTGTGCCTCAGCTTTAGAGGAATGAGGACTCTCCTTCCTTTCTGGTTACCATGCAGAAAGAGGACATAAATAGAGCGCAATTGGCTCAATATTTCTGGCAAGAAATACTAATGCAGATATCCAGAACAACAACGAAAGAGATACCAAGGAACCATGTGTGGGAAAGATATACCCTTCCTGAGCCCATTGACACTGTTGACAGTTTATTGGTGTTAGTGCTCAAACAGCCAAATGAGGCTGTTAAAACTGCAAGCTTCTCTTGTACTGCAACAGGTAATGCGTATTGTGTTCAGAAAGGGGAGAGAAGGCCACCACTTGTAGGTGGTGTTCGAGTCTCACAGTATGTTGAGCCACTTAATTCCATTGCATCCAGTGCATTAGTTGCTCATTTTATCACGCTTCTCAAGAGCTCATGAGGTGAGGGAGGATAGGGCATTTTAGAAATCAAATGCCATTATTAGTATCATCATCACATCTGTAGGCATTAAAAGTTTCCTGAATTGTTTTCTTTTCTTTCAACACATCAAACCTCTCTGAATATAAATGTGAATACAACTGTTTCTAATTACACTGCATCCTGTTTTAATTGACTTTAATTGCTTGGTATGTTAATTTGCATTCCAATGCTGAAAATGCTTTTTTTAAACACTTGTCAGAGCAGTGCCAGTGTTTAAGCAGTTGGAAACAAAATAAAAATTTCTGGCATGCTAGTTTTTGCACCAAGTTCTCCTATTACAATATAATTGAAAGACAAATTTACAAAGATATTTAGACATACAAGTATGTGGAAAGGCACCTACTGGGACATCTAACAGCTCTTAAGCATACTTAGGTGCTTAACTGAAAGTACATTAGGACCAAAGATCCTGAGAATAGATATTTCATTGACTGCCATAAGCTTTAAATACCAAAGTATTGGAAGTAAGTTAAGTACCAAGTACTGGAACTTCAAATACCAAAACCATAAGAGACTTAGATGTCTGTATCACTCAAGGTTAGTTATAAAGATATCTAAGTATCTACGCAATGATTTCATGAGTAAGGCACCACAAAGATCTTGAGAACTGAACTAGCTGCCAGTTTGCATCTTTTCATACCTAAGTATCTTTAAAGTGCAAATATGGTGCATGGGTTCAAATTTGGCTACTGGGACTGTTGAACTTGTCCTAAATGAAAAGGTGCTTTTCTGAACATTCTGGCCAGATCATGCTGCGAAGGTTCAAGTGGACGTGACTTGGCTTGAGAGAAAATCTAGAAGAAATACATTACAAATCTGTTGAGAATAAGGAAGAAGCCCTGCACGCAATGAATTGAGCCACACCCCCACAGAAATCTAAAAGCTTAAAAGTAGATTGCTCTGGCTACAGCTACTACAGAACACACCAGCCTGATGTTCACACACTACCTCACAGCAGCTTCTTAACAGGGCGAGTCATGAATAGGAAGTAGTGAACTTTAATCCTTTGCTTGGTTCTTGCTGTGAACATAACTGAACCAGAATTCAGTGGACAAAATGTAACTTTCTGAGGCTAGGAAGTTGAGGGAATTCTTTCCTGCAAGCTGCGATGCTTGAGCTTGTTTGCACTATAATGGACCAATTGCATTTTATAAATGGAATAAAAGTGTTTAAAATTTCACTTGATGCTTCAGAAAATTACTGGCTTGCTAATCCCCTTCCCCTAAAGTTCTCTCTTGCTCTATTAGGCTATAAACGCAAGTAGAGTCAATGCAAGAATTGTCAGCACTTTGCCCAAACCCAGTATTAGAAGAGTTATATGGAAAATAAGACCTGACGCCATTCCCTGCTCATCTTTATCTTTCATTCAGTGTTTTCAGTATATCGGCTAATCATTTAGCCTATTTATTTAGTTGACAGCGTAACCACAGAGAACTAGATCGACACCACCAACTTCCTTTTTTAAGAGGAGACTGCTGAGCAATCTTCAGATCTCGGTGACATACGAGGTTTGTCTACACAGGACAAAAAAAGAAAATTATGCCCACGCTCCAGTACACTCCTGTGTGAAGAAACAGCTTGGGAACCAAAATTTCACTACCTGAGTGATGTGACAGGGCAAAGAGTAATTTTTATCCTGCTTTACAATGTTGATGCAGAAGGGCATATTAGTACAACTATAGAAATATAATTATCTTACCACTGTCTGGCTGCTCTGGTGTCTGTAGACACACTCAGGTATTACCAATTTGGGCATGATTTCCTTCAAAATTTTAGAAAGAGTTCTACATGCCACAGTTAACACACACATCTCGGCTCCACTAATATTTTTCCAGTTTCAACCAAATTCTAACTTCCTAGATGTTAACAGCAGATGATAACACCATAAAGGATTTTTTCAGCCACCATAGCATACTGTGAAATTTTCCATATAACTTTGTTTGAAAAAGAGTCTTTTGCTGATGTGACACTATAGCAACTACGGACATACAAATGACAACTGAAGAGAGATTTTCAGCATTAATTGGATTTACAAGAAAAATGGTATAAAACGGTATAAAGGAATGACAGCTGATTCACAAGTTTTTAAAAAGTATGTCAAAAGGGGGGGGGGGGGAATGTCTAGATCTGCCTACTTTTTGAAATTGAAATTTCACATGCAGAAAAAGAAACTCAACCAAAAAACCCAACAGAATACCAGATAAGTGGATTTGTATGATGTAAGATTGTGATGGGGGCGGATAGAATCAGCAAAATGGCTGATTTTTCTATTTTCTCTCTGTGTTTTATAGATTTATTCAGCATCAACTTCTGTTTGTGTTGTTTATCCACAGAGGGAAATTTGCTCCAGAATAATCTTATGAACCATCCTTAACCAGACTGCTTACACACTGCAGAAATTCTTCTAAGCTACTAATGATTCATGTGTGAGTGCAGACAGTTTCACTTGGAGCAGAAAATTCAAAAACCAACAGGTAAGAAAATTTAAAGATATTTGAGAGTTGAGAAATAAGTATCAAAGAGGAAAAATTCACGGGAATGCAAGATGAGCTAGAAAATAGGGGCCAGAAGGGGACATCTAATGAAGATATGCAAGAACCTTGTTAAATGCACAGTGGTCACAGGAAACAGAAGATCCTACATCACACAATAACAGCAGAAAGGAATAAACACTTCTAATACCACATCACACTGAGGTCATTGGCTGGGACACAGAAAAATCTCTATCTAGCAGAGCTGTGCAAGTCCTTATTTTTATCCATGTGGTGATAAAGGCAATAAGTAAATAAAAGTCTGAGTCAAGGTGAAACAGTTTCCTTTACAATGAAATGAAAACTCAACTCCAAAATTCATCTTGAGTCAATACAAAAAAAATTACATTCTATTCCATTTTGTTTTGGCATTCTTTTTAGTGAATGCGTAGAGGGAGATCTCTCTTGACTGAAAAATGCTTTAACAAGCCAAAGTCATTATTTATAAGCTTCATTTCAGTATTTAAAAATGGATGAAAAATGTGGCTTTTTCCTATTTTTTTTTCAGCAAGAATTATTCTTTACATTGGGTATGACATTATGAACTTTTCAGCACTTCCCAAATTCCATTTCAACAACATAATCTGTGTTCAGAAGACTGCCTACCTGTAGACAAAAGTTCCAAAAGGAGGGGAGGAAAAATATGGTGGAAGTTTTGACTCAGTGCTGAGGACCGTAGTGCTCTAATAACCTCTACCAGGCCAATCCAGGAATACAGCTAAAATTGGAAAGCAATGAAAAAGTACCGAAGACAGGCCTGATTTTTTTAATCAAAAAAATATACTGCCTAGATCAAATACAAAGCTAGATTTCTGTGTATTTGGGTAAAAATTCCCTAATTTAACAGATACTGCTGCCCCAAAAGATTCATTTGTTAGACTACCAAGAGAAACTAAGGAGAAATCGTCATAAATATGGCCCGAGAGATTTCAAGACAAGTATCTTGGAGCATAGCTATATCTACACTGCAGAACTGGTGCACTTCACACCGCACCCACAGCAACACCTCAGTGCCTTGATTATCCCTACTTCTCAACTCGGTGTTTGAACACAATGAGAGGGTGAAAAACTCCCCACATTTCCTTCAGAAATAAACCTTGCTATGTGAGTAGAAGGGAGTTTCAGTGATTCTGCAGAGACTGCCCAATCTATAGAACCAGAAAACACAGACTAAGTAGTGCTTTTTGGAACAGAATTTCCCCTCTGTGCAGACATAATAGTTAAGCCCAATCATGGGGACTGGAACACACAAAAGTGCCTATATAACATGTAGAAGCAGTTAATTTTATTACATTATTTAAATCAGTTATGTAAGTGCCTGCATTTAAGCACTAAATAATGGTAAATGCAGATAACCAGATTCTTGAACTGACCTTATGCATGCACAGCTTAATAATGACCTAATCAGTTACAAAGAAAGTGCCAACAGCTTCTAAAAAAGTGGGACTGATCATAATAGATGGGCTGGATCCTGAAAGAATGTCTTTAAATCACAGTTCCACATATTTCAAGAATCCATTCCAGTCTGAATAGGCCTTGGTCAAATTCATAGTGAAGTTTGATTCAGGTCAAGAGAAGAGACTTACTTTATCTAGATTAAGGCTCATGGGAAACTATTTGTATGGTTACCCTAAGTTTACACAGTCTACAAATTAATGCATAAGTCTATAGTACGTTTTGGAGACCCTGCTCTGAAGTGTACAAAAAGATTCACTAGTGAATCCACACAATGCTAACCTTGCTGGCCTGAACAGGGACACAGACTGAACTAAGAAACTGTGAGACTGTTAGTCATGTTGTTTCATCAATGCTACTGCATATTTTACTGTCATTATGTGCCAAAGGAGGAGAGCAGGAAGACTTACTTCCTAGATAAATACCTATAGTAAATACAACTCAGAGAAATCTCAGGAACTCAGTGTGATGACTTGCATCCTCCCAGTGTTGCTGTTCTTCGATCTCCAAAATTATATTGTCCAAACTCAATATTCATCCTATACTTACCAACTGCCTGAGTGTCCTCAGAGGAGTTACGTTGATAAAAAAAGTAAAGGATGCAACAATTCTAAACACTAAAATGCCTAAGAGTGTGCTATCCATTTGTTAGAAAGTGTGCTTGTCATGTTGTTAATATATTGTTAATACACTGCCAATGCAAAAATTCCAACAGTTGTAAAAACAGCATGCCCAAAATAATTCTGTGAAGCAAGGGGAGGTCTGTAGTGTAATTTCCAAAAGCAGAAAGTTGCAGAAAACCTTCAGCAAAATGAGTACTACAATTTGGCAAGCAGATACAGCTCTACCAGTGTAAATACAAAAGAAGCAATCAGATGATAAAACCAGGGTATATTGTCACTAGTACCTATAGGGTGCGGTGGGGGTTTGTTTTGTTTAGGGGTGCTTGCTTTGTTTTGTGTTTTTTTTACCCTGAAGAGGCTATTCATTTAAATTCATTATTTTATCTCTACCATAAATGGGCCAGCCTTGAACTAGAATGGCAAATGAAATAATGGTATAACTATGGATATCTAGAGAATAATGTTAATTTATAGTTTTGGTTAACATTCAAGTGCCCAAAGAGGAAGACCTGCCCTGTGGTTGTGGGCAGGGAGAGGAGGACTGGTAGGGAGGAAGAAAACTTCAGCATCTTGGCTAAGCTCATTACTGCAAGCAAAAGTGTTTATGTAGAGCTCCCATCAAGTAGGGAATTTGCAGAGCCACAAATATCTCGAAATCAAAGACTGCTATTTAATCAAGTAAAAGTCAACTTTAAAAATCAATCAGGAAGAATTTTAAATATAAATTAGGACTAATTAATCAACTGAGCGTGTTTTTTTTTATTTTGAAAAGGTCTTTAAAAAGTTCAAGTTTTTATAAATCAAAGCTGTTCCTTTTCAGAACCTTCCAGGATTTTCAGACTTCTGAATGCCATCTAGTTTGCCTTTATACCCAACAGGCCAGATACCAATATTAGTTACATATATGAACAGAAACTGCATTTTGCTTGGAAAACATTTAATATGGGATGACTGTTCCTGATATAGGACAATCCCATTTCTATGAAAATAATTTACAGTGGATCAGAATTATCCCATACTAGTACCTGAATTTCCAGTTTTGTTACTGAGTTTACACAGGCAGAAATGGGGGATTGATAAGGCACTAAATGAATTTGATTTCTTAGCTACTCTAGACATGCCTTCCAGCTCTCACTGAAGGCACCAGTCATTAGGTTCTGACATATACTAAAAAAATTTAACCTGTAAAGCAGATAAAGATGCAAGGGACAGGAGATGATTTTCTTGTCACACAAAAATTGCAATTCTGCACTGGAATGCAATCAACATTTTTGGCCAACTCATTCCTCTGATCCAGAGGACAGCAAAGGTTTGTTTGACCTCTGAGTGCTTGCTGGAGAACATGAAACTGGGTTTTCCAGATGAGTGTTGGCCTCATGTAATCACTAGCTGCTCTGAAGAATGACTAGTTTCAGTGAATCAACATTTTCCAGTGAAATAGAGCTTTACCAGAACATTCCTTATCATCTCCAGCTTAGATTGCTTGCTTGCCCTGCTTGATTTTCCTCACTTGTCTTTAAATAAACCTCAAACAAACAAAAAACTACCACACGTGCCCCCATTTCCAAATGAACACCAACACTAAGGAAAAAAAAAGGCGACTGTATGCAGTCTGGAAAGTGGACACAATACCGTCTACCAAAAGGATTAGTAGGTGAGATTTCCTAGCTAGAACTCCTTCTTCAGGTAGCCACAAAAGGTAAAAGGTGCCAGTCAGCAAAGATCAATATAGCAATCAGTGTATACTATCTGCACAAAGGCTTTGACTGGGAAGGAGGTAAGAAGAGAAGCAGGTACTGTAGCCAGCATATGAAAAGTCATCAAATAAATGCATGACTACATTAAAAAATTTAAATAATTGCAAATATTAAAACCATGAAACATCAATACTATAGGAATTAGGAATTTCCCTAGAACTTTGCACCAAAACTAATCACGTGAGCCTCTTTTTGATTATGTAGTCTATCAGTCTTGCAGCCACTCAAGCAGATATGTTAGTCGCCATCTCTAAATGATTTATCAGTCAATTCTGCACAGCTTTCTGAGAGTACCACAGCATTATTTAATCTTGTGTGTTAAATGCTGGGAAAAAAATGATTTGTAAACAAACAGGCAAAAAAGACATCCCTATAGCACACTCGTACCTCTTCTTTCTTTTGATAATTTTTGTAATCATGAAACTGTCTTGTGTATTGGACTAGATGACCTTTAAAGGTCACTTCCAACCAAACCCGTTCTGCTTCTGTTGGGAGGTTCAGGACATTTATAGGATAATAAACAGCTTACTGTTTATTATTGAAAAAGGTGTGTGTTTGTCTACCCACAGGATGATAGACAAATTTCTATCATCCACTGAGGAATATAGGCCCTTATCACCATGGTGACAGCTGAGAGATGTATTCACCATAAAGCATTTGCAATACTACTTGTGTATTAAGTATAATAATTATTAAACAGAAATATAATAAATAGCCTTACCACCTAAACTAACAAGTATCCTTGTCATCCAGACCCTAATTCTCCACATTTCCATTCCCTATGGCTACTACATCTATTATAATGCAGTTAGTCACATTGTTGTTTTATTTAAAGGCTTATTGCACTGTAACTTCCCTACTAAACAGCCTCCTCTACATCTAGCCCCTAAATCACCTCAAGACTGCCTTGTAGGACACTGATCTGACAGTGTGCTGCAATTTAATTGTGGTTTTGAGCTGAGTTTCAGTCTGAGAAGAGGAGACACGATGCATTGAAAAAATGAGAGGAATCACACACTATAGACATTGAGCTGGAAGACAGTGTGACTTAAGATTATGTTACTGCCACAGATTTATTTTTCTATCTTAGGCAAATACTTTGATCTCTCTGCTCTCCCTTCATCCCTTCAGTTCAACAGAGATCTCTGGCTGTCTGTTATGTGGATGCAAAGGCAAGCTCTTTGGGGAATGGAAGCATCTCACTGTGTTCATCTAAGACTTGGTACACTGAGATTCTAACCTCAGTAAGGCACTCAAGGAACAAGTGACATACAAACTAAACCACAAAAATGCTTACTGACCTGAACTATGGTTAGTTATCTCAGATGGCAGTGAACAGATTTTATACCCACAGGAAATAATTCAAAGAAGTTTTTATTACAGTTAATTCTTTGTGTCAGACTGTTATAGCAGTGCCTTACGATTTCTACATATGACACAATCAAGCTTATACAGGATATTTTGAGTTTTTTTCTTTTCTTTTTTAACCACACAAATTTTTCAATTGCCCAGCAGCAGAAGTGAATAGCAGGTGCGTGGCAGCCAACTCACTTCTTGGGGATGTGTTTTAGTTACCAACATAGCACCAGCAGCTGACTGAAGCTGCCTTTGTTGCTCATGTAGCAATTTATTTCATTAAGCTTTCCCATTCTTGAGACTGAGTTTGGATTCAGTCCATGTTAGTTGACACCAGGGTGGTATACAGAATTAAACTTTGCAAATCTCACAAGAACAGCCTTGTAAACAAAACTTCTACTACAAAGACATCTTTACATTGTAGACAAAGCCAAAAATCTGGCCTATACTGACTGCAGAAACTAAAGAGACTGCCTTCCCACTAGCAGGAACTTGATATAATACTAACCTTTGCATGCAGTGCCACGGGAATGGATACCTATAAACTGCTTTGTAAATTGCAAAGAATGAGCCAATCTTGAAGCTATATAAGATTAGCACTAGCTGAGAACTACCTGTGTGAGAATAGGGGATTATATCTATTCAACTTCAGCTGGAGAAGTATGAAATTGAAGCATCACTAAGAGAGTCAGTGCTATAAATGGATACCAACTCTCATGTTTCTGTATTCGAGTTGAGGGACCAAGGAGATAACTTGTATGCTCTTGCTGAAGAAAAGGTGCAAGTAATATTCCAAATACATAAACTAAGATCCAACAAAAGCAACATCTATAGTGATTTCTGTACACATACATACAAAGAGACTAGGACATGGGAAACCACACAAATGTTTTTGTAAAACATAGCTTCATAAAACCTCAACAGTTATAAATCACAGATATAAGCAGTGTGTCATGGACCTGAAGAAATAACATTTTAGCCCTGACACATGTGCATCAACAACAATCACAGTAAACAGAACAACTTATATTTTGGCTCCTTTTTGATGTGCTTCTGTATGGCATTGTTCACTGATTTGGAGGGGGGGGCAGATAAGACAATTGGTAAGGAAATGCAGGTTCTGTGAAAGGAGAAATGAAATATGAAGAGGTCATATAGGAACAAATGACTGAAACTACTGCATTTCTAAAGTCTTGTTTTATTGGGTCAGTGTATTTATTTTCGATAATGGGCTAAAAGTGTCTGGTAACCTTACTGGAAAAAATAAACCTGTATGTGTTACTTTTAGCCAATCAACATATTTCTCCTATAGAGATGCCTCAGTGTTAATCTGTGCCTTTTGGCTTCACCTTTAATTTTTCAGCAAATTTCACTGCATTACTGCTGCAAATATCACAGCTGGCCTTCCACCCTCTGCCTTCCCCCTCCCCTTTTCATACACTACGTTGACAAATCAGGTGATTTCTCTGCCCAAAACCTCTCACATCTGCATGTGCCCTGAGCTGTCCTTCAGTGCACTGAAACACACTTTTGACTTGCTTGGGCTGTGGACCAGGGCTTCGATCCAGTCTAAGTAAGTATTCATATAAAAGTAGATCTCTGGTGTTAAGGAGTAGGTGGGAAGGAATGAAATCATGAAGATACGATTCTGATTTAAGTTTACTATTTGATACTTTCCCCAGCTGTCAAACAGAAGTTTGGGAAAACCACTGAGAGAGGCAAAAAAATCTCCTTTTTTAACAAATCTGAGGTGTCCTTAAATGCTCAGTGCACAGGAGAGTGAAAAAAAAATCGCAGTAGCTGTTTTAAAACCTCACACAGAGGAGGCGGATAGCAGGAACTCTGCATGCATCTCATGAATGTTCTACTTTCCCCCTTTGAATACAGAGATCAGTCTTGGACGGAGTGTTAAAGCCTTGCCATGAAGGGCTATTCTTTGCTATTACTTTAGGCTAAAACAAAAGACACTTCAGGAGATACAATCATTGCTGCCTAGTTCCTTTTCCTGGGCTTCTACAATGGGCCCCAGTTCTTTTTCTTTTTTTTCTCTTCCACACATCTTTCTCTTATTTTTTTTCTTCTGTCCTTTTACTCTTTCTTTCTGCCTCATTGAATCCATTAAGGCCTTTATATGGCCTGCTATTGAGAAATAAATTTTCTTTGGGACTAGTGACTGAGTCTTAACTGCTGGCAAGCAAGGCTTAACTCCTGATGGGAGGGCAGAGAAAATGATGGGTAAAAGGTATGAAAAGTCCATCTCTGAATTTGGGGTCTTTGAGCGTGCCAGATACCTTGCAGTGTCTTGCTGGTAATCAGCTCAAGGAAAAGGAACATCCTAATCCTAGCAGTTTTTCCACCTGTTTCACACATTCGTCTTGAAACACTGACTTATCTTTCTGCTCATATTTTCAACCAGATCCATATAATCAATCTTTTCAATTATTTTCCTTGGTTTAGGTCCGCATGCCAGTCCTTTTTGCACAATTGTAAATTAGAAGGCACTCTGACATCAACAGAGATGCGCTGCTATGAAAGAGATGTAAAATTGGGTCCTCTCTCAATTAATACAGAATTATCCACAGCCAGAAATAAAAGCACTATTCAGGTCTGCCAATAGTGTGATAATCTATTTCAAAGACACTAAAGCTAGATTAAAACAGAGCACACTGCAGTTTACCCCAGAACCAGAACAGACCTGCGTGCAAGCTGAAAAACCTAACACTCCAGGGTGATAAACTAGGTTTTATACATGTGCACAACGCAAGGGAAGCATGTTTGCTACAGAGGGGCCAAGCAGAGGCTGTCTGAGGACAGAGAAAGAAAATCAACCCATGGCCCTATCTAGCATAGGAAAAGAAGTCTGCATACAAACAGGCCAGCTTAAGCAGGTATGTGCAGGCTGGCATAGAAACTGCTGGCCCTCCCTGCCTTTCCTGTGGTGGGAAGGTCTGTGGGGTCATTCTTTTGCCATAGGGATACATTCTAACAGTGACGGCCTTGGGAGATGATTTGCAAAATCTAAGGCTTGGAATGAAGGGGAAAAGCCTTCAAATCTTGAAGTTCTGAGTAGCTGCTACATAAAATTGAAAACATCTCAACTATCTGAGAACTGTATAAATCATTCACAAAATATAAGGAAATACGAGCTGGGGGTGAAAAAAAAAAACCATGAAAAATAATTTACTGTTAGTGTGCCCTCTATTGTCTCTAGCCTGGATAATGAAGTTCTCTGCGGGGTGAACAGTAAAACATCCATAAATCAGCACCCAGCACTGCAAATGCAGGTGAAGGATGGAGCATGACTATAAAAAGAGAGGTAAGGGGGGAATGTGTAGAGTTCAGTAGTGAGAGATGACACTACACTCAGCCAGCCAGAGCCTGAGAGCTTACATTTTGCATTTTAAACTGTTCACACAAATTCTGGGGTTTCCTTCAAGAGAGAAATGAAAAATAAAATGTAATAATAGTTAAGTACAGTTGCAGGCTTATTTTTTTTTTCTAGTAATGCATAGCAAGGAGTTTGATTTGTTGGAATAAACTCTTAACAGCTCAGGTGTCTATTCTGTATTGAACTACTCAGGCCTATCAGAAATGCAACCTGGCACAGAAAGTCTTCAGAAATACTATAGAGTGAAAAAAACAGGGCTCTACACCTTTAGTTAAACCTTGCTAAAATGGAGATGCTAATTAAATATATTTTAGTACATTTCATTGGCCATCTTATTTATTCATTATGAATGGTCTTACAGTTTTCACTGATTGTTTCCTGCCCATCACATTCGCAGAATAACAATAATGTCAAAACTACTTACCAAGCCATTTTTCTGTTATTGTTAATAGGTCTATGCCAAGATGCCCCAGTCAAACAGGCTGTACCTTACTGTTTTCTCTTATCTCTGGTCTTTTAGCACATAGAATTAATACAGACTTCCATAAAATCTCTTGACAATTTACACTTAAATGGCCCTTCACTGCATTCAGCTCAGCAAATCAGACTGATCAGTGGAACTAATTAAGAAGTAAGGAACAGTGCAGCATTGGGAAGGACAACAGCCATGCAGTTACAAAACGAATTTCACGAAGTCCAGCTCAAGATCTTCATATTGATCACAGCTATAAAATACACTTAGCATCCTTTACAAGACTCTTGTCTAAATTCTACATGTAAAGCTTAAATAAAACACTCAAACCAGGAAAAATCTGGGAGTCCGTATGGAATCTAACCAAGTTTGTCAAACATAACATTTAGAATGAGACAGGCTCCCATCAGAACCATTAAGCAGAAAAGAACTATGGAGAACATCACAGGTAAAGACACTATGCACATAGAAAAAAGAAAAAATTCAATACAATAATCATAAAATAACAAATTATGCCATCACCTACACATATTCAACCCAATATCCTGCTTATCTGTGGTAGGTAAAACAGTACTGCTTCTCCTTTAAGAAAAGGAAGTTCTCTGCTTTGCTAAGGTGTTTATAACTTTTCCAGTGATGTCATCATATGTCAAGTGAAATACTGCAATGAATAATGAAAGTGACAACTAAAAAAAAAAAAAAAAAAAAAAATCGAGTGCCTCATACTTTTACATTTATATACAATAACTACATCACCAAGCAAGCTTGCAAGGTCATTTCTAATAGTTTACAATGATGAACTACAAATTATTTTCTTAACCAAACAGTATTTTTTGAGATGCAATGGATAATATGAAGCTATCCAATGATAAATTAGGAGAAAAGTCATAAATGTTTCACGAGGAGATACTGTGTAATCATTAATCTATTATTTTAGCTTTTGACTTGCAGGACTATTTAATCAAGCATCTTAGACAACTCATGTTTATGTAGAGGGAGTAGCTGTATCAGTGCTTTTTCTTATGTAGCACTTAAACAGACGTGAGCACAGCAATACTTTTCAGCAATGCTTTCTGTGCTATGGTTAAGAGAGTACCTACAGGGTGAAAAGAAGCAGCAAGTGATAAACAGAATCATATTAATGTCTTCTAGCATGTTTTCAAGTCAAAGCTTGATGAGACAGTGTGCAAGACATTTTCAAAGTTGATTATAATCTGAAAAACCAAACAAATTTGTTTTAGAGCAACATCCACAGCTTTTTACAGGGGACACAGCCTCTTAGCTCTGGGTCTACTCCTCTAGATTGTTTTCTAGACACTTGATACAGGTGAAGGAGTTGATGCTTTCTGCATGTTCTTGTGTCAAGTCAGGACAACACTCCTGACCTTACCTTTCAGCATCATCCTCTATTTTATTAGCCTCTCCTTTTGTTGTACTTTTAAAGTATATCAAGTGGAGACACAGCATAAACTTAACACACTCTAAGATGAGGTATGATGTTGAACTTCAGGGAACTCAACACGAAGAGTAGGAAAGGATCAAAAGATTCAGAAGTCAGAATCAGACAGAATAATATTTAGTGATTACTGAAGCCTATCTCTATGATACGGAAACTAGTTCCAGACAAATGTGAAGAACGGACTCTTTATGAGCCCTCTTCCAGATGATCCTGAAACAATGTGAAAAGGATTTCTCATCACATATTGGCCAGGGGCTAACGAAGAAGTACAAAACAGCGTGGAAGAACTATTTGGCTTTGGCTCTAGCAAAAGAATAGAAGTATAGTCTTTATGATACTAATGAGAACTCATTCAAAAAGACCCAAAAGATATATGAGTCTTGGTCTTAGTGGTCATACAAGCAGTGTGATATTCTAATACCAAATAACAGAAAATCTTGAAGGTACACAACAATATTCTTTTAATACTTCATATCAGAAAATGCTGACTTTGTGCCAAGTCATATAATGACGAAGCCTGACCTACAGTTTTACAACAGACGTTAATTTTTTTGTTTGTTTACTAAATGTTTCGCAGACCAAAAGCAATTTCCCTCCAGCTAGCCAGATTTTTTTCAAATTAGTGTTACCCAGAAAAATTATATCAGAAATAATTACACTTATCAGTGTTACACAAATTTCTTTATGGAAAGGTGTCGGAGAGCAAATTGGAACGCACTGTAAATCTGAACGCAGTTTACTATTTTGTAAGGAACATAAGCTTTTTCTGTTGTATGCTTTTTGTAACAAAACCATTATTTAATGATGTATTCTATTGCCATAGAATACATAGCAAAGCAAAGAAAATGATTTGGGGTACAAATTCATATGGCAATATTATATGTTACGAATGTTCTGTAAGATGGAAGCTGTCTTTTTGGCAATGTTTATCTATAATATCTAGGTCCAACTCTTTCCAATAAGACTAGGGCAGTTTATGGCATTTATTACACAACAAATACTCACTGCCTAAACCAGCCTTTGGATCCAAATCTTAGTCATTATTCTATTAGCTTCCTTTTTACAAGGAGTTTTGCTTTTCTCTTTGTGGCTTGCTTTCAAACATAAGATACCACAATTAAAAATGCAAAGCTGGTGGTATGGTAAAATGTTCTAATACCCATACTTGAAAAATGATAGCAAGACTGCGGGTTGCTTTTAAACACTTTTGATTCAACCCTTCCTCATCTACAGAGTGGGCAGAAGTAGTGCTCTTTTATACAGCACAAAGAACAGAAGCAGCACATCATGCAATGGTATTATAAAGACATGAGCAAGTTTGGTCAGTTGTCCATGGCTGCATGACATACTGTATGCTGATTAGCTGCCAATCCCATTCATGAACAGGCCAGTGATGCTGACTAGGAAAGAAAGACTCCAGAAAAAAAACCATCCAGCTCTTAACTTAGCTTATTAATACAGAAGTATTTTCAAGTCATTTTGCGTGCATGAATAATTGCAGGCACTCAAACCCATGCTACGTAGTAACACAGATGATACAAAAATGTGTTTTAATCAGGAGTGGATGACAGAAATATAACAAGCTAAGCAAAAACCCGTGTAATTCAGTAACAAAATTAAATACTAAAATGAACCTACACGTAGGAAAAAAGTATTTAAAAAGTGTCTCGTACCATGAGGACAATTAAGCGTTGGAATAGGTTGCCCCAAGACATGTGAAATCTCTGTCCTTGAAGGTTTTTAAGATGCAGCCAGTCAAAGCACTAAGAAAATCGTTCCGAGTTCAGTGTTGATCCTTTTTTGACCAAGAGGCTGGACAGAAGACTTCCCAAGATCCCTTCCAACCTGTACAATTTTGTGATTCTATAAATCCACATACCTGACAGGGTTCCAAACTAGCAGTATCACCACCAGACAGGGATGTATTGATGCATTTAAAAAGTAAGCAAGATGCTTGAACAGTAAAGGAATGGACTGATGAATAAGACAGAGACTACCATAATGCCTGTATATAACTCTATAAGTCTACCAGCCTCCTGACTTCAAAAGGAATTGTGCAGAAGTTGCTACAAGTGAGGAGTCACTATGAGCTCAGAGGATTGATCACTGTCTGAAAAAACTCATATACTCTCATTAAAAAAAAAAAAAAAATATATATATATATATATATATTAGGATTACTTCCTTCAGCAAGCAATTTAGGAAAAATAGATCAGGAACTTCTGGTCCCCCTTTCTCAAAGTTTAAAGCACAAGGACATTTAGTTGAATTAATAAATAGATAGTCAAGATCCGAAAAAGAACTGGTTCCTTGGTACCTGAAGATTTCATGAAAGTTATATGAAGATCAAAAATTAGCAAGACTTAGCAACTATGTAGGTATATACATTATAGAAATACCCAGAATTGTCATAATTAGCCATCAAAAATACCTTGGAAAAATAAGATACTAAACCAAGCCCTAATGATCAGAGTCTAGAATGATACTTTAAATGTTTAGAAAATTAACTTTCTTCAGCCTTCTACATAGTTCTTCCCTCACCTTTGGAAGCATTTGATGCTAGCTACTGAAAATACTTCTGCATAAGACAGATATCATGTATTATCAAGCTCAGCAAGTTGCAGTATACACAATTCATCATGATAACATCACATTGCTATATTTTTCTCATTTGGATTTTGAGTTTCTCATTCAAAGACCCGGCATTTAGTATATATGCAACATTTTAAATGTGAAAGCTAGCATGCAAATAACTTCAGATCTAAGATTGAATAATTAATGGAAAGAACCTCACAAAAGACACAAATACATCTCTGCTGAAAGCTGCCAGAACCACCCAAAATTATTTTGATATTACATATCTGTTGGAAGTGCAAACTAACAAGTTTTGTGAGAAAGTCATGACTTTCAAGAACAATAATGGAAACGTTTGAAACATCTCGTTAACAGTGTCACAAGCACTTCATTTGGAGTTAAACTTTATGTTAGATTTAATATATTTAATATCTTAAAATATTAAATATTCATAATCTGAGTAGATGAGTTCTGTACTAGTGCTAGTTGGAGAATGATGGTTTTATTTTATGACAGCTTTTAAGGCTTGGATTTTTTTTCACTATGCCTTAGGATGCAGAGTAAAAAGAGGAAAAGAGTAAACCAACCTCTTGAATATTTTACAGAGCACAGCTGTATAAAGATGTTAAGTCTCCCTCTCCCCTTCTCCATTTTGTCTCTTTTTGTTTCCCTTGTCCTCTTTCCAACTACTCTGTCCTACGGACACTTTCCTTTGAAAATGTTTCCAAAGGTGATGAAACTTTAAGAAGTTTTGTGCTTTGAATAAATGTGTTATTTCATTGAAATTACTCAATCCAGTTAAAGTATTTAGCAAATTGAACAGGCCAGCCTAAAAACACTTTTAATATTATGATAAAAATCTAGAAGTCAATTTTAAATGTTTCCTGGAAATGAGCATATAATAAATTCAATCTAGTGTGAAGGACTATGTTTGGATGAGCTTAAATATGAACTTTTGAAATGCCAATACATCAGAAATTGAAACTGCAGCCCAGAAGACTGCTCTGTCACCTATATTTCAGCGCATTTCATTCCTTTGTAGCACCCACAACACCTGACTGCTATGTCTTGGTTTAGCTGGTCTGGGAAGGCAGCGAGATGGCACAGATTTCCAGTGACTTTGGCTGTAATACGTGGCAAGTGTAAGAATATTAAAATTGTTAAACACATCTAAAAAGTGAACTTATGTCCAGGGGAAAAAAAAAAAAACCAAACACATCACTGGAAAACAATTGCAATGTCACACATTCATCTAGTAGAAAGCTTCCCTTACTAATTACAGGAACAGAACTGGAAAAAGAAATGATCAATATTGGCTATGAAAGAACCTTACTGCATGTTTCTTGAGAAGCAATGGATCCTATGCATAGGCAGACTGCTGAATACCACAGGAATTCCTAAGGAACACAGGAATCTACCAGTCTGCTTCCTCATGATTTTGGAAACAGAACTGCTGCTTGTGGTAAACCAATCTAAATAGCGTGAATATATGATGAGTTTACTTCTTACAGGACCTTGATCTAATTTTTTTAAGCTTGAGACCTATAAAAGCTGAATACTGGGTATTAATTCCATTTTGTTTGCACTTCTGTTGCAAGACTGATAGTTATTTCTGCTTAGTTGAAAAGCTTATTATCCCATTTCAAGTGGGCAAGACATGTCTCTTTCTCAGGCTGTTTCACCTAACCTCATCAGAAAGGTGGTTATCCAAACGACACTGAAATAAAATCAAATAAAATTTATTCCACCTACCAGTGATCTGAGGTTTTAGCTAAGCTATCAAGGAAAAGGAAAAAAAAAAAAAAAAAAAAAGTCAAACAGGTCAGTTTCACTTTACTTCCAAAATGCAAGATCTATTTCTGGGGAAATGGTATAAGCTGAAGGAATCTCGTGTGATATGTATATGAATAACAATAAAAATCTGAATGTAAACCACAGAAATGCAGAGGTGTAAAATATATCCTTTCCAAAATCACTAGAGCCTCTCCCTATCAGCGAATGTTTTCTCCAATGCTATTTTTCTTAAGTACAGCGCAGTTTTGCACAACCTTGCATGCATGCACGCATGTGCATTCACAGTACATGCTTTTTTCTCCACCCTTGGGTCAGATTATGCTATGGTAGACTAGATCTCCATCTTCAGACATTCTTTCAGATGGAAAAAAAAATTAGTTTTGCTCAGTCTCATTTCTTCACTGCCAGCTGTAGCTCCTCAGACAAGTCTAAACCACTTTTGTACCTCCCTGGAGTGCACGCTTCAAAGACATATGGACATCTATCTTGTCATTCTCTTATATCACCTTTGCTTCTCTATATTTTTCTCTTCAGGTTTTTTTCCCCCTCTTTCCTCTAAACTATTCATGCTTATATATATATCCCCAGACAGTCTTTCTCAGCATTTTTCCTGCAGTGACTTGATAAAAGTAGGGCTGCATAAATCTGTGCATCCAAATACTTAGATGAAAAATGCAGTACCAGATTGACTGACACAGTTGGCAAATACAGACAGAATTCAACAAATAGTTTCAGCCAAAATTTTGATAGGAAGAAGGATGTGTGTGGTTGAGAAAGCTGAAAAATTTCACTCTGACATTTTCTAAATTAAAAAAAAAAAAACCAAACCAAACCAAAACCAAACCCCCAAAACCAAACCACTCAACATTTCATTTATAAACGTAGGCTACTAAACCAGAAACAAAGAAAAAAATCCAACCACACTTCCAAGCTAAGTAATAAACAATTGAAAATTAAATGCATAAAATGTTTCAATCCAATTTTTTTCCTTGTATTCTTTGGTTCCAACATGAGAAAGCAGTGCTTTTTTTAGACACATACCCCCCCTCCAGAACTATGGCTCTTTTCCTCTCTCTGTTTAGTAGATTAATCATATATTCTACTCTGAACTACATCTGCTACTACTCCAGGGGCAACCTCTCCATCATCCCATGACTTACTTAGGCTGTGAAGTAGTCTCTCCCTGTTGGGTGTCCAGTATGGAATGGCATTCCCTCAAAAAGTTACAAGAGTACTAGATATTTCTCTTTTTTTCCCTAATATGTCCATCTTTATCTCTGAAGTTTTTTTTCATTATTTCTGCTTTTGGTGTTCCATTTGCTTTTGTTTGCATTTGCATTTGTTGTAGGTTGCTTATACTTCTAAATTCTCTCTGCTTATGTGTGTAATTTACTTCTGTCGCTGAGAGTTTCAACTTCTATCAGTTTGGAACAAAATTCAACTTTTGGATACCTCGTGCACAGAAATCAACACAACCCAGTATTTATTTCAGGGTTCAAGAACTGGCCAGTAATGTAGTCTGCTAAATTAACCAAAACCAAACCAAACCAAACAAAACAGCCTCATCTAACAGAATTAGGGAAAAAGCAAATCATGAAAACCAAGAGGAGCAAAACAGTGGAAAGTATGACTGATTCTTAATTACCTAGTATTACAATTTATATAGCCCCAAGTACAGTTACTTATCGCAATGCAAGATGCATGTGAAATTCTACCATTCTGATTCAAATAAATATAAATGACAACACAGGTTTGGAGCACAAGAGAGTCATAATACAGCTGATACGCAGAATTTTAACCCCACCTTTCCAGTAGACTTTGTTCCTTTCCAAATGCAAAAATAGCAGATAGTCCAAGCAGCAAGGAGGCACAGTGCAAGTTCCCAGCGAAGATTCCCAATATGTTCAATTCCATCAGATATAGCTAGCACCCTTCGTCTTCCACGAAAAAAAAAAAAGATAATAATAATAATGAAGCAAAACAGCATTACATATAAAACACGGCTAAAACCAAATCAACTTCAACCAAGGAGACTCCTAGTTACTGAGTATTGAAAATGCACAATGCTAAGATAGAAGAGACAGAAGAAAAAAAATAGAATATTCTCAGTGGATTTTACATCTGGTTAAAAATAAACAAATATTTAATTTTTCCAGGTCAGTGACAAAATAGAAGAGATTTAAAAGTAGCTTTTGTATAAAATAAAATTCAAAGAAAAAAACCACAATTTTTTTAAATTAATAACTGACATATATAAGCCCAAATAAAACACAATAATAATTTTTCTAGATTTTTTTTAGATTAAAAAAAAATTACTGTTTTTTTAGAAAAAATTCTAACCTTTATTTTTACCCTGTAACATTTATTTTCATAAATTTCCTTTTGTAATTGGAACTACAATTTTAAAACATTTATTTTCAAAACTGTCAAGCATCATGACATTCTCCAGATGCATTTTATTTGGGAAATGTTAACATTAAAATGTTAATATTTAAAAAAAAATAAACTTTTTCTGTGAAAAGTGGTCAGCAAAAATATGTATTGCATTTACTATTTGAAAATAGTGTATTTGAAATACTAAGACTCAGTTCTAAAAACGTAAGTACTCATATATTTTAGGAACATCCCTCACAGCTCATAGTCCAGGCCTGAAGTATTTACGAACTTAGTAAACAAGATAGAGTGAAGAGTTTGGGGGTTTGGTTTTTTTGGTTGGTGGGTTTTTTGTTTTTTTTTTTTCCCCCAAAGAATTTGGGAACAGAAAAATCAAGTGAATTGCTAGTATTCACACAGGAAACCTGTAGAACCAGGCTTCAATGCTAGTTTCCAGAAATCTGGGCTAGCATTTTATTCACGAGAACAATTTTTTTAATATAAGAATGATGCTCTTATCTGGGAGATGCACTGTCCTTTTATGCCCTTTTATTTTTACTTTAAATAAACACTCAGATTAAACAAAATGTGAATTATTTACCAGCCCGTAAATAAAACACGGGTACTCCTGGCTGTATGGATGAAGAGGTTAAAAGCAAGAGCAAAAATTTATTCCTATAGTTCTCAATGATTTCATGAATTCTCTTCAGATTTTTCAATTTCTATTAAGCCTGAAAGAAGCCCTATAGATAATTAAAAGACTTTTTTTCAGGAATCTCAATTTTCCAGAACAATAAAAGTATGACTTAACTGGTATGTGAGGTCAGAAGTTGATATGGATTTAAATTCCATACATTCAGAGTTTTGGAAACACTTTATAATTTTTAAACAACTTAAAGCAAGCAATTGGTCATTTACTAATTATATACACAGAATAATTCATTTCAGTTATTCATGCCTTTTATCGGCTTAATCAAATCTCTATAGGGACTGGTCACAGCTCATTCCATGTGTGTTTCCATAAATATATTTGCACACCTGTATGCACACATATACACATTCATGTAAAAGTTTAGAACATTCAACCTTACATAAACTATCCCAAGAAAAGTTTTCCCTGAAATCTGTTATTACGTTATCTGTACAGCCTCAGAGACCCTAGACTTACACTACCCTCCCACACAGAGACATTGTGAATGAAAACAAGTGAACTCAATTTCACATGTACTCTGAAACAGTTAAAACCCTATAATAACAAACACTGTATTATATGTATAATTAATGTGCATATATTTATACAGATAATGTAATTAATTACAATAAAATATATTTAGGTTAAGAGGAGTATTAAGTTAAAAAAGTCCAACCTGCAATTACCCATATGAAATAATTCTTCTTTTTGCATTTGACTCAGTCATCGGCTGAGGCAATCAATTCAGAGAGTATAAAGTACAATCACGTAATTCAAGGCCATGCCTAAAATAACTAAATGTTGGGGCTACCTGGGGAGGAATCTGATCTGGTTCTCTCTGCTTTCATCAGCAGTAGGTTGAGGATGAAGGGAAGTTCCTTCACCTGCCTCTAATGATGGAGTAGGAAGACGGAGACAGTCAACAGCTGGTGATAGGGTAGAAAAATGAAAAGTTCTATCACCAAGTCATTCAGATGGCCATGTTGCAGAACCTATTCAGTCTTTCACATATTTCAAGAGCTGCAGTTGGTGTTCCTGCTGCAGCCCTGGGGTGCAGCCATTTACAATGTATGCGCTAGAAGTTCACTGCTTAGCTAAGGCAGGACAAGATTTAACAGGTTAAAGAAAAAAACAAAACAAAACCAAACCTGAAGCCTGATGTTTGTTGTCTTATTTTCCAATGAATATACAGGTAAAATATCTTTCCACTTTAAAAAAAATAAAAAAAAAAGGGGGGGGGGGAGATTACACAAAATTTTTGCAATAGAAAGTGTTATGCGCTTAAATGTAAAATTACTGCCACATCATCCAAATTTCCTCCTCATCCAGTAACCAGCTTTATTCTGCAAAGCTTCTGCCATCATCTAGTTAGGAAGAGAAGTGATCTAGCATAGAACACCCTCAGCTAGCTAAGACCTGCAAAGAACCTAAAGAACTGTCATCAAAACATGTTCAAAAATGAAGAGAGGTAGCTTTTAATGAAGGATATATTTTAATCGGGAAGAGGAAGCACATATTTCATATCTACAGTCTAGAACGGAAAATAACATCACTGAGCCATAATTATACAAGAAAGGCTGATGAAATAGATACTTAAAATACACGTTCTTCTAAGCAATATGACAGGTGATATCATGTGGAATTTGACTTAGGATGACATCCACCCTCTTTACAAATTCTCATTCAAAAAGCAAAAGAAATCCTTGAATTCTTAGCTCACCTTGAATATTAGTGTGTTACTTGCAAGAGAACCACGACAAAAAGTGGTATAATATGATTAAACAGGGTCTAGGCAATAAAAGGCCAATGAGTGTGTACTGACAACTATGGATATGGCTATCCATAATGTCTATGGATAACCATGTTGAAAGGTACATTAAGGGTGGATAGCCCACCACAGAAACCTGATGACAAAGCAAAGAACAGGTATTCACAAAGTGACCTATTTTGATTGCAGGTACTAAAAGGTTTCTTTTTAACCAAAAACATTTTATAAATGGACTAAATAGCCTTAAACTATGAATTATTGTCATGGAAAAGAACTAGCCAATAAATGTCTTAATGGTCCTCATTTGGGCACCAGTGTTTCTGTGAAGAGCCTACCAGACCAACGATCTTAACCCACCAGTAACATTTCTGCCCTGCCAGGATTAAGGAGGAACAGCTTTGACAAATGCAGCTTGGTAATATCAAGAAAACATTGTTGTAGAGTAAACAACTTTGACCTTCTGCAACCCAAAAAGAAAAGAAAGCAGCATGTTATCAGCCTGTTGGCACATAGCCTAATATACGGTCAGCACATCTACACAGTATATATCAGCAATATGGAAATCACATAGTTTTGTTGTGAGTCTAAACATATCCAACCTTTCTGCAATGACACATAAGTGTACATTACCTATAATTTCCAGTTTACAGTTGCAATTGATTTTTTATTTTATTTTTGAGAAGTATATCGTATACTTATATAAAGATGCAGGTTGGAAAGAGATTGGTCTGAGTTCAGTTTGAACTTCACAATCAGATTGAGAAAAACTCATAAGCAGGGGCAGCCTGAAGAATTTTAATTGTTGTTTGCTTAGAAAGGTTCTAAATTTTAGTTAAGTGGCATACTACATTTTAAAATTAATAGTATTTTTTTTTAAGATGCAAAAAAACCCCTAAACCAAGAGAACATACAATCAAAAAAAAAAAAGACCAAAACAAAATGTTTGTTTGGGCCACAATAATTGTGAAATGGAAACTTTTTTCATTTAGCTTTATTTTTACTGAAAAAATAATGAGCAAATTGCCTTATGTTTCAGTCAAACCAATTTTTTTTCTGGCTATTTAGGCGATATGTACATATGCACCTAAACATAAGCAGCATTTCTTTTCCAAAATAGGGAAGTGTGAACACATGTAAGATGGCTGCAGTAACGCAAATCAATGCTATGGAGAAATCTGTAAGCTTATTCAGCTACCGGATGCCATACAGCCATGCTAACACAGCACTCTACCTGGGCTAAGTATTACAAGTAGTTACTTGCCTGTAACACATATACCATGGATATAGCTGTGCTGCTGTGGTACATGAGCTAGCCAGTTCAGGCAGCCTGGAACCTCTGCACCAGACTGTCGTATCATGTAGGTATGAACTTCATGACAAAACCTCCTACAGGACAAACCCCCAGCAACAGGAATGGCTCCTGGAGGATTGGTAAATTTATTTAAGAGAGGGTGGCAACTTTCCCACTTGAAGATTTGTGCACATCTATGTGGATGATGAACTGCATCACACCAGTCACTACTTCCCGTGAATGCCACCTGCCCAGTCTCATGGTACCTCTCAATACTAATTTCCTGCCAACAGTTATGTATAGGGTTACAATCACTCCTCAACTTCCAGACCCATAAATGTGTCAACTGAGATATCAATCTTTATTCAGCTGTCTTGTAGTGTGGTTGCTGAACTGCATGCTGTGGGAAAAAGACACGGACAGCTTTCAATAATAATTCCACAGTGCTGCCACCGCATTGCAAAATAGTGAGTATGATGGAAGTCTATGACTGATACATTGGCATACTCAGGGCTCAGACAGAGCTTCCAGAATTACTTTAGACTCACACCATAATCCACGTCCAGCTGTCAAAGTAATCCATTTCAGCAGGCAGTCACTTGAATTACTATGCTGTTCTTCCTAACTGCATAACAACTTCTTAATAAATAAACATTATTACACTTTCTCTCTCTCACAGTTAGAGTGTTTCACACACCAAAAGACAACTTTGTCATAAGAACACAATTCTCAGTGAAGATTTGAGATGAGGATTTTTAAAAGCAACCAGTTTCTGGAAGCTGTCTGCAGAAAGTCAATGCTCAGTCTTTTCTGAATGCTCTGTGACAAGTCTCAAATAGCAGAGACACCTACCTTACCCATCCAAAAAATCTTGGCCTGATTCTTTTGTAAAGAGCGTCATAGAAAGTAAACGGCAAATTAATGGCCTTGACACAGTTATCCCTGCTGCTTCCATTTAAAAAAGACACATGATGCCAATCAGCTTGAACTGTTAGCACCATAATGAGTATTTAAATATACTGTACCAATGGCTCCTATATACTGAAGTGCTGTAAATTGTTTTGTATTTTCTTTATTGAAGCAGAACAAAGGTTTAGTGTTTCCCTTAGAAAGTAGGCAGCAACAAGCCCAGAACATATAATTAAACTATAACATACAAGGTATGCAAAGAATAGATGCAAGGAAGAGAAAGTCTTGCTCAGAGGCTCAGTGATTTCCTCAGCAGGCACAACGCCGCTCTCCCTAACGCCAGGGCCTTAGCTCTCTTGCTCAAACCATCTGAAGCAGCAGCAGCAGATGCTGATTTTGAAAGGAGGTGGCATTCAGAACATGAAATTCTTCTCACAAAGCCTCAATTCAGTCTGACTGTAGACACCCTCATATCTGCTCTTATTCTTTTATCATTCAATTTAAAACAAAAAGGGGGAGCGTTTTAAAAATACATGATTCTCCCCTGCATCCAAGAAGTGAGGTTGATGTATTCAGGGGTCAGAAGATGACAGAGTTGATCACAGCTTCTTGCTCCTCAGCAGTTCAGCTTCTATCTAAAAGCTGCCATGGCCTTGCATAAATTGCACAGACAATGAAAAAAGAGATAATGTACCTTTCACTATGTCTTCCTCTTCTTCTCTTACCACTGCAATTCCCCTACACTACCTTGTTCTCCTCACCTCATAATGCAGGGAAAGATAAAGAAAGAACAAGATCAGGAAAATCACCATTCAAAGCAATACTCCCTGTTTTGAAATAACAAGTATTTGAAAAAGAAGTTCTATAGTGAGTCCTATAGTTCAGCTGGTTTGGTTCATACTTGTGTGGAAAAAACAAACAAACAAACAACCTTTTTCCTTACGTATATCAAGACTTATTAAAGCTAAGGATCTTTAAATAAAATCCCCCAAAATTAAATGAGGAAAAATATCTTAACAGATGTTTCATCGGAATGTCTTGAAACTTTATCACTAGAATTCACTACTGCCACTAGTCTAAGGCCTGAATATATTTTCAAAAAAATGTTGCAAACTTATCTACCTTGCAGGGCATTTAGGGGAAAAGATACTGGGTTCAGAAAGGTTATCTAATGTTTTCTTAATAAATTAAAGTTTCCATAAATCATCATACATTTAAAGAAATAAAAAAAGGTCAACCACAATCCTGATAGAAAAAAGCCCAAGAACCTAGAGGACCACTGCAGCTTCCAGTACAACAAACTGGAGGTAGCTGTAAGTACCCATTTGAACTACTACAGAATGTAAGATCCCTGGTTAGTACAAGCCATTTTAAGCAGAGTAACTTTGAGCATACTGAGTTTGCTGACAACAACTTAAGACTATGTGAAACTTTGCTGTAAAAAAAGATTTGTCTTGCAGAGACACCTGAAGATACAAATCATTAACTGTTTTTTGGATCTCATAGAAAATAGAAATTGATGAGAGTTTGAAAAGATTTGTTGTAGGTATTGAGTTTGGGTTTTTGTTGTTGGTGGTGGTTTGGGGGTTTTTGTTTTGTTGTTTAAAAATATGCAGCAGTTCAGTTTCTTGAACTGACCAATAGCCTGGGAAAGAAGCCAGGGGGAGTAGTGGCATTTGAGCATCTTGAACAGAATATTGAGGGAAATAAGCTCCATTGGTATCAGGGTTAATTTGGAATGCAAAGGTTAACTCAAACCAGAGTATGGTTTTTCATTCAGTAGTAGCAAACTATTAATTCTACACAGAATATTTTGCTTGTAAATAGAAAATTGAATTTAAACCAGAGTGGATTTGTAATGTCTCACAGCCAGACACACTACGTTCGAAGGTTTCACTACCTCTAATCACACATATATAGCTTGACTAAATGTTATCGAAGATTTTTACTTTTCTTCCTATACATAACACAGACGAAAAGTTATAAAAGTATGCAAGAATCTAATGAATAAAAGATAAATTTAAGTGAAATAATAGGACATATATCTGAAGGGTGGCATTCTTTATGTTGCCTGTTAGCTGTCAGAAATGCTGATGTTTGGTCACAGGGGTCACAACTAGACTGAACAAAATCATGACATTATTACTACAGTGTAGATTTATTCTGGTTACAGCTTATAGTACCAAATATTGTAAGCCTATTTTAAGCTTACAGTTTAACTTGAATCAAAATATAAGTGTGGATAAAAACAAATAAACATGGACACAGTTGGGAATAGATAACAGAGCCATGGAAAAATTTCAGCATACTTTAAGTACACATAAAATAATATACTTAGCAAGAAACTAGACAGCATACAATGACCTTTTGGTACCTACATTCCAGGAACATACTGTTGCTAATAGTTACCTCTGTTCTTTCAATTAACATCATTGCACATATATGCCCTAGCAAAATTCAGAAAGGTAAAATCCCATGAGGAAATTAAGGTAAAATCCCATGAGGAAATTATTTCAAAAAGTATTATATGCTTACTGAAAATGTTTTTAATTTGTTTGAGAATGTACTAAAACACCTTTCAATTTAGTAGTTCAGTACATCAGACAGGAAGAAGGGCCCCTCCATTGTTGGAATTACTGTAGAGGGGCTTAGTAGCAGATAACTGCTACTTCTGACTACCGATAGCTGGAAAGTATGGAAAGTAACCTTTTCCATCCAAATTTGAAAACTAGCATTTTGAAAGTCTACAACACTACACTATTGGCTGGGAGAACACTGCATTTTCCTGGGAAAGAGTGTCTTTAATGAAGTGTTCCAATGTGCGGAGCTGTACCAGGCTCTTGAATAGAAAGAGGATTAACTGCTGCCAACACATTGTTGAAAGGAATGTATGGGGGTACTTACTGCATTATTTTGTGATTTGGAAAGCTGAAGAACAGATTCAATCTATTTGAGGAAGGTCCCTTCATGTTCCCTCTTTGATTTGGAGCAGTTTCCAAGACATTTTTCTTAAAAAAAAAACGAAACAAAAACCAATAACAAAAACCACCCAAACAGAGGAGGCAGCCTCTTGAGGTCACTTCTCCATCTGTATCTGTTCAGCCAGGAACATAGGTGGCAATGCTCCTTTTTACTCGGGGCCAGACTCTGTCCTCAGAGCATTCTGTGGGGGATGAAAGGAAAACAAAATGAAGCCACTAAGCAGCAGTAGCGCTACTGTACAGTGGCCTTTCTTATTATGTGTTTTGGTATGCTCCTTTCATCCCTGCAGATTTTTCAGACCCAGTCCATATTTACCTTTTGAACCTTGTTACCAAGCTCCTTGTACAAAAAGCATAACATATTTGAGAGCCAGTGCTGCACAGATTTCCCATCAGTTTAGTAGAAAAGTATCAGTATCTTTCAGACATCCTCTATTCCTGTGTTAAAGTGAGTTTAAGTTTCTATCCAAAGACATGTTTTCTAAACTCTCGTCTTTCTTCCTCTCATTGCACTTTATGCAGTTAATATTCTTTAATTTTTATGAAAACTTATTGGTTTGAGTATTTCATACCCAAATGTATTCAAGTATCGTGTGCAAGCATACAGTTTCTGACATGTGGAAACTCGAGCAGATATTAACTGAATTCTGAAAATGGTGGGATTCACATTCCATGTACCAGAATCCTCTGCGGATGCTTGAACTGCTAGGCCAGAGAGCTACCAGCATCCAAGGTTCTGGTAAACATCTGCATGAAGACAACCATACTGTGGATTGTTGCACTGTTAGATGCCTACTCAACTAGTTAGCAGTCATAAAATCAGTCTCATTTGTATGACCATAATGACTGCAGTACTTCCAGACACACTGGAATGCTGAGATGTTTGCCAGGGACACATAAAAAAGTAAAAAGTGACATTCTTTTGTCACAGAGATCAGAGGCAGCTGCTTATCTACTGTATTTGTGCACATTATTTATTAATGAGAATGTGGCCAACCATACAGCTATAGGAATGGCTTGGAAACAGCTATTTTGAGTTGTTGCACCACCAGCAGCATTTGTTCTCTCTTGTCGGAATCAGTGCAGCTTTCCCACTATCTGATAGAGAATCTTAAAAATCGAATGCTGAGGCTCACTTGACCCTGCACCCTTCCTAGGTAGCAGTGCTGTGGGTTCTCACTCAAGTCAGTGCTTCCTCAACACTTATGATTGCAAGCAGCTTTAAAGGATCTCTCAGGTAGTGAAATTGCTCCTTTCATTCTATTAAAACACTAAGCTCTGCTGAACAGCACACAGAAGCTTTCCTGTACTGAAATACCTTTCAGGGAGTTGCGACATTTCCCTGTGGCTGTCTAATCTGCGCTAATTGTTGCCTAATTTGGAAGAGAGGCTGATCATGCATCCAGACTGCATAACTCAAAGGTGGAAAAATAACAGCTTAAGAGGAACAAAAACTTTTGAAATAATGCTTATTTTAACAATAATACATAAACATACAAGCAGTGATATTTCAGAGAAGGCTCTATTGCTCGAGTCAGTAGTGTCCAGTTTACTGACTACACACACTAAAACTCTCAAAGTGAGGAATAACGGCTAAGAGAATGTGAGTTCACCAAAATTACATGCTTCCCACCTTTCTTTGAATACAGAGTAGTTTCCTCTCAGAGAAAGTAAAAAAACCCCAGTGTTAAACAGAGTATACAAGATCCTAAAGATTTGAGGTCGTATTCTCCACTGCCTTACATACATACTCAATGATAATGGTACTCATATGATAAACTTACAAAATCTATGCTGAATGCTAAATGATATAAAACTCTATGAAACCAAAAGCCTAACAGTTTACTTTGTAAACTTCTCAGGACTTTTTAACATATATATATTATATATAGGAGAAGGTAGAAAGAAAAATTATCTTTCAATAAAATGAACATAAAGAGAGTCTTCTTTTTATTTCCCTAGTCAATTTATTACTGTATTTATTATTCATACTGTTTTCCAAGGTTTCTCTTGTCTGGCATGGTTCGTTATCTCTTGACACAAGAAAACGTACAGAATGGTACAATATTGTTGTAGGTACTAGCGATATCAAAGCTGTGAAATGTTTTTCAGTTTTAAAATATCAAACATCCTGTTCTATACTTTACAGGCCTATATATTAAAAAGTAGCTGCCAAATAAAGTAAAGGGGACTTTCTGAGCTTCACTGAATGAGCAATAATCAACAGAATGAAGAAAAATTCTTGTTAGAAGAGAACCTACCTGATGCAGGATTTTGACAAAAATGTATGGGAGACCTCTCCCTTTTACAGGAAGGGATCATACATTTTAACAGAGATAACCCTTATAATTGTAAGCCCCAGAGTATAATATATACGACATAGTACTCCTATACTACATGTAATACACACTGCATTACCTAAATGAACATCAAAATTTAGCAACACATATGACTCAGGCTGCATATTAAATTGGTTCTGGTCTTACTTGATTCCATATCAAACAATCTCAAACCTTAGTAGGAGTGAAGGAGACAAGCATTCAGAAGATGAACTGCATGACTGGCTAGTGTATGAACCCCCCTTTGGCTTTCTAACCTGCAGGGCTCTGGTTACATGATGATGACATGGGAAAGAATGACATATTGATAATGTTAATATCATATAGTAGGCATATATCTTCAAGGAAGAGAATGCCTTAAAAAGAAAATATTATTTTCAGACTATCTTTTTTCCCCTCTAAATTCTAACATTTAGGAAACTAAAAATGGACTGGTTGTGTCGGGTGTCTTCCAGTGCAGCAGTATGGCAATCACTGAAACACCTCCAGAACAAGCATGGATACAGCTATAAAGTTGAACAAAGGTAATCTTCCAGTGAATTTGTAGCATATTTAGTCACTAAAAGTATATGTTCTTTGAAATGAACAGAGAGAGTGTGGGTGCAGAACTCTCACTGGAAGTCAACATGAGCTGGCACTTTCACTTTTCTGAAAGTTATGTATCCAGAACTGACAAAGGGTACAAGATCTGTGTACAGTACAAACCTCTCTTTCTAAGGTTTCATGTAATGTCTAAAATATGAGATACAATATATCCACAGGTTTCTAAAAGTGCTACAAATAATCCTTGCCAGATGTTGCTGGATACCCACTTGTAGTCTCCAACCATCAGTGCTCAATGATAGAAAGATGTATTTCATCTTTTAGAAGATAATCTACAGATTACAGATTAAAGAATCTGTAATAAAATTCTCTCAAACTGTAAGAATTCTCTTCTGGAAATCCACTTAATTCCATACTTGGCTTTTTTTATTTAAAGCAGCAGAGAGACAATTCCCAGTGGTCATATTATCAAGAATCCCTCCGCTACAGAATTATGGACAGCTCTAAAATATTTACCTCTTACAGCATATTTTCTGTGACCTACACATATCAGAATGAATTATTCCTTATTGAGCCACATTTGCTGCTGTTCAGCCTAGTTCTTTCTTCTTAAAGTCCTGATAGGGTCCACTCATCACCCATTTTTACACTTCTTACCAAATTGAAAGGTAAGATTAAACTCTCCTCAGCAGACTCTTCTCTAAAATTTCTAGTACTGCTTGCAAATAATGACATGTACATCTTGTGTCAAACCCCACCTTATTAAAGTCAGTACTTAAGTTACCTGAATGTAACATGACGCTACTTAGCAGCTACTGTGTATATACATATATTGCTTGTTTTCATTTTTATTATATATATGTGTGTCTTTGTGTGTATCTACAGCAAGAGACAGACAGTGATGGATAAACACAGAACACCCCACTTCTCCGCTAGCCATTCCTAACCTATTTTCCTTCAGCCTCTTTCACTGAATCACATGGCAACTTCTTAACCAAGTCTGAGAGTTTTCTTGGTACTCTCTCAATACATCCAATGACTCCTTCAGAATTTTTGCAGTTTTCCCCCTACTCTGCTCTGGAGAAGTCATGCAGTGACAAAAAACTCCTCTTTATTCACCTTCTGAGTGACATAAATTAGTTCAGCACACAGTAGCAGCTGTGAACTGAAAGCACCTAGAAGAAATGTAAGTCAACCTGATGGCTCTCAAAATTTGTGTTGAGCCTTTTAGACAGTCTCTAGACTTGTACTTGGTTGTTCACTCCTCTTAATTAAACGTTCATAGAAGGAGAACTACAGACCACAAAAAATTGAGAACTGTTGCATGATTTTGTAAAATAGTCCTTGCTAGTGAGCTCTTGCCTACACAGTAATGTAACAAATCAGTGATGGTAAGCTTTTATGTCTTCCACACAGGACAGGCCAATATAAAACCATTACCTGGCTGGCAAAAAAAAAACCCCAAAACCTCTGTCAACATAGTTTTCATACTCACTGGCCTTGTACTAAACCCTGGTTACAAAAAAAATCTATGAAGTGAAACTGCAAAGGAGCAGGGGCACAAGGCAGTAAAGACTAGCTGATAGGTCAAAAGAGAAAAAAGAAAACTGCAAATGTACAGGAGCTATTTTGGGAGGTCCCAAGTCCTTTGTCCACATTTACAGCTACTGGGTCTTCATAAAATATCACTTTCCTGTAGCACTTGCAACTTACAGTATTATTTGTAATTAAATAAATTCAGATAAATTCTACTGGCTCAATTTTTTACTTGTAAACTAAAACCAATAGTCAGCAGAGTCAAAATCATTAAAAAATAGCTGTTGAAGGGACTTCGGGAAGATATCAGTCATTTTCCATTCCACAGAGGACAACTATGCCTACATCATTGTTTCAAGGCCTGCACTGATTGATGTTCTGCAACCTTTATAGGAATTTCATAGCAATATTTAATGAGTCTTCCTCAGGAAGTCCTCCTGACACTGCAAATCAATTTCCCTGCCGCCATATAAGAATATAGTGGAAAACAGTGAAAAAAAATTACCAAAAAAAGGTTTGCTTTTCCCCCCCTCCCCGGTCTGTGTTCACTGTATTTTTTTTCACAGCAAGAGCATCTCTCCTTTGAGCACTTATTTTGACTAAAAAAAACCAAGCAACCACCCTTTCTGTTAATGCCCTGAATCTACAAAGCCATACTTGTGAAATACTCTTAAGAAGTGTCTAATTTTTTTTTTCTTGTGGTGATACTTTTTCAATAGCTAAAAATATATACAGACTTTCTTAATTGCACAGAACTATTTGCTTTATGCAGTACCCATGCTGAGATAGCCAAAAAGTAGGTGAACGCAACTGCTGTTTAACGTGGTTTTCAGAGCTACTTGGGCATCTCTAAAAATCCCTTGCACCAAGGTCCTTAAGATTCTCAGTTTCAAGACAGTAAGCAAATCTAATGGACACATTCTTGGACAGTTGAAAATGACAAAAGCCGCATGCATAGTTACAGAATTCCAGAGGTATTGAAAAATATGTCTTGGAAGAGTTACATGCTATTTGTTTGCACATCTAGTCTTGCAAACCCAATTCCCATGGTAAACTGGTAGAGAAAATACTTACTGGGGTGGGCAACCTTATAAAACATGAATGTAACTTTCCAGCTTGTCCTGTGCAAGATAACTCTCTTCTTTAGGGGAGCTACTGAAGTGGACTAATTAGTTTCAGACAGCAATTGCTGCCAACTGTATCTTACTTTTAGTTTTCTAGAAGATTTAAGTTTGCTTAGGTACAAGTGTCAGAGGATATACAGAATAACTATTAAAGAAGGGGATGAGCTCACTTTTGTATTTGCACAAAACCAGACATAACTGAAAGGAGGTCTTTCAGAAGAAGTCTTCTCTTATACAAGTAACAAAAAAATACATGAGAAACCAATTAAAACCCCAGCAAAGCCAGAAGAAACATGCCTGGTTATTTTGCCATGTTCTGCAATGGACTGATTTGGTTAAGCTTGTCATGGCACAACTAAGGTTTTGCTACTTTAGACCTTTCACTTTTTTTTTTTTTTTATTTCCCTGCAAGCAAACTGTGCTTGTCTCAGATATTTCTTTCCCTACAATATCAGAAAGTGCATGTATAGAAGATATACATGTCTTTAAACACACACTGCTGCATTAACAACAATAATGAAAATGCCCTTATTGTTACCAATTATTTAAAAAAAATAATTTAGCATTCCTTCAGCAAAACTGGGTATGTGACCCAGCAGCTTCTAAAGGTCACAGTTTTTTAAGCATGTTGCTCAGCTCCCTGTGCATGTTTTCCAACTATTAGTAGGTAATAATATTATTGCTAGAACTTTTACAATTGTGTAATTAAGGAATATTTTAAATAGCTCATGTATGACCTTTGCTACAAAAATGTAATTTCTATTTTTGCCAACACTGCAGACCAGAACTTTCCCATATTTTATCGTAGGAACTAACTGAATGCTACAAATTCCCAAAAGACATTCTAAGTAGTAGATAGTGGAAATAAATGTTTTATGAACTATATCTGAAATAATGGTATCATTCTAAAGAACTAGGAAAAAGACAAAATTTGTTCATGGTACCTTCACAATCAAAGAAATGTTTATTATTACCTTAAGTGCCTACAGCTACTGGAGAGGAGTTAGTTACATTTTAAATTTACTTTTCCAAAACATAACAGTGCATCTCCTAACACCAAATTTTTATTATTTAGAACTTCCCATTATAAAATCCTGTTTTCAGATGCAAGTATATTTATTCAGACTCCTACTGTTTAAACAAAGGTTCTTACGATAATTAGCTTCAAAAACATTAATGGCAATTTTTGGCTGCATCCAAAACACAGGCACAGGAAAAAATATTTATTGCAATAACCTGACAGCCTTATTATTGAAGAAAAAGAGAGAAAAGCACATATTGCCAACAGAATTCATCTGGATACAGATAAAATCTTCCTAGGTTCCTCCATCAAAATGCTCTAATGCTGCATACTTACTAACTTTGCACAATTTGCAGAACATCAGGAATAAAAAAAAAAAACCACCTGGAGGACTAGTAGTTAGGCAGACTTGAAGATAAGTTGGAATGAGGCTGTCTGGAGAAGAAGGCCAGTCTTTCTCACACTAGCAGATAGGCATGGGGAGAGGAAGAGAAGCAATGAGCAGAAGAAAGAGCGGTCTATGATTAGCTGGCCAATGAATTTAGGGAGCAGATGAAAAATGTTTAGGGAGTTGAGACTGGAGACCAGTGAACAATCATCCTGAGACTAGATGCAAGTTCAGGGAGTGGACAACTGGCTGGATAAAATGACTGGGACTAGGTGGCTGGAGGTGGGAAGCAGTAATATACTTGATTTAGAGACAAGACAGAAGACAATTTGAACTGCCCAAGAAAAGAGACTAGGATGAATTACAATACAAAGAAAAGACAGCAGTGGGAGGTATATGTGTGAATGCCAGGATTGGATGTAATCCTAGGGAAGGATACTAAACTAGATAGCTGTGGTGGGGATGCCAGGCAGGCACTAGCATGGACCGGGGAGAAACAAACCAACTGAGGAATCAAGATAAGAACTGAGATAGCTCATCAATGTCCCAGAAGCACGCTAACATTTAGGTTCCCTCTGAATAGACCTTTCAAACTGTTCAGAACTAAAGATTAGAAACATGGGGAATGAAGAGCTGATTTGCATACACAGAGGGAAGAGGCTAGATAAGGGAACAAACAATCAGAAAGCTCACCCATCATGCTGGAAACCCATATTCATAGCTCTCCTCTAACCTAAAGCCTATAAAGTTTTCTACCAAGAGAACCCTCTAGCTATCAAGCTTTCTGCTATTCTGCAGTAGGTAGATTCAGAAAAAGCTTTCACTCTCTCCTTATACATAGTTAGTACAGTGTATAAACAATTAAATATTTATTGGCATAAAGACTGGAACTGGTTGGTCTAACTATTAACCTATAAAGTATCAGAACAGTCTCCCTCAATCCTTCTTGTCCTCAAGTATCCCCTTCAATCTAAATCCCCTAAATAACTACTGAGACAGTAAGAGAATGATCCTGTAAACTTCTGGCCAAAGCAACCACCTGAGAAGCAAGATGTTAGCATCCCAGTCTATACTCCATGATTATTTAACTCTTATACAAAGTAGAGCAAGTTCAAGAGAAGACAGTGAAATTCCCACCCCATACAGAACACATTCAAGAAAGTGGAACATATGTATTCAACTTCTTGCAAGCAAAATACAAGGAACAGAGCCTTCTAAATACCGAGTCATTAGAGCAAAGACAACAAAATTACTGCTTTTTTTTTTTTTTTTTTAAACTAATTCCCGTAAATTTTCATGCAACTGCACAAAATAAAACGTTTTGTTTGGAATGAAATAGCAATTACTTGTTTCAAACAAATGTTACCATGTCTTCAATTAAGTAACTTTTTTTAATCTTTATTTTTGGACAAAGCTGACTTGCGTACATTTTCTTGTTCCCTAATTGAAATAAAATTCGCGCAACCCTAATGCTAAATAGCATGAAAAAATGTCTTGAGTCTCTCATACTTAGCACTTTCACTCTCTCTGTAGCTCAGATCCCCTTCTGTAAAATGGGAATAATGTGGCCTTATTGAGATTTTGTGAGGATAAATGAATGTGTAAATAATCAAGCAAACTATGATTGCAAAGCCATTGACATCATAAACACCCTACGAAGCCTTGATTAAATTAATAACTTTGTCAGCAGAGCAGGAACCTAATAATAATGAGAATATAAGACAAGAAAATTAACAAAGAGAAGAACAACAAAATATTGAATACCTGCACAGTGTTTGCTCCCTATCAATCCTCTAGCAAGAACAAAGCAGATCTATTGAAAAAATATTAGGCAGTTCTTCAACTAAAGTTGATCATATTCATAAAAGATGTGAACTTAAAATTGCACAGCCTTACTTCCAGTATTTCCCAATATCCACATACTTGACTTTGCAACTTTTATGGCCATTTTTTCTCCACAGTAAAAATGTTATGTACAATATTCAAGATAAAAATCAAAAAACATGGAAGTTCATCTGCCTGGTTTAGGGTAACATTTATCCCTCAATATTAAGAAATTGGCTTAGAATTTTGATACATATCCCATTTACTTCTTTCAGCTGAAGGCAGGCAAAGTCAGTGGTTTTGAGGCAAAACCAGATGAAGAGTTCACGTGACTCCAAACAAAAAGCAGTTTTCACACAGCCTCTTATGAACTGAACAGAAATGAGCAAGTCTGGCACAACTCAACGTTCTACAAGACATGCACAAAGGACCTAGTTCTGAGAGGTGCTGAAGGTCTCTGGGTACAGAGCACTGCAGGATCAGGCTCAACGTGCTAATGACTTTTCATACGGTAGTGGGGATTAACCACAATGTGACTCCTGCAGTCATTTGCAGCCTGAATGAAACAGGAAAAACTCTTTTTGACTTTGCAAGGAAAGGGTTTGCTCCTTTTCCTTTTTGCTGAGAACAGCCCCTTTTCTTTTCCCTAGACAAAAAAATGTTTTTTCTCACTAGGCTTTACTTGGAAATGCTAAGGATGTATCACCCACTCCAGAGAATGACAGGCCAACAACTAGACCTTCTTTAACAGAGGTCTAAGTTGTTATACAGCCAATAAAAAACTATTGAGGTGGAATCAACCACAAAACCATGGGTCCTCTGTCTGTCCAGCTCCCTTCCCAGGCACTAGAAACCTCAGATTCCTGACCATGGTGACAGACTGGAGTAGCAGCCAAAAGAGCACACAGACATGGTTGCTGTCCCCTATACCTGCCAGACAATTTCCTCTCCCACACAGAACAATGGAGCAGAGCATCTTCTCCTCTCTATTCTGTTTCCAAGGCTGTAAGTATAGTCTCATCCATGGCCACAACTATTTCATGGGACTGCTTCAACATTTCCAAAGTTATCAACACCCCTATTATTACTGCAACTATCACTATTAACTGTTTAAAGTTTGGACACTAAAAATTCCATGTGCCGTACCTTGAAATTATGATTATTATTTTTTCTTAGAAAACCCCTAATCAAGCTATACAATTAGAATGAGAGAAACGCCATAAACGGTAGTTAACTGGACAGTCTCTGAATGCTGGGCACGAGTATGAAATGAAAAGTGAAGTTTCAGACTCTTGCCTATCCTTCTTTGGAAAAAAGCATCAGGGAGTTTGAAGAATAAAGAGTGAATTTTGATTGATTTGGGTGCTTACCTTAGAAGGTAACTCAAATGAAGTCTTAAAACATTAACATGGGTAGATATTTCTAAGCAGGAAAACAAGTAAAGAGGGTCTAAACTCCCAGACTTTGCCTACTGCTCCTCCAGAAGGATCAGACCATTTTCACTACAGATAAGTAGTCATCAATTACAGGCTCACAAAAATATTTTAAGTTTTGAGGTCCTTGCATGTACAATGAGATTCTTCTGAGCGTACCAAAAAGAAAATAGCATCTAGAACCTACTGCACTACTTATCTCTAAAGTCTTTGCTGCTGTTTTTTTTTTTTTAAACACACAAACAATTCATCCAAGACAATAAACAGGCCTTCACCCTCTGTGTGACAGGGCCATCAAATCTGGTAGAGAATGTTGAATTATCAGAGGAAATGAGTCTATACCGTCTAAGGTAGCAAGGAAACAGTATCCTCTGTACAGACCTGAGGAAGGGTAACTACTAGTCTACATGCCAGGAAAGCTTCATAGTACTGCAAAGTATCCTCTCAGTCATCACTGCAGTTGGGTGAGTTGTTTGACTTCAGCAATATCTTTAGCAGTAGCCAAGGCCACAGAAGCAGTAAAAGCTAGAAATATTTCTGCAGAGAGGCTGAAGTCTTTATTTGCAATCCTCAAACCAACTGAAGATTTGGATTTGCTTCCAGTTACAAATAAATAACGGCTGAGCCTTCTAGCCTAGATGATGGAAGAGACCTGGTAGTACTGGTTAAATGGGGGAGAAAAAGGAAAAGAAAAAAAAGGAAAAGAAAAAAGGAAAAAAAGAAAAAAGGAGAGAAAAAAGGGAAAAAAAGCAAAAAAGGGAAAAAAAGCAAAAAAGGGAAAAAAAGCAAAAAAGGGAAAAAAAGCAAAAAAGGGAAAAAAAGCAAAAAAGGGAAAAAAAGCAAAAAAGGGAAAAAAGCAAAAAAGGGAAAAAAGCAAAAAAGGGAAAAAAGCAAAAAAGGGAAAAAAGCAAAAAAGGGAAAAAAAGCAAAAAAGGAAAAAAAAGCAAAAAAGGAAAAAAAAGCAAAAAAGGAAAAAAAAGCAAAAAAGGAAAAAAAGCAAAAGAAAAAAAAGCAAAAGGAAAAAAAAGCAAAAGAAAAAAAAAGCAAAACACTCCTTTTCAAAGCCAGAAGTAAAGACATCCTTTTGGGCCTGGTGTATTCATTTACGTGCACGCACTCACACACAAAACCAAATCCAACTTGTGCCCCTGCTACTAACCTCTGCTGGCATTTACATAATGCCAGTCTAGTCTGCTGTGTGACACATAGCAACCTGTATATCCCTCAGCATTATTAACTCTTAGACTGAGCGCGCTGGGCTTGAAAGAAACGCATAGCACTGCTAAAACATGCATTTGTGTAAATACTGACTCTTCCCCAAGCTTTTTTCTGTTGTTTTGTTGTTGGGTTTTTTTAATTAAAAAAATCCGAAGATACTATGAATAGTCTAGAATGTGGTAATGTGATATGATTATCAAAGGAAAGATGTAACATCAGCCTGACAGTTTACAAACACAGTATTCAGTCCTACATGTAAATAAGATCACATACAGTAAGCAAATAGGATCACTATTCACAGTAATTGCCACACTAATTCACAAATTCTCAAGAGTAGATGGTAAGAGACAAAAAAACCCCAAAACAAAACAAAAAAAAACCCCAAAACCCCAAAAACCACAAAACCCAAACTTTTTTTCCCCAGCTGACCCTTTACACAATAAATTGGCTTTATGTGGCCACGACTTAAGAGGAATTTCAGTTGCAGACTTGACATTGCATAGAGCAAAGTATAAAGGTTTTGAATGCTGTGGTTGTTCAGAAGAAACCTAGACCCTCCCCCTTCCCTTCACAGGCATCAACTTAATTAATTGTAAGGAACCTGGTCGTTATGCAAATGAATTCAGTCCTGTGATTGGTTATTGCAGCAACGAAGATTCTCACACACTGTCCACATGAGTTCTGAAAATAGCAATGAGCATCTGTTCTGTGCAGTCTACCCCATCAACTTTCCTTTTACTATTTGTTTCAAAAAGAGTCTTTCAATAAATGTATGGTTCCTGACACCAGAATTTGTAAAGAAGTAAAGCAACATCATGGGAACAAGACTTCTGGCTAAGTGAAATAACATTTCTGGTAACACTTATCTACAGACTATAAGATGACTTGCTGGACAAATTAACTAGTCTAGTAATATATTTACTTTGTATTAACTACTCTGTGATCTGCGCTGCACATCTATACACAAAGACCTCTACTGTGCATTTATGCCTGATATATTTAAGACATATAACTTAATTATAATCTTCTGTTCATTCCTGATATTTATTTTAACGCAAAATCAGTCCTGATATTTAATAAAGCTCTTTCTTCCACTTCTAAACTAGTTTGTCGTGTCTATTTTAACTTTTGAGGCCATGCAATGTCATACCTACTTAAATTTTAACAAGGCAAATACCTTCCTCAGCAGGAAGAAAGTACATTCATTTTCCAGGGGTGAAAAACCATGCAACTTCAGTTTTGCTTGGACAGAGAAAGTAGGTAAGTTTAATATCTTCAGCTATTTTGGCCAGTAAACTGTTAGTATTACAAAAAGTTTGTCCACAACACAACAAAGAAAGAAGTTTCAAATAAATAACAAATTATTTTGTTTACCTTCTCCTTTGGTTTTTGTGATTTTAGAGTGTTTTGGAATATGTATTTTCAACTTTGTATACACAAGACTGTAAAACAATTTAGAGAAAAGGCTACATCTGATTATCCCTTCTAGTTTCATAATTCATTCCTAAATCAGCCAAAATCAGGTTGGCAAATATGTCCAAAATTTGAACGATTTAAAACCCACTGTAACTTGAATCCAAGTTTAACTATAGAATCTTGTTTAGCTTCATTTTTAGAGAATTCTGAGAAGGGGACATGCTTAAAACGTATCTGTATGTGCATCAAAATAAAACTGACATGGGAATTTAGGCAATCCAAAGATGAGCACTAACAAAAAAAAACCCCAAAACAACAACAAAAAAAACCCCCACCACAACAAAACCCTAGAAACATGAGGATATAAAACTTAGTCTGTGCCCTTTGTATAATTCAACTAAATGTTGCCTACTTCTCTGGATAACTGGAGTTACTACCAGTTGCTGAGTTTTGAATATTGCTGAATAAGCAAATACATACAGAGGGTAAATAAGGTTAGTACTGGAGAAAATACTTTGTTCATTGACTCTAACCACATGAAATCTAAGTTGTAGTTATCACAAAGAACTGTAAGGTATTTTTGTTAAAATTATTAAGTCATAGCAATAGGAGATGCCACCTAAGAAACTTGTTTATTCTGAAACATTAGCTGGGAAGTGGGTAGAGTAGGTATATTTTGATTTAACATGTTAGGTGTTCAGGTTATTGAAAATTTTAACAGAAAATCAAATGACAATTTTCATCAGAGAGTGTATGCATTTTCATGCCTTGTTCAGATTTAACTTGGTTCTGGGGTTTTTAATTTTTAAATAAAACAGGATTATTTAATGAAGCAACAACTACCACCCATGAAGGCTCAAGTAACTGAAGGCTAAAGTAACTGAAGTAGCAAGACAAAGGGGTTCAGAGGCAAAGACAGTAGCATGTGCTAACATTCAAGAAAATTATGTCAATGTAGAGTTGTCCCTTCAAGGATAGTCTTAATTCATGGTCCTTTCAAAGTGTAGCTATTGCTGTCCTGAACATGAAACAGAGCTCTGAACATACAGCCTCAGAATAAGGCTCTATCTTAAAAGTAAAATTAATGAGATTAGAATGGGCCCTCAAGAAATTTTAGTAACCCAAAATTTTGTAACACATTTTGAATCGTGAGATGACTCAATATTAAAAGTAACATTCTATTTCTATGACTGTTTTAACACACACTGCACCCTGCAAGGAACAAATATGTGACTACACATGCACTAATTAAATATTTATATTAAGAAAAAATATGTGTCATCACAAAAGTGGGCCATAAATTGTAGAGATATAATTCTCTTCTATTACTCTAACTAGAAACCAGAATCAAGGAGACACAAAAGAGTTAAACTCTCCCATTATAATAACTGAATAACCAACACTTATATAGTCCTTTAAAAAATAATGAGATACAGAAGCCAAAGTATTAGTTAGCTCAAACAGGGATGAAGATGCAACTCTCAAACTCTTAAGAGAGGAAACATCCTGGAAAAAAAACCCAAGAAATATTTAAAATAATCCTCTTTCTTTCAACCTCTGCCTCCTCATTAGTATGGGTTTGAGGCTCTTTCCTCCAGCAGCAGGAGCCAAGCTCCCAAGCAAGTGGCACACTTTGTTCTATGTACTTTCAGGATATGGAATTCCTTTCCTTGCATCCTCTAAAAAAAGAGTTAAATCTCTCATCCTGACTCTTTGCCTGTATGAGAAAATTTCCAGCTGAACTCACATCACCACATCACTAAGTGCTATAGGGTTACAAGGTATCTAAATCAGGTGTAAATGATCAAAATATAGGAAGATAATGAATAGTCTGATCAAACATAAAGTTTATGTGCACTTACTCCCAGAATTCCATCACTGGAGAAGTGGCATTTTGTAAAGAGACTTGACTGCAGTTGCTAATATTAAGTTTTTGAAATTCCACGCAGTTTTCTATAAAAGAACAAAAAAGAGTTTGCTATATTGACATGTAAATACATTTCCTCCTGTGCATCTTCTAGTTTATGCATCTTGTAAAGCCACCATGCTAGAATACATTTTCTCTATGTCATTAAATGATTTCTAGGTACACTAAAATGCCACAGCTGTTACTTCTGCAACACTATTTTGACCACCAGATCATAGGCCTATCCCAGAAAAATATCCATGCAGTATGATACACTCTCCTGTAACACTTTCCAAAGGCACAGTTGCAATGGCAAGGGCCAATAAAACATCTGAGGCAGAAGAAAGACACTGAGAAACCGAGGCAATTGATTGGGAATTACAACGTACTCCTACTCCAACTGCTAATTCAATGGCCAATGGTAACAATTGGCTTATGAAACACTGCCAGCAACAAGTTTCCACCTTGCCTTAATATGGCAAGTGAAAAGTTACTCTGGCTTATTATTATTCTCTCTAATACAGAGAAAGGAGATCAAAGCAGCTCAGCATTGTTGAGTTGACACTTAGTATTTGAACAGTGATCAACATTGGGTAAGCTCCTTTGCAGGGCTGCCGAAATTGATACTGAAGCCTTCCACATCTATTGGGCCCAAGACTAGTTACCTAACATAACCTAAACTGCAAGATTTCAAATAGCTTTAGGTGTACTCAAAGAACACAATAATGACCGACTTAATAAAACCCATGAAAGACAGTACAATTGGTACATGATTTGAAATCGGACAGTAATATAAGCAATAAATGCAAAAACTTCAGGAACATGGAAATAAGGGCATTGGTATGTATTCCCATAGATATTTGTGATCTTCAAATGCAGTAAGTAGAGCATTAGAGCTAAAAATATCAGAGAGGACAGATGCAGAGCGCTATACTGCAAACCCTTACAAATACACACCTGATCTTTCATGTAAGAGGCTACTTTGCATGCAGTAAGGATTATATATGTGACTACATTTTCAGAAGTAGCTTGATGAACATTATCCCTCAACTTCTGACATTAAAAAGAGCAAATCCAAAGTTCCACATTTAGTATTTTCCTCTCTATTTAAACTTCTCCTGATTTCATTAGAGTGAAAGGGCATGATTGTAACCTGTCATCAGGTCATCAGCTCTTCAGAAGAATTCACTTACTGTATTCAGGGAGAATAGGTATGATTGCAAATGAGAGTCTTGGGATTTAGCCAGAATATCTTACAGAATTAACAAAATCTAAAGTCGTCTTCTGCTGACATTATATTCTGCAGGAACAAATGCTTATACAATGACCTAAACCAAGAAGGTATGAATAAGTCTTCATTCCAGGATTCTTTATCATGCTGTAGTCTGATGTGATTGGCCCATTTCCACAGACTTTTCTACCGGAATAGTTTGTTCCTGACATTTTAATATATTAATCAATTACTTGGAAGTATTTGTATAGCAATAATCTCTACTGAGGTCATACCTGTATTCCATTCATGCCCACAGGTAGCCCAAGGAAGCTCTGTAGTAAAGCAGTTAAACAAATAGAAGATAGCCCATGCTAAAATGATGATGTAATATACATTTAGATGTGCCTCTATAACTTGGGTAGCATATCCAATGCCTAGAGAAAAAACAGTGAGACACAATAGAACACTTTTACTTTTCAGGTAATTATAAACAAATGTTTACTACTTTAAGTATATCTTAACTTCCATTTTGATACAATTTGTTTTATTTTACTTCAAATTTAATGCATTCTTTTGCAGTAGAACACGGAACTGTTTGTTACCTTCAAATAGAGGGCAAACTTTCCTCCAGCATGTAATGCCTCCTTCACTAGTAAACTGTCCCAAGGCCGTCTCCAAGAAAAATACTGGTATTCCACAGCAAATAAAAAAAACCACATATGGGATGAGGAAAGCACCTACAAGCAAACATTGAAGGGATATTGGTTATAATGAATACAGTTCCTTGACAGCAGAGTGAGAAATTAATTTTCTTAATAAAGGAAGGATCACCTATTAGCCACCTCTCAGGCATCCTGCTGATAGTGCAGGAAGTGTTTACTCCTGGCCCCAAATATCAAAAGTTAACCTGTAAGCCATTGCCACGAACTAAAAAAGACGAGACCAAAGTTCCTCAGTATAGACTAAATTCTGCTCATGTGTCTCAAACACAAAAAAGACCACAGTCTTGCTCAGCCACACAGTTCTGCTCTGATCATCACCAAGTCAGTCTACATTACCTTCTCTTCCTTGCTTTTCTCAGGAAAGCAGGGATGAAGAAGTATTATGGAAATTAAACCTAAGAAGTCCTTTGTATGTTATTTGGGTAAGCCTGATGATAAGGATCATGAAAAGAGAATGATGAAATAGACTTTAGAACTATTTACAAAAACAGGAAAGCAGGGCTTGGCCTTATCAGCTAGAAATATCAATGTGAAGTTGTAGGAAAATAACAAAGCGTCAACATTTTTGTTAGATGCTGACAGTAAATTCTAGCATAGGTAATGAATAATACAATTCAATGCTGAAGCATTGTATACAACAACAAAAAAATCTTCTCTTATCAATTAACACATAGCAGAAGTATTGTATTATTTGACGATTGTGTTATTAGGTATGGCACCTAAAGAACATGGCTGTAAAGTATGCTGAAGCAACGAAATGGGAGAAGATACATATGTTAGGCATAACGTCATTTGCTAATAATGTAGATTTTAGGTATTCCATTTAGAACTGAACCTAAATAATAAGGAATAAAATACAGCCTTTTGACTACGTAGAGAAACCGTTAACATATAAGGCATAAAGAATTGTTTTCCTCATTCCCTCAGTACTCAGACTTTCTGATGAGGTGGAAGGAAAGCAAGGAACTATATTGGTTTAGACTGAAACAAGTAAAGAAGGAAATAAATACTGAGAAGAAAGCATAAAATAACTGATTCTGCCATTTTTACTTAGATCAAGGAAGTTTTACTGGTTTAACCAGGCAGACTAGCGCAGCAAAACACTGCATAGAATAATTTATCTGAAGTTGTAGGAAAATTACAAAGCATTAACTAATTAAGTTATGAAAATAAAGGTTAGTACAACATACATAATGTGTTGTATCCAGGCCTCAACCTGCTTGCTCCCAAACAAATAATCCCACAATACTAATCAGCTTCATTTAAAGCTCACATTAAATGATGTAAGCATCCCACCATTTACTCCATTTCATATCAACACAGGATATGCTAAACACACAAAAGTTTTGGTGGATGCAGTTTTTCCTAAGAAGATGTGTTTTACAGTGCTGTCCATCATTGCATACATAGATCAGTTCTTTAGAGCACTAGCAATAGCAGCATTTCCTTTCTTCAGTGGGAGTCCTGAAGATCAATTTGATCATTAATGAACAGCACCTTAATAGCTACCTCTGTAATACCGAATCTCTGTCAGAATATTAACTATGAACAAAATGTTTCTGAATATACCTTCAGGAAGATATCTACAACTACAAGGCAAATAGGGTATCCCATTCATGATCTTAAAAACAAAACAAAACACACCAATAACCAAATACCACAACATACCCACAACCTGCAATAACTGTTATGCTTTAGTAGCCTTGATAGGAAAGTTGAGACAACTAAATACACCTGCTTTGATTTGCAGTTTCTTTCTTCAGCATATCAAGAGAGATTTCTTCCTGAGTAGTGTCTTCCTTCAACCAGGCAATTTGCCTATAGTTGAATCTCAGCTGCATCTCAAGCAATACACATGGATCTCACAAAGAATGGAATCCCTGCATCTACAACATGGTTTCTCTGTATGATTTACTGTGCAAATGGTTTGAAAAAAATCCTTATAGGCCAGGTAAACTGCTGGCCAGTATCAAGTCTGGCTTGGCCCACTCATATGCACAATCATAGCAAGTTTAACATGGCAACTTATTGAAATTGAAAGCATTAGCTTTGACTCTATTTTTCCAACACTGTTCTACAACAGTATACATCATGAAAATTTGAGGACATCAGGTTTCCCAGCTTGCAAACAGAGCATATTCCAAGAAATATCTAATTCTAAACGTGCAAAGAAATTAATTTTCCTAAAAAACCCACTAAATATCCATGAGAACAAATTGAAATTAAAGAAGCTTATGTGTATACTACCTGTTATAACTTGGAGTAAATACCAGAGAGACATCAGACCTCAGAAGTTCCATACTACTGCTTCTAGATTTGTTCCGTATCTAGCAAGTTATTTCATAACTAACTTATACATCTTACCATTGTCTTCACTTACCACACACTAAGTAGTTTTCAGTATTTACATCTGATGCATCAAACAAGTCCAACTCTCGCCTAATTCCAGCAGGGCATTCCAGAGAGTTACAAAAACACAGGTCATAGACCAAGTCCTCATTGAATAAAATTGAAGTCAATGGCAAATTTCCCATGGTGCCGGGACACAATCAATTAAACCACACACATTAATTCTATTCTTAAGGAATAGGGTGGTGATTAAGCACGATATATAAGTAATTACTTTTTCACCACGTCACCCAAAAACATGAATAGAAGTTTTTCTACCCAATGTTATAGCCTTAAAAATGATACCATCACATTTTGACAAGCTAGCATATACATACAAATGGGCATATAAATGTTACTGTATGAACAAGGAAATCTTCATTATATACTGAAAAAATATTTCTCTTTGCCAAAATTTCGCTGGGAAAACTTTGACAATCAACAAGAAACTGTTCTGCATATCATATCCAGCACATTAATATTTCTGTACTAATAGCACTAGTTGGTAACATTGTTCTGAAGACAGGTGAATTCTTGTTATCTTAGTTTTGCTGAAGTACAGGTATATAAAGAAAGAGGCTGCAAACTATAAACACAGATTCCACAGCAGTACTAGTTTTATAGAAACAGCACACAAAATCATCCCTGAGTTCAGACAACTGTGCCTAGTTTTGGAGGGACAAGGGAAAGAAGTTTAGCACAGCATTGTTAGCAAACCCATTAAAGAACAGATCTTTGCATATCAGCCACTGAACATATTATTTTTCTCCCAGCCTATATGCTCACAATAACACTGATTCAGGCCTTAAGTGGGAAGAATGTTGAATCCAGTCCACAGAATTCTAAACTAAATTTTTAATTTACTTTTCTTTCCTCATTGCTTTGCAAGTCACAGCTGACGTGCTTATTCTTAACTGTCACATATCTTACATAGTTTATACTTAACTATAACCAATACATGCCACATGTTATACTTTTGTAGAAGTTAAGTCTGTCTCAAATAACATTCTTATTCTAAATTTTATAGGGTTTGCTCTCTCCTTTGAGTAACAGGGTGCTTTTACACCTTCCACTGCTCTACTGTAGTGATTTGGGAAGTAATGAGGGAAAGAAGTACAGTTGAGTTAAAGAAATTTTCATATGACACAAGAAAAAAAAGTAATCTTTGTAGCATTATCAAAACCAATATTCATCCTCTCCAAAGTATACTGTTGTGAAAAATAAACCGCTACATTCTTTTCTCATCAGATGAACTTATTTAAGTATGCTTGGGTCTGTATTCACACGCAGAAGAAAACACACAGTGTACTACTATAACAGAATACTAGCTTCTTCCGCATTAAAAATCTTACAGAAAAAGATATGTCAATTTACTGATACAAAAGAAACTTGTGAAAGTAAGCCATGCAATATTTGGGGAGTAGAAGGAAAGAGAAATACAGCGATTTTTTCTTAGTTGTCAGATGCTTCATACTTCCCTATCTGCACATGCACTGAAACCCTGAATACCTCTCTCTTACTAGTGCAAGAAATACTGTAAAGCATTCTTAACTGTTTATTTCCCACATGTTTATGGTGAGCTGTAAATCAACATATGATGCCATCTTACCTCCTCCATTCTTGTAGCAAAGATATGGGAATCTCCATACATTTCCCAACCCAATAATCTCCCCTGCCACAGAAAGCACAAATTCAACCTTATTGTTCCAGTGACCTCTTTCATGAACTTTCTTATCATTGCTGTGGACGAGGTTGGTACTTGAGGCTTCTGGGTCCAAAGCATCTTCTGGCTTGCCATTAATTATAGGAATAGTCTTTTCAGCTGTCATGACTGTTCAGCCTACGGGAGAACAAAAGAAGAACATACGGATGTTTTAAGTAATAACCTTCACCGACTAAAGAATTCCCTTAGCACATCATTGGCTTCTTATTACCTACATAAATTTGCAAGTGAAAGTGAAGGAGGCAACTCTGTAAGACTGGAAAAGTTGGAAAAAAGGAAAAAAGGGAAAGGGGGGGTAGGGGAGAGGAGAGAAGCTTATGTACAAGGGAGGAGAAGATTTCCAAGTTGAGACAGACAACTTAGTAGTATGATGTTGATTTAAGGCACAGGTAGCGAAGCTTTTCAAAAATCCCTCCCCAAGCAAGGATCCCAGCTTGACTAACCTACCAGAGGACAGAGATCTCCTGCACCTTCCAGGCACGCAATATCGAGAACAGAAAAAGAAAGGGCTATGGAGAAGGGGGCCTGAACGGTTCTGGCCTGCCTGGAGGAGTAAGGGAGCCCCCAGACTACTCACCCAGGGCTCTGCCTGTGCCTGCGCGGCTGGGAGAGGGACGGGGTCTCTACCTCAGTGCTCGGCTCCGAGCGGAGCTCCGCGGGCTGCCGCTCTTCGCTCTGTTGCACGGGAGGCACGGGGCAGGGCAGCCGCCGGCGCCCGGCGGCAGAGGCGGCCGGGGCGAGGCGGGGATAACGCGGCCGGCGTTAGGATAACGAGGAGCCGGAAAGCCTCGTCCTGTTCTGCGGCTGCTGCCCGGCCGGCCGGCGGGGATACGATGCTCCCCGCGCTCTGGAGCCGGAATTTGCAAATGCTCAGCCTTCCCCGGCGCGATGGTATAACACCCGCCTCCCCCCTCCGCCCACCTCAGGCTGTCCCGCCAGCTCCCCCCCCCTCCTCCTCCTCCTCCTCCTCCTCCACACAGCATCACCACCCGAGCATCCCCAGCCCCTCGCTCCCCCGCCCGGCGCAAAGCCACCATGGCCGAGCACCGGGCGGTCCCCAGCCCTGCTCCGTGCAGCCCCTCGTCCCTCCGCGGCGAGGGGGAAGGCGACCTGCATGCGGCTCGCCGAGGGCCCGCGGTGCCGGCGGCGGCTCGCTGCGCACCTGCCGCCCGGCCGCCTTGCTGCAGTACCCGCCGCCGCGGCGGCCAGAGCCCGGCCCCGCCACCGCCCTGGCCGCCGGCTCCCCCCGCGGCTTGGCTCGATGGGGGCTTTCGTTCAAGTTCAGGCCTGGCAAGTTAAAAAAAAAAAAAAAAAAAAGAAAAAAAAAAAGGGACGCGCCGAAAACGGAAGACATTAACTTCAGCTGGAAAGGGCGGGGGGGGGGGAAGGAGATAAAAAAGGATTTAAAAAAAAAAATGTGGGGGGAACATTTGAAAAGTGTGGAAACAATGTGGGCGCTTTCAAGTTACACTGGGAAAATGCAGAAACGGCCCACATGGGCATTTCTAACCGGGGTTTTGCTTAAAATTCAAGCTAAATAAGTGTAAAATAGAAGCAAGAATGGGAAAAAATAATACAAACTCTTGTTTCAGCTTGAATGAGGTATTTCAAGTAGAGAACTTTTTTCCATTTCATGCGCCCCCCACCCCCTTTTTTTGGTAGGTCAGTTATTCCCACCCCATGTTGGCTCAACCCAAACTAAATACCTCTTCCAGTATTTATCTCTGCAGCTTCTCCTCAGCAAATGGCAGGGCCCCACACAAGTTTTAGCTTCAAATATTCCCTCGGATCCAAACTCTCAGTTGCAGCTACAATCACCAACATTTTCCTCTGCAACTACAGGAGATGCGCTTTGGAATGCCGTCTCTTAAATCCAGGATTACATTTAAGCGTGCTGGAGGATGCTGTGAGACAGCATACTCTTCCATGTGAATTCTCTCCCTCTTGCCCTCCAGCTCCATGGACTTTTCATCACACTGCCAGGAAAACTGTTAGCCAGTGCTTACTGAAGACAATGGAAAGATGCCCATGGATAGATTTTATATTAACTTTAGCTGACTTTGGAAGCTAGAGCCTGATAGTACCCTGCTTACACATGTAGCCTCAGTGTGTTTACACATTGAAGTTCCTACTGCAGTTAAAGTTCTTAGAATTCTGCTTTTAAATTATGCATGCCACAAGAGTGGGTGTTGGGGCCTCACCCTACATTCTCTGTCAACTATATATCATATAAACATTTGCACCTAACAGGTGCGGCATGAGGCCCTTTTCTTATTGATACCAACATATATAGCACTAGTCAAACCTATACTGTGAAATGAAAAACTGCCTGTAGTAAAATGATGATAAAACTGCAGAATTCTGATTTTTTTTTTTTTTTTTAAAGTTCCTTCACACAGACATCCTCCACAGATATCATTACCAGAGCTGGGTTTGGTTTTGGGTGGTCTTTCTGTGGTTTGTTTTGGTTTTAATGCAGCTGGTATTCATTAACTAAGGATGGAATAGATCCATTTTTCCCAACCTGGCTTTGTACAAACCACACTCAACTTTGAGGGGGTTTTGTTGTTTTATTTTTTTCCCCCTTCTTCATCTAGTTTTCAGTAGGGATCAAAACAGGCATTGTTTTTCTGTATTCCAGCCAGGCTAAGCAAGCTCAACAGGATACACTTGAACATCAAAGCTGAAACTGAATTCTCATTTCATTCCTGAGAGAAATTCTAAAAATGGAGGGAAGCTAAGGGACAGTAAACATCTGACTGATAATTCAATACATGGGAGAGATCAGTCTTCTTCAAATAGACTAATGATACCAAATTGAAGGGGCCTGCTCCAAAGAACAGTCTATAGGATGACTAGCAGATGCAAAAGGTGTTTAATCACTGCTGATTTGTTCAGTATTTGAAATTATTAATTCCTGGTGACAAGTATTTTATCCACTACTGTGTTCTTGCACTGATTCCCATTCAGTCTCCTACCAATTGAAGGGTTTATGGAAGTAATTGCTAGCTGCTAGTCTTTCTGAATACTTTACTGAAATGCAGCACAGTGTTTGCAACAGATAACATCCCAATTTTTAAAACAGGTTGATAACCCTGTTTTTTTAATCTGGTGGAACCCCCTCTATTGCAATGAAAAATTCTCTGGATTACAGACTATATCTCAATTCATGCACTAACCCAGTGTCTCTCATGCTCCTCATCATGAATTCATGCCTGCTTCTGTCAGTCTGTTGGGAGATCTGCACGTGACATGCAGAGTTCAACTCCGTGACTGGGATGAGAGCAAATCTTGCAACATGGCTGTACTGTAAGACGAGACTGATAGTTACCAATATCAGAAGGCTGTTACTAGTAAACCAATATCTACTACTAAAACATTAGTTAATTAACCAAAACATTAGTACATATTCTGTAGAAGGGCTAGCAGCACAACACATCAAGTAATCTAGTTATGTCCAAGGAGATTTCTTCTGCATTGTCTATTCCATTCCTGATAATGTGGCATCAGTTCTGCAGAAGCATTTAGAATTGTTGCCTCCAACGCACTTACCAGAAATAACTTTCCTGGCCATTCCTCTCAAGTCCCACATTAAAATGATGTGACCTAAAGAAGCAATTCAAGTTCTGCCTTATTCAGGTTTATCTCCACACTCCCAAGGCAACCATTAAAATTCTGCATAGAAAGTAGACATGGGTGGGAGTGGAAACCAGATGTTTCTGCTAGCCAAAGAAAGGTGCCATGAAGTACTAAATGTTCTAAGACTACATTTAATTAGATTTATAAACTAAAATTAATAAAGATGTGGAATTGATATATAAAGTAACTTGAGAAAAAAAAACTTCTAAGAAAAAGCCATATCCCCACGGGACTCTGCCAGGATGCTGAAATAAATGGCCCAGATGCACCGAGGAATACGCACTGTACCCAAGCTTCTTTGCTTACTGCCAGAACTCATATTCAGCCTATTTTTCCATTTATTTGTTCTGGAACTTCTACCTGGTCCATACTTTCAAGACAGAAATACACAGAGTTGTTAAGATGTACCAACACATGCGGAAGATTAACTCTCTTGCTTTTTTTCTCCTTAGTGCCCAACCCCTACACAATTCAGAAGGCTCGGAAAGAAAACTGCATGATACAGTTGCACATTTTGCTTCTTATGCTTTGGATGTAAAACTTTTCTTGGAAATCAGGATGCTTTGCTTATCCCGCACTTTGGATCCTCAGTAGGATGCCTCGTTTTCTGTGGTACTACTGTTGGACAAGAGTGAACTCTCTGCTACACTGTATAATATTTTGTCCCACATATGTGCCTCTAGATTTTTGCATTTTTCCTAAATAAAACAAACAAACAAAAAGCAATAAATAGCTTTCCAAAAGAGAATTCTCATTAGAATTAACGTCCTAATAGAGAGATCAATGCAACGTTCATGCAAGTGTTTAATGTAAGCAAAAGTCATGTTACACAGCTTTAGAAATTAAAACGCTTGGCTCCATTTCTTCTCCTTATTAAACCACTGTAACTGTTGGTTTCTGTGTTGTTTCAACAATATAGAGCCCTGTGTCAATATAATTGAAGGGAGGAGGGAACAACAATCCTCTCCAGATTTAAAAGCTTTAGTTTAGATTTCATATAAGCAAAATCCACACAAACCTTATGTAAAGATTTCACAAAGTTAGACTCTTCATGGGTAAATAGCTACACAAAAGTGAAGAAATACAATAAGAATTTCATTAGTGATAGTGATCTGACACAATATTTTGGATCAAAAGCCTAAGATCACGAAGCCATTCGTGAACAAGTAAGACACCCTTTAGCTATGCTATTACAGACTAGACTTAAGTCAAAAAGCATAGGCTGTCTGATTTGTGCCTAATCAGTTTTCTACCATGGGAAAAAAAGATTTATTTGTTGCAGATAACTTTAAGCAACAACTGATTGTTGGGCTTCTATTTAGAAAGGCTTAACAGCTATCAGTGTAGATCTCAAATTTATTGCCCATGCATCACAATGGTTGAGATGCCTAATCTAGAGTTCAAGAGAGCTGTGAAAACCACTTTTTTCATCTAATGATGTTGCCCTTTGGAGGCCTTCTCTTGTCCCTTGCTGTCAGTCTAAGATCCATATTTTCTTTCTGTTACACACATTTTATCTTCCAGACCATCTTATCTCCTAAACAGGAGTGGATGATATATTCCACAATATGGGTTTTCTGCTAGACTTGTGCTAACATGTCTTCATCTTTGGATCACCTCTAAGGCATCTTGCTGTGAAAGGGTTAACTTCAGTTCCCCTACAAGGTTCCTCAGTGCCTTTTGTCAGCCAGACTTTTCTGACAGCTATTCCGTGACTGCCTGTATTTTAATAAATGAGAAAGGTGATCCGATGTCTCATGAAAAAGGTGGTACACATCATGGATTCCTCATGGTGCCACACACAAGTAAGCACCATTCCCACTTTGTTTTATGGAGACACCCCTCTGCTAATGTGGCCAGCTAGTAGTATCTTGAGCTTTCTAAACATGAGTTTTACAGACAGACAGCACTTGGAGGGAACCACCAACAGTGAGGCTTATACACAACTTTCAAGAGCTAGCAGTCATCCATCCAAATTGAACAGAGACCCTTTCCATGTTGTGTCAGTCAAAGTCTTATCTGCTAACTTAGCTAACAAAAGCACATTTTGACTTTTGCTAGCACTTAGAGCAGCAAGAAAACAAATAAGCAAGAAGTTATTTTTATGAAAAAAACATCCTTATGCCTCTGACTGTAAACCTTAAGGCACTGTACTTCTGAATAAGACATGAGCTATATTTCTACATATTGACAGAAAATAACCACCCTCCAGTAGTGTAGCAATTGTATGCAGCCAAAGGTGTCCAACAATACAGAAATAAAGAGTAAAATTCACTGGTTTTTTTGTGAAAAGAAGAAAATACCTATCCATATAAGTGAGAGCACTAAAAGAAAAGATACCTATGGAATGATGTTTTAATGTGACTTACAAGTGAGACCAAATAAAAGAAACACCAAATAGAGACCTCCAAAGAATTAGATACATAACACTGCAACTGCCTTTACCACTAGCAGTTACTAGTCAATCATTCTTCCAGATCAGAAACTGAACTTGCAGTCTTCATGCAGCTATGCATATTGTCAGTATGCCGAACTCATACTTACTGAGAGGTGTTACAACCTGGAAAAGGACTGAGCTCTGAGGAACATTGGTGCTCAGAACCTCTGGACATATTTTCAACTACATTAAAATTTCAGAATTTGTATTATTAAAAGGTACTCAGTGAATAAGAAAATAAAGGCAGAATTTAATTCGGATTATAGATGCTCTCTACAGGCATCTGATGTCCTTTATCTTACCCCAGATATTATTTCTTGCTGTAGAAGAAAGTAGGATAAGGAGTTTCTTTGTGCACTGTACACTCCAGGTTAATGTGGGAAGACTGTTAAGATTAAAAAAGTTAAATTCTTTGAACTCTACACCTCAGGTGGGAAAGAGGGAACCTGATAGGAACAAGCATCTCCCCCAACCCCTAGGTAGTGGTCTCATTGCAATTCTTTTGCACGAACAGCCCATCGAGTCAGGCTTTGTGTTAATCCATGAATTTCACACAACTTAACTTGGCTTTAAGGCTTTAGATTTGAGTCTATAGAACAGTAATTCAAAAAAACATTTTCCAGATTATAAATGAAGCTAATCATCAATAGTTAAATAAACATGGAAATGTAAATATCTTGCAATTAAATCCCTTCATATATATTTTTTTAAATGTACATGACAAGGAACAGAAACATTTCTTGACAAAAATGAATTTCTCCTGTTCTGATTCAACAGTTTAGTATGTTCATCTATATAAGTTCCCTACAGTTCATCTATATAAGTTCCCTAAGATAGAGTTCATTTTCTTCATAGTAGCTGGTATGGAGCTATGTTTTGGATTTGTGGCCAAAACAGTGTTGATAACACACTGATATTTCAGCTATTACTGAACAGTGCTTACACAGCATCAAGGTCTTTTTTATTTCTCACGTTGCCGTGCCAGCGAGTAGGCTGAGGGGGCACATGAAGTTAGGAGGGGATGCAACTGGGACAGCTGACCCCAACTGACCAAAGGGATGGTCCAGGCCATATGATATCATGCTCAGCAATAAAAGCTGGCGGAAAGAGGGAGGAAGGGAGGACAACGATTTGAGTTAGGGCATTTTTCTTCCTAAGTAACAGTCATGCACGATGAAGCCCTGCTTTCCTGGAAATGGCTAAACATTTACCTACTGATGGTAAATAGTGAATGAACTCCTTATTTTGCTTTGCTTGCATATGCAGCTTTGCTTTACCTATTAAAGTCTCTTTATCTCAACCCATGAGTTTTTCTCACTTTTACCCTTCCGATTCTCTAACCCATCTCCCTGGGGGAGAAAGTGAGCAGCTGTGTGGTGCTTAGTTGCCTACTGGGGTTAAACCAATGCCTGCCCAGAAGCAAAAGACCAGTGTTTAATCTTGAACGTACAGTGCAGCATCCAATTGTCCCTCACAAACATGGTAACCTATGCAATACTCATGTTGAGTGAAGGGTGGCAGCAACACTGCACACAGTCTGCCAAATGTAGTTTTAAAATACATCAGAATGAACAACTGCAAGTTACCATGAGAAATGCAGTCATAAGACGTGAATGAGGGAGTGATTTGGTTGAGTTTCAGATCTGGAACAGGAGAAAAGTTCCAAAAGACAGGTCAACCCATAAGGAAGATGATTTACTTTTCTCCATGATACAAAATAATGAGAAATACATATGACAAGTTACCCCGAAAATTCTGTTCAACTTAATCACATGTTTTATTTTTGGTATTTTATATCTTTGAAAATGGAGTGCAACATCAATATATTGCTTCAAAAATCAAAAAAATAGGTCTCTCATTTTCAGAAAGTTTCCTTTATTGAATTATTTTTGGCTGAAGCTGCACGTTAGTAAAACAAAATATTTGCCTGAAAAATTTTGATCAGCTCTTATCAAACACACCCTATCATATTCAGTATTTGTTTACTTTTTAGCACTGTAAGCATTTAAGCACTGGAATGTCTAGCATTTTAGAGAAAGTAGCAGGTGTTCTCTAAAGCAGACCTAGTATATTCATACAGACACTATGCTACTGCAACTGCTCTATCACATAAATTACATATAACAACTTGGACTAACTCAGCAAACAATCCTTTCTTGAGCTGTCTGCTCGCACATTGCTAATTAACAATTAATTGCCTTCAACAAGATTCCTGCAGAGTAGACGATGTGATACTGCAGATGTTTCAGCCAAGTTGCATTTCTGTGCACTGTTGAAAAGTACCTAAAGATTTTTTTACTGCTTTGCTTTCTGTCATTGTATTTTTAATCAGAAATATATTCCTTCTGTTGTTTTTTTTTTTTTTAAAAAGATGTTGCAGTACTTGAGTACTGAAGAAACTCCTCTTACCAAAATACTTTCTTTAGAGCTGTGAAAAATCAGCTGTTAATTGACATCAAGCCAACACCTGTAGATTTATATTCTGTGATTGGAATTTAGCTGGTAGACCAGAAAAAAACAGTATTGTAAAACCCTGCCCCACTATGCCCAGCAATAACAACATCTCAGTGTTTTAAGAGACAAAATATAGAATACTCTCAAATTTTGATATCCACTTACTAAAAAGTACAGCTATGTGCCAGTCCTGGTGCATGAACTTTTCTTTCACAGCTAAAAGAGGGAGTAGCTGTTAATGTAGACTTATCCACTGGAAAGGCAAATGGAGAGGATACAAGAATACCAGATTATACATAATCTTATATCTGCTGGACAATTATTTTCCCCAATGACTTGTTAAAAGTGAGCAAAGCAAATCAATGACAGAAGAATCTTACAGCAAAAAGACATAGATCACATTTACACATGCAAAGCTCTGTGTCTAGAGGAATGAAGAACAGCGGGTTCTTACTGGCACAGATTTCAGAAGCCTGATAATAGGTATGGTAAGAGGGCAAGAGAAGACGTATGAATTGCTGCTGCACTCTCAGAAATGGATGGCATCTATTTGGATGTTACGATTCAGGCACAGAAGACAAAATGGGCAGATCTTCATGAGGGGGAAAAAGCTTTCCTGGAACTTTTAAGATAGTCATGAGACTGTTATTTTAACATGATGTTTAAAGCAGAGGTGTGAAGAGTATTATTTAGATGATTCAGAATATTTCTAATAATTCCTACTCCATCTCATCCTCTATTCCTATCCTACCTACAGGAAAGCTGAAACTGATCCTATAGTGTTTGACTACAGTGAAAAGAGAAGCTTAAAATACACATCTCAAATTCTTTTCCAAATGTCTGGCACTGGGTAGAATCATACTACCAGGAACACCGAGCATAATCCATAGAAAATCAAATGCATGAGAGAAGAAGAAATTTTGTAGAAGGTAATTTTATTCATAACTTCTGCCAACAGGTTATGTTTGACTTCCTCAACATCCTAGTGTTTATAGGACAAGTTATAGAAAACACATCATGCAAAGAGGAGACATTTCATACTCTGAAACATGTAGTTCTTCTGGCTTCAGAACAGGATGAAGAATGAGAAGTTTGGCGCATTTCTCTTTGCAGTTTGTAATAAGAAAGGTGGTAGTAGAACTGCTCATTGGAAGGAAATAATTAGTTGGTATTCTGTGCTCCCACCGTTATGCTTTAGTTTAGGCACAATGTCTGGTGATGTAATACTCAAAGTAGTATCCTATTTCTTAAACTCCTTCTCTAAATTGATTGTCACTGAAAATATGGAGCCAAATGGACCTTTATTCATTATCTTCCATGGCAGTTATTACACACTGAAAGCATGACAGTACCTATCATTATTAGCGAGTGCCCGAGCTACAAATATAATCCTGATTTAACAAAAGGGTTTGAATCCTCACTGAAGCTATATGCATGCTTTACTCAACATCTTTTGAGAAATAGTTGTTAGCATGGTGTCGTGGTTTAACCCCAGCCATAGCAACTAAACACCACGCAGCCGCTCACTCACTCCCCCCCCACCCAGTGGGATCGGGGAGAAAATCGGGAAAAGAAGCAAAACCCGTGGGTTGAGATAAGAACGGTTTAATAGAACAGAAAAGAAGAAACTAATAATGATAATGATAACACTAATAAAATGACAACAGCAATAATGAAAGGATTGGAATGTACAAATGATGCGCAGTGCAATTGCTCACCACCCGCTGACCGACACCCAGCCAGTCCCCGAGCGGTGATTCCCCGCCCCCACTTCCCCGTTCCCATACTGGATGGGACGTCCCATGGTATGGAATACACCGTTGGTCAGTTTGGGTCAGGTGCCCTGGCTGTGTCCTGTGCCAACTTCTTGTGCCCCTCCAGCTTTCTCGCTGGCTGGGCATGAGAAGCTGAAAAATCCTTGACATTAGTCTAAACACTACTGAGCAACAACTGAAGACATCAGTGTTATCAACATTCTTCACATACTGAACTCAAAACATAGCACTGTACCAGCTACTAGGAAGACAGTTAACTCTATCCCAGCTGAAACCAGGACACATGACATTGTCTAGTAGGTGATACTGTGATGAACACGCTCAAAACTATGTTGAACAGATCATTGCAGGAAATGTTTTGTGTTGTTGAAATGGAGAATAATGGATCATTGATTTCTGGAGTGAAGGAGCAATGTGAATGTTAGAATGAAATAAAGTATTATTCTGGTTTATTAAATCCAGGAAATCTTTGAGAATCAGAAAGTCAGGGAATGAGTGGACCTTTTAAATACTTAATATATAAAAGGTTAAAAGTTTGGAATTTCACCTGACAGAAAGAACTAATGTCTTGCTAGTTTGCAATTCATCCTGGACTATAATGTAATTCTATTAGTTTCAGTAAAACTATGCCCTGAATTAATTTGTTCCAATATCTGTAAGAATAAAAAACGATTTTTCTTTTTCTGTAGGAAAAATTCCTTATGCTGAGGAATGCTAGCTATCAATTCAAAATACAATTTTTTAAAAGTTTAACTTTTTCTGAATATTGTTCTAGTCGTCATTTCCTGATGACTAGAAGTGTTAGTTAACTAAAACAGGAAGAATACTAATAAAACTGTCACCAGCAGCTTAAGGCCTCCTTACTAGATGCCACATTCTCTACTTGTCCCACTGAAAAAGGAAGTCTTTGCTGATGGAGTCAAGGCAAATAGACTAATATATCCTAAAGTGTAAGAACATGAATGACAGAGTGACATATTCACAAATAACAGGTCTTCATTAGCCCTGGTATTCACAAGCGTACAATTTTTGAGAGTATCATTCTGTGTTTTGCAGTCAGCTTCTCCACCTGTTACTGAGATTAAATATAATTTAACAGTAGAAAATCGCATAGTAAGGAGGAAAATAATTTGATCTGCAGAGGTATCCATAATCACAACCTTTCAACTTTTTACTGGCTACAGAATATGCTGCAGGTAAATACTATGAAATTTTCAACCAGTGTGTCATTTGCAAACCTTTCAGCAGATTCAACGTCTATTGCCTGAAATTAATTTCTTAATAGATACTTTGCAGATATAGGGCCTAAAGATAAAGATTTCAGGAGCTAGATTTCCAAGGTGGTCTTTTCTCTTCTGCTGAAGAGGGCCAGAATAAGGCAGTTGATCAGCTGCTTGCAGTTTGAAAGGGTTTTGTGCATCTGAAACATTGAATGTTGGGATGATTAAAGTAGCTGAGGCTAAGGAGATACGGCTCTATATCTCATGGCTCTGTATCTATAAGTGCATTTACCTTTCCAGAAAGTGTGATAGTTTCCTCAATTCTTTACTCACATTACATTCATAATAGAAAGACATATTATACATGCATAATAGAAAGAAACGTTTAAAATCAGGAAAGGGTTTCTTCTGAGGTTTGTTTCTAAAACAAGCAGTAAGGGTTTAGAGCAGTTAGCTATTAATGTAACTAATTTCAGGTCCTTGTTAGCAATGGTAAGTATTACATTTCAGATGCTTGTGCCAAATGGATTTTCAATTGTAAGTTTATTTCTATTTTAAGTCTGTTTAAGCTTATTAAGAGTTTACCAGTTCAGTACTGGGTTTAACAAGAGCCTTGAACAAGGAACAGAGCATAGTGTCCCTCTTCTACAGCTGAGCTAGTCAACCCTTTGAGACACAGAGTAATGGTTCCACCCGCTTACAATAAAGAGAAAACTTCTAAGTGCGATACATGTTTTTATACAGGCAGAGATAGAGTTTCCAAAGCAGCTGCTTTCTACTGTACTGTTTGCATATTAAGCTCAAAGTAATAATAATGTATGTTCATTTGCTGTATGGCCAATAAATCTGCAACACAGACTGCACCTATTAAATATGAATTTTGTGAACTGTAACACAAATCAGAGTATATCAAACTTTATATATACTGAAAAGCACACTGGGTTTTTTGCACTGACCTTTATTGCAGGACTATGATTGTGTCACAGCATATTAACCAGTGGAAGTGGAGTGATATCCTCCAGCAAGACATCAATTTAATTTTGTGTTGATTGCTATGTGAGAGTGTTCATACTGTATAGTCTCGTGTACACATAATTTTTTAAACACAGGGCTCTACATGATTTCTTGAATTATTTGTTTCAGTGCTACTTTGCTAACAACATCTTGAAGTTCTAAGTTCCCTTTTATGTCTGCAAATCAGAATCCTGGCCAGAAACAGAAAACAACCCATCTATGAGTCCATTTGATTAAAACAAAATTTGGCTGCTGCCTAATGGCTTGCTCAGGAAGCGTTTGGGTTGCATTAAAATGAAGAGGCCAAAGAAAGTTCCTGAGCTGCATTTAAAATCTGATGTTAAAGGTCAAAATACCATAGTGAATGGCACCTAATCGGTATAATTGCAGAACAGAAGCTTTCAGAAACTCCTTTTACCACCTTCAAAATTTACCACTCTATTTCTAACTGAAGCAGATATAAATTACAGTTTCACATTAACACACAACTAGTCATTCAAGAAAACTTATTTGAAGAAATGGTAGTAGCTAAATGCAATACACTTAACACACTCTTAAGTTCTGTGGTTCATATTATTTTTCCATAGATAGTTTACTCTTAATGAGAACTACTGTTTTACAAGACATTATTCTAACATAAATGTTATTACCAGCTCTTGTCAGGTAGGCTGAAATATCTGAAAATCTATCCAAATCTACTAATTTCCACTATACAAACTTTTTCGTATTCTAATTCTTGACTGAAAGTTATTTCTCACTCTGCTTTTACAACTATGAAGGAATTAAAATAATTAATAGCAACAGCGCTAAAATCTCCATTCTCAAATTTTGCAAAAAATAAAAGGTATTAAAACCTCCTGTGTTCCAAGTTCTAATTTAGATCTTTTAGAATTAGGTACATCTTACATCTATGTTTGTATTAAATCCAAGAAAAGGGCCGCATTATAGTGTATTCTGCTTACATTTAGTTTCTTCACATCCTCCTCTTACATTTTAAGTCTCCAAGATATTTTTAAAATGCCTTTTCCCAAATGATTGCTCATCAATTGTTCCTCACTCTATCATATCCACCCCTTCAAACCCTATATAGCAGAGCCTTACTCAAATGGAAAGGACTTCCATGCAATTGTAGTAGAGGGAGAATATAATGCTCATTGTTTTATTTAAGGACTGGGGTGGCTGAGGGTGGCGTAGGTTTAAAAGCAGCTCCTGACAAAATTCCCTTTCAATAACAATAATAGTCTTTCCTTTCTCATTGATGCATCTCTAACATATGGAAAAACTAGCGCCTGCAAACTCCATCCCATTCTAAATACAACACTGAAAACTAAATAGCAATAGTAGGACATAACGGCCATTTAAAAATAATCCCCAAACTATAGTGTACTGCAGTCCCTATTGACATAAGAAGTCAAGCAATATGTTTGCCAAGATTTTCTACAACAATACATCAAAAAAACTTGCACAACTAAATCTCACATGACAAATTGAGGCCCATCTTTCTTCCACTTTGAATATTTTATTCATTTTTCTCTGGGTTTTGGGGTTTTTTAAATAATATCTTCTAAGATTTTTCAGTTTGTTGTCTTGAACAAAATAGTTGGAATATTATGAAATTATTCACAGATATATTAATATTTTTAAAGCTCATTTTAATCAAAGTCAAAGATTTCCTAAAGTATCAGGACATTTAGATATTCAGAAGCTTTAAAAGACTAAATTTCACAAGTTGCATATAACCACCTCTGGAAAAAACCCAGGTCCTTTCAAGAGGTAACTATGAGTACACAAACCCACCGCTCATGTGTTGGCCTAATGATTCAGCCAGTCAGCTATCAACCTAAATATGATAGCCAGTGCAGAGCGCATTCATTCACTCCACCTTCAGAAAACACAGCCAGACTAATTTTCCCAAATTATAAAAATTATTGATGAATTTCACAGAAAATGTATTAGAGTGTGATCAGACTAAATCAGCAGATAAAAATATTATTTTAAAAGTGGCTAACAGAGTATAATGTGACATAGTATAATACTAATAGGTAAATGTGTTGGGTTGGGTTTTTTTGTTTGTTTGGGTTTGGGTTTCGGGTTTTGAGGGGTGTTTTGGTTTTTTTGGTTTTTGAACAGGCATGGTCATATAAACTGCTACCATAATTAGCAGCAATGGTAAGTAACGATCACTAGGTCAGCTTTCTCAGGCTGGATTGCTCTATCAGCATTTTAGCTTCATTTCAGTTTATGCTTGATAATGCCTCTCAGAGAACAATTTTTAATATTTGTTTGCAAGGCATAATTACCTGAATGTGATCAGATACATCTTTTCTATGAATCGATTTAAATATGTCTCAGCCATAATTATTTCTGTATTATTTAACATCATCTTACACCATTATTTTTATTTATTTTTTAACATATTTAACATTATTTAATGTATTATTTAACATTAAAATAATTTTACTTCTAAATATAATCCTTAATTTTTTTCTGCAGTTTTAGCTCTAACATTATACTTATATTAATGAAGTTAATTGTTCAAGTTAACTTCAAGATTAAGGACAAAAACCTGTTACTTTGTATATTACTTTTCATATTGGCATGAAGGCAATATCTTTCCTGTTAAGTGGTTTGCATATCTTAGACTATTAAGATTAGGAAATATCTGAAATCTTCTCAAAACCTTGTACTTTTCATTAGAAGAGCAATACTTCTCTGTCAGATGGATATTCAAGTTCCTACTGCAAACAGGCCAAAGCCAAATCCTGGAGAAATTAAATGAAAGCTTCGTTTTAAATATTGCATTTAGTTCCTTCACTAGAGATTAGCTCAAAATATATTCACAAATGCAAAAAAAAAAAAAAACCTCTACACTTTGTGGGCATGGGAAAGGATGTTAGTATACAAAGTCTACATCTAGACATGATTAATTCTGTAGTTCATGGCTTAAAATGGGCCTCCCATTTACACTGTCTTTTTTTATTAGTATTGACTGACTTACTACAACATATTCCAGATCAGGTTGTGTATTTGCACCACTTTAAATGTAATATGTAACTACTTTTATATGGAGTATTTCTACAGTTTTCTACACTATTCCACACTATTTCTACAGGTGCTTTCTAAAGAATGTAAACATGCTATAAATAGGAAGTCCATTTCTCATCAACAAAATTTTGCTATGTTTATTTATGTTGTTAGCTTGGGAGCATTGTGCCTAATTGCTGTAAGGACTGATTCATAGAACTGAACAAAATCTTGGCAGTTAAAAAAGAAACCAAGTCAAACTTGCCCATTTTCATTACCAGCTATGAACTCTGACCAGATGTGCTGTGATCTAATAAAACTTCCAAGGGAATCTGTGCAGACAGTAAATTCTGTGTCAAAAACAGGCACATCTCAGGGGCTGAAGCTGACTTGTCACATCAGTGTTTGGATACTATCAGATATCAAAATTAAACTAATTTTAAAATCTCACCTAGTTAGAAAACAAATGTAGAAACAGAATTCTTACTTCATCAAGGACAAACAGTGTGCAACAGTAAGTAGATTAGTGAAAGAGGTAGTAGCAAGGATGCTCAGGAGAGAGAACTTCCCCACCCACAAGTGTTCTTTACCTGGGTGAACCTGAAGTGCCTCAACATTACTTCCCCATTACCTTTTTTGAAGAGTCTGGTTAAATCTCCCCATGAGTCTAGAAACAGCTTAGAAAATTTATTCTATGACTGTTCTCTCAAAGGGCTGAGATCTACAATTTATAGCTAAATCTTTGTTACGTTATTTATTTTTAAAAAGAAAAGCCTCCTCTTGTCAAATTGTCATGAGTTGACAGAATGGAAAGGTACACTTGTTTTTAAGTGTGTAGTTTGCAGCAGTTAGTTAAAGTTAACAGCTGTAAAAACAGTTCATATCACTCCTGTTTCCTTGAAAACTGCTTACTGCGATACTAACATATCACGGAATGCCGGTAATGTAGCAGAAGCTACTTGCTACATGCTATTTAACACCACTCCAGCGATAGACCTTCTAAACAGTAGCCCTCCTCCATCCCCCTTCCACACTTGAGTGGTCACTCTATTATCTAGAAAATGGGTTTCTCAGCAGGAGGTGTATGACAACAAAATGGGCCCTTGGCTCAGCAACCCAATGTTGTCAGAGCTGAATATCTGGCTGGAACAGGACTTGATATTCCTTAAAATAAGTTCATTAACTGTTTGACCTTTTCTACTTCCTAGGAAGATAAAAGTATCAATGCAAACCAAAAACAACACTGGACCACCTAGGATGCCGCTACATCCGTTTATAAACAGAAATGCATGTAAAAGTAGAAACCAGCTTCCTCTTGCACGCTGACCAGAAAGTACATTGCATGCAATGAAACCAACTAAAAGTCATTAACATTCTCAAACACTTTTCTGGTAGGTACACTGCTACGGAAATACACTTTGTCTGCCGAGTTACGGTACAGACAGTCCTTTTGCCCAAATATCCCCACCTCCTGCTGAATTCCCAAGCTGACAAGTTGCTTCTATGTTTATCGCTTTTACAAGTAACAAAGTTACTGGAAAACAATACTAATTCTGCTTGTGCTCCAATACTGCACATTTTGTTGCTGCTGTTAGTCTTGCTAACAGTCTAAACTGAGCAACTGCATATCCATGGATTCCATTAACTAGAATGCAATAATGTCAGACTTCCTGGTGCTTTATGTTCATAACAACATACTTCAACACATTTTCAGATCCAACTGATATGACTGATATACGAAGAAGAAAAGGTATAAGAAATTACTTTCACCCGGACTGCTTTCTTGAATTACTTTCCATAGGCTTTTCATGAAGACCATCACGAATCTGTCGAGTACTTCAGAAAGCAAATTACTCTGTGGCCTCGTTCTGTATAAATCCCATATTTCCTTTGCATATTCACTATCATTGTTCCCCAAGATACCACTAACTGCAGCCTCAGGCCTCCAGCTAGAACACATGCCTATCTTCAAACATTTAAGAAATCTAAATGACAACATCTATTAACAACTGAAAAAACAAAAGTCTCTTGTTATATGATGATTACCTGCAGACGTGACCTATTCTGAATGCCCACAAACAATTATTCCTATGTAGCCTCTGGAATCACCCCGCTAAAACAAACAGAAAATGAGTTTTTACTGGTAGAAAACTGTGCCATTCTATTCTCATTTCAAGTTGACAAAGTGATTATTTGCTTCATCCTGTACCAGATGTGAATGATTAAACATTTACACAACACCAGAAAGACTTCAGAATAACTTCTGCTGGCATAACCAAAAACTAATCAAATTTTTGAATATGTGTCAGTTCAAATGACGAAGGGATCCTTGAGTTAAAGTTAGTTTGCATACAAATATTAAAGTTGTAATACACACTGACTTTTCAGACTACTGTAGCCTAAAGTCTTTGATCTACCTATGGCAAGTTTGTGTTGTACAAATACTATTGAGAAAAAGAGAAACATTTTTTTAAAAATCTGTATTATTATTGATTTCAAATGCAATTATACAGAGCTAACCTCAGACTGGAAGTTAGGAATTCAGATCTGGACTTCATATTGCAAAACAACTTTGAGAAGAGGTCATCTGGATAAAGTTTTAATCTCCTAAAGTGCTTTCATCTCCAATGCAAGGGGAGTTCTGCAGAACATCAACTGTTGGGTAACAGTTACAATACCAATACAATAACAGGGAGAGAACGTGCCTGTGTGTAAGAAAAAGTTAGAGAGATCCTAACTCTGCTCCCAAGCTGTGTATATAAAAATGCAAAAAATGATTTTAAACTATCATGAAAAGAAGAATACACAGTGATTTGGCAGCACTGTCAAAGCTGCATTCTTGGTGGCATCCCTGATGCTATAGGTTTCATTACAAGGAAAGTGGTCAGAACAGGTAATCAAAGCAGTCCTCCTGGGTTAATAGCTTGCAGATTTAAATCCTGCCCAGCTGGCAGGAAAGCCCTCACCCAGTAACTTGCTCACTCCTCTCCCAGTAGAATGGGGGAGGAAACTGGAAAGGCAAAAGCAAGAAAAAAAAAAAATGTTCATAAATATCTTCTGATGGAAGGCTGGAGATTTATACTCTACTAATTTTCCCTGTTTTACTTTCAGTTGAAGCATCTTATTTTCATTTGGTTTGGCAAACAAAGTTCAAAATTGTTACACAAGAAATATGTTAACTCTTGTAATACTGGCTAAGTCAAGTGACTACTTTTATTGCTACTTTTGTGAACCCCCACATCAACCTTTCTAACCTCTTTCTGACCAACAGGTTACCCAACATACTATGAAGCAGACACATGGGAAGCAAAATGTCAAAAAATGGACAGGCTATAGGCAAGAAAACAGCATAGACTAAAAGACATGTAAGAATAAATGCTAGGAATGAAAAGCTGGCTAAAATCATTACAAAGTGGAGCAATCATACTGTCAGGATCTATGGCACAGACAGGGAAAAATTCAGTCTATAAGCATGAGACATTAATGCCAGAAGGGTTTTCTAAAGGACTAAACCAGTGAGACCAGTGTTATAAAGAGTCTGCAGCAGAACAAGGATGTCAACTAGCAGGTGGAATCCTCGTGGAAGCCTCGTGTCCTATTCTACAAATCAACAGGAATTGTCTCCAAGATGATCAACAGCTAGACATTCTGTGCGAAGGCCTGATGAAAACAAAGTAACACTCACAGAAACCTCAGGAACACCTACACACAACAGACTGTGTAAGTAGCCAGCGCTTTTGGAGACTCATAAGGAGTTCTGAAATGCACCTTGAAAAGGGACATTCCTGCTCTTGCTGTAGTGGGTTTGCATATACAGCAAAGACCAACAGTAACTATCAATTAAAGAAAACATAATTGTTGAAAATTAGTATATGACCTAGTCATTTAGTCTGATGCTTCAGAAACTGTTAGCTTCTTCCTGCCAAAATATGAAGGAGGAAAGAATTTTGTTTCCTGTAACCTTCTGGAACATGTACAATGCTAATCCTGCCAATGCTGAGCAGGACTCTACAGATATTTTCTTTCTAAATCCACATATTTGCTGTGATACTCTCAGCCTATTGTATATTTGAGTAGCTTGATGAGGTTTACAAGTAATTATTCCCTGGCCCAAACTGTATCAAGCTCAATTCTCCATAGGACAATAAGGGACTATTTTTGTACAAAAAAACCCCAAACAAACAAACAAAACCAACAATAACAAAAAAACCCCACCAAAACATTTGATCTATTTGTAATTTCATTCCATGGCTACATTTATGTACTTACATCACTGTTAAGATTATTTATGATTAAGCTGAGTTCTGTTTTGATTTGTTTACTTATTTTGGTAATAGTCTCCGAGTTACCGAAACTTATTTTTACACAGCACAATAACTTGAGATACACAGCAGTCCTTAAGAATACACCCAGATTTTTTTTAATATATATGTAACATATGTTTATATATGTAAAAAAAAGCTGAAAACAGAGCAATATGTGGATAAAGTATGCTTAAAGAATAAATAGAATTGGCCTTTTTTTTTTTTTTGCTTTGCTAAACAAGATTGAATGTAACAATTGTTCAGTGAGGATTCACTAGGTATTGTGGCTACTAGGACAAACTGCTTAGAAAAATTTAGCTGAGGTATGTTAAGCTAGTTGAGTTGTATAGCATGGATGAAAGCTTGTATACCTTCCTGAAAGATAGTGATCCTTGGCTATCTTACAATAGAATACAGACTAGGTCTGCAACACATCTGTTAAGCTGCAGGAGAGATTTTTAATAATTCATCTGTAATTTCACATCACTACAGAAATATTTCTAAATTCTGTTGCTGGCAACAAAGAAAAATGTTATAACCAGCATCATAATGTTCTTTGCAAGTTATAATTTTCCTTGCAGCCAATAAACAGTGGCTGCAATAAGTAGTAGGTCATTGGAAGACAGAGTGACCTATTCAGAGTTTTTTAAAGCACTATTTAGGCAATGATCAGAGCAAGTTAGGAAAGTATAACTTGGTAAGGACAATACCCAATCACAGATAAACATTTTGGGGAGAAAGGAGAAGGTATATGAGATCATGTTCACCTTCAGTCAAATAGTATGTCCACTGAATCTGGTGGTACTGCTAAGTTTTAACAAGGGAAATCAGACTACCATTGATTGCTTTGGAAATCCATGATACTCCATTGTAGTAACATCAGAAAATCTGTGGGTAGAGATGCAATAAACTGAACTAAGAAAGAATAGCCACCACAAAAATACAGAGGCGAATCAGAAGGTATTATAAACCAAAGCCTGGTTAAATATTTGCACAACGGAGGGAACTGGCACCCTCATTTCATACTGTCTCTTTTGAACATGTATATGTTGCTTTAAAATATTCAGCACATTATGATTTCACCTGCAGCTTCTGCTGTGAATCCCAAATAACCCTGACCTCAACCTGGGCTTGAGTGAGCAGCTTTCTTGTTCCATATTTTAAGTGCCTCTTAAAAAAAAAAAAAAATTATCTTCCTGACTAAAAAGAGCCTCTTCCCTATCTGTGTAGGTTTTTTTGAAAGTGCTGGTGCTCCTTTTAAGTGTCCACTGTTATGATAACATTACAAAGTCTTCAAATTGGGTGGTGCAGGCTTATTTTGCACACTGTGAACTGAGAAAAGAATGCACCATCTGCTGAGTAATATCCAGACTTACACAGACCAAGAATTTATTTATATGCAATGTTTTGCAAATTTCATTAACAGAATTTTGCTTAATTATTTTGTAAGTCTGTAGTCCTTTTCATGGAGAGTTCTCCTTGTGCCCAAGCAAGAGCAGAATTTGCTTGCGGGGACTAATCTATAGTAAAAGTAGTTATGCAGACTAACTTTTGCAGTCACATAAATGTTAGTATTTCTTTTCCAATATTCTTCCACATACATATTGGAAAAGTAGACATGCTACTATATAGACGTATGCATATTTCAACATGGTTCAGTCATAACTTTGATTCTGAGCACCAGTAGCCCAAACCACACAGAGATTCCCCAGAAGTAAACCCAAGGGGTAAAGAACATTGTGGAACTAGAAAGCAAGACTGAGTTTAAATGTAAACCATGAAAAGAAATGCTACATTTCATAGAAATCTTCTCAGGAAAGGCAAAGCAATATGCAGTCATTTGAAAAACTATTTATTTTAAGTATATGCATGGACAGGAGAAGATTCACAACTAATAAAAGAAGTTACCCACATGATGGAAATAAAGACACCTGGTAGCCTTATGGGGAAAATACACATATCTAGCACAAAAGAAACATCTTGCAATATTCTTTGTGAAATAATCTGACCTTTGAATGTGGAAGACAGTCACAGCCTTTAAAAAAAAAAAAAAAAAAAAAAGAATCTTAGCTAAATCAGGAACACCAAGACAGGAAAAGACAAAAGTTCGTGAGACAGTACATTCAGTAAGACAATGGAATTATTGCTTAGCCTTGGTATGCATGACCAGACTACAGAAATATTCAATCCCAGTGTTTTAAAAGCAGCATCAAGCCTTGCTACTTCTCCATAATTAGAGAATGTGTATGTGGAAACTTGTATTATCACAGTTAATATACATATCCAAAAACATTGTCTGGAACAAACAAACAAAAAAAGGAATGATTAGGCACAATTACAGTCATCCATTCTATGCTCCAAAATAAAGCTTATTAGCATTTTTCATAACTTCTAGACTTTTGTTCCCAGGCTGGTCAACAGTTTGTTTTATAGAGATGAGATACAGGAAGTAATCTATATTACTTGCACTCATGTAATGAAAAATTGAGCCACAGACTTCCTAAATACCTGTTACAAAGGTAAATACCTTGAAGGAAATGGTCTGAAGTTAAAGTTATTCTTAGTCGAGAAGTTAGAACTATATTAATCTTTATAAATTTTTCTTCCCAACATTCTTTATCTAAAACGAGGAAATGGAGTAGCATTATAGGGAGCCATTACATCATGTTATTATGTTTTAGAGTTCGGTCTTGGGGAAAAAAAAATGCTAGCTACCTGATGTGTAGTAATTTTTAGAAGCCGAACATGTCATCAGAAAAGTCTGTTCTGCATTCCCAGAGCCAAGACGATATGTCACACTCAGATTGCATGCATTTCTGAAGCCTATGGGCAGGGATCCACTAGTGACGGTGCATATCAGCACTGAAACTGAGCAGGAGGGCAATAGAGCAAATTATAAAATTACTTCTGGCAGCCAGAAAACATACTGGAGTAAAGAAAATGTTGAAATGACTTTCTTTGTATTTATTCCTATACTTTTTACCAAGAAAAGTAGAATGAGAATATGCTACTAGTAGCTAGATCACTGGGATAAAAGCAAAGAAGCTTTATGTGGCTTATTACAGGAACAGAAGCTTAAACACAGTTTGTCCTCTTAGCAAGAAGAGAAGCAATCATCTAGAGGATAGGCAGCTAGCACCATTGAAAAGGCATTAAATTAAAAGAAAATTAACTGTAACTACTGGAGGACCTTGCATTCACATTACAAGACAGGCACTCAAAATGCTGCAATTTCAATCTTGGTTCCACAAGGAGTAGAACGGCTTCAAGTGGAACAGTAACACATTTGTGTGCTACCACCAAGACATCATTTATAGCCTCAGGCTAAATATTTGCACCTCAAAAACCCCTCCAACACACTGACTTGCTAATGTAATTACACCCATAATTTTCCTCTGGGACCTTTGGAAAGTTACCTTCTTCCCTCACGCTCAAGATTTTTGCTTTGCTCCTGTTATGAGCAAACCCTTTCTCTTCTGTTAGAACTTCCCAGACTGAAAGGGTTTCCTTCACAGCCCCAGCACTCCAGCTATAAGGTACATAGTTGTTTTTGGAGAGAAATCATCTCACTCTTCTAGCAGGAGTTCAGCCTGACCTAGAGAGCAGAAGATGAGGCTATATGAACATGCATCCAGTGCAACTGTCTTCGAACGGCAAACTGGAAACAAACATTAATGTTATATCCTTTGTTGCAAGATAAAAATAAGAAACATAAGTCTCAGTATAAAATATCATTATTTAACAATAATAACACTAATGAATGTGAAGAGAAATTGTTCAACTGTTGGTTTTACCCACAATACTAGCAGTCTTAGATAAGATGCTCTGGAATTGCTTATTTCGGAAAATAATCCTGGTATAACTGTTAGGGCGAATATACGGAGAAATGATTCACAACAAACGTTATATTAATTGCTATAACCCTGTAAGAAGGATTAGGATAGAAGTAGAGGGACAGTGCCATTCCAGATCAAAGCCAATAATTCTGTTTTCAAGCCTTGAAATTAAAGTATCTTCAGTATCAATGTTCTAGTGAATGAAGCACAAGATGGAAGAAGTTCTTTACTGTGAGGGTAGTGAGGCAATGGAACAGGTTGCCCCATCCCTGGAAGCATTCAAGGTCAGGTTGGATGGGACTTTGAGCAACCTGGTCTAGTGGAAGGTGTCCCTGCTCATGGCAGGGAGGTTGGAACTAGAGTATCTTTAAGGTCCCTTCCAACCCAAACCATTGTATGATTCTATGGGAGTGTCTCCTACTGTCTCCTCCACTCCATAAAATCACACTAAAACTTTTTGGCCACATACAATGAGTAAGAATAAAAGTTTTGTTATCATGGTGAACTTCAGTTTGGACAATACACTCTGAATTGTTCAGTCAAGGAGTACTAAAAAAATCCAGTGTATTTTCTATTTATGAACAGTACAATAGAGATTTTCCAACTCCAAAAGTATCAACTCTGACACGGGTCGAAGCTAAATTGTGCTGATAAATATAACAATATGTCAATATATCACAGTGTTAGTGTGATTATGGACTGATAAAGAGGAGCTGATCTCAGAAAAAGAAGTAATACTATCAGAGAATACAAATGACTAGGACTTGGTATGATTTGACAAAGAGATAAAAATTTCAAACACTATCTACGTGATTCTTTTAAACAGCCAATTGCATAAGTGAAGTAAATGGAATCAAACCAGCACAGAATGAAAAGCTAATTAGAAAAATGTGAGCAATGATAGGAATTAAGTGCATTTCACTGCATTTCTGGAGTCTAAGTTGTGAAAAAAGCTGCCGTTGGGAAAAACCACACACATGCACACAGAGAAATACATTCTGTAACAACTGAAACTCAGGATGCTATCACAGTTGCTAGATCAAGAATTTTAAAGTCAGCATGTTCAGTAAACTTAACCCAGGAATCTTAAAAGAACTAACAAAAGCCAAACTTTTAATGCAGATTTTCAATAACTCCAAAAGACAGGAAAGGTTCGGATGACTCGGAAAAAAAAATCTGTGCTAATGTTTTTTGAAGAATACATGGAAAGCAACTGTAGACAAGGTAGCCAGCAATCATTCCCAGTCAGAATAACCAAAGAGCTCCTACCAGAACCCAATGTAAAAGAACTACGGAATGCAAAACCAATAAAATTGTGCTTATGGAAAACAGAGACTGCAAAACAAACATGTTATCTTTGATGCTCTTATGAGTTTGGGCAACAGTGGCAATATCTTTAATGCAGTGTATTAGTAAGGCAAAACTCTGCAGACTTAATACTGGGTCATACTTAAGAACCTCCCTTTATTCTTTTTAGTCTTCCCCTCCCACCTCATGTTCATATTTTTATGTCCTATTACTTTACTTCTTTAATGTGAAACAATATCTACGTCATTCCTGACTGTCTTGGTTTCAGCTGGGATAGAGTTAACTGTCTTCCTAGTAGCTGGTACAGTGCTATGTTTTGAGTTCAGTATGCGAAGAATGTTGATAACACCGATGTTTTCAGTTGTTGCTCAGTAGTGTTTAGACTAAAGTCAAGGATTTTTGAGCTTCTCATGCCCAGCCAGCGAGAAAGCTGGAGGGGCACAAGAAGTTGGCACAGGACACAGCCAGGGCACCTGACCCAAACTGGCCAACGGGGTATTCCATACCATGGGACGTCCCATCCAGTATAGGAACGGGGAAGTGGGGGCGGGGAATCGCTGCTCAGGGGACTGGCTGGGTGTCGGTCGGCGGGTGGTGAGCAATTGCACTGCGCATCATTTGTACATTCCAATCCTTTCATTATTACTGTTGTCATTTTATTGGTGTTATCATTATCATTATTAGTTTCTTCTTTTCTGTTCTATTAAACCGTTCTTATCTCAACCCATGGGTTTTGCTTCTTTTCCCGATTTTCTCCCCCATCCCACTGGGTGGGGGGGAGTGAGTGAGCAGCTGCGTGGTGTTTAGTTGCTGGCTGGGGTTAAACCACGACACTGACCAAAGCAGACCCTTCAGATCACAGTATGTCTACCCCAAACCATGCTTCTGCTTCCTCGTAAAATCCACACTCAAATCCTGCATTAGTGCTTCTAGTCCCTAACTTAGTTCCTCAGCTCCTGCCATTGCTACACTAATATTTCAGCATTTCTGATTTAACATATACAGACTGGATTTTCTTAGGTTGATCTGACCACTGTTATCACCATTATCACTTTCTCCTGCTGTCTGCCAGTAATACAAATATCCTCAGTGTTCTAATTTCACTTTTTGTCATGTCTTTGTCCAGGTTATACAAGCCTTTCCAAATGTCGTCTTTCCATTTCTTTGCTGCTAGTTTATAGCATATGACTAATTAATGGAACCTATTAATTTCTGTCTCTGATTGAGACCATTTTAAGTGTAATTAATGTCTACAGCTTATAAATTAGCAGGTTTGTTGTTTTGATACAAGCAGCCAGGATCTCCCATCCCCTCATCTCAGTGACTCACACCTGTCTTTGAGCCACTTACACACACACAAGCATGTGGCTCTGTGTATTACATTCTAGACTTTGCTTTTCCATTTGTTCTCAAGAAATTTACAAAAGCATACTATTTTAGCTTGTTACCTCAAAGTTAAATTTGTTTGTATTTAGTAAATTGGTTTAAAACTATTGAGAAAATGATTGACAGGCAGACTTGTATCTAACATGATGGTACCCACCTGCTCTCCTTTGGAAACCAGGCTGAAAAACTACCAAGATCACAACGCCTGTCAACAGCAGTTGCCAAGTCACTGCTCTTCTTTCATTGCAACTATCTGTAGTATGCTGTTTGCTTGCTGCAGAATGCTCTTAGGATATGCAGGTAGAAACCGAAACTTTAAAGGAATTCATTCTGGAAGTCACTGCATGCTCCCCAAAGGAAGCAGAGTAAAAGGAAACAAAGCATATACAGGGAAAAACACTACCTCTGTGTTACCATCACACAAGCACAGCCAGCCAGTTAGCTGGAGGACTACAAAGGAGCTTGTCTCCAGACTGCAAGGTCAGAGATTATGAGGATTGTTGGACTGCATGGTGGCCCTCTGTTCCCCTGATTTTAGCATTGGAGCCCCCTTGAAATAGATGAAATATTTGCAGTGTTGGAAGCAAAGCAGAATAAGTAAAGAGTTAATGAGGTAGTAAAACTAGGAATGTAAATTGCAGACCCATTTATTGAAGCCAACCTACAGATAAGCACAGTGTTACCCCATTCAGACAGCATACCAAAGAATAACAGACAAGATGAGCAAAGATCAGCAAAAACAATTTTCTGACTGCCCTCCAAATTAGGGTAGTTCACTTTGTGTGCTGACACAAATAATTCCTCTGCTCACCTCTGGCTCTAGGTCAGCTGCTCACACACAGCACAGTCGCCAGTGTGTTAAAAAACCTTAAAATGAACAATCATACCACTACACTTCCAAATACCAATGGCTTCTGTTAAATGTCTGTGAAGTTTAGATCCCAATTAATGACCTATTTATTATGCAGCCTTACTGGACAGCATCATCTCCCATTTTATACCTCAGAAATTAAGGCCAAATCACTTATCAGAGGTACTGTGCATTATTAACTAATCAGTCTCTCAAATTCTAAAAATGTTATGAAGAACAAAAGATCTCTCTCACTTACAAAAAGATAGGCAGTCCTTGGCAGTCCTCGGCAGTCCTCGCTATCATTTATGGCAGCAGCAACATTCCAGTGACCATGCTGAGAAAACCGTGCACTGAATTTAGCAAGGAGTTCAAGTATTTTTTAAAACTACTATAAAAATAGAAGGATTTATTAGCCTCACTTATACACACAGCAAAACCTCAGTGGGTCTTCCTAGAAAAGGCTGATTTTACCTGAACTTCAGCAGAATAAAATGCCCAGAATTGCCCCTCCATCCTTTGTTTGACATTTGCAGCAGGGTATCAGCCTAGGAGATTCAACATTTCCAGTTTCAGTGCTTGAGAGTGATGACCCATTGTTTATCTAGTCAGACTAGGATCTTTGTTTGGTTTTGATGAATTGCATAATAACTGTAATCAAAAGTTGAGGATGTTTCATAGAGAAGAAAACACAGGCAAAAGCTTTTGTGTAGCAGTAAGTACTGGTAATTAAGTATCACCCATTCTTCCCTTTATTTGGCAAAGCTGCACACAGAATATCAATTTAAATTCCCAAAGTAACCACCATGGGATCCAGTCCTCCTCATTTGACCAAGTTGACCTAATTTGACTCATCTCTTAGCACAGTTCTACCGCTATAACCTCAACAGTGCAATCAAAACTATACTGCAAACAGGAGACAAGCATATACACTCACAGAAGAACGTGTACTGAATCCAAACACACACAAGGCATTCGCTTGTCTTTTTTTCAGCTGAATGAGGGAAGAAGCTTGCTTACACAACTCTTAAAAGTTATATTTGCTGGTCAGGATAAACTTGCCTGAGGAGCTGCTTGCCAAATGTAAAACTGAGCAGTTTTGGAAGTCTTGCTTTCACCATTTTCCTTCATGCACTAGCAGGCCCTTTCCCCGTGACACCCCTCAGGTGAACTACTCTGAGGTAAAATACCCTCTCAGTCCTACCATAAGGAGAGCTCACCACAGTGCCCACTGTAAACCACCTGGCTCAGCTGTAATGAACTAACTACAAAATCAACAGCGCTCACATTTGCTACATTCTGAGGTGCAAAAGGTGCAGGTCCTGCCCCGGCCCAGCAGCAGCTGCCGCCCTCTGGAGAGGGGCCTGGCGCCTCCAGGAGGGCGGGAGACACCACAGGGAGCTGCCTCGGCAGGACACCAAGGGCTGTACGCGGTGCTGCTGGGAAAGACACGGGAGAGAAAGGGAGAAAACACAAATTCTCAGGAAAACATTGTTCGGGTATGTGTTGTGTAAAATAACAGAGGGAAAAAATCGGGTTATACTGAAAGTGTACCGGGGAAAACACTCACCTCACGTCTGCGGGTACGTGAGGGAAGACCACTCCTGTCACTTCCTGGCTGCAAAGTTTCCCCAGTGCCAAATCCAGAGGTAATTTCCTGACAGTAGGCTTAGGAAGCAGAACATTTCCTTGTGCCTGATACGCAGTTACAAGTATATATCTTCGTGGTAAAACTTCCTGTTGGCTCCTTCAGGTTTTTGGGGTTTTTTTTTTGGTGGCTGGCTTTCTGCAAACGCACTCCCCTCCCAGGAATGGCTGGGTAGAGTCTTCTTCCTATAGTGGTCTGAGGCTGGGAAAGGAGAAACAGCAGGCAACAATTTCGGTTTTTATCTTCTCATTGCTTTGGCTTTTAAGGACGTGTTGTGCACTAAGGATAATAAGCAGTTGGCCGTGTGCTCCCATTCAATGGTTTCCTCTGGTGCTCTATTATCAGGACTTTGATTGCAATTACACCAATTAACCTAAGGAATGGGGGGAAAGAGGATGAATGTTTTGTGGTTTTGGTTTTAATTCTCCTGAAGCCATGATGTACAAACTCTGGTAGTCTTTAATAGTTGAGGTTTTCTTCTATATTCTTGGGATTTTAACAAGTTTGCAGCACAGCAGTTTCAAGCGAGCTTGCTGTATGATAGACAAACAGTGGATCGTGGGTGAAACATGCCCTTTAAAAAGGCTTCTGAATGCAACCTCTTTTGCTAGAGTCTTCATTAAATATAACCTGTATAGCCTGTGCTCTGGCCATATCAAGGCATTCCTGCAGTGCACTCTTTTCCTTTATCTAAATGATGTCTCAAAAAAGCATGTGAGGGGGAGAAGGTTTCCCAAATCCTTTCTGGCAGTAGTACTTGTTCCCAACTGGTTTTCCATGTCGCTTCTGAGCTGTTCGTTAGGGAACAGAGTGTGAGCAGCCCTGTTGCAGACAAGCAGCAAGTCCAGTGCATACAGAAAGCATTGGGCTTACTGCACAGGGTGGAGGACTGGTGATCTGTGGAGGAACAGTGGACTATAGCTGATTCCTGATGTTGCTATTTGGTTTACCAGCCAAAAAAGGTAAAAGTCTAAATTAGGAATAGCTATTGAACTTTTTACAAACAAAAAAAATTTGACCGCTGCTGAAGTTGTCAGTTTGTAGCATAGCTGTACAGTTAGCATGGAAAGCATATTTAACAGAAATCAGTCTGTCTGATAGCAAAGCAGGTAATTTTTTTTTTTTTTTTTTGGTGCCAAGAGGAACACTTCTGTACCAGACCAGCAATGCAGGCTCCCTCTGGTGGCTAATTTCCATAATTGACAGGGTTTTTTCCCCCCAAAAAGATTCAGTGTAGTCCAATTAATTGATCAGAGTTAGCCTGATGAGGTAGAACCTATGTTTGAGAGCACGTAAGTTTTCTGTAAAGCACTGATCAATAAATGCTTTTACTATGAATAACTTTAAAGACTTGAGGGTTGTACAGGCTTTATGTTGTGCATGCAAACTGTGAAAACATACAGAAACGTTCACATTTTAAATTAAAGCCTTTTAAAATAAGTCTATTAACTATGAAATAATGTAATTTTATGTTAATGTTAAAAAAAAGTTAAAATGTTAAAAAAAGTGCTGAATTTTAATTCCATCCCTGCTGTAGTTGGAAAATGACCGTCCTTGTAATTACTTCAAAGTAGCTGTTTACTTATGGAGATATAGGAATAAAATGAGGCTTAGAATATAAGATTAAAAGATTTTTAAAACAAACAAACAAAACCCATAAATACTTGCAAAAGCTGATCTTGGACATGCAGCCATGTTGAGTACATGTCTTGTAGCTCAGAAGATCTCCAAATTAAAAAAAAACACCAACAAACCAACACCCCTACCCCCCCCCCCAAAAAAAAACCAAACACAAAAAAACCCAAAGCAAAAGCCCAGATGATTGTATAACTAACATGATTACACAGCTTCCAGCAGTTGTGCTAGGCTATTCAGCCTTAATCCCATGTGGACATACACAAGACCTACCAGATTTTGACTTGAGCAGTAAAAATTTCATAAAAGGCTAAATATAACCTCCTAGTTAGGAAATGCTATTTGTATTAGAACCTTCTAGCAGGTCAGAAGCAAGCATTTAGTTGAAATAGGTAACTTGAGTACATCCAGTACATTTTACTTCAGACTGCAGTTAACACTGGTGAAGTCTAATTTAGTCTGACAGCTCCTGGTGCCTACACCAACAGAAGTAAGGCTTGACAAGGAAATGGTTTTTGTTATTGTCATCTAAATGTTACGTTATTGATATAAATCTTATCAGAACTGCAAAAGCAAAGAGGACTTTGATAGTACCCCATTTTGGCTGCAAATATTTTGCTACAGCAGAACAAATTCTGGTTTTGCATACATTTCAACTTTTTTTTTTACTTCAAGTTTTCATCTCACCAAATGCTATATTAAAGAACTTGTCCCTGAGTCTTTGTAGGGAATGTTTCCTAGTTCTGAGGTAACTCTTTGTGAAGCTTAAGCCCTTATTCAGTCTAATATTTCATAGCATTACAAACTGTTAAAAGTTATTTCAGGATTGTTTCTCTGCTTCTTGTCGCCCTCCCTTAAAATGTGTTGGAATTGTCAGTATATTATTAAAGCAAGTTGTGCCTTTAAGAAATGTTCTTCTGTCAGTTTGTTTTATATTTTAGGCCAATCTCTCTAGAATCCTTACCTAACCTTTATGGTACTGGAGGAAAGAGGCGGGGGGGGGGGGGGGGAATGGTTGCTAGGATACTTGCAAAAAGGCAAATTAGCTGCACTAGAAATAAAACAAAAGGATTAAAAATCTCTAACCTTTTGAGTTAAACATCCAGTTTCAACAACTGCCAAAATTTCGTGGTTTGTCTCTTTGAGACAAAGAAATGCAAAGTATTAATAGAACCCCAATTTTACAGGCATATGGGATTTTAAAGCGTTGCCCTAGTGAACCAAGTTTAAGATATGCCAAACTGTATAGTAAGTTTCTCTTGCTGTTTTCAGAAGATTTGATCATTATTTATAAGTCTCTTGATATTTTTATTTTTCTATCCATGTTTGGATGTGGAGCTTCGGTGTTCTAGGTCTTCCATAAAACACTGAGCTCCCAGCTGAACAAAGCTGAGTCCCTGAAACCAAGTAGAATCTAAAGCTTGAGTGGAAGACTTACTTTTTGACAGTGCTGTTTAATTCTCATTTTACATCATTTTAGTTCTACTGAGCTTTTCTCTATTTATAGCTCTGGCAGCAAAAATTCAAGAAGAAAAATAATGCTGAAGATCTAGATGCTTTTCCTTCACTAAAATATACACCATCTTGATTCAAACTCTGACAAGAAATCAATGCTTGAATATTTTTCTGCATCTTTAGTGTAGTAAAATTCCTGCTTATTTCTTTTTACGTATTCAAATCCATTGCAACAGAAAGCTCTCTGTAATTGTCACTACTATGTATTAACTCTGAGGTAGAGCAAGTACTTATAGAAAGCTATTAGAATTATGTAAACACGTCATTGTTAGGACTCCGTATTCCACTGAGGCATGCAGTTACTGCTCAGGTTAATGCAAAGAATGAAGCTATCAGTACTCTGTATAGTGATCTACCACCATCTGGCCCCTACAAAATTTGCATGCAATCATGCTTTGTAGACTAGCAAGTACATCTGCATTAATGGCCCTTTTTTCTTTCCTTTTTACCCTGAATAATGCCTGAAGCATAGCCCTTGCCTTTACTATGTATGTGGGACATCTTCTGGAACACAAGACGGCTTGGGCATTTTCTGTGTTTAGGTCCAAAGAGATGACTACATAATATTTACTCCAAAGATGTTAATGGTCAGCTAGAGGAAACAGAAGACAGAGTAGTGTTAAACTTCAGCAAGTCAGTATTTTTCATGAAAATGTAGCAGGAACAGCTCCTTGCTGTTAAGTCACAGATGGGAGAAATTGCTGGCCTCAGTGCATGATTAAAGAGAGATAAATGCATGCCAGCTGTCTACACTGCAGATGCTATATAATAAAATGCACCTCTGTTTCTTCATGTTGTCAAAAATTGTCAGATTTTACTTTTCCTGAATAGCTAGGGATAACTTTAAAAACTTTAAAGGAAGAAGAATACTGCCAGTTTCATAACCAATTCCCATGACTCTTCCATTCTGATGTCTGATGCCAGTAAGAATTTGTTCTGCACCCCTTCTGATGCCACATGAATCACAGATGAAAGAATAGGAATTCCTTACTTACAGAAGGAATTTGAGATTATTATACTGTTCTGGCTTGACTATTTCCTTTCTCCACCTGAGTCAATACACTATAGTTCACAGAAGAAAGATGTATACCAGGAGCCTTCCCTGATGTAACAATTTTCTTATTTAGCTCTTTGACTCTTTTTCAGCCATATATTTTTCTTCCTCTTCTGTTTACCCTTATGTAAGTTGCAAAAATAAGCTTGCAGGTTTGGTTATTTTAATTTTTTTAAAATTAAAAAAAAAAAGCAAGCATAATCATTGCCTGCATAAATGGAACCGGGCTATTCACAATCTGAGATGGCAGATTAGTAAGAATCCAAATGCAGCTGCATAAAGACAGCAAACAGCAAATTGGAATGGAAACACATTTGGATAATCACAAACATGCCAAATCAGGAAATGTAAATCTGTGTAAAAAAAAAAAAAAAAAAAAAAGGTAATACTGTTGTCTTTCTGCAGTACCTGCTGAATTAAAAATGCAGAGGCTATAATACTACTAAGCTCAAGATTTACAAAGGAAAGTAGGTTGTATGAATTAAGAAGTACTGTGGTCTAATAGGTAGGTCATTTTATAATAATTCCAGAAAACCAGTGTCAGGGCACTACAAGGGCTACTTCCTAAGGGATGGGAAGCAAAAATATGTCCCACATGGAAAAGCCTCACCAGCCAGGGCCCTGTCCCACAGTACCCAAGTAAGGCAAGCAGACAGACTGAAAGATGGTAGTCAGGTTCAGCCAGAAGCCCAGATCTTCAGACAAGTCCATGGTGATGATGTCTGTTCAGGGTCAGGCCAGGAACACAAGTTCCCAAGTCAGGGTCAGAATCAGATCTAATGGTGGTAAGCAGGGTTGTACATAAGCAATAATTACCAGGTACATCCATAGTGAATTAGGCAGGTCCTTGGTCAAGCTGAGAAGTCAGTCTGCAGGTCAGGGTTTAGATCTGCAGCATCTATGGCTAGGCACAACAGAGCTGGAGACAAACACTCCTACAGCATAGCTCAGGGTGAGACTAAGAGCCAGGCCTGAGCTTAAATGGAGCTCCTGGGCCCATGGCCAGGGGGTGTGAACAGAAGCCTCTGGGGAGACTGGTTAGGGCAGTTAAGGCATACTTGAGCACTTAAACTGAAGAGCTCTGGGTCATTCAATACTATTAAATTCATATTATCTTAGAAGTAAGCATGAATTCTGAAGAAAAATAAACATACTTGGGAACTAGGGATACTACAGCCTTGATCATCCACATGCTAGTGAAATACTGGGACTAAAACTTGGCTGACAGTACAATTTCAGTATAGCAGATGTTGTGGACATGACCCTATTTTAACAATGTAGAATTGCAGATAACAGAGGTTAAAATAAATGAAATCTATATGGGTTTACACACTCCCAGATGAATGACATTTTCATCAGAACTGAATCAGATATTCGAATTCTGCCACCATCTAAACTTGCATTTCAGAACTAGCAAAAGCTTTCCAGAATTAGTGAAATTACTGTATTCTTTAGTCTGCTTGAACTTGTGGTTAATGCATGCAGCTTTATTAAAAAAAAAAGAAGTTAAAATAAATGCTTAAGATATTTAACAAATAATACACTGTACCTCAGGAACTCAACAATCTTAGGAAAAATATTAAGGTTATTTAGAAACCATTATGTATAAAGCAAAATTTAATTAAACTTTCTATTCTGAAATCTATGAAGTGCCTTTTTCTTAAAGAGGTTATATATATATAGTAATCTGTGAAAGATGCTGGTTCCTGAAATACTTTGTTTAATTTTTTCTGTAGGGATCCTCATTTCATTTAGTATGCATTTTAGAAGGCATTAAATAGAATACATATTCTTTACAGGGCAAGTAGACTTTTGATATGCCAGACATCTTTTTTATTTTTTGTAATATTAACAATTCAAGTCATCCTAGTACTTGATTAAGCCTCTATGAATTTCAAATTATTTGTTAGGTAACTGGAGTGGTTCTTCTTCAGAGTATTTATTTCTGTCTTAGAATCACAAGATCCAAAGGACTGGTGTCTCTCTTGTTCAGTCAAAAAGGTTGAAAGATAGCAAATGAACTTGAATTAATTTAGCCTTATCTAAACATGTGGGTCCTCTCCTGGGGAAAAGAGAAAACCTGAAAATATAGTAGGCATGGCCATAGATAGACTTTTAGTAATAATTTGTGTTTGGTAGAAATAATTTCAAAATCAGACATGTCTTGGGGAAAAAAATGCATTTATAGTGTGAACCTATTCTCCAGAATTGAACTCCTAATGCTACAGTGTTATGATACAATATCGTTACAGTGAAATCCAACATAGCTGTGTTGTTCTGTATACAAATGTGAAATAAGATTTGGTAGGATCTAGCAGTTTGCAGACAGATAGTGGGTTTCAGTATAAATGAGCAAATGATAAACCTGCTAGGAAACACCACTTGAAAACCTGGATTTTTTCTCTTGAAACTTCTCCAGTTTTTAATCACACTATAAATCTTCTCCAAGCAGTGTTATTAGTGAATGTATTGAACCATAAGTGACGTAGATTACGGTCAGGCTGAATATGTATATTCAGAGGTATAATCATTCCCATTGATTATTTGCTCTGGTATTCTTGATTTCCATGTTTAACCATTGTCTTAATACAGATTTAGGTTTAACAGAAAATCAAGAATTAAAGTAATTTACAACTAAATAGTTTGTTAGAAGTTCATTGCTTTCTGTTACCTAAAAATGGTGTGCAATGCAGATATTAAGACTCCCTTAACTTGCAAACAATAGTCTAAGAATTTTAAGTACAGCCTCATGAGAAAGCTTTGACATGTTAATATAAGTGCATACTCCCACAAGAAAGTCATAGGAGTTTTCAGGTTGTTGAAATTCTGGTGGTTCGCATTTAAGTATAACAAAGTAATACCTGGGTTTCTCTGAGTAGTGGATACTTCTGTAACCAGAAAACAGCGTGTGCAGAAACTATGCATTAAACCACTTAAAAATATGGTGCAGTGATACCACCACTGTACACTATCATCAAGTGCATTTCTGCTGTAATCAGAATATGATGCAAAGGAATTGTTTTGGTAATATTGTTGAAGGTTTCAGTGATTATTGGCAGAAATTTTTTAAGAGATGCTAATAAAACATTTTCTAGAGATCTGGTAATGTGCTGACACAGTCTAGAGTCACAGTGAAAAGGGGGAACGCTTGCTGTGATTTTAGAATTTATATCATAATTTTAAAAAATATCTCATATAAATTCTCTGAAAGAGTCAACTATGGTATTCCTACTAAGATGATACTTTCCCATTCCTCAGAACACAGCTAAGCTACTAAACATATAATATCTGTAGAAACAGGGAAAAAAATAATATTAATCTGGCCTCACAGTGTTTCGTGTTTCCAGCAGGAATTAGTTTCATTTTCACCCTATTTAGAAGCTGGCATTAGAACTTTACAAAGAAGGACTGAAAAAGGACTGTAACACTGAAGTGTTTTCAGGGGTTTCTTCTTAAGGGACCAAAACTTTTGGGTTTTTTTTCTTGTATGGCCAAATAGGAGTTTTCTCTATGTTTTTATCTAAAACAGGAGGACTGTAGTATGCAAATGCATTCAAGCTATCACTTCACTTGCTGCTCTAGCTGTATTGCATATTCTGTCCACTTTGAAGAAAAAATAAATCTGCACATTGAGAACTCTGTTCAACCATTTTGTTGGTATGCTTGTAACTGCCAACACCTGCCAAAACTTGGTTCCCCTGTGCTCCTCATCCCTCTCTGGAATTCCCCTGTGAGGTTCATCATAGGGCATGTTTCCATGCTAAAGTACTCCTTGCTAAAATATCATGTTTATGTGTTGTTTCTTATCTCACTGCAAGCATGCAAGAGCACCAGAATAAAAAGATTAATACCTTAACATCTCTCTTGTTTAAGAGATGGAACTACACAAGCAAAATATAAAATAAATTTTTCAGAGGTACAGTTAAGAGGCAGAGTGTGTAAGAATTGAAATTCACATTGAGCTCATTCCAGAGACTGTTAAAAACATCCTTCTTCCTTTAACAACATATTTAACTTGTTCCTCCCCTCTGTATTTGAAGAAGATTTTGTATAATGCAGTGTTACTAGAAACTTTCCACCTATCTGAATTAAGAACCACCAAAAGTGTCTGGAATAGAGTTTCTGAGTGAAACTGAAAGAACTAAGTAGCTGAATAATAACTTCAAAAAAAGAGGATATGGCCAGTTGCTTTGGGAAAAAAAGTCCATTCAGTTGCCAGAGGACTTGGAGATGTTAAGACCACCCAGAAGGCAGGTAGCCTGCCAAATCAAAATTGAAAGTACATCATGCATAAAGGGCTGCAATTTGCTTTGAGAACTCTCAGGATTACTGTGATTTTACTTTTTTGCTTCAGTATTTAGAGCCTTAGAGGAGACCCTGCAGCTGAAATTTTGTATTTTGTCATTACTTAATCCCACATGTATGAAAAAGTAATAAATAATAATTATAGCAGAAGCAGAGATGAGGTGAGAAGTACTTCGACTGTGAAACTCAGACACTGAGAGTTTGCAGTTATGGTAATATCAAGGAGGCTGAGTTTTCCTGCTCCAGTGTGCACTTACTCTACACAGCATTCAGCTGAAACAGAAGCAGGTGGAAGAAAAGGTAATAATAAGAACAGAAACAGTGTTGTATCAGAACAGGTTTATTACGGCATCACTAGTGACATTCAGTAAAAGTTTTGAGAGCTGCCAGACGAAGTCTACCCAGAGTTGAGAGTTGTGCTCGGGGTTTTTGCACTTGCAATCCCTAAATTCCAGCTATGTCATTACTCAGTCTCTAATTCCCCTGAACTGGACACTAATTCAAGCAAAGCAAAGCAAATTATTAATATTATCCAGTCTTTAGAGACATCTGCTCTGAAACTGCCTGTATTAGTTGTATGTGTCAATAAATGGGGGAATAGCACTATCAGAAATGTTGCAAGATAAATAGTGGTGGCAGTAGTGGTAGTTCTGTTTGGGATTGTCTTCAGAGTTCCCGTTCTGTTAAAATAAATTTTTAAATTAAGGAATATAAGAACATAGTTCACACTTGCTCTTTAAGATGGGATAATCTGATAAAATGTACTCTTATGTTTATAAATGAGCATTCATTTTAAAAATGTTTAATACCTTACAGGTATAACTAAGGCAGCAGCTTCCATTGGTGTACTGTGCTAGTAAAAACAGGGTTACCAGAGGCTGGCTTTTCAGAGAGTTGTTGATTATGCAGCAGCACCTGCTTAGTAGCTCAAACCTGCCAAATGCCAGTGACAATTTATGTCATGTGCTTGAATCTTAATTATTTCAATTTGTATTGGAATAAGAACAGTAACTAGTGATGAGAATACCACTAGAAATGCAATTGTTATTGATTTGTAGGGTGCCAGTAATAAAACTCAGATTTAGAAATTATTTTATAATAATTAAAAATGTAACTGCATGTTAACTTGGAGCACAATAAGGTCATGGCAACAAAATACATTACCCTGATGAATGACTGTAGCCTTCACCATCTGCACGGTACCTCAGTCAATCATATTAGGAGCAACCCCAGGCATGCACCAGGACAAAATTATAATTCTTTCCAAATATATATCTGGAAGTTTTCCAAGAATGAAAACATTCCTCCCCCAGATTTGTTATTTGAATGCTGTATTTACATTGTGAAATGTTAAAAGAATAGATTTTTTGGCCAGAGTATGATAATCTATTCTGACAACCTAAGTGGGTAGCACAGCTATATATTTTTCCCCGGTATTTACTGCATCAAAGTGAATAACTGACGGCTGAGTTATAGACCAGCTGTAGGAAAAAAAAATTCTATTCCAGTTAAAACATGCAAGTGTAAGAGAGGTAGAACTTCATGAATTTGTCACAGACTGGGTGATAAGTCACTAGCAAGTTTCTCCTTTATTTGAGTGTGATTTTTTGCAACCCCAAATTTAGTTTTTCATTAATACAGTTTTTTATGCAGTAGTAGGTTCCAGTATAATATTTCTGAATGCAGAGGAAGACTGACCACCCTACAAAGACAAAGGAAGAGGGAAAGGTTATGTCTCTATGTGAAGTAGATGGGAGATAACTTTTAAAAATATTAAAAAACATGTTTTGTGGGGGAATAATATTTGTCCAAGTACATACACAAATGTCCTTCCATTTTTTTCAGAGTTTTTGATGACCTGACCTGTCAAGACTATTTTTCACTAGTCCTGCTCCCAAATTCTTACCTTTAGTCTGAACAGAAAGTAAAATAATAATTCAGTAAAATATAGAAATACTTTCCCATTCATCAGGCATTTTTTGTAAGACATATAGAAGCATAAGTTTGAAGAGAAGATGAGCAAAAGAGATGTATAGCTCAAGTGGAGCAGAGAATATATTCATAAACTGAGGTAGATGGAAGAAGCAGATCTATACCATTTCTGGAGGTGATCATAAGTTTGATCCCTACATTTCATGCAGTGGTGCTTTGCAGGATTTAGAGGTGAACAAGCAGCACAATAATTGAAAAAGCGATTGTCCAATCTGTTTTCTATGGAGTGGAGAAGCAGAGGTGTTAAAGAGAGGGTTCCCACATTTACTACACCATAAAAGAACCTGTGGTTTTTGTTTGGGCATAATTAATACTTCCAGAAAAGACAATTTCGTCATGAAAGAAATGTGTACTATCTCCTTCTGCACATTAAGTTTTTAGCTGGATAATACAAATATTTGGGGGATATATCTCTATATATTTGCCAGCCACAAGTTTGATCACAGTGACATCAATTCTGTCTCTTGTGTCTGGTTTTTCACTCTCTTGACTAGAAAGGCTTGATATTTGCCACTGACAGAAATGCTCCTGCTCCCCCATAAAACTCCTTTCTGAATCATTCAAATTTAGAAATTTTTGAATCATGTCCATACTTCATGAAATTAGTCAAGCCACGTGTAAACTATTTATGATTCCTACCCTTTTGGGGTTTTAGTGGTTTGTCAGTAATAAGTAACAGAAAAAGACATTCTAGATGTTTGCCAGAATTGTTCCTACAATAGTGAGACTGAACCTGAGATAAGTTCTAATCCTGGAAAGTTATTCTGACTTAGGTAATGTTGACTACAGTCCAGTACTAACCAGTGGCAGATGTGGCTGGCACTGGCAAAACTGAGTACAGTAAAGCCTATAGCCAAGGAAAAGCAGTCCAATTTGCCACCATTTAGTCATACCACTATGTTGCCTTTACAGAATGCTTTTTCTCACTGTATTTCAAGATGATTTGCAAGGAAACTTACTGCTTTCATTAACTTTGAAAAGGCAGTAAAGCTTAGATATGTATTGTGCTCTGATATATGGATAACTTCCTCAAGAAGATATGATAGCAAACCCTCACCCCCGAAACCCCCTAAAAACTTCATAAGCAACAATTACTGCCTGCTTTGTATTAAAGATACTGTCCAAGCTAGAAAACCACATCAGAAATATAGAAAGGTTGTCTTCATAGCATCAGTAGGTTGGAGTAACTTAACAAAAGAAAAACATCTGTTGCAAAAATGGAAATCGACTTGCACAAAACATACTTTATTTTAAGATATGTTATATTAATGCAGGTACTACTTCCATTGTTATTTGGTGCAAAACTAAGTACTTTGGATAAGACCAAGTAAAGAAAATGTCCCTTAGCTTTAACAGATGAATATTTTTCTTGACTGCTTGATTAAAAAAGCCCAAAAGACTAAGCTATTATTTGAAAGCTGAAAACGTTTGATTCTTCAATTGGATAAATTATCTTAAACTGAGGCAAGACTTAAATTAACTGCAGATTACAATAAAACTCATTGACAGAAGGCTATGACCGTTCCATTAACCAAACTGTCGTGTTGTTTATTTTAGACAATCTGTTTAATTTTCCTTTGCTTTCATTTTGATGTATTGAAGATCACAACCCTCCAATATGTGTAATTTAAGTTTTCGTTGCTGATGACAAGTTTAAATTGAAAATAGTTTTGTAAAATTACGGGTGTCAGTACAGATAGAACAGAACAATGTAATTATCTACAGAGCAAATCATTAAAGCTAGATAAGAAATGAAACTGAAAATCAGCTGCAAAAGCAGACTTGCCTTTTGAGCTTTGCAGACACACAAATGGCTTCATATTTAGAGCTGAGCTGTTAGCATCACAAATTGTTACTTCATTATTAACATTGTTGTTATCAGTCCTTATGTATTTTGTGACCCTTGAGTATAGCAATGGAGCTACGCGAGTTTGGGAAACTTGGAGCAACAGTAAGACTGTCACTTTTCTTTTTGACTAATTGATACGGGGCTATACACCCATTCATTTGGGCCCTTTGGACAATCAGTTTTATATGACCAGTGCATAAATTCACAGAATAAGGCTGTTACAAATTGCATGCAGCAAATCCATAAATATGGTAGGGAAGTGTCTCAAGCAATCATGGGTGGAAATCTTTTGAAAGCAATTGCAATTTCTATTTAAAGTTATGGGATTGTATAACTAGAGCAGTAATATTTTTTTTTTTTTTTTTACTTATGGAAATGAACAGACAGAAAACAAACCAAATAAAAAAACATTAGCTCCTCATTGGAAAAAGAAAAAAATTAAAAATAACTGGTTTTGACCCTACATAGTGCATGTCAATAAAATATTTTGTAACAGTGGGAAATATGGAAGTTAAGGGAATTGTGGTCTCCCTTCACAGTGTTTATAGAATTTGCCAAGGATAGTTGCAAATCTCTCTACCAGAGAGGAATTATATTTACGTATTACATGTACATACACCCTAATCTGCAGGCTAAAGTGCATTCTGAAAGGCTAGGGAGAAAAAAAAAAAGATGCTAGAAGTCATTCATTAACATTACTGTACTTTGTACAAACAAACATAGACTGCGTTTGGGGCCAGAAAACAGGCAGATTTCATCTCCCAGCTGAAAGTCCTACCACAAAGGCTGGAAGGGCCTTCTGCATTTGCTTGTGGCCAAGACAGTCTTAAGTATTTTACACAATGTGAGACCACTCCAGCAGAAAGAATTTCAGAGGTTTCTCCTCTCAACATCCACAGCCTGTTTCATAACCAGAAAAGGTATGAATTACAGAATCTGTAACAGGAGGCTGTGGTGGAAAGTCAGTATCTACATTTGCAATGAATATACTTATTCCTCTCTCACTCATTATGTCTAGGATACTATTTTCTTTTTCTTGTTTTTTCTTTCTTTTTTTGTGGTGGAGGGAGTGCAACCTCCTTTTTAAGCTAGGAAAAAATTAGGAAATTTAAGTCTGGAAAGAGTATTAGAATAAGTATTTTTTTCTTACAAACTTTACCATTGCCCTCAAAATGCTTCTTCTAGCTCCATTTTTACTTTTGAGATATTTTTGGCCATGTTTTCGGTTATGCTGGTCAGTATAGGATATGCAAAGAGTTATGATGGTTCTTGACCTTTCTAGTATGCATTTAGTTGTTGCCAGGCTCTGCAGTATAGCAGCTGTCTTTAGTTTCCTGTACTTTCAATCAAAAAATGGCAGCATTTATTTTGGTTGAGACATAGCTTATTGAGACACAGCTTCTTCTATTCAATATATGTCATGTCTGCTTATAGAATAGAAAGAACTACAGGGGATAGTAAAAGACAACATTTGTGATGAACTTTGCGTGGGTTGGTAGGTGTGCCAGATCTAAAACAACTTTCTTCCATTCATTTCATTTTGATGTCTCCTTGGCCCAGCAATGAGCAAGATGATTGTTACAGAATCATAGAATCATTTAGGTTAGAAAAGACCTTTAAGATCATGAAGTCCAGCTGCCAAGTCGACCACTAAACCATGTCACTAAGCACCACATCTACACATCTTTTAAATACCTCCAGGGATGGTGACTCAACCACTTCCCTGGGCAGCCTGTTCCAATGCTTAACAACCTTTTCAGTGAAGAAATTTTTTCTAAACCTCCCCTGGTGCAACTTGAGGCCATTTCCTCTTGTCCTAACACTAGTTACTTGACAGAAGAGACCAGCACCCACCTCACTACAACCTCCTTCCAGGTAGTTGTAGAGAGCGATAAGGTCTCCCCTCAGCCTCCTCTTCTCCAGACTAAACAGCCCCAGTTCCCTCAGCAGCTCCTCACAGGACTTGTGCTCTAGACCCTTCACCAGCTTCGTTGCCCTTCTCTGAACACGCTCCAGCACCTCAATGTCTTTCCTGTAGTGAGGGGCCCAAAACTGAACACAGGACTCAAGGTGCAGCCTCACCAGTGCCGAGTACAGGGGAACAATCCCTTCCCTGCTCCTGCTGGCCACATTTTTTCTGATACAGGCCAGGATGCCGTTGGCCTTCTTGGCCACCTGGGCACACTGCTGGCTCATATGCAGCCAGCTCTCGACCAACACCCCGAGGTCCTTTTCCATCGGGCAGCTTTCCAGCCACTCTTCCCCAAGCCTGTAGCACTGCATGGGGTTGTTGTGACCCAAGTGCAGGACCCAGCACTGAGCCTTGTTGAACCTCATACAATTGGCCTCAGCCCATCAATCCAGACATCCCTCTGTGGAGCCTTTCTACCCTCAAGCAGACCAACACTCCTGCCCAAATTGGTATCGTCTGCAGACTTATTGCGGGTGCACTCAATCCCCTCGTCTGGATCATTGATAAAGATATTAAACAGAACTGGCCCCAATACGGTGCCCTGGAGAACACCACTTGTGACCGGCCACAAACTGGCTTTGCCTCCATTCACCACAACTATTTGGGCCTGGTCATCCACCTTTTTACCCAGCAAAGAGTACACCCATCCAAGCCATGAGCAGCCACTTTCTCCATGAGAATACTATGGGAAATGGTGTCAAAGGCTTTACTAAAGTCAAGGTAGACAACAGCCACAGCCTTTCCCTCGTCCACTGAGCAGGTCACCTTGTCATAGAAGGAGATCAGGTTAGTCAAGCAGGACCTGCCTTTCATAAACCCATGCTGACTGGGCCTGATTGCCTGGTTGTTCTACTGTTGGTTGTCCTATTGTTGGAGCAATATGTCTCGTGAAGTTGGGAATACAATGTCAGACAAAAAAAGGAAATGCTACTTCTGTTAGCAGTTCATGGTGCTCCCCAGTTTACACTATAAACTTACTGTGCTGTAAAGAATAGCAATGGCTGTAGCTTGTACTACAAAATGGGGACCCCCATGAAGCAAGGACATAGACATCTGATGAATTGTCACTACACTGAGCCTTGTAACCTTCTTGTAACTCCCTCCTTTGTAGTAATTATGCAATACTAAACTTTCCAGTTTTTCTCTTTCTCAGCACGTTCAATAGCCTTTGAATATGAAAGCCCTCGTGGTTAGGTTACTGGGGATAGGAAGAAAGGCACAAAGAGTTTTCCCTGATTACTTCTGACATCTAGTTTATCTATAAATCTATGCATTTTGCATGCAGTTGGAGACCATATACTTTTAAGCTCTAAGGAAGAGCTAAACAACAAAAAGTTCAAGAAAAGGGGTAATTATTTTTCAAGTAAAACAAAACCTTTTCAAGAATTCCTGCTTAGTTTCCTTATTTTGATCCAAGCATACGGTATGGCAATGTTAAGAGTTATGAAAGACTGTAGTCCAGTAACACGACCAGTCATGAACCAGGGACAAAAGAATTCTAACCTCAATCCTATGAGGGTTTTTTTAAATATATATATATATGTGTATATAAAACTCTGTGTGTGTGTGTGTGTGTATATATATATAAAACATTTTTATATATATATATATAGGGTCCCAATTTTGGTTATTTCTAAAAGGACTGTCAGAGACATCTACCTCAGTTTAGTAATGAAAAACAAGTGTGATTCAAGTGAGCTCCAACAGAGGTCTTATTCTTTAGGGAAATCAGATTGGGTATGGACTTGAATAAATTCAGTTTTAAACTCCATCAGCCTGTGGGAGTCTGTGAATGGCTCATCATGTATTCAAGGCACACTGTTAGGTACAAATGCCAACCAACAGAGCTGCAGTACAGACATCAGATTCTTTTCCCATCCCCAAAGCAGTGATTTCCTTTCTAAAAAATACTAAAAAAATCCTGCAAAGACCAAGTACTTTATTTTGTGAATTTTTCCTCATCTAATGGTTGAGGTTTCTTCTTCTTTCAATTAAAGTACTGTCAGAATACCGAGGCTATAAACAAGCAAAAAGAAACAGCTCATAAACAGAATTGAAATGATGGAGAAAAATTCTAGTTTATCTGTTTTGACAGATAATAGCTTGCTGCTGTGATCAGTCACTTGGCTAATTTTTCCCTTGTAACTGGTTGAAATTAATTTTGCTGAGATTTCTTTTGAAAGTCTACATGCAGGGAGGGTGAACTTTCCCACAGGAAAAAGTGCATGTTGTTTTGTTCCATGTTAATCAAGATTTTAGCACTAGCAGTACACAACACTGCCAATCACCTGTACTGTGCTTTTACATATGAGGCAAATTAAGCAGCTCTCAGTGCTGCAGTTGACAGCAGGAAATCTGGGGTAGATTTCAGAACAAAAGAAGAAAAATTAGCCTGATTTATGTATGCATTGAGCATGCTCCACTAGCGCTGTGCACCATGTGATTCCTTGTTTCTAAGGAAACAACTATGATGCCGAGCACATAGTCTCCTATCATGAACTGCAGGATTTTTTTTGTCCTCAGAGAATTTTTTTAAGACATAAATCTGAAATAATTTGGTGCACTTGATTGGCATTGCTTTATATTTATGAATATATAATTCTTAACATATGATGAGCAGAAGGGATTATAAATCTGTGCTGAAATTAACTACAATAAATATATAGCACAGTAAAATTAATTTAATCATATTTGGGATGGAATTGCCCCAGTTTACAAGGGAACAAAAAAGTTATACATGCTGTCCCTAGATGGTGCTTTTACTTTGATTCTTTGCATTCTTTGAAGGGATAATTTGCAATATGACTGATATATCATTGTAAAAAACATCAGAGTGACTATTCAAATTATTCTGCTTTCATCAGCAGCTGTTTCCAGCAAACATATCTAGATTATCTAGATATTGCACCTATGGTAGCAGTGTGGTAATGTTGAAAAGATGGGAACAAACTTGATGGAAAGGATGGCACACTTGAAGGAAATGGTGTTTTTATCTATCAGTTTGTGTGGATTGCTAAAATAAAGAAGAAAGGATTTACAGATTTACGGTACCTACAGAAAACATTTCAGTACAATGATAAAGGTATTCTTGAAGGATACCCAATTTTGGGGGTATCCTTCCCCATTTGCTAGTAAGCTAACCACTAACTAAGCAGTTGTAAAGTGTTCAGGACTAGAGTGTAACTCAAAGGGCAGCTTTTATAATTTTAAAACTTGTTTGAATATGATTGATTGTAGAGCTGCAGTAATTAAGTTGGGTAAGTTGCCTATTGAGTTATCCTAAGCTATAGACTGTGGTTTTTCATAAATTTGTTTCCAGCACACTTGCTTTTTTCTTTGTGTGAGCATTACTAGTACAATAAATTACATTATTAAATTGTCCACAGAGTATCAAATTAAATTGTAATTAATGTGAATAAATCCACTGAAACAGAAATAAATAGAAAGTGCAAATAAACCTTAATAAGTCTATAAATCTGAAAAGAAACAAATATAGATAATTTATAATTTCTACTGTTAGAAGCATTTGTAGGAGGGCTCTGATATCCAGGCACTTATTCTTTTTAACAGAGGATGTGTTTACACCCTGGAAACAAATATTCAGGAGATCACCAAAGCACAAAGACAGAAGTAGAAAGTAACCAAACAACCAGGAATTTTTCTGTGCAAAGGTACGCAGAAACTAGGACACTTTTGCCATACCTTCCTTCTCAATGTAACTGTTTTGGCTTAAAGAAGTTTCTGCCTGAACAAAGTTTTTGTTCAGCAAGTATAGCCTGTGGTTCTGACAGCTGTTTGTATGGCCCTGGAGGTAAAGATACTCTTGATAGTCAGCATCATCTGACAGAAAATCTGGCCAGAGCACTAAAGATAGGAAGCAGTACGTTGATGTTACCGGGAGATGTGGTCAGCAAGTACCACTATAAGATGTAATAGCTACCATAACTTATGAGAGAAATGGAGTTAAACTAACATATTTGGATCTAGATGTAGCCTTGACTGCTCTGTAAGATTAACCCTGAAGGAAAAGTGTACTATATTTTTCCTAATTCAGCCATAAGAGAAGTGTTAATGAGTGAGCAGACAGCCACATCTCATTGGATAGCTAGCACTCAGAATTAAATGCAGAAATAAATTGTTGGTACAGATTGGAAATCTTCTTATCTTTGACTCATCTCAAACTGGCAACTGAATGAACAGTAAACTGGGCAATCACCTCACTTGCAAAAACAGTCTAGCATCTCCATGTGAAGGGACAGATAAAATCCAGCCATTTCATTTCTGCTCAGCTTGAGCTTCATTGAAGCCATCCGGGGTTTGCCAAACTCTACAATACTTGGACAGGATAAGGGAGGTGACCATAGTGAAAAGGTGGGTTAGGCCTTTGTATGTAACGTAGTATAAAGAAGACTTACTTCTATTTTAGCTGTAAAATCAGGAATGTCTCCTAAAGGAGTCTCACAAGCATAAAATTACCATGACTAGTACATTTCTAATAACCCGTTTCAACATACTGACAAGAACTGATATGAACTGATGAACCAGGCTGATGACATGCATTTACTGCTACAAAGGTAGTACCATATCTACCTGAAGATGGTTTTGCTCTGTGCTTAACATCTATACCAAAAAATACCTGTTTAGATTCCCAGGAGATGTGTTTTTCCCTAGTTTCACCAGAAGGGCTTTTTACTGACTTTGAATTTGCTTTTCTTTTGCCCCTTTCCTTTTGACTTTAGGAGAATACTTCCTGGTAATGTCTTTTATCGCAGCAGGGATTTTAATAGGCTAAGCTGGTTATGTTTTCACACTTAATGAAAAGGAACATAATTTCTTCTGGCATGTTAAAGATCAAGCAAGACATTGCATAGCTTGTAAGCATATTTAGTTTGTATTTTTCAATACTTGTAGCCTTTAACCTTACAGTCTTTCTTTTTTTTTTTTTTATTACTCTAAGTAAGATGAATATGTGCACAAGAGACTATTAAATAAGTTAATATCTGTCAAGCCTTAGAGTGTATTTCCATTTTTATAAGTGGCATTGTTATTGTATATCACATTTGACTGCAAATGCTTCCTGGCTTATCACCAATTTGAAAGCTGATCTTGTAGTTGATATTAACTGGCCCCTATTAACTAGCAGTCAGGAGAGAAGAGAATTATGTCTGTGCTTTAGGAAGGGACATATAAGTCACAGGACTTAAGCATGTAATTTACTTTAAACACACACTTCATTTGTCATTCTGAGTAAAGATGTTTGCTTGAATCAGGATCCAAGTAGGCCATCTAGATAAATATCATTCTGCTCTGAGAAAAGAATCCCTCAACAAGTTCATTGTCTATTTTAAAGCCTGTGTGATGAAGATTATAAAGTCTTTTCCAGATAAAGCCTTGCTTTATTATGTTCTGTTCATAAGCAGAGAAGCACGCACAAAATGAGAATATCTCTGTGAAGGTTTAAAAACAAAAATGTTAGTCTAGTCTTGTTCATCTGGTTTTACTGGAGGTTGAAAGTGAGAATGAGCCTTAGCAGTAGACACCCCAAAACTCAATTTAGAGGCAAAATTCTTGAAAAACTTCACATGAAGGGAAAAAACCCTGAAACTTAGCAGTAATTTTTCCAGGTGAAACTGTCAACAGACTGTTTCATCACACTACATAATAGAAAGAAAATAAGCAGGTGGAATTTCCGTTGTTTTTCCAGGAATTAAGGACATTTTAAGACCAAACCCAAGGCCAGATTCTTTGTGTTGAGCTGCGTGCTCTCTTCATTGGTTAATCCATTAGAAAGGGTAGGATTGATGGTCTTTTGCTATGAATTCTTTCCTATTTCTTGCAATTTAAAATAGAATAAAAAGAGATCAACATTGCTAATTACATATATATATTAAACTTTTTTTAATTTAATTGAAAGAGGAAAATGGTTTTATGCAGTGGCATGGAAATCAGAAAACTCTTCAAAGTTTGAAAGTCTTTTACAGCTTTTCTTCTCCTTACAAACTCAAAAATAGATACTTGCAGGCTGATAACTCCACACAAAACCTTGGGGTTTTTAGAATAAAGTGTTTCTGCTCAGAACTGATTTTGTGGGAAAATTTAAACATTGCTTTACATGTCTGTGTACAGTGTAATATTTAAAAACTATTTTATTTTCTTTAGAAAATCTTGGGCATGGATGTAACACGATAAAGACTGAACTTCCTTCTGATATCCAACTAACTGTACTTAAACTCAGCAAGAACAAAACACTATCCTGATTATCTGTAATCAGATGAACCTTATTAAGCAACAAGCAAAGAACTGCTGCAAGAATAAACATTCTAAAACATAATATCTGCACTTAGGGGCTCTGATCGGTTTTATTAAATGCCGAATAGCTCCGTTTTGGAAGACAATAGAATTACTCCAGATTTACGATATCAGCAACAGCAAATTATTCTCATTTTAGTTTTGCAAAAACCCTCTGTCAAAAAGATTATCCTGTTAAGTGTTATCTTGAATGGGGCCTAGATATCTAGACTACGCAATTTTGAAAATTATACTGAACCTGGATCAATTTTAAAACAGAGAGAGCATGGACAAACTGGCAGGAAAACAGTGCTCCAAAGCAATCTTCCCTTTAAAAGTCTACAACTTTTGGACATTGATCTTGCTAGAAAGCTGCTAATCCATTTTTGTGTGTATGTGTTTAATGCTTTTTTCTTAAACATAAATAAATCTATTTAAAAAAGAATTAAGAATCATCACTCATCTTTGGTAATTCTTACATCATTTTCCTGTTTGGAAACATTCCAGACTTTTTTTTAACATATTTTCTGTTCTGCTTCTGCCTTTCAAAAAAGCTGAATAAGCCAAACCCCAAATATTCCAGATTTTCTGCTTTATTTCCTCTTGTGCTTTGTCTGTGATGAGGTTCCCTAGAATTGGTGATGAATTACCAGAAAGCCCCAGGAGAGAGTGAAGTGGGGGCTTTGATTACTTCCCAATCCCATGCAAACCAAATATACTGCAAGACAGGAACTGCTTAGCTCCCCGTAAGCACTAGTCCTGCTGTATGGTATTCTAGATAAGAATAGAAATGTTCACATTGCCTTGTTTTCATTAAATACTGAAAGAAATACAGAGTATCTTATTCTTTATATTGTAGCTATTCTGTTTTCTTATGTGTGTATATGTTCTTTTAAGGTATGTTTTAATCATAGTAGATAATTTTCAGGTTTTCCTTCCATTATTTACAATTGTTGTTCTAAGACTTCTTAGAAAGAAGCTTCATTTTTTAAATAAAAGTAAATAAAGAGAGGAGGAGGATAACATTTTACTGTTCATACAAAAAGATTTCATTTTAGCAGTTCCAGCTATTTAGGGAAAGTAATTTTGAGATTCTTCCTTTTTTCAGAATTTTCTCCCAAAAGTGAGGTTTTCTTATTCGTTTTTACTAAATGACCCTTCTTGGTGTGTATATTAATTACAGATTAGGGCTGCTCAGTCTGCTTGTCTGGACAGGCTGCAAAAGAACCAAACCAAATCAATCTGAAGACAGTAGGCTCAGCATTCCAGCAATTTAGGAAAGGCCAGCAGATAATGAGGGAGTCAGTACGACAGCTAACAACCTCCATGCTTCTTGTTTGGAGACGGAAATATGGGAAAATAAAAATAAATAGACATTTATTGTATATAATTAAATTTGTCAAAAAAGATTGACAAAGTCTTAGAGTGACAGCTATTACCAAAGCTAGTTCATTTATTTAACCAAAGCACATCCTGAAATCCTTCTTTGTAAGCAGTAGCACTCTTACAAAATACTGTGACTCTAGGTCTGATTTATGCAAGATACTGATCTCATGTTATTTGAAACTCAAATTCTGGTAACAAACGATACTAATTCCCTGCATATCCTTCTAGTGACATCTTAAATCTTAATCTTGTGGGGGATTTCTGAGCTGCTGAATGGTCTTCAGGACATGCGTGCCTCTAAGTATTAGAAATATATGCTCTCCAGTTTCCCTCCATGCTTCACATTTTATGAGTATTAATTAGTCTTTTAGGTGAACTCAATAGCCCGTTCATTGCTGTATGTAGGCCATTAACTTTCAGAGACTGGCCAATCCATAATGATTTCAGTCTTGTGTAACTGCAATTTATTTATTTATTTATTTATAATCAATAGATTGGAAGAATGTAAGGATATACCATGAAGGAAGGTTCTGCAGTCAGGAGGCAAAAGCAGTGAGGACACAATTTCTGGGAAAAAGCCAGTCCCTGCAGAGATCCCTGCACCTCTCTCAGCCTGCTTTTCAGACTTTGCACACACTGTTCCTAGCAATCTCAGTGTGGTTAGGACTTACCAAAGGACTTTTAAGGAGTCATTTTCAACAGCAGCCCAGCCCAGTCCCTGAAAAAAACGGGTCTGGTGTGCAGTTCAGGGAGCACCCAGGAGCTGAATAGAGCGGAATGGAGGCAAGGAGGGGCTGTGGGTTCTGATGTGAGCCATGGTGAAAAGGGAGGCTGCTCAGACAAGAGTGGAGAATGGAAATGGAGCAGGCACTTCAGAGATAACAAGTAGACAACAAGCAGCTGGTGGGATTGACAGCAAGTAGAGGAAGAAGCTTTTCATGGTCATTTGCAGCTTTTCTAGTTTTCCAAGTATGTTTTTCAGAGTTGAATTCCATGTGAACAGAATTCACGAATATCTTGTGGTGTATGCATCAGTAGCGCAGCTAAAGGTCATTCACTGGTCCTTTGCCCTTGCAAACTCAATATACACACGACTTTCTTTCACCAAAAATATCCCATCTGAGGGAACAAAAAAACCAGTACCTCAAGAAACCAAGCCAAAACAAAAATCCCAAACCCACTAAACAAAACAAACAAATAAATAAGAAAAAAACCCCCAGCCTACAAAATCCTTACATTCCTCTTTCATCCGCTACCACAGGCTAGTCCCCAGGGAAGAAGATATAGCACAAAGTAAATCTGAATTTTGCAGCAGGCTTTTGATCAATTAATTTTGGAACCTCTGGGATTTGCTAAAAATTATCATTTCATTTGGAGCACAGTTCAGCAGCCCTGTAGCTGACTATTTTGCTGCCTCTTGGCTTTCTCATCTCTTGCACTTTGTTAGGAGCAATTATAACAGAACTGGTAGTGTAAACATTGTAACATGATTGTTTATTAATGAAGACAGTAGTTTTATTGCTGAAAGGAGGAAAAAAAGTTCTATTTAAATTCTAGCTATCAACACTATCAATCTTTTTCAAAGGGAAAGCAGCCCACAGTATCAAGATAAAGGTGACTTCATATCTCCATGGCATCATTTGTAACTAACATTTGTAAAAATGAATAAACAGGTTAACAGAGCTTTCTCTAACTTCACCCAAATTGATTGAACCAATTTCACTGTTTTATTTCCTTGAACATATAGCCAACAATTAAGGAACATTTAGCAAAATCCAGAATTTTTAAGACTACTAGGAAATACTTTGAGAAAGCAAGTTGCACATACATCCATCATTACCCATAGTTTGGAACTCCTGAGTCAGATTTAATCTTAACTAATTTATTTTAATTAAGCACTATTTATTGAAAGATAGAACTTGTCCAAAATATAAGCTGAAGCTTAGTGAACTCTTTTTATAAATATTATTCAGTTCTAAATTGTCACTTCACTTTGTATCCTGGTAGCAAGTAATAGCTTTGGATGGGGCCCTGCAGTGCAAAATACCAAGAGTTTAACATCAAGAATTGTTCTTCAGGAGATTCATGTCACTCTGAAAGAAGTTACCAATTGGAGCTTCTGTTAACCAGTACAATCACTATATTAGACTTGAAATACATTGGCCTGTGTGATCATACATAGTGGGGAAACAGGATCCAGATAAATCTCAGTTCTAGAATTCCCCCATTACTAACAACATTCTGGGTCTTTTACTGTGGTTGGCTGGAGTCCTTAAGCATTGAAGTTTGCTCCTGTCTGTCTCCCTGCCAGACTATGGTGATAGTTTTAATCTTCTCATTAATTTAGCAGATGCAACAGGTCACAAATGAAACGTGGTCAAAAACACCATCTTAAATATACCTGGTGATTAATTGTTTGTTGTTATCAGCTATTGCTATCAAGTGCACCTTAGGTGTTATCTATTATGTACCAGTTCCCTTAACTATGAGTTTCTATTACTTTTTCTAAGTAGTATCCCTTGTTAGTATTTTTAATAATTAATCAGCTGTGAAGAGTGAGGATAGGCTTTGAATCTCAATTCACTCCTATATCCAGATGTCCATAACCTTCTGTGTGCAGCTGGATTTTAATGCCGCCATAGTTTTGGAGGAAGCTTTTCTGGTATATTTGGATTTAGATGTTTTCTTGGGGGTTGGAACTAGATGATCTTTAAGGTCCCTTCCAACCCGAACCATTCTATGATCTCAAACATGCTTTGTAACTTTGCTTTATGTTTTAAAAAAATTATATTTTAAAAATGATCACTCTTTCAAGACTCCTGTATTATATGGGTCTAAATCTAGACATTACAAACTTCATTTGAAGTGAAAGCCATATGGGGCAAATGTAAGCCAAGGTATGTAAATCAATTTCTATTCCAAATGCTATCAGAAATCATGGATAAGGAAGTCAAATATGAGGTTCTGCTTTGGGACCTCTTTCGAAGCATCACTGGAGTAACTTAGCAGAATAAACCTATGTACTTGTGCTTTTTCTGAAACATATGTATGCCTTCAGAATCTAAATTATATTTCAAAGATTTGGACAAATACGCTTTTGACATGTAATCACTAGAAATCCAAAACGTTAGAGTTAGGACTTTCTCTTTAAATAAGAAAAGTATAGAGACCAAGATCTCAAGCAGAAAGGATCTACCAAAATGCACTTTACTGACGATAACTAGCATAAAGCATTGCAGATGGCTCTTGTCCAAAATTTCAGGAACACCTGAAGATGGCTAGATTCTGGCTACAGATGTGTCATACAGGATGAATAAAATTCCTCTGAGAAACTTGTTAATTTATTTAGAAGTAGTAACACTTCTCCAGACTATTTCCAGTACAACTTCTCAAAGCTAGTGATTAGGCAGAATGCCTTTTATTAGACTTTTTGATGGTCTAGGGTGACACTATGTGGCTAATCTGAGCACTAAAATATCAATTGCAAGTTACCTCTTGGAATAAGTCCGAATGAAACTGATCTAACCTCTTAATTCTAATGCTAAACAGGCAAGGGTAGAGTGTATCAGGTTTTATGAATATGTCATATGAAGCAGTGAGCACATCTGAACTTGTTCTTAACTGTAACCTTCACAGAGAATAACTTGACATAAATTTATGCAACAATGAAAGACAAGATCACACTGAAAGTATACATACTCTGCCTTAAAAGTGATAGAAGAGTTAGCCTGTGGTCTAACTCTGGTCTCTTTTAGAAAGAGAAAAAATATTTATAGAATTTCTTTGATACTGTCCTCTATCTGTCATCAACTGTTTTTTCCTAAGGCTATTAGGAAACAAACAGCAGGCAATATTCCTAGTCCAACATCTTGATCTCTTTCCTGTTAGCTTGAAGTTCATTTTTTTTTCTTTGTCCCTGCCGTCCCCACCGCCACTTGGAATGAGTGCTTCTGTCCCATCTATTCACATGGATATGTACACTCACAATCTAATTCTGCAAATAATACAGACCACTGTATTTGCATGGATACTTGTCAAATTTCCTGTTTCAGCTTGTATATCTTGAATGAAATGTAGCACATAATTTCACAGATTTTAACAAATCTTCACCAGTTCTACCCCTTAAAAATTTGAAGTCATCAGCTTGTGAACTTATTCCATGTCCAAGGAAAACTCCCTTTATATGAATCAACACTGAATGCAGAGTGGCAGCCACAAGCTTTTAATACTCTAAATATATCAGTTCCAATTTAAAGCTTTTCAACATGCACCAGCATATCATCTGGGAGAAACAGTCTGAGTGTGACATACTGTGCAGCACCCTCCAAGTGAGTGTCGCAACCTGACAGATAACTATCACTTTAAATTGCCTTCAGGCCTTGTCTTGCCATGAAAGCAACTCTCTTTTGACCTTCAGATGCAACTCCATTTTCAGGTATCCACTTTTAAAATTTAGGGTAGAAAACAGTTTGAGCCTGGTACAATGTCTAGGTATCATCTATTGCAGCAATGAGTAAGGACTTTCATAATTAGTTCAAGCAGCTTTGTATCATCTCGACATAATTAGATCCTGGTCTTCCTTCCCACCCCCCTTCTCTTGACTTAAACTGTGAGTGAGGCAATTTTAATAGTGTTTATACTTCTTTGATGCAATTCCTCCAAAGGCTTGCCCAGCCCTCTGCCAATTCACTGTAGTGTTTCCCTTAGAACTAACATTAAGTCTGTTTTGGATTCAGAGACTGTCCTAAACCAGATTGTATCCTCAGCTGCTGTACTTGTCCCATATTTAAACCCACAGCAGGAACAAATCTAATAATTCTTCTGGGAACAGACCTTCCTTGTTGTCCCTTTGTAGCTTTTTTGTATCTCAACATTTACCACATCCACTGATGCAGGTTGTGACCATGATTCCCTGTCTCATTATTTTCAGCTTGACAGAGAGACTCAGCAGCCTTAAGTCTATGCCTCCTTCAGAGCCACGAAAATTTTGCTGGTTAAGGATCACCTGAGATGTTGACTCTCAAACCAGATTTCAGTCACTTCCTTAGCTATCACTGCTGCTACTAGAATTTCTATCCCTAGATAATATTTTTATGGCAGAGCAGTTCCTTTCCGAACAATTTGTTTATCCAAAGAGAATTTCTACAGTTAGTTTGCTTGACATCTTTCCTTGCATTTATTTCATAGTTACATAGTAAGAACCAACCTGACTATTTTGGTTGTCTGTAACTCTCACTTGAATTTTAACACTGACCCCCAAAAATTAGATCTTAAAAGAAGTTGTAAGTCATCATCATATTACAATCACATCTAAGATGACCTAGCTATTTCTAATGGGAGCTGGGGGAAGGGGACAGGTAGAAGCAATGCCTAACTTTTTTGAAGTAGGTCTGGTCTCATATTTTCTTAGCCGGGCCAAAACTTTTCTATGTATTTCATTGATCCAAGACATAAGGAAAGGGAGACCTCCCAAGTTTATCCCCTAAAGCTTAGCCTCCTAAATGTCTGGTGGATGGGCTTTCACTAAGACAATAAAAGAACAGCCAAGTGCTATCTTACAATAGGAAGGTTGCTTTCTGCCCAGTTCCCTTCAGTAGTAGCACTCCATTATGTTCTCCATTATTGTTCTAGAAATTTAGGTGATCCTGCTTACTAGTCAGTCATCCAGCTAGAATTATCATTTAATCCATTTCTGTGGTCAAGGAAATGTACTTTACAGAGCATATAGTGTTCAGTTTCTGTCTTCCCACACAAACAGACATTTTTGCTATTGTAAGGACAGATTCAAGTTCTGACAGGATTTTGACAAACTCTTGGAACATTATTGACCTTGAAGCTCTCTGCTGATCATGATTTGTAAGTCACAGGCCGAGTAAACTGATTAGTTGTCAATTTGTCTTTCAAGTCCTTATTATTATCTGTCTGAGAACCTCTCCTAGAAGTTTTCATCTCAACCATCAATAGCCAATCCATGTACTCACCACCTGCAATGGTGGTAGGCTTCTCAATGACATTTCAAGTCCTAGAACTAAATATGGCTAATTCAGGCCCTTTTCTGGATGCATGTTCCACTGCTTTTTGAGAGCTTCAACTTTACACTGTATGCTAGAAGCCTAACAATTCATTATCCTAAATTTTCCCATGGACTATATCGCTGATGAGACAAATAAGTATCCTATTGAGTTTTCCACTAGAAGAAAGCTGTATTGTCCCTCTGTTTCCTTGTCACAATGGTTTCAGCAAACTATTCCACAGAGTGACCTGATGATTGCTTTTTTTAAGGTGTGAAATCAGAAGTGTGGCTGTTAAATGAAGCTTTGATGATCTGCATAACTAATGGGTAGATTTGAAGGTCTGCATTTAAAAACATGATAAGAAAATACAATGAAAAGATGACCAGAAGAGAGCTAGTCTGTTTTAATGATGAGAAATTAATTTAGAACTGCTGGAGGGTATGCTATTCCCCTACTTTGAAGGAGATCAGAAGAGCTCCTACTCTAAGCTTATAGCTACATTTATATGATATGTGGAAACATTGCATTCTTGTACCTGGGGCACAAAGTTCTGGCTATAGGAACCCAATTTACAATCTCAAGTCCTGTACACTCTGCAAGCCAATAAAGAATTCTCCACCTTGACAAAGATCCTTTGCCTCAACAACTTACAGCTTCCCAAACTTCTTAGTCCATTCTCCTTGTCATGCCTCAGAATGTTCTGTCATTTGTCCTGTGGATTCACTGGGGGAGTAACAGAATTCACTCCTCTGGAGTAGTGTTTGTGATGTGTATTATGCTTATCTATGCTCCCAGCACATCAAGTGCTCCTGCAAAAGATTGTGACTCACATACAGGAACTGCTGGATATGAAAAAGACTAGTCTTTCAACTCAATGTAAAAATAAGAATGGTTTGATGAACTTGTTTGTTTGTTCATCTTTGTTATCCTCAAGATGGATAATTTAATTAATTTTTGTGTAGAAAAGTTTTAAGTACTATTCCTAAAGATTTAAAAATATATTACTCAGTCATTAGACTATTATCAACCTTTCCTGCAGCCATGTTTAAGCCAAATGGAAAAGAAGAATCCCCGAAAAGAAAAAAAATCCCCCAAAATTTTTGTCACCGTCTACATTGCTGTTGAGCATGTTTTGTTTGTTTGTTTGTTTTTATACAAACCAACCAACCCCCCAAAACTCCTGAACAGGTGCACAATCTAATGATCTATTTTTTGGTTGGTTTATTTTGATAATCCAGCTGCCAAAACCAAAATACCACCCAGAGCAATTTAAAAAAAAAAAAATACCCAAAACAAAACAACAACAAAAGAACAGGGAAAAGAAAAAAAGAAAAATTTATCAGAAAGCAAAAGCAATTCTTAGACACAGTTCTTCCTTTTGATCAGAATAACTTAACATATAAGGGAGTGCTTCAAAGCTCAGCAGTTTTCTGGGAATTACTGAAGCTTGAAGAGAGACTGCTTCAAGTGATAATTTGCTGTTTTCGTAGTGATGGACTGCACAAAATGATGTTAATGAGATTCAGTTCTTATGTTGTGTGCCTTTTATAGCTGTATTTTAATCTATGCTGAGGGAATCCACTATGGGTGAATGAACACAATTTCTATTCTATAGAAATAAAAATTCATTTTGAAGGTAAAGGTTAGATAATTTGTAAGTTAGTCATTCTTCATACAAAAGTGTCGATGTGGTGGAAGTAACTGTTATGTGTAGGGTATTCATTAAACCTGCAGAGGAATACACAGAAATATTTGCACTTTGGTGACACTATGCAGTAGTGTTGTGCAATGTGGGCTGTAGGACCTGTGGAGAATTTGTGTCCTACTGATTATACACTCTTGCCGTCTAGTGTTATTCATAACACGTTCTTCAAATCTGGGTTGTATCAGCTGTATTTTCAACTCAATTTGAAAGAAAGTATTTCTTATAGCATGGACCATTAACATCGTGGAGAATGCCCTCTACCCCCATTGGTGCCAGATCAGAGGATTGCATATACATCATGAAAACTGAGTATGGGTAATCATTACAATTATTATCACATGCATTACCATAGTCCCTAGATCCTGGAGCATTCTGGCTGTGTTATACTGTACAATACTTAAAACAAAAGCAGTTTACGATTTTTAAAATTACATCATTCAGCCATTGTTCTTCCAATGTAGCATAATGCTTTTCACCTGTGACTCTCAAACACAAAGCACAGCCTTTCTATAACATTAGAAACTAATGCAATCCAGATCTTGAGAGAAGTTTCTAAAAGATCGTGGTCTAATTTATATTCTGTGCAGTGTCCCTTTTGTCATCTCTCTGTGGCAACTGTTTCTCTGTATAGATGTGTTATGAAGGTTAATGGATATTGTACAAATCTGACAGGTTTACAAGCCTTTGTGTGACATGGTACATGTACAGTATCAGTTTTTTCAATCACAAACCTCTGAGGGTTTGTCAGTGATTGTAGGGACAAGAACACATTACCATAGTTTTTGGAAATGTAATGCTGCTATTTATTTTTTCAGCTTTCCATATCAAAAAGCACATCTGTGTACTCTGACTGGAAATTAGCTATTTTTTATGCAAAAACCTGTTCCTGGCATTTCCCTATGTCTGAAACCAAAACATATTAATCTTGTGGCAACAATTCACTGCATTGCTGCAGTGTTACCTCAGCCTTCAATGCCACAAGAAGCACATAAAAGTCAGTTGCGTGCTTTCTTAATTTCAGTGTTATAATCTGAAGAATAGCTTAAAAAACCTAACACAGAAGTTACTCCAAGAAATACAATATGACTTGATAGATTTAAATTAAAAATAATCACTGCAAAGGGAAATGGAGATCCATTATGTAAGAGGAGGTTCAGGAAAAGAAAAAATCTCCCTTAAGGCTAAAACAATACAGATTTCAAAATACTTAACATCAATACTAAACACACTACTGCTTGCATTATCATTTACTGAGATAGGCAGATTAAGATTAAGCACAAGAACAAGCAGTAAGAGAGTCTGATGGAGTTTAGTTTTTCAATGAATTTTAAGATGTATCAGAAGGATCTTTAAAATCTGATTGATTTTCAGTGTAGGTAATTCCTATCTTAATTCTGCCTTCCTATTTAGAAAGCAATACATCACAACATTCATTTATGCCTTGCTTATAATCAAGGATTGTTTTTAATCACAGAACATGGCTTCTCACACTGAGATACTCTGTGCTTCCACATCAGTAAAGATATCCTAAGCAGCAAACATCTCAAAGTACAAGTCCATAGTTCTCCTGCACCCTTAATTAGCCTTCTGTCTATCAAGCAACCTACAAAAAGCACCGATAGCCAGTGATAGTACTAATGAGAAAGCTTATGCTTGGGTGAACTCACAGCAGAGAAGAGACGGCTACTGAAATAGGTAAAAGATATCTGTGGTCTATTAGTTGAAATGTGAAATGAAGAGTAATAGTAACTGTGAGATATTGAAAGCTAGAGAATAATGTATTAAAACACGGAACACTGTAATTTTTCATTATTTATAGAAATTACTTCAATTACAGGGCTCCAAGTGTGATTTCAAAACATAACAGATTAGAAAAGAAGTGAGAAGCAATCACAACAAATGAAATCATATTCCAAAGAAGTGAAATAATTTTTGTGGGTCCAGACTAAGGTTGTAAATGCCTCTCATTGCCATCAAAGGTAATCGTGATTTTGGGATGAGAGAATAAAAACATTATTTCCTCAGAGGAGCTTTGCTGCACTATTCTGACCCCTAAAAGCCCAAATCTTACGAGGAAGTTTCTGAAACTCTCTAATGACAAGCAGCAAAATCAGAGACAAACAAAAAGAGCAAGAACATGATAGGCTATAAACCAAAGCGGGGGGGGGGAGGGGGGCAGGGGGCTGTCTATTGATGCAACAGACAACACTTACTAACTTCACCAGGAACACTACATTCATCTCTTCCAAACTTGCTTAGTAACACACTACAGGTCAAAAGAATCTTGAAGGACATAATATTTGAACAGAAGTGAATTACTCCACTGAGCCTTTCCAAGAAATAAAATGGTGTACACTGTCCTTTACCACATTCTCAACTCATTAACTTTACTTGTCAGCAAACCAGCGCAGAGCTGTTCAAGCTGCAGGTTGTCCCATAACACCATCACACAGCAGAATTTTTTTCTCCCCTGCTTCCCCCATGAAGTATTCTCCTCTGTTAATGTGCTTGTTTGCTATTACATCAATGCTTCATCTCAAGTAGCTCACACACCTGTAACTACTACATCTATTCAAGCTGACCAATTTTTGGTGGTGTTCATGCTCATTATATCTGCAAATTAGATAAATCTATGATAGTAGTAGAAATAATATAGCTCAGTCGTCTGATTTTAATAATTGATAGATACATACGACTGTTGTTAACAAAATTACACTTTCTGGATACCTAGTACTTCTGCAGAATAGGACTTCCAAAGATTTCCTTTTTGCACCTATTGTTTTTGTTGGTTTGCAAATGCCAACAGTCCCTCTCATTACAAGATTTCAAACACTTGTACCTTTTGGCTTAGCCTGTAATTGAGCTTCAGGCACTTAAGTCTTGAAAAAGTTTCTAATAGGTGTTAGCTATATTCTTCTTTTAAAAAAAAGAACCTTTTTTCTGTGTTGAAATTATCTTGATTAGTGTTTGAGCTTTAGTGGCTTTGAAATAACACAGGACTTTTTGAGAAGACCGTTGTTTAAACCAGTGGAAAAATTTGCTTTTCAATTTTGCAGGCTTAAAGGACAAGTGCAGTAGTTTCATTCTTAGTTCAGTATGACTGCTTGCAAGTAGTCTTTGAAATTATAAGCTCTGTGAAGATGTTATTAGAAAAGACTTCTCAGAAATAAAAAAGGGAAGGAGACCTATCTTTTAAAGAAAATTAATTTTCAAATAAAGCACAGTTGGTTTTTTTTTAAGCAAACTTGCATATTATTTTAGGAATTTTGTAACTATTTACTGAAATTATCTTAATAGAAATTTTCTTAAAGTGTTCCTCGTAACATCTTCAAAGCTCATTTTCACAGGGCTGTAGCAATGAGAACAAATGGAGAGAGCTATAGTGGCTTTTCTGCCATTCTGACATCATTTAGTTGCAGCCTCAGGAACAAACACAGTATTTTTTAAAGCTGCTACCATGGTAAAAGTAAGATTTCTTCTCCTCTCCTTTGTGATAATGCCTGCGAAGTCTTAACATCAAAAGTAGGTGTTTTCTGAGCCCAGGGTAATTCGATGATTAGTTGCTATGTTCTAAAACCAGGTTCAATTTTTTTCTACTTTGATAACATTTTTTTAATGATGTTTTTGTGGAACTAATTTATAAGGAGACATCATTCAGTATGAGGCTTAACTACCTGTCTGAGTTCCCCACGAAACTGCCCTACCAAATCTCAGATTGCTGGGGAACCTGAAGAAAGTTTCTTTTGAATTTTTTTATAAAGACATGATTTGTACAATGTAGCCTGTGCATTATGTGAACTACTGAACAAACGAATCTCAAATTGTAACTACAGTTTCATCCCATTTCAGGATTCAAGAATACAAATGAACACTTAAGTATGGCAAGACTGCAGGGGTTCTCCATTGATAAAGAATGTAAATCTTAAGCAAACATTTTATTGACTACAATTAGGCAGCAAAGTATTCTTCTGATGTGATGTAATTCAAAGTTGTATAAGAGTTGTATCAGCTAGTACTTTTAGTGTCTGGTGTTTGGAGGGATGGCAGATTTCCACCCTGCTCACTATTAGCATAAGGATGCTCTGCCAGTGGCATATCATAGATCAGCCTGGAAATTTTCAAGAACGAAATGTACTGGCAGCATCAGATGCGCAGGAACACTGAGGAGACAAAATGCTTTGTCATTATTAGGTAGTGCTTCTATCCTTAAACATGAAAATGAAAAGAAAGGCAATTCAATCATTCCTACAGTATACTCAACCAATGTGGTTTTCCTCTGTATTTTCTCATACAGTGAAAATACAATTTATATCCAGGAGTCATGGGATATAGGAGGCTATTGACCTTAATACAAGGAAATAGGTAAAAAGGCATATATCACTAAGACCATTTTTTATCACCTCAGGCTTACAGGTGATAGCACAAAAAATGTAATAGAAAAATACTGAAAATAACCAAATCCCTCATGAGTGGAGAAAATAGGATAATAAAACCAACTAGAAGTGATTTAAATTCTTGATGGTAGATTAAACTCCAGCAAAAAGGTACATATATAATCAGAAATGGCTTCCCTGGATACGGCCACTGTTGTACATCCTACAGCTCTGTAAAGAGGTCAGTCTCTGCAGCCTTGCTTGTACTTCCAGCAAGAATGTCAGCTAACGTGAAGCATGATTGTATTTTGTCGGATGCAAGCTTATGTCTGGCAGAAAATCATCTTGCTCTGCAGCAGCCACTGAGCAGATGCTAATGACTCTGCATTTTTGCTTCTGAAACCGTAATTCTCTATGATAGGCTTGGTACCTTAGCTGTAAGACAGACAGACAGTCAAAAGCACTGAATGCTCTGTGTTTGGGGGATGGGGAGTTCTAGAGGCATCTGTTCAATTCCCTTTGTTGTAGGCTTGGTAGAACAGTATTTTAATCTGAAATAATTGTGGCTTGATTCTCTGATCAGTTGTTGCTGCTGCTTCTCTGCTCCAGCACTAGCCCCCACCAAATCATATGCTGAGACGAGTCATGGAAAGCAACTGAAATTATCCAGCAACAATAAAAAAAAAGTAGATAAGCAGTCTGTTTGAGACCATGTAACTACATAAACACTAGTACTGGCACATAAGAGAGTGTACAATGCCTTTTAGTGGAATAGCAAGTTTATCACAGGTAGCTATGTAATAGTGTTATGCATTTAGCATGTTCGTTTGCAACAGAAAGCATACTATTTGATTCAGTTACTTCCCAAATGTAAAACACTATTTATGTACACAATGACAGGTAGCCATGTTCTATAACTCCTGTAATCTTTGTCTTTTATAAAAGAATTCCAAACATGGGTCAAATTAACAATTATAATTAATTATACATATGCAAAGTAAGCATAAGAAAGCTTTCCTAGTTGACATGCTTTGATGAGAAAGTATTGGTAACTTATTCATGTGATTTGTCATCTAATAATGTTGATCTTATTTTCTTTAATCTTTTTAGAAAATCATTTAAAATGCCTCTCACGAAACTTGAATCTGAAATAATTTGAAATAACCTGCTGACGAAAGCACTAGGAGGCTTTACAAATACATATAGGGTCATCTTAAACAGATGACATAAATGTTCTACAAAGTTTTTTCAAGAAAGCTAGATAACTTGTTTTTCTGATTTTCATAATCGTAGACTATCTTGTAAAAACTGAAGTCATTTCATTGGCTATGCACCAACACTGCTTATACCAGCTCAACTCCTAATGATTCTGAAATGCACACAGACAAGGGGAAGTGCTTTATAATTTGCTTGGAAAGTTAACAAATCCATCACAGACAAAGTGAAGTACATTCCCTTACTTGGAGTTTAACACTTCATTTGGTACCAGGCAAACATGGTCTCCCAGATACACAGATAATCAAAGTTTATTTGAACATGTGGGAGAAAACATTGTTGTAAATATTTCCTTTGATTTGTATTTTTCAACAGTCTACCTTATTTAATAAGTTATTTAGTAACTTCTCTTCAGTTTCCACCAAGTTAGATCATGCCCGTTAATACCTGTTTGTAAAAAGAAATTCAAAATCAGACACTTTGTCTTATTCAGTACCTCTCATATCAACGTGTTGGTGAACAAAACTGAGCATGTACTGATAAAATTAGAAATATCAATTTGTAGTTTATAATCCAGGGCAATTTATATGTGGACCCTAGTCCTGATCTGGTCCATGAACAAATTTTATCACATACTTTTTATTATGTTTTATTATGATAATGTCTCACACTGCTGAAGGAATACAAACATCAGTAGGAACTGTCTATTACTTACCTTTTGGTGGGTCTTCAAAAGCAACTATAATAATACTGTAATACCAACAGGAAGTTTGAAGCGTCGAACCCCGGTCCTCTCACAGCCTGAGTAGTTCACTAGTACACTGAAGTAAACCAATACCACAAATCGTGTCATTTATTTTCATATCATAGAATAATAGAAAAAATTAAGTTGGAAGGGGATACTGGAGATCATCTACTTCTGGTCAACCTTCTGGTCAGACAGATGTCAGGTTTGGAGTAACACCTGAGCAAGAGTTTTGTAAATCAGTGTTTTCCAGCTAGAGGTCTTGATCTCCCTTTGGAAACCTCAGCTTATTCATGAATTTGGACTTTAGTTAGAAAAGGCTGGTAGACAGAGAATAGTATTTGAGTATCTCTTGTATTAGAACTCAATGCCTAGATCAAGCCAATAATAAGCAATTAGGATTTTATTTCATTTCAGTATAAGTGAACTATATATGCACCTGCATTTTCTTCCTCTTTCTCCCTGCTCTTCTCTTTTTGCCTCTCCTTCATCTGCTATTTATGAACCATTTCCCCCATTCTGTATCAGTACAGCATGTCATGACAAATACATATAGTGGCATTTAGTGCAGCATCAGCATACGTGATCAGCATTTGATTTTTTCTATCTAGGCATGCATGACTACCCTCCGTTGTCTTCTCAGCAGTATATTTAGTATGGATAAAAGAAGAATAGCAAGAATAAAACCTGGCATTCTTATTTTGAATCAGGATATCAGTCTTAGTTTGATGTGATGGACTAATAACTTCAAATACTATATGCCTTTCTGAATCTTCAATTTGATGCAAAGAATAGGAAGTTAGTGTAGCAGGGAACTTCATCCCTGTTACTCTTCTAAATTTACAGGTACAACGCACATCCATGCAGTGCTAAGGAAGTATTTCACAAATGCCCTTGAAAGGTGCAACTCATAAAATAGGTCACTGAAGCTGACAAATTTTAACATATACACAGTACTTAAAATGCACTGAACAAGCCCAGTTCTCTTTCTTACTAACACCTCAACACATGCATACTTTTTTTTGCAGAGATGAAGAGTCCTGCCAGAAGCACTTGGACTAAGGCTGTAAATAAAGTTATGTGTGTAGGAAGGAGGTAAATGAGTGACAGAGAATTAAAAGAAAAATATTTTCAGATTGTTACCTAGACTGAGCTCACAAAATCAAAGCAGAAAACAGTTTAATTCCAAAGTAGTTGTAAAGCTCAATTAATCCAAGAAATCTGCTAACAACTGTTTTCTGTAGGGTTTTTGTTGAATTTACTATGTTGAATATATTTTTATTTATTGGTAACTTTTCTCCCAGTATCGTACTATTTCACTGTAGTTTTGGCTGCTATCAAATATTTCTTGACACACAGAATTTGTGGGTAAAACTTGAAATCTAGGTGAGAAGACAGGTAAATCTGTAATTTGAAGCATTTTACCTTTAAAAAATGAGATTATATGACAGTTGCTCACCTCACACCTTGTGTGAGAAGTACAACCCAGTATGTCTGTCTGGCTAACTTCTAAACGTTGCTGTTGCTAGATCAATAATACTGTATGATCACAGGCTGTATTGCAGTTTATGGCACAACTGCATTAGTCTAAGCTGAAAAGAAAGGAAGGAGCTTCTGGGCTGAGGGTCTGAGCACCAGAATGAGAATTCCCTCATTTTTCCCTGGCATTTCATATGCACAGTTTTTAAGGTCTTAAGTGGCAGGACACGAGTTCTGGACTGAACTCCCCAGTTCTAGAAAGTTTCAAAGATAATTTTTCTGATCGTGACAGAGGGGTAAAGAAATGAAAAAAATATATATAAATGGAGGGATATGTCATATGGGCCAAAGTCATAGGAAAACAGACTTCGATGTCTGTTAGTCTTAGGACCAAGATTAAACTCACAGGGGCTTCATCCCTTTTACTTATACTGTACTTAATAATTTCAGCTGACTTCACTGCAGCATTCACATCAGCCATTGCCACCACCATGCACCACCACAGCATGGACCGAGTCATTTTTTTAGGCATTACACTGACCCATAGTCAGACAGGAATTAAAAGCACTCTGGGCTGACTCATCACCTGGGTGTAATGAAAGTGTAACCACTAACTGGTATAAGCTGGCTTCTTACTGCCAATCCAGAAGATTTACATACACCTTTACATTAAATATCCCGGTGGGAATCCAAAGCTAGATCTAATGACTTCAGGTGAAAATAAAGAAAGCTGTTACGTTCAGACCATTATTGTTCATGCTGCTTTGTGAATTTATTTCTTTAAATTTTCCACTTGTGCTCCTGCCAAGAGAGATCTACTAGACAGAAAGCAGCAAGAGTAAAACTTTATCATTTTGTTTCAAACTATAAAATAATTTACATCACATATTTTACTTACTTTTGTCTTTTTTTTTTTTTTTTTTGAAACCACAAACATTCCAGCATCACACTGTAGGAATAAGAATAACAATAGAAAGCATAACCTTTTGCATAGTATTAAATGAACAGACAGAGTAAGTTCTTTATTTACAATTATTGTCTAGATAAAAAAATTCATAAAAACAGATGAATGAACATATATTAATAACCCCTAGTGGGATGGATTGCCAATGTACCACTGTATTGTTGTCCACAAATCTCATGCTGCTAAGTACAGTACGTAGAGAGCGAGCATTTATATATTGCAGGGAATTTTAACAAACTGATCATTTTGGGTTTTGATCCATTGTTCCCATCACAGAGAGGTCAAGCAATAAAAGAAAGGAATTGTGATGCACAACTTGTAGTTGAAAGGTCATAGCTATTCTGCTTTAAAAAAAAAAAAAAAAGTCTATCATTTATCATATACATAAAGCACAGTCTCTGCTCACAAAAGCCCAAGTTTTCTATGCATCTCAGTTTATATATGTTTTACTATATACACACAGAATGCAGTGTTCATTTTCTTAACAGTTTTCAAGTCTGCAAATGGTACCTTAGGGAGGGGTACTCCTACAGGAAAATTTTAAAAAAATGAAACCAAGAAAAAATATGAAGAGAGTTTGAAAATAAAAAGGCAAACAGTCAGTGTTAAGATGCTGAAAATAAATTGTTCCAGTATTAACAGCTTCTGTAGATGTTCAAGTCCAAATCTAGAGGCTTCCCTGTAAATAGATAACACTTTTTTTTCTTCTGAATATGATATCCCAAATAGGCCATAGAAACCCAATACATGTTATACAAAGGTTGATCACCATATTTACAAAGCGAAGAACAATCCTGACTGAGTTTCAATCACTTCATTGCTAGGACTTAGCTAAAATAATTATGTTTTCATGCTAGCTTTTTACTGTTAAGAAACGGGTCACACTATCTGTTGAAAAGAGAGTTGTATATGCCTTCAAAGACCTGTTCTGTTGTTCAGTGAAAAGTTTGGATCAGATAGCAAACTAAGAGTTTGAGCCAAAAACATTCAAGCTTCTACACAAAAGTCCGGAAGCTGGCAATTCAAGCTGATTAGAGCTTTACCTGGCTGAATAGTCTTGATGCACCCTGAAAACATTTTAGTCAGTTCAGTCTGCAGTTTGGCCATGAGTCTAATCTTGTTTTGGAGAGTTCTGGCTTGGTTTAGTTCTTGTGACTGCAGAGATGCACCACTTTATGAGCCAACTTTAAGACAACCAGTAATACCTTAACAGATCAATTTCTCAAGCTAGTTTGAGAGTGTTTTTCAACACATCTGGCATAATCAATTGTGTAATTCAAAATGTCTTTTGCACTGTACAATTATGGAAAAGATCATATGCTGAAAAGTCTCCAAGCAAACTTTATATTAAATACAAAAATTATTTATGAAAAATCTGTGATCCACAAAGTGCTTAGCATTCAAGTGGTTGACATAGCAATTATATAAGCTCATAAATTTTAAGTTATCAGGGCTGTTACCATCTTGAAAAATATTTTTCACCTTCCATACTGCAGGTTTTCAGAATAGCTTTCTTTGTAGAAAGCTCTAGGTAAAATAACGTATTACTGTGTTACAGTATACCTTGTGACTACAGGAAGACAAGCTTGGTTAAAAAAAAAAAAAAAAAAACAAAAAATCACACAAAGCACATTTCAATATACAATTAATAAAGTTTCATTCAGACCTAATAGTGCAGAAATTATATTTTTCTTTAAAAAAAAATCAAAGCAACAACCTACAGTGATTTTCATCCAAAATGCCAACAGCCCGTACTTTGCAAGTAATAAGGAAATAAATGCTTAAATTACTAACTGAAAAGGATTAACACAATATATCACAATATTTTAACATTAGTTTTATCTCCATATAGACAAACCAAATATAACTTATTTTAAATTATATTTATAACTCAACTCAGTTTCATACAGTATCTCTTTAAAAATATTTTTGGAAGCCATTGCCATATGTTTAAAGAATGAAATAGCCTCCATTATTGTATGTTGCACCAAAACAAATTCAAGCAGATTATCAGAGGGAGAACAAAAAAAGAGAGAACCTGATCATTTTGATTTTTATTTGCAACAAAGGAAGCCTGGTTTACCTCCCTGTATATAGGATCACAATGCTACATCCAATGTGTTATATTTTGGCTTCTTTTGTTATTTACTAGCAGTATCTACATTATTTAACAAAAAAAAAAAAAATCAGGCAGAAATCAGAACACGGTTGTAATAAAATATCCAGGGTGCAGTATTACAGACGTTTTCAATGAGCTGAGCTGAGCCATTTTTATACTACTTCGGCAGGAAGTGCTTTCTTAACCCTACAAATAGTTAAGGATATTATCTACAGGTTTGTAAACAAATTACATTCTTTTTTAGGACATAAATAAGTTAAAATAGTCAGAGCAATTTGAGCAGAAACAAGGCAACATGCCAACAAAGAAACTTTATATATATATAACTATATATATATATAGATAGATATATACATATATATAATTAATTATGTATATACTTATATGTATATATCTCTATATATAGTCTCATAAATGTTTAAGTTCCTCTGTCCAACTGGTGCAAATCTACTGTGCAAGTTAAGCTTTGCAACTTCAAAAAAGTTATTTAAATTAATCTATACAATTGAGTCCATGCCACACAAGCATTTCAAAAAACTCACAGACCAGTGAATTGGATAAATAGCCTCAGAAAGAAGTCCTCTGCAGTTCCTGCTTAAGGAGGAAAAAAAAAAGGAAATAAAAAGAAACAAAAAGAGAGAAAGAAGGGCCAGAAGTGTACAGTACATTCATGCAGGAGGATTTTTTTTGTTGTTTTTCTGAAAGAGAACAAGGGGGGGTATGTAAATCAGCCATTCATTCTTTCCCCAAAACCATTGTGATCAACAATTCATTCACTTGTCTCAGAGTGAATAAGAGTTCAAACAGCTTTTCAGCCAGCAATGTTTTTAATATATATATTTCGGTTGCTGTGGGTTTTTTTATTTTATTTTATTTTAATTTTTTTTGCAGTGACCTTTTCAGCTAAAGTGATGTCTCCAGGCTATGTATTGGGCTTCCTGGACTAGAAGAGGTAGCTGATTTACTTGTGTCAGTTGTAAGATTTATTCCACTGTCGATAGCACTGTTGTTCTTGTTCAGCGAAGACGGTGGACTCGAGTTTTTCTTGAGAGCAGGGTCTTCTTCTAGGTCTGTGTCATCAATGAGTGGGATGTGGGGCTGGGAATCTTCTATCCTAAATTCAGGATGAGTCATAAAGTTGTGAATAGAGGTTCTAGATTCTGGTTTTTCTAAACCTTCATAGAGAGAGCTACGGAATGCCTTCACGACGCGGATCTGGGGGGAGAAAAGGAAAGAAGTGTCAGAGGTAGCACCTTCAAAAGGCAACACGGTGTTAGAGAATACTTTGTGAAAAATGTAGCATATGGTTAGGGCAGTGCAGGCAGCTGAAGTCCATAGTCTCTGGATGTTATATGCATAAACGAGTGGCTCAGTTATGTGCATTTTGAATATCTGTATCAACTGCAATATTAAAATAAATCAAGTTTAAAGCCATCAAAGAACTGATGGGAAGTACTGGTTAAAGAAAGCGAACGTCCACTCGTGTGGTACATCCCTAGTAAAAGACAAGCCATGTTAATTGTAATGCAAATGTAAAACCATGCATGTTGATAGTTTTGCAGTGAGTAAGTAGGAAGGCTTTTTTAATTAAAAAAGTCTCTTTTGTATTGTTAAAAAACCATTACACATAACACATCACACTTCACAAACAGAAAAGCACAAAACACAGACACGGTTGGATGGGTACATGAGAGACACACACAGGAGCCAAGTGTAAAAACTATAAGTAATATCAATGTTTTAAAGCAAAATCTAAATGAATGCAGCCAAGAGCACAAAAAGCCAAGCAGACAAAGTACTAAGCATAATCATGCTACCACAGGGGAAAAAAAAATAAAAATTCACAGTTACCACATGAACAGAGATAACTTGCACACAACAACTACACTTGGAAGCCTGGATAATGTGAACATAGTATTGTTGAACCAACTTTTATTTTTCCTTCATGCATATGTGAGGTAAACACTCGAGTATAGACCCACTGTTCTAGCCATTTAACTTTTTAATATATATAAAACATGTAATAAAATAATGTATTGATTGTTGGGTTGAATTGAATTACATTGTTAAACAGCAAGCTTTTTCATTTTCTGTGTCTCAGTTGTAAAACTGTAAAGTTAAATGCTGAAAGTGACACAATTTATGCCATATATGCAGTCTTTAAACTAGGTCAGCTGACTTATGCCAGGGTCAATCTAATGCCATTAACCACCTGACAGTAAGAACACAGGTGAAAATAAACTACAAGACTTAGCCCATCAGACTGTCAGGGACAGTGCAAATTGCTTTCCCAATAGGAAATGAGAGGAACAGAATGAGGAGCATAGCAGAGTGGGGACACAAAGTCCTCTGTGGGTGGGCAAAGGGAGAGATGCTATGTCCCAGTGACCTACCAGTTCTGAAAAGAAGTGAAGGTTTGTGCTGGTTTACTGCTGAAAAAAACATAACTTTTTGGAAGGGGGTAGGGGGGGCAGAGAGGAAAAAACAGAATGGCAAAATGTGATCTGTTGGCAAATGTTTTATGACTAAGTATGAGTTCTATCCTTCTACTTCCATGTAGTCCATGAGCGAATTTTTAGCATTTCTTAGAGAGGAGACCAAAACACAGGCAGAGGCAGAAAAGGTGCAAGCAGGCATTGTGAAAGCTTCTTCACACACATTTGAAATGGTTTGGTGGTTGGCATGTGTATCTTTTTACATGTAAATATGCTGCACATTATTGGTTGGCCTAATATACCGCTAATTTGTAAAGCTCTAATTCCTCTTTCAATTGGCAAACTGCATTTTAGTAATGACATGGGGTCACAGTGTTACAGCTATGGGATCTAGCTGATCCTGTGGTTGGAGTTGTCCAAGTTGTACAGAATTTCAGCACATTCGAGAAAGAGGCTGACTTGTATTTTGACCTCTTTGACCTTTGTTCTTGTTTATGTTCTCTAAATTTGGATATTCATCATCTTTCAAAAATCCTAATAGCGGAAGTTAAGTCATGCCATCTTCAGATACATGGCCTTTGGTCAGTCCAAATACTCTCCCTTCTCTTATACATACATTTGGTAACAGCAGGGCACAGTACAAAAAGTAGTTCATGTGACTGCTTATGCTCAAAATAGAGGATTGGAGTGGTACAGAACAGCTTGTCCAGATCTTGGGATACTAGAAGATTTTAGGAGGTTGGCAGAGGTGCAAGACAAGAGGAAGATAAGAATAAATTTTACATGCTAAAATCATATAGCGTACCTAACACCTCTTTGACAGAGCACCTGGAATTATAAACCAGGGTTTTAGGAAAGCTGAATCTCTTTGAGTTGTGCTGTGCTATGTGATGGTTCTGTATAGTGAACAAACAGATCGGGATAAGAGATTCATTTGCATTACTAAAGATAGGATTAGAACTCATGGAGAAGAGGTGACACACTAATTCCCTCATTAACTATGCCTTTCTGTCTTGTATTTTAAAGTGCAAAGTAATCAGTCTAAACAATGAAAAAAATCGTATGTTTTGTCAAGGCAATCTTAAAAACATGTTACTATATTGTCCTATTTTAAATCAGAAAACTTTTTGTAACATGCTTACTTTATAGTATGGGCTGATATGGTGACATTTTCTGCAAAGCTACCTATTATTTCTGCTATCTAAATAAAAATAACAGTCATCTCATTCAGTTGCAGCTGTTCAGTATATCTTATCAATTAACAAAAGAATTTCATTTTCCTGAATGCAGCCACTTCTTATTGTATAGATTTAGGTTCTGTTTGCCAGCTGGATTCTTTTTAATAAAGATAAAGTAAATTTTTACTTAAATAGAAAGGTTTGCAATTTGATATTATGCTTGAACAGATCCAGTAGAATCCAACGAAAGTAAAGCTCTTCAAGTTGCACAAACTATGTTTAAGCCTCTATGGGTTAGCAAGGGAGGAACTGACTTCAATTTATGAGACTCCAATTTCCGTACTAGGGAAAGCATCTATATTGCATTTAATACCAAAATTTGTCATCTAATTTGCATTTAATACCAAGCTTTTAGTCAGTCTAGCTAGCTGACTAACATCTTACACAGCTGAGGGAAAGATATAGATTTAGGTTGTATTTGAAAGCCAGTTACGAAAAACCTGCCTGCCATGACCTGAATTTGGTACTCTGCAGTGACTGCTTGAACTAATGATCCATTGAAAGAAAACACTACACTAACATCTTTTGCTTAAATGTGTTTACACAACAATCTGAAGATATAATTGCAGAATTTACAATCAGCCAGCAGTTATATCACTTTGTGCGAAGATCTGTGGCAAAGTTTTGGCATGGACTGTTCAAGTCTTGCAGGAACATTTAGATGTTACTAGAATAGCTTCTACTTGTTCATAGTGATTTTTACTGGAAATATTAGCTTAGAACTAGTTTGGATCTGCTGATACCTAAAGTAGTTAATCTTTTGACTTCAATGGTAATTTAAGGGCCAAACTTGGGCAAATCCCTAAAGTTGAGAATAGATATAAAGTTAGCTTTCTAATAAGTTTTCTTTTCTAAGTACCTGTAGAAAAATACCTCCTTAAAATTTCTCTACAGTTTCAGAGATGTATATATGTTTTCCATTAATTTTTCACTTAAGGAGAGACTCCCTCCCCAACTTTAAATTTTGCATATTTAGCTTGGCATCTAGAAGAAAACTTTTTTTTTTTTTTTTTAGTGTCACACCTCATTCAGTGACAGAATTTCTGCATTACAATTCAAAATCTTGCTCATAGTCTATCCCCCAATGTATCAAATTATTGCTGACAGGAACAAAACTTGCTTCTTTCATTATGTTGGTGGAAACAAGGGTAGAGGGTTTGTTGGATACAAAGGTGGCATTTTAATTTCTATATAATAATACTACCATATTTAAGCTAAGAACTGAAAAAATACTATTTACCCAGAGTTACATGGCCCAACAGCAACAAATTCTTTTAATACATGCTTAAGTTCAAGATTTGAAGTAATACCTGGTGTAAAAATATTTAGGGGCTCTGCTGAAACAAAGCCCACATTACTTTTTTGAAGATAAAATAAAGCAGGTGAACTTCATATAATGTTGTTATGGTTGTACAGCATGTAAAAGCAGGGACATACCCATGATGGATAGAACCTAGAAAGTGTTGCTTTATTATGAACTATGTAAAGTTCATGTAATGATACTTTATGACACTGACGATGCCAAGGGAAGACAAACAGTTTGATACAGCTCCCTTTTCTCACAGTAATGGAGACAACAGAAAAAAATGAACTGCTTTTAAACAAAAGACTGTGGGGACAACACTTCAGGACATTTTTGACATTGCTATAAGTTTCCACTTCTTTCTTCTCTGTAGCTGTAATAGAAAAAACTCTTCAGTTTCATCCCACCTTGAAGTTAGGTTTATTATACTGCATAAGGCAAGAAAAATAAAAGAAATAGAATTTTAGATACTACAAATTTTTCCCATCAGAAGAAAAAGATGAAGTTCAGAATCTCACTCCTAAGTAAAACAATCTAGGCAAAATACACAAGGCCTGTTAAGCATCAAGAGATGTATTATGGTTGGTAGTGTGTGGGCTTATACTCGAATGTTTACCTGGCTTCATATAAGCCAAGTATCTTGAGTTTGGTTCACATTCATTTCAGGCTCAAGGTTAAAGACTCACAACCTCTTTTTATTTCACTCTCTCCTGCTGAACCCTTTTGTCCAATGTTCTCTAGCCCTCTGGGAAAACAAACACATTTAATATTCAGACAGTAGAGAGTAGGGCACTGCAAAAGCAAATAAATTCAATACTGAAAGATCAGTAAGGTGATTAGTATAAAATTGTAAACAAGAGGTCAATTTTGCAAAGAGATGCCAACTCTTACGTGTAACTGATACTATTCTATATCAAGACTATAGCTATACAAAGGTAAATGAGTTGGGTCAAGTACTATTGCATATGTAAAGCTTTGAAATAGAAGGCATATCTTCAGTATATTTGGTTTTGTTTATTTTTGAATCCTCCCAGTTTTAGGTGAGTAAAATCAGATTGGGCATCCACAGGAGAAGATATTGCATGTATTGGAGTCACCTGTAAATGCTGCGGCTGGTATGTTCTGGATTGTATGATGCAGAAGTTGGGCAAATTCAAAGATAAAATGAAAAAACCAATAAATTTTAGAAAAACTATAATTTCTAGATTTCTGCTTTAATGAGTGAAACAGATGCATAACATTATCTGTGCTACTCTCTTTCTACATAAATATGCAGTAAATCCAGTAAGTGCTGCTGAAAAGTCAAACCACACATAGCAAGAGGAAAATAGAATACCTACATATTCTATGAAATCCTTAAGCCTGATTCTCATTTCACAAAAGGTTCGCATGGCTATTATTCCACTGAATTTTAGAGTATGAGATCAGAACCATATGTAGGGCTTCCACTTTCCATAGCATATCTCCTTCATTATAGGATTGTTGCAAAATTATGGAGTCTGACATTTTTGTATCAGATTTGGCAAAGTTTAAATATATTATACAACCGTTTGAAAGAGCATATTTCTGCATTAGGAGTCTAAACCTTCTTGCCATGCCATATCTCCAGCTGAGGACTTGGTTTTATATTTAGACTGTATACCTAGTTAGTTTCCCTACAGGGAAGATATAGAAGTTGATTTTGATCTTGCATGTCCCAGCAGGATTGTGAAATCTTGGTTATAACCAGTGGGAACTTCTAAGCTTTCATATGGTATCTCTGTCTCTAGTTTAATGATGTTCCCAAATGGTGCAACTTTCATAAACATAATTTTAAATGGATGTGGACTTTAAGTTTTGCTTGTTCCATTTCCTCATGTGATAGTTATATACCATGTTGCCACAGAAAGCAACCGACATTTTCACTAGGGCTGGTATGCCCGCTTGACTTGGTCTGTGATCTGAACATAGATCAACATTGGGCAGTAATCTTTGCCTTAACATTTATTAAAATAGAAGATTTTTATATTTTTTTCCTTGAGAAATTTGTTCCCATTTTTCTTCATGAGAAAATTTGATCCAAACTTAAGATTTTATCTTAAGTTTTAGTTTTAAAGTCTGTCCAGCTGAATGATGATTACATTTATAGGAAACTAAGTATATAAGAAATATGGAAAAGCAAAAGCTGCTATAACAGTAAATAATTTTTCTTGATACAAAAGAATCTGATTTTCATACACAACATTACAAATACCTAAATTAAGCTCTCTCTTTAAAATTACCTATTAGTAAATGGACTGTAATATGCACTAGAATTAAACTTGCTGAATGCCTTATGTTAGTTTGACACGATTTGCAGATGTTTATGCCCTTGTGCCACCCCAAGGCAAATGTTACGTGTGTAAAGCTCCTACCTATAAATGACAGTTTCTTGGCAAGTCTGATAAATTTCAATTATTTTTTAATTAAAGGGAGAATGAAAAAAGTTGTATTTCCATGTAAATTAGCCCCACTTTTGAAGATTGTAGTCCCATCCAAAAAGTGAACCAGAACAAAAATACAGCCTTAAGGGTGCTATGGTCTTCTTTTGCTTGAAAACACTTTTTAAAAACCAACCAAAAAAAGAACCCAAACAAAAACCTTCAGAGATCTGTATGTTAGACAAATACTTTTGAGAATATTTTGTCATTGTTTGGTAAGATTTCAATTGGCTGCTATAAAATTTGGATTCACCACTGTGTATTTTTTCCTGTGTCATCCTTACAAGTGGCTTGTTTGAGGCCACTGTTGCTAGAGTTAATACAACAAAAAGTTCGAAGTGATTCCAGAAAATATTCATTTCTAAAAATCTCAGACAAAAATGACAGACCTCAACAGAACGAAGAAAAAGGAACTTGCAAATACAGAAACTACAGCAGATTCATGATCTGCGAGGTTGCCTTCTGGTGGGGTTTGGTTTTGTTTGTTTGTTGTTACCCCAGTGTTTCCTACACCTAACAATATTTTAAATTATAACCTTTTATGAAAGAAAGGAGGGGGTTTTGTAAGGGACCTACAGTTTCTGGCTGCTTCCACTTAGGAACAGTATTAACTATATATGAGAATGAGAGGAAGGAGGAAGAGCAAGTAAAAAGGAATATTAAATGTGTGTCTTAGAAAATTTGAAATCATGTTCTTTTGAAGGCGTTACATACTGATAACATAAACAACATCTGAGAACCAGATATAAACAGATTAGGATAAAGAATAATTTGTTTACTTTGTGTACAGTTAGATCTACTCATCCTCTATGTAATTAAGCAATGTAGTAGCAAAGGCTTTAAGCATATACTTAATTTTAAGCATAAGCTAACATTTTGTGTTACTAATTCTGAGCTTCAAAAGTAAAAAAGATGCTCCATTGCCCCACTGGATCTGATTTTTCTTTCCCAAAATAAAATGTAGAAACAAACGCATTTAAATATATATCCACCAAAGCTGGTATGGGATAGCCTGGTATCTAAAACTACTTTTAACCCTGTAGTGTAACAGCTTTCCAATGATAGAAGATTGTGTGTGTATATGCGTGTCCATGCACAACATGACAAAACCTGAGAACTTGGCCAAGACCATACTACATACAGAGCCTTATTTTTCCCATGTTTTCATTTTCTGTAGCTTAAATGTGTGCATATTAAATACATGTGCATATTTAGGTTGCATTTAAATAGATTTTTCTACTTTTATCAGAATATATAAAATGACAGGTTTCAATTTGCAGAAATTTTCACTATGTTTATTTAAAGCTGCAACATTTTTCAAGAGATAAGAGACTCAAAATATGGACCTCATTGTTATCAATTAATGCTGACATCTAGAAATTTGTTATTTGTTACTGGCAAAAACACCATGACAGCTAAAAAGTATCAGTATAACTAGGAAAACTTTAGTACTGTAGCAAATACTCCTTTGTATAAATTGCTTTTAATTAAGGTATTCCACAATCCTATGAAAGATTTGAATGTGCCATATTTATGAATAGCTGAAAATTTCAAGTAATAACTTGCTAATCTGTTTCACAAACTACTGCAGATGTGGCTGCATTTGGCAGGCAGATTTCTTTTTAAGCATTCACTAACCTTTGAATCAAACATTAATCTGCCCAAAAATACTAGAACAAAACCCTACTTTTTAAAAATTCCAAAATGTTGTTATAAATCTGCAGAATAGACCTCACAGATTGGTGAGGTGTAACAATGAACTAAGTATTAAAAAGCTATACAATTAGTAAAGAACTGCCTAAATACTCTGTTGAATTAGACTTACATGTTCTTATTGATAGAGCATCATGTGATTCTTGTATTTTTCATTAAGTATTGATATCAGAACCTCTGCATTTTGGGCACCCAAAATACACGTGAAATATCCCGATTGTTGCAACATGTTGAGCACCATTTCTCTGAAAATAAACCTGCCTGACAGTGTCTCATATTGGGCCTTTTCAAGTATTAGACCCTTTTGTCTTTGCTATACCCTTAAGGTTTTCCCTTGATACTCCCCATAATATATCTACATATGCAATATTTTAAGGATTCCTGAAGAGAGAGAAAGGCTTCAAAATCAGAGGTACAATTATCCCATTATTTCCTTCCACCCCATACGAAGAAGATAATGATTTATGTTTTAATTCATTCTGGGAGCTAGGAGAAAAGAAGTCAGTCCTGTCCCACCATATACATTTTAAGCAAGGAGCTGAAAAGTAGACCTAGGTGTGCATTTTGCAACTGAAATTTTCTCAGAAAATCCCAATTCACTAAAACACACCTCATTTCTATGGAATTTGGATTAGGAAAGGTTCCCCTGGTTCTGGAAGATGAACAACCAACTGTAAATACCCAATTTAAAAATAAAAAACAAATGTTTTTTCTTTGCTTTTTCACTGGCATTCATTAGGTTTGTGTCGTTGTATTAATAAATCAAAACTTTCCCTAAGGGTTCTAATTTGAAGGACACACTAGTTTGATACTAAACAGACATTATATTGCAGTCATAAAATACTAACAGGCCAGAATAACCACTTTAAAAGGCCCAATCTCTAATTGTCCTCTGCAATGGAGATACCTATCTCTGGTAGCTTAACAAATCAATCATATATTTTTATTTTACTGAATAAACGTAGGTATAACTGATGAGCTCTGTAGACCCGTTTTATTTTTCCAAATAGAAATAGACATCAAAGACTGTATCAGATTGTGCTTTCTTCTATTAATTAACTTCAGCCCATAACCTAGTAAGGCCTTTGTCAAGATGCAAGACTGTCCAATTCTTAGTTGCTTTGCTGCAATGGAGAAGATAGGGAAGATAAATTGACTATTTTGATTTTATTGGATCTACCCTTTCAGACTGCTAGCTACAGGATGTTATTGAAACATTTACCACAGCAGAATGAGTTGCTCTGTTTTCTGCTCAAATGTAGAAATGCTATTATGGAAAATCGCTCCCTGGATTAAAGGCTGGTTTGTGTGTGGTGTTTTGTGCCTTGCAAGTGTGGAAATGAGGGAACTTTGGCTCTGAGTTCTCAGAAGCAGGTTACAGCGCCTGTGGCACAGCAGTGGCCTGTAGCTCAGTGACTTCGCTTCTCTTGATTGTGCTTCTGCCCTGAAACGGTTGGTGCTGTTGGAGTAAAAGTTAGCAGGCCAAACTTCCCAAGAAAAGATACAAATTTTCTCCAAGGAGCAACTGCCAAAGTTGGAACTTTAATGGCTGTTTGGGTTCCTAGCAAAAGCAAAGTTTCTCCTTTGCCTTTTAATTCCAACAAAACTTCTAATGCATGTCTAAATGCTTGATGGTCAAATACTGAGGGGGGTTGCACTCAAACTGAATGGAAAGGTCAAGATTCTTTTTTCTGCAGGAGTTCTGGAATCTTATTTCCTTCTCTGGCCTGCCTTGTCTCTGTTTGCCTTTCCTCTCTCTGTTGGCTAGACAGACAAGACTGGCTTCTTGTCTGTTTGGCCAACTTTTCACTAAAACTTGCATAAGGAATATACTGCATTATTTTGTAAAGTGACAAGCTTGTAAACTGAGTTCTATAAATTTAAATATACTTTTAATGCTGGCTATACTGTAAAACAAAATAGCTACTTACAGTCCTGAATAAATAAAAATAAAAAAATAAAAACAAAGTTAGACCTGTAAGAGTCTTGCTGAGCAACTGGAATTTTACTGTTAGTGAAGCAGCCCTTTCTTATTATCCACTTCAAATTTTTTATTCACTTCACTACATCTTCACTGGATGCTTGTTTGCATCTAGAAGAAAGCTGTGTCAGGATTTCAGTGTTTAGAAACCTGCTTCTTCTAACAAAGAAATCTGTTACCACATTTATTTTGTTGTTTCAACACTGTCCTTTAACTTGTCTAGCTCCCTCCTTCCTTAATGCTTACCTCCCAGTGAATTTAGAGATAACAAATCTATTCTTTCACCATTCATGTAAACTTTAATCCCTTAGCCTTGCATCATAAACTAGATTCTCTATTTCCTTGTTCCTTCTTGTACCTGTGCTAATTAGAGCACATCTTTCTTGGACATGAGCAACCTATATTAGACACAGTCTTCCAGATGGAATGATCCTTTTTCTGACAAGCTGTATTGCTTCATATAAGATATTTGTAGAATTCCTTCAAGTACTTATTTTGCAAGCAGTAGAAAATATATCCAATGAGATTGCGAAAATATGACACAGAAGCCCCAAATAAACTCAGAATCTCCATACACTGGATAAAAAAATTACTAGAAATTCCTGTCCTAACAGTAAGTTAACAAAACTTGCAAGGAATCATGGAGAGTATCTACTGTACACAAAGTAACCATGTTATGTGTTTCGGGGTATGTGTAAACTAATAACAGGGCAAGATGGGAAAGGGCAAAGTAGCTTAGTCTGAAATGACTGCTACGTAAGTTGGCATCTCTGTAGGTCTGATGCATTAAGAATACACACTCACGCCCAGCCGCAGCAGCAGATGTGCTGGTAGGAGAGGAAAGAGCATTGGATAACGATACGTGACTAGGGCTAGAAATATTGGTTACATCCTGGGTCTGGCTTGTGACGGAGGACTGTCTCCTTAGAGCCCCCTGAAAGGAAGTGCCACTCTTGAAAGTATTGACTACTTCGATCTGTAATGGAGGAAAGAATGAGACAAGTTGCTTAAAGTATGGATACAGTTGCATAACTGACAGGAATAATAATGAAAAACAATAAATCAACCGTGTACACAGTTTTACTTCAATTGAAAGAAATACTTTTAAGTGTTCCTTTTAATGTTTTTGGACATCAAATGATCCAAATTTTCTGCCTGGATAAAATGAAACAGCTCCATAGGAGGCAGTGGAGCTGCATCAGTTTAAACAACTAGAAGATTTGAAATAACAATCTTTAAAATTTAAACTATTTTATTTATACATAAATAAAGTAAATAAAACTGGAATACTTGATATAACTAATCTCCACTTTTTTCCTACTGAGAATAAAATTACTTTTTAATTGCTCTCTGGGTGTTCTTCCAAAGGGAAGAAAAATTAAGTCACTTAATTGGAATTTGGGGGGAAGGGAGGGAGGAGGGATGACAGGGACGACACCTAAGCAAACCAAAAAAACCTTTACAATATTCAAAATACGACTCCATTTTGTCTACAAAACCAGGGTTGTCACTATACTAGCTTGACAAAATCAAATGTGTTCCAATATTTTATCTGACTTTTTCTATAATGAAAGTTTGTATAAATTAAGCATAATGAATTAATATTGGTCTTTTATAACTACAGATTTTAAAAGATTAATATTTTATCTTCATACAGAGCACTTAAAATCACACAGAAAATTACGTGGAACTGGATTGACTATTGCAGCGATAACATTAAAATTTTCTACTTGTTATTTTCATATGTCTATGGTACACACTGATATACCCATCCTGAATACCTTCCCGGGTGCTTTATTCATCACCGCAGAAGATGAGTTAAAAAAAGAGCTGAGTATTTCAAGGCATTCCCTGTCACCAGTATAACCCAATAAAAAGCAGGGTCTGTGTACAAATGTAAAGCCAGGGATTGGCAGTAGATAATATCAAGGAGTAAATATATTCTACAAATCCCTACACACCAATATGTCCTCTTTGTTACATTAGTACAACCACAATATGACAAAGCAGCAGTAGTAGTATCAATTAGAAGAATTCAACCAACTACTTATTTGAAGTAACCCACTGTTACCAGATTTGTATCTTGCAACCCAGATTTCTGAAGATACACAGCCTAGAAAGTAGCTAGGAGAAGGTAAAGTGGTATATTTATCAATTAAAACAGCACAAATCTTGGTGCAAGCCCTCCTAAATTTTCCAAGTTGAAAGCACTGTAATAAATTGGCTAACATTTTCTGCTGTGATCAGTCTTAGGAATAAACAAATTCTATATGGCTTCATCTTTAATAGTATGGCTGTATCCCCTCCCATAATCTTAACTTTGGACATCATTGTTTATTTTCCTGCATGTTTTTATGGGAATAATCATATCACAGCCAGCTGTAAAAGGGAGCAAAGGTTACTGCTGTAAAATTGTCACACTGAACTTTTACTATACAAACATGAAACAGCTGATTTGTTCACTGACCCACTATTTGAGAGTCCTGTTTACAACACCCATTTGAATGTGCACACTAATAGACATACAGTATTTAGCAGTCATCACAACATTTCACAGCTTTGCTCTCAGTGTTCTCTGCAGCAGACTTATTTTGAATTACAAGTCCAATACAAATATCACAGTAAAAAAATGCAGTATCAGGTGAGTTAGCAAATAGAATAGGGGTAAAGTGTATCATTAGCTAAGGTTCACATTGGCATCTAGAAAAAAACATATGGCTCAAACCATTGGTTATATATGAAGGCATATTATATACTCACCTGAAATGTTCACTGTACAAAAGTAGAATTAAATACAGATCTTGGGTTTTCATGATCACCCGAACACAGGTGACAGAGCACTCTTCAAAAGAGACCATTCAAAAAAGATTTTAAAGACTCTTACTGAGAGCATGAAGTGTGTATCACTGTGGAAGACACAGATGACAAATCCTAAGCCAAAGGGCATTTCTAGATGTACAAATGTCTTCGTAATAAACTGAAAGGAAAGACCTTAGCAGAAGAGTGAAAAGATAGGGGAAGATCTGTATTTAATAGTTTCTCCAGAGAACAAGAATTACAGGTGTGTAATTGACTCGTTCTCCTGAAGAAAGTAACTACAGATCTTCATGGATTTAAGTCATAGGAGGAGGATGACAACCTTTTCAGAATCTTAAAAGCTGAACATACAGGGCTGTGCTCTGTCTGAAGCCAAGAAAGAAGAGAAGAACTTGGCCCAAAAGTTTATCTTCCAAAACCAGAAAACAACAAAGAAGAAAGAGCTAATAGAAATAAATAAGTAATGCATTTTAAATTAAGACCTACTTTTTTAATTACAAAAGAATGCATTTATTTAGAACAATTCAAGTTGCTAAAAAGGAGAAAGTAAATGATAAGTCATACATCATGAAAAGTTAGAAAAATTTCCAACAAAATATAGGATGCAATCACGTTTTGATTATAGGCCTTCAGGTAGAGAAAAAAAAATACTGTCCTACATTTGAAGCTTATTTGTAAGGTTGGAATTTTTCACCTCGCCCTCATTTTTCTGTATGTTCTATACTCTAGAAGATCCATATTTTTTATGTACACACAGCTAATAAAACTATGTGATTAGCAGTTTAAAAAACCCAACCAAACAAAAAAACCCCAACAAACAAAACGGTCTTATACTAGCAGAATAGTCCTGGCAGAACAAACATTTTTCTGAAGTTTAACACAGAACAGATTTTCAGCAAGCATTTCTATCGTCATTAATGTTAACAGGACCCAGGTCTCATTCACCTAATCTCCAAACAGGATATTATTTAAAAAAAAAAAAAAAATCCACATGAAATAAACCAGTTTCCATTCCACTTACACTGGGCTACTGCAATGTTTTCTTTATTAAAAGCTATATGGAAAGCCATAAAATGAGGTGCTAGCTTTTTATGTAAGTTCAAAACCACTTGCCAGGAGTGACTTTTCATTGCTATAGGATTTGCATTGGTTCAAGAGAAAAGTTTTAATGCAGAAAGGAATGGAAAGAAAATGCAGTACAGCACCTCTATGTATTTTTTTAGTATCTAAAGAGTAATAATCTTTTTTCAGTAGCAGTTAACATGGCACCTGTATATTTTTCAGGTTTTGCTTTTATTCTCAAAACATTTCTAGACAGTTATTTCCCACCTTAAGCAGATAAAGCAAAGTGAATTACAGCAAGAATGAAGCAGAGGAGGAAAGAATCAGGCCCAGTGTTGCAAAAATCTGACATGTAGCTTGAAAAGTTTTCAAATCTCCACACTTCACAATTTTTCCATACTCAAAGGCGAGGTAACTAGAGAAACTTTTCAGTATACAATTTAAAATGATGCAATGATTTTTGGTTGTTACTCAGATTACACAGTTTTGCCTGAAGGTGAACTTGCTGAACTTTCCAAAGGCTATTAGATCTGCCAAGATGGTATGATCAGTCTTGTCTCTTCCTTCAGAACAAAGAATTTGTGAGAACTGCAACAAAGACTTGGAAAAATTTGCTGAAAACCAGCAGAGGTTGAAAAGTGCTGTCTTTTATGCAATTTGAGACCACTTTTATATCTTTCTGAAACTTGCATAACTAGAACGAGCCATTTGTGAAACTTCATATGTCAGTGATCTGAGACTGCTATCCAGTAAGGAAATACTCTTCCATTCAGAGGAGGAGAACATGCATCCATCCAGAGAAGCCCTATAGTATATTTATAAGACAACAAAATATCTAAATGAACAGAAGCAGACAAAAAAAAAAAAAAAAAAAAAGAGAATCAGAAGTAGATAGCCAGTCTCTTTGACTTAGTTATGTGCATTTTTCATACACCTTTCTTTAAAGTAAATTCATGCATGTCTTCACAGAAATATGCCTGACATTTCAGTATGAAGAATCAACAATGGCAATCCTTTCTCTGGTGTCTAGGTTTGAACCCTCTGTTTTGAGAGGGCACGAAAAAGAAAAAAATGTCTTTAGTACTGCAAAGTTTTTGTCAGTTTGGATGAGTTTTTACTGGAGCATTACAAAGGAAATCTGTCAGTTATCTGGAAAAGAAAAAACCCTATCATAGATTCTTTATAACTGTTTTAGGAGTGAAGGCTTTTGTTGAGTGCTGTGGCTATCCATCCAATAATGACTGAAGAGAAAATAAGCAAAAATAAAGATAATCTAGTAGACAGCACAAGCGTATGTTGGTGCAAACCGGTCTTGTTAGGATTTGAATGATCAATCTAGTCGTGAGAGAGTCTAGAGTTTATTCCTAATCTTACTGTCATCCTCTTATATATATAAAGTGAGGGGATGCTCTACCTTCTTCTTCCGCATCTCCAGAAGTGCATTAGACATCAGAGGATTCTTGCAAATCCTCCAGCTCCCCAAGGATGCTACAGACATCCTCATCTTCTTCCATCAACTCTTCTTTAGCTGGCTTCCTGAGAAATGTAGTACAAGTGTATGAATTCATTTGGATGGGCCATAACACACAGAGCATCCAAATGTGCTCAACTCAAGGTCCATCCAACAATGGATCTAATTTGACCTGCATATAAGTTCATCACTCTCCAGTGGACACGTTGGAACTTTTTTGAATCTGTTGGCCCATTTCCTTTTTTCATTATCATTCCACAGATGTGAAATGGATGTAAAAATCAAAGTCACTGAATAAACAAAATGAGAAAAACAATCACAGAGGCCTCTTGGCAGGAGAGAAACAATACATCCTACTGAAGATATTTCTACAACTAAGAGCAGAAAGGAAACTAAGAAGATGGATGTTAGCAAAGAAAAATAATTAAAGTTCATTTTGTTTTAAATAGTATGAAAGAATAATAATTTATCTGTGAATTAAGTGGACAAAGAACTAAAAGCTACCTCTCAGACTAGAAAAAGAACTGAAAGGATGTAATTTGCTTTTTTGTGCTTGTAGCTGTTTGCACTCACCACAACCAGAAAGACATCCTGACAGAAATGCCAACAGACAACAGTCCTCCTATAGCCATCAGGAAGAAAAGAATGCACATTTAGAGGTCATCTTTTCATAAAGATCACCATTACCTGGGCACCTGTTTGTCACCTTTTTACTGTGACGATTTGAATTTTCTCTAATGACGAATGCTCCTGACTCAATAGAGTCAAGACACACAACCTCAAAGCTGAAGATCCGTATTTAATTACTTACCACAGAACCTTGGGAATTTACCCAAACCCTTAATCTCTCTCATGGCAGTTTCCACTTTCTTTATTTTTTGCTCTGCAGATGCACTAAAGAGACCTAACTGTCCTAGTTTAAGTTAACTGAGTTCCCTCATTTTTTTCTAAAATGCATGGCTGCCTCTCTTTCTCCAGGAAAAAAATGTATCAATTTGTAGATAGGAAAAGGAGAAAGTACTGTTTATCTTAAAGACAAAAATCAAAATCTTCTGAGATAAAAATGTTTTTTGAAAGATTCTTTAAAGGAGAATATATTTTTCTTAATTATTCACCTCTTTTTCTTGTAAGCATAATGTAAAACATTCACATCTGATATGGCGAGTACATATCTCTGAAAGAGCTGCTCTCTTCTGCAAGCTCGCACAAACACTTGATCTTAGAAAGATCAAGTAGAGAGCACTAGAGCGCTATAAAACATGCTACTTCACTGCAATGAAAAAGGTGAAATAGTTCAAATAATTTTTTTAGCAGTACAGGACAAATTTTACTAGATATCCTAATCTGTACTATATTAGCACCATGATGCAGTGCAAATATTTAGTACATAAAAAAATGCCAAAAATAGCAAAAGTTGGGGTTTTTTTAAATAAAAAGATAGATATGTCTAAGAAATCATCCATACTAGCCAATACATACATTTCAATATTTAATATATGCTTAGGCCCTTACTACTAAAAATAAATCCAGAACCTCATTTTTCATCACCTAATAGGAAAGAAAATAAATTCCTTTTAATCATAATACATATATGGTAGTGCCAGAACAGAAAAGTTTTTTTTTTTAATCAAATGGTACTTTTTACTTTAGACTCAACAATTTAAATTATTCTGTTATTGCAGAAGTGGCAGCAACAATGTATTTTTGACAAAATAAAACAGTATGTTTTAGAAAGCCTTCATAACATTTTGCTAGCCATTGGCCCAGTAGCATTTTCTAAGCAGCACTATTTTATGAGCTGTCATCACTGAAATAGAATGTCCATTCACAGTTCTTAAAAAAAGTATTCCTATTTTTGCATATTATAATTTTATAACCTTTTCACTTTATCTCTTCTGCTGTACAAACACACCTTTGTTCAATTCACCTATTTTACTTTTTCATGTGTTCCTCCTTTGAAAACAGTAAAGCAATTAACAAGTACCTTCGTTCACACGCACAAACACTCTGTAGCTTTCTTTATAACATTATCTTGCCTTGATCAAAGATGAAGCATTTTTTTTCTAGACGATGTGGGCATTTACTTTTAGCATACCTGGGTTTGGATTCTGTTGAGCCCTCTGAACCAGAGAATTTGTCCACGTCGAAGTTCTCTCTCTGCATGATCAATTTCTTCAACATCTTCATTGAGTTCTTCTTCAGGGACCTCCTCCTTCTCAGTGAGCCTCCCTGCCTCCTTTAAAAACTTTAGCCTACTTGTTGGGATGGTTGCAATGACCTAAAATTATAAAAAAGTACTGAAAACATAAGCCTCATTCAATAACAGTAGTATAATAATCTGCTAATTACAAAAGAACGCTGATATTTTAATGAGATGTATAATCTTTCAGGAAAGCTAAGATAAGCATATTCATAATAGTACTTTACACTTATACAACTCCATTTTAGTCCAAAAATACTTAGTTTACTGTGTAAACAATTAGCATTACTTGAATCATTAAACCACATTAGCAAAACACAGCTATGGAGCAAGTTTAAGGCTGGGAAAAATGTTATCCTTTCTCAAAAAACTAAAAGTTGATGTAAGTATTCAATTGTAATTATTTAAAGAAAACTTATCAAGACTGATATTTCTGCAATTAGTTTGGATATTGCTAATGACTGATAATAATCTAATGTATGTTAATGTTAGCTAAAATTAGTTGCACCTCATGCTTATAAATCTCACACTACATTGGTTCAGGTATTCAGATTCCCTTTGTTTCAGCAAGTTGAAATGCTTTTCTCAGCGTTTATCAAAAGTGAGGTCTCTGAAAGGTGTGGTTTTGACTGTCTCACTGTTGGACTTCTTATAGGGTTATCTCTTACTCTGTGTTCTCATTACTAATAAACTCTGATTAACTTAGCCCCTCTTCTTATTCTGTTTGACCACCAAAGTGGTCCTTGGAAGTAATTAATACAGGACATGGCTAATAATCTTAAAAAATTCACAAATACTATAGTTAGACAATGTTATAACACAATTGTTTTAAATAAAATTCAGTGTTACCCTCTTGGGCAGTCATTTTCTCTTTGTTCTGATTTCTTTTGTCAGCTTGAAATATGAGCAGATGGCTATTTAAACAGGATTACCTGGAACATATTGAATGCTTAAAAAAAAAATCCTCCTGCAAAGTTAACTATTAGACCCATTTAGCAAAAAAGTGCTGCAATTTTTTTTGTTTGTCTTTGTTTCAGCAGTGAGCAATCACATCTCTGAAGCCCAAATGTGTGAAAGATAGAGAAAGAATTGGACAGTTGCAGGAAAGTTGGTGAGGATGTATCTTACAGTTTTGGAAAACTGGAATGTATATAGTGAAGACACATGAAGAGGCACCAAATATTTTCAGAATGAAAATAAACTCTTGAGTTTGCCGAGGGTCTCCTTGAACTTCATGATCCACAACTCCACTTATATTATTTTTAAAGACAGATAAAGAAATGTCAAAATAAACCCAGTTTGTACACTACTACTGAACCTTTTTAAAATGCATTTTGGGTTTTGAAAAACAAGATGTAAACGTGGAAAATTAATGAAATGGTGTGACACGAGCAAAGACAGAACAGGACAGAAAAAGAAAAAGTAAGTGCTAGTCATTTAAATACTTACTGAAATTCCTTCAGCTTCCCAGCTTTCACAACACTATAATGCCAACACTTTACCAAAAGAAGCTACTTGAGACTGTTTGGTATCTGATGAAACTGATGGTGATAAAGTACTTGCAAGACAGTACACATAGAAACAACTGTATTTGGTACTGATTCTGTGCAATAGAACATACCTCTCCTTCACGACCTCTCTCAGCCAGGCTGATAGATTCTGCTCTAGTTCTTTTCTTAGGGTCTTACATGTCTTTTTGTTTGTTCATTTGTCTTCCATATCTGCAGATACCTGCCCAGCTCAGGTAACAGCAGACTCAATAGACTGGATGTAGAGTAAGGAACTAAATATTATTCCCAGGAAAATTATCACAGTTTTAAAAAGTGATCAATAATTCTGGGAATGTAACAAGAAATATTTTAGAAAGACTTGGTTTTCGGAAGTGATGAGGGCCACCTTTCAGAAAACTGTCCCTCAAAGCATCTCAGATTGGCTTCCTAGAAATTACACCTTAAATCACTTCTAAAAGTGCCAACTTTAACATCTAAACTTGGAAATCTTGATTGGTTTTAGTGGTTCACAAGAACAGCAGGTTCAGGAGACTGATAAAGGGATAACAAATTTGTTTTGTGCTGAACTAGAATTAGTCATAGCAAGAGAGAAAAGGCTGAGAAGGAAGAGAAGAACCTCTTCTAAAGGAAATGAAGTCTCTCTTACTGTAGAGCTCCATGAAGAGAGGACTTGCCAGAGCCAGTAAATCATGTAAATAATGCAGTTTTTTAGCTTGTATTTTTCTTTTTCGGTCACTAAATACTGGCCACAAAAGAAAGATTCTCCCCCCCCCCCCCCCCCCCATTTGCTTTATGTAAAATTGTAGTCTTTTCAGTGATTAAATTGTTGAGGTATTCCAATACCAGTTTTAATTTAACAGCTAGGGTCTCGCATTTAGGCTTGGCAACTATGTCCATCTTCAAATAGAAAAGAGATGCTGATATTATTCTTAGTTTTCAATGGATATGTAATAACCACACATAACAAAATTTAGAAGCCAAGTAGCACATTGATCAAAGGCTGTGGGAAAGTCTTCACAGCTGAATGATCTAATAAAACAGCTAGGATTTTTCTCCCTTTCTCTGCTTTTCTTCTCCCCTCTCAAAGTTGGTATTTTCCAATCAGTTGAAAACAAATCTTTTCTTTCCAAGAATTACCAAACTGATTCTAGGTCTTCCTCCTGCAAGGTCATAAATCAAATCCCATCCTCAGGTAATAATTACAGTAGAACAATCTAATAGTGGTGGTTTTCAGCAATATATGCATTAAAAGCTGTCATGAGACTGAGCTTATTTCTTCAAAAAAATCTGAGGCCCAACTGTCCAAAAAGTTATTTTTTTCCATAAAAGAACAAATAATCAGTTTTGAAACCTAGCATCTATTCATTACAATTCCTTCAGAACCATTCCAGTATTCAATTGCAGTTGGCAATTTCTTGCCTGTTTCTTCAAAGTGGCAAACTAATTGATCTATATGTATCTCTACATCTGAGAGGCAAAACGTAACTTCATATTTTTCACATATTTTTTTACTGTGTCAGGTGGCATCAACTTAAATACAGTAATAATGCATTCAAAAATGTAAAAAAATAACATTTGCAATATGTGTTTGTACATAAAAGAATATTGTAGTATTTTAACAATACTGATTGTATCTGTATTATTATTTCTAGACAGATAATCACATAACATCTCATTGACACTTGTTTTTACATCTATATATAATTTTATATTAGCTAACGATGACACAGGTTGTAGCAGAATTTTAAAATGACATATGAATTAAACTGCACTTTTCTGCAACTATTATAGGAAAAAATCCTTTTTCTTTCATTCCCTCTTCCATCCTTTGCACACAGAATTAGGTCGATGGAGGATCACTGCTGGTGTATATTAAATGCACTTAGTCCTATGCCAGTAACAAGGCTACTATGGATTGACAGAATGGCAGTTTCAGCAAGGGAATGAGTGGGTTGACATAGAACTGGAACTTCTTTTCACTTTCAAAAATTTGCCATGGCTGAACATAGACAGGATACATTGGGTACTCTATTGCAGGAAAGGTTACAGTGCATTTGCCCTTACTATACTTCTTTTGTGACTAGAGGACTAGGTTATGAATCAAATGTCTTTCATGAAAAAGCCTAACTGAAGAAGACCTTGGTGATAGCACACCCTGCTTAGGAAGAGAAAAGATATGAAAATTAACAAAAATCAAAAGGAACAGTGGGCTAAATTATCCTTACTACTATATCTATTCTTGAATTACTTAGAGAGCACCCTGTATTTCAGTGTGTGCTAAATAAAACATTGTGAGAGATCAAAGCAACAACAGTACAGTAGGATTAGGAACAATATCAGACCTTTGATTGGTTTATAAAAACAAAAGAAAGAAATCTGCATATTCCTGAATGCTTACCTGACCCCATACAAGTTCTCCTAATCCAATAAATACACACCACATCCACTGGTCAAGCTGCAGGGGAGAACAGCTAAATGGTTTTCCTCCAAACTGGACAATTACTATCTACAAAGAAAAGCAGAAAAGAAAGGGGGTAAATATTTTCTGGGGAAAAAACAAAACAAAACACTTCACCCCCCAAAACCCCAAATGCCAGCAAAAAAACCCCAGCAACTTTCAGTCATATTTCAATTGAGATTTTACTTTGTCTTTCTACATATTACAGCTCTGCTGGTTTGATTCCAACATATTTTACCAGTAGAATAGTCGAACATATTATTATCAATCTATTGTTTAGTGGACTGAATCTAAAGAGTACCTAAAATCAAAATACTATCTTATATTCCAAATATGTCATTTGACACTCTTAGGTGGCACTAAATTGAGTTACCAGAAGGACATTTTTGGAACCCATCCAGCAAAAGCTGCAGAATCCCAGTCACTAAAAAAATCAAACCACGCAAATTTATGCACACTGAATTAAAGATCAGAAAAAGCCATACCAGTTCAGACTAAGGCTTCCTTAGCCTCATAGCTAACAACAGTCATATATGAATGCCCAGGAAGAAAGAAAACAGGACTGTCCCCGTGTGTTCTCCCAGCTTCTGAATATTGTCAGCTGGGGATATGTTGACTCTGACATAGTTTATTTTAGAATGTCCATTGCATGAGAGATTTTTCCCTCTAATTAACATTTATTGTACACTTATAGATGTGTTATCATGGATAGACTGATAGTATACCAAAATCTAGTCCTGTTGGAGAAAGAGGGTGGGAAAACCACACACCTTGCAGCAGGATAACCAACACACACTGAATCTGAACAAGTTTCAAAGCCTGGTTAGACTGAGAAGGTTTTGCTAACTGAAAATCAGTTATTATTGATATTTTGCAGTAGTGCTGCTGCAAAACCAGGAACCTGAAAGCACAAGCCAGAGATTTAAACTGTCAAAGGCTGCAAACCAGAAATTCAAAGGAATTTGTCCAGTCTAAGATACAAAATAACACTAATACATAAAGTGGTTGCTTTCTTGTGTGAGTGAATAAACACAAACTATGAACACAAACTCATTCCATGTGAAGTCCAAATATATAGAAAGAAGGAAGGGGACAGAGAATGGAAGGCAGTGGATAGGAAGCGGGAAAATAATTGGAGAGAGTAAGGAAAAAGGAGGAGACAAAACAAAAATTGTGAATATGATGCTAAAATTCTAAGAAAGAAATTACAACTCCATATTGAGAAATTTCTAAATACTTTATAGTAGGTATGGCATATTTTAATCCATCTTCCTTCACAGTGAAAATTATTTATTTATTCTGAAAGCAGAGAAAGGAATTAAAAAAAATAAAAGCAAGCTATTGCTTGTCTGAGGGCAGCAGTGGTAACTACCCTTTTATTTCTCAAGCTGTTGCAGCTTTCACAGAAACACTTTCTGATCCTTACTGAGGATGCATTGTAATAGTCGCCATATTTTTCACTTGGAAAATTTTGCCACTGCTGCTGGCTTTTTTTCTTCTTGGAGGGGTTTAGGAGGAGGACTAAACTAAACTATCTAACAGTTAATGGAACTATTGCACTCAAAGATGAAATATCAAAGCCAATTAGTCTGTACTTCACAGAAAGTGCAGTAGATACATATGGAACTAAGAAACCTTTAAATATGAAATAAAAACACTTCTGTAATCTCCCATTATCCATCTACATAATCCAAGCTCCTGGAGACAATCTTTTTAGCATGAAATGCTTGGCTCACACATCCAGCTATTAAAACACACAGCCAAAATAATAACTACTTTTCTGACATTGCTTCAGCAAGCAACATTATGCAAAGCTGTATTTCCACAATGTAATAAACAAAGTGGAAAATTAATAGAAAGATTAACCTTCTGTTGTCCCAAGAAAAAATATCTGATTTTAAAAGGACACTTAAAAGCAAGTAAGAGTCACAGCCTAAGTACTCTTATGCTACAATGTCCTTTTCGATTTACTGTCAGAGTGCAAACCTAGTGCTTTGAACTGTGCACTTAAGTATTTCAGCTACTAGGAAAGCAGGGAAGAGGGAGTAAAATCAGCAGCTGATTCAGGAATGTGGCTAGCAGCTAGATGACACTTTTCCTTCAGCCAGACAACTGAGTACAGTAATGCCTAGAACTAAGAAAACATCCTCAAACACTATCCATGATTTTAAAAAAAAAAAAAAATTAGAGATGATTGTAAATTTGTCAGGCCTCTCCTAAAGGCATTTTAGTTCATGGTAGTTCATGGTTTTGAACTAGCTGTTAAAAGACCATCACTATCAAGTTCTACTACCAATCACTGGTGCCCTTTCTCCCATACTCAGTTTGAGAATTTCCCCTTTCCTGTTTCAAACCACTATAGCCCAGATTCAGATAGATCTATCCTCCTCCTTACTCCTTCCATGAGAAAGGTCCCAATACCAATAGCTTCCAGGATGCCATTCCAGAATTGAGCAATAATGTCAAGATAGAAATAGCTCAACTCTAAGAATTGTGAGGGCTGCGGTAGACTTCAAAAAGGTAATGTCAAGCAGTATCAAGTACAGGATAGATGACAGCAAATGGATGCATACAGGAGCAGAAGAAGGAATTAGAGTTCATACAGCAGAAAAACTACAACTGTTTGGGAAAAGTGTGTAATTCTGTAATTATGTTCATATATGACTGGGACAGCAAACTCACAAATGAGATGGACATGAAGAATTACTACCAAGAAGTAGTATTACTAAGAACATCAAGTAACATTTGGCAGTGGCATTTAACCTCAGAAGAACAGAGCAGTGTTAGGTATTTGAAGGCTAATTTGTCTATTCATGGAGTAGTAAATTAATGTAAAAAGCTTTGTTGCTATTGTTTGGTATGCTATTTAATAATTTCTTCTAAAAGAATCAGTTACAATATCAACAAATCATGATGGCAGTTATGATTGTACATCTTCAAAATAATTTAAGATTTAACCTAGTTATAATGATCAAAATTTATGCTGTATTAGTATGGCTACATAACATTTTCCATTACTGACAATTGTATTGATTGAGAAAATATGTGAAACCAGGTAGTTTACTATTAAGTGTGCTTCCTACAACATTTACATTAAAAAAAACCCAAACACACATAGAAAAAAAGTAAGGTAAATTTCTGATGAATAGTTACTAATTCTTGCCCAAATCATTACCTGAATAGCAAATGTACCCAGTACAATAGTGCAAAAAATAGGATTTCTGAAGATGCCATCAAAGACATTTCTTTCACCATGGATTTTCCGTGCGTTGATTTCATTGAAAAGCTGCATCATGACAAAGGTGTTGAAGATAATGGTGTAATGCTCTGAAGGAGGAGAGTGAAGTGGTGCATTCCTCCCACTGTCAATCTTAAACATTTTCTCACCTGGGTATAAGACAAAAATAAAGGTTTCCACTAGAATAAATTAATCAAACTTAATTTTACATTTCCCTTGTTTGCTTTAGCTAGTTGCCTCCTGTGCTCAGTTTTACCAGCTTTCTTTCTGCACTTACTGTAATACAGGCAGAATTTATAACACCAGTGAGCAAAAGACATCTAAACTTCCTGAGCAAGAAGCTTCTCAAATGATGACTTTTATCTAATAACTTAGTATACCTACACAAATAGTTTTCAGTAGTACTTTTCCTCTAACCAAGTGGTAATTATTCTAAGTCGATTCTTTCTGACGTATCGAGCACTTGAGACCATTGACAGTATGTTCGCGATTTTCTACAATAATTAGAAGCAACTACTCTTCAGCAGTTTTTACCGATTTGCTAATCCAGTATGGCATAACTCTTGACAAGCATTCAAGGATGTTAATTATAAAGAACACAGACTTTCCTGGTTTTAAATAGACTTGGGTTTGATCATTCTGCTAGTTTGCTTTGAGAGCACACCATCAGGCATTGCTCTTTATGTTGATAATTTTACTATCACTTTCAGATCTGACCAATAAAAAAAGCAAGATACAACCCATAATGAGTAACTGTAAAAATGAGATAAGTTTTGAAAAGATACCTGCACCTAAGGAACCTCTTTTCTGATAGAATCATAGAATGGTTTGGGTTGGAAGGGACCTTTAAAGATCGTCTAGTCCAATCCCCCTGCCACAGGCAAGGACATCTTTCAGTAGACCATGTTGCCCAAAGTCCCATCTAACCTGACCTTGAACACTTCCAATGATGGAGCATCCCCAGTTTCTTTGGGCAACCTGTTCCTGTGTCTCACCACTCTCATTGTAAAAAAATTTCTTTCTTATGGCCAATCAAACCTAGCCTCTTTCAGTCTAAAACTGTTGCCCCTTGTCCTGTCACTGCAGGCCTTGGTAAAAAGTCTCTCCCTGTCTCTCTTATAAGCCCTCTTTATACATTGAAAGGCTGCAATAAGGCCTCTCCAGAGGCTTCTCTTCCCCAGGCTGAACAACCCCAACTGTCTTAGCCTTTCCTCACAGGAGAGCTGTTCGAGCTCTCTGATCAGTTTTGTGGCTTTTCCTCTGGACCTGCTCTAACAGGTCCGTGTCTGTCTTGTACTGGGGACACCAGAACTGGATGTGGTACTCCAGGGTCACAAGAGTGGAGTAGAGGGGGAGAATCACCTCCCTCAACCTGCTGGCCACAATTCTTTTTATGCAGCCCAGGATACGATTGGCTTTCTGGGCTGCAAGTGCATGGGCTGCCAGCTCATGTCCGATTTTTCATCCATTTTCTTGTACGCAAAGTTTACAGGTAACATACAGTTACTGAAAGAGGCATTGTCTTAAAAGTAAGGATGGGGCATTCACATGAAAGCGTAAATAATGAATGAAATAAGACTAAAGAAGATTATCACAATACTAGTCATTTTCATAACCAGTTAATTTGCTTTTATTAACAAAACAAACTTCAACATTTTTCTGCTATCCCACTAGCATTATATTCAGAATTTCTGAAGAAAGAAGAAGAAAGGTTTCCTCAGGTTTTCTCCTGAGGTCGTTAATTCCGTCAGCTAAGTTAACAGTGAGCGCTTTTTTTGCCTTGGGATATTTGAGCAGTTCATGTTCAAGTCACTGGTTATAATGAACATGTTTCCAAAGAAAGAATTTGGCTTATAGTTTTTTGACAGAAAGTAGATTATGATATCACAAATATATCAGTAACACAATATGAGGCCACAAAACTTTGACTGTGAGAAAGCAGAGATTTTTTAGAAGATTATACATATCCAAAGAGATAAGTATTGGAAAACATTCCCCTTACTATATATAAACAATAAAGGAAAAAATTAATGAAAGCAAGCAGATACCGTCATTTTTTCTTTTATAGATACACACACACATACCTATATACACACATTACATCAATTTGCTTTCATTCATACACTCACAAACACAAATATATGAATAATACTTTCCTCAGTGAGAGTACCTCTTCTTAAGTCTCTTATTGCATCGCATCACTTAATTGGCAAACCAGAACATGCCACTATTGTGGAATGGCAGTGGTTAAACCCATACCTAGTTTTTATTTCCAAACGTCTTCCAAAAGGCATTATAGTACATCAGCTTTAGTGTTTATTATGCCTAATTGCTGAGATTAAGATTTTTTTTTTTATACTATAGTTTGACAGAACTAGATGGTGATTTCTGATGTGCCTGATGTGTCAAAGGCATTACTGTATGTTCAAACACAATGTATTTATTGCCACATCATAGAAAAAATAGAAGAACTTGATGTACTAGTCTCTACAGAAACCTACTACAAAAAAATGAAGTATTAGTTGATCAAAATATAAATAATTCTCATTCATTTGGAATGTATCGAAAGACTGAGTTTAGAACATAATCTCACTGCAAAGCTGAGCCTCGTGGAGTTTAAAAAGGAAAAGACTGTATCTCCTAGGCTTATCAGAAAATTGGTTGGGCTGCGTCCTTCAAAGTATGCATGGGTTCTCTAGAGACACACAGAAGTAATTAGAATAGGGTGAAAAAGCCTGGTTTTCTTTTCATTTGGGCTCAGTATAAAGTATTTTAAACCATAGAACTCATCAAAAAGCCATTAAAACTCCCCATAAAGTTCACAGAAGTTCTCGTTCCAAGACTCATATCACATGAATTACCAAGTCCTTCTACACCCATTTCAAAGAATCTGAAATTACCATTCCCTTAGACTCACTAGACATTATTAAAATGCACTGCAAGCCTAACAATATTAGACCATCTCTCTTTAAAACCTGGCAATTATTTTTATTTAAATAGCTCCACTGTAAACAGACCATCACGTCCTTTGTGCATTGCAAATAAGCAATTGTTTGTTAATAAAATAAGCCAGTTGTTGGTAAGGTGGAGCAAGACTCACAATGGAGCTCAAAAAATTCCTAAGAAGCATAAATTTACATTTACAGCTTATATGGAAGTCTGTATATAAAGAAAAAAATCTGAAAGACAACACATGTAATTTATCAATGATGACATAGTGACAAGAACACAATACCCAATCAATAAAATTCCTTTGAGCAAGTTCACTTATTGTTGTGGAGCAACAGAATCTATTATTAGCCCCTACTATTCCCTGCAGCAAGAAACATTTCTCCTCCTTCCCTCCCCTCTCCAAAATACAACCTATAAAAAGCATCCATTGCTAGCAAGGCCTGAAGAAGAGTCCAGTAATCTAATAAATTGGATTTTCCCCTTTTAATATCCATTCTAGATATTAAATGTCAAAACGGAGTGTTATTTGTATCACTTAATATTTGCTTATCTATACTACTTAAGATCAGCATTATTTCTTGACTATGACAAACATTTTGCTCCCAGTTAGAGCTTCTCCAGATATTGGTAAAACGGATCTTGATTTTTGTTGTGTCTTTTTAAATTTGTTGTTACATGACTACTAAAGACAAGTCTCAAAATGAAATTTCAGTATAGAAGCAGCAGGCTAGATACTCCGATTAAAATGTAACCTTCTATGCTATGTTTTAACATAAACTTTTGCCAAAGCCCAAACCCACATTTTGTTAGAAGGCAAAAAAGCTCACTGTGGTCCTTCCCAACGTAAACAACATGTGAAAGGTGACTAAATCCTTCTATTGCATCTGTTCTGTTTCCCCTACTGTTTCTGATCCCATTAAACAGCTCGGTCCTGCTAGCTGTTTAACTATGACAGACTTAATATATGTGCATTAAGTGGCTACATTTAAAGCATTTTGACATGTCAGGCTACAAGACCTAGATGCTTCTAAAGTAAGCAACAAGCCTAACAAACTTTCTTACCGACAAAAAGAAGTGTAAATATGAGAGTAAGCTGATAAACAGCGTGGCCCAGAATGTTCTTCATCATGGTACGGGATATAAGAGGTTTGTTCCTGCCATATGGCTTTCTTAGCAATAGAGCCTCTGTTGGAGGTTCGGTGGCCAAAGCAAGTGAGGCAAAGGTGTCCATAATTAGATTGACCCACAACATCTGTACAGCTTTTAGAGGAGAGTCCTGTGGAGACAAACCGGAAAGTTACATATTTCCTAGAAAAATAATTGCTGTCATTTACTATGACTTCGTTTCATCCTGTGTGACTGCAAGTAGTGCTGAAGACAGGATACTGAAATACATGGACCTTTGGTCTGACCTACTGTGACCTTTCTTATATTTCTTATGCAAGACCAGAATCACAGGAAGCACAGTGATCTGAGCACACATACATTATTTCTCTCCAGTCATTTAAATCAGGAATATTTACAGTCACACAATTCTCAAAAAGCATAACATTATCACTTTATAATACATTTTACAATACCCTCTATTACTTCATGCATCGTGCTTAAATTTTCAGCTGAATTTAGGTAACTGGACAATACAAGAGGGAGTTTCTTTTCTGGAAGATAAATTATACTGAAACAATTTAAAAAGTAATGCTTCCTTTTACTATAACCTACTTATCTTTTCTTTCAGAAGCAGCTTGATATTATTAAAAATTTATGAAACAATTACTGAGACATTTTAAAACATCTTACTTAAATAAGACCTTTTAAAAACAATAGTGATGAAAAAAATGCCTGATACTTGAATTTAAAAAATATTCTGAAACTCATTAAACCATTTCAAATGTGCAAAAGTGAGAAAATCTTTATTATTTTACTGGGTAACAGGATAGCATATTTGAAACTATTGAACTGGGAAGAAAAAAAAAACAAAACCCCACAACATTACTACTTGTCAGGATGAGTATTTATTTTCTGAAGCAGATCGCCCACCGCTAGAAGGAGCTCTTTCCTCACTTAATTCAAGAAAGAGTCTATGGTCATACTACAGAGGACTTTAGACCATGTTTAAAATAAATAAAAAAAAAAAAACGCCAAAACCCCAACAAAACAACCAACCAACCAAAAGTAAATAAATAAAGCAAACTAACACAGATCTCAGGAGAACTCTAGGTGACTGTCATAAAGTTTTGATTTGTAATTCATTGGGGCAGCTGTAATGATAGATGGATGCAATTGCTTCAAGCAGCCATATCAGGAAAAATGAAGTACGTTCTTTTTTTGTATCTAACATTCTCCTATACCTTTAGACTGAATACAAAGAGGACAGCATTAGTAAGGTCTGCTTCCTGTTTCAAACAGACATTTTTATTAGGAAAATATCTCAAAAGTAGTAAGGTAATAAGGTATCAGTATGACAAATTTTATAATGGAAGAGAGTTAATCTACAGTGTGAAAGTTGGAAGATCAGAGCTCTGTTTTTAAGCATTACATTGCCACGGTGCTGCAGCAGTGAAGCAAAGAAATTTATGGAACAGCATACAAGCCAAATCAAAGCAAATAAAAACCCCTTATGAACTCTGCCCTTTTCTTCAAAGGGTTAAATGTTCATTTTTAATGAAATATTATCAAATAATGAGGGCCAATATCCATTCAGTATCCCAAGGACATATGAAGAACAGGGGTAAGTGATTTGGTCTCTTGTGGATCTGGTTTATATTCCAACCCTCCCTTGAGATAAAATATTTCCTCCTGAAAACATATTTTTAACACTCCTACATTTACACAAATTTTGATACATTTTATTTACAAAAGAATAGTCATTTTTGGCTTATTCAAAGAGATGGAGAAAAGCAACCTACTGTTTCTAAGTCTTACAGGTTGGCTATACCAGGGACGTGAGGAAGATTAGCATTAATAGATTCTTGACCTCTTGGTTACGGGTTGCATTAACTGGGCTTATCTGGAGAGTTCAGCTCATTCATTTGATATGCAGCTGCAGAAACAGGAAATGTCTTTGTCTTTAGAGGTGGCTAAAAAACTAAAAGCAATCAGGACAAACTTCGTTCCAAATTGAGACCTCAGTTATTTTTATTAATACTAATGGTCAAACAAGGAGAGTACTTGCACTAAAAGCAGTTTGTCACTAGGGCTCAGAGACCCTAGAGTTGGACACAGTATATAGAGAAAAAGGAAAACATGTTTTCTACTGAAGAATTCTCCTTGTCATATTTTTACCTCTCTAGTTAATAAGTTTTCTTGAGAAACATGCTCTGCTTTGAGATGTTACAATAGCTGAATTTCCGCTTCATGTGCTTCTATGTCAATAAAACTGAATTTGTCTGTTACGCTTAATAGAGTCAAATATTCAGAGCCTGACATATTCCTAGCACAACAAAAAGTCAGATTATTTCAGTCTCTAAATCACACAACTGTAATTGGCAGTCATCAGTTTTGGCAACAACATGTTCTCACCATTTCACACTGCCAATCACCTTGGGTGGCTATGGTGCCCCTAATAATTATCTATTATTGGCAGTGCTACACTGTTCAGTCAAGTGTGAAAGCTCATTCTAAGCTGAAGCCAAAACATTAAATACACATTAGTCTGGGCAGGCAATGGAATGAAATTTCCACTGCAACTCTATCTGATTTCTGATTAGTTGGTGGAAACTGAGGAAAATACCTATCAGCTAAGGAGCTTAGTCTTCTGTTACAGATTTTAGTCACTTATGCAAGTGGGATGCAAATTCAATGTTCTTTTCACTGCATTTTAGCCACTAACTGACCAGCTAATAATTCTTAATTCACTTCCTGAAAACTTTGGGGATGAGAGCTCTTCAAACTGCAAACCACCCAAAATCACCACTTATTTGTCAAATTCCTTTCCACTTGACCTTGGAATAGGTTAGCATTGGCCTAGAGGTAAAAGGAAAATGTCCCTTAAATCAAGTGATGTTACACTTCATCTTGGAAACACTTAAAAGTACAAATCGCCAAAGGCTGAAAATAAACTACAAATCTTTTGTGACATGCAGAGCCTCACAAATTTTAGAGCTTGTTACTTTTGATTTAGATGACAAGCTGTATGGAAATAAAAAGGTATTTTCACCCTTACCTCTTTACTCCCACTTGTCACAGAACACATGCATGGATTCATAAAAATGAGCATTTCTGGTAGGTCAACTTTATATATATCAATGCAAAAAAATATCAGCCCTCGCTTCTGCTAGTAGATCACACTGTCCACTAGTTGTATGGAAGTGGCATCCTCCGTTCTACTTCCATGCCTCTAAGCCTTCCCAGAACAAAGCTAAACAGCACACACTTTGATTTTATATTATAGCTTTTTCAAATTTGCCAATGCTATTATTTTAGGATTTGCCAAATACAGTTCTGCAGTAAAACATTATAACCATGTAAATTACTGACTTATACGTGTAAGTATAGATCATCCTCATTTTTTGAACAAGATCTGTAAAAACAATAAGTGATTCATGCAGTAGTTCATTGCTACAGTGCTTTTTAATTAACATTTAATTTTCCAAACATAATGTCCTATAGAGTCACTGTTTTCAGTTCCTAATGTCTGCTAAAACATTAAGTCTTTCTCAAAGTACAAGAATAATAATTTGAATGTAAAATGTTAAAACACAGTCTTTGTTCTTCTCTTTCTTTAAATGCAACCTTTTTGAACAGTTACATTGCCTCAACAATTGGAGACACAGACAAAATTTGGCACAGAGATAAACCTGCCTTCTTTATAGTTCCAGTAAAAAACTTTCTATTTGACTGAACTGCAATTTAAAATCTTTATTTTGTACATACCCAGATTATTTTTAACAGCTCCAAACATAATGACCTAATATTTTCTGGGTACTGTGTATATGTTGGGGACAGGAAACAGGATGAGCCTTCTGACTTTGTAAGGCACGTATAGAACTCTGTATGATACCTAGCGATGTGGAGCAATAACTCATTTGAAGTACAAAATTCACAATAATTGTAGGCAGTTCTTCCAAAGAAGAACCCTCACTGAGTCAATCAAGGGCTCTGCAAAAATGTTATTCAGAGAACGAAGTCAGAATATTAGTGTTTATATCTCACAAATCCACCGGAAAAAGAAATTATTGGTTTAACCTGAGGTAATGGTTGCTAAACAGTAAGGACAATTATACGCAAACTGGTTGAAATAACCACACCCTAATCATTTTAAAAGTATGCATTGGGCAACACAGAGAGAAAGAAGCAAGAGGTAGATGAATTAGATTAATTGAAAGATAAGATGAATTAACGCAGCTCAGCTGCATTGTGCCACACAAACTGCACTGACATGGGACTAGCAGAAATAATAGTTGCGAACTCATTGGTGGGTGTTATGTACACACTGAAGACAAAATTAAGAGCACCTATGCAGCCGCAGATTGAGGGATCCTGATTCAGCTTTTAATCAGAGACTTCTTTAAGCTTCATGTTCTTGTATCACCTAGATCTCAGAGTGCTTTACATAACTGCAGAATCACAACACAAAAGTTCATTATTAGTTGAAATCAGAACTCTTGGCTTATACATTGAGCTGCTGTAAACTGAAACAGGGCCCACTGTAAGTTGGATCCCTGTGAGGGGCAGCTTAGGTTTGGCAGCAGCTGCACTAAGCTTGCCAACAGGTGACACTGTCTCTGTAATTCTTATACTGCTTAGAATATGATTTCTGTCACCTTAACATGACTTAGTACTGGGACCCATGACAGAGAATAGCAAATGACCATTTGCATTAGTCCCGTTTAGTCTGCATAATAACTTCTTTAATAGCCCGCTGCTACTCTTTATAATCCTGATCTAACATTGGAGTAGCATGTAGGGTCACATACACTTTGTACGTGTAGTTGAACATCTATTGAAACAGCAAACCAGGACAAAATAGAAATAGTTGATATGGTAGATATCCTAACAGCAGCATCTTGCTGAAGCAGGCATTGGGTAGACAAATAATAAAATAATATTTGCTTAAAATTAACAGAATTGAGCTAAACAGTAGTTCCCTGAAGTGGAACTGGCAAGGACACTGATTTTATTTATGTATTTGAGAAAAAAAGCAGCAGATTCTTAAAATGACCACTAACGGTCACAAGTTCTACCTAATACTTTTCTTAAGCCTCTCTCCATGGCACTCCTAAGGTGCTCTGGACCAAACAAATCAGCTCCTACTTGGCGATGCATTCTCTGGGTGCTCCTTGGAGGTCTAGTTTCACTCATAACAGTACTCACACAGTTGGACCCTTTCATTAATATAAAGTTGCTGTGGTTTCACTTGGAGTCCTGCAGTGATACAACCACATACACATATTTACACATACACCGATGCAATCGCAGGATCAAGACTGAATAAAATTAAGTCTATTTAGTTGCAAAGCACAAGCCAAGTGTTAAAAAAAAATTAGTCAAAACAAAGTTTTTATTATCTTTGTACTTCCTTTAAGCACAAACAGTAGAAACACCAAAAAGAGTAGGTAAGTATAAAAGAAGTGTCATACTCAAAGTATCCCAGTATGCTGGTTCTAAATTGCAGAACAGACTTTTTGAGACGCAACATTAAGAAGCATGGAAGAAATGTTACTACCTACACGGAATTTTTCTCATTCTAGATTTGATGAAATATCACCAAAAAGATAGCCTGTGTAATATTCATTAACCTGATTATTAATTGTGGACTAAAATTATATTCTGTGTGTCAAAGAAAGCCAAACTGACTACCTAAAAGCAAAGTAAAATTCAGTCCAATGTGGACCTTCTTTATATTCATTTTGAAGGTCACAGAAAGCTGTGTTACCTTTTGGAAACTATAGATTTTAGCTTCCTTTGTTTGTTAAGAACTTAAATGTTTCAGTCAAAATAGTGACTTAAGACCTGTGTACAGTTTTGCAGACTTAGATCTATGTGTGTGCACCTAGCCTGTTGTACGCAAGATTTTTTGGTATATTCATGCATTTTGTGCTATTTTCATAGAGCTATTTTCACACCAAACAGAGAGTACAGTATGTTCTCAGGTGTAATTTTTAGTAAAGTTTATGAGCCAAACAAACATAATGCCCTTTCACTGGCTAGAGTCTTTAAGTCAAAGCCTAACATAATGGGAGACAGTCCTGAAGGGCAAAGGGGTCCAGGAGGGATGGACATTCTTTAAGAAGGAAATCTTAATGGCTCAGGACCAGGCTATTCCCACATGCCACAAGACAAACCGCCGAGGAAGACGACCGGCCTGGCTGAACAGGGAGCTTTTGGTAGGACTCAAGGGAAAAAGGAGAGTTTATCATCTCTGGAAGAAAGGGCAGACAACTCAGGAGGAATACATGGATCTTGTTAGGTCATGCAGAGAGGAAATTAGAAAGGCAAAAGCTCAGCTAGAACTCAATCTGGCCACTGTTATAAGAGACAACAAAAAATGTTTTTACAAACATGTTAACAATAAAAAGAGAGCCAAGGAGAATATCTATTCTTTAACGGATACAGAAGGGAACATTGCCACCAAAGATGAGGAAAAGGCTGAGGTACTTAATGCCGCCTTTGCCTCAGTCTTTAATAGGGAGACCAGTTATCCTCAGGGTACTCAGCCCCCTGAGCTGGAAGGCAAGGACAAAGAGCAGAATATATCCCCCTTAATCCAGGAGGAAATAGTTAGTGACCTAATACGCTGTCTGGACACTCACAAATCTATGGGACCTGACAGGATCCATCCAAGAGTACTAAGGGAGCTGGCAGAGGTGCTCGCCAAGCCACTCTCCATCACTTATCAGCAATCCTGGTCAACAGGGGAGGTCCCAGACGGCTGGAGGCTTGCCAATATGACGCCCATTTATAAGAAGGGTCGGAGGGAGGATCCGGGGAACTACAGGCCTGTCAGCCTGACCGGGGTACCGGGGAAGATTATGGAACGGTTTGTCTTGAGTGCGCTTACATGGCATGTGCAGGACAAGCAGGGGATCAGGCCCAGTCAGCATGGGTTTACGAAAGGCAGGTCCTGCTTGACCAACCTGATCTCCTTCTATGACCAGGTGACCCGCCTAGTGGATGAGGGAAAGGCTGTGGATGTTATCTTCCTTGACTTCAGCAAGGCCTTTGACACTGTCTCTCATGGCATACTCCTTGAGAAGCTGGCGGCTCATGGCTTAGACAAGTGTACTCTTCTCTGGGTAAAAAACTGGCTGGATGGACGAGCCCAAAGGGTTGTGGCGAATGGGGTGAAATCCAGTTGGCAGCAGGTCACAAGTGGTGTTCCCCAGGGCTCAGTATTGGGGCCAGTTCTGTTTAATATCTTTATCAATGATCTGGATGAGGGGATCGAGTGCACCCTCAGTAAGTTTGCGGACGACACCAAGTTGGGCAGGAGTGTTGATCTGCTTGAGGGTAGGAAGGCTCTACAAAGAGATCTGGACAGGCTGGATCGATGGGCCGAGGCCAATTGTATGAGGTTCAACAAGGCTTAGTGCTGGGTCCTGCACTTGGGTCACAACAGCCCCATGCAACCCTGCAGGCTTGGGGAAGAGTGGCTGGAAAGCTGCCCGGCAGAGAAAGACCTGGGGGTGCTGGTTGACAGCCAGCTGAATATGAGCCAGCAGTGTGCCCAGGTGGCCAAGAAGGCCAACGGCATCCTGGCCTGTATCAGAAATAGTGTGGCCAGCAGGAGCAGGGAGGTGGTTGTTCCCCTGTACTGGGCACTGGTGAGGCCGCACCTCGAGTCCTGTGTTCAGTTTTGGGCCCCTCACTACAGGAAAGACATTGAGGTGCTGGAGCGTGTTCAGAGAAGGGCAACCAAGTTGGTGAGGGGCCTGGAGCAAAAGTTTTATGAGGAGCAACTGAGGGAACTGGGGTGGTTTAGTCTGGAGAAAAGGAGGCTGAGGGGAGACCTTATCGCTCTCTACAACTACCTGAAAGGAGGTGTTGGTGAGGTGGGTGCTGGTCTCTTCTGTCAGGTGGCTGGAGATAGGACGAGAGGAAAGGGCTTCAAGTTGCGGCAAGGGAGATTTAGGTTAGATATTAGGAAAAATTTCTTTACTGAGAGGGTTGTCAGACATTGGAACAGGCTGCCGAGGGAAGTGGTTGAGTCACCATCCCTGGAGGTATTCAAAAAGCCCGTAGACAAGGCACTCCAGAACATGGTTTAGTGGGCATGGTTGACGGTTGGACTTGATGATCTTGAAGGTCTTTTCCAACCTAAATGATTCTATGATTCTGTAATAACGTTCATTCGTAAGGCAAGATCCTTCTTCAATGAGACAGAACTGAGAGCTACTTGAGATTATCAGCAGTCAGGCTGTTGAGTGTAAACAGAACTAGAATGGAAATAACTGCTGCCTTTTTGCTACAATTTCAATTTTAGCTCCTTTCAGACATCTCCTTTGGATTTGCATTTTTACTGCCAAATTAAGGAATTGCATAAGAATCTATTTGGACAGAAATATAGGAACTCTAGGAAGTGTACATTAAAATCTGTAAACGGTGACAATAGACTTGTCAGGCTCAGCGATGGCCTTACAGACCACTGGGGCAATATAAATGCATTGGGCCTGATCCAAATCTTTCTAGAAGCCAATGGAATGATTCAAAGGATGAAGAAAGCCCCGGAATTAGAAAGGGGAATATGCTTGCACTGATTACGCACTACACATGCACTTAGACTTGATTTAAAATAGTCTTTACACTGATTCAGTAATGTTTAACCTCTTCAAGAATAACAGAAATTCCTTAGTTAACAAATAGAATATATTTGTGATGCTTTCACAATGTAATTGAAAAAATGCTGGACACTAACAAAAAAAATTCACCTTAAGTAAATGTTAGTAGGCAGTGATTGAATGTTTATAAAACAGGGTCTTAAAAGGAAGCACCTGCCTCAGTTCCAGTTACGGTATTCTTACCACATTGCTGTTAGCACTTTTTTCTGTATGGTTTTTTACCACTGATAAAAATCCAGGAGGACTGACCTTCTAGACTTTTAGTCCTTATTCATACACCTTCTGTTACCAGCAACAATCACTTCACAGCTAAACATTTTCTCACTATGACTGAAAATAATTCCCAAGGAAAAAGGAAAAGTTATCCAACTTCTGCCTCAATATCAGTAATTTTGTCCCATAGCACAGGCTCAGTCATGACAACAAGGCATCATCAAGACCTGGGGGCAGTAGGGTAGGGATCTAGCACTTAGCAGCTTGCAATTTTTACTTCTCAGAAAACAAGTGAATTGAGGTTTCAGTGTTTCCTTTGCACAGAATAAAACAGTTATTTCATTTGTTCAGATCACTTCCACTTGCTTCAAAAACAGCCATTTCTGATTTCTCTGAGAATCCCAGCCCTAGCACTAGCCTATTGCTTGCTTAGCTCAGAGGAGCTAAATGATGACAGTTGTATCTACCCAGCTGTTGCATGGTGCTGGCAGAAGCTGGGAGCTTGCAGACCGCTCATATGCAGCACAAAAAAGGCCTCTAAATGTCAGTCAAGGCTTAGAAGTTTGACCTCATGGTTTTGTAAAGGTACCTGGGTTTCTGCTTTCAAGTATCAATTCCATGATTACAATGTAAGTTTACCCTGGAGCAGAGCTAATGACTTATTCATTGTTTTGCCCAGGTGTGCATGAGGTGAAATTTACCTGCTGAAACAGGTATGTGCACCTGAATGATGCACAAGACAGGGAAGCATCAGCTTTCCCATAGTGTGTCTCAATCAAAGGAGGCATTTTGTAACAGCACCTGTCTGCAGCATCGGAAATATACATTATTTTAGAGGGTGACAACTCTAAAAACTGCATGTTTTGCTATTTTCTAATGAAGGACAAAAACCTCATACTGTGCTAAATACATCCTGTTTTCTTTCTAGGGAAAAGACGACTTAATTTTATTAATCAAAAAGTAGTAATTTGAAGGGAAAAAATGTGGTTTGCTTTCACATATGATTTTTGTGAAAGACCTAGACATGTTGCATGTACACCAGGATTGCAGTGAGGGATTAACATAGAGGAAGAAAAAGAGATCAAAGTCCAACTGTATGTGTCATTTAATTGGTTTGTCATTTGCATCTGAAATTAAAAGGAATTGCCTGAAAGCAACAAAATAATTTTACCAGTCAAAAAGCTCCCCTGCTGGGATTACTTCTGTGTGCCAGTACTGCTCTCTTGAAAATAATAATACCGTTCCATAATCCATCAAGAAATACATATTTAATAGGGAAATATTCTGAGAAGAAAAGGCAAAGTCACATAACCTCTTCCTTCTCCCAATCCCTGACATTTTCTGTCCTACCATCACAGGCTCAGTCATGACAATAATATGTAATCAAAACCAGGGAGCTGTAGAGAGGCAGCACAAAAATTAGCAGCTCCTAAAAGCAATTTACTTTCAGGAGAAGATGGATTAATACACTTCCTTATGTCAACAGCTATTTAACATTTAGCAGCTTGATCCTAAATACACTCTTAATGCTCGGAAGAATTTCAGAAAGCATACTTTCTGTTGTACAAAGCAAGAATCAAATGTAAGCCACCATTACTTAAAAGAAAACATAGCTTGGTAGGATTTGGCCCCACACTTTAAGCAATGCCTGAAGTTAACCTTACCTGGGTAATACATGCACCAGTGAAAGCCACAATCACAGCCACAATGTTAACAGTGAGCTGGAACTGCAGGAACTTGGAGATACTATCATAGACATTACGTCCCCACATTACAGCCTTCACAATGCTACTGAAATTGTCATCTGTTAGGATGATATCCGAGGCTTCCTTCGCAACATCTGTTCCAGCAATACCCTGGAAAAATTAATTGTGAATAAAATTACCTACTAAAAAGTACAGTGACAGTTAGAATACAAATCTTCATACTCATTCAAAGCCCACAGTTATACAGAGACTTCCCAGCACATAGTAACAGTGACTGCTGAGTATATTCTGCATTTTATATTTGCTAGGAAGTTATCTAGTTTGGCCTATTTTTGAAAGTGAAAAAGGGTGCAGAAAAGGGAATTGATAGAGAGCAGTGGCATTCATGTGATGATAGTTTTGAGTGTTTTAAATTAACAGCTTAATGACTACTGATCTTCTGAGTTATTTCTATCATTGATGACATTTTATTAAAAAACATGAACAGAATTGCTAACAAAAATTGGTATTACATATCTTAATATATAGTCTAGTATATTAATGTCTTCAGAGTCAGAGTAGGTTGGGAAGACATCTTTACAATTAGTGATGGATTTTACCAAAGCAAAATAGTACTCTGCTGTTGTGAAGAACACAGAGTTCGTTCTTCTGTATTGGCACCAGATTCTGCACATAGCCAATAATTACCTTATACAAAATATTGAAGAAGTATCAAAGCTAGCAATACCAGTGAATCTAACATAGTAAATTAAAGGATTCTAAAACAACATAACTCATCCCCTCCAATATATTGCTTCACTGAGAAGTAATAACTAAGTAACTTTCTCAACATTTAATGAATGAAAAACCTCTTACAGCAAATTTATAATGACACAAACATCAATAAATATGCTCAAGATTATACCATTGCAAAGCCAACATCAGCTTTTTTAAGTGCTGGTCCATCGTTGGTTCCATCACCAGTCACAGCTACCACCTGCCTCTGTTCCACCTGTGTGCTGTCAATAATACCTGCAAAAAATGTATATGTGTGTGTATACATACATATATATAAAATAATTAGCAAGATAAAACTTCCCTCTGAAAAATAGTAGGGTCTGTGTAATGTAGACTACATAATACCACACAAGTCTTACAGAGATTAATAGAGGTGATTTTTAAGGAAAATAATGAAAAAAGAAAGCAGTATCATCACTAATATACACTACTAAGCATCACTACTAGAATTTACATCGAAAGTTCTGATCCTGCATCATCAAAACATCAACAAAACTTGCATAGACTTCAAAGGGAATGAGATCAGCTCATTATGTTCTTTTGGAAGATTTCTACTATTTAAAATTATGTGTCCCAGTAAACCCATTTCAGCCCAGCTCTCTGATTAAACATCAATGGAAAGGATTTGCTGAAGACTTAAGTTCATGCTTAAAGCTGTCCTAAACTGGGACTGAACTGTAATATCTGCTTTACTGCTATGCCTTCTGGCAATCAGTTTAACCTAAAGATAACAAATGCCATTGATGAATTATATTTAGCTGGAGCCAAATTAGCATTTTAACAGACATGTTCAGTTCTGCCAAACAATGATTGAGAAGATATAAAATAATTCTTTAAATTCTGGAGCCAAACATTTTAATAAATAGACATAATAAAATAATTTCTACTTTCATTTTGAGATCTTTTGAGAAAAGAAAGGACTTTTCACTTGGTGAATCAAGTTTCACGCAACTAGCCTGCAGGGAAGTATTTTCCACTTATGCAGATGGAGAAAGTAAGGAAAAGAATCAAGAATTTTTCTGAGGTTACAGAAGCTGCCCTGGTTTTTAATAGGATGGGGATCATTCACCACTCATGTTTTTATTTCCATGTCAGAGTCCATTTGAATATGAGTCCAGAATACAGGATTGTTGTGTACGATACAAGAACACCTCTCCATATTAATGACTTAGTGGGAAAAATGACAAAATTCCTTTCGCTAACACATTTTGCACAAAATCATAACCTCTAAAAACAATCATCAAAACCTACCCAGTGTGAAAAGCTTTCATTCTACTCTGGAAAAAAATAACTCACATATCAGATAACTAACCAGAAATAGGAAATTGCCGATTACTGAGCAATAGTTGCCTCTTGGCAAGGTTCAGGCTTATCAGGCACGCAGAAGATTGCAATGCAGTATGGATGCAGTTAGTGTCCTGTATTTTTCAGTCTTATGAAAATCAGAAAAAAACCTATTCACTTTCCGTTGGCAGTATGAGCTCAGATAAATGGCACATTATTCTGATAAGATCTTATAATTAGAGCTTTCAATTTGTTGGGGTGATTTGCCTTTGGTGTTACAAAATAAACAGGACCATCAGCTGCCATTACTGTTAAAAGCATTTATCTTGGTCTTCTCTTACTATTATCACAACCTTTGATGTTAAATTAATAGTTTAAGCTTCTGAAAAAAGTCATTAAAATCTTTGACACATCATGATATTAACTGCTTCAACCAGGTAGGTAGCATCCTATCACAAGTGGGTTCCAAATGGGAGCACAACCCAAATCAAGTTGAAGAGGCTCTAACAAATGACCTCCTAATAGGTATAAATAGTGCTCTAATGTCAATGACTATACTACTAACTGCCCTGCATCAGCCAATTGCTGGATGCAGCTAAGTAATTTACAAGGTTGAGTAGTCATTCGGAAGGTTTAGTAGTCATTTTTATCCCTAAAAGCAAACTATGCAGCCAGGATAAGCCCAACACCCTCTAGAGCACAGAAGCAGCAGTCACGGAAAAATAGAGATAAAATGGTCTTGGTTACCACCAGCATCTCAGCCACACACCTTCATCGCAGTGACCACTGCTAGTGTCATCAGAAATACATCAATGCACGGCACAACAGTATGTGGATGGACTTCAGTGCTATTCATAGGAAGAGAGAAGATCTTTGCAGAACTTTCATTTGTATGTCAGACAAATTTCTAAAATGGAGCAGTAGTGATTATTTGGGATTCAGAGGACTTATCATAGCTATACTTATGCTCCCTGACTTCTGCATGCTCTTTTTAATCTGTTCCTCCTCCCCCATTCCTCACGTTTCTGAATTTTCTTCTTTGCAGCACTTTCCTCCTTCCTAACCACATTTACTTTTACTTTTCTTTTTTTCTTTCTTTTTCTGTTAATAGTTGTGGTAAGGTTTCACCTCGAGAATTTTCTTCAGTACCGAGTAGTACATCTGTATAGATTTTACAGTGTAAGGACACCAAACAGAAAAGGGATGCTTAGAAAGGGTTCCTCCTCAGAAGTCTTGAGCTGTGGAGAACAACTGCTTCAGTGATCAGTGAAAAATGTAAATAAAGGCATGACCTGACAGACTGCCAATTAAGAGAATGCCCATTTCTTTAACATTTACCGGCCTTTCCACTCATTCAAAACAGCTAAAACAAAGCTTCAGTATTAATTAGTCATGCCTAACAGCCAGAAATTTCTTCAAAATAAACTGCTTTACTCCAGTTGAGTGCTTACATACAGTATTTTAATAAAAACTTAAAAATTTTAAAATTCCTAAAACTCAGCAAAGCTTCCTCCCAAAACAGCCTTTGCTGTTTCATTGGTCTGCTCCTTCATCTTAAGCTGTTTGGCCATGACCTTCCTCTGTCAAAAAGAATTTTATTCAACAGACATAGGAATACACCTAGAGATAACATTACAGTGTGTCCCCCACACAGATTCTGCTGATGCTGCAAGAATTTGGGGAGGAGTCATGTAGATTGCATAAGGTGTAAGTTTTTCTGAGCAAGCAGCTTGTTTCTGATGAGGGAAAAGATCACATTTAAAACAACTCTGTATAGCTATCAAGAGGGGCACTATATGCACAAGCTTGCTATAAAAGGTACCAGCACTGCATACACAGCTGAAAGTGAAATACACCTTGTATCTCCCACCTTCCTCCCATCTAATATTAAGGAAGCATTAAATCAAATCCACTCAGGATAATAATATAAAGAATATTAACCAACAATGTGTCTTCCATTTCTTTTACAAGGAGCTATCTGTACCCATGGCTCAGATCAAAAACATCAAGTATAGCCTCAGGTTCTCCCTTTATTGCAGAACAAATGCTGCTTCATTTAAACAATTCTTAGTTGCATTATCACCCTTAGAGTCGCATCAGTAAGAAACCCTTGGTTCTGGGTGAAAAACATTCCTGGTTTAGATATTTCTTTCTGTCTCAACTGATTCGCTCAAAATAGGCAGACAGGAAAAACTTAGCTACAGTAGAGCATTGCAAAGATGCACTCAAATTCAGGTGTTACCGATGCAGTAAAGCTGATCATCCCATATGCTTACACATATTTATATTTCTTTGACAAGCTAAACATAGACAGATGCAGTAATATATTTTCGTAGGCATGTTCTGTTCAGATTAGTTTTTAATACTTCCAAACTTTTTGAAGCTCCCTGTTAATTTAACAAGAATTTAGAAAGTCTGTCTGAAAGAGAAAATTTAAATTCACTTCAGTTACATGCTTAAGTACATGCAGGAATAGAGCTTTAAAGGTTAACGTAAAAGTGTTATATATAACATTAGAGACAGCATTGGTAATTGTTAAGTGAATAGTGCTCCACAAAGTTCATGATATTAGAATGGCAGAAAAGAACATGGCTAAAACGCATGGATTTCTGTACTAAGTGTGCACCACCAATGTGCTTTATATTTTAAGACTGAAACACTAAAGGGGAACCTTGAAGGCATCAGTGCCTCTCACAAAGTTACACTGAACACAGGCTGCAGAGACCTAAATGGTATTTACAGAATCCAAAACTCTAGATTCAAATGCAGTATACCTCCTGCTTCCTTTAAACTATTTTTATGTTCTTCGCTTCAGGGAAGGGTTGGTTGAAGCTGACTTTTTACATTGTGGAGCAGGTCAACTTTCTGAGTATTTCTTCATATGAATTTGAATAAAAATAAATATTAAAAATTTCTCTCAAATGGAAATCAAAACCACTTGCAATTTGCAACATGCTGATATTTAATATCAGAATTTCAATTAATACAGTTTTCTATATTTGTATTATTCTACCTAGTCTCATGGCATGCCCACATTAACAAAGTCACGAATATAATACTGTCCCATGCAATAATATTTGAAATATTTTAGTAATTAAGGGCAATTACTAAAAATATTTTCTTCTTTAAAGTTCCCTTTCTGCTTGTTAATAAATCAGCCTTACATGTGAATAGAATAGTTGTTTTTAATATCACAGAAAAATAATTCCGGCCTAATTTAAATGTATTGGAAAGCACAGCTTCTTTAACTAGTAAACTGAATATTTATTTGATCTTCTCTATACCTTCTAATAAGAAGATATTTCCCATCAGTACTAAACAGTTGCTTCCCATAGTATTTTAAAAAACAATATGACAATATTGAAGTATTTCAGCAATAGTATTATAAGGACACATCAGTATAAATGATATGCATTTTTACTTGTTATATTTTGAACTAAGGTAAAAAGTATGAAATGATACCAATGGATGTCATAAAATCCATAAGAAATTGTATTTCAGTTGGATTGAGATATCTAACATTTTTGTTTCACTGAAACAGTTTGTGATGATAAACCATTTTGACATCTTTTTTTCAATCTACCTCTACTTCAAAGCCATAAAAATTTGAGAGAAACTATCTGCCCTGCCTGAAATGCTGAACTATGCCTTTCTCTAGTCCCTTAGCAGTAGTAAAAACAAAAATGCAAAATAAAAATGATCCTTTTGCTGGGTGGGATTGTGCTCTGTTAAGGAGAAAAAATATTCCCTCCAGCAGCTGTATGTCATTAAAAATTAAATATAAAAAAAGTTTATTTTGTGATGTGTGTTTTTACCCTAGAGCAGATAGAATACATCAAAGAGGAGAAAACCCTCTTGATCCCTCAAGTGTCTGAGAAAAACATAACATTTTAACAAGAGGCCCAAAACTAGTGAACATTTAAATAGTTTCTTGTAACTTTTAATGGCCCTTCGAGTATTACCAACCAAAAAATTCCATCATGATTTTCCACAGACTTGCTCTTGAACCTCGTTAGATACTTAATTGCTCTATCATTTGACCTTGTGACATCTTTAAAACATTAATTGTATTAGTTGCATAAGGCATTCAGAAGTAGTAAATATCTTTTGGATTGTCAAAGTGCATATACTATAAAACATCACTAATTTGCTGCTTATTTTTTTTCAGCTCTGTATTGATTTCATTTTCTCTGGCAAAGGTTTCATTTTTCTCTTAAGGGAAAATCCTGAATGATTCAAATGAGTACTCCCAAGGGACTTATTTAATCCACTTAATGAAACACAAATTGGTGTGTGTTTCTGAAACAAATAAACTATTAGGCTGTACAAGTCATGTCCTCTAAGAGCTATAAGACAGTATTTTAGACACACTAGGGAAGTGAGGAGACTTAGGTAACTTTGTGCTGGTTTAATACTGACCTATGGAGTTAATAATTATATTGTGCAAACCAGCGGTCTCCAAACCTTTTCAATCATGAACACCTATCAGTAAAATCTTTTTGAGCACACACACACACAAAATATGTATATTATTTATAAGTTATACATATGTACTACTATATTATGTGCATTATAAAGCATACATTAGAAAAGGATAAGATGGAGATGAAATAAACAGTGTTTTTTAAATATTCTCCTATTAAATAATGGCAAAAAATATTTTCTTCCTGCATCCCAGTGGATTGTCCCTGACGCGTGTGCACCCCACTTCGGATACCGCTGGTCTAAACAATGGCTGGAGAGGGTGTGTAACAGCACTATGTCTCCAGCTGCCCCATCTCATGCATTGTGCCAGAGCTTACAAGGTATCTTAGTTCTCCTGAACGATCCATGCTTCCAGAGCTCTTCACATACACTGGTCCTAATCCCAAAGGACCCAACTGATCCAGTCTTCAAATTCACAATGGAACTTTTGCTCTAAAGTCATTTAGGCATTTCAAAAATGTACATACCACTCAAAAGCCTTTGTAATCAGTCGTGTATGGAGTCATATCAATAAAACCTTGCCATTCCAAAAGGATTTCCTACCTAAATGTGAATTATTATTTAAGTACTCAACCAGCTGAAAACATGTAACTGATCATCTGGATCGTATCCTGAACTTTAGCTCCTCCAAGAATTGCTAAGAGTCAATCCGGACTTTCTAGGGCCTTAGCAAAATAATCCAGTTCTTTCTTCATCAGGAAGCCAGCAAACACAGCCATCTGCCAGCGGGGCTTCTGCTTGCGCCGGCCCCCCATCTTATCATGGCCAGAAATGATGCTACTCCTGATCAGAAATCTTCTGATTTCATCAGCTGTCTTTTAAGTGTGAGCTTCAAAGTCAACAGAACAAGATTTCAGGTCATCAGGACCTGCGAGTTACAGATATGAAAAAGGCTTTATAAAGAAAACCGCAAACAAATCCCTCTTCTATAGAGCATTCCATCTGCAGACAGTACGGTAAGAGAATATAATTTGTATGGTGAGGTTTTTATAGGACAAAAACAGACTCTAAAAATACAGCCAGAAATCTAAAGGAAGCCAATGCAAATCATACAATTAGTGAGCCTATAGGAAAACGGAATGGCTTAAAATACATCTCCATTCATGTAATGCTACAGACGGCAGCTCCTAGTTACATGATCTCCAATAACTGCTATTGCAACATGCAAAGTTTATTTTGGAATACTCTTTAAAAATAATTGTGGGAGAACAGGTGCACTTGAGTGACTTGATTTACTCTAAGTGAACTTGTTCTTGTTTTCTTCATAAAAAGGTATAGGTAAAGACTGAAAAATCTACGCCCCCTCTTGTTTATATGAAGAACAACCTATTTCTCGACAATATTTTCTTTCTGACCAGCAAACACGCATTTTCCCTTCCCAGCTAGAGCCTCGTTCTAGTCCAATGAAAAATCACAAGGCAAATATGACGTTGCCTACATCTACTTGCCAGACATCTTATTGGTATTTCTGTTACTCCTGCCAACCAGTTTCCTATTATTTTCCATTTGAAGGCTCAGGTAAAATGCAAACGCAAGAGACTGGGTTACTGAGAAAACTTCCTTGCATTATGTATTGATATGCAAGTAAAGATAACAACTCATATATTTGTAACAGTAAAATTTTTACAACACAGACAATGTGCTGAACATAATTCAATAACTTTTGACATGAATAACACACGCGCGTGAAGGTAGTCTGCACGCACCTTTTACCAAAGTGTGTTTGTCCGTGGGAGATGAGCGAGCAAGCACTCGAAGCTTTGGCCAGATTTTGTCAATCCGCTCTTGCTCAATCTGGGGGCCGGGCAGAACACAAAAAAACCCAAAACAGTAAAGCTGTTAATCTGTGATTAGCAAAATGCAAAATATATTCGCATCCCTGTGTCAGATGATTCACTTCACTACTCAGATCTGCAACTTTTCTCCAAAAGCACAGAAAAATTGCAACAGCCATCAATGCTGCAAATGAAGGCAAGGTCAAAAAAGGCGGTTTTCTAGTACCAAAGCTCAGCTGTTGGCTAATGTAGGTAAATTTTGCCACAGTATCTAATCAGGCTTTCTTATAATCTTTATGGATAATTCCACTCAGAATCATGACTCTAGATATAGGATAGTGGAGTTTCTCAAAGCTGATCAAACATTTACAAGTAAAAGTGTGTTGTTCTAGTGTACATTTGAATCCAAGTTCTTCATTTTGGCACCAATAATGGCAGAATTTTCTCTGCATACCAATAGCAACAAGGACAAATCCGTTGCATGTACTAACCTTCCCAGGATTCCATCAATCAAAGGGAGTAAACGACTGTGTCCATTCATTAATGATGGACTCAAAGACACAGCATAGAGTTTACTTTTTTAAAGCTGACTTCAGTAGCCTGTGTGTTAGCTCCATCTTTTATGAGGAGTTAAAAATCTTCTGAAGAATAGATAAGTTATGCAAATCATTAGAGTGAGTGGATATAGCAGTACATTAGATAAAGGGGTATAAAATAATGAGAGGAGCTGGTTCTCAGTACAGATTGCATTTTTATGAGACAGACCTGCAAACTGCTATTGTGTTCCTTCTCCTCTTTGCTAACAAACTTGCTTTTAATGTGCTTGGTTTTGATTTCCTGTAGAGTAGTACTATGGTTCTAAAAACTACTGAATTAGGCTAGCACTAAACTGATAGTGGCTCTGCATCATCTATAGACTGCATTTTCACTGGTATTTTGCATAGGCTAGCAGTAGAAAGAAGTAGCAATATCTCCAAGTAGTCTTTACTGATATGAGGTACACATCAGTGCAGGAGAAACAACATTTCAGTGTTATCACTATTTTTTAATAACATATTCATAATATGTATGGATTTAGTATATGAATTACCTCTCCCTTCTCATTTCGGATCCTTCTGTTAAACTCTTTCCCTTCAAGGCAAAGAAAGTCTTCTCCTGGATGAATGATTCCACATTTTATGGCAATGGCACGTGCTGTGTTGATGTTGTCTCCAGTGACCATGCGGACTGTAATTCCAGCTCGCTGGCACTTTCTTATGGCTTCTGGGACCTACAAAAGCAATATAACAGGAAAAAAAATTCCTAGATAAGAGATAAAATGTAAGTCAGGTGTTTACAGTCAGAATATTTTGAGGCTAAGAAATTCATGAAGCAAAAAGAGAAATCATACATGTTATGGCATATTATAGCTACCTGGCTATTATGGAATTGAGGTTAGACCACAGGCAAGACAAATCTTGTATCAAGAAGCACACAAACCATTTTTTAGATCAGTTGCCTAAAGCTTCCCCTGACTTTATAATAAAAAGGAGTGCTCTGCACCTTTTTTGACTTTTAGCATCAAGGTACAGCATGCTGAACCTAACATACCCAACATACATGTAAATATAAAATAAGAATACACGTATTTTGCACAGAAAATTATTTAACTTCTGATCCAAACTGTCCTTTCAATAAGATTATCTAAAAAGTTACTGTAATTTAGCACTGTAACACTAATTCATGTATATCAACAGGTGGAATTCCTAAATATATGAGTTTAAAATTTCATTAATAATTCACATATTTCAAAACTGTAAAAATGAAGTATGATTTTAGTTATGCTCCTTTTTGCATGAGACTAACTTTTCCTGCTGCACAGTATATATACCACTGAGAGAGAATTCAGTGTGTAACAGGGTCCATGAGATTAACATAGAGGTTATATACTGACTTGGCATCATATACAGCTTATTTAAAAAAAAAAAAAAAAAAAAGACTTTTGTAATTAAAATGTGCAAGAGGTAGGAAACTGATTCCTACTAATTAAATAAAGCTCTTTTAATACAGCTACTTGGGTATATGAAGTCAGTGCCTATAGAAAGGCTACATATCTATTGCTCAATTTCAGATGGGGAAAAATTTCTATTCCCTTAAACTATATCATAATCAATGATAATTTATTAATGAATATTACTCTAACCAATGAATGCAGTCTCATCACACTTTTGCATTATTATGAAAGCATTATTTCTTCATGAAAAAGATAACACTATTATTTGACATGGAAGAATAAGAAGTGAGTTTAACACTTCAAGAACAGCCTAGATAGATACCTTCAGCCCACCACCACTTCTCTAAATTTCTTTTTTACCTAGAAGAGACTAAGGGCATTCCAGGATTCCTCATGAAGACAGAAACCCTTCACAGAGCTACAAGAAACTGAACTGCCTTACTGCAGAAGACAGCAAAGGACAGATATAAAGCAATTACAGATTGCACTGGTTCTTATGTGGGGGAGAGCAGAGAGGTACTTGAAGTAGACAACTGACAGTCTGAGAGGAAAAAGATTCCCAGAAGATGAGCATGGCTTAGATAAGCATCTGAATATTAGGCAGTGATCCTAAGTAAACCTCCAGGCAATTTGAAGGTTACCTCGCAAGTTAAAATAGCTCCAAAGACCTGGCCCTAGATGCTTGCTCTGCAGTGTTACCAACACTCTCAATCTATATAATGCATACATAAACCATATCTGAATAAATTCCCCAAATACATATACTTGACCACTGGCTGCAAATTGCTGCTACATTATCAGCTGAGCTTCTTCAGATGACATACTTACGTAAAGTAACAGGATTGTCTGACTGTGATGAATTATGTCAGCAATAATGTATATAGAGCTGTTGATTTCCTACAGAAACTAGTAAGTAAAGGATATGATATGAAAAGAATTTTAATTTTCAAATAATTCTAAAAAAAAAATTAAAAAAACCCCAAACCAAACCAAACAACTATTTAAGAAAGGGTAGCAAAATGGGTATTTCTGGCTACAATAGCAAGGCCTCTCTATATTCTACTGCCAGTTCAGCGCAGCTTGCTGATCATAACCTCTATCATAGATATAAGTGTATTGTAGAACTCAATGCCAATTAGAGCGGATTAATCTCATCCATTAGTACCAAAAGTATTAAGAAAAGCAGCCACCATCTACAACATTACACTATTTTGTGCGTTTCTAGATATTTTAATTTCCTCTACAGCCACAAGTATGTGACACTGCTGAGGGCAGGACATTGCCTTTTACAGGACAACCACTGCTCTGATCCAGTGTGGCAAATGCTGGGATTCTAATGATTTCATGGGGCCAGAAAGGCTATACATCTTGGACTGCACATCAGGCTGAAATTATACACCCTTAAACCATATTGTAGATAATGATTATTCTCATCAGTGAATATAATTTCACACCGTGTTTCTGCATCTTTGTTAAAGGCAGTCGTGAAGCTTCTATTTTCCAAAATGCCACACTAAACTAACACCTAATTGAGGATCAGACTAGTACTTCTCCCATGACTACGAAGAAAATCACTCCACCCTCAGACTCCATCCACTGAATGTGCTGTTTGCAGAATGACTCTCTGCCAATGCAGATTACAGAACCAAGAGAAAAATTAAGGGACAGAGGTTTATCTTCCCATTTCCTCATCTCTACTAACTGAGAATATTCTTCCCAGAATTTGTATCCTGGAACCATTATTTGGACCTGAAGCCTTTTAAGGTTATGAAATAGACTTCTATGGGGGACATACAATCAGATTAAATCTATTACTTAAGCAAATGACTCCTGATTTACCCCGTTTCCACATTAATAATCCTGACTATATCCCATTTGCCACTTTGGAATGCCCTTAGTATCCACTTTAACTGTGGTGACCCTCATGCATAGGATATGACAGATTTAGGTGACTATCTGTAAAACCAGCACAGTGTATGAACCATGAAGGAGAAATATAAATTACAGCGCAAACAGAAAAAACAGTCTATTCACATAAAGTGCCACTCCTATTAAATCAGGTCATGGGAGGACAACCTAGTTTCAAATACATCTCAAACTCACATATAACTAGAGAAATAATTCTATTTTCCTCTTCTCTCATTTTTTGGACAGCTGGTGGGTGGTATCTGATTTAATACTGTGTACAGTAATTACAGTTAAAATATTGTTCATATTTTTTTATTGCTGTAAGGAAGAAAGAGTGTTGGCAGACTGAGTGGGCAGTGGAAGCAGATATTTTCCATCAGTTTTGCAGAGCTTAAGTACATATTTTATAATTTTCTGGTTTATTTTCTTTCTGCAGAGAAAACCTTCTAATGCATGCATAAATTATCCAATGCAGGAATATCTATCAGAATCAGGTGACAAATAAATAGGTGACATTTGGAAGTGATTTATCTTCATCTCCCAGATATAACAGATTGTAGGCGTACATGGCAAATCAGTATAAGCCAGTACAGACTCATTAAAATCAACCCAGAAAGACTGTCAGAATTGACAGAGAAATCTCTATAGGAACAACACATAATTCTATTTGTTCTCTTCTCGTTTATTTATCACAGAAAAAAAACCACACACACACACACAGAAGATAAATATCAAGCAGGTAGTTCAGTACTTGATAAAAACAGCCGCTGATAATGACTAAGCTGGTGTCAGAATTAACCTAGGAATTACGCAAAAGTCATGGGTGTCCAGTGGTTACACTCCAGATAAAGCTGGTCAGTTGCTGGATATCATTGTTGAATAATTCATCCAATAGGTTCTTTTAATGTACAGAAGGAAATGCAAGTGCAAGAAAGCCCCCAGCAATACCATCAGAAAAGATGCAGCACTCTTATTTCTGAAACCACGCTAGCGTGACACCACTGACACTGCAGGTATTCACTTACTTAAACACTCCAAGGATGCATATGAGCAATGTGCCACAGGAGCTCTGTGGAAACAAGGCTACCATTTTGTATGTGTTAACTCCAACAATTATCTTAGGGGAAAGGAAAAACTGAACCTTCCCCAGGAAAAATGGGAATGTAATTTAAGGGAAACTAAGGGCTGCCAGGATGGTGACATTGGATTGTTTCATTGGAATGACCTACTCCATCATTTCTGTCAGAATAAATTCTGATATCCATGAATACTGAGAATATTAATGAAACAGCAGTTGTAGCAAGATTTCTAATTTTTTTATGCTCTTTCTTCCCTACAGAAAGCACTTTGAAAATTCATAAACTCCAGTGGTGACTCTATATAATAAGTGGGCTTAATTCTGGCAAAATAGTAAGGTCCCTTATAACAGCCTAACATCTTCCTATTTGCATCTACCATGGTGATGTCACCATTGTAACATATGTATATTACGATATTCCAACTAAGTCAGATATTTCATACCTAGACAGTTTTTCTGAAATTTATGTTTTTCTTCTGGCTTGGGGTTTTTTGGTTCTCTTTTTTTTTTTTTTTTTTTTTTTCCCCTAAGGTACTGCTACTGCTACTACTTTTTACCAATGTGTGGAGTAGTAATAATTTAAACATTGTTTTAAATGTTCTCACGATGTTATTACCACTCTAAAACAGCCAAAAGGGACAAGGAGGGAAAAAAAAAAACCAAAACCCAAACAAAGTCCCAAAGAGAACTGGAGATTTGTCCAACATTTGGTGAAATTCTGAAATGATAGACATTTTATTGTGTGTCTTGCAATGAAGTAAGAAGTGTTATTGCATATTCTGGTGTTAAACCACAAGAAATTCATTATTCAAATAATTATCTAGAAATAAAATGTTTTCCTGCCTTCATCTTCTTTGATCCTTTACATAGAAGTCAGACTTGACCTCTTTATTTTTAGCAACACTATTCATTTTTACCTCAAGCTCCTAAGAAATTATTCCCTATGAGATGGGAGCAGTTTTCTTATAAAACACACCCATAATAATCACATGAAAGGATAGTTTGCAGCTGTTTTCAATAATAACTGCAAATCCCACTGCTACCTATTCCCTCATTGTGTCATACCACACATAACCTGACTTAAAGCTATCTTCTAACAACATGGATCATGAATCAATTCTGGAGGGAAAGAGGACTGATTCACAGTTCCAGTAGTCACTGACAGTTAAAAACTTTCTGAGTTTATATATATATGTGAGCTAGAGCATTAAGGGATCACTGCAGACAGAACACTTTAAGAATGTTTTGAAATATTTTTAAAGACTTGCAATGTCAGGTGCAGGGACAGATGGATTAGCAAGAGACCATCCGATGACAGATAAAGTGAATGCTGGTTATCTAATGATTGTGGAGATAAGGAGTTTATCATACAGTTTTCATCTAAGCAAGATTTACTTTATATTATAACCTTCTTGATATTGAAAAAACCCCAAGAAAGTCCATTACCATGCAAAGCATAGTTATGCAGTTTGTACCTGTAGTTGTAATTATGTCATGCTAGTTTCCAAAGTTACAGAAGTCAGAAGTATGTAAAAGCCTACTCTATAAAGGACTTGGGGAAATAAATCAGATTAATTTATACTTTTAATGTTTTAGTAAAAAACCTAATTTCCTAACCTGTCTAGCATTGCCACCAATTCTCAGTGGATCAAATACAAGTATTTAGACGTGATTAAACAAAAGATCCAGTAAAAATGCCAAATGAGACAGAAAACTAAAAAAGAAAAAGATTGGTACCAAACTACTTACTTTTTGCACCATAAGAACCCACTTTTTTTGTATAAGAGGAATTGGAGTTATCTTTCAATGACCTTAATCCAAAGCAAACCACAGCCATTAATCATCTACTGAAATAACAGCAGAATCAAAGAGTGCATTTCTTGGAGCAAAACAGGAGAGCATGAATCGCTCCCCCCATTTGCAGGAGGCGCTGGGGCAGGTGCTCTCACATCACACCGCACCACGCGGCTGCAGCTGTGCCTACCCAGCAGCCATGGCCACGCACTCAAGGCTGAATCAGCGAGAAAAGCACCAAAAATATCCAAAATGCCTGCATTTTACGCTCAGCGCTTCCAGCTTTGGGACTTGCCTTCTGTCACTGTTTCTAAACTGTAAAATGGAATTAATTCTCCACTGTCAAGATTAATTATCGAGCACCATATACATAGGACAGAAACAAAGTTTCTGCCTCTTAATCCGCCCTTTGTATTACTGTAGTAATACAAGTTACAAGTGTAGTAGCAGGCACCTGCTTCCAGTGGGTGAACCCAATACTGATTTTCTCAGTTCAGTTGAGTTGAAATTTTAGTCATATTTTTACAAGCCATTTATGTATAGTATCCATGAAATCTGCAGCCTTTCCATAGCAAAGTTTTCCTTGTCCAAACACAGCATTAAAAACAGTTTTCCTGAGTAGCCACCAGTTACAATCTTAAGACAATTAGTAAAGTGGCAACTGTTACAGTAAAACACGAAACTCCAAGACTGTATGCAATTTCTGTGGAAAGCGAGCATATTGCAGTTATAATCATGGCAATTACAATCACTGCACGTCTTCTATCTACTTTCAGAGTTGCATATCACCATATTACCTAAAGAAAAATTCTTTAATATCTGCAAGCATAATAAAACTGCTGATCAGTCCTCCTGTATACTACTCATTGAGAGAAGGTTAAGTCATCTCAATCCTGTAGTTCCAAAAGCCCTATTTTGCTTTGTTTAAATATCAGTTGATTAATAGTTGATCTTTATCAAGTTAATTATTTGACTTTTTATCAAGTAAAGTCTATTTCTAAAGCTCATGTCCATCTTCTTTGACAGAGCTAATTAAGAGAAAAAAAAAGATAAAAACTGCAAGAAATCAGTAGTTCAATTTATGTTCAGTTCTCTGAGAAATGCCTTATAACATAAGAATTTGATATACCTCTGGCCTTACTGGGTCTTCAATGCCAACAACACAAATGCAAGTCAGGTCAGATAATATGTCATTTTCATTGTCCCAGTCAGGCTCTGGGCTGCTATTAAAGTCTCGGAAAGCAACACAGATAGTTCTCAGTCCGTCACAGGCCATAGGTTCAATTACTTTCTTCACCATTTCATCTCGGTCACGTGGTCTGAAGATACGAGGTTCACCAGCTGCATTAAGGATCCTGGAACACCTTTTTTATTTAAGAAAATGAAAAAGAAAAAAAAGATTTGATTGTGTATTTGCATGACTGCTGAAAAGTATTTCCCTGTATCAGCTCATTTCATTCAACACTTTGCTTTTTTGATGGCATGTTTTAAATTTCTACTGCAAATTTCTAGATTAAACAAGAAGATTTACTACTGAAATATCAGAGAATTTGTTTGTAACTTATTACAGAGACACCAAGAGCCCTTCCTCCATTATTTCCTCAGTACCCATGTCGTTAATGAGCTGACAACTTACAATGAAATTGAAAAATCCTTATTTTCCAAATGGGTTGAATGTAAAGAATCCGTTCGTAAACTATCAAATGCAGACCCAATTCTTTGGCTAGCTAGTGATAAGAAAAATAAGCCAAAGAGTTTTGCAAGAGTGAGCACTTAAAAAAAAAAATTAGAAAAGAACAATAACAGCTTATACTACTAAAGTGTGTCTACTGTATACTAAGTATTTCTACTATAAGTAGCAAATTCCAAACACCAAAATTCCCACGTACGTCTTAGTGTCAGAATGTTTTGCATTTTGGAAAAACACAGCAACTAATCCATCGAACTTACTTCTTCAGAACAATTTCAGAAGCTCCTTTGCTGTACATTCGGAAACTACCATCTGGCATTTTAATGACAGTACTCATTGACTTTCTGACAGAGTTGAATGTGTAAACTTTATAGAGTTTCTCCTCGGGAATGAGGTTCCGAACAGGCTCATAATCCTGCTTCAAATCCAGGACAAATCCCAAGAGGCCACACTCCGTCTTATTGCCTACCTGGCGAGGCAGGCCACCCTCTTTTTCTGGTGGCTGAATAGGAGAAAAAATTAGATATTAATTTCTTTAATGATAAGCAGTACACAATGCCTTCTGAACAATTAATAACAGCATACAGTTTAAGATCTGAAACTCTAACTGTGCAATCGTATGTCTTCTGATTTTTAAAAGCTAGCAAAAAATCCATAGGGCTTTAACAGACTTGAAGCAGCAATTCTCACAATGAGGAAAATTTCTCTAGACAAATATCTACATTTGGACTCTTGCATTTCTTTTCTTTTAAATTAGCCATTGGCAGTTGAATAGCTTGTGATGGTTAGGCAATCATCATTAAAAATGAAGTAACTTTCTTTAGGCTCAAAAAGAATTCTAATTTGTCACAAATGGAGTATTTCCTTTTCTCACTTGCTTAGAATTATATTGTTTTGCAGATTTGCATGGTTATAATGGTGACTTAAAGAAAGATTCTGTCCTTTTTTTTCTACCAGGCATTTTTTACGTGAAACTAAATCTGCATCTAATCATAACAGCAAATCTCAGTGAAAATGGTATTTCCAACAATCTATAAAATAATAGTTCTACATCTAAAAGTACCTGTTTCTAGAATTACCATACTTTAGTCTGCTGCTTCAGACAATAAATGCTTTATATGTTAGAAAAAATGGAGTAGGCTAAACATTTTGCAACTCCTGACAATTCTCAGTCCTTCTAGGGCCAAGGAAGGCTTTACCTTCCCCCATTCAAAATATGAACAAACATACATTTCATTTACAAACTTTCTTGGAGGTGTAATACACCCCAAACAAAAAGTTCCTGTGTTGTCAAGACTCCAGACTGACTTCAAGTGACCAATGTGTGAACTATAGACTGTTGATAACTTAAATTTTCTTGTACTCAATAGAATTAGAAAAGTGTTGCTTAAGCTAGGGCTGAAATATACTTATGGGAACAGAAAGAAGTCCTTTCAAAACTTTTATTTGCATTGAAAACAGATTTTGATTTGACTCAAGACAAGACTGTAAGTCATCATTTTCAATGTGACTTAAACTTTTGCCTCACATTTTGCAGAATTAGGACTGCAGGACTATGTTCAGAATCCATGTTTAACTGCACTATAGACTTTAAAATCCAGTCTACTTTGGAAGTGGGATTCCTAAGTAGATGGAATCCCCTACATTGCCCCTCAGTGGGATGAGAAGTAACGTAGGGAATGATTAAAGTTGCAAATCAGTAATCCTACTTAGATTTGAATTCTTGCAACAAGTATGGCCACAAAAAGGGAAAAGGGGACCTTTAAGTAAACATTAGTAAATAAGTAAGTATTCCAGATAATCACCAAAATTGCAGCTGGTTTAAAAAATGAAGGTCAGATTGTCGTGGTTTAACCCCAGCCAGCAACTAAACACCACGCAGCCGCTCACTCACTCCCCCCCACCCAGTGGGATGGGGGAGAAAATCGGGAAAAGAAGCAAAACCCGTGGGTTGAGATAAGAACGGTTTAATAGAACAAAAAAGAAGAAACTAATAATGATAATGATGACACTAATAAAATGACAACAGTAATAATGAAAGGATCGGAATGTACAAATGATGCGCAGTGCAATTGCTCACCACCTGCCGACTGACACCCAGCCAGTCCCTCGAGCGGCGAGTCCCTGCCCCCCCTTCCCCGTTCCCATACTGGATGGGATGTCCCATGGTATGGAATACACCGTTGGCCAGTTTGGGTCAGGTGCCCTGGCTGTGTCCTGTGCCAACTTCTTGTGCCCCTCCAGCTTTCTCGCTGGCTGGGCATGAGAAGCTGAAAAATCCTTGACTTTAGCCTAAACACTACTGAGCAACAACTGAAGACATCAGTGTTATCAACATTCTTCGCATACTGAACTCAAAACATAGCACTGTACCAGCTACTAGGAAGACAGTTAACTCTATCCCAGCTGAAACCAGGACACAGACAGATAATAATATTCTGGTCTAGAACTGAAGTAAGCAAACAAACATGGATTTTTCCATAAGAATCATCTTTCTATCACCAGGAAAATATATACCTGCTGACAGATAGATTAATGTAATTTCTTTTTCAGAGAGATGCTTCTATGGTGAGCAATACATAATAATCTAAAAATCTCTGTCTCAAAGAGATTTATCCTTCCAAACAGAATTGTAACACCTTTCTTCTATATGAACCATCATTTTTACTGAGTTATATGGGTCACATTTGTGTTGCTATGACATTTTAGCACTACTCTAGAGTCAATGTAAAACACTGACACTCAGCAAAAATGCTAATATGCTATATTAATTTTATTGTATGCTATAACAACTTGCCCTGTTGTAATCCCATTATACTGTGGTGTAACTTCCTTCTGGATTCTCAAATTCACTTCAGAATCCCTAATTTAAAACCCAAGTGCTTGTACTTATGCGTATCTGAAAGGATTGTTACATTCAGTGGATATGAAAATCATCAGTTAGGAGTCAAAAATACCCTTTAAAATACAGGGGTTTTTTAATAAATAAGGTTCATTTTCATGACATTGCAGGCACACAGTTCCTGAAACATGCTAAGAACTTCAGGTTTCTCAAAGCAACAGAGTAATCAACTTCACTGCCTGGGTAGTGATGCTAGGAAAGACTGATTTGTCTGTGCATATCATAGCAAACTCTTTCCATTTTAGACCTAAATCCTCACTTATGCTTTGTTTCTCTCTGCCACTGAAGTCAGCAAATCTTGACATTGACTTAAATGTGAATGTGATCAAGCCATTAGCAAACACACACTGGAAACCAATGAGAAAGACATAAATTTCTTTCCATCAAAGACATACAATCCCAGACAATAGTTAATTTATACATGATTTCATCACGCTGTGATGTGAATGGATATTGAGAAAACAAAAATCTGCCCACACTTCACAATATATAAAACTAAATATTAGAGTCCTTCTAAAATTATTTTTATTTCAACAAAAAGTAGATCACATCCTCCTCTTCTTACTGTGGTCTAAAAATAGATTTCTTCTAGTGAACATCTTTTGAATGCAAATACGTAAGCAAGGGGAAAAAATACCAGTGAAAAGAAAATGAACAGACATTTCAGAAAGGTTTCAAAATCTAACAAGTGGCCACCTCCCTCTAGAGCAGCTGCTATCTCCATATTCTTTGTACATTACATTATAATAAAGCATATGGTGGTGAGAGCTGGCAAGTAGCACTTCCTTTCCTGTACTGTTTCAGCTCAAAATTTATATGCCAAAACCAGTCTCCTTGCAGATTGTTCTTGACAATCCTTTGCAGAAGCTGCTGGCTTATAAAACTTCCTACTGTGCTGTATCTATATTTATTTCTTGCTGAAATCTGCAGTTTATGGCACCTGGAAAACAAAAGGACAGCCCAAAGGGGTTACTTTTGAATAATTAACTAGGAACAACTTCATTGACTCCTCAGAGAATGAAAACCCTTTGACAACATATGAGAGAAAGCCTTTGAACTGTGATTTGCAAATAGGAACTCAGTCTTTTTGAATGCACTGTTTCTCAAGAGCTCAGTGAAAGACCATTTGCTAGTCACGAGACAGCTACATACCGTACAATCTTCTACTAGGAAGAGACTGATACAGTATCTTCCTCCAATAACAACTTCCACTGATCCTGGTAAAATGTTTTCAAATGTTTCTTGCAAGTCTTTGTATTATTTATGTAATAATAATATTTGAATTGTAAGTAAATACTTGCATGTAAACCAAACTGCAGACAGATGTTAAAAAAATAGTTGTTACAACTATCAAATCAGAATAGGTTTCTAGGTCAAAGTAGAGCTGTTTTATTAAGGCTTAAAAATACCACCCCAAAAGCTAGTATTGACCTAATACTGAACTTGGATTACAAAAGGAATTTTCAGAATTATTTCACTGGAAAAGAATTGACTAATAAGACAGGTTAAGAAGGAAGAGATATAAAACTGCGGGCATAACTTAAAGATGTGCTTCAACTTTTAAAATTAGATTAGGAAATTATAATGCTTCCATTTTTACCATAACACTTACTAAACTTCATTTTTCTCATTGCCCCTTTTGATGTGAAAAGAGAGGACCTGGCAAGAAGATCCAAGTAGTCTTTCCAAATTAAAATGTTAGGATTTCATATATTACGTGAAGCCTTCATTTGTTTTATGTTATTCTCCTGTGTTCTACCCATTGGCCTACTCCTTTACAATAATGATGATTGTAAACACACAAATTTTATTAAGATAAAAAATGAACTTTGCTAGAATATTATATCCATATCAAATGTTCCGTTTCAACTCCATTCACAACAGGCAAACAGAGGAAAATACATTTTTTAAATTAAATTGCAAAAAATTTCCACTTTATACTTTATTTACTCAAAAAAGAGAAAATGGACCAGTATGTGCAGGAATTTTCTCTGTAGATTTAAGCATTATATATGTAAAAATTAAAATAACCAAGAAGGATGAATGCTGTCCAAACCATGTGATATACTTTTTTTTTAATTCCTAATACTGTAAAAAGGAGAAGTACTAAAAAACTAGAGTACTATGGAATTCAGAGATATTCCCTCGTTACATAATTTGAATCAATGGTTTAATGGAAGACATCTAAAGCAAGATTAAAACACACTAAATTTATAATCACGTGTCAGCTTTTTGTAGTTACAGGTTTATTCAACTGACTTCAAGCTAAACAAAGACAGATTTAGAAATTACTGTTTATCTTAGCAAAAAACTTAAAAATGAAAGGCATCAGTTCTTTCTAGCCAAGGATTAAGAATCTAAAACTTTGCTTGACTAAATAAAGTTTTCAATTACAAAATGGGAAACAGTTTCAAAAGATGTGTTCACAAAAAGAAAGCAGTAATACTAGACATCAGCTGTCCTAGTTTTCATTTATGATTTCTCTGGGATCCTGTTAACTACAGAAGTTCAACAGCAGCACTGTTTTTTCTGTCTTTCATAGTATGACCATTTCCACAGATCCTTCACCCCACCTATAATCTGGATTCTGGATGCCAAACAACAGAAATGAATTTATCTTCTCTTCTGTGCTTTACTATTTGTTCTAAGAGTATTTATTGTTTTCTAGCTGTATCACCTCTGTGTAACTACATAGGAATGCACATCCCTGCATAAGGATGCAATAGAAACTTTGTTAAAGCTTGTCTGGAAATAGGCTGGGTTTGATATGCTAAGATTCTCTTACAGAAATTTTTTTTAAACTTTCACTTATTGTTTAGAAAGCTTACTTAATAATCCTGTCTGACTTTTCCCAAACAGTACTGTGGAACTTTCCTTTGGTTTTATTGAACTTCTGCCCACATTATACTTTCAACACTATGTCAGCGCATAGCATACTGCTGGCTTGCCAGGCAGACCACAACTGGCATATTAATTACACACATGACTAGGATAATACTAATTAACCAAACTCCAAACATTTTATTAGAATTCTTGAAAAATCTTTTTGTAGATTAAAGCAAAGAAAAACAAAAAAGCATCCTAAAGATAAATTTTACTACAAATACCTGGCATCAGCTCTATACTGTTAAAATGTTACGAATTTACTTTCAGAAGGTCTTTATTTAGGAATAAAAATTAGTCTTTCTATCTTGTGCAGATTCTGATATTTGCTACCCATCTAGAATAATATTATTGACTTGACTGATGAGGAAGATCACAGTTTGTCCTCAGACTGTTTGGAATTTTAAGTAGTTTTTTCATGTTAATGATTAATAAGTTGCCTCTGTTTTATACAGAGCACAGAAAGCAACATGCTTTCTGATAATATACATGCTGTTTTACAACTCAGAATCATCACTGCAAGGTACAATGCTGTTGAAATTCAGTTAAATTAAAGTCAAAAGTCAGTTTGAATTGGGGTCAGCATAAGGGATTGAAAAAGAACAGTTAACAACTTGGAGCTGGTTGCATAATCATTTCGGCATCAGAAGAAACAGACTGCGTTAACCTTACATACTGTTCTGATCTCACTCACTGGATTTAAAGCCCAACATTTAAAAGTTAAAGGTTTTGTTTTGTTTTTTTTTTATTATGTACACCACTGAGTAGACTAACATAGGTGTTCCCATTCATTTATATCATGCCTGTTCATCAGAAAGTAAAATTTATCTCCCTTTTACCTTCAGAGGATTGAAAATTTTCATACACTAAACTGATACAGATCTCTTCCTTCACTTTATTTCAAGCTCAAGCAAAGCATTTTCAGTTCCAAAGAACTACAGGTCCACATCCCTTAAGGATGGTGAGCTTCTAAATTCCTGACTTTGATCAGTTTGCATCATAATGCATCATTTTTTGTGTCCAATGATTACACATTCATCATTTCAAAGCCCTATTTTACGCATATTTGGAATTTGGCTCTAAACCAGACAACAAAAAATGTTTGGGAACCCTTTAATAGATTCTGCACATGCTCTGGTACTAGCCATATTTTCTAAATATAATAGGATTTGTGTTTCACACCATACATAATGGTGTTACACAGTGCTGCACAGAAGCCAGAAATATATTGTAGGGTAGCGTTTAATATGTTTTGTGGCATGCTAATACAGCTAATTTAAAATAAAAAAGTTATAGGCTTAAACAAGAAAATTGATTGTGAAGAGTTTCTGACAGAGAGCAGACTTGTGGGAAAAAAGAAGACATTCACCTCTAATGGTGGCATATATTTTGGGCCCGGGGATTATCAACAGCATGTTTTGGAGGAAAAAGAATCAGACAGGGAGAGCCAAACAGAAGGTGATGGGAGAAGGGAAATTGTTTTTAGTAAATTCCCTCTTTATTACCAAGTCTCTCCCTTTTTCTTTAAGCACTCCTATGTGTTTTAGACACACATCTCTATCACAGACCGGAGGACATGGAGTGTTTGAATTCAAAATCAGTGGGAGGAACAGGATTAAGAGGAAAAAAATGGGTTTACACAGATGTGTATTGGTAATAAAGCACATCATCAGTATTCCGTAGCATAAAACAGGACTAAAACAAAGGAGAATGTAGAGAGGGAAATAATAAATGGATCACATAAATAAATAAATATCTGAAATTTCACCAGTGCTGCCCTGTATTGATGTGTGTCCCATATTTCTATTCTGAAAAGACTGGAAAAGGGGATACAACAGCTAATTCCTTTTGCTTCCCATTATCCACAAACCCCTAATATCCACAGCAGCTCCATTTCTTGGGAGAATGTGCACTAAATAAGTCACCTCAAGTTCTCACTATTTACTCTAGGCGCCAGCAGCCACCATCAAAAGCCTATCAAAATCAAGGCAATTTATTTGAAATCCTGACTGACAGGCACTGATTTGTTAGCCAGCCCGATAAGCATTCCAGATCTAGACAACCTAAAATGAAAGCACTTGAAACATATTTCAGCACTCACAAGAGATTTAAAATCTGAAGACTAAAATAAGAAATGTAAACAAACACATTTTTTAATAGTAAAGTTATATGTTTGTAAGTTGTTACTTGATACTACTGACTAGTGAGGCTGCCTTCTCGCCGACCCAGCTTCTGCACAGCCCCTTAATTACTACATGTTGAATGCAGGCAGCAGTCTCACATCATTTAGACCTCTATGCTATAGGAAAATTGTAGTCTCAAAGTACATTTATATTGCATGTCAAGCCTAAGTCAGGACCCCAACTCACTGGCAGTTCAAATTGTTAAAGCCATAAGATAACCTTCATATGTCTCATGGTTAGAGATTGACCAGGACATCCTGCTGAGCTCAGTTATGCTGTCTCCACAAGAAACGAATAGCAATAAAGAAGCAGTCTAAACGACTTCTCTGTCACTGATCAGACATGTGCTGCACGAAGCAGGTTCTTCAGACAAGTGACAGCACTGTCATTTGGCACTGCTCCCCAGCACAGACCCCTATCTTGTTATTTAACAACCATTTAACTATCAGATCTGCTCAAACTTCCTAGGAAACTGGTAACAGGAATTTTTGACTCATTACTGTATCGGGTGTAAGAAACAATATATTTGCACAGTAGCCAGAACGATGGAATTATGTAGGTACAACTGGCGCAATTAGATCTACCACAGCAGTTGCAGGATATTCAAATTCAGGCTTCCTGCATCAGATTAGCTCTGATGCAGGATCATTATTTAATTTTTAGGAGGATAATTATTTAATATGTTTTTCTATTATCTGAAGACAGGCCTGAAAATGATGCGACAATCTATTTAATTAATGCAATGCTGTGGTACCATGTAATTCTCATTGCTAGCGCTTGAGATGGATACAAGTTTAGTCAGATATAACATTATACAAAAACAGTGTATTTCAACATTTCTTGTTGCCTCAAATAATAGCAAGGCAATAATCATATAAAAAGGGGCCAGCTGTAATTATGTAATGTATCAGTGTGACATTTCCTATCAACGTGGCAGAGTTACGAGGGCAGCAGCGATGTGGCTCAGTGAATATGGACTCATGCTTGTTTCAGCTCACATAGCAGGAACAAGGAAAAAATGATACTATCCATAAATTCCCCCAAGAGTGATTATGAAAGAACGAAATCATGCATGAAGAACAGACTGAAAGGCTGGTGTGACAGTCTCTGTTCCCTCTCTCATTGACTGTTACCTACTTTTACATTCAGAGAGCTAATACTTTGCCCTTAATTTTGACAGCAAATAATTAAATTACCCTTCTAGTTTGTAGGACAAATTCACCTTTGATTCATTTGAATAAAAAAAGGATAAGGCAAAAAAATACTTCCGCAAACATGAAAATCGTTTCTTCTCACTAAAGATGGATATGTCAATCCTGTAGACATTTTTTCACAGAATTAGAGTAGTTGAGGCTGGCAGGCACCAGCCTCCCTCTTTTGGGAGACGATCTAAGGCCAGTGCCCCTACTGAAGAAGGTTCAACTAGAGCAGGTCGCTCAGGGCTGTGTCCAGCTGGGTTGTGCGTACCTCCAAGGAAAAAGACTCCACAACCTCTCTAGGCAACCTGTGCCAATGTTTGCCCACCCTCATAGTAAAACATATTTTATGTTTAACTGGAATTTCCTGTGTTTCAATTTGCTCTCGTTGCCTTTTTGCCTTTCACTGGGCACCACTGAGAAGAGCCTGGCTCCATCTTCTTTACTCCCTTCCATCAGGTATTTATACACATTGATAACGTTCCCCTGAGCCTTCTCTTCTCCAGGCTGAACAGCCCCCATTTTTGCAACCTCCAACTTGCATGTCGGGCACTCGGGCCCATCATCCAGATCATTAATGACGTGAAACAGTATTGGCCCCAACTTATTGATCATTGGGATACACCATTAGTGATCATCTTCCAGCTGGACATTTTTATCACAACCCCCTGAGACCAGCAGTTCAGCCAGGTTTCAGCCTACCTCCCCGTCCACTTTTCTAGTCCATACTTCATCAGTTTTTCAATTCACTCTCAAGAACAGAGGATGCAAGTTAAAAATACAGAAAAAACATTTATATTGTCTGTGCATAAATTTTCAGACATGAAAAATGTTGACACATGAGCAATTTGCACTATTCGTATGAGAATATTACTCCTAGATACAAAGAACTTGTTAGAAATAATTAGAACAAAAATTGCTATTTCCTTCAGCTTCACAACCAGAGAAAAAGTGGGATAGCTATAGTAGAAGCAATATTTGAGGTAGTTTACAAAGCTAAATTTAACTACATTTATCTATGTAATTAATTTAATTGGGCCCAGAGCAAGGATTTCTGATTTCAAATTATGAAAATGTTAAATTATAACTTTTTAAAATTAATAATGAGTTTTCGTAAAGTCCTGCACATGTAACTGAATACTTATTCTAAGGAACCAAACACTGACATGTATGTTGTATTTATACATTACGGTTCATTAGCAACTCTGTAATGAAAAGATGTGCCACATGAGTTACTTCTTTCCTTCTCCTAAACCATTTTGGTTCTCTAATTTGAACTTTTTCCTTTTGTAATAAATAGTCTACACTTCAAGATCAAAATAATTAAAATAGAAGGTTGGATGTCTTTTAATTTAAAAAATAAAAATAGTTTTAAAAAATCTCTCAATTCCAAATGACAACAATTCATGACTGAATTTAAACAGGGGTACATTAATACACCATATCACTGCACAAAGAATGAACTCTGCCTTGTTATGACACTATTGATTAATCATCATTATGATTAGGATACTCGAAGCCTTGGTGTTTCCAGATGATGTAAAGTGAATTTTACAGACACAGATTTTTCTCCACATTTTCCCCAGAAGAGTCTTGGTATATTTATTATACTATAAGATGTTATTCATCTGTATGTAGGGACTTTCCTATTGTTATTGATCAAAACCATTCATCTGTTCCCTTAAAACATGTCATTTAACGACAATCTGGATCTCACATTTTGAAAATTATGTATTCCATTTCCATTTTGGACACTAAAAATCGCCACTCTTGTCCTTTTATACAGTCACATTCACAGGGAACTGGCAGTTAGATTTATACTAGTGCCATTTCAGCTTTGTTTAAGTGCAACAAGATCTGTTGACAAGTAACCTATATAATCAAGATAATTAGACACAGCAATTGTTATTAACTAACTTCAATTAACAACCAATTTACTTTAAATATAGTCTAAGTACAAGGTTTCAGTTCAAGCTAGCTATAAAGAAAGAAGCAAGAGCATGTTTCTCCCCTATTACCAATATTGTTAGAACACAGACCAGTGACAGATGTGCCATTCCTAAACAAAACTGATTAAGTACAGATTAATAAATTTTATAAATTTCTGATAATTTGATCCATATATTTGGCAAACGTTTGCTATATTTTCATGAAGGATAAACGAGCTGAACATTTTTCTTTAAGTGCAAAAGAGAAATTGCACTTAATTGCAGAATTGTAATTGGTACCTCCATAATGACAACCCAAACATCTGCTACCTTGTTTTAGTTCTATTAAACTGAGGCTTTACTGCTTGCTGATATTAGACTGGCTTCATGAGTGTTGCAGACAGAGAAAACAGAGACAGGAGACAAACCATAATGTTGAGCCGATCAGGTAGTGAAAATACAGTTTCAAGGCAACATCTGCAGTTTAAAAAGTGTATTTCCAGGGATTTATGTGTTTTTTTGCCAACATTAAAAGCATCAATGCATCTGTTTGGGGGCTGAAACCTCATCTTTCAGTTTTGAGGAAATAGAGATACATTTTCTTTAGTTATAGCAATGATTTAACTAGCAACTGTACAATTGAAAAATGTCCTTTGAGGCACTCGGATACATGCTTTAGTAATCTATCAACAGTTTTCTCCCTAGCGTCTCAAGAGTTTCTCTCACCAAGGTTGCCTATGAAAACCTTATTCACTGTTTCTGAACATGTCATCATCAAAATTGCAGTTACATAATCTTCCTCACTTTTAATTAACTAGTTAACTCTCTTAATCAAAATTAATCACATTTTTTAAAAATACCTTGTATTGGGTTTGCATGGCAAGGTTTTGGTAGCTGGGGGGAGGTTACAGGGGTGGCTTCTGTGAGAAGCTGCTGGAAGCTTCCCCTGTGTCCGACAGAGCCCATACCAGCCGGCTCTAAGACGGACCCGCCACCAGCCACGGCCGAGCCAATCAGCGATAGTGGTAACGCCGCTGTGATAACATATTTAAGAAGGAAAAAAAGTTGCTGGGACACACAGAAACTGCAGCCAGAGAGAGGAGTGAGAACATGTGAGAGAAACAACCCTGCAGAGCCCCAGGTCAGTGCAGAAGGAGGGGGAGGAGATGCTCCAGGTGCCGGAGCAGAGATTCCCCTGCAGCCCGTGGTGATGAAGACCACGGTGAGGCAGGCTGTCCCCCTGCAGCCCAGGGAGGTCCACGGTGGAGCAGATCTCCACCTGCAGCCCGGGGAGGACCCCATGCCGGAGCAGGTGGGTTCCCAAAGGAGGCTGTGACCCCGCGGGAAGCCCGCGCTGGAGCAGGCTCCTGGCAGGACCTGCGGATCTGTGGAGAGAGGAGCCCACGGAGCAGGTTTTCCGACAGGACTTGTGACCCCGTGGGGGACCCACGCTGGAGCAGTCTGTGCCTGAAGGACTGCACCCCGTGGAAGGGACCCAGGCTGGAGCGGTTCATGAAGAACTGCAGCCCGTGGGAAGGACCCACGTTGGAGAAGTTCATGGAGGACTGTCTCCCGTGGGAGGGACCCCACGCTGGAGCAGGGGAAGAGTGTGAGGAGTCCTGCCCCTGAGGAGGATGAAGCGGCAGAAAATAACGTGTGATGAACTGACCATAACCCCCATTCCCCGTCCCCCTGCGCCGCTCGGGGGGGAGTAAGTAAAGAATCCGGGAGTGAAGTTGTGCCCGGGAAGAAGGGAGGGGTGGTGGGAAGGTGTTCTGAGATTTGGTTTTATTTCTCATTATCCTACTCTGGTTGATTTGTAATAAATTGAGTTAATTTTCCCCAAGTTGAGTCTGTTTTCCCCTTGATGGTAATTGGTGAGTGATCCCTCCTGTCCTTATCTCGACCCACAAGCCCTTTGTTATATTTTCTCTCCCCTGTCCAGCTGAGGAGGGGGAGTGATAGAGCGACTTTGGGGGGCACCTAGTGTCCAGCCAGGGTCAACCCACCACACACCTCCACTAGTAGTCTGAAGAGCATCTCATGCATGCTTTCTACTAGCCACTGTACATGAATTTCAGCCGCAAAGTTGTGAAACAGACACCATCTGTTCCATGTTATCTAAGTATACCAACTCTCATTTTAATTTGCATTACCTTCTCTATGCTTTTTACTAAGTAGAGCTAGAAAGCTTGTAGTGCACTGTAGACATTAAATAATCTTTTTAGGCTAACGAATTGGGAAAAAAAATACCACACAACACAGAAAACCCCACCAAAAAAACCTCAGTGCCACTATCTGAAAAATATATACTGTGATAATGTTCATATTGTGCAAGAATGAAATCATCACATTAAATAACAGAAAATGCATGCCCTTTTCATATGCATATCAAAAGCCTGAATTTTAACAAAAGAAATAGTATTTACGGGTAACTGATCTACAGTCTTCATTTGCACAAAACTTACCAATACTTTGGATTTTCTGTTTTGCTACTAAATATATCCCAGATAGGAAAACTAAATTTCTAGAAAGACCAAACCAAAGCAAAAATCAGTCTTAATAGTCACTGCCTTTCTGGTTGCAGCACAATTACAAACAATTTGTACAGTTTAAGGAGCTAAATTTAGCAAGTGCAAAGCCAATCTAGCCACATGAAACGTAAAAGGAAGTTCTTTCAGTTGACTTAAGCTACTGATTAATAATAATTAATAATAATAGATCTTCTCTGTTAATAATACTCATTTCCAGAGTAAGGAAAAGGGTTCTTCAGGCATCCATTTCTGAATTAGTCTAAAAACACTAACAGCAGCTATTTCACTTACCATATAAAATGTACTCCTCTCTAAATCTATATAGCATATATCAGCTGAAATTATTTTTAAATTGGTTTTGATTAGTTAGGGGTTGGTTTTTTGGGAGGCAAATGCATGCGCTCAAGTGTATATAATATGCTACAGCAATGCTTATCTAATATTTTCTCAGAGGAATTTTTTTGCATGATTGGTGGGGTAATGTTTGGTTGCATTATAAATTCAGTCCTCTGGCCAGTCCCTCTCCTTGTCAGGATGCTAAGAATGATGCCTTTGCTGGGCAGAATAGCAGACTGTGAGACTGCAGCCAATTTTTATCTGATTATTCATTCCGAAGGAAACAGGACAGGAACGATGGAGAAGTTGAACATCCTGTCCTTCTTTATAGGAAAATTCTCCCAGAAAAACTTGTCTCACCTTTTCCAAGCGTATAGCCCCTAGCAAACCAGCATTGAGCCCTGTCAACCCTTCTTTGGGGTGAAGGGAAGTGTAAGGTAACGTAATTCTCTGCTCACTTGAATAAGTCGAAACCACAGAAAAATAACAATAGCATAAGAAATACGCAGTGGAACTTTTTAACATGCTCAATACTTTCATTCAGTGTTATGCACAATGAGCTACATCTCCTGCCCAACACTCATTCATAATTTCAGATGCGTGAGATGTCCCGGCTTCTCCTCAAGGACCTGTCAGTAGCCAGCCACATTCTTTTGCTGCGTGTGTTTGCACTTGCATGTGTGAGACACGTTTGTAGTAGTACTTATTAAAGTTGTTCTAAATTTTTAAAACTTCCCTCTAGAAGCTTAATTTTTCCATGCAAGGTGTCTGCCAAAACAGGTCTGTCATTTCTTCAGTGATGCTAAGGAACAGTATAGTTTTGACTACGTTAAAATACTCTAGCAACCTTTCCTTTGAAAACTTTCTGTTTCCTCTGCTAGACTCCAGCTGGGAAAAGGATTTTGTCTAACAGATGCCTTCTGTCCATCAAAGTCATATGCCCCTGAGAAGTCAGATTCATCAAAGTCACATGCCTTTGAGAAGTCAGTGGCCCTTGCGGTTTGCTCAGGATCTGTGGTTACAGTTCTTCAGAACCCCGTCCATTCTAGAGATTTTTCTGTCTTATCTGGCACCATGTCTAAAAGCAGAAAGGCCGTCATTTTTGGACACCTTCCAGACTCACTTGTAAATAACACAGTAATATGATTGATTGGAATCCAGAGGAGCCAAGAGCTTCACATGTAAGAAGAGAAAACTGGAAACTTGAAAGAAAGATTAGTAGTGGGGGCTACCTGCAGAAGAAAGCAGGAACTAGAATTCGAAGCACAGGTTTTTGCTTACTGTATATTTAATACCAACTTTCTAGGACTAGCTGTGACTCAGCTAAAAAAGAAAAAAAAAATATTTTGCTTACATTAACAGAAATATAATAAATCTTATTAAGTGCAATTTCCTTCACAAAGAATAGTAATGCCAAGTCAATTTAAAGTCTTTTTCAAGTCTGTAAAGTAAGTCCTGTGCATTTATTGTTCTGAAATCAGCAAGATGTTTTCTGTCATATACTTTATTGCTGATCTGTTAAATTTCAGGCATTGTACCAGTTGAGGTTTTTTTGGGTTGTTGGTTTTTGGGTTTTTTCCCCAGAGGAATAAACCACATTGGAGTTCTGAGAGTAAAAAGAAAACTTACTAAAAACTATATAATATATAATATATATTATATATTTATGTAACATATATCTGAAAGAAAATTAATGTCATATTTCATTATGAGGTGATTCACCCACTGCATTTTTTTCTAATAAGCCTGTGTATCTTTGTTTGATTATAAAAACCACTACCATTTTCTATAAAATTGGTATTAAATTAGCGCATTTGAAATTATTATCCTCCTGTTCCTGATGATAGAGAACACAAAGAAAACCTACGTTAAAACAGATGTGCCCGAAGTAAATGGTTTACACCCACTCATGTAAAAACAAAAGCTCCCATCAGGAAAACATGCTCCCTAATATTATCCCCTACAAAGTGTTAACATTAAATTCTAACCAGCATATCAATCAGCTTCAAAGTGTGATAACAGTAGGGTATCACAGGCATGAAAATAAATACATATTAAAAACATTCATTGTGCCAACATATTTTATTAAAAAAAAAATTGGTCCTAAAAATGATTAGACAACAATAAGCAATATTTATATATCTAGATGAAAACACTTCGGAATACCTTGCAGGAAATGCTGACTTTTAAAGCCTGCATTCATCAACAAGTGTATTTGGAAACAGCTGGCAGTTATCCCTACAAGTGAATCATCTTATGCCAGTGCAAGATGAGTGGAAAATAAAAGCACGAAAGTAAGATAAGTAACATAAAAGAAAATGCTATGCAAGGTAATAGGAAAAACATTTGTTGCATCATAGCAAGTTAAAAATCTAATTTACTCATTTTCATACATGCAAGTGGGAAAAAAAAAGCTAATGTGGTAAATTATATTATAGTATCAAAAAGCTTACAAGTGACTGTCAGTCCTGTTTATAATCTTGCAGTGATTTTTTATTCCAACAGGAATAAATGGAATCTGCAATTACCAAACTGTGAAGGCAAAGAAGGCCAGTATGAAGGAGGTTTTTATTCCCTTGTTTTCGTCACATGAAGAAAGAAAATAAAGAAATACAATTTCACTCGATCATAAACTCTTAGCTAGCATGGCAATAATTTGTCATGCTACATTCTACAGTGCAGGATTATTTTATTTATCCATCTTCTCTTCCTACATTCATTTGTTGCCGAGACAGGACGGCCACCTCTTTCTTTGACAGAAAAGGAGAGTAGGAACTAAGGAAAAGAGTTGTCAGGAGCTACAGTCCTCCTGTTGCCAAGTTCATTTACAATTACAGTTTATTGTATAATGAGAACTTCAGTGAAAGAACTAGCTCGCTCTGAGCACATTTATCTCACCTTCTCTGCTGTAATATTTCTGCCATATTGTGGGGGAACCTGCCTTGCCTCTGACAACCTGGTCACTAATGAAAATATGCAACCTTCCAGAGAGTTTAACAATGTCAATAGCAGATTTACAGGATGGCCCTGCTCTGATCTCTGCTCCCTAATCCCTCTTTGCTTAGGTAAATCCATCCCACAGCCAACTGCTGAGAAGCTTTCTGGGCAGCTGATTCCATTCTACTCCTCACTTACAATGCTGAAAAAAGGAGACTTTATTTAAAAAAAAGCTTTTTGCTAGTAAGACAAAGTCCCTGGACCCCGACGGCAGAAAGCGCATGACTGGGATGACATGTCCGATGCTTTACACGTTGAAGTAGTCTTTTCTAAACACAGTTATTTCGATTATTAACTCAGTAGCTAATTTAGTGAGAAAAGCTATATTTGTACCTCTGATTATATAAAACTTCAATGGCAAGTGATCTGTGAAGATCATTACTCTCTGCTAATTACCATTCCTAGAAGCAGAGACAATTAACTACGTGATCTATTATCTCTAATAATTATTATTTACACAGTAAATAATATGCACACTATAGGTTGTTTTTTTATGCCTAGCTTATTTGGAGAAAATGCCAAGGATTTCATGAGAAAGTTTTAAAGAAAATATTGTTGGGGATTTTTTTTGTGATGATTGTTGTCTTGCTTATATATAGAAAGATACTTTGGCCTGCATTGTCTGGTCCCATCTATAATGTATACCTACATTATACAGTTATGTAACACTGGGAACAAAATATGAAAAATGATATAAAGATACAAATTTACCTATAATGGTAATAATTTTGCCTATGAAGTAAAAACTCTTACAAAATATACAGATTTTTAGGAATCAGTTCAATCCAATTTCCATCAAAACAAATAATTTTTTAATTTTAAATGGCTCAAATGCACCATTTACCTGGAGATTCAGAAATGCTTCAGACAATATTTTATTACCATCACCTGAGCACTTCAAAAACAAGAGCATATACAATTTTCACAAATTTCCATTACCAAACCAATGTGCTGAAAGCAGCCAACAGAAGACTTAAAGTACTCAAGTTACTTGACTCACAAGACAGCCTTACTGACCTAAATCCAACCCTACTGAGCTGGAAGATTCCACCTTGAAAATCAAGCATTGATTTTCTGCAAAGCAGATTTTCCTCCGTGTTTCTCCTTGTATTGTATATTTAGTAACTTACTGTACCCCTAAGATTGCAAAACACAAACTGGAAAACCTGGAGCAGAGCTTCATGAGTTCATACAAACGCACTTGTTCTTTTTCAGACAGTGAAAAAAAATTAGTACGTTTGAATTCCTACACCAGTTCATCAATCTGTCAGCTGAGGATTCTCCTCTCAGTACATTTTTCTGCGACATTTTCTGGGTGGCTTTAAGTACACTAGAAGTAGAGGGGTTTGCCCTCCACATGCATTCCGCAGTGACAGTGCAGAAAGGTGATTCGAGCCTGTTGCTCCTTCCTCTCGCCTCCCTCGTCCAAAGCCAGATGACACCGACCACAGGCCAGTCCAGTGTCATTACATGGGCTAAGTTGCAAAAATTCATCCCAGATATGCTTCTCACTGTTTATGGATTTCCAGTATTGTTATGTAAGGATAAAACCTTCCACAGATCCATCCTTACATAAAATGCCTGTCAAATAGCACTCCTCCTCCTCCCCATCCTTCTCAACCTTAAAACACAAATTACTGAAATTTTGACACATTATCTAAAGGTAGAATTTATTTCTGAGCACTGCCTGAGGAAAGAAAGCAGAGGTAAAAAAAAAAATTACGAAGGATGGTCTCCGCTCAGATTGTCACCACAATTCACTCAACCCCTTCTGTACCAAAATCACTAGCGCAAACCTCCCCGCGGACAAAGCTTGCAACTCTATGTGGAGAAAAAGTGGTGCAGTAAAACAGGGAAAGCCGCACAGCCGTAAAGGGGGGACACATTGTGACGAATATGTGCAAACTCTGCTGCTGCCAAGTTATAATCGTCTTTCCTCCTTACATTCCAGTTTTACCTTTTTTCCCCTCGATGTGCCCTCATTCCGACATTCTGTTTTCTGGAGTTCTCATTCCTCCTTCCACTGTCTCTTCTTCCCCAAAGCTGACCTGCTTTCTTATAGGCAGGTCAACCTTGACTGACAACTTGACTGTCTGTCTGATAAATGACTGATCTTTTTCACAGACTTCAAGTCAACAACTGGAGCTGCCAGTTATATTTGCAGCTTAATGTTAATGGTAGGGAACTACAGAAGGAATAAAACAGAATTTAGGCCAGGCCATTTACTTGGGTTGTCATTTAATGTTATCATAAACGAAAGGTTTCCTCAATCTATCCTTAATTTTTTTTACCACTTCTGTCCCCATTTCTGTCCCCGTTTTTTGTGTATGTGTTTTTGTTGGGGTTTCTTGGGTTTTTTTTTAAAGTATCTATTTCAACTTAGAACATTGTTAGCAGCAATGGGTGAACTTATCTGGGTATAATAAGACGTGACCTGAACCTTCATGTACAGTAAAAACAAATGGTAATTTTATCTGTATTTTAACACAAGAAACAAAGAGCTTGAGAATAGGTTTTAAGAAAACCACACCTGAGAGTAAAAATATCTTTCCAATTTCAAATACCAAAATAACTAAAATGTAGTTTGGAGGATAAAGCTATTTTCTCACGGTTCTCCTGTGAATAAAGGAGAGAATTCTAGTGACATCCGATTGCAGTTTCATTTAGCGTGACTGCCCTTGGCAGACAGCTACCATAAAGTACAGGCTCTTTTGCTGTTGCCTCAGGAAATATAAATTCTGATGATCTTCTGTTGATAGGTATGGCATAACCTGATCTATTGGGTTTTAAGCTTTGTGTAAAAACGAAATAAATAATTTTCCTAAACAGTTAGGGGCTCGTTCTTCCATTCCCTTTTGAAAACAAGACTTCATATAAATACACAGACACATAAACATGTGTATATAGACAGATAAAAGAAAAGGTCTATGCTCTGTCAGACAAGAATTAGAGAGCTGCAAGCAACTACTCTTCAAAAGGTACGACATTTGAATCCTCCTTTCCATCACTGATAACTTTATACATTAAGGTGGTAAAATGTATGGAAAAATCCATAAACCAACCTACTACTTCTCAAGTTTCTAAACAATTCAGTAGGAAACTTCCAAATGTCCACGCTCCCCAAAACAATTTTAAAGTTGTTTTCAAGAATATACTTACTATATTGAAAGTGATGAAATTATTAAAGGTAAAAGGAAGTCACAGTAAATTTCTGTTGGCTAAATAATATATGTGTGCATAAATGTATTATTCTTCAGAAAATTTTTTTCATCCAATTAAAAAAATAAAAAATAGACAAGATTAATTCAAGCATTTGATAAATGAAATCCAGTCTTTAAATTTGATTTTTTAAAAAGAAAAATCTGCAAGAGAGAAGTGTATTTTGTACTTTGCATACCTTTTTAAAGGCCATTTCTGACAGGAACATTATGTCTCCCAACAACCCAGATAGCAGTACTTCTTTCAGATGCAAATAAATTCTTCACAAATAAAAAGAACCCTTCACCTGGCTACTACATCCATGTTCTCAATATCCACAGTAGATTTTCATCTATTCTTGTGAAGCAGCTGTTGTGCTAAAATCTTATTTTCCATTACTTCTACCATTTCACTTCTGTAGAGTGTAATTTCTTCTTATGGTTTTCATATAGTATGGGTTACCTACCTGCTCTGCCAGCCTCCCTCCACCCCTTTTCTCCAAGAAAGTATGAAGGGCATTCATTCCAGTATTCCACACCAGACAGTCAGTAAAAAGAGCTATTTATTCTTAACAATAAAATTCTGTCCCAAAATCTCTCAAACTGCTTTCAGTATAAAGAAGTTAGAAATTTTGTTCCACTTATTTTAATAAGGTCCTTTATTATATATTCAGGAAAAAGCAATTACACAAAGCAAGAAAGTGAATTAACACCTTCCTTTCTCTCCTAGTAAATCGTAATGGCTGTGCCCATGTTGCAGCTCCATCCTACTGCTACGTGCCACCACACACCCCCGCAGCCAGCCTGTGTCCTCAGCATCATTTCTCCCACGGAGGGTAACCATCGCTCTCCCCCAGAAAAAACTCCTCTCAGGGAAGATTGTGGGGAATTCCTGTTCCTCCCTGCTGGGGTTATTTGGGGCCCTCAGAGCTATCCCTGCAGCCTTGCGAGGAGAGGTCTGTCGGAGCGTACAGTGACGACCCTCATCTACAGCTGTGGCAGGAATGTGGTTGGAATTTGGGTGCTGGCAGCAACCTTGGTAACTTCACTGTTTCCTTAGACAGATGTTATAGTGTCATATGCAGGTGTTCTTCTGCCATATGATAAACAGGAAACATTGATTTCTCTATTCTGGCTACAATAAACTTGTCTACATTCTTTTTTCTTTTTCTTTTTTTTTTTTTTTTTTGCTTCATTTGCCCCCTTTTGGTTTTATCCAATAGAAGACTTTTTGTTCCAAAAGTTTTACAAGGTAACATTCATTACTTGACTATCATTTACTAACATACAGACTAACATACGTTTACTTAATTTCCTAAGTTGGCAGAAGCTGTGGAAGGGAGTGAACGTTTTGCACTTTTCTGTGACATCTCTGCCTTTTTTCCTTCGAGATCCTTGGTTAAAGGATGCCGCTACATTGTGCCACATACTATGCAAATGCAGTAAATGATACTCCAGATTGTCAGAACTGAAAACAGTCCTCCTGATGCAGATCCAGATACTCACCTAAGACAGACATAAGTAGCTTTTTTGCTCCCTAGGCACCTATCAAGTACCAAATGAAATGCCTGTGTTAGATCCTAACAATAACGGGTTCCGCTGGGTCTTTTCCACTGGTGCTGAAAATCACTCAAATACTAATTGTGATCTCTTCTTAACAGGAACACATTATACCCATCCAGCAAGCATGTCATCTATGCCCTCTAACATTTTTCAGGAAATTAGAAGAAGAAATACTTTTCCAATTAAAACTGAATTTATGCTAGCAAGAGCTCAATAGAAGAGTTCAAATCACTAGTTTTGGTATTTGGAGTCTCTATTTCACTATTGCTCCATAATATTCAAGATCAATATACTTCTGCTCCAAGTGCAATGAAAGTATTCCCAAAATGCAAATTTTGTTTTCAGAGTAAGAGATGCCTTATAATCCTCATCACAGCTCACATGCAAAAATACATGAACTCTAATTTTTATTTCCATGTGGGAAAGCTATCCAAAACATGAATACTGGAAAACAAAGGTTTTCTGGAGAACAGCTTCACATAAGCGGCATAAAAGCAGCATTAAAGCTACTCTGAAGCTAATGGAACACAAAATCAGCTCACCCAGTTACTTAATCCTTGGAAAGCATTAAAAAGAACTATATTTAATGATGCTATTGTTCAGTTGGAATAATTTGTGTTTAATTTCCTAGAGAAATTCAAATCTTTTATCCCAAGCAGTGGTATTATTTTCTTTTTATATTTTTATCAATGGTTCAATTGCCCCTTAATCAAAAGACAATGCAAGAGGGAATATTTCTCATTCAGCAGAGCATCTTGACTAATTTTATGGTCCCATATGTGATTACTCTGAACAGAAGTTCATACAAAGCGCAATTTACAGCATACGCATAACTAGATAACTAAAAATAGAGTATGTAAAATTCAATCTTAGTGACATAAAACTTATAAGCCCTTTGGGTTTGAGCTGATATTCACAATTTGATTAAATATGCTCTGAGTGCACAAGTATGCATTCAGTATTAGCAGCTAGAAAAATAATTCTGTATACTTCATCCTGGAAACAACTCCCTTACGTATTTTTTACTGTATTTATTTATGATTTAAAATGAATGAGGGCTATGGAACAATACCTTGTATCTTAAACTTTAGCTTAAGCTTGTTATAAACAATGAATAAAATGAACTCCTCTGATATTGGAGTTGTAATTCTCATGGGGTCCATACCACAAGGCTTGATCTTATGATACTGTTATAATAGAAACACCATTAATTTTACACAGATAAGTTCAAGTAGTTATCTGATACGCATCCAGCACAAGGGTGATTTCCAGAGGATTTCACCCATTTATCAATTTTACAGAGAATCAGTCTCTGTGCTAAGCTAAAAAAGAACTGCAATGGTGAAGTATTGACTCTTTTTAATAGGCACACATAACTAATTTCAAAAAGAAGCAATGGAATCAAGCCAGAGTAAAAAAAAAAAAAAAAAAAAAATTCAAATATATATTGAGACCAAAGTGAAACTTTAGATCTACTATTGACCAGAAATTTTTCAGTCAAATGAAACTATTACCACAAGAGAAAGACAGAACATTAAACTTAATGTTACAGATGCATCGCTCCGGAAAGTCTGATGCCTTCCCGTTCCTTACCCAGAAACCTTAATCTATTCTGAGATTCAGAGAGGGGGCAAATTGGTATGGAAGTGGAACAGAAACACTTTGTTACTGTGTTTGATCTCAGGCATTCAAAATGAACAGCAAAATATAAAACAAATGAAGCACAGCTGACATTGAGTTTTGCTCTGCCAGTCACACCTGACTTAACTACCACCCAGTCTGCCTGCCCTCTGCCTTGTTTCTTAGGAATGAGGAAAATTCTGCCAGCATTGGTAACATTCTCCCAAAGCCCTCCCAAAGTCAGACTCCGTAGGACTGATGCTGGTGACTAGCATTACCACGGTAGCATTTATACAAACACAAATTTATATAGCTACCTATTATCCTTCATCCCAATTTGTCTCTATTACCTTGTCTTAATCCCAGCCTGCATGTTGAGGCTGAGTTTGATTCTATTTCTCTTTCTACAGAAGGAAGTAACTAACCTTCCTTAGGCTGTAACAATATTAAAATAACTAAGATGCATGTTCCTCATCCCAACAATCAATCGTTATACTGATTTGTGAAAGCGTGATTTACCCAGCAATAGTAAAATATTCTTGCTAATTTACAAATATGCAAATTAGATTCAAAAAAGCCACCGCCAGAAAATATCCACACTGAGCTATCACACAGCATTTACACCGAACCACCTGAGAATGGAAGGCCCATCTTTCATTTCAGCTAACCTGATTGATTTCGACTTGGACAGGCCACAGGAAAAGCATAGGATAAGATCCAGGATTCGGTTGGGAACTGGTGCCACTAGTTGGATGCTCACAGCTGAAATTGGTGCACAGCTGAGTGAGTTCTGCTTTTCCAGAGTATCTCAATTCAAAGTCCAAAGGGCTAGCTCCAACCTCAGTTGACTAGAGCTATTTGTCTCTACGGTGCAACAGAAGTGGGGCACTCACATGGCTGGCTGATTTCAGCTGGCAGGTGGCAACTAACAGCACCTTTCTGAGCTTGACGTGCGGAAAACAGACTCCACAGTCAGTGAGATTGTAAAGTAGGTATGTTCATTCAGCGCTGGGCAGCACGGGGGGTAGTCCCACCAAAGTCGTGCGTGCCCAACTCGGCAGTTTGTCTCAAGTTTATAGAGTCAAGTGTTACATATTCACAATACGCCTATACATATGCATGACCTATCCCCGCTTCATATTAAAATTAGCTCCGAGAGGTCATTTCCATAGTCTCCTCTCAACTGCGCTTGCGCAGTGCCTCTTTATGGTGGTCGTCTGGTGGTCGCAGAGATGAAGAGAGATGACTCCTCTTCGTCACCGCTAGTAACCTTTTTTCTTGCGCAGGCTCAGTGATTTCTTGGTATTCACCCAAGCCGCAAGACCAGTCTTAGCTGGCTCTTGGGGCCTGCTCCTGCTTCTTATCAGGAACTGTCTCTACCTCATTGGCTGGTCCTTGGGACCAGCTCTTCTTATCAAAGACTGTCTTTGCCTCAGCTAATTTCAACAATGTAAGCGCCAAACATCATCCTTCATCCCCCCTTATTATGTCTACTGAGATTCTTTTGACTCCCCTTGTCTCAAGCTGATAGAGAGTTTGTAGGATTCCCTGTCCACTCTTGACATAGGAAGCGGCTCAAGCTGCCTCGGGGCTGGTTCTTCCCACATTTCCCTTTCCAGCAGGCTTTCAGTGAGCGCGGAAGAGTGAGTGCATCACAGCACAGATGACTGTCTGAAACATGCCTGAGCTGTGGCTCGACTTCAGACACTAACTCTGGCTAAACAAGCCTTGGGAAAATTAATTTCAAAACCACCTTTGCTACAAACACGCTTTGCATATCTGCGTCAGATTTCTCTAAACATTCTTCTTCCAAGTGCTGATTGTTACTAATATCCAGATATTTACGTAGCAAGAATTAAAGGAAATATATGCTCCAGCACTGAGCAGTATTTCACCAATTGTTTTCTGTGATTGTATTTTAAAAGACTACTTTTAAAACAAACGTGAAATGCATGCAAGACTATATTATACAGCTCAGCATAGAGCTCTAAAAAGGACAATATATAAATTTGGAAACTAAAAAGAATGTATTTGTTCTGCAATGTTAAGATTAAGCTTGACCTTTCAAAGAACAAATCTATTGGAAATGCAAAAGTTTTCAGCCTCTTAATTAGCTCTGTACAGAAGAATCTAATGCCACAAGTAAACGGGATATTTCCATTTTGCCCTCCTTTACAGACTCAATAAAATACTTCTGGTTGTAATTCACTTGAAACCAGAATGAATCAAGATCATTAAGCTCACTGATTTAACCAATCCAATTTGTCCTATTTGAGAATGAATCGAAAGTTCTTAGACATGCAAAAATAATTTTACACATATGAAGTCCCCGTGAAAACTAGTTGTGTTAGCAAATTTACCTGCACCAAAACCGGGCCATCCCAAAATAACAGGAGTTTTTTAAACGTAGCATGGTCTTGTACTTATAAGTACATCCCTACCCTTAAAAGAAAAACATAAAATATACGGGTTTTACTGCACCTGTTCTCATTTTGAGGACCTCAACAGAATTTAATGCTTCATAATCAACAACAGGATGATAAGGAATTACCATTGCTTAAAAAAATTACAACTCTTCTGCTATGTTTCATTTTATTGACAGAAAAAGCCTCCTTACCAGAATTTTTGTAGTATAAGCACTGTTGATAGCAATTGCATTAACCAGCAAATCAAGGGTTTTGGCGGGTACAGAATCTGGGTCAGGGACCTCTTTGTAGTGGACATCACCAACATAGGCTTGGACAACCGTCATCCGGTTGGTAGTTAGCGTCCCTGTTTTGTCGGAGCAGATGGCTGTAGCATTACCCATAGTTTCACAAGCATCTAAGTGGCGGACCAGATTGTTATCCTTCATCATTTTCTGAGAAAAGGCAAAATAAAAAACCTTCAAGGTTTGCTTTGACAGATTTTTAACATCAGTTATAAAAAGCAAAAAAGCATGTATTTGGTCTTGTTCATGAGAACGTAATGCTTAGTAAACTAGAAATTTGACTGGGGCCAATAACCCAAGGCCCAGTTACAGACAACCGAGCAGTAACTATCCCTGAAATAATTTCACCTTTGATAAATGGACATAGTTCCATCATTTTTTGCAGAATATATACATTTTAAGGAATAGCTAGAACAGCAAAGATTAGCTAAACAAACTGAAGATAACAGGATTTTTAAAACAGTATCATTATAGCAAATATTAGACTTTTTTTTAAATACTATTTCCAATGCCAGGATGTTATCTTGCAGCACACAGAGGAACTATACATTTTGGGAAAGAAACTAACAAATAAAAAAACCCCTCCACCAAACAAAAACAAACAACCCACACCCACAAAAAACCACCATTATAGACTACTCCACTACACAGTGCATATTTTTCACAAGATGCACAGTCGTCCTGGAAATACATGTTATCCTTCCTTCTGTGTTTTCAATATTAAAAAAAATGCTGTGCCCAGTCACCTGACCCATATCGTCAGATAATATCTTATATTCATAGGGCACAATATCACCAATTGTACACAAAGCTGTATTGCAGTTTGATACTGCAAATATAGATACACATGTACATGCTGCATGTGTTAGATGAAGGACATAAGAACATGAAAATATTTAAAAAGCAGCTAAAGTCTTTATTAGCAAAATCCCATGCTTGAGATGTGCTCTTTTTTCCTAATAATAGTGATGTTTTTCTACATACAAATCAAGCTGTTGCTTCTTAATGTTCATATGTTAAATTGTTTACATACTAAATGGAAATAAACTTTACAAAATCTTCATCTAAGATTCCCAGAATGTTTAAATAAGGCCCATCTGACTAAATTGCTAAAACAATCTGAGATAACTCCTAGATAGATAATGGAGTAATCCACAAGTCCAGGATTTTAATCCTCTCTAATTTCCTAACAGAATCATTTACATTGGCTACAAAGAACTGCAACTGCATTTAAGAAAAGTACATGAAAGCTCCAGTGAAACTCTAATTTCTTTGAAAAGTGTTCCTGAAGACTTCAAATCCTTGACAAAACTTTGTACTATTCCACAAGAAAATTTGAAGACAAGGTTATTCTGTATCAAAAGACTGGACTGTTCTCATAGTAAATTCTGCACTGGACTGTTCTCATAGTAAATTCTGCTCAATAAATTCCTGGTAACCTTGCAAACTAAGCAGGTATTTCCACTGTTTGATATTCTTGCACTGCATAGTTTTAAAGATACGCATTAGCATCCATATGTATTTGCATTTTTGTCAGAAAAACTCTCAATATAAAGCAAAGTTTCACTTTAAAGAAATTTCACACTCATTAATATTTTGAGCACGTTAATTTACAGGCCAATTGTCATCACACCTGATAAAACCTGAAGACTAACTCACTAGTAAACTCAACTGAACGGCATTTTTCTCCCGTAATTATTGTTAATGTTTCTTACCTTTACAGAATAGGCCAGAGAAATAGTGACAGCAAGTGGAAGTCCCTCAGGAACAGCAACCACAAGTACAGTAACACCAATAATGAAGAATTTAACAAAATACTGAACATAGACAGGAGTGCACTCAGGCAACCACTGCTTCTTGTTGACCACAAATGTGTCAATGGCAAAATAGAGTACCAAAATTATTACAGTGATGGCAGACATCACCAAACCTGAAAATAGAAATAATCAATTACTATAAAACAAAACACAGTTAAAAACATGTGCAATTAGAAATCTACATTTGAATTTCATATGAAATTATTTTCTTATTCAACATGACATCTTTCACCAGTACCAATAATGATGATAATGATAAATTTTACAATGTAGAAAAAACTTTACGATAATACATTTACAACAGCCATACATTCCAGTGAATAAGGAAACACTGAATTCTACAGAACAGCTGAATCATACTGCATTAATTTTTAAGCACCATCTTACTGCTGCTTTTAAAACTTCTTAGTCAATCTAGTTCAACAGGAGTTCCGCTATTGCTCAAGCTAAGTTTTTTTCAATTTAGTACGTTACTTTGCCTGGTACCACATTTATCTGTCCTTTTGACCTCCACCTTTTCCAAATTACTAGTCTATCCATATTCAAACACTCATCTTTCTTTTAAATAAGCTTATGTTAAGAGGCTTGAGAAAAGGAATCTCCTGTAGTTTATGTTGCTTTAGAAAAGCCCTGCTGATGTGTGTGGCTGAATGCAATGAGGCAATACTGCAGAATTGTCCACGGAACAGTTTTTTACTGTCTTTCTTGAAAATGTGATAAATACTAGTGTTTCCAGGGCTTCCCTTTTCAAAAGGACATATGCAAACAGTGCATATTTTTATGAGAAGAGGCTCAAAAGAGGTACAACACTGACAGTATAGCAAAAGAGACATTAATAAATACTTCACAGAATTCACAAAAGATCCCGGGGACTTAATATGCTCTCCCAATGACACAGACGTTGCTAAGATAGCACTCCTCCTCCACAATTTTGTTCCTGGATTTGAGTATACAAATAAAAACTCCATCAGAACATTTATTTTGCCTCACTATGATTACTGCTTTTTGGCAGGTCTCTATGAAGCAGTTAAGCCTGCATTTCAGAATAAATTAATTTCTCTCTAACGAGATCATACAGTAGAAGGAGAATGCTGTGAATTTCATGTCTTGACTGAAGTTAAAAAAAAAAATTGGTAAGCTGAAGGATGCTAAGGTTGACAGGAAACAGATGAGTCGGGGAGATTGCTAAATGCCAGAGGATAAAGGAAAATCCATTAAAATATCGTACAGGCAAATACTCATGACAACGCAAGACATCCCCATAGATTGCCCAATGACAAAGAAAAACCCAATGAGGCAATGATTAATTAATTTAATTCATATTACTTGCCACATTATGGTTAGAAATCTCTATACAATTACTTTAAAAGTGATATTCACATGCCTGCCGAAATACCAGAGAGAGTAATAATCAGAAGGCAATGTAGAAAGGTACTTAATCTAAGAAATTAATGATGATGAGAAATGAAGTGTTTTTATATCAACGTGTACTGTTGTACAACTAGCAACAAAGCAGAGAAGCTTGAGGAATATGAAACTGGGCAAAGCATGAAGTCGGATATTAAAGACATGATAACCATAGATTCCAAGTCATGCACTGTTCAGGCAAAGAGATAAAAGTGGCATCATGGGGTTATGTGATCAACTAAGTGCAATGAACTTAAAAAGGAATGAGAAGGAATAGCAGGAGAAAAAAATCAAACTGGTAAAGAAGGATAAAGGAGATTGAACCGAGGCAAAGTAAGAAGTCTGTTGCGGGGCCTCAGCCAAGGTCTGGATAGAGATCAAGGTTTCTTTAATACCATGAATATTATGTCATTATGAAAGATTTTCACTTTCTACCTACATGTTGTAGAAGTGCTACTTCCAGATGGTACTGGAAACAAGAGTCAACAGATGTGTCATATTTGGGTAGAAGGCAGGAACACAGATATTAAGAGAGAACAGAATGATTTCAGAATCCATAAGAGGGAAATAGTGTGTGAGTGATATTTTGAGATTATATTAGAGGTTCTGAAATTGTGTACTCAGAAGTTCTAAGGGGAGAGGAAATTAAATATGTAATTACTGCACTTGGGAATATTGACTATGAGAAAAGCTACATTTCATTTTGATTCAAATACTCATTACAATCCAAGTTGCCCAAAGCTTCCAGTTTCTTGACAGTCAAAGGTAAGTTTTAGAAGAATAAAAGACATTCAATACCACATACTATCCTTAGAACAGTACTATGATGACCTATTTCTAAATATTGCAGTACAAAAGGCCTATCCCTTTTAAGAATAACTTGTTTTAAAACCGTTTGTGGCTAGTGTAACGCACTGCTATGCGGTCAGTTCCCCAGTCATACCTGCTTTGCCTATCTGGACTGCCAGCTTGGTCAGCTTTCCCTGAAGAACAGATTTTTCTTTCTTGTGCATGTTGGATTTCTTCTTGTCTTTGTCATCTCCCTCTCCCCCTTCTGCACTCTTCAGTGGCTGCATCTCCATGGCAGCAGCCCCATCCTGCTGCTTGGCTAATAATGCAGAACAAAACTGTTACTCCAAAAGGGTTCTTCACTCTTTTTACCTTAGTGTTGAGACTTACTGAATTCAATCAGCAACTCCCATTGCAGGGGCTGATTGCAACACAGGTAATTGTAACTGTGCAGAATTACACTTCCGTGGCAGACAGACACCCCTATGAGACCCAGTGGGGTTCTGCAGGGGCACAAATGAACAAGCATACCCATGTGCACTCCATCCATGTGGGGGTATGTACCGCACCATTCAAGTACCGCGAAAACCATTGATTTTTACTTATTTATTTATTTATTTTTAATCCACCAATGACATTGTGTTATACACATATATATCACTTAATGTCTTGCAAATTACTTGGCAAGTAACAGTACATCAGTACTGCAGGACTTCCTAGAATAGCAGTTCCCAAATGCTTTGGCAAATAGACAGTCTGTATTTCTCTAAATTTTGGTATGTCTCATAGATTACAATGCACCTTTATAATCATATTTTTAACGAAAACATTTTTAGGTAATGTGGTTCCACAGATGATCCATGCGCCACTTCTCTTGACTGCATGGGCCAGCGGACCACACTTTGCAAACCACTATTCCAGATAATACCAGACTTTAAAAGTTTCCTTAGCATTTCAGTGTTCAAGTAACTTAACCATCAGGTCCGATGGTGATACTATCATCATTCTCCCATCAAAAGCACACATAATTTAAAGGCTAAACCATCCTTTCTTGAAAGAATGCTACTGCTAATATAAGGAAACTTTATTTTAGTATCAAAGAGAAAGACGTGTCTTTTAAAAGCAACGACATTCCAGTTTATATATGTGTATGTGTCTGTTTTGTATTGACCACAGACATAAGTAAATTAAATAGAATGAGATGAAACAGCTTTGCTTTGACATTCATGAAAAGATTGTACAAAACCATGCTTATTTGACCTGGAAATCTAATTCACCTATCTAACCTTAAAACTTATTCATTTAATATCGTTTTATTTAATAGCTTTGTACCATTAACCACTAAGTTTATCTACTCAGTTTCTGATCCATCACCTTTGCAATCTTTAGTATTATCTGAGAAGAGAAAGTTATAGTTTAATTTACTTATTTGGCATAACCTAAAGAAATCAAGATAGCTGTGTCTCTCGTAATAAAAAGGGAACCACGACACTTGCTTCAGAGAAAGCAAAATAATTATTTCAATTTCTTCCTAAGATTGTACATTAAATAAGAAACTCCTAAGATTCTTACTCTTCCTGTCGTTTATCCTTATAATACACTTTTACATTGCTAAATAACCTCTTGGCTTTAAAGTTTCCTTTTGTTATTGCTTTACCTTCTCCCTGCAAAAGAAAACATGTCCTTACAATGCCATTAAACACCAAAGATGACGAGACATATCAAAAATAGGGTTGGAAATTCACTAACAATACACAGCATACATAACTTGCACAAGAAAAACGAATTCAAATAAGTTTTGTGACATGAAAGTATCATCTATAAATGGCTTATTAGAAATACCGATCTTCTCCTGTCCTAAATATCTGATATATCAAAATTCTGTAAAGTTACAATCTCTTTGGTAGGTTTTTTTGCTGGGTTTGGCTGTTCGGGGGTTTTTAACATTCTGTTTGAACAATAGGGCCATTTTCACACACAGGCACAAATCACAAATTTTCCTTTTATTTTTTAAAAGAATTTAACTACATGCCAAAAATAAAATCCACAACCTCCTTAATATGAAAGAAGATTACCTTTGTTCTGGCTGTTCTCCATATTCCCATCCTGCATTTTGCCTATATGATGAAAAATTTCAACAGACAACAGACAGTAAACAATCTTCACCCAAGACAGAACATGAAAATGGGAATTTAAATAAAAAGGGCAGATGAAAGTAATGAGCATGTTACAAATAATTATTTATGATCAGTAGCCATTGTTACTGTATGTTTACTTAGAAGCATGGACAACTTAGCTGGACATATTCAAGGAACTGCAGTCAAGTTCAATGTTGTAACACATAAAATACTAAATATCAGCACATATTTTTGAGCAAATTGCATAAATTAAGAGGGTGAAACTAATAAAAAGAATCCAGTGGAGAGTAGAATTTGAATAATATTCCTGAACTGAAATTTCAGAGAGCTGTGACTTAAAAAATCCACAGGTATAATTTTGGCACACACCAGTACAGAGTAGGACTTTTTTTAATGTATTCCAGAATTAAATTCGTTATTTTTAGTAAATTAAGACAAAACAGAAATAATAGTGTTAATAAATATAAATAAATAAAAATGTAAATCAGATATGACTTAAAATGACATCTTCCTCACTTGGTTGTATTATTTAGCAAGTTACTCCTGTAAATACAAGTGCCAGGTGACCATCCTATACTCAAACTTATCCTAAAGAAAGATTTGCCAAGTGCATCTGTAATTTCCAATTTAATATTTTAGCTACATATAGTCTTGCCATATCAAAGTCCTTATTTGTTTTTTTTTTAAATTGAAAATACATCATTTGAAAGTGTGTGTGAAATGAAAATGGCAAAATACAAACTAGAGCATACAAAACTTTGGTATTCAGAATAACCACTAAACAATTTCAAATGTATTCAAAATTTCTTGATGGGATCCCTTATGAAACTCTCACAGTGATATATGAATTTATCTTACGGAAGAGACTATTTGAGTTTTATAGATATTATATTAAATGGATGACATTCTCTTTTTGTAGTTATGTATAATGCACAATAAAAAAATAATGTTAAGGAAAATTAATAGTTAACACACCTTTACTGGATTTTTGACACATTCTAGTAAGAAATGTATCATCAGAGTTTATAAAACAAATATGACAGCAGTTAAGTCTTGCTCTTTCAGCTTCCTGCAATACAGCTGGTACTGACATGCACAATAAAGCAGAAGAAATTATGCTTCAATGTATGTATTAATTTTTTCACTCTACGCTGTGAATAAATAGTAGCAAAATTGAAAGGCTAAGATGCATTTCTTGCATGTTTATGTTTTCAGTAATTGGGAGATCACTAAATCCTTCCCTCTCAAAAAGAGCAAAAATGGCCAAATCAGTCATAAATCTCTCACTATAACATTTCGCCCCATACTAACAGGCTACAGGCACTGAGAAATTCAAAAGTACAGAATTACAGTAAAGGAAAGGATGTATCACTACGTACAATCATCTCAGTACTCGGATTACTAAAGTATGCTGAAGTAAGCCATTTAGCATCGACTGCTTGTCTATATTCCTAACTCCATTCCCACCTTGGCTATAATATGACTTTTTAAAAGGCACTATCTATCTTCCAAAGACTTACATTTTGCCATGAGACATGAATCTACGAACCTGAACAAAACCAAGTTAATTTTCATTGTGAAATTTCCTTAAAAAAGATTTGCATACAGTGCATAGTTGAACTTGATATCTGCCTAATGGCTATTTTTCTTAGAATGGTTTTTAATAAAGTTAGTGGAAGACATAAACCATCTCTAGAGATTCTGATTTCTGGCTAGAAGATAAAGCCTTCCTTAAGCACTGGAAAACATTAATTTAGAGCAGACAGTCTGCTCTATGTCCTGCTCTATAGTTCCTTTTTCAGAATACAATTCAAAAACTTAAAACAGTATGACTGAAGATTCTTCAACTTAAAAAAAAAAAAACCACAAACCCAAACCCTGGCAAACACAAAATACACTGGTTTTTCTATGTAAATCTAAGTTTTTAAGTTTATGATATATATTTGCTATTTAATTGGGGTATCATAATTGTTGTAACGAATTACACTAACAATTCGTCTACCCTGACTACCTAAAAATACCAGTACACAAAATGGACAATTGTTAGCAACAATGTAAACACACGTATTTAGAAATATGTTCTTAACCTCATCAGCTACTGCATTTAGGTTATTGGGGGATGGTGGGGGAGTCATCATAGCTAGTTAAATTGCAATTATTTAGATAGAATAACAAAGAATAGGTAATTTAGGTAATTATGATAAAGAAGAGAATACTATAAAGGATTTATTTCCTCCTGTTCCAAATAATTTTAAGCCTGCACTTGGCTACAAATTATGAACAAAGAAAGAAATTAAATTAAGATAGAATCACTACTGCTGAGAGATCCTTTCTCCTTTCAGTTAGTGCTAGGACCAGCAATACTATCCCATCTATCTGACCTTCATGCATTGTTTAGAAACATTAAAAGGATGAGTATCTATTGATATTTTGATAATATTTTTATATAATTCTTAAAAAATATAATATATTTTTACATAAATTTTGCAAATCTTTTCTTCTTCTCTTTTTGGAAATAAGTAAGGAAAAGGGACAGCGTCTGGGCCCTGAAATCTGGAGGAATTCATCTGAGTTTATTTTTAACACTTTTCTAAGCAAGGATGAAAAATCTGAAGGTTTAGAAAAGACTATAGAGCCTCTTAATATGACTTGTATTCTGCAGTTGCTGTGAAGGTTTTGAATTTGAATATAAAATGTTTTGCATTTTGCCTTTGCCTTACTAAAATTTCTGCCTTTTGGAATGTACCCATGGCACCATTACTGCCCAAGTTCTTACTCCAAAAGACAGTTACTTCTCCAAATCAACTTTGCAAGAAAAGACTCCCCTTTACCTTCCCTCAGCCCTTTATGAAGAGTCAATGAGACAGAATAACAAAGACCTGTCACTGGCATTAGAGATTATTTGTACATTGGAGGAACTGCTTGGAAGAAACCAAAGAAGCTAATCGAGTTATGTTCTCAGGTGCCGTGATGGAGCAAAAAAAATAAAATACCCTACTGGTTTTCCAAAATGTCTTATCTTGCAATAGAACTGAGTTATAGCCCTCTTCATGCCAAGTCAGTTATATCCTGCAGCTAGTTAGAACAGACGCACATTGCAAATCTATATATAGGGAGAAAAGTGACGTCAAACATATCTGAAGTGAATCATTAGAAATTCTTTCATGCAGTGTGATGTCAGAGCCAATGCATTAGTAAAACACAGATTAATTGCAAAAGAATAAATCTGATTCCACTGTATCAAATAGGAAGTTTTAGATAATTCTTCTATGCACCTTCTAAATAACTTCATTTACAATTCAGAAAATACTTGAAAATATATTAAAACTGCAAATTGCTTTGCAGGAATTGAACAGTAGTGTACATATGCCAGAACTGACAGAACAGTAAATGTGAAGTATTTCAGCTCAGACATTTCTCTGAGTCTGGTATGGTATTGCTATATCAGAATATAATTTTAAGTAACAAATTCTCTGAATACCAAATGCCAAAACAACCCCAACAACCCAACATGGAAATCCTGATTTAGGAATCGGGTAGTGCTTTACTGGACAATGATAAGCACTCCTTTCTCTAAAGAAATCAAATTTGGGGTAAACAAGCTGTAAACAATGATTGCTGCTTCCCATATTTTCTTTTAAAAATTTACCTTTTCTAAATACCATACTTTAAAATTAGACAAGTTTTCATGAATTACTACCTTTCTGTAAAATTTTCTCATCTGCTTATAACCTTAACTTGTAACCTTTTAAAAACTGAACATCCTGTCCATAGTTTTAACAAAGAAACCATCAAACAATTATGTATTTTAATCCTAACTACTAGAACCCCAAAGAATTTACAATAGTTCCTTCGATACAGCAGATAACAAACAGGCTGTATCACAAACCTGTATGAATTTATCACTGTAAGCTCACTGACTGAAAAAAAAATACTTCTTTTGTGTCAACTATATATTGACAACTAAGACAATAACAATATTTTATTTGAAATGGTAATGTGTTGATTTTCATGTAACAAGCAATAGCATTTCCTGAGCTAAGTACTTACTCAAGTATATAATTTTTTTTCTTATTTGAAGGTATTTTCTACACAGAGGTGTTAGACTTTAGGTAAAAAAAGTTGTTTCCAGGCACATCTCAGGGAGAATTCTCAGACATTATTGAAAAAGTTCATTCCGTCCAGATGGAAAAAGTATCTACATGAACTTGGTCTCCTTGCTTTCAAGCTTATTTTTTCCTTCCTTTCTCCCCTCCAAAAAATATCTACATTTTAAGTATTCTCTAACTCATCATCACTGCTAACTAGAAAAATGTATAGTATAAACAGAAGCCAGACTTTGGCAATTTCCCAGACAATTTCAAAGCACTCAGTTCTAACTCTACTTGCCAAGTCTCGGTTCTCCTCTGAACACAATGTCAGGTAAGTTGAATTGTGGAAAGTATCTCCTCTTCACGTTGATCAGAGATCTGCAGAATTAATTCAACCACCTCACCTCAGAAGGGTTAAAAGCAAAAACACACTCAGCTGCACAAAAAATTGACTTCTATGCTTTGTGCACTGAAAAGAATTGAGTATGTATCTCTCAACTCCAAGATAAAAGGGGCAGTAACTATTGTTTATGATGGGAGAGAAGATGATGGAAAATCATGTAGTTACTTAAGACACTGATTTAGTATCCCTTGGAACTTAATTTCCATATTAAGTTCAGGCATTAAGACCAAACACAACAGATATTTACCAGGCAGCTAAGACTTGCTAACAGAGAGACTGGGTTCGAACAACTTAGGACTCCCTTCTGCATCTTGCTGAGCAGTGGTTCTCATCCAGCAAAGCATTTAAGCAGATGCTCAACTTAGTAACTTGCAGGACTGAGCATAAATGTAATACTGCAGTCTCCAGTGGGATTGAAGGAGGGTATCTGGTAAGACTTTGTTGTATGTGTATGTTTGTTTTACACACAACAGAGTAGAATTATAGAGCATAAAGAATGGGGAATGAAATATTTATCATTAATTTCCTGGTTCTTGGTCTCTAAGGAATCTGAAATTGGGGCGTTGGAACCAGGATGGTACAAGTTCCTGTCATGCAGTGAGATGTAGAGATTGTAAATCGTAGTTTTCTGGCAGACTTAGAATATGCAGGAGTAAAGTTTTAAATCTGGTTATACATTTCTTTTAAATTATAATGAAATTATTTAAAAATAGGCTTAAAGATTTCCTGTGTCATTGTTTTAAATAAGATATTACACTAGTAAGTCTTAGTACTTGTTTAGTACTTGGTATTGCTATGTCAGAAACTTTAGTCTCACACGCATAATGCAACAACTACTGACCTGCATGGAAAAGAATTTCTATCACTAACACAACGAAAAGTAGAATTACTTTTGTCAGTATTACTGGTGCTGTGCAAGAGGGAAAGGTTTCTATGCAAATAAAGACTAACGTATCTGATTACCAGAAAAATACAGCTGATGCCTAGACTAATATTGACCCATTCCATTTAATACTGGAATTAGACTATTAGAAGAGATATTGAAATATCTGCATGCTAAGAAGTGGGGTCAAGAATCTGTACTAAGAGACAGTCAAAATTGACTACAGTAATTTTTATTATTTTTTTATTATTATTTTTAGTAAATACAGGTAGGCTCATTAGATGATCACTATCTAAGGGCATACACAAATACCCACAGACATAACTTTTCAGTCAGTCTCTTCCAAAAAAGATGCTGAAAGCAGCAAAAGTTATTCCTAAAGCACCATTAGTTGAAATTGAGCCAGATTCCTGATCCCAGCACTATTTCTCAGAACTACATGAAGACTACATGAATACTTATGAGAGTGCCACATCAGAAGAAAAGAGGATGTAATCCATTTATCATGGTGCTGTCCTTCAGATCTATGCTGACAAATATGTAACGGGCTTTACAACAAAACTTCATGTAAAGGCAACTCAGAAGTTTTGAAACTAGCCTTACTTAATGGTTCCTTTGAATTGCAGTTTTAATTAATGGCAAATACCTCATAATTCCTACTTCTTCCTCTCCCATTCTGTGTGAATAAATTCTGTGTGAATAAAATAAGTAAGTCACAGCATCTTTGTGGCATCTCTTATAAGCTACTATAGAGTTTATGGAATAGGATCTCTCAGGGGGTAATCACATGCACATACAACATCTGTGCAGTTCATAAAAGGTAAAGGGAATCTTATATAGTCAGGAGAGAAATCTATCAAATAAAACAAGCTACGTGTTCTTGACGTACCATTGACTAAGCTGGCATTTGCATTATCAGTGGCATTTGCACCTGTTGCACCATCTGTAGCTGAAGGAGGGTGGGAGGAGGGATGGGAAGAATCTACTGAGCAATAATGGATAAAAAAAACAATAAATAATAATAATAATATGAACATGACAAAACAAAAAACATTTATGGAATACTATGGCATTGTTTTCTCCAAAATCAATCTGTTTAAAATTAATTTACATAACTTTCCAAAGCAAAATGTCATTACAAAGGTGTAACAAAGTAAGGCAAAAACTCATACATGGAATAATAATAAGAATAAGAATAAAATAAATACGAAAGACATTTAACAAAGTTAACAGTTGGTGAGAACTGACTGCACACAGTACTATGTACATTGCTTTGGTCCTTTTTTCTTTCTTTTTTTACCTTTAACATAATGTTATGCAAATATTAAAATGGTTGAAATATTTCCCTTGAGTTAATGAATATACAAAATGCGTGGGTAGTTTCAAAACATGCAGCATACTACATAGCATATACAACATTACATATTTTGTATTTTATGTAATGTTGCATATTATGACATATTATTACTGATACATCCCAGCCTAACATGGGCTTAATCTACGTCCTGCCATAACCTAGTTAATATGCACATTGATCTGAGTAGAAACATTAGACTTTTCAATATTGTATGTGGAAATGACAAATATAGTCTTGAGGAGAATAATGAGTTATTTTAAATCCAAATAATAGACATTACGTAATTGCCTGTTTTGTGGTGAAATGAAAAAAGTATCAGAAAAGAAAATCCTCTCTGTTTTCAGCAATTATCGGCATATTAGAGAAATTGGTCACAAAATCTTTCCTAATAGGAAGGCGAAAAACTCAAAGAAGGTTTTATTATTTTATTATGGTTTTTTATACTGGAGCTCAGAAAATTAGTCTCTAGAAATAATAGATAAAATAAGTTTTGTTTTGTTTCTGTTGGTTAATTGTTCAGAATAGAACACAGAAGTCCTATAATGAATCCTGATCGAGGCTCTTGAACTTCTTCAGTACTTGACCCGTAGTGACTGTTTCACACTGTACTGGTTTGTTATTCAAGAAAAATGATCGTTTTATTTACAAATGGTAAATTGGGAGAAGAAAATAAACAGCATACAGGATTTAAAAACACACCCTGTGTAACTACATTCATGAAAATTTCAATTGCAAATTTGATTACTGTGATGGTAATAACTTAAACTGTTTTGGTTACTCATGCTTATTTTTTATTCCATTTGGATATTCATACTAACCAGCACAGCATGAACTGCTAACAGCAAATCATGCATTCCAACATTTAATATACTGTAATTTACTTCTGGAGAATAACTGATTATTCAAGCGTAACATTAAGATTTGCAACACCAACAATGCGTGCACACTTAAATGTTTGCCACAAACAATCCCGTTGATTTGAAATAATTCTTTAATTTAACTGGACTGATTCAAAGACAATTATTTTAATCATTAGTTCAACCCTGATTTGCACCAAAGCTTGCTGGCTAAAAGCCTCATCCTTTCATTTGATGTGGTACAATTCTTACTCTACCTGGAAGCTGATGTCCATCCTCCTGTTTCACACCTGTATGATGATTTTTACAAAATGTTAATGAACGATAAAAGCACACACCCACATAAGACTGAAACAAACATTTATGACTGGCAGGATTTCAGAGAATTGCAGGTTTATATACAAGAGTACAGTATTTGGGATTGGTCCTCAATTTGCTACCAGCTCTGCGAGGCACTCCACTGCACTAGCACAAAGCTGGTAACGACATTAGGAAATTTCAAGGAATTTTCATGGTATTGTAGCTATACTCAGTTAGATTCAGAGACTGCACAGCAAGTTCTTACACACTTCTGTAAGAACCTCTGTCTCTGGGTAGTAAGTTACGACCACAGTGCAGTGCATTACTCCGTCATCTGTGCTTTCTCTTTCCCTGTCTTTCAAGGCTATGCATGTTGAAACATGAGAGAATCACCAGTGTCCTGAGCGAAATAACATCCAGAGAAGGCCACCCCAGTTACACGAAGGACCTCAGGGCAGACAGCTCTCACTTGCAAACAGGTCCTGAAGTTGCTCTTTCTCACCCACGATACCCTCAGACAGTGCCAAAACAGATGCTACCAGATCTTGAAAAGTCTGTTTCTGGGAGTCTTTCTCTTAATGATAGCAAGGTGTTGTTCAAAACTTGTCTGACACGAAGAATTTTACTTTGGGAAGTTTTGGTCTTTCTCCTTTTAATGTTCCTAGAACTTACCATGCCTAGCAGGTATTGTGCATTTCTGTGTAGAACTGAAATGGTAAACATTTCATAAAGTCTTTCATCAAGTAAAAAGGGATTTCCTCAGAGAAACACGGAGTCAAGCACAACCACTTGTTGAACATGTTCAGAAATGGAAATTGTAGGTCATGAAAACCATTTGAATTTGGCCTTCCTATCTGCAGCTTCAATTTAAAAGGATGGAAATGAAAAAAAGGTGGAATCACGCTGCCTGACAGATACTAAGTAAAATGGTCAGCAAAGCTATGCTACTCTTTTTTATTAACAGTAAAAACCACTAAAAAGAGTGGAAATATCTAAAAACCCTGCATTAATTGGCCCTTAATTATGTCTAAAAGATACATATTCTTAGAACAAACTTGGAACGAAATTCTGAAAGTAGACTTGAACAATTTACAAGACTATGAACAAAAACTGGAAAGGACACACATTAAATCATGTTTCTGCTTAGTGTGCAACCCATAAGTTAGCAATTGCTTATGATGTCACAGTATAATAAGGTGAAAAATCTAAACAGACTTCTTGATTTCATTAACTGATACAGGACACCAAAATTAAACTCTCTGCTAACATTTACTGCTACTTTCTTGTCTTTTACTATTCTTAGTTTGACCTTCACACCTTAAGAAATTAAAACGCCTCTAAAGCCAGTCACTGACATTTAACAACTAGGCTAGCAAAAAGCTGCATCTTATCTTTGTTTTACTTTTGAAGCTCAAAGAAAAACGCTATTTCCATGGCCAAGTAGTTGTTTTCTGAAAAAAAACATTACATAGAGGTAAATGCACAAGAGCAAAACCTTAGCGAATTTTAGGCGAGTATGGATTTATGTAAAGATGGGAGTATGCCCATGTATTCCCTTGCATTTAATTATGTACTGAGAGCCTGCAGTTTCACACTGGAAAAACATCTTGTTATCCAATGTATTTATTGGTTAACAGCTTTTGCTGTTTTTCTGTGTGACATGTAATGATAAAAATGTATACAAAAAAGGAAGTTTTTAAAGTCATATTTATTTGTCAAGAATGGAGGAACGCTCTGGCTACACGAAGCCCAAGAGCTTTCTTCGGAGCATCCTTATGTGTTGTGAAATTTACCTTTCTTATCTTTCTTTTCTTCTTCTTCTCCTCCAGCACCTAGCAGAGTAAAGATGATGCCCGTCTGAGAATTCACACCCACAGCAGTTACAAGCATCCGTCCAGAGCCTTCCATGACGTGAGTACCTGAAAATATGCAATATAAGTTACATATAGCTAAAAAAATAAAAAGAACAACCATTAAATATTTGATGCAAGACTTCTACTGTAGCACTAAGAGAGATCTGTTACACTTTAAAAATCTATATTGAGGCCAATATAATTACATACAAAAAATAATCCCTATTGTTTTGTATTATTCTCAACCAAGAACGGATGCTTAACTGCAAATCTTAGGCTGCACACCCATTAACCGCACACACCAGATTCGCTTTTTAAAAGAAATGTTGTCACTAACCAAGTTTACATTATCTTGGAAGATAGCTTCACACAGTTAATTATTGTAACTTTGAAAATATTTTTTCAGAGTTCTGTAAACATTCCTCTGTGACTCCAGTCAAGATGACACTGACTGTACATGGAATACTATTACATAACCAAAGTGAAAATACGTGTGCAATTTCTCTCATCTGCCTTAGTTATGGTTGATTTACAGGCATAAAAAAAAATATTTTGGAAGACAATTTCACATCTTCAAACTTGAAAAATCAATATAGGAAAAAATCTTCAAGGAGATGTTTAATTAAATCAGGAGATTCCCAAATAGCAAGAAGAATCTGGTGTACACTTGAAAACAAATTCAGTATGAGAGATTTCTATTACTCTAAAACAAATCAAAATGTACATTAAGTTTTACTGAGAAGGATCATTTGTTTATCGAGGTAATTTTATCATTATATTGAGTAAATTCCTTTTGAGAAATATTTTGTGCTTTATTCTATAGAAATTGTTTATTTACAGCTCTTATTCCTATATTGAACCAAATGTCAGGTGCATCAAAGATCACAGCCTCTTAGAAACCTTTTGCTATGAGCTGTGGAAACATAAACAAATAGAATTTCCTAGAAACGATCAAAAGTATTCTGATTTACATTTTGGGAAAATTTTATGAGAGAGGATTTGCAAAAGATCAGTCTATGCATTTACACACTGGCTATTTCTAAAAAAAAGTTTGAAATTGAAGAACAACCTATTGTTATGACATGTATATAAGGCCAGCTACTAAAAGCTTATTAAAAAAACCCTGTTATTGAAGCATAGGAACAAATATGGCAAGGATGGCATCGAATGACTAATTTGTCATTTCGTATGGTAACAAAGTCTTAATCTAAAAAGTTCATTACTGAAGTAATATTTAAAGTGTTTGAAGAGAGATGTCTTCAGCAGGTAGTAAATTTTAAAAGATATATAGCAGATCCAATGTGCTCCTATGAAACAGATGAAAAACAAACAGATAATGACCAGAAACTACTGATAGATAAAGTTTTTCATTGAAATAGACTTTATATTTTATCCTTCAGTAGTAGAAAATTATGAAATTATGTTATGCCCATTAAGTGTAAGTCACTGTGAGAACACAGAGGAAAAGCAATCATTTCATAACACAGAATTGACAGAGCAAGCTGTGATAGAAAGTTTACTTGGCTTGGGGTTTTTTAAATACTCTTTCCTGTATTTGAAGAAGCAATTAGTTTGGAAACTATGAAAACAGACTGTAACACACAAACTGTTAGCCTTGAGAAAAAAGTCATTGTATACAAAAAAGACAAACATGGATTTATACCTTTAAGTGACCTATGGATGGACACATGGTTAACTAGAACCTCCTCAGAAAGTATTCTATTATTTAACAACTGTTTTTAATCCTAGGTGCTATAGTTTTAAATAAACTATATTTTAAGACCTGTATTATTCCAGACTTGCAGCTGTGGGACATCAGAAGAATCAGTCCAGATGGAATCAGAACATAGCCCAGTAATCACATTTTCCTTTGGGGGAGCGGGGGAGGCATGGAGAGGGAAAGAATTCTTACACTTCTTCTGAAGCTATTTGTTGCTTTAAGAGTCAACTAAACAGTTTGACCATTGTGGTGGTAATAAAAATTATACTGCTTATAATATTCACTTTACTCTTTGCCTTGTCACTGCAGTATTTGTGACAAACTACTCTTCGTTGTTGGGTGTTAATCTATGGTTCCTTAGATCCTCACCTAACTTCAAAATGTACAGTGTACTGCTTTACAATTATTAAGTTTTCCATAAATGTAACGTTCTCCATACACCTTACTTAAGACAACATCATGGTTTCATTCACTCTGTAATAGCATGAATAAGGTAGAGTCATTAACTGACTTGTCCTAAACAATTCTGCAGCTAATGAGGTAAAAATATTCGTATGCTTATTCTCAACTGTCTTGCCCCTATCGCTTACCCACTACCATCATGAACTACCACCCAACATTTACCATCATTAACTACCACTCAATATTTTAAAACTAAAGTGAAGTCGTTCACTGATGCCTGTAGTTCTGAAATGTACCACAGCAGGGCACACCTGAAGCCATAGTAAAAAAGAAAAGAAATCTTCAAACAAGCTTTCTGCAAACTCCAGCAAAATGGCTTTTAACCAACTGAATTGTGAGCCTGTTGCATTGAGCAAATGGGGAATATAATTAATTTACCATGGAGAATCTTACTGGGCATTCAGATCTACTAAACCTGGATGGTCATGGAAAGATTCTTTCTCCCTCCCTTGTTAAAAAACATTTATTGGGTTCATCCTCATCTACATATATTCATTTCATTGAGTTATCTCAAAAGCTGAAAAGAGGAAAGGTATATGGACACGTGTCCTTAAACAGATCAATATTTTATATATATATACACACACACCCTTGCAACACATTTTTAAAAAAAAATCCCATTTTCTTATTACTGCTCACCCAGTTGCTGTCCTAGAACATACTAAGCAATGCAACTATCTATTTATAATTCAAAGATCTTTCTCGAAATAACCAAAATCTCTCATGTTCTTAAAAGGAAAACAGAAACACAGAACAGAGAGAACATCTGTCAACACTAAACCTAATTTCAGAGCATAAATATCTCATCAGAACACTAAGAAAATTTCAGCAGAAATAAGCCAAATAGAAACAAAAATGCACTAATGGTCAGATGTATTTAAAAAAAAAAAAAAAAGCATCAGACTTTCTCAGTACATTGAGAACTGTTCCTATGGCATTCTGAGATAAAATTTGATTCCTTAAAAAGTCTTTTGCTTGCTTTCATATGATAGAGAAAAATGTCACAAACAAAAAATTAGGACTGCTACCCAAACAACAAAAAACAAGTTACATTCAAGGCTAAAGGAACAGAAAAGACCTTTAAAAAATAAAATACGCTTGGTTGTACTGGTTCAGACAAAACAGAAAATGTCTGAAACTTAACTCAGATATTTAGAGGAACCTCCTTTAAGGTGTAACACCATTTAAAATATATTTTAATTAAGAACTTGCTTTTAGTATTCCTATGTTTTGTTTTGAAGGATTTCAAGCTTACCTCTGCACACCTGGAAGGGGCAAAAATGTCTTAACCTTTCTGAGCCTTTTCTTAACATCAGTCTTGTAAAACGTAACTCAAAACTGTTAAGGTGCATACAAAAGCATGTTTTAGAGCAGGTACTAATTTATCATCAGATTATGTTCCACTAGTAATATTGGAAAAATTCTTCAGCATCTAAGCTAAACCAAAGAGCTGAACCTCCTTCCACCTAACCCTGACAATTTCACCATTTAAACAGTATTATAATTACATTAGCTTGAATAAAGAAATGGGCGCTATGACTTCAATCAACTATTGTTTTATAAATGAAATTCTGGAATGAATGCATGTTTTTCACTTATCTGTACACTAAGCATGTATTTCAACTTCATGTTGAACAGTTCTGCTGACTACTTTCCCTCTCAGGAGTAATTTTTCAGTATTAGTAAAACACATTTTTTCACATGCTGAGTATTTAATTTGAAGTTGATAAATGGTGAATATTCCAAGACAGAAAAGGAAGAAGTCTAGTTTAGTAAGAAAAGAGATAAACAGGTTAGACAGATAAGGAACCTATTACAACACATACTTTTCAGACAAAAATGCAACTAAACAGGAGACTGCTCAGAAACTCCCAAATCTAGTAAGAGTACTGGTGAAATAGATTGGAAATAGGGCTGAAAAACAAGAAAAGAAAACCAGAGCATGCCAGTTTGGGGGGTTTATACTGTTTTGCTGCTTTCAGCAAACTTGTGGTAAACAAAAATTCTCTATCAGCACCTCTAAACAACTGTTTCAGTCACTGCAATTATTAAGAGGTAACTGAAGTTAATAATAAAGTGAACCAACCATCAGAATATCCTGTATGGGCTGGGGTGGGGGGTGGGGGGGGAGTTTTCCAGAAAAAACTCATTTACAAGTAATTTAAGTAATTTCAACATATCCAAATAATTTGGACCTTTTGAAGTCAGCTGCTTGGTTTTGAAAATTTCTGCTGTGCTAGAAGCCTAGCTTAGAACATTTTCTGGCAGGGAATTAAGATGGAATCAGAACTATTTTTCTCCAGGCAGTAACTGACCCGATTCCTTAATCGGGCTTCCTTTTTATTTCCAAAACCTAACAAAGCACCATGACCAAGAGATTTCTTTTGTTTATTTGTTCTTGAATAAGCTCTGTTTACTTTGTTTCAAATCCTTGTTGCGCATTGATAGAAATATGCATTTGTAAAAGTTAGGTTAGGATAAAGTAATGTTCTGTGAGTCTCAGTTCAGTGAGAACTACGCTAGGTGAGCTCCTCTATGTAACTCTTTCATACCTTCATCAAATTAATCTAAATACCTGGGAAAAAAGTTTTAAACAGTAAGCCTCATAAGGTATTTTTTACAGTGTTAACTCTTATAATATGTGGTACCCCAAAATACTTCACTGTATGCAATACTGAGGCCAGACTCATATTCAAAACTTCTGTATGTAGGAATCATGGACTTCTGCGAACTTTGAACTACACAAAACTTCAAGGTCACATCAGGTTCAATGAAGACAGTTGAGTAGCAGTCAGTTTGGTTATCCAAGCTGTCTTCATCTGTTGGTTGATACGTGCACATGCGCATTGCAAAGAAATTTAACGTCACCACAGTCTCATTTAAGCTGGTAACTTTTGATGCAATGGCTTATGCTACATCATGCATGCAAACCTCTGTTAAAGAACTAAAAGAAGGAAAATGTTTTAGACAGAAGTACAGTGGAACTATAGAAGAGAAGCTCCTTCTTTTGGTTTCAGGTATATCAGAGTCTGTATTTCCACGTCTGCCTTCCTAGGTGGTACCAAATGTGCTATATACAGATGGAAATGAACCATCTGGTTTAGTCAGCACTTGTACTCTTAGAATTGCTTCTCAAGTACAGTAAATGAGTATCTGGATGATTAAACAGGACATTAAGCACAGAAACTCATTTAGTTTAATTATGTCATTGAAACTGATTGAATATTAAAAATGTTGTTTCAGGTGCCAATGGTGAAAATAATACCTCCTGTTTCAGGGTGTTTATCTTTCACCAAATTTAGACTCACAAAACAAACTGTAGCTGCAATTCAAATGTTACCTTTTTTCAGTTATTCCTCTGTCAAACCCAAACTGTTTTCATTTCCAACAGATGCTTAAGGGAGAACAGTGGCAAGCAACATCCTGACTGTATTTGTCTAAATTCCAAAAGCCTACCTGGAGATAACTTACTGATGTCTTCAGGTGCAAAGATAAGAGGAAAATTTAAGGTCTGTTTGATGTTTTTGCAGGGGGTTGGTTTGTTGGGTTGTTTGGTTTTTTTCTTTAAACAAGTTTTATAAAAATGTAGGTCTAGGCTAAAATCCAACAGGAACTCAGTTTTTAAACCAGGTCAAATCCACCCTGAAAGACATGGTGGTTTCCAAGCTTTGGGGATTTGGACTACTAACAATTACCAGTGGGTACATCAGCTCCCACACCATTAGGATTAAACCTTGCACTGTATGTATGGAAGAAGATAGTTTTTTGCATGATAGAATCTCAAACCATCAACTCTGCTCCTGAGCAAATAGAGTTCAGCGATTTTCTAACACAGCATGAGTAAAAATTTGTAAGTATGGAACAAAGGTGTATACAGTGCTTGTTAAAACATCACATTAATTCTTCAACTTCTTTGTAATCATAATAGAGATTACATAGTAATAGAGAAAAATACAGAGTATAAACTTTATTTAATTCTGCAATAAAACCATAAAGACAAATTTGTCTCCTTATAGCAATGAAATTTGAGGTTTGGGAAAGCAAAACTAACTTGATTGCTTTCCCTTTCTCTTCCCACCATGCCCTTCAGGGCAATACTTTCATGTTTTTTCACAGCCACCACTGAAATCTATGGGTATTCAAAAAGATCTAATTCAATTTAGGAATATGTAAGAGTACACGAGTCAATGGAAACTTCATAATCAGAAAACCTCTAGAATTCAACAACAGGATATTTTAGTTGATAGAAGTCTGATATTTCATGATAGAAGTTTCTATAAGAAAATATTATCAAAACTATCTCTTTAAAATGCAAATTTTATGCTAGTTATGAATTTATATTTACAAAACAGTACAACTATCAGCTAAGAAAAAAGAAATAGAAAAAAAAAAGGACAAATATTTCAAGGACAACACTGGATTAAAAATTTTGTTAGGAATAGCAGCAGTGAGCTACCCTTCCTCAAAATATCACTGCAGGCCTCCCTGTTTACACACTGGAAAGCATCTCGAAGAGAATTCTTAAACTACAATGAAGTTAAGCCTAAATATCTGCACTACTAGGATAAATCATATTATTGTAAATCTAGCAAAAATAACAGTGATTAGTTTCATACATCACTCATGAAAGTCAGAACAGTTCCTTAAATTATGGTACATCAAGGAGTCAGAGGGACACCAAGAATTCAAAAGTGTCCCCACTATTCAGCATTTCTATATGTGAGCTGCCTGCAAATGCTGAGCTCTTCATTGTATTTTCTCTGCACAAATGCAGCCTTTGGAGTTTGCAGCTACTCCACTAATATTTATTAGTCTCTAATGAACTTGCACGAACACATTTTTCAGACATTCATAACTTGGAAAAACTTGGGGGTTTACAACATGAACAACAAAAGGTATACATTTGGCAGAGACACTGCAGCAAAACATTTAACAAATAAAAACCAGCATATTTTTAAAGAAACCAAGGGAAATTTTTTCCTAAAAAAGAAAAAGACATTTGTTTTGCTGTTTTATTCTCAGAAGCGATAGGAATTTTTTGTGTTGTGGTATTTGAAAAAAATAATTTTCAATACACAGTTTCAGGCGGAAAGATGCTAGAAACTTGCTAAATTTAAAATTAATTAACATGTTTTTTTGTAACATGAAGTCCGTGGCAATGGCAAGTCCACAAATAACATTAGCAATTTCTTCATCTTAAGTTAATGTAGCCACCTTTTGACTGAAATCTGATGGGTTTTTACCAGACCGCAATTCCATAATTTACATAATAAACATTCATAATCTCATAATCAGTGAACTAATTATCTGATTTTAAGTTTGGAAAGGATTTGCACTGTTAATTCATTAAAAATTTTCACATCCTTACTTGTTGCTACTTGTCTCTTCTGAGCAAAAGCATCTCCCAACAGTTGTTGCTTGGGAAACACCAGCTCAGTGAGGCAGGATGGGGGCAGGATTTCTGCAGGAATGCGTACTTACCTGCTGCATTGCAACATAAATATTCTATTTGGGATGACTCTTGGCTGACTGTACAACCAGACAGCAAAGAGAATCCTTTCCATGAATAAAAAGTTCAAACGTATTTGAAAATGACTGTTTCAGGTTATAACACATTGAGGATGATTATGAGATCAGCAGGCTGTTATTTTGTGATCACGTCCCAGCTGGAATCTATTGACAACCAACCTATTTAGAAACTATCTTAATTAGAATTTTAAAAATCATATTCTGTTTAACTGATTTACTGTATGGAGTTATATTATAAAATATAAATATTAAATATAACTTGAATTTACCACAGAAGTCAAGCCCACAATATTTTAGTATATCCATTTCCTTCTAAGCACATTGTTTCTTTTTCTATTGTATCTAGTATACACACAAAGAAAGTGTTTAAAGAGACTTCAAAAGGCTTTGAATTTAATGGTTAAATTAAAACTAGCATACAATGAATTGAAACAATTGTTATTTCCCTAAGTGATAGTTTCCTTTTCCTCTGAAAATGTTTCATTACTCTCTCACTTTATAAAATAAGTATGACGATCAGAAACAATTGCTTTCAGTCAAAAAACAATAGCATGTCCTTTGAATGACAAATAGACAAGGCCAGTGTCTGTGTTCAAATGATCAGTTGTATCTAGGTTACCAAAACCTGATGGTGTGGAAAAAGAAAACAAAACAAAACATGAACAAAGCAGTGCATAAAAGATAACTCAGCAAGAATTCAGGTACATTTACCTGACAGTAGCATTGGGTCTTTGTCAACAGATTTGCGGACTTGGTCTGACTCTCCAGTTAAAGAGCTTTCATCAATTTTAAGATCATTTCCTTGAATAAATATCCCATCGGCAGGTAGAAGATCACCTTTCAGCAAGAACATGGTAATGGAAAACCACAGTGGTTTAGTAAGATTGTTTTTATAATGTCATACTGATTTTTATTACAAAATCACAATTAACAACAATTGAAATGAAAGCAAAAGTGAAAGAACTACTATCACATCTGTCTATATTAGCCATAATATTGCAAACCTATAAGGAAGGGCCTTTGTATTGCAAATATTTTTTTTTGCCTAATGCTATCCCAGAACCAGAATGCATCACATTTAACACATGATGAACATCATAATCACTGAGATTTGGCAGGGGGAGTACTCTTCTTAACATGACATGAACGTTTCTCTATCAGACTTCATAGGAATTAACAGTGGCTAATAAACACTCAAGCTGCCCTTTCCCCTTCCCCTCTCAGGAAGCCCTTAGCTAAGTCCGGGAGAAACTTGATGCTTGATAGAACAGGCATTTTCCTGGAATTTGCCAGCTTCGTCAAACAGAGTACACAGAGTTTCTGCAAAAGTCTTCCCATTCACTGGAGCTTAGGGCTTTCCTTATGGCATATAGTTATAAGGCAACCACCTGCTAGAAGCATCTGATCTGGGGGACTTTCAGGATCCATAGCTCTGGAGCAGCCTACCAAGTCAGGTAAGCACAGAGGCACAATTCCCTTTCACAGAGCATGTAAAAATACTTCCTCTTATTCCTAACTGGACAGAAACCAAAAATTCCAAATAGTGTGATCCTCCATGAAAGAGAATTACCTTTGTATGAACAGTTCTTGTCCTTGTCAGTGAAAGGAAGTGAGGATTACAAAAATAAAATTAATTACCTAGTGCAATTTTATAGCAAGTATCTTTAAGTTCTCCTTTTGCTCTAACAGCCAAATTGTTACCTTACCATGGACAATAATGACATCACATAATTCTCTGTCTTTTAGATCACTTCCAGTGAAGTGAGTCTACTCTCCTAGAAAAGAAAAGGAGAATAAATAAAGCTCAGAAAAGTAGACATATAGTTGACAGAACTTACCATACTTCACCTGTGCAATATCACCAACTACTATCTCTGCCACTGGGATTTGGATAACCTGTCCACCTCGGACAACAGTAAATTTCTGTTCCTGCTCAATACGACTTTGAAGCCCACGGAACTGCTTCTCCTTGCTCCAGTCATTGAAGGCAGTGACAAGTACAACACAGATAACAGAGAGTAGGATGGCAGCACCTTCAATCCAGCCAGCTTCAGCCTCACCTTCATCTTCAGCTCCTCCTGTTGCAGTACCGCATCCTGCAAAGACAATGTAAGAATCATTCAGTCAAGTGAAGATGGGGTTTATCATGTTTATCACAAGAAGAAAAACTTGCTGTGAAATGACAACAAGGTTAAGGAATATAGCTGCTTTTTGAAGTACTGTCTGCTAAATGAAACTGGCAGAATAGAGAAAAAGTAGAAATAAAGATGTCTGAGGAAAAGAGAAGGAAAACAAATCAATCGAAATTGTAGATCTTTCAATTTTTCAACTGAACAAGCTATCCTTGGTAAACCCAAACTAAACAAACAGAAAAAGGCAGCACTAATTCTGTTATCAAAGAGAAGGGTTGATAGCTTCACCTGAGTCATCAAGCATTTCCAGAAATAAGGAGGACTTACTAAAAGTGACAAGAAGGACTAAAACAATGAGTAACATCAATCAATGCAAAGCAGTGGCATTAAATTAAAATTAAAGAGAACCAATTAAATTAAAACAGATTTAAGAAATACTTTTCAATACAATTTCTAAATATTCTCAACCAAATGCAATTATAAGCAACACTTGCTTATAAAAAATACTGAGATGAACTAAGTATATTAGTATTTAGATGTGACAATGAAATGTATTAGGGAACTCTGAGTAAAAATAATAGCCTAATATTAATTCATCATTATTCCTTACAGAGTAATATAGTGGCATGCTTATAGAACTATATTATTTTTGTCACAAGTAAAACAGTATTAAAAAAATACATTCTATGTATTAATTCTGAAGTGGTAATTCTGAATTGCTTTATACACATCTGCTAATTTTTTATTTCAAAGTAATATGCAATTAAAATTTAAATAGATTTCCCAGCTAGTATTCACAAAATAAAACTAATATAGCTCTCCTTCGTGATGAAATAAGGCCTAAAAAAAGATAGTTTATAATAGTGTAAGTACACATACTAGAATCACACAATTTGGAGATATCCCAACTGACAGGAGAGAAAAAAAAAAAAGAACTCACTGAACAACAGAGCCTCCTCTCCCGAGTGACTGAGGGGAGGGAGAAAAGAAATCTTTTAATTTTTCATGAAGAATAGAACTAGGTAGGCATTTGACATCACTTTTCCATCTCACCCAGGTACCAGGGAGTTTAGCAAATTAGCAAGTGTCTTGCTTCCATCTATGACTAAAGTTTAATTTTGGTATATTTGTCACCTGTCACTAGAGGGAATTAACAAGCAATTTGATTTCTATTTTTAAGTTACAAAGATTTCCCTGTAACACAAGCATCAAAATTCATTAACCAGCTGAGTAATTACTCTTGTATATGAACAATAACAAAATCACCAAAAGTCAAAGGAAGAAAGATGAGACTGAATGTCCACTAAGTGAACAGAAGAAAATTAAAATAAACAGAGTTCTTACCAATGTTCTCTGTAGTTTAAATTTAGATTTAACCTAATCGAAAGGCAAAGCACACTCCCCAGAGAAGGGGCTTTCCTAGCAGGGATGCCCTTAGACTGATGATCTGTGTGAACCTTTACCTGCAGCACAAGAACCTTGCTGAAGAAACCAAGAAAGAAATTAAGTAACCTTTTGTAAGTTCAGTACCTTAAGCTACTTAAAACCAGTCGCAAATGCAACTTACAAACCACATCTTCAGTTTCTTCCTTCAGCAGAACATTACTTTGGGGAAGGACTAATGAACTTTGCTCTGTTTAACCTTAATCGTCTTAATTGGTCTATGTTAGATTTTAGATTACTTTTCCAAATTAGTAGATTTACTTTTGCTTTGTTTGGATTAAGTGGTTTCCTAGTACAAGTAATTCTGTTTTGGCAAATATAAGACAAAAATTCACTATTCATTTTTCATTAGATATGATTTAGAATTAAGTATCATGAATATCCTATTCTTTTTAACAGCCTACCTCCTCTCCTATTTCTCACAAAAGAAACATGGTCTGGCCTAACCACAGTCAAAGACTTATTTTATTTCCTTTTTAGATGGTTGAAATTTAGCCAAGCTCATACGAAAGTACAGACAGGTGGTGTTTCCTACGGTGATGCCATCGTCCAGGTTAACTGACAACAGTAACATGCAGATTGACCCGTAGAGGAGGGCAGCTCAGCTCTTTGGTGGTTTTAGGCATTTCCACTGGGGTGATATTTATTTACTTTATTCTGTAGCATGCCTTCTTATGCTTTCACTGAAAATCTTTGACTTCTGCATATGGATTACTGGTAATTTACATCATGATATTTTCTACAAAATCAAGAATTAACATTATGTAATACTTAAATACAAGTTTTTAGTTTGAGCTGTAGCAGTATACCCCCAAAAATCACCCATTTGAAGGACAAGCTGTGCTTTGTCCTCCATTATAGGGATCCCATTATGGCTCTGGACATGTGTAAACTTTATGGTAATATTAGATGGGTAGAATATCCTCTTCTCTACAGCAGAAAGCTACCAGTTTTAAGAAAGCCATTGCTATTATTCCAAAGAACCAATAGGCCTCGTCACTGCCTCTGAGATGTGTCGGAGAAACAAAACAACAGCTAGTCAGTGCACTTGAACTCGGTGCTAACACACTGTACCTTGAATGGCGTGGAGAGTAACATTTCTGTGTCGTTTCAGGAATAAAACAAACCCCTTCACTCAGAAAAACAGGTTAAAAAATAAAAATATTCATTAACTTGAGTAATGAAATTAATTTTCTGTGTATATGTTCTCAGAACTGATTTCCATGTTAATATAAACAATAACATTCCTAGTATGTTCATATAACCAGAAAAAATAATCTAACATAGCATGTAAATAATACAAGATGTTATCATTAAGATGAAAGAAGTTGTGTTTACCTGTCTCATAGATTATGCACAAGCAAAGAACATAATTCACTCTTCATTTTACAGCTGAAAAAAATGTTTGTAAGAGTGAAAGAAAATCTGGAGAAAACAGACTGAACTTAGATCAAGCTTTTGCGAAGTGTCCCTAAATTTGACAAGCCTCCGCACTGAATAACAATTCACGATTTTAACTTTTAAAACCCTGAGAAAATTCTCCATAACCCAATGGCAACAACAAAAGTTCAAATGCTTTTACTTTATTTCCTGTTCACTCAATCAGACAATGCTAAATTCAGATGGAGGAAAGGTATTTGGAGGGGAGGAAGGAATTCTTGGGGTGACAGCCAGGAGTAGAGAAATTAACTGATAGACATGGTGAAAACCAGAAGTTAGTCTTTTAGATGGATGGAAGAAATGATGAATTGCTTTATGGATTTTAGAATCCTTATTAGTCAAGTTTCAATCTGGCTTCTGTAAAACTACAAGTGTTGCTTCTTACGGTAATCCATTGGTCCAGGTTATCTGGCAGACTAAGAGGTAAATCTACCCAGAGAGGTGGACAGGTGGCATGAAGCAGACAGCTCCCACTGTTTCTATTCAATATGATTCAAAATTAAAATAGTCAACTAGGATATGGGTGGCACAAATTCTTCTTTTTTTTTTTTTCCTCTCTCTCAAAGGATCAGAACTCAGGGCCACAATCTTAAAGACCACAAAAAGGTTGATACTACACAAATGGGAATCTTCCTGCCCTGCAGATCCCCAGCCTGCAGGCGGGCCAGCCATGTCCTCTCCTAAGCACCATGAACACGTGTGTTCCTGCCTCCTCTAGCTGATTCCCTCATTTAATCCCACGTGTCAGATGAATGGTGGTCCTAAGCTATCAGAAAAAAACAGTGCTTCATTATCAGTATGTTTCAGGTTAGGAGGAAGCAAAATTTCTGCTATGTAAGGAGTTTGAACATAAAGGACTAGATATCTCCAGGTTCAAGCAGCAGCTGAGCAAGTCTTTTGAATGTCTAAGATTTGCAGGTAGATACTTATAACAACACTTCAGAAATGAAATTGCACTCTCTGTGGATCTAGCCTAATATAACTAAACCCAGGCTCTTTAAATGATTAACCAAGCTGATCATCAGAATTTCCCAGAATTTTGTCTTTGCTTTTTACAGTTCCACAGAAATGAAATAGGATAAAAGTGCTAGATAAATTAATGCAAAATGTGCACATCATTCTCATTATAGGAATAAACTCTGGCAACTTTGAGGGAGTACATAACTATCTGGTTCTTACAACAGTAAGATTTCAGAATAGATTTTTTTGTTTAAACAGAGGTTTACAGAGAAGCAGGATTTAAAAATGCAACCTGCCCTTCAAGACATGACCTATCTGTCAGGAGACATTTTCTTGAACTATGTTGTGTTCTTGCTTCAAAACTATTTTGGAAGTAGTCACTTTTAATAGGAAAAAAAAAAAGAAAAAAAAAAAGAAAACTTGCATCTCCATTGGTATAAGTTTATAGAATTCTTTCTTATATACTTGAGGAAAAACAATTTTTTTTTCTTTTTCTTCTGCCATTATATCACACAGGATTTTCTAGAAATTCTAGAAATCCTTATGTTAATTTACAGGAAGAAACTGTATATATTCATTGGGGAAAAAAATCTCATACTTCTTAACAATACACCTAATACTATCTGTCGCCCTTATTGTAGCACGCAGAGTGACACAGTATTGACCTTACAGATAAGGGGAAAATAAGGAATATAAATAAGACACACAAATGATGTAATAATAACATGCCTAAGTAGCAAAATATAGTTTAAAGCATCTAATGTTTATTAAGAATGCTCATATAAGCTTTAAAAGATTGTGTTAAGGTCCAAGATTGCTGCTATGCTTTCACAAGATAGTACTTTGTTCCCAATGTTACCAAAAAATATGCCTGAGATTTTACTGGAAGGCACAGACTGAAAGCATCACAAAAGAATTTTTAATATCCATATGTGATTTGTGGTAAGGTTTTATTCCAAGACAGTGAATTGTGAAGTACTTATTTAAAATTATATTTAACATAGGTCCTATCTGTCAGAAAATTCAATTTTTAAAAAGTAAACAAGTTTTCAATATGAAGCTATTTTCTACCATATACTATGAACATATGCCATGTGTATGTCATTCCTCAAAGCCTCATCCTCATGAGACAGAAAATGCATACTCAGTTTGAAACTGAGATTATAAAGATTTGAATGCAAGTCAAGAATGTAAAGGGCTGTAACTCCTTTGGCATAGAAAAAGCAGATGAAGTTATAAAATGGATTAGCTTATTCCAAAGGAGTGCAGGTGCAGGGACTTACAGGTGAGCCGAACCCCCCACAGAGGAGTGGGAGGACATTGACAGTGCGGCCTCAAAGAACACTGAGAAATACAAAAGGGGACTAATATGATTGTGTCCTCCATAAAATACCTCAAAAGTACATTACCAAAAACTTGTGGAAAGAGAACAGAATTTTAAAGGCTTGAAATCTGACCAGAAATAGGTCAGCAAAGACTGTCGACAAAGTTTTCTGTTGAAGGGAGATGAAGGGAGATAGAGAGAACCCAAAGGTAAAGAGGATTCAGGAAAAAAAGAATGGGAAAGTAATTCAAACCAACACACGTAGTCAGTCCATCTGAAGTCGCAGCAACCTGGGTTTCTGTCTCATCAGAGATTGCGAGCAACCTGGGAGCAAGAGCTGTGGGCAACAAAACCTGCCCAAGAACCTGCAAAGCTGAGCAAACACCCAGGCACTCAGCCTGTGCTGGACCCTTTGATGCACTTACTTAATTGCCAGTAATTTCAAAATAAGCCTGAGAAGCCTACTCTGCATTAGCGGTATTTTAATTCTATATAAGGTTTTAGAAAGAAAATATAAGCAAGCAAGGCCTAGGATATTAAAAGGGAAGGGAACTGTATGATAGAAGAGACTTCAATACACTCGTGCCAAAAGGGGAAGGTGAGAGAGGAAGATACACAAGAGCAGGTTAAAGCATTTTGGAAAGACATTAAGCAAGAAACTTCACTGTAACTGGCAGGAGAGAATAATTTGGTTGATGTTATTAATCATCTCAATTTGGTAAAAGCCAGAAAGGGGGAAAGGAAAAAAAAAAAAGGAAAAGGCCGCAAATAGCCAGACAGCATCATCTGACAGATCACCAGGCTCATGTCCTGTTGGAAACTGGAATGCTTTTAAGGTCAGGGACACCATTTCAATGTGCATTTCTCATAATATCAACCAAATCTGGGCAAATACAGAAAGAAGCATATGAGCACTGTGCAGCTAAAAAGAATATCTGTTTAAGATTTCAAATAGTTATGAGGAGATTCTTAAAGTCACTTTGAATAGAATAACGATAATAATTACAAACCATACAGTCTTAAGCTGCAGCATGGTAATTTTTAAATCAGAAAAAGGATATTTTTAAAAATCTGTGAACATCTGTATTCCTAAGTCCCAACCTACAGCACATACCTCTCAGCTGCTCATTTCAACCTACACATTTCTATTTTTAAGCTGAGAATACCTTGTGGCATTTAAATTCCCCAGGAAAATCTCCTAACACCCCCAGAGGTAATTTTTTTAGTCAGTCAAACTGGTTTTGTCATCAGAAAGACAACAGTTCCCATGATAAAAACTTTTTATTTAATTGCTTTCTGTAAAGACATTTTTCCTTAGCTGCAACTACAGCGCTGATGTTATTAAAGCAAATTGAGCAGCTCTAAGTTACAGCTTTTTCATTAGTAGAGCTAGGCTCTTGTTACTGACACCGTAAGTGATGTTACTTATTTTATCAAACTTATTCAGTTGGGTAGGAAAAGGAACAATAACCAAAAATTATGCAATAAATATCATAAACTCCCCTCCTTAACAAGACTTTTTACGCTGTAACAGATACTGTAATATTTATTTTTACAAATTCCGTGTTGCAGCATACCATTTGCTACAAAATTAGTCCAAAGAGTGACTGCCAGTTACTGAAGTACCAATATTCCTTCCCCAAATCCTCTGTGTGATGATGCATCATCAGATGTCAAATGACTTCAGTAAGGGCACAGCACAAGGTGAGGCCACAGCCCGGCAAAGCTCAAAGTGTCACCGCAGAGCCATAGCTAACAGCAGAGGTGCAGAAATTACCAGAACTTCAAAAACCAAGTTTTCTGTCTTTCTTTTATATTCTCCAAGGACTTATTCAACTGTGAAAAACATTTTCTAGTTACTTGTAGTAAGTCAGACTGTGTGCTCCAGAAACACATTGGTTTCTGTGACGAGCCACACGGAAGGAATTTGCTAGCATGAGATATTTATTCTACACACATTTCAGGTTTAGGGTGCTTGTATGTTCACTAAAAGTGATTTTTGGATACTTATTTGAAAACAATATGAGAATTCCTTGCTTCGTGATACATCAGTGAGTTATATAAGGACTCCGGCAGGGAGGCGGGGAGGGAAGAAGAAAAAAAAAAAGATACTGTCCCTGCAGGTTAGTGATATAACGGTCGACTTTAGAGTTCAATATTAAATATTTACACATTTTTGACATATTCATGCAAGGAAACAAATCTGTAAGCCCTGGAAGCATATATATTCACGCATTCCTCAGCCTGATCACAAATATTTGTGAGCAATGTTAATTAAAATACTCACTCAACTTCAAGAGATGCAGTATGTTGAGCAAGATTCTTCTGACTGGCACCTCCAAGGAAATGCATTTTGTAAAGATCAGTCAAAAGGTTGGGGTCCTAACTCCACCGAAGGCTATGGAAGGGGACAGGACCATACAACTACTTCTACAACGTTCATATTCAGTTTTGTTTCTTTTTGTTGCCATAGAGAAAGTAGAGAAAGGCCGATATGGGAATTTTAATCACAAGTCCTGTTCTTAGGGATTGCAAGGGAAAACCTTGACATCCGATTGCTATAGTTTTCCTGTATATTGCTCAGAGCTAAAAATGTCTGGTAAATACAGCCACATATTCCAAAGGTAAAACACAGTTTTCAAATGTAAGAACCAGACCTTGAAAGTTGTTCTCTGTGTTTATTCGTGAGAGTTTAAGTGCAGTTACTCAACAATGCTTGCAAGGTCATGTCCTAGCTGAGTTTTTCTTACAGAATTAATACTTCTGGAGAATCTCTTCCTGGAAAATATGTGAGAAGTTTTTATATTTCATCCCAAAGTTCTAAATCTCATTACCTCATGTCCCCAGTTGAGAGTTAAGTCATGCTTGGCAATCTGAGAATCTATCTAATGAGCAATATCTAAAAGCAACCCAGTTTTGTCGATGATCTACACATCTCTGATGAAGGGAAGGTATCTATGGGACTTAATTTTTTGCAGTCCAACACAGATTTGTAGAAACCAGATGTAAGTCACTTTACATTATGAAACAATTATTTAATTTGCAGGTCCCATATGACACAATGTGCACATTTTGCACTTTACAAGTTCTTAATGTGTTGTTACTGAAGCCAGCTCAAGGCTTAAACTTATGTCATTCATCTATATCACTGACACCCAGCAATGAATTTGCTCCCTAAGCACATTTTGTGCTGGTGAACAGTATAGAACTGACAGTTTTGATACAGCTGAGCAAAACCAGAGTGAAACCATTCTTTGGACAAATGCTTGGCTCCCAAAACCTGATGTTCCACTTCATTCCAACTGTATTTTAGAAGTGATACGTCTGCTTTTTTCTGAGTCCATGATGCACATAGTATTATTTCCATACTTCCTTTGGAGTTATCTGTTCTTGGGCAGAGAGTGATACCTATATCAGCCTTTTCTTGCGGACTCTGAGAATCTGTGTATAAACCTACATTTTCTTTCTTGTTGCTTCTTACAGAGACACCACATGTATGGTATTTCCAGATTTCCACATTGCAATAAAAATATCAATTGACACAAAAAAACCCAAACCACTGTTGGGTGAGCAGAACCTCACTTGTTCTATCTCATTCAAAAGGCGATGGGTTCAAAGGAAATAGGGGTAAGAGAGAGAGTCAGAAAGACAGATAGACAGACTGCATACCCAGCCAGAAAAGTAGGAAGTTAAGAATCAAGAAGTTTGTAATAGGGAAGCTTCAGGAAAGACAATATCTACTAAATAAAATTTTAATGCAACCTTGTATAATCTAGAAGTAGGCCATTTGTAAGCATTTTAGCATATGGTAAAAACCAGGGTAGCATATTATAAAACAATCAATGCAATATATTTTCATCAAAACACTTACAAAAGAGCAATTACGTTCACTTAATTATCTTTTAAGTAAATACGTTTGCTGTGCAACCCAGTAAGAATTTACAAAACAAGTGTTTTCACACATCATCGAAAACACTTACCCCCATAATAATAAACAATCATAAACAGCTTCACAGGCGTTACTAAATGTATGAGATAGTAAAAACTTTTTCAAAAAAGACAAACTAATGAAATGAAATAATCAGCCTTCTCTTACCTTCTGTAAATAATTAATTATTTCGGGTTAATTGAGAGAAGTAAAGACTGTCAGTCAAAAACTAAGGCTCCCAATACAGGATAACATATTCCATAGAGCAAGAGCTTTGTCTACATCAGGAAGGCTGTGCTGAATAATCTAACAATGACCTTCTCTAGTAAAGATACAGACCAGAAACAGCTTGTGTATCTGTTAGCGTAATCTATAACTATTCCATAAATAAATATAAGCTGCTTATTATTATTTAACTGTTTCTATAGAGATATTGAGAAAATCTCAATCAAATATAAAAAATACTTACATTTGTCAAAACCAATTGTTTCTGATGTAATTTCTCATTTCAGTGCAAATATCAATGTCCACAATGACATTTCTGGTTACGGTTGAAGGCTTCTTTGTATTCATCCAGGACGTATAAAAATGGAGTTACAAAATTCTCCAAATTTAAGTCACTGTTCCAAGAATGCAGACCAAGTGTATATGGCCTTAACCGTAAACACTCTTGCTCAGTCATTCAGTTTAGGCTCTTTTCCCAGGGTTTTTCACGGAAAAAAGCTGAAAGACCTTGGTTCAGTTCCAATGCAGAATAGAAATATGTATCAATACTTTGCTGTGAAATTTTGTTTAGTGGCCAGCCTCAATACCTCCAGTTAGGGTTTCTAAGGATAACTCAACTGATTTGACCATATCAGAAAAGTGTTTAAGATGCAGATGTTGACTGCATCAACAACAGCGCAAACCAATTTACAGCAGTGAAGAACACATAGCACAAATAGGGGATTCCCTTTGGATGACATTATTTAAATGCCAGAACTATGACAAAACTGAATGTAAAACAGAAACTCAGTTTGAAAGATATATGTACTAAATTGAATTAACAACGTAGGAGACTATGATCCCAGAGAACTGCATGAGTTTTGAATCACTTAACTGGAACACTAATATAAATGGCACTGGCTGATTCAGAGTAAAATAAGGAGGGAAAGGAATGCCTTTTTTCATGATCATGTATTGTAAGACCGTACTTGGAACAGGCTATTGTGCCAATGTAAACAAAACTTTATGAATAAAACTGATAAGAAAAAATTAGAATTTCTGATAGCTTGATATTAGCAGTGAAGTGGCTGTCCATATGTTGACATTTATTCACTTGGATAAGTTTAATTAAGTTTGATTTAAAATTCTAACCTTGCTATTTAAAAACCCTGCATAGGGAACACTGCAGCTACTGGGGTAAAGTTGTCTTGGAAGAGCTTTATTAAACACAAATGGCACATTTAGCTCCTGAACACAGGGCTGAAGAAAAAAAAAAGTACCATCTCAAGAAAATATGGCATGTTTGGAGCTCCAACTATCCAGGCACTCAGTAGAAACACACTGGAAAGCTAAAGCTGCAGTTACTTAAGTGAGTTTCTAAAACCAGGAAGAATGTTCCCATTTCTCCCATAGCAATCCCTGATGATTTCCAGCACTTCCTAAATACAGGTGGATGGAGAGGAAGATTTGAACCCTTCCTCAGCTACCACTCCCAATGCAGATCACTGAAAGCACCAGGAAACACAGAAGCCCATGAAAATAAATAAATGCTTAACAGCAAACTGGCTATCATCAAGCCACCTGACTTTCAGTAGATCTAAGAAAAATATTTAACATTAACACAGAGCAACAAATATTTCACAAATATGTAATCAGATTGAGAGCTGTCTTTCTTACTTATGCTTCATCTACTAAATCCTTACAAACAAAGCCAATTCTCTTTTTGTCTGAAGGAGAATGATCAGAAGAGCAAATCATTGAAGAAGGTTTTTAGGGTGACATCCGCCCGAGTAATGGGTGCTTGTACTGTTCCATCGCTCTTTGACTGTGTTCTAATATAAACAAAATGTACTTGCTTCCAAAAATATCCCTTTATTCTTTTCCTTTTTTTTTTTGTGCTTTAAAACAAAATGTTTCAACCAAGATGATTTTAGAGAAAGACTGTATTTAACAGAAATGCTACCAAAAATTTGCAAGACAATATTGAAAAAAAGTTGGATTTGTCTGGAAATCTTGACAGACATTTCAACGGAGCTTCTAAAAAATCAAACCCGAGCACAGGATGAAGTTATGATTGCCAACTGATACATTTCACACATCTAGACCATTTAAAGAGTAATTGTCAACTTCTTCCAATCTACAAGCCCTGCAGAGAGAGGTTACGAAGAATAGGTTACTGATTTTAATAGGCCCCTTCAAAGTAATTCATGGATTCTCAGAGGTCCACAGACCACAGCTTGAAAGCCACTGATTAAGAAAATTTGCAACTGAGTAGCTTAAGCAAACTGACACAGCTAGGAAACTGCAAAACCAGAAAATTAAACCAATGCTCTTTTGAGCTTAGGCTGTGGCGATGTGCTCTAGAGCCAGTTCTTGAAACACCTCAGCCTCTTTTGACGCTGTTACTCCCTCACTCATCAGTCATATTCATGAGAACAAGAAAATCAGGTTGAAAAAGATATGAAAGATTTATAGACCTCAGCCACAAAACCAGCTCATAAACTGCAGTGTTTATGACTTTCATTAAATTTCTCATCTTCATTACTTTGTGCTATAAAGCTTTAAGAGGTGAAAAATCATGTCAGTAAAAGATTAAACATTATATCATAATGTCTTGCACCAGAAGGCATTAAAATTTTCTATCAACGCTAGCAAATAATGTGGCCCTATAAAAGTAGTTTTACAGTGCAAATTTATGTGCTAAGGAAACACATTTCTGAACCGTATTTTTCAGTTTAGTTTCATCCCAAAGGATGGGATGAAATCCCATCTGAATGCACATCCAGTTTGTGCACTCCCCAAAAGCACCCTGCAATGTGAAGCAAAGCATATTAACTGGGGACAAACAGGAGATGTAATTTCTGAAGCATACTCTGGATCCAAACTAAAATGTTAGTGTCGATACACCCAAAGCGAGCTAAAGCTGCGTGTAATTAGGGTAACCTCCATTTAGAACACACATGCCATATATTCTGCATATTAATTTTGGTTTCAACTCATCTAGTTTTTAAGATTCTTAAAGTTTATGCATACTTAACTGAAACAAGATGAGCAGCATATCCTACAGAGAAAAGGCAGAACTCCTTATGCAGTAACAGAAATAAATTGGAATCAGTTGTTTAAATTGTTACTTTTCTGATAGGTCCCAATTTCCCCAGGTCCCAGTTCAATACTTGATTACACATATGTGTGCACATACTTCATGCTGAGTTTTAGATATTTTGTCTCAAAGTCCTGTTTTACTGTTACAGGTTTCTCAAAAAAAAAAAAAAAAAAAAAAAAAGGCAGCAATACATCTGCCTTGTCATCACAGTTTTTGTGTTCAAAAAGGTATACCTGTTTTGTTTCAGTCATCTGTGCTTAAACATTTTTTGCAGATAATATTTTTTCATTCTAATTCAAACCCACCAACAGACATGAACCATAAGCACATGCAGACTTTGGGTTTTCACATAGTTTGTTTGAACTCATGCAGACTAGGTGGCAAGCAGCACCCTCCTTTGAAACTGTAAACCAATCCTATAACCTGATCCAAAAATACTTTCAATTAATAAATGTCACATAATAAACAGATTTTGCAAATTTTAAAACTATTTGAGATTTTAAAGCTGCTAAATTAGAACTGATTTTTTTAATTCACAATCGAATAAGAAAACACTCAGTATTCCTATATTTCACACTGGTTTATTTTATAAGCTATTAATGTTAACTTTTGACAATAAAGATGTTTTCAGAGCTTTGGGGGTTTTGTTGGTTTGCGGGAATTTTCTTTTGTTTTTTTTTAAACACCAGGTAAATAATTTTAAGATAATATTTTGGATCCCTTTGTCAAATTCAGTGCAATACTTGTATTCCTCTGTATAATTGACATGTTGTTCAAATTTCAAATTCCTACTGAAAAAGCTGGGAAAGTTCCCATAAATAGCTATACATTGGTCTTTATAATCAAGTTGTCTTCAAGCAGACAAAATATGGCTGGAAATATAGTATGACAAATTGGTCTTCACATGCATGTAAAAATATAACAAGGCGGTGATGTGTTTAAATTCTTGAAACGTTTAGGTTATACACCAGGAACAACTGTCTCACTGCACGGACACCGAGACAAATTATCTAGGAAAGACACAGAACCGCCATCACTGGAACCTTTTAAAAATAAGTATGATACCTTTCTGTCAAGAATGGCTTAAGTATTGTTGACAGTGCTTTTGAGTATGGGGACGGACTAAATGACCTCCAAGGTCCCCTCGAGTAGGTTTTCTCATATCCTGCCTTCTTGTTTGCCTTCGGATGCTGTCGCCAGGCTGTGGATTAACCAGGCCAGGGAGGAACAGAGACTGGAGTGCTCTCGGATTTATATACCCAGCACTTGTCTCAGCCCTGCGCTCCTGATACAGAGCGAGCTGGGGAGCTTAAAGCAAACACAACTGTGCTGCTCTGCGTAGGATGAAAACAAGGCCAGCGAGGCTCGTTCCCTCCGTTGCGGTCACAGTCCTCCTGACTCTCGCTGGGTGCAGGGGACGATGCTCGGACGACCCCCTGCCCCAGCTCCCCAGCGGTCCCCGGGCGCAGGCTGCGCAGCACCTCTGTACGAACCCAGAAAGCCAGCCAAACTGATGTAATCTCCCCAAATCCACAGAACCAGCCAGCCTGAAGCTGCAGAAATATGCCAGCACAGCCAGGTTTATTACTTTCCCGGCACGATCCTGCAGAGACGCCCCGGAGGAGGCTGCTGTGGCGCTGTCTGAGCTTTTGCGCTCTCCTCAGTAGGGTCCATCTTGAGCACGGGGCTACAAAACCCCAGAGAGGCTCTGCAGGTTCGCTTCACGTCCTGACGTGTTTGTCGGCTACAGCTGAACGCCGACAGCCAGGCTCCATCTGGCTCTATAAACAAGCCACCAAACCGTCCTTGCATCATGCTCTCCGTGACCCCATACCACCCAGGACTCTCACCGATTCATCTAGTATTAGAGCCCTAAACCTAAATTTGTCCCATCTTTTAAATCTTGAAAACAACATAAAAGCAAAATTGTTTCTGAAATTAAATAGCGTACCCAGGTAATGACAACTCACAAATGCACAATTTTCTCCTCATGAAAAGAGCCTGATACAAGTATTGGGAGACAGCATGATAATTTGCATGCATGACAGTTTGGACACATGTGATAATAGTCAGATACTCCAACCTGTTCTCTTCTCTGCTCCTGGGTATTTAGACCTTGCATTGAAGCACGATTTAGGGCAGGAATTAAAAAATCAAATACTTTCTTAAGCAACTAAATTTATTTAACAAAACAGATTGGGCTAATATCACTAGAAGCCATATGCTGCTTCACCTCATCCTAGTTTTGGGAGGAAGGAGGTTAAATGCTGGGGTTCTGGCAGAACAAGCTGTTTTTAACAGGGCAAACACTTCCGTTTCTCCTATTTTTTTCTCCTGTCTTCCAGGATGCCAACTGCTTCATCCCTTGTACTGACAGACGGTTTAGACTGGTTTAAAAAAATCCTTTGGGAATCTCATGGCTTAATTTTTATGAAGAACGATAAAAGTACTTGAGTGCGTGCAACAACACTCCTCAAAAGTTGTGTTTTGATAACTCTAAAATTAATCCATACTTGGAGATTAATCTATTTTATATAAAAATGCTATTTTTCTAATAGCTGCACTTCTATTGTCTCAGCTTCTCTTGCAAATTTTCCTCCTTGGACAGCACAATAAAAACCTCTAGTGAAGTGACAGCTGGATCAGTGTCATTTGTTCAGCAGCAAAGACGATAAAGGATTCCTCTTAGGACATATCAGCTTTTAAGGCTGCATGGCCCTTATAGCCTCTTATATACGACCTGTTTTTCCATTGATTTAGTATTCCTCAGTGCCTGAAGAACGTTATGTAACACGCTCTATATAGACTTACAAAATAATATACACACTTTAGGCTTTTATAGTCAAAACAAAGTCATTTGAAAGCACCCTGATACAAATGGGGGCGGGGGGGAATTCCAAATCTGTTCTAATTAAGGGCTAAAATGAAATTAAGTTTGAACTAAAACCCTCTGAAGAAGTACCTGGTTTGGTATAAGATTGTGTTTTACTAGACAAATGGTTGACAGCCCTGCAAAATTAAAACCAGTGCTTACAGCCTGCAAATAGTACAGATCAAGAACTCGGAAACGGCAGCTAGACTGCCCTGCCGTGCCAACGAGTGATTAGTTGACAGTGACAGTGAGGATTACAAGACAGTTCAGCTGTTCCCTTGACCTTTTGAGATATACAAGCGCTTTGAAGATGTCTGCTAATTATTCTTGTTTTCAGCATCTGCACAAAATTCTGAAAATATTTTAAGCAATTGTTCAGGGATGCTGGGTTGGTTTGTTTTTTCACTGACATAGTTCACAAAGCAGGGTGGAAGTTAAGATTCAAATCACTGCGAAGGATTAAAATGAATGAAATTTAACTCATTTTATTTTAAAAAGGCTTCACATTTTCTACAATACATTTTGCATTATGGAAAGGACTTAAAGAGATAATGGATTTTCAATGTACCAAAAATATTACTTGATGACATTTTTTAAATATAAAGTGCACACACATAGGTTGTGGAATCAGTTTTTCATCTTAATGTTGGCTTCATGACTGGGAGGGCTGGCAAAAGACTTACAGTTGTTTATTGCTATGTACTGCTATGATTTTAGGAGGTTTGTAAAATAACATTGATGTTGGCCTTACAAACTAGATTTTTATGCTGCCTCCATGTATGGATTTTTAATGCAATCTATGTTATCACATGTAAAACGCTTTTTAAAAAAAGCTTAAGATCTAAACCTGCCACAAAGAATAGAGAATTAACTTTGTTCAGCAGACTCATTTCTGACATTTCTGATTCTTTCACTCATTAATCAAATATATTAAGTGCATATTAATGAAACCCAGAGAGGCAGATTTTTAGAGACAGGGAGACATACGCAACACTTTCCTGTGGAAATCTTTGTGTCCAAGGATCTTGAATTGGCCCTGCAAGACTCTCAGTATGTAAAAGTCTGGCAAAGGACTTAAAAAATTACTGTGCTTCATTAACCATATGAGTCGCCCTACTGAATTAAAATGCTAAGGAAAATGTACGATGAAATCCTGGATGTGGACTGTATGGGTAAAGATGAGGTAAAAATTGATAAATGCTGCATTAAAATATTTAGTTTGTATACAATTACACTCATTGCATCTCACGAGGAAGTAAATGAACTGAATTCCTCAGAGGATGGCTCAAGATTTTCATGTGGTTATTTATCTGAGGTTACTTTTAATTGAGTTTAATTAAATTTGGTTGAAGTTCCTCAATAATTAGTGCTTTTACTTTATTTAACTTTTTCAAAACAACTGCTTATCCCCCAGGGTCATTTAAGCAAAGAGGGCACACGAGTATTTCTTGTTTACATGAAATCTTGAGCCATGCATCGATTTTCTAGTGCTCATTTCTAGTGTTTAGGCAATACAAATGATCAATATTAATAAAGATAAAAACAATAAAAACAATATGTTTACATTTGGCAGGAACTGATTGTACTCTACCGCAGAATTTAATAATGCCGAGCACCATTTCCAACACCAGATGAGATGGCAACGCTCCTGCAGAGCTAATCCTGCTATTCATTTGATATCCAATGTTTGCTTCCTGCCCAAATGACACCTGTGTGTTTCTCCTGCGCCAATATGTGTTTGCGTACACAAGAATCTATTTCAAGGTTTCCCCAGCAGGCATTTTGTATGTTTATACAATTTAAGAATAAGCTGATTTCATCAGAAAAATGTAAGATTTCTAGAATCCCCAGAGAAAAACAGATCAACCTACTAAGACATTACACTTCTTGGAAAGAGAATATAAGAAGTTTATGATCTGGGCAATAACTCCAGTAAAGAAAAACGTTTCTGTGAGAGTGGGGAGAAAATTGTTAAGAATTGGATACTGAAGGAGTGAGAGACTCCAAACATCAGCTACCTGAAAATACTAAAATTAATGTAGTTGCATCACAACTATTGGTAAAGAAACAGAAGGGAAGAAATCATAGATTAAAAACTGGGAAAAAGAGAAGACTTTTACCAAATCTAAGGTCAAGCTGTCCTGTCATGCATGTCACGCAGAAAGGGTCTTTTTCCTTCCTGTCCCACCTTGCCTGAATTACAGAGACTGCCCAGCTCTCCCTGTAAGCCCCAGCATTCGTCCTCCTGGGGAAGTTGGAAAGTGATGCACTGCTTTCCTTCCCAACAGAAAGGAAACACGTCTCTTGCATACCAATAAATAGAAGAAATTAACCTCTAAGAGTTGTCCACAAGGCAATACAGCTGTGAACCATTATTTCTTGTGATGGTGCCAAGGCTGGTTTGCGGTTTTGTTTGGTTGGGGTTTTTTTCCCCCTCTCCATTGTCCCTTAACATGCATCTTGCTAGACTGTGATGGTGACTGGGATCTGCTGATTCAGCACGGCAGGCTGAGATTTCTAGTTGCATCCTCCAATGGAGGGAAAATTTCTCTATATGCAGAGAAATGCGTACAAAAGCAGAAGACAAACCCTGCATGTGAATCTGAAGATAATAGTAAACTGGTATATGATTTTGGCTGATTTGCAAATATAGGCAATGGGGGGTAGGAATTACCCTTGGGTAAGATAGAAAAAAAAAACAAAACCAATTTATGGAAAAGGTTAAAAGCTGGATGAAAAACTTGAGCTGTTTATACATGCAAATACCGAACAATTAACAAAATTGTTAACATGACCTTAGAGCTATATTAGAAAGGTGGTATTTCTTATTTTCCCCTGGATACAGGGGAATGCTTGAATGTCTGCTGTATGCTATTAGGGTAAAATTCCCTTTAGTAGCTTAGATGTCATGTGAGAAGCAAGGAAACCACAAACTGATCTAAGGAAAGCTGAGAACTGGAACCACAAGACGATACTGCCCATAATAACAAAATTTGGAAATGTTTTGAAGGAGCAATGTCTTAATTACATGTTACTACAAGAATTTTTTTAATCCAAGAGGTTCCATAATACCTGTAATAAGTGCTGGGGAATTGGGACAGACAACGTATCTTTATAACATGACATTGTACTTGAGTCTAGCTGAAACCCAGCAGACAGCCTATTGCAACTGTTTTGCTCCAGCAGAACTTGCATCAGGGGTAGGGAACTTGCAAGGAGGAGGACTGGACTGACCGAAATCAACAGAAATACTTTTTTTTTAAAAATGTACACCAGTACAGACTACAAACTGGACAGAAATTCACGCTAGCTGGTATTAAATTCAGCACTTTCACTCCTAACTAAGAAAGAGAAGTTTGTTGCCAGCTGCTTTATATTCTTTTAAATATCTCTCTCTCCTTTTTAATATAATCTTTATATATATTCTTTATATACGTGGATGAAATTTTTACTTTTTTTCACTTCCTTCCACAGATACCTGCACTAATGGCTGGTCAAATCTTTCCCACTGTGACTTATCACTACAGACTTGCTCAATGTGATGAAATGTCAAGAGACATATTTTGAGTCATATCTTCATAGGCAGTAACCTGAGAGAAGATGAGAACAGCACAGTATTTCAGATCCCAAGCAATAGATCTGGACAAGGCAGGGGCTGAGTTGTTTGGGGTGGGGTTTTTTCCCCTCAGACTGATTTTTATGGAGTTTTTTTATCTAAACATCACATGGGCCTTTGCTTCTGTAGTGAAGACTTTTACAGCTATCTGGCGAATCCAGCATTGATGAGCATGTTGGCATTTGCATTTCCACGTCTGACTGTGACCTGCTGTCCATTCAATCCGTACACATGTATTTGTTCAGATTCACATACAAGGAGCACAAGATTTGCTAGTTATGCACAGAACAGTTGTACCATGAGTACAAGTGAGTACTACCTCAACAGGGAGGCTTAGCACAGAAACAAGATAAGCAACCATCCTCATGGGAGCTGTGGATCAGCTGTATCTTCTCTCCAACTATACGGATACCCTTGCTGATTTAAATCTCCAACTTAAGTCCTCGTTGACCAAGCAATGTGGCACATCATAGGAATGATAAGGAAACAACTGAGTGGTGAACCCCAGGAAACACAGTCTCTTGTAAGGAAACTAAGTCACGAGAGGTCAGCAGGCACCCCAGCCACAGCCCTGAGCAGCAGCAGCAGCACTTTACCACCAACACCAGCATAATGCAAGTAGCTTGGGAAGACCAAGTTTCAGGGGACCGTGCCCTGTTTCTGTATTTTTTCCTGTTCATTAACTTGTTGCATGAGTAAGGGGAAGGCTAACCCAGCCAAACCTCCGCTGAGCAGTATTAAGCAATGTAATCAATTATTTCACTTTGTCTTCAATCTAGAGTTTTGCCTTGGGAATTTTAACAGAAGCTACCTCAACCAAGACGACTTTTCCTTTCCAACCCCGCCAAAGCTGCAAAGAACCGTACACTTGAAAACAGACATCATGCCTGCAGCTTCACATTGAACTGTGGGATGTTAAAACCTCTTACCTCAGGCTACTTTGTTCCCCCTTTGTAATCCACATAAGGAAATAGAATTCGAGGAAGAAAAGTAAAAAGGTTTGTTACATTCATGTAAACAGTAAATGATTGTCAGGTGTTGACATTAGTGGTTTTTGCAACTGGGTAGTAAGAACCACATGTGATATCAGGCCTGAAGAGTAACAAGGGAGAAGATTCAAGAAGGCTCAGAAATTGCTAGTGAAGGTGTCAGCAGAAGACTCTGAAAATTTTTAACCAGTTCAACAAGGGTATAGATGGGGGATGCACCCAACCTGGGCAATGCTGCTGATTTGCTCTGAATTGCAGGGCAGACTGTATGAAGATGGCTTCAGAAAGGGACAGAAGAATTGCAATTAAGTCATTCCTGCAAGAAGAACTGACTGTTTCAGCAGAGATCTAAGGAGAAAGAGTCAAAAAAAAAAAAAATTCCAAACCAAGCCAGGTGGGGGATTCCTGGAGATCTACAGCCAAAATGAGACAGAGATCTGGGAGCAACTGAGAGAAGCACTGCCATTTCTCACTCCCTTGGTGGGTTTCTGACTGAGTCTAAGCTCTCTTTCCCAAAGGATGTTTCATTTCCTCAAGCAATGTAATGGTTTGAGACCACAGTCCAGGTACTTGATCTCATGAAGCAGCTCTTTCTATTCATATACTCTCTTTAAAAACAGGACACTTGAGATTTCTTTACAAACTGCATACAAAAATGATTTCACCATACAGAGATAGACAAAGATAAATATTTCACATTTAGCCCTGGTCTAACTCTAATCTACGTAACAACAACAAAAAAAAAGCCAGGATCCCATAAATTCGTTAAATCCTCTTTACATATCACAGGCTCACTATTCTGTTTGCTCAGGGAACAGATCCTGTAATCTATTAACCCAGGACACAGAAGGATTTTGTTCTGAGAAACAAGGTATTTTTAACTTGCCTAAGTCACACCCGTATGTGATCATCCCTGTAGTAAAGACTACATCTGCACCGGGGATTTTCTCTCAAAATACATTTGCTAAAATGCAGCAGCAGTTTTGCACTTTTCTGAAAGAGTGGAAGAATGATTCTGTGTGGATCAGTAATGAGAGCAGTAATTGCCACAGGGCTGACAATAATTTATGCAGAAGTTCTCAATTGCTCCTAATGGCCTGTCAGATGGTGAAAGGGAATGCAAAGCAGATCATAAAAACAACTCTAGCATAGCTTTTGAGAACAAAATTCTTGAAACTTCCACTCTTGCTAAGAAATATGAAAAAACAGAAACCGAAGTGGCTTCTGGAGAAGCAATAAAAGTATGCTATTATCTAGTAATTCCTGTAGACTAGATTTTGTGACTGCAGCAGAAAATGAAATCGTGTTTTCCAAGATTCACCCATATCTTAAATGAAGAATTGTAGTAGAACAAAAACTTCATGTCCTGCCAACAATAGGTTACTACTTCTTCCAGTTCAGATTGGTTGAGAAATGTCACTACTGATACTTCAAAACCGCAGAAATACCAACTGTTTCCAGTAGCGTAAACCAAATGCAACTCAGTAGACAATAATCTACTTACTTTTCTCAAGATAAACCACGACACTGCGTTACAGATGTTTGGAAATGCAATTATGCTACAGTCAAAGGACTAAAATTTGGCAAGGTATGTATCAACATTCATAGCTTAAAATGGGAAATACTAGCCAATCTAGAAACACACATAGAAAATGAACTTTTGAGCTTGTAACTGCCTACACAGCAAGATGCACTAACATACATACATTAGGCTATACCCTTAGGCAAAGTTCCTGAGGCAATTCATGCACTCTAGTATTTTTTAGATGTGTGGATTTTATCATGCATTCTTCCTTCAAAAGTCTCAGGAGGAAAATATCTTGCACTTAAACTGCAGAAAACAGTTAAATGCTAACTCTGTCACACCATCAAAAATTATAGTAGATTTCAAGTGTCCAAAAAGAAAGAGTTATATCAACTCTAAAAAAATAAAGATGAGTTCAACTTATTATATTAATTAATAAGGTCATTGGTAGATAAAAGTTTAGGATATGTGAAAGGCAGATATAAATATGTTAGATATAAAGGCAGTGTATACGTACACTCGATTAAAAAAATCTGCAAGGTGGTGTTTTACTGACACTGTGTCTTGAAGTCTCTTATTTTCATGTTATTATCCCTTATTCCTACAAAGAAAGGCTGTCACTTTTAGATGGTCACAACTTTTCAGGTTAGTCCTAAGTAATAAGCAAATGAAATATTGCAAGACAGTATTGTGTCAATCAAAAATGTTGAAAGAAAACAACTGGCCAGTTTTAAACATTCTGTAAAATTTTACTTGCATTATTCCTTTCTTATTTGAGCTTTCATGTAAAGTTACTGTTTTCAAAAAAATGCTGAATATCAAAATGTCCAGCGGGAAATTCAGTTCTTCCCTCCGCTCTTACACTCCCTCCCCATCGCTGCAAGGTACGTGGCTGAGGGAAGAGGCATCACCAGGGAGCCTGGATGTCTGGGTTTACTGTGCGATACGAGTCAGCACAGCACAAGCACTCCTTATGACTGGGTAATAGCCACAAGGCTCCACTCCCAATAAAAACTGAAGAGGCTAAATCAAATCACAGCCTTGCTTTCCACTGGCTTTTTCAGATGCTCTTCCACCCCCTTCGTAGCTGCTAATGAACTTGCACTACACCACTGTCATCTCTTATTCAGGTCTCTTTGTGTATTTGACTATAATAGAAAATAACAGATAGCCAGCTCTCATTGTAGACTCCAGCCTGTCCAAACCCTTCTCTAATATTTCCCAAGACATATCATCTTTTATGGCTTCAGCTACAACTCCCTGGCCAGACTTCTCATTCAAGTTGCTCCTGAAGACAGACCAAGGTCTTTCTGAGCAAAGGGGAAAAAAAAGCATTTGGCTAATGCTAATGCTTCTGCCATTGACAAAATCACTTCCGTGGAAATATCCACTTTCACATAGTTCTGCCTCCAACAGAAAGGCTCATGCTCTGTTCACCATCCTGTCCTTGTCACAGATCTCAAAGACATCGAAAAAGCATAAGATGATCAAAGGCACTTTTAGCCATGACCAAAGAATCAGCACAAATCTGTGCAACGTGAGGCCAATTTACAGTACAAGCTTCACTGTGATAAGAAAAATACAGTTCACTACATATGCCACGGACCTGCGTGGAAATTGGCTGTTCTTTATCATCTCCGCTTGCCATCCCACTTACCAACAGTGTCTCACACCTGCCTGCTCATAAAGGTTTTGCCTTTTCTCTTTTTTTTTCTTTAAGTCTTTTACATTGTGATAGTATTGAATTTATGTTTACAATTGTTTTTAGACTCTGAAAGATCCGTGTGGATGATAGTAAGTTGATGAGTTCAGATAATTAGCAGTGATGATCAGGCAAATCAGTGTGGGAAGGAGAACAGTCTTGTTGACTCATTTTCAAAATGAAAGTGCATTTCATTTTGAAAAACAGAAGAGAAAAATTAGAACTCAAAAGAGGAGGCTGTCACATACTATAAACCAACCACGCAGCAAAAAGTAGTGTCCTGTTACACAAAGGAGACTTTTTGTTGAGCTGTAGACAAACCTGACTGTCATAAGCTTTATATTTCACATTGTCATCAACCAGCAAAATCAAATACCAACAACTTTTAGGGACAGAAATAAAAAAAAAAGAAAAAAAATAGTTAAGAATGCATCATCTAGGAAGAGAAATTCTTTCCAGCAAAGCTGACCATTAGCTAGCCAACCCACAGACCAAGCCTCAGCGGCTGTGAGCGGGCACCGCAGCCCCTCCACACCGCTTCCATGAAGAGATCTAGGGGAGATCTGAGCACCAGGGACTGGCACTGCCTCTCACCAGCTCCCCACGAGGGCATCACCCAGGGGGCTGGACGGTACACCTGCTAAGTTCATCCAGAAACTGTCTGAGAAACTTTTAAAGTAGGCCGTGGAGGAGTTGGGCAAGTTCAAGAGTAGACAGTTAGCAAGAAATGCCAGCTCCGCTTCCTCACATTGGGCTGTGTTTTCAGAAGAAAATACATTCTTTTCAAGGAAAAACATAGAACTTGCAAATAAACGGACATTTCAATGAAAAATTTTCATTCTGGGAAAAGGAAAATACCAGTTTTCATGCTTCCCAAAGGCAAATTTGCCACTTATCCCAGCCACTGGGTAGGGATTCCCTATTACATCCCATAGGCAATGTTACCCTCTCACCTCAAGAAAATGAGGTCAGGCATAATGCAGACTGCTGCGGGGACATTACATATTATATGATATTTTTTTCCATATTCTCTGTTACAACAGCAATGCACAGATGGACCAATCTAAAGCAATGTGTAATGAATATGAGATTTAGACAGGAAAGCAGACATTTCACAAGACAGCATGCAAGTTGCTGCCCTTTCAAAGAACTACACTCTCCTCAGATAGGCCCACTTTTGGTCTGAATCCAGGTTCACGTTCAACTGAAGAAAGAGTTTAAATTGTTCAATAAATTGGCTTAAATTTAGGCAAACCAGCATATTTTGTTTCTTCATAAAAAGTTCACTTGAATTTTACTCAACATTAGTCTACATATAGTATTATTTTATAATTGGTTACCGAAGATTATGCAAAACCATCAATCAATTTCAAGTATGACTACACCCTACTTCACCAATGGCAAAATCAAGCTCAATACGTCAGTTTTTCAATGTTCAGGACTCTTTAAAAAGAACATCTACCAATAAACTATAGGTATTCTTGGCAGCAGTTTATAATATATGAATTTTAAAATGAAAGAGAATCTCCCACATTTATACAACGGCTCAAAGACAGACTTCAAAAAAATGTAAAAGACCTTTACAATGTGTTCAAAAAGTTGGACTAAAAGATATTCACTAACTTGATTTATTCTCCCTCTGTAAAACATGGCAAAACCTTCCAGGAGAACAATTCTAAAAACATAGGGAAAACAGTGACCATTGAATAAAATACTGTGCTGTGGGAAAACACAAACACTTTTTCCCAGGCTGTGCTGCTGAGCTTTTCAGACTATCTCAGAATGACAGATGTGTCATACCTTCCCATGGGAAAAGAAACATTTTAAATGCAGTACCAAAATAATAAGAATTTAAAAAAAAAATTAAAGAAAAAAATGCCTGATGACACATCTCCCCTCTTCCTAAAAGCTATAACAATCCTATTTTCAAAATTCCTTTCCCACCAAATAAATTAAAAAATAAGAGAGTAGTCTGCACATTTATGCCTAAGAAAAAAGTTTGCAGAACTAAATTCTAATTTTGTAAAGCATCATTCATGGTTTACAATGTCCCCAAGGTATTCTACTATGTCCAGTTATATGAGGTAATAACAATAAATAATGTTTTCTTCAGTTAAAAAAACAAATTACTCCTTTATCTTTTCATGCCTAAATCAGACACCTGCTGAATCAAGTCACATATTCAAAATTCAGTGAGAAATCAACACAAGATCCTGATTATATATAAAGGATTACAGAATCATAAATATGACACAAGAGCTATGCATAGCTACGTGCTTATTCTGCTTGTGAATGGAAAAGGAAGAAGGAAGGGTCGTCAAGGAAAGTAGCCAAAGGAAACTGAAGCGAATGTAAAAAGCATTGCAAGGCTATATTTAGAGGAAGACATTCTTCATACATTTGCCAAGCTGTTCACGTCATTTCACACAGCATGTTTTATCCAGCTTTATAAGTCTATGAGAGAGCAAGGGGAAAAAAAAAAAAAAATCTGGATCAGTTGCCAGAAATGGAAATCTTTCATTTATGTAGAGGAATGAATATTTTCAGCATGGGAATTCAAGAGTGCTTTCCAAAGGGGGGGGGAGGGGGGGAGGCAGGCAGGGTGTTAAAACTTTCTACAGCTATCACAGAAGGATTCTGCAGTATATAGTTTATAAGTAACATGACTTAGCCTCTAATACTCCCTTTTCAGCCAGGCACACCAGCCTCAGCTGTATCACTAAAAATACTGAAATGAGTGAATTTCACTAAGTTCAAGTCTTCAGTTGATATAAACTAGCTGAAGACTTGTCCATGTTCGTGTAGATAGGATATATCTGTTATATAAGCAATTACATATTTCTCCTCTATAATGTGGTAAACAACCATCTATGTGGTAAACAAACACCTAACAAGCTCAAAGGTGAAAAGAGAAACAAAAATACTCCAGTTTTAGAAGAATATTGTGATTTTTCTTTAACTCATTTAGCACATGTCACAAGGTTCAGCTACTTGCATAACGAAATGTCAAGCATACAAAAAATGTCAGTACCAGATGTAATGGTAATAGGAACAACCCACATGGAAATTTCCTGTTAGTGACCTTCTGGAGGGTGGGGCTGGAATTAATTTGAGATATAGGACCGGTTTTACTTAAACTTATACGAATGACTTCTATAAAAGTTTTTACCTTCGTTCCCTTCTCCAGGTGGCTGATAAAACGAAAGCCCCAAAGATATGATGGCTGCAATTTCCAAGATTATAAGAGTCACATCCTGCAATGCTTCCCAGACTAGCTGTAAGAATGTTTTTGGCTTCTTTGGAGGTATAAAATTTTTTCCAAAAATAAGCTTTCTTTTTTCTAGGTCTGCAGCAGTGCCAGCTAATCCTGTAAATAAAATAAAATAAAATAAATTAAAATTGCAGTAAAATAGAAAATGCCCACTTATATCTGCATTCCTACAGATTATTTCTCCAAGAACAACTACAAGCTGTACCACCTATGGCATATTAACAAATAGGCAGATATTCCACTTAAATTTTGCTTTTGCAAGATGATTTGTCCTTACATTCTGAACAGAATGGTTATGGACTCAATTTAGTACCAATTCCTGCCAGTTTTAATCATGAAAAAGCCTTTGAATTAGTAGGTTTATTTTAATAAGACCTATGTATATACATACATACATACAAGCAATGACTTCTGAAAATAGATCATAAAGCACACATAAATTATATTTGGAATTAAATTGGAATAGCTGTTGGCAGCTTTGGCAACATCATAGGAGCAGCATACAGATCTTTGTTCTGACCTCAGGTCGATGACCTCAAACTATAAATCAATAAAGCATGTCTTGTTCTACTTCAGAGCAACCTCTCTTGCTGCATACGTACTGACACACAATCACTGGAATGAACTGCATGAAATTTTTGTTAAGTGAAAAAAGACAGCCAAAGCGACAGGTTATAAATGCAAAGAAAGTAAAAAGGAAATTATATACTTCCTTAAATCCATATGAAAATGCATGTATTTTGCACGATACTTCAACTTAAGACCATTTAAATTTAAGGATACAGTGTAAGAATGTGTTGGTTGCGTTGAACAACCCACTTCTGTGCTTTTTTCCCTATTTTTTACTTATCTTAAAGTATGCACATCTAGTGCCTTTTCAGGAAAAAAAAAAGGGCGGGGGGGACTTGCAAGAGTTCAAGTAGAATAACTGTGCCCATATACTGCTCTCAGCAGCATAAAGAACTGCAATAAGTGGTTACTTATATCTGCCAAATAATATTCGATATCAGTTGGAACATATACAAAACTGTAGGTTTTGAATGTGATCAGCAACAGTAAAGTTATTCATGCTTATTCACCCTAACATGACACAATGAAGATACTTAAATTGAGAGTTGACCTCGGAGGAATATAAAGGTGCCTGCAAGAGAGCAAGAGGAAACGATTAATCCCACGCTGCAAGGATTCCTCTCCTCACGCACTTTAGGGTAGGTCCTCACCTCCCCCCAAAGCATATCAACACCGATGGGGTACTTCAGGAATGGAAAGCCCCATTAATAGCACCTTCAAGATGTCAAGCAAAACAAATCGGGATCCTCACGTGCTAACGGTACTCAGCTTTATGCCTCGCTCTTTCAGGACTGGTGCAACTGTTCTCAGCAGCATGTGCCAGTAAGTCCCCTCTCGGATGAAAGCACCAGGCCCAAGCGTAATTTCCTCAAGACGAAAGCGATGCTGCTCTGAACATATCAATCTTGCCACAGTACAGGCAAAGATGTTGACTCACCTTTCACTTAAGGTATATAATTACAGCTGTTGTGTAGCTTCTGGCTCTTGGTTAACTCATCAAATTTTCATCTCACCTTCAGCTTCTAAGAAATACTATCCTTCTCTCCCAGATAAAGGCATGCTGTAGTTATTACCTCACTTAATTTAATTTTCAGTACCTAGTGCTTAGAGACACTGTAACAGACAGGTTCCAGCTATTACAAAGTGTGTCTATGTTATTCTCCGTGATACAAACAGTAACGTGTCAAACCTCTCTGCTCCTCCATGAGCTCCCACTCAGCTTCCAACGTAGGGTAAACACTTTCCCCTATGAAATCGGAATTGCGGGCTATGAGCCATTTGGAGAGTTGCCCTTTTGTGAGCCAACGCAGACCACAGAAGTTAGGACAACACACGTGAGAGCCCAGGGGAGTCACCCAACACTGATGGGATCTGGCGTCGGGACACACCTTTAGCAGAGGCCAAACGCACGCAGTTTGATTAGCTTTCAGAGGGCTGCAAAGCCCTTCAGTACAAGGAAGAATTTTCACTAAAAATGGCATGCACAATTTGCACTAGGCCACCAAAACACAACCTACCGCAAATATAGCGGTGACTTCATACATAAAGGGGAAAGTACATGGACAGCATTGATAGTGGAAGGGATCTGGGACAGAAATGTTCATTTAATACACCTGCAAGCAGCAATACAAAACTCTGAAACAGAAAAAACTCAAAAGCACGTTGGAAAGTGGAAGGAAGACATGTCTGAAAAATGCCATTTTTCCAATACAGAACGTATGTGCGCAGTAGTGGGCCAGCTCCAGCATGTAGATAGATGACTGGATACTCAACAGCATGAAAGGGATGGCTGAAATAGTACAGGAAATAGCTGCAGTATTTTTCAACAATCCTAATTATATTTACCTAGACATGACGACTTCACAACTTTGAAATTATGCTATATACTTTACTGTCAGGAGGCCATAAAAAGTATACATATCCTGTCCTATGTTACTGATCATAACACACATATAAATACACATACATACTGAGAAGCCCCCAAAGCAAAAGAGAAAAATTGGGACTCAAAGAGCTGCTTTTTCTCCAAGACAAAAATTGTTCGTTTAGACACCACAGAAATATAGACACCATAGAAATTTAGACACCATAAGGTTGAGGACTAGACTGAGCTTAAAGTATCTATGGTCACCATTACCTCCAAGACTATAGTCTAAGTAACCTACATTGGAATTTAGACATAAATTTTATTTAACTGTACTCTTTAATTTTTAATGATAAATATTATCTTCCTTAAGACCCATAAATAGACAAGGGTAAATCATGTGTGTGATTTTATTCTTTTCTGTAATTCTATGTCTTGGTGAAATTACTCACCAAGTCAGTCTCACCTAAAAAAAAGAGCATATTCATCTTTAAATATGAAATTTATTTTCTTGTAAATCATTTAGAAATACTGGAAAATGAAATTCAATGTTTAATTCAAACCAAAAGGTTTCCCTTCTCCTGAAATCTGGCCATCACTCAGAAAAACCCATTCAGCAAAATTTTAGGGTTTTTTTTCTCCCACTGAATGCCAGAAACTAACAAACTCCTATATTGAGAGAGAGAGAGAGAAAGGAAAGGAGAGAATGAAGAATTCTACAGACCAATTGATGAAATCACATCATAACAGTCCTAAGCATTACTGTAGAGATAAGGTCAGAAAAGGACAATAAAATACATAGAGAAGCCAAAGTTGTACAAAGAGATACAGCTAAGGGACATGTGATTGAGAATCTGAGGCAATGTAAGATGTTTATTTTGCAAAAGCTTCCATAAATTCTCCATGCTATTGCCAGCAGAAGGTATAATGACGGTACTTCTTATCTTTTCCAAATAATCTGCTTTATTCAGAAACATTATTTTAAATAGTCCTAAAGGTGTTTTGAGCAAGCCTAACTTAGTCGCTTGAAGAGGATTAGAGGTCACACACACTTTCTGTCACACTGGCAGGTCTGCGGGATGCTGCTTCCCAGCTAGTGCGCACTGACAGGCAGTACAGATGGTAAAAATGTCAATTAGCACAGCAAGATCTGGAAGTGGACATCTGTCCTCACCAGTACTTTTAACCAGGAGACGGCTTTCCTGCTGCTAGGTTTTTCTTCATATTACACATACTGACTTAATTACTGTTCCTGAATATTTTTTTTCATTTCTCGCTTCTCCCTTAAGTATTGAGTCCTGTGACAATAATGAAAGAGCATTGCAAATGAAAGTAATTTGAAATATCATTTCTATATGAAGATATGAAACAACTAAGGAAGTGAAAAAGAACAAGCGGAGACAAAAAAAAAATTAATGGAAATACCAGTTCAATATGACCTCAGACTTCATATGTTACTGGCAAAAGAAGCAGCCGTCCGTCTTATATTCTGTGTGACAATAAGCCACAGACTGGCTGGTTTTATGTTCATTTGTCCACACAAGTATGAATATTTTACCTTTTTTAAGTGCTTTTCTATGTCAAAGCTGTGCAATACTTCTTTTCTTGACCCAAGTGTTTTAGAATGATTATGCAGATTTGGGTTAAATTTATATACAAATAGTATACACAGGTTTAGGAAATATTGCAAAAATTCATTACTCATGCTTGAATAATTTCTTAAGGTTTCAGTTTCCAAAAAGTTTGCCCAAAATTTGTTTGAAATCTGTGGGAGAATGAAAGTGATTGCATAGAAAAAATGTTCTACAATGTTGTGCAGTACATTAAATGCATTTCTGATTTCATCCAGCATTGTTGCTTTTCTGGAGGGGAAAAAAGATTAAAAAACTGGAGAAATGCCACTTAATGAATTTTCTCTGTTCCTTATCTACATCTGTCAGTTACTGCATGCTGAATATAAAAACATCATTTCAATTAGTGCTTCCTGGAAACTTGTATTTCTCTGACAGTCATCTCCACTGCAACCAAATGGAGCATGACAAAAAGAGAATGATTTTGATGCTGCAAAAATAGCAAAAGCACATCACTACTAAAGCAACAATTAAAAAAACCCATAAAACTTTTAAGAGAATGTTTTACATCTGCTTAAATTATGAGATGAAGAATGGAGAATTTACATTTGCACTGATTGTGCAAATAAACCATTCATTACTTACTAACTTCCTTCTGTACATTTTCTGACACATCCAGAAAAGTAGATAAAAATTTCAAATAGCAAAAACTGTAAACAATGTAATTTAAAAATCACAGCATGTGTAACTTCAAATGCAAAAAAATTGTTCAGCAAGGAAAGTAAAGGCTTTACAACGATACTGAACTGCTATTGAAATTAACGCATAGAGGTAAAGCAACTATTTTGGTTAGTGAACTCTTAGTGACGATTAGATACAACATGCATGAATTCTTCCTACAAGAACACAAACCTATATTTTAGCTCATGAGCTCCTATCACTCTAGTCTCAATCTCTCTTCTCAAATGATAAGCATTCCTAGCACCACATTACCTAGGTCTTCACAGAAACTAAAAAGTAAAACACCACAGTCTCACCATGACAATTATTTCATTTTCCTTGCCTTATTTCACCAATTCCATTTATTTCACATTTAACTATGAAACAATGCCTGCCATTACTACTGCTACAGAACACTTTTGTATAACTTGCCCAGGTGCACCACGTTCTACAGCTCTTGCATAGGTTCTCAGAACTTCATCATGTGAATTAGAAATATTAGCCCAGTTACTGCTGTTGTAACATAGAAAATTCAAACACACAACCTCATTCAATGTTTAGCGGGATTGTGCACTCTGGCTTTGGAAGCAAATTTCTGTGCACTATTCCGCTCTTCCCTCTTGAAAAAGCTAGAGTGACAGAAGGCCTTTTTTTCTTCCACTTCTTCCACTTTGATCTAAGAAGTAGTATCTATCTAGTGACTGAAAGAGATGAAAAAGTCAAATTTTCAATTCAAATGAATGGCGAGTAACTGACAGATTTAGTTTCCAAGGTCTGCTTTAAGAAACTGCCTACCTAAGAAATTGGGGAAGGCAAGGAGACATACACAGTAAACTGTGTTTACTGTTATGGTTTTGATCAAATGCTAAGGAAGGTCTATTTTGTCCCTTATATATAATGATGTCATCAAGCACACTATGTGTAATCCAACATCGGTCTTCATTAGGCCATGAAGTCTTCATGATACTTGTTTAAAGGGTATCTAAGTAAAACAAACACCTGCTTTGGTACTAGGTATGCCACAAAAATATACGTTGCATTAAACTACCTGTTTTACTGACACAAGATGATTTTTTTTCAAACTAAAACATACACCAGAGATGTGAAACACAAAGCGAAAATATTCACACTTAGAATGGATGCCTCTGCGATCTCCCAGTTTTATCATGTTGCTTGAAAAAAATTTTGAATGCAATACACTGAAATTCTGTTTGGGTCATATTAAATAAAATCAGCTGAGAGAATGCAGTCCTTCAGTAGGAGACTATTTAATGAGAGCATTTACTAGTTTCAGCAAGCTGAATTTGAATTTCACTAGTGAATGAACCTCAACGGATAATAATTTCTTTCTAATCTCGGAACAACAAAGCTGTCGGTAAAGTGTAATGAATCTCATTACCTGTTTTCAGTAATATCACTTGCTTACATTTGTTTACATAAATTTTAAGAAACTTGTCCAAAAATTCAAAGCCTTTGGAATTACAAATCATCTAGCACATGTCCTGTAAGCTTTACGCTGCTTGCGCTACTATTTCTATGAGTCCATTTGGCAGTTCTGCCCACAGACCCTTGCAGGATTTAGAACCTTCTTGAGTCAAACGCTTTACAGCTAGATCCAAACAGCCAACACACAGAAAAGAGGGGCACAGAGAGGGCAGAACCAGGAAATTAATTAATTCCCCCTCCATTTCCTCATCCTCCCTCTTTACATCTAACAGCAACAACTGGCCAAGTCACCCTGCCCTCCCCGCAGCACAGGGACCACCCTTCAGCCTCTGGAAAGCAGCAAGCTAACTACAAAAACCATCATACAAACCTTCCCTGTTGCAAACAAAAAGTTGCAAACAGAACAATCACTCTTAAGTCATACAAAGTACATAAATACATCTCTAAATCCATGGCTTTTTTAAAAAACAAAGTAACTGAAGAGCTTAACGTTCATGCTTACAGACTGATGCATCTAATGTAAATGTTAGGAACAGATACATAACAACTTGCATTTCTACAATGAGTTTCTATCTCTCAATCTCTTTCTAGCTATAGAAATGCATCAGCAACTTTATCTCAATTTTACAAGGCAGCGAAAGGCTGAAGTTCTTGCCCCAGACAGTTTGGTGGCAGTTCAGGGGAGTAAATGCACATCTCCTGGGATTCCTGATTTACACTCAGCTGCAAGATACCATGCAGGATTTATCACTGCCAAAAGCACTCAGTGCTCCATGACATGTTTCATTCATTTCCCCATCTAGCCATTTTGGTTTTATTTCTTCTTTCTTCTAATTTCTTTTTAAAGTAAAAGTGCTCTGAAAAGAAGCTATTAACCAGGAACAAATAATTTACATAAGTTGACTAGTAACAGCAGAATCAGAAATGGTTCCCGATAGTGACTGTAACGTAGTCCAAAAAAAAGCCACTCATCTGAAAGACATGCTACAATTTCTTAATAATCTAATGACTAGACTTATGTGCAGTGCATAACCATGAGCCAATATCAAGGCAAGAGACATCAAATATTAAAGGCAAGATATGCATCATAACAGATGACTAATATTTTTCTTGCCCAAACAGACAACAAAAAGCTTTCTGCAAAGGCTGATAACAAAGCATTCAACGAGAGATGCGGGTCCAGTATGAAGAAAGAGGAATTAGGATTTCTTTTCTACAAATGTACTGCTGTCAGTGGGCGTACAGCTGTTGAGAGGGAAGATAATCACCCCACCAGAAATCATTTCTTCAGCTCTTACTCCACTCAATAATTGTTACACCATTTACATATGTCTCATCTTGTGTACCACAGGCTCCTGGAGATGTTTTTCTTTTGTTCTATCTCGATGTAGTGTCAAGTACAATAAAGTCATTACAGATTTAGGGCAGCAATACTAATAAATACTAACAATCTAGTATGTATATCCACCATCCAGCTCCCACCCATTACCAACCAGATAATAAAGAAGTCACTAAAAATTCCTTGTTACATTATCTATAAACAACAGTGCAGTAAGAGTGCAGATCTTCACCTAGCACTAAGAGACAGTTAACCTAAAAGTTATGGAAGGTCTTTACTGCTGCTAAGCCAACCAACCCCAAGCCAGCGGGATACGCCACAGATGCCGGGAACTTCAGGTTTGTTCAGCATCACGTATCCTCAGCAGTTTACTGGTATTGGGGCTATTTTGGAAGAGACGGAGAGGGAACGGGGAAATGTAATGGTTTCTTTTCCCCCATCCCCCCTTTCCAGGTAGTCAAAGCCTCAAGACAGTTTCTTCTGTTGGTTTTTTTGGTTTTTTAAACAAAGCTAGGATTTCACTCCCACAGAAGGTAACATTACGGTTTAGAGTAGACTGTACGAATACCCTCTGCACAGGCTTATGGATTACCCACAAAGCTCCGATTTCCTATTGAAACATAGATGTATAAGATTGGGTCATTTCAATGAAGCTGACAGAGAGTATGAGGGAAACAGTATCAAAAACATGTTGTTACAATGCTGAGTAATAATATGATTGTTCCAGATAATGTGAAAGCTTTTTCTTGCTCTTAATATTTAAGCCAAATCAAGCATCCCTGACTACAGCTTAAGACAGACTTGCTGGCTCTTCGGTAGGATCGGGCTTAAAAAGCACTAACATATGAATTGTGTAACAGCAGAGAAGAGCAACCATCTAAGTTTAATGGAGGAGATCCAAGGTCTTTGCCAAGAAAAAGAACAAGGAATAAATGAGTACATAATAAAGTCAAAGTGGAAAACCTTCCTTAATTAATACACCTCCATAACCACTTACCATCACTTTCACTGGACCCTACAAAAAAATTCACCACTTCATATGTATTGCTAACGGCAACCACGGGGGATGGGGAGGGAAAAAAAGACCCTGAAATCAACCTGTGACTCTCTGTTCCCAAACCACAGTTTGAGTAGCGCTGCTGACAAGCAAACCGCTCTGGTTGCTACAGAGGCAGCTTCTGCCTGTCTGTGTGGATACAGCACAGCCTGGGGAAATGCGAGTCCCCCAACGGAAACACGACCATCAGTCACGGTCCATCGGGAGGCTCTCTTCATATGGCTCAAGTAAGTGCCCGCATGAAAGCATCTGCCGGCTGGGAGCTGTGTGTGTGCGGGAGCTCCTCTAAGCCCTGGAGTAAGTGCAGCCAAACACCAGTCCACCAGTAGGACCAGAGCGAGCCGCGGGCAAGTGGTAGAGCAGGGAATAACATGGTCTATGCACGCGATCCTCTCCTGCGGAGGAGAGGGAAAGAAAGGATGGAGCCACGTGTCCGCCTGTGCCCAGGCCTATGCTTACTGTGAGTCTGACCGGTGATCTCCCGCTGTTGACTAGCACCGCAACAAAGCAATCCACAATTACAAAAACAGCTGCTAGACTGTCTACTGTTCATGGGCAATAAAAAGCCTTCAACTTCGACCTTTCCCATTTCTTATCACAGGACAACTTCGCGTCACTTGAAGTTTTGCAAGTCAAATGTTATGTTCAAAGGACATACGTGTCAATGAAATGTCCCAGAAACTGAGGCCGTCTGACTGGAATTCAATACAGCTGAATATATACTAAGGAGAGCCTCAGCTGGCTTCTCCACACTATAATGTACTTTCAGACAGATGCGGCCTAGACTCCCTAAAGAATCCTCATGATTTTCTGTTCAGTTCCGTAGAGCTTGTCCACTCAGGATGACAGTCCTAGTAATCTGAGAAAGAAAATGCCCAAAGAATAAAAGATGTGCAACCAGGAAAGCATGGCCTGAGAAAGGAAGACATTATGCAGCTGAAGACGCATTAGACAGACTTCTAAGTCAGTACAGCATGAGGCTCTTCTGCAGTACCCTGAAAGTCCCATGCATCTCTCTTTTTTTATGAAGGAACTTTACTATTATTATTTGTCACTGCAATCACCGTAGTTTCTTTACTATAAGTGGTTCCAAGGGTCTATAGCTCGTATTTATTTGATGAAGCCTATGGGAAATGTTAAAAGTAACATAGCATAACAACATATGCTCTCATAACAACAGCATGGAAAAGAGGTTTTTTTCTAGATGAGGCCAGGAATTTGTAGGTTAAGGTAGCTAATTCCTCATATAGCTGTTTTAATCTTTTACATTAAAATAAATAACAGAAGAAGAAATTTTATGTTCAGAAGAAAGAGACGCGTTTTTATGATGTCTGTAAGGGAGTCAAAATACCAAAACCCACTTTGCCGAGCCTGCTTCCATAGCATGATTCTTTCCCACCCTCGCTTAAGAAAAAACAACAAATAAACCAGATAGCAATGAATTGCATTTTTCTGAGGTGTTACCTCCAAGTGCTGCTACTTGGCAACTTTTCTTAATTTCATTGCTATCTTTGTCAGTGTCATCTGCTTTTCCTATGAGTAATGTCAGCTTGTCAGCTACACAGCAACAGCACTCACTTCGAGCTCTGCCTTTGCAAGAGGCAGAGCATTTGCAATAATGTATCTTGTGCTGCTGTGTATTCAGGAGAGTATTCAAGGTATCTAAAAAAAAAGTGAGAACACTGAAGAAAACAAAGTGCTATGATCATTATGCCATCTGCAAGCAACATTAAATGCCACAATCACTCCTGCAAGCGACAATGACATCACTCAAAACCACAAAGCCCAGCCTGTGAGGAGATAGTAAGATAATAAGATGCTTTTTGAGCATCCAATGGATTACATCCCTCTGCTCAGGAGCATTAAAATAATTTGAAACCTCTAACATAGCACACAGAGTGTTCTGCTCACTGTTACCTGCGTAACACTGTTGCACTCATCATCACCCATTTGCTCCATCCTCTCCATAAAGTGGGACCCATCCTTTAGATCATCAGCTGCCTTTCCTGTAGACTTAAGTGCCTCACAGACTTGGAGGAACAAAAAAAGTGAAAGAAGCTGTAAAATTTCATCCAAAGGTGCCAGCATGAATACTATTACAGTGAATATCTCATAACTGAACACAGATACACAGTCAAACTTTAGAGTCACCAGGCACTGATAATTTAGCAAGTCAAGCTCCCTATTGCCCCATTTTCTAGATAAGTGGAGAAAAGATGGCAAAGAAAGTCTCAAGACTTTCCAGTCTTCTGGTAATTAGTTAATTCAGCCCACAAAAGCTGGTGTAAAAGAGCAGCAGAGCAGGGGACTTGCCATCAGTAGCAGTGTTTTAGTTGGGATGATGGCACTATTGTAACAGATGTAAAGTTATTCCTCCAAAGAGTTCTCAGCCTTATGTAAGGATAATAAAAATAGGATAATACCAAGAGATGCCTTTTTTAATACTGTGAAAAGTGACAACATTTTCTTGACTCCTGTTTTATTTTTGAATTATTAGAAAATATAAACTGTGACCAAAGCAATCCCAAGATGCACTGTGGGATACAGCATTATTTTATTCTTAAACCCACATGCAGCCAAACTCCATTAGAAACACAACACCCCCAGCCACCTCTTAATTTAGCACACTAAAAAGCCCAAAAGAATAGATTCTCTCTTATATGAAGCATATATTGTCAATCACCTTGATTAGCCCTCAACATAACTAACCTAATCTGAATGCAATAACCACTACTGAAGTTCTCCAGATTCTTTTCCAGTGCAAATCAAATACTAAATCAAATTATAAAGTAAGTACCTCAGGGAAGGTGTTCCTAGCCATCAGCAGTAGTAAGAATATGTCAGAAGCAGTCAAGGACACCATATATTTTTAGGCACACCAAACTGGTCCCACTTCAAAAATCCAATCTTAATAGAAATATTCTAGAACGTGTAAGACTCAATCAAGGTTTGCTCGTAAAGTTTTCTCCACAAATGAATAGTGTATCTCACTAGCCTGTTTTTCACTCTCTATTGAATACATAACTTCCATTGTATATTCTGTAGAAAACTGAGACCCTGACCTGCATCTCACCTTGCATTTTATTACTGGGGTGACGTGGAAATCCTTTCAGTCGGGTAGGGGCATCCAAATAACTAAAGCTACTGATCTCGGCCAGCTCGAACCTGTGGGAATGCCAGGTAGCAGAGGCAAACAAGAGACAGAAACAGCAAGCATGAAGGAAGAGCACACCCTGGGAGACTCCCGAAAGGAGAAGACTTCCAGTCCAAAACCCAGTTCTCACTGATGACAAAAGCAGGAAACATTTGGGGGGATACAAAAGATGGAGTGCCAGCAATCCAAAAAGCCACTGAAAATTACTCAACTATAAAGGACCTCTATTCAAGGTGACAAAAGTGGGAAAGGATTTGCACTCATATCTCTTCACTTATTTGGTCATAATATCTATGTGTTCTTCATGTTAAGAATGACTTCTTCCACCTTTTTAATTCTGCCTTCTGTGGTTTGAGAAGTTGAAAACTTTGTGTGTCTTTTGGCAAGTGCACATTCAAGAGAATGTAATAAGGCAGTTCTGCATCAAAGCTCTGGCAGAAGCGTGCTCACCTTACAAATAGTTATGAATTTGTGTTAGACACATTAGCAGAAATCAAAACATTATATTGTATCATAATAGAAGCACCAAATTCATATTAACAACCATCCTTGGGCAGCTTCAGTGAGTAAACAAAAATCACATTTTCTTAATGCCCCCAAAATAACCCCTTCAGTTATTAATTAACCTTCATTATACATGTGGAAGCTGAAGTTTTTATTTGAAATAAGATCTCAAATTGGAAGTAATTTAATCAATTTATGGCTTTAACCATTTTCCTTGCACAGCATTTACCTATGTTTATATTGTGCTAGCCATTTCATTTTACTTCCAGCCGATTAATTCATTGCTTTGCTTAATCCAGCTTAACTGGGAAGAGGCACTCTTAATCCAAAATAAGAACATCCATACAAAGAGTTAATCCATAATGGTTAATCAGGAATAGATGTTCCAGAATAAATCCACAGGCTGAGAATAGGTAAATCCCTTAGACTGGTTTGATTTAGACCACTTTCACCTCAGCTTCTCAAAGCTGCTGCTAGATACGTACCTCCTCATCCCACAGCTATGGCAATACGGGTGTTTGGAGTTGAAGCCACACATCATGCGACAAGAGAACACAGTAATTTACTGTGTCAAATTAGAAACAAATTCTTGCAAGTAAAGAGGAACAAAAAGACCAAGAAGCAGAAAAGAAGCAAAAAGATTAAAGAAAAGCAACTAAACCCAATGTTCTTACTATACGAAAATAGAGCAGAATTCTAGGCGCTCAAAGACTTTCATCACGTAACACAGAGGCATAGATTTAGATAACCACTACTTAGGGACTTAATTACATTCTTTACACTGAAAGAGATGGAAAAATGAAGCTATTCCAGTTACGTTCACCCCAAGAAAAGGAGTATTTAAAACATTTACCTGACTTAACCTAGAGGTTTGTCCCATTAGTAACTTTAATTGGAAATCTTATTTTGATTTTCATATGCTTCTCTTTTGGTAGGAGAGTAGGTTTTTCTTTGCATAGTTCCTTAACTGGTCAGCTTATTTTTCTTGTATAGTTCCTGCCTCACACAGAACGTTTTGGGGAAAATCAGTCCAAATTCACAGTAAGGTCAGTGTCCAAAATCTTATGCAAATTACTGCTAGCCAACTGCTATACAAATATTATGAAACAGAAGTCTTCCCAAGTCACTTTCAATGGCTGTTGAACACAGCATGGTAAGTGACTTTATACTTTCATTGAAGCTCAGGTTTCCAAGTTTGTAGCATAGAAGGCATTGGAATAAGTCTTTCCTAAATAGCAAAAAAAGATTCCTTTCCTAAGAAAAAACGTTTTCAGAAACTGGCAATCTTCCTAAAACCCAGAATGATCCAGAAATGCAGACTATGATTCAAAAGTATTTTGTCATCTGTACAACCATTTTGCTTACAGCTGCAATGCAGCATTCTCTTCAAGACTGTTCATCGCACTTAAAGGATAAAATGACCCAACTGCCTACTCTGTTCCATCATTACTCATTAATGAAGAGACTGGGCCTAGAGGATTGTCATTGCAGGATAAAAAAAAGGTTCATTAATACATCCCTTAAGCATGACACACATTAACACTAAACAAGAGACAAAGACAAGAAAATCAGACGCACTTTCAATCTACGCTTTAGCAATATTTGGAGAATGTTATCAGTTTCAATAGCACTGATAACATACTATTGTATTATGAAATAATTTTGATTAATATAGGAAGAGCAAACACCTTGAAATAACAGGGCTAAGGATGAAGTTATTCCTTTCAGGCAGACATCTTGGGTATGCATCTGTTTTCTATAGGTTATGTAAATGATAAGCAGAGATGAACTGAATGGTCATGCTGAAATATTCAGGATGCTAAAAGGCAGACTTTGTTTGTGTGTCTGTGTGTGTGTGTTGCCCTAATTCTGCTGTGCCTTCTGTTAAACTTATTTATAATTTTTCCTGTCTCCCTCTGTGCCTCCTATGTCTACTGCTCTTCCTGAAGATCATCTTAATTGATCCTCCCTCTTCCCTCTGTATCCTTTTCCTCATTCCTTATTTTCCCCTTCATTTTATCCCAAAGAAACCAATGCCACTGATAAATATCAGATAGCTCTTCCTTCTTCCCTCCGAGTTTCTACTGCTCAGCATAGTTCTCACTCTCTCCTTTAAACTTCTTCTTCACTTTAGGGAAATTGTCCATCCTCTGAGGTCACAACTGTTATTTAACAATATACACCTGTTTGATGGCGGGGGTGGGTTGGTTGGTTGGTTGGTTGCTTGCTTTTTTAAGAGAGAAGCATGCGCACAAAGTAAGCAACATTTTGGGAGATCAGCATGTAGCAATATCCATGTACTGTCAGAATTGATGTCTTCAAAGATGGCCATAGAACACTACGTACTTTGCAGGCTTATGAATGACATTAAAGAAAAGCCCTTTTAAGAAAACAAAATATTGCTCATGTTGCAAGACTTTGAAAATCTTAAGAAAAACACTCTATTTGCTTAATGATCATGAAAAAGAGCAGCCAACAAAAAACTTCAAAAGGAATTACGTGACACTATTAATACCAAGTACCAGTACCACTTGCCATTTATGTGCCCTCAAGATTTTAGAACTTACTGGAAAAATGAACAATTCCTGTTATTATGGAAACAGGCTTGCAGAACATAAAAAGACTCTAACAGCATTAATCTTTTAAATTCCTGAGCTTTGTTTGTGTCGCAGCCTTTATTTGCAATTAAGCTTAGTGCATATGAAGTTCACTGCCTGCCAACCCTCAGAGGACTGATACAGCCCAGGATGGGTAATTCAAGCTCCTTTTACACTGACCTACCAAAGTCTGACCTATTAGACCTGTCTGGTAAAAGTGAGAAGGTATTACAATTTCATTCAGATCTTGATATCTGAGCAATTCATTCAACAAGGGTGACAATTATGTTTGATCCCCTCACCTTTCCCCCTACTTCTGGACTGGACTGATTTGCCATGAAATGATAATCCTGAGTCATGCTGAATTTGATCACTGTGACTCGAGATGAAAGGTTCTGGATCTTGAAAGCGGTCTTTAATTCATCCAGTTCGTTCATTTGTTATAGTTCTAATGCTATAAAAACACAGGCTCTTCATCTATAGATAAGTATCTACTGCAGTCTTGTTTACATGCAGTCAGGATGATACACACGAAGACCGTCATCTCCACTGATGAAAACATACGCATAAGAATGCTTCACAGAGCTTACGCATCCTTTCGTGCTCACCCGTATAAAAACACTAGATCTGTAAAATGTGAGACGTTTCCTCTGCCACTGGTTGAAGAAGACAGGTGATATCATTAACTGATGCAAAATCCTCAATCCAGTCCACCTAATATGCTTTTCTCTTACGAATACAAAATTGTTTAATAACAATGTTCTATTACTAACCAAATACAGCTACTAATACAATCAACATCTAACCAGAACCAACACAGACCAACTTTCTCAAAAAATGATGCCTTAGAAATGTATCCATTGTTGGATTCACCAGTTCCCATGCTAGAAAGGACTTTGCTCTGCCTAGTCACAGCATTAGGCACCATAGACATAGCTCACATCAACAGCACCAAACTCTTCTAACCCAAATCGTGTAACAAATGACGGTAAAGCCACAGGACCTCGGGCTTCAGCAACAGCCATATAAGCCCCAGCAGGATTCTGTACATGCCTGCGCAGGCAGGTAACCGGTGCTGGCACCTGTGGCGTCCCGGCTTAGTGGTTAACCATCAAAGAAACTGAGCTGGATACATGCTGTCATCACATATTTCCAACTGCAGCGAAGACGCAGATTTCTCCAGGACTACTTTACTTTAGAAACACTTAATTTAGAGCTTGATCCCGCTTCTGAGGTAAGCGGCAGTTTTGCTGCAGGGCTAAGCAGACGGTTCAGAGTCGAAGCATGCTGCCCAGGGCTGACTCCTGCCACGTCTCCTGCCGCTGAGGTGCCGCCGTCCCCGCACACGCGTGGGCAGGGACACCCTTCTTCCCCGACGGAGCAGCACTCTGCACCCGCTAGGACCAACACGTCACAGAAACCAGATGCAATCGCCAAGTTGTAAATCTTACTTAGTCTTCTTAAACGTTAAAGAAAGTCATTGCCAGGCTGAGGCAGTTATTAAGGCTCCACGTCAGCTCCCCACTTGGAAATTCTTTTTCCTTATAATATATCTTTAAGATGTTTTCCTCTGCTATGGCACTCCACATTTGTTCTTGTTACATGCTTTCCCCCTGCCCCTGAATCCAGACTGCATCTGCTGTGCTTTATGTAATGCAGCTTTGTGCAACATCATAGGACCGAAATACACAATTTCAATAGGAAACTGCATCTATAGATTCTGCTTTTGTTGATTTTAAGAGAGTGGCTTCACTATCGAGGCCTCCGCTTCTTAAAGTCGAATTCCTTGAGGCTGAAAACAGTTGAACTGGTCCTGAATCCTGGCTTTATCAAGCTGCTGCCTTCAACACCCTTGGCTTGTCCTTGAAATGGCTTTCTGCAGCCATGACTCACTCCACTACAGCACTCATTTTGCTGTCAGAAAACTGAGCTGAGTGACAGAGAGTTAATCATGGAGGGATGTCTCCATGTGAGAGGGACGACAGGGAGATTCCTGGGGCACGAGAAAGGAACACCAAGCAATCAGATCAGTGTTCTTGCTGTTTAAAAACAAAGAAAAGTGGTATCTACAATTCCATTTTCCTGGCTTCAAAAGCACTTTCTCAATTCACAATTTCATTTATGTGTGGGAAAAAAATAGTACAGCCAAGCTTTTGCCTCACAAGCAACCACTTAAAGGGGGAAAAGTGCACAGCAGGAAGTATTTGAATTATATGAGTATTAGGAGAAAATAACAAATTGCAAACAGGCAGGTAATTAAGCTGTTTGCAGGCTACTTTGCTCTTCACATACCACATCACTGGTATGTAACTGACTGGCTATTTGTTCTTCAGAAAGAAACTCCTTTAATACTGTATTGTAGTTCTGGAAACTTTGGGGTATAATTTTGCTAGTGGATAAAATAGAGGACCAAGCGTTCTTGTGCTAGAGTAGACCATGAGGATCTGTTTCAACAGCAAAATTCTGTCTGGAATTTGCCTTCAGACAAGATTAAGCAAGATGTCTGAAAGCTGTCATTCCGGAACTGATAACACAGGATGCTTTCTGGAACATATTTATTTACCTGAAAACCATGCACAGTCATTAGGCTGTTTGTTTCCCAATAAATGTTAATAATCTGTGATCTGTGTGATATCATCTAAGCTCCTTATACTCTCTCCCTTTCCTCTGTCCACTCAGTGTTTACAAATTATGATTAGACATTAGTCCCCTATCTGGCACGGTGGGGATTTGAATTATGATTGAAGACCAGCAAAATACAAACATACTGAAAAATAAAGCAATTTACGTCTCAATTTGCCATATCCCATGCTATATACAAGTCATTATGAATACCTGAGTTCATTAATTTTCCCTGAAATTCACATGCAATAGTGGTACAAAAGCCAAGTGTAAAACACCTCTTTTCCCCTGCCCACACTGAGGTCAGCTCCTGAGCCAGCCAGGCATTTTTCCAGCTCTATTTCCTAGCACAGTTACAGAGACAGCTGTGCTGACACTGAAAACCAGTGGCAACAAATAGCTGGGAACTAGAGAGGGTGGCAATAGTCGTGGCTTAAAGCATCTAAACTGCTAAACAATACTTAAAGCATCAACATAAAAGTCTTCAGTGTATGTTTACAAGCACTTATCTCACATAGTATCAGTGCTAAGAAAATTACTGAAATTAAAAGTATTAATTTGTAGCACTACAGTGGCAACCACAGGTGTACATGTTAATGGTCTGTACAAAACCCAGTGATGCTCAAAACATTCTGTTTATCCTCATAGCAAGGATTGTTTATCCTCACAGCAAATGCAGCCACACACTTTTTGCTTTTACAGTTCTAATGTTTGCATAACATAATGCTCAAGCTATTAGCAGCAGAATACTTCTCGACCCTTACATGCCTATATATCTCAAATGTTTGGATTTTCACAAATCTCAGGAAGTTTTATTTCTGTAAAAAAAAGAAGAAACTAATCTATGTGGATTACATAATGTTTGTACAATAAATGCCATAACATAGATCAAAGGTGTTTATTCTTGCTTAACTCACATATATCTTTCGCATAATTATCCCCTTATGTATACAGAGACAGAAAGAATATACACAAATGTAGAAAACATGTCAGGGATACCACAGTGATGATGCAAGGGAAGGTGCAAACTATAAATGTGAACACTGACTAGAAACATGAAACACAAAGCTGAGATACAGAGCTCTGGTTTAGGCTCAAAAGTTGTGTGTGCGTATGGTAAAACCCGTCTAAATGCGCTTAACTTTTTTTTTCCTTTGTGAAATCATACTTGCACAAAAAGATATGATATCTTTAAAATAAAGGAACAGACTGGTGGAAAAACATCTCCCAAGAATGGAACTGCCCTATAGGGCTTATGCTGGTAGAAATAATTTTTTTCCAAGCACACAGCTGCTATGGCTCATTGTCAGCAAACTGATTTAATGCAGAAATCTAATGGAGTTTATTTAGAATTAATGGACAAGTATGAGAAGGACATGTCAGCATGATTTTTAAAGCTCTCATTTCTAACATGCAACACAAAATTAAGGATGAGTAAAGATATTATTTTCATGGACATGTTGGATTCAGTTTGGCACTTCTGTTTTTGAGGGTTTGTTGGATAGAAGGGATATAACTGCTTTTGAAACTTTCAGAAAATTAAACGTAATCTACCTTCCAGTTATTTCTAAAATTACATGCAGTTGAAAGATCACATTAAAGGTCTTTTATTTTGGACCTCTTCATGCCATAAATCTTCTGATCTGGAAAAAATTTGAGACCTCTAGGAATGATAAGTACAAAAGCATTATCTTTAAAGACTGTCAGAAAACAAATAACCACTGACTTTTGGATCTGAAGCTGACAAATTAACATACATATAGACAGGTATTTAAGTAATTGTGGAAGTATTTTAAATGTGGTAGGGGCTTTGCATTAATTTATATCTCAGGGTAATTCTTATTTCAGTTCTAATACAGGTTTCTAATGATTCTGCTGTTTAGCAGATTGATTGCTCTTGCTCACAGCTCGCACTCGCTTACACAACAGATAAAAACCTGCAAGCCAGGAAGCAAACTGTTTCAAAAGCAAGTTGCAGTATTTCTTTTTGTTTAAATGCTACAAGTGACCTGGCATTCCAAATTTTTATTATTATCAGCAAACTAACAAAACGTATGAATCCCAGGCATTCTTGGCAGTTTGCGATATAAAAAAAAGCCAGAAGATACCACAGGGATGATTTAATTAAATACTTTCACACAAAAAACTCACAGTCTGATCTAAACCGTAAGAAAGCAAACAGGCTCCTCTTATTAATGTGTTCCCCAATTGTTCTTTTCTTTTCTTTCCCCCATAGATATTTTCAAATGTTTTATGTCTTGTGATATTTATCTTCCCTTTTAGCTAACTGTTATATGCTGACTTTTTTATGCTTAATTTTAAGCAAATCAGTTGAACTAAAACTTCAATATGATCTGGCCTGTAGTGTCTCTCCTCCCAGATAACCTTTCAGAGGAGTTTGAATGCAAATTTTGCCAAAACTACAGCTTACGCCAAGATACACTGTCTCCTTGCTCTCCCTCCGGAGTGCACGTGGACCTAAGAATGGACCATAGATACCTCAATGATGATAGTACAGGAGAAGTGTTGCCCCCAGTTCGCACCGCCTGTAAGTCTTCGGACATCTGTTTGACATAAAAGAAGGGCTGAGCTGAGTACAAACCAACCAAGCACATCAGCCCAGGTCATCTCATCCAAAGGCTTCCTATAGATGTCAAACCATGCAGCGAAGTCCTATGAGCCTTTGTGGACTCCATACATATCCAAACCATCGTGAAAAATAGTTAAAAAATAGCGCAAACTGCTGATAGATCAGATTCTGAGTTCTTACGAAAATGAATAAGTTAAATCATCTACACAATTACAATTATTTTGAGAGTCCAGGTATCATAAGCAGTAGGAACAAATCATAGAGCAACAGACCTGCCTTGAGGTACAATGCCTCAAGGATTTTTCAATGCTATTTCAATTATACCCTCATAGATCCCAATAAAGGCAACTTTGGAAAACACAAGATGCACTTACAAGTTACCAAACTGTCCTGCATAACTAAGCTAATTTCTAAAGCATGAACATTATTTCCTTTTTCAATAAAGGTAATTAGACAGTTTCATATAAATATATATATATATGCAAGGCAAAAAGGAAATTATCCATCTATTCTGTCTAATTGTGCTGCTTACAAAAATTGGCTCAAAAATTAAATTAAGCAAATGGTTTATAGCAAAAACCCTAAGAAACACTTTTAACTTTAAAGATTTGTAGTGTAAAGTTCACTTCAAGTATTTCTTACCATTCAGTTTTGGTCCCAATGTTTGGGAAGATTTTTGTAAGATGTTGCAACTTCTCTTGCACAGGGTTTTAAAAGTTGTAGGCTCAGGAAAAAAAATCTCATTTCCTAAGATTTTACAAGCTGAACATAACAGTAAATCTTGTAGATCCTAAAAATGAGGATGCAGAGTTCTGCAGCTCTCTAGCATACGGACAACCAACACAAAACCACTGCAATCTTTGAGTAGATAAAACAATTCTGACCCAACTCATCCTACTCCTTTCAATTAAATCAGTGGACAAGTTGCCTTCAGTGCACAACAAACTGAAAATGACAATGAGAACCACCTAATACTTCTCCTTGACTCATTTACCATTCCAGCCAATGGAAAGGATTTGGAATATTTTTGTCAAAACTCAGATTGATATTGGCTTTTATTTGGCTTCACAGCACTAAATGTGGGTATCAAACCTTGAAGGAAGAAAGGCCAAATTCTGCAACCCAAACACTGATAAACCTCAGAGAAGTCTTGAAACTGGGGGTCAAATTTCTAGGAATATGTTACACCAGGTGTTACTCCCACAAAATCTCCTAGAAATACAAGATGTAGCAAAGCAGCAAAGATCAAATATTCCTGCATATAATCAGTTGGTTTCCTTGTAGAAGATAGGTGTGGTGAAGGCCACAAGGAAAAATAAAGGAAATAGAAATGAAGACATAAACCCCATTATTTATAGGGAACAGAAATACCCTATAACAGGCTTGACTTCATAAGTCCTTGTACAGGTGTTATTTATAAATGGTGCTTTATCATCCGATTCGAGTTCAACATTTCCATTACAAATACAAGATATAAGAAACTCACTTATAGACCCTGATTTACAAACCTAAGGATGAACTCTATGATCACGGAGGAAATGGGTGTGAAGAGGTAGCAGCGTTCAGCAGAAGCAAAGACAGAAAGTGCTCTGAGGATGCCAGGGACACGCAGGTGAAGAAGGAGTTACGTTTAAGCAGAGGCAGGTCTGCCGCACGGCTACGTTTGTGCGGCATCCGACAAATCGGAGCAAAACCCTTGTAGAGCCAACGAGGGATCTGTTGCGGGTTAGAGGCACGTTTGCTGCTCTGCAGGGCCACACGTGGGCTGGCTCGTGCTTTCTGTGCTGATCAGCTTTCCGGCGAGGGGAGCAGCCAGGAGGGCAGCGACAATAACGCAGGGGCCCTGCAGGAGCTGGTGTTGAACTAGCATCCCCTGAGGTGTCTAACGTCTCCTCATTTCCAGAACACCCTGCAGTACTTGCGCTTTAAAGGCTTTTATCGTTATTAAGGATATTCCTGTACATTCATCCCCTTCGTGCAACCCCAAACAGCTGACGGAAGGGTGGAAAACGATCCTTGAATATGCAAGCAGGTAAGTTACACCATCCAAATACACCTGCTTCCCAGAGTGACAGAAATACTCTCCAAAGCTGCTCCAGCCTCTGCAGAACAGGCAGAGGCTGTTATTAAAATACTGTCTTGGTTCCTGCAAGTTCCTTTTTATGTTTCATAATCCTAAGTGTGCTGAAAACTCAGTGAAAAACAGATTCCTCCTACTACAGAGATCTGTCTCATACACCGGGCAGTTCCTCTGGATATATAGTTGATCCCCAAGAGAAGGAAATGATGGACAGTTTAAAAAGGCTGTGATAGTGTAGGATCGGCCAGAGTCAAGAATAACAGTGTGCCCGTACTCTAGATAATTGCAGTAAGCTCTCTGGGATTTGCTTGGCATCAATCTTGATACACTTGTCAACCAATCATTTCATCCGCATTGGTTATAATTAGCGATAAATAACTCGCAAATAATGAGAAATAGCTTGTCAACAACACTTTGTTGCTCTCAAAACTGCCATGTGAAGGAAATCCTGGCAAATAATCACACGGTGCATACATATGCACATATATGCAGCTTTCAAAACCAAAACTCTCCCAGTTCCAGAAAGAAGTTTTCAAATGACGTGAATGTGATCTTTCTCCACACATCCATTTGTATTCCTACAAACATAAATTGGGGAGAAAACCCCAAACCATCAGGAATATGTATATCATATATGGCACTGACAGGTCAGCATTTGCTCAACTTAAAATAACTATTTACATACTGAATGTGGTACTGAATTTCCAGGTTAGAGGTCTTGCCGATAGGAAATGTGAAGAATGGCAAAATGTGTGGAAGTCTAAGAGGACCACTGGGGAGCTTAATACCTGCCTAAGGGGGAAGAACCACAGCTTGAGCTGGGAGGTGGAGGCAGGAAGGTGGCTCTAGCTGGGAGCCGGACACCAACTCCATTCAAACACCCCACATCCCTTTGGAAAGATGCAAAAGGACAGGGACAATTTTAAGTGCAAGTAACTCATCAGCTGAATCTGATGCCTTGGTTTTCCACCCTACTGCGATGGCAGCCTGAGACTATTCACAGCCTAGGGCAGTTAAAGCAGTCACCGTCAGGGGAGAACGTTATCGGCTCCAGCCTCTATACCAACCTACCAAAGAGTTATGTCATGATTTCTTACGGAAACCAGAGATTACCAAGCCTTTTACTGAAGAGAAAGTGGCAAGCAGGTAACAAACTCTGCAGTTCTGATGATGGGAGACAGAAGATAACGGCGGTGTTCACTTCCAGTATATTCATAAGCTTGCGATGCCTCTGCCGTCGTATACCATTACACCCGGGCTGCAGATCTGGTAAACAAAGACAGGACTGGAACCTGAGCTGTGTGGAAATTTGTGCTGGTTTCTTTAATTGTACAGGTTTTTCTAAAGATGACAACTGTGGCACAGCTGTTTCCTGAGGCACCATGGCATACAGGTTTCATGCATCTAAATTCCAGCAAAATTTGAGGAAACTACTTGTAAGCATTCAAAGCTTCAGGTGGTTTTTAAACATGATGACCACATTAAGAAAATTATGCCAGATGTAAAGATAGAGAACACTGCTCTGCCCGCAAGCTCTCCAAGCAAAGGACTCACAGTTTGCATCACAGGTCTTGAGAAGAATTTGTGCAGTTTTAATTCCTTCCAGTGGAGGACAGTGGCTTACAACAGAAGGAATTTAATGGCTGCATTTCATCTGGCAAGTTATGTGTTTCCTCATGTTGGCAGCGCATAGATCCACGTTCCCCAGGTTTTCTGTGAGCTAACTATGGCAAGCCCCCGCCTGGGCTCTCCCTGGGTTAGTCCAAATACCAAACTTTGCTTAAAATTGACCTGGAGCTCTAGAACGATCACTGTTCAGGGGTTCAGAAAGGGCGAGTTTACGTCAAATTCACAACATATCGTCACAACATTTCTAAACAGGGACAATTTGAACTAGTACGTAGAATGCTGAAATATTTTAAGAACTTTTTTGAATTATTTGTAGGACTCAAGATGTATCAATTTAACTGTACAATACAGTGATTTTCCGGCCGAGTCTGCACCACTTTAAAGGCTTGATTTCCATGGGGAAAAATCTCTTATGTAATATTTAATATTGGAAATAAAATGCTGAGAAGGCATGGATCTTAATTATTTAGCTTCTGACACATACCCTCCCTTTAAAAATTCAGCATCTGACTGCAGATCTGAAAGACTTTGCTATAAATAAGTTATCTTCTCTGAAGCTGTAACAAATTTCAAAAAGTATTGCAATGGTTCTTAGCTGATCAGAGGAAGCACAGTACTATTAAAATGTAAAAAATATGTATTTGAATTATTATTTTAAGGCACCAAACCATTCCAGGTTGCTGGAATTCTATAAAAAAGGCTCAGAGAGCACAGGTTTAACAAAATGACATGACTTGCCCTGCTCCGAGTACTTTCTTTCCAACAAGTCAATCACAAGACTGAAGGAGTAGTTATAGTTTCTCTTATCTGCACCAGACCTGTTTCTGCAGTAAGTATCTTCTAAATGGAAAACATTCTAAATTAATTAAAGAAACCTCAAGAGACAGTAAACTAATTATTCTGGGCATACATAAGATGCTGTTGTGTTAATCTCTATGAACACAAGTGAGTTAAGTTTGTATTGACATATTGGGCCAAATTTATTGTCAGAGAAATTAACTTCAGTGGAGTTAAGCTAGGAGTGAATTTTTCCTCATTAAGTAGAAATAGGTCTATCATCTGAAGTGTGAGGATTTATTGCCTCTTGGGAAAATCATATTGCACTCTAGTTTTATAAATGACTACTCACATGCTTAAAAATGCACAGAATTTTTTGTTTACCACCTAATAGTTGGATTGTTACATGTGACCCCTTCGAAGTGAGGACTGACTTCAGCATAGAGGATGCAAGGAGTACTGCTAAGCTACATAAATAACTTATTCCTGAAGCTACCTGAAGCTTCCCTATGGTGTTCAAAGTCCATGTATGAGCAGGAGGCACAATCCTCATGTCTAAATCTAACATGACTACCACAAAACATCTTCTTTGTCTACATTTAACCCGAGAGTTATTTTTGAAAGAGCACCTCAGAGAAGTTTTCATCTACTGCATGGATTCCACAATTTTTCCTATTTAAAAAATAATTATTCATCCAAATTCTATAATAACTGTGTTATGCACAGTGGTTACAGAATGTCATATATATTAATTTTTAAATTATTTTGTATGGGGGAGCAGAACTCAAAGCAGTAATTGCTACCATTTATTAAGAAACAGACATACTAAGAACCCAAACTAGCACAAAGCTAAGTGTCTTTATGTGAGCATTAAAAGTCCCACCAGTTCAGGACACAATGTCTCCAAACTCCTTCAGCTTTAAACGTTCACCTGAAGTAACCACAGAGTCCTTCACTGTGCTAATAGGACAGCACTCCTATTATGCACGTCAGGAAAGCATTTTCGGTATCGTGGGGAACTCTGTAACAGTAGACTTGGTGCTCATTAGCGTTAACCTCTCTTCAAGACCACTTTGCCACTGAATCTTTTTTTGAGCTTTCCTAAGCCATGTGTCTAGAATTCAGGAATATGTCACATAACTACTCAACACTGTGTACTAAAGGTAAGACTTTGTCCTTTTTTAATTTATTGCCTTCTACTTTCCACCAACCTCTGATTCACGTAAGCATCTTAAACAGAGATCTATTTTCAGCATCGCCAAGAGAGACTAGAAAAGCGCCTGAAGGCAAACTGAAACAGGCTTTGAATCAGGGTGCAACTATTCAGAAACAGAATTTGTGAGAACTGGCATAGCTTCTTGAAACCAAGGAAACTCCCTTGACACAAAGCAAAGGCCTCATATTAGACTCAAACATTTTCTGAAGTGTTAATATCTCAGTTTCTCCACCCCTTCTTCTTATGGAAGTCATTCTTAATAAATCTGTACTTCTCAGTGCTACTAATGCTAGCACGTCAACTTGTTTTTCAAGAGTCCTTCCTTCAATGTGAGTATAAGAAGGCAGCAGCATAGAAAAATTAATCAGAAATCAGCCTGACTCCGGGACATCAGGATACATGGAAATTGCCATCACTGCAACCTACGTAATAAGCAAGAAAAAGGAGAGATGAGGCAGGGAGGTTAATCCCATTGGTCTTTGAGATCACGGCCTGGCATCTACACCTAGTCTGTCCCCATACTAGCTAGTGTCCGCTTAGCAGCAGCACGTACGTAAAGTTTAAATCTTATTTAGACTTATTCTTGTCACTATCTTGGCAAATGTAGCCCGAATGTGGCTTTAAATACCTCTGTGAAAAAGAGAAAGTTAAATTACATTAGGGAAACATCCAAAATTACTAGTTTTAAAATCAAAACCCCTACTGCAGAGTATTATGGTGATCACTGAGAAAATTGCTATAAAAGCTAGAAGGCTGTTTTCTTAGCAATACCAAGAAGATATTTTCTACTGTTCTGCCAAGATTCACAGCAGTCACAGAGATGTTTAGATTTTTCTGAGGTTCATCACTGCGGTACAGCTGCTGTTTCAGGTATAGAAAAGTGTCAGCCTCCTGGAGAGTCTTAATTAAATAAAAGGCAATTTTAAAGGGTGGGGGGAGTATCATTACAAAGTGAAGCCTTGCTGTTTGGATGTCAATTTACATAAAGCTATATTGCTCTTTGATTATGTTTATAAATTGCATTCAAATCAAAAGAAAAATTATTGCTGAATGATTCTGTTTAACGTGGATATCACCAGAATTTAGGCTGAGGTAGTCATTAATACATGTCACTTTTCAGCATGTATTCTCAAAGAAAAAGCAAATCCCCAAATTTCAAGTATGAGAGTCCTTCCTTCTTAGACCGATATCCGCTGTTATCTCGCTCTCTAACACTGCTCACAATGAGGATGAAGCATGGTGCTCATTTTCTAGAGGGGACATGGAAGGAGGAACTGTAAGCCATTACTGTTCATCAGGAGTAACCGAGAACCAAGGGAATGGTAACTCTCATCTGAGAAGCAGCAGTTTCCTAATTACAGTTTATTAAGAGAAATGTTCCCTATTAAAAATTACTGTGAGCAGCAGTACTGAAACCTTTCCTCCATCTCTAATATTAAAGTGTTGTCAGTGCTCTAAGTGCCAGTTGACTGTACAAAATGACAAGTATCCAGGCACATCCCTTGCAACAACTGGCATCTGCTTTGGAGTCATTTTAGTTGGTTTGAATGGCACTAATTAGAAGTAGTTACATATAAATGACATCCCAAAGACTTGACACAATAAACATTGCTATCTAGTGCCATTCATTTGCTCTTCCCATTCAAATATACACAGTATTTACGATAATTTCCATGTTCACTGCCACCTTTATCCCACAAATAAGGTCATGAGACAGACAAACAACAAATATACGAAGCACCACATGGAAGTGGAATCCATAATAAGTTATCAAATGATCTTTAAAGCATCTAGGCCAGGGTTTTGATTGCTTCTGAAAGTTGTGAATGTACCTCTAAGAACGTGGATTAGAAGGCTGTTTCTTTACTTAACCTTGCAAAGAAGCCATTAAGGGTTCTTCACAACCACCTCTCGGTGAGTATCAGTTGGCCAGGCAGCTTTATAAACTTTATCAGAATTTCCTATCTATTCCTCTGTTCCACATGCACAAAACGGTGCTAGTGAAAAATGAAGTTTCTATTCTCATATGGGTGTAGACTACGAGGAAGGATAATTGAGAACTGAGCTACCAGCAAGAAACTTCTCAATTTTTCTTTTGCTGACTAGGATGTCCTCCGTTTCTGTGCATACAACAGTCAGGGCAATTTGTACAGTACAAAAACTTTCATATGCTCAAAAGAGCAGATAAAAAAAAAAAAAAACAAGAACACACTGAAGGTTCTTCATAGTCATATCTGGTTTTTAGGAAGAATCTTTCAATGGTGCATTTCTTCCTGGGTAGGTCTAAAATGTGAAAGTACAGAACAAGTGGACATGCCCAGCAGTAAGCAAAGCAGCAGCTAACTACGTATGTAGAACCTGGCTGGCTGGAGAAGTCTGAGTATGGGCATCAGAAGGTCTGTGGCACAGACACGGTATTTTATACAGCCACAGTTAAGAGCATTAGTAGATGTAGCTGCCTCAAGGAAAGGCAGCAACCACCTAGTGACTTTCTTTGATTTCCATCATCCTACATTTTTAGCATCCCACTGCCCTTTTTAGACTTGCAGCTTTTTTTAATATCTATTCTATTGCATGGTGTCTTTAACACCTCATACCAACTCTCTCACAACCGTAGTGGCACAACATTATTTTCAAACACCTTTAAATAGCGCTGTTGATTAAATAACTCATCACTAATGTGATTTCAGGAATCCAGAGTGTCTTCTAAGGTGTAACCTTTAACACCAATTGCAAATATAGAACAGAAAATTAAGTCAAGCTGACAAAATTAAATCAGTAACTTTCAATGCAATGTCAAATTTCTGACAAATTGCATATTACCAAAGAATAAGCTATTTATAAAATTATTAAAAATTTTATTTTTCTTAATGATGTTTTGGGACATCATATTTTGTGTATAACTTTGTAGAAGATGCAAGGAGAATAATCCTAATGGATGACACCCAAAACAGAATGGTGACAAAAGATTACTGGGACCTCACAAAATTCTGAATCCCTTCCACCAACTTTTAAAAATTTGAATATACAGCCTCATTCTCATTGTTTCAGATCTCAAACAATAAATGTAGATTTTTTTTTTTTTTCTTAAATACTCCCATTCCTAGCTTTAAAGGTATATACACTTCAAACAGCCTGACAGGAGAGCTTTGGAGTCTTTGTCTGTTGTAGTCACAGCATAATAGCAAAACTCCCTGTACACTAAGCAACGTCACCATGTAACAAAAGAGGATGAATAGAGTCTTGATTTTGTGTCCCTGCTGGTATCGCAGAGCATGCAAGGCTTTAACAAAACAACAACAGATGAAACATTTCTCAGGCTCTAATTAATTCTTTTCCAGAACAGAGCTAGTTAACACGCAGCTTTCTTTTTACTTAACACCCAGTTTAGCTCTATATATGGATAATCCAATTCCAAATTAAACTGTTTGAGCATATGCTGAGATTTAAGCATACTTAGTGTACGTACTTTAAAGTAAGTAAACGCTCAAAAAATTTCTGAAGGTCTCACATGGCATGCCTAATGCAAACCGCATACAGGCTGTGATCTTGCACATGCTAAACCTCCAAGACACTGCAGAGCGTCGTGTTGTGCCCAATACAATTTTAGAGACCCGAGAAACATTCGTAATAACCACCTCATCATTTTGAAAAAATGTCATGGTTCTGTACCGTGAATGCCGTGCCACCTTCGGCATAAAGATACTTGTTAGTATTTGAACTGACCCCAGAGCCTTGGAGCAAGAAGCAAACATCGAAATGGGTGCGGTGAGGTGAAGGACACACCAGAACCCCCCAGACCCTTGGGGCGATACTGAGAGCTCTACCAGCTCCCCCCTACAATGGAGACATTTCTATCTATCCAACCCCGTGATCTAAAGCTGTAAATGTAAATTGTGCTGAAGAACAGTCAATTGTATTTATATGCTTTGCTGTTCAAAGAGATTCACGAGCAGTAATCTGTAAGAGCATGAGCCCATTATACTATCAAGTAAAACAATTTAAATTAAATTTTGCTTTTCCTACCGGATACTTATAGTAACCATTACTCTGCAACAAGTCCTCACCAAAAATAAAAAAGTGTCTTTCTGCCTTTTACTAATGTACATGCCAGAACTGTGCTCTCTGACTATGTTTTATCTGTAAGTCAACTGCTCATAAAGGAGTTTTTGAATTCACTTCTACCAATAACTTCGTAACCTTCAGAGTATAAAACTTATGAAATCTCAGGAGAAAAGACGTTCAACATAAAGCTTATCCTGTTAGGGCAACATGAGATGAAACCCAATTTTATAAATTCAGCGTTACAAATAACTATCAGACAATATTGATATTTTCAAAACTACACAGGTACTTGGGCTACTGACTCAACACTGTTGCAAAAACTTTAGTTTATTTTACCAAATCAGAAGTCAAAGCATACTAAGAATTATGCAAAAATTCTTTGTCTTTAAACTTGACGATTATATCATCAGACGCTTTTCAATAACCTAACAATATCTATGTGTGTGGGTCCCTGGAAAAGACATTCTCAGCCTGTCTCTGCCTGAAGCAGCTGACTTTTCATTCCTTCCATTAAAAGACAAGTCTTGAGAAAATGGATCTGTCTTTTCACTTTGAGGTTCTTGGTTTAGGCGAAACAGTGCCATTCCCCAGGACTGGCATGGCTCCCGACAACTTTTAAAAGCATTATTTCATTAAAGCAACTGTTGGAATGATACCTGGTAAGTAGGTTGTTTCCTTTTTTTAACTTGTTGCCTTAATAGTTCTCTCATCTAACCAACTAGCAAGTTATTTATCACAAACGCACAAATATTAGTTCTGATAAATATAAGAATATTCATATTAGCAGCATTACATTTTAGGAAATACTGTGTCAACACGAGTTCCTAGCTCATAGTGTTATGTCTGTGTTCATCAACCTGTTATGAAGATGGAATTTTATTTAAGAAATTCATTTATTCACTACTTCACTTTTAACATTTTAACTCTGAAGAATGATATTAAGATGAATTTAATTTCAAAATCCTTCGGCTTCATTTGAGATTGCCAAATGAACAAGTGAATCAAGAAGTATGTTGCAGTATACATTAGGATGCAAATGTTAAAGAAATACAGCAAAGTGTCAAAAGACAGGGTAGAAGGGTTATACACTTCTTTTTATCATTATGAAATGCATAGAAGTTCCATAAAAATCTTTGTAACTATGAAAAGGATTCATAAAGCTTACTTGCACAGCAATCCTTTCAAATACCTATAGGTTATACCATAAAACCTGCCCCATAACTGCTCTGTGGTGTAGACGATCAGCATTTTATTCCATGACAGAAGATTTTGAATCAGTTAAGAGTAAGAGCATTCTGTTTCACATTGATTATTCATTAACATAAATAAGATAAATGCTAAAGAATGTCCAAATGCAAATTTGACTGAACACATTTCACTCTGCCATGAATTTTTAATTGCACTTCAAATTGTGAAGCTGCTATTCTGAAAAGCAGAATAAAAGCACCATGCTTGAAACAAAGTTGTAGGCAACAACCCATACTTTTAAGAGCAATTTCCATATGACACATGATATGCTGCACTATTTTTCAGAAAAGTCTATCCATAATAGATAAATACACTTAAAAACTTCAAAGTTTTTTCAACAGTTGCCAGTTATTCTGATAATCCCCTAACACACTGCCTTGCTTCACGCTCTGGAATAATCAAATTCTAAGGTAAAATGCACATGCACCATGAAGAGTTAGAAATAGGAGCAAAGCATGCCTGTGATCAGCCCCATTTTCAGGCACAAGCATCCTTCTTAAACTGTTCATGAGCAGCACCTTTTTGGGTTTGGTTTTCATGGTTGGGTTGGGTTGGGTTTTTTTTGGGGGGGGGTGGGGGTGTTTGTTTTAAAGCAGGATCTCTGAAGCCTCTGTTAGAATAACTATGCAAATGTTTTCCCTAGAGTCCTTGGAAATAACTACTAACTTCTACACACAGCATCTCTTTCCTATTCAGAAAACCAGCTCAATTTACAAGGCCTATCTTCCTTACCTGGCAATCAGGGGAACTGTGCTATCAAGCCTCCTGAATATGTTCAGCTGTGACCTATTGTAGAACACCCTGGTACTTCTGCATTCTGCATCCAGAACAGGGAACGAGGCTTTGACCTTGCCACTGCACAGAATAAATTCTAAATATAGCATTATTTCTACATATTCCAATGTTCTTTCACCAGTTAACTGTTAACTCATGACAACAGGCAAGTTTTGTCCTGAGGCACAGGTTTTTCCCTTGTCGTCCTCTTATTCCAGGTTAGAAGAAAATTGGTAAATAGTCAAGATGACATTCAGCTTGCTTCTCTAGGTAGTTGGCTAGTCACTTTAGGGGGAAGGTAAAATGCACACAGGACAAGTGATGCAGCCAACAGTTTTAATTTTGCAAGTCGGATCTTATTTCTCGCTATCTGGGCTTTTGTAAGTCTACTCACTATATATGGTGTTGGGGTATTTTAATTACAACTGTATCAATGTTTGGGGTGTTGCCTCTGCGGAGCTAAATGGTGGCACAAAAGACCTGCAAAATAGGTTGTGTACTCTGCCCCAAAAATCCTAACGGAGCGCACAGAGGAGGGAGAGGGAGGAGTTGAGGAATGCTGTTTAGCAAAGCCATATGCAGAAATGTCCAGAAGAGCTTTGCATATGTTGAATCAAATGTATTGACACAGTATTTACAGAGTACCATAGTGTTACCATACAATAACAGCTGTTGCTAAAAGGAAAGAAATATAAACATCACACACACACTCCCACCCTTTATTAGATTTATAAGAACGTCAGTCTCTGCTTTAAGCAATTTCTAATTTTTCCTCCTCTGTTGCTAAGGTTTAGGCACAGTGAAATAAAATTGTTCTCTTCTATTCCCCTGTAGCTATTGCAGAAAATGCCTTGAATGCTGTGAATAGTCAGCTGAAGAAGCCAAGTTTTAAAACACTGACCAGCTTCGGAGATAGCTGCTCTTTCCTGTGGAACAATTAAGAGAACTTTGTAAGAAAAAAATACCTCCTTCCCCATTTTGCAACGTTTAATACCCCTAAGCAACAGAGGCCCGACTCTACCCCATTTTTCCTAAGTATCCACGAACCAGCACTATGATGGAGTGCTTCCCCATTAGATGCTCAGCCCTCTTCCTCAACATGTGCAAGAGCCTCTCCCTACAGCTGTTTTCAGAGTCTTGGGCAGGAATTTTCTATGCTCACCTAGACTTCTGTTTCCTTTTTGGGACTCTGCATTTGTTTTGTTCATTTAGGAGCCCAAACTAAACTCTTCTGATACATTTAAGCATCAATAAAAAGCTATTTTGGATGAAGACAATAGTAGCAACAGATAATTTCCTGCGTCCTTCATGAAGATACTTGGTTAGTGCCTTTCTTCCACCTGTCAAATGCTTTAGAGTGCATCAATATTTACTGCAGTGACAGGAGTGCTCCAGCACAGTACACCTGAGCTGCCCTTCTTTAACTAGTTCAGGTATTTATAGCAGCATGGCATGGCAACAGACTCAAAGGTTAACTGTCCAAGTACTTCTGCTTCTTTGAGGAGTTTTGTAGACTGCGATGGAGTCATAGGTCTTGTGCTAGATTAAGTGCAAATGCCTCGTATTGCCCTAAATAACCTACACTATGAAAAGCAGAATCTACACTGTATGGATCTTGGCCTTAAACTCTCAATTCTTGTTCTGAGGACTGTCCTTCAATGCAAACACTTGAACAAAAGTGCTGAAACAAAAGTTATACTGTCCTAGAATATTAAAATCCTGCAAAAAGAATCCCCTCAGTAAATGTTGTGCTGCACATTCAGTACTGATCTCCCAAAATTTCTGTTTCCTATGATTCAGGATTACAACTGAAATTTTCTATTATTTTAGCCCACATTTTAGCATCAGCAACGGAACATTTAAAGTACCACATCAGAGGCAGATCATAGGTTACTTTAAAACGAGAATTTATGGAGGGCTATAAATCAAAAGGTACAACAAGGAAATTAATAAAGAGAACATTGTTGTCATCAAACATAATAAGAATTCTAATACACAAAGATCAATTGTTTTTCCACATAAAAAGCTTTCATCAGGAATTTTGCACACAATTTGAAGCTAAGGGTAGAGGGCTTTTTTACTGGAATAATACTAAGTGTAACTTGCTCTTGGAAATGAATTAAAGAAATAATCTTTTTTATTATGAAGCATAGAAAACACAAGCATCCATGTAGTGCACTAGAATCTTTAACCATATTCACCTTTGTCCCACATCGTGGACATATTGCTTTGCCTCTTACCTATAAATAACTAGGATTTGGGGAATATATCACAAAGCAAAGCAGAATATCATTACAGGATTCATCAGAATTATGTTCTACACGTGTGTAGAATTAATACTTCTGGAGCAAAATCTATGGCAAGAACAGGAACAGTACTTTCGTTTGATTCTGGCAGTAATAATCTGTGTTAAGTTGCTGGTAACTATGATGACACTGAATATGGGATGTAAAAGATTTCACCTTTCCTGCAGGTACCATGGCTTATAATAATAATACGCAAGGGTTATATTCCCTACTCATTTCCAATACTGCTAAGAGGGTTTCTTAAAAATACCTCCATGTTTTGTAGTAAAATGTAAACTTATGATTCTTCTCTTATTACTTAACAACTTAAATGTTTGTGTGAGAGAAAGCAACATCTATGTTTCATATACCTAACAGATAAATGGATTTATTAGTTTAATGGAAAACATGACATTTCTACTCTCTACAACTACCTGAAAGGAGGTTGTAGTGAGGTGGGTGTTGGTCTCTCCTGTCAGGTGGCTGGAGATAGGACAAGAGGAAATGGCCTCAAGTTGAGGCAAGGGAGATTTAGGTTGGATATTAGGAAAAATTTTTTTACTGAGAGGGTTGTCAAACATTGGAATGGGCTGCCCAGGGAAGTGGTTGAGCCACCATCCCTGGAGGTATTCAAAAAGCGAGTGGATGCGGTACTTCAGGACATGGTTTAGTGGGCATGGTTGATGGTTGGAGTCAATGATCTTGAAGGTCTTTTCCAACCTAAAGGATTCTATGATTCTATGATTCTACTGTCCCTTCAATACAACCCAACATCTCAGTTTAAGCCATGAACACAATATATACGTTTGTGTATACATTACTTCAAATGCTGATCTCCCCAAATCAAATATTATTAGAGAAATATAACTAGACACTATGTGACTAACAAAATAGCAACACAGATATTTTAATAGCTCAAACAAAATACCTATGGACAATCTTGAGTGGCACTAAAAATATTTTACTGTTCAACACTGAAATACCTGATTCAAGAGCAATCCCTGTTGTATCACACACTGTATATAATCTCTCTCCAGTTTCAATAAGCAATAAGCTGCAATAGGTGGATATTCTGAAAAGACTACACAAAACCAATTTTTGTCTTCTTCCAGAAGAGTACTGCAGCTTCCTCAAGTGTATTCAAGTTGAAATTGTCATAGACATGCTCTGACATAAAGCAATAACATTGATGGTATGCATGTCAAGGACACCTCATGCCAAACCCTGACTTCTAAATTATTAAAGGCACAATTTTCTTCAGGCATCCTTTTCATCACAAAATTCTGGGAACAGTCACCTCGGCCCTCTCAGGTGCACTTATCTATAATTCACCATTCAGAATTTCATCTGACTGAACATGTACAGTGAAAACCACAACAACTTCCCACCATCTTCATACATGCAAGACAATGCACAGAAGTGGAGGGCACCACACGTGTGCAATTTTGCCCAGAGGCAGCTGATAGCTAGAAAAGCAGTACATTTAAATACACAGTTTCTGATACTCAGCGGAGTTCCCTTCGTAAATCCATAATTTAGAATGCACAGCAACTAATCAGTTACTTGGAATAAAGAAGTAAAACTGCTTTTAGTTTCAAAACAACAGATGAAAAACATCATTTCCAATATGGTCTGAACAAAATAGTCAAAATATAAGATTCTTCTTCCAGGAAAGTCTCTGGAGAGTAATCCCTAATCACCACATTGCTGAGTTTGTCCACTGTAACAATTAGCATCTATGAAAGCTGGAAACTTTAAAGTTTTCCAGCACTTTTCTTATTCCCTACAAAAGCACAAAGTAAAAATGACAACATCTTGGAAATCAATGCCATACGGTCATGCAGATATATAATTTGATCATTTTTCCTTTGAAATCTTTTCAGATACAATGCATTAGACTAGTACGAGACAGCTGGTGTGACTTTAAAAAAGTATTTCCGAAGGCCTGTACTTGAAGTGGATTTTTGCAGATCTTAGCAATATAACTGCCCTGCCTGTATTGATCCCATGCGATGAAAATGGGATCTCTAAATGGCAGACAGTCCCCTTTTCTGTCTATGACAAGAAGAAATATCCATACCTAGATCTATGTTTGCTCCTACCCAGCTAGGCCACAGGCTACCCCAACTTGTATTCATTCCAGCTTGAGGACTCGGATTATTTCAAAGATACATGTTGCTCTGAAATTCAAAGCAGATTACTTGCATGTGGAGTGCTATGGATTTTGCAGATGAGTCTAACTTCCATTTTACAGGTCGATAAAAGTGCACATGGAAATAAAGCAGTCTCAGACAGCCATCATTAAGTTATTCAGTAATGCAGGACAGCTCTCATTCATCAAGTATTCAAACACTACCTTTACTTGATCTTTCTCAAAACATTGTATTTCAGAATTAATGCCATTATGCTCTACATTAGCCAGAGCTTTGAAATTCAGATATGGAAAACCATGGTTCAAAAGTTTGAATGCCCACTCAGCCCATCACATCACTCATGTGATCTAATTTGCGGGTCACATTCGGAACTCTTTGTTACCATGGAAATCAATGTTTTGATCTAGTGGCTGTTGCTGGTTTACATATATTAAAGACCCAGATCCTACAGCAGTGGAAAAATTACAGATTAAACACTGGATTATTTCTATTTGAAACAAGTCATATTTCACATCACTATGCAAATGTCACCCACTGCTCTTACATGGTAATGTATGAAATAGATATGCTAGTGCAACAAACAGACCAAGGGTGACGTGCTCTCAAACACCTACTCCTTGCCTTGCTGGTATACTGCATAAACCATAACCCTCACACTAGTCTCCGACCTGCCGCCCAAGAGGGCTTTTCTTGTTCGCTGGTGTATACCATGTGAGAGGCAAGGGTCTGTTCACTCAGCCATAGCACAGCACTACAATTTTTTATGACCTGAACCAGAATCACCTCTGGTTCTAACACATACTAGCAGCACACTCAGAGCTAGATCAGGGATGTCTGTATTATGCTCCAATGCACGCTGCCCGTTTCATTTTAGTCTTCTCTTCTAAGGCTTGGCTGATAAGAGTGGTGATAACTTCACTGACTCAATTCACCATAGCTCCCCTTTTTTGTCCAAACACTTCATGGTTAACCGAATATCATCTTTGCCCACAAGTCATCTCACAGTTCTTGCTAGGAGGTTTCCAGATGTTAGTTTAACTCTCTCACATTCTACAGCTGTTGCAGGTTTTGTTTTGTTGTCTGTTATAAAATGTCCAACGCTTGTTCTAATTCTCTTCAGCCTTTTTTGAATTGCAGGAACATCACCAATATTTCCATGAGGGAAAAGCTCATTCAGAACCTTGTTCAAGAAACCTGCGTTGTATCAGAGTAAAAAAATACAGCAGCCACAGTAAAATGTTTTGCTTTCTGTGCAAAGAAGCTCAAGCTTATGAAGAACAAGTACTTAAATTACGAGCAAGTGCTACCTTATAAAATCAGGCCAATATTTCCACTATTTGAAATGTACATAGCCGTCTCCATTTAGGCAGACGTATCGCTGCAGTGTTCAAAACCAAATCCCTTACTAGCACTGAACACGGTAAGATTTCAAATTAAATCCACCCCTGTCTTTCTTTGCATACTTATACTTTTGTAGACAATTCCTTCAAACATGGTGTTTCCCAGATGTGGTTACTTTTGTTAACAACAGTCTTCTAAATATCCCGTGTCCTTTAGAAGAGCTGTGGTTCATGTTTTGTGTTGAAGAAAATAGTTCGGGAATCCAGTCTTTCCTTCATAGATTCTGTCTTCCTCCTCCTTGTGCAAGCTTTGACATAAAATAACTTCCAGCTTTTTAGTTAGTTAGAAATGGTAACATGGTCTGTTTTCTACTGGTTACACCACCCCCCCTTTCTTTTTTAACATATGCTTTAATAAAATATCTTTTCAATTTTGGTTCCCAGAACCTCCTAAGATTCTTAAGCATTTCAATAAGTTTATTTTCCAAGAGTATTATTGCTGCCTATGAAGATTCTGGGTTTTTTTGCCAAAAGATGGAGGGAAAGAGAGGAGTAACTGTGATCATACTCACTTTAAAATGTTACTTTTCAGAGCCAGATGCTACAACAACATGATATACACAAAATTACCAGAATTATCAGTGTTTATAGAGGATATTCTGAGTGAAAGATTAAATTTTCACTCAATCTAAACATGGGCCTCTAAACATACACACCAGAATTGAAGAAAAAAAATACATATTTATCCTGGGACGTCAGAAGTCAAACTGCAAGCAAGACACAGTTTTCAAGGATGGTTGATACCGTATTAAATTGCACTGTGTAGAGCGCACAAAACTAAGTTAATGTGACACTGAGGAAGATCCATTTCACCCTTGTCAAGACGTACTTTTTGATACAATTAACCCATAGCTAAAAATTTTCCTCTAAGTCTGCTAGCCTAGCACTCTCAGTGTTTTATTTTGGCAAGTTGGTCATTCAGGATTCTTTTATTAGAATAACTGAAATAAAGTTGTCAGCTCTTCTGGTGATGTCAAGGTGGCATTTATCAGTTGCTGATTCAGGTTTAAAGAAAGGTCGAATTGTTCAGTGTTTCTGTAGACCGAAACTTCTATATTTTCCCTCCTCCCAAAAGGATTAGAGTGAAACTCTGAGTACACTGCCCAGAAGGATGAGTGTGAACAGCAGACTCAAGCAGTAAATTGCAACAGATTCCCAGCTGAAAAGTAGATCCAAGTGAACGAACTCTACATAACTTAAAGCAATATCATGTCTTCTGGTGATAAACACAGTTGTACGTAAAGGTCTAGGACTATTTCATCCTCTTATTTGACAGATAATCCCTTTTGGAAAAGCAAACTCTGTCTCCTCCCTAGTGAGCCACCTGGCACCTTGGACCTAGCCCTGTCGTACAAAAGAGTGAACCTGAATAAATATTGGGCAATACTATTGCCTATTAAGAAGAACATTTATTACTGGATCATGTTTTGTTCCAGGAAGTCTACAGACTACTAAGGACCCTGCTATCATAATGTGGATAGTAGTTACAAATCCACAGTTAGCTCCATATGCTTAATAGACTGTATCTGGGAATGCAATATTGCCCTAAGAGTTAAGCCAAAAAACCAACAACAAAAAAACCCACAAAACCCAAACAATTTTTCCTATATTAATTAAACCTACTGCAGAGAAGATCATGCTAATAATGGACAACTTTTGCATGAACTGGGCTGCTTTTACCCACTGTAAAATAACAGTCAAAGAGAAAAAAAACTGGTGCAGTGTAAAAGTTGCCATTCCATTTCCTGTTAAATATCTCCTAATTCAGCATGAGCTGTATAATAAGACTGTAGCCTTTGATAAACTGAATGAATGTATTAATTAATTTTGCCTGCCAGCTCACCTTACTTACACATACTGACTCAATATTAAATAGAATGTCAGGTGCTCACCTCTGAAAAGACATGGACGTGCTTATTAATTAGCTTTGCTTGCCAACTCCCTTTAATGAGTTGTTGGACTACTGAATAAACCAGTGTTTGGCTTTTCAGCGAGGTTACTTTGTACTGAGCCTAACACTTCTTTGCTAGACTATTATCTAGTCTCTACGCTTGCCAACACATGCTATAAATGCTCGTGCAGTTCATACTGAACCAAAATGTGTTTGAATCCTTAGATAACCAACATACCAGAGGGTGCTACTGTACTTTCACTTCCTAACACTTTCTTCTCTGGTTTCCCAGTCTTTATAACACTTCCAATGTACTACAGACTGTGGTATTTTTAAACACATTTGGCTATTTTAAAGCTATTATTTTTTCCTTTCATTCTATGTTTATAAATTTTTGAGGGTTACATACAATTAGTCTTTTATGATGTTGGACACTGAATGGGAAAGTAAGACCATTGATGTTCAGGCAGAAACAAAGTTCTCACTATAAACTTTGATTTGTAAAGAACTCCTATGAGTATGTCTCTGTTGACTAGTAGAAACACTATCTGGCTTACTTTGCTTTACACATAGAACTCAATACTATCAATGAAGATTCTATAAATTGCTATTCCAGAGTTCCTCCTAGTGATCAAAACCAAAATTATCTTGAGCACTTTTCAATAAGTATAATGAAGCCTTAAGTAGGAAACAGTTGACTTTAAACAAAGATATTTTAAGTAGAAGAGTATCTGCTCATATCATTCTACCTTATCACCTTCAACCTTTTCCTATCAAAACCAACCATGATATTAAAGTCTTTTCACAACTGATTTTTGTTTTTTTTAATAATTACATATTGATTTCTTAGAGTATCTAGATTCTTAGAGTAGATTAAGGAGTCACAGCACCAAAATCTATTCATTTCAACAAACTTTATCAGCTAAAAAGACTTTATCATAAACACTAAATGTTAAATTAATATCTTTGCTAGAAGAAAGTATTTAAATTTCTTGTGATATGCCCCAAACTCAAATTTTAAATTACCTTGCTTAAAGGAGAAAGTAGAAATTTCATCACTGACTTGAATAAAATAAGGGTTAAGTCAGGAGACAGAACTTAACAAAAAACAATTCTGAAAATTGTATGTCTGAAAATATGAACATAAGTAGCCAGTCCTTCCCATCATTTAAAATATTGAACTTCAGCCTGTAAGTTTTACATTGAATTATGTTACACAGTAAGAAGTGGCAGAAGTTTTCAAAATTCATTTTTTGCAAAAATATTTTTCTCAAAAGCCTTTCCAGCAAAGAACAACTTTGTTTTTTCAAAGATTGAGAAATGAAAACTGATATAATATTAAATGGTATGAAAATCACTGTATAATTTAGGTTTGTTTTTTTTAAAAAGCCACAAGCCAAGTTTGAAGATAAATGCTGGTCTTAAAATAGTTTCAACTGGGAACTTGTGCATACATTTACAGAAGACCATCTAGTCATTCATTTGATAAACCTAGCTCAGTTGCATCAACTGTATTTAATATCTCAAGTATACTTATTCAGAGTCATGCTGAAGTATTGGCCTGTAACAGTCAACATTAAATCTGCTGCCAAGATTTAAAACTCAATGCAGTCATAATCAACCAGTTGTACAAGCAATATTAAATTGATCACCACCATTCTGTAGAGCAACCTAAGTAGATAAAGAAGATACAGTTCTGTCAAAAGGCCCAAGTTCAAAGAGGACAAATAGGACCAAGCAGATAAGACATAGTTCTGCCAAGAGGCCCAAGTTCAAAGAGGACAAATGCCCAACACGACCTGATCAATACCAGAAAGTACACAGTCTTCTCAAAAGACTTTGGCTTGAAGAGGTATCTCTGTTAATAAAAGAGGAACTGCCTGAGGCCACAAGGATGATTTCACAACCAATTCAAAAGTAGAGATCTTTGAGAAAGACCTCCAGGAAGCAGTAGAACAGAAAAAGAAAAAAAATACCAGATATAGAGCAAAAAGCAAATGAGCAATAAAGGAAATATGGATCAGGAAAAAACGGATCTAGTCAAAGGACGATGTAAGAAAGCGAAGAGATTTGAACAAAGAATGGTTTGGTATGAAAACATGCAGAAAACAACTTTGGTGTTAATTGTTTCAGATTGTCTATAAGTATAAATTCAAATACGGAAAAGTCCTCAAGTAGGAACAGTATACTGAATTTTAAATATGGAAAATACAGATATTCATAGCAGGCCATATATTTGCACAGCCATAAAAATCTTACATACTAAAGAATGCAAAAATGGTTTATAGCTCCTTCCTGTTCTCCATATCTCACTAGAGATTTCCCGGAATAAATGCTGCTACTTTCATGTAGCAAATGAATGGATATACTACTTTGCCTGCAAGCTTGAAGACATTGGGGGGGGGGGGGTGTTCAGAAAATCCATTTCCAATCAGTTTTAGTTTTTGTACATGAAGTTTAATGTTTTGCTTCATCTTGAAACAATCACGTTTGGATAACTAAATTGCTTAAATTTATCAGGGCAACATTTCTATCATCATTGACCACTCACACCAACATATGCAATTATTCAATACCGCAAGAAAACATAGATCATTTATAATACAAATAAACACCTTCTAGAGATTACATATATATAAGCAAATTTATTATGTTTGCTACTTATAATCTGCTAGAATGCTGTTTTCTCATGGCAGGTATGTTACACTGAAGACCCATCTCTCCTAACATGCATTGCATTCTCCTAACAGTTGAGAGCTCAGAAGCGAGGCTCTGTGACTGGCTTCCTCAGGCTCTGCTCTCCATGCCCTCTTCTGTCCCCAGAAGGCTTGCAGGTTCCTTCTCACAAAGATCCGACCCTCTTTCTGGAGTAAAACGAAGTAACTTTTCCAAAAGCTCCTGCACATACAAGAATTAATTTTTGAGATTTTTTTTTTTTTTAATCTGATTTCTACTACGGTAAAAGCAGTGAGATAATTTTAAAATATATACCTAACAAATGGGGAAAAAAACCCCTAACTAATGAATTAAATAATGTTATACTGCCACATTGGGAATCCTCCTTTTGGAGAGGGATTTTTCTGATATGAGACACAGCAACTCCAGCAAACGGAGCTTAAACCTGTTCCCCCAGCAGACAGGATGTACCAGTCAACGGTCACTTTGCCCGTATAACTACACATATGCTAGGGATTTTGCTCACATTGCAGCATCAGCAAGAAGCATAATTTTATTCTAGTCAGCCACCACCAGTCACTTGCTAATCCAACAAGGCTACCAAAACTTTCATGGATAGTCCCAGGCAGATAAGACATGCTATCAATTTTTAACAATAGAATGAACTTTTTCAAAATGTTTCGAAATAAAAACAGGCTTAAGTCTATTCCCCTCCATCCGCCTCCCAAATTCAAAAGAAGCTGGCAAAAATTTCTTCTTAAAGATATCATGGCAACCTCATGCACTTGAGTCTTTTAAGACATCTAGGAAGACTGAAGAAGTCTGCCAAATAAAATTCAGGACTTTTAAGCAACAATGCAAGTTAAACAGCTCAAAATAAAAGCAAGAGAGGAGGGTCTCACTAAATTGTGATGAAATAGTGACCCAATTGAACAAGAATTCTAGGGGATTCCAAACTGGGTCCCAGATTCAGGGCATTAATTTTAAATACCTCATTTAAAATTCAGTTTGCTGTCACTGCATGAACACGACTAGATAGAAAAAAATGACAAGCTTGCAAAAGCGCTGGGTTGATTCTCCAGGGAGGGATGCCAGCAGTCACCCTCGCACGGTAAACAGTGGCTGGAAGTGACTTGTAAGAGCACGGCTGGCATCGCCCCTGCAGGGACGTTTCACGTCCACAGAGCAAGGTGAGGTGTCCCTTGTAGCAGCTGCTGAGCACGGGAAGATTTATAGGACAGAAGAGCAGAACAGGAGAGGCGCAAAGATTTTTACATCCAGGAAATGGTATTGATTGCCGCTGCATAGCAAGAACCAATATATTTTTCTCTATAATTTTAAGCTGCTGCTGCAGCGATGTTAACGTCAGCATCAATACCTTTGGAAAAGTGGGGCAGCAGAAAGCACTGCCAGCATCTCATGGCAAAACACGCCACACTGATATCCTTGTTAAACAGGATTAACATCAGGAATTAAAAATAACATCTAGGTTTGGGGGAAAAAAAACCAAAAAACCAACACTGATTTCACCTTAAAAGTCTTTATATGTCGGTAATGCTGAAACAGTTATTGTTATAAGTTATTTTTAGATCATTTCAAACTCTCCAGATCTTTTACCATACACACTCTTCAGGGCTGAAGGCAAAAAATCTCTATTTGTTCCAAGACATTTATTTAACATTCAATACAAATGTTAATACAGGCTTACTCTCAGCTTTTATACAGTATTTTGGAGCAGTCGTGCACATGCATGTTAACGAACTGGGTGTATTCTTTGTCCTCTAAGAGGTCACTTTAAAACAGCCAATAAGACAATTTGAGCTTAATGACTTCTGCCATCTGATATTTCATATTTAAGCAAATTACTTCAGCTACGCTATAGCATTAAACAAAAACAAACTATCACGAGCAACTCATTGAAGAAAACAGCTGATCTTTGCACAGCCAATACATTTACTCAGCTAAAACTGTTTTCATTTCTCTGGTAATACAACATACTATTCATATCCATCTTACAATCCAGTGTGCATGACAGGTTTGGACGACAGTTCACTTCTGTAGTTTCAGGTTATGGTTTTTACTTTGTGGGTTGGAGCAGATTAGCTTTCATGTTTATAAGCAGGCAAAGTAGCAGGAGGGGTAATACAATCACAGCGACTTCCTTGGGAACAAAACCAATGACATTTATGCCTTTTTCCTTAGCTATGTTGTAAATTTTTAAACTTTATTTGTAGAGTCCTTCAGCACCTATAGTTTTGAAGTATCAGTGACGGACAAGGCCAGCACCAGAAATAAGCAAATTTAACTTCCTAGGGCCAGCTACAGCACTTGCGTAACAGCCTCACGTAGCACCGTATTGCTCCTGTTTGATGCGCGCATAATACTGGTAATCACCAATAATTTACTTTCATGGTTTCCTTCAGCGTATTATTTCTTAAGCCTGAAAGCAATTGTTCTGAACGCTTAACTAAGCACCCTGTTCTGCAGTTTGTTTCACGTCTACTCGACGTACATTAATGAACCAAGAGCCAAGGTCAGCTCTGTCAGACTGCCCTTGCACCTGCTGAACGCAACTGCACAAACTCAGTGACTTGAGAAAACAATAGAACAAAGGAAAAGCCCAAGGCCCAGGGACCTCACTGTCATCACGAGATGTGTACAAAGTCAGCAGGTAGGCACACCTTAACTCTTGAATACTTTTACAAATTTACACTATTCTTTTGTAGGAAACATGGGTGCTTTTAAAGTTTTTTGAGTTTTTTTCTTTAAGCAAAAACTAGACAATTTGCATAGTGATAGGTTCTGATTTGGCCAGCCTCTCACTGTTGTTTTACCCTTTTAATCAATTATCACTCACCAACAGGAGTGATTTTCACCAAGACAGACATCTTTATGTACTTCAAGTTTTCCATGGGCTAAAAGTCAACTGCGAGACTACAGTTCAAGAAAAGGCATATATTTTGGCTGCAGTACCACAAGACTACGAATGTCAAGCTGGATGACCTCTGCTATCCACGCAAAACCATGCAACAGTCATGACCCTACTGGCAAAGTAGAACGATGAGGTAATGCAACAATTCTCTACTACTTCAGGTTTTTTTTTAATGAGTGCAAAAACACTTCAGGGTGTAATTAAAAAAAACCAACCCAAACACAAACAAACAAAACAAACCAACCAGTGGCTCAGAAAGCAATCATCATTCCTTTAAAATTCAGACCCTGTGCCAGGGAATGGGTGGGGGCCAACACATAGCTGAAGTGAGGCAAGCACAAGGAAGCTCATGGTGCTCCAATGTGCCACTCAAACTTCCAAACTAAGGTAATGACTTGAAACTGCTAGAAAAATTGTGAAGAAAGTACAAGTAGATTTGTTGGATTGTTTAAGCAAAGAATTAACTGCGGTGCCTAGAATAATGCTTATGCTAAGTGCTAAGATTATAACTTAATAGTTGTACTGTAATTTTAGAGCATTACCATGTATTTCTCTTCCTGCATTAATGCTGACATGATCCTCAACTCAGTACTCAGCCTATAGCATCTGCGGCGCTGTGCCCTCATTTATGAAGTCAAAGTGAAATTCTGCTGCAATTAATAGGATACTTATTGAATGCATTAAGAAAATTCTCCTCTCATTCTTTTGTAACTACTTCAAGGGCAAGCTCTCCTTTTCAAGCACACCTGTAAAGAAGTGGGCTATTCCCTATTTTCCCTCATCTCCAATGCTGATCAGAAAAAAGAATCATAACAGCTTTTGAACTACTCTATAAATTTGGTCGATTTTCCTTCCTACTACTTATTTTTTCAGTCTTTTTGTAACTTAGAGGACTATACCTAAACTGCCCTCATACTGAAAAAGACGGTTCCTCTGTGGGAAGTGGTGGGGAGGAGAGATTGACACAAAATGCAAAAGGAATAATCAAAGGAGTAGCACAGCCCGTCCAAGCTCAGGTTTTCAAGTCTTTTAACAGAACTGACTCAGCTCACAATCCACACAGGAAAAGAGTATCTGCAGTCCCTAAAGAATTTCATTTGAAAGCAAAGAGGAAACAAGGGCTAGTAAATGCTATTGTTACAGAAATAGCAGCTACATACACCCAGCTATTTCTATTATACAACAGAAATACTCCGCATTTAATATAATCCATGGTTGCATTGCCAAGTTCTGGACTGGCAATAAGGACAGGACATTAAAATCCATTGTTTTACCAGCTCCGAGGCAAGGACAAGGAATGAGATTCCTAATGAGCATTCAGAAAGGAATTTTTTTTCTTTAAAAGTTCAAAAGAAAGTTACTATACCATGCAGCAAGCTATGCCAGACTATGTCACCTATTATCAGTGAAAATAGGTTCTTTATGTCAGAAGCAGTCATCATTTTTTCAAGATGTGTGGGGAAGCCTTCTTTGTCCTTACACCTTTTGGGATGTGCAACTGCAAGCATATTTTCTAGAACACCTAGATAGATATGGAAAAAAAATTACTGGAGATAGGGTAGAAATAATTTCTAGAGATACTTAGAAGGCAAGTCAGAAACTACGAATGCATCACATTACAGGAAATCAGTATTGAGGAAATGCAGTTATGTTTGTCTTGGAAGCACATTGAGTTGACTGCCTAAAATACATCTTTGGCTTTATTTTCTGCTCACCTCACCTTTATAAACAACAGGCATGTCAAACATCATCAATATTTGACTTCTTGGAAAACAGACGGAAAGAGTAAATTTGATCAGTCTAGATTTGAAGGGTAAGTAGCAATTGCAAAAGAGGACAGGAGGCCGGAAATCATTACTGCATCTGACACTGTGCTTATCCCAAGCCTGTTCATATTAGCTATCATCAAAAGAAAAATGTCTAATCATTCAGTCATGCTAATTCCACTTGCAAGACTACTAAACTTACACTTGCATATTGAAAGCCATTGCCCCATTTTATCCAAAAACCTTTTACTCTTTCAAAACATAACATAATCCTCTTTCGTGAAAAAATATAAATGCAATGCTGAATAAAAAAACATTTCAAAATTTCAATTATCGCGAGGAACAGGATTGTCATCATCTCTCCAATCCACAGATGATCCTTGCAAAGACTTTAGTAGCAAAGTTTTCCAATTGCCACGGCTCAGCTGGAAGCAGCATCGCTGCTAGCAGCGACACTTGGCAAAAAGTTTGGGAATGCCTAATACAGGTGCAGGTAATTGGTTTATCTTTAAATTTTAAGGTGGCATTGTAAAGGGATTACTTTTTGCACCCCTGTAAGCATCAGCTGAGACAACTGATTAAGAGCTGTGCTCTTATGTTCCCTCTAGCAGGGCCAATCACAAAAGGATAAAACCAGTGCATGTCAAAGGTTTGCTTTCACAGGACACTGACAAAATAAGGCAGAAACCCCTTTCACTCTCTCTGATATACTGCAAAGACAAAGCTTAATTTCATCAAGGGCAAACTGGCTACATCGATTGGATTATTCATTTGGTATAATGGACCTTGCTTTCTTCCTGCAGCTTTCTCCAAACAAGAACAAAATTAAGATAAATCAGCTCTCACTCAAGGCTGACACACTATATACATTTATGGATTTCTAACCCTGCAATACAATAGAAGCGAGGTAATCATTACACGATTTTTTTTTTTCTCTGCAGTACTGTTAGTCTTACATAGGCTCCGCAGAAAATAGGCATGCTTTGTAAAGGAAAGGCTGCTGCATAGCTCAGCAGCAGCTCCACGCTTCTCTCCTCCCTTCCGGCCTTTCTTTCCCATTACTGCTTTTCCTTTCCCAGCACAGAAGCCACCACTTTGATACACGTGCAAGAAAGCGCACACAAGAGAATACCTTTTTGATCCTCCAAGCAAAGGACTAATTGCCTTTTGCTGAGGGAGCACCACTAACGTAATCCTACTTTGCGATTTCAACAACTGACGTAACTGCCAGAGTTTATGAAATGTAAAAATTACTTCCCCCATCGTTATGTACACTGTTGCTATTACGTTAAAGATCTGGCCTCATCTTTTTTCACACAATAAACGAGCTGGTTATGCCAACAAACTCAAACCACTATTTCTACGAATGGGATTACACATTTATCAACTGCACCATATAATGGCAACACTTTCCATCACTTATTATTTTGCAAAAAGGGAATGACATACTGTATTGCATCATTGTATTTAGATCAAGGAGAAATCTGTGGCACAATACATTATGGCAAATGTTGACCTACAATAACCTCTTTACAGAGAGGGAAAGAATTACTTAAAGTTGCTGGGCCAGACTTTCTTTTGACTTAGAACACATTGTAGTTGTAATTGAGCTAATTACAATGAACAAACATCAGACCTGTGCAGAACAGGTGCAAAATCTCACACCCATTTATTATTCTGTTCATCTAAATCTGAGGTGCAACAGCAGAATGTATGTTTGTAGTCAGTAATATTGCCCGCATGTATTTAATGTACAGTCTTAAAGGGAAGGGGTATTCGGTTTGCATGAAAATAGCCTCCTTTCTAAAAGTGTTGCACCTGCTGAAGTAAGATCATCACTGAAAGGAAGATGACCTCCTGGGTAATCACATAAATAAATCAGCACTGGCTTCAGAAAATCTCTGATGCTACCTAATACAACAGGCAGAAGACATTCACTTGCTTTAAAGTAAGGTTAGCGACGGAAGAAAGCAATGCCAGTTACACACAGAGAAGCTTTTTGCAAACCATTTAGGATTCTCAAAGGAACAGGTGATCTAGCTTATGTTTATTTTAAAAGCTTCATGGGGAAAATGCATCATGCAATATTTCTCTAGCTTTCTACAAGTAAATGAACAAAGCCAAAGTAAATCAGCAAGTAGCACGATGTGCCAAAATCCAGAAACAAAATGAGCAATGAAATTGTACTTATCACCTAGAAAAATCTAAGCCATTCATTTGAGATGCTTATGTTTGGGTAACCTTTGGGAGAATGTTTGCTGTTCCATTACACAAACAATGGAAATATTAGATAAGGAAAATAACTGCAGTTGCCAAGAAAGCTCCGTGCGCTACCCCCAAATCATTAAACGTGTAGATACTATTTTATGGATATATAACATACTGCATACAGCAGGAATGGCAAATGTACAGAACTGTTTCATCCAAACCCTGAGTTTGCACGGGTCCCAGGAGTGCGGTGCAGAGATCCCTAGACCAGCACATCTGCATGGCACTGTGCTGATACACCCGGCGAAAAACTGAAACGTAAGAGCCAACGTCAACTGCGCTAACGCCAAGTATTACAGCTTTAACAGGCATGTTATATAGGACTTTGAGACAGTACTGTATGCCAAAGCAAATCTCCTTGCCTCACATGAGTTATTAACGCACAACCGTCTTGCCTAGATTTTTTCCATCTGTTCGCAATCTTGAAAGACCTACTATGACAATGGTGTTTAATGCAAACTTGGGTCGGACCCAGCATTTCCCCACAGAACAGAGCAGCAAAGAGCCAGACAAATAATAATCGCTTCGGCGCTTTTCTCCGCAGCGAGCGAGCAGGAGCCAGAGGAGCCCCCGGGTGCAGGCAGGGAAGGTGCCGAAGGGGAGGCCCCCACGCGCACACGCTGCGCGTCCCTTCCCCTGCTTCCCACCCGTCCTGGGGGGGCAGGCACCGTTCTGGCTCTCCTAGGCATGCCCCCAAAGGTAAAGGCGGCACAAATCCATCCGTCGTACCTGTCAGGGGTTCGGCAACTGCCACAGTAACTTCAAAATGAAGTAGGGTCAGAACCCGCCTGCCTTCCTAGCTAAGCAGCCTCTGACTGAAACAGCCAGTAACTTTGCTAAGCACAGCTTGCCGGGGAGCGGGCAGGGGCATTCGGGGGGGTTGTGGGCACCTGAAGAGGCCAGCAAAGGCAGCAAGTGTTTATTGAAGTGACTACGGAAATATGTCAAGTTATCACAACTTCTTACCAGTTCAACCATGCTTCACGCTGCATGAATAACTAGGTGAAATAGGAGTTTAAAGTTTGTGAGTGGGTTTTTTCCCATGCAAGGTAGGAAAAAAGCGTTGCAAAATGCAACCCTTAGAGGCCTTCGCCGTGCCAATACTGAAGGCTTCTTTCATGGGGAAGGCTGTTTTCATTGTTTAAACCAAGCCTTCCATGTGGAGAGAACATGTACAAATAAGGACTAGATGTGTGCTCGGAGTTTGGCTTCTGGCCTGGGTGTGTTGGCAAATTGGCCTGAACTACAAGTCATGTTTTGACACCAGAAATAAGGACGAGGAATTAGACGGCATAGCGCTCTGGAGAGAGGATGAGCGGGTCTTCTCTTACAGTGCTTTTAGGATGCTGCTTTGAAGATTTCCAAAGTACTTCAGCTGAGCCTCACAACCAAATTCTTAAAATCTACTTTAGGAGAGCTGGCAGCATAGCTCGTACAAAAATCATTTCATGAGTAGAATAGTATTCATCCTAACCTTGCATTTAAAATAAGTTAAGAAAATCTTGAACTTACACATAGTGTTTGATGGTTTATGCACGATTAAGTGTATTCTTTTAACAACAGCTAAAATGATGCTGTTACCAATTTCCTTACTTTCATAATCCATTTTTGACAGTGTGGTTTTATAGATTTCAATCTCTGGCAATCCATTATTTTATATTTCTGTTTTAAACTTAGATTTGTCTCAGTCAATCATCTTTCATTCCTTTCTCAATTTGTTTCTAAATTCTTTACATATCTGTAGCTAAGTTAACGTATAACAACACAGTGGTGCACCTAACTGAAATTCAGTATGTACTAGCAAGTTTAGCTTCAAAACAGAATAATAACTTATTAAAGGTGTATTTTTATAGAAGCAAGCTTGAGGAACCAAAACTAGCGAGTACTAAAAGCAACCGCTTAATTTTGTTGTATTCCGTATTTCTTCGTCTTTTACCTTGCAGTTAAAATTGTAAAAGGCTTTTTAGATTGGAATAATGAAAAATAAATACACCTACACAGTTGGCTTAATTGATACTCAGTCCATATCTCCCATATAACAAACTTGCATTTGGAAAGAGAGTCACTCATATCTTGTATCTAACCTAACTAAGGGCAGTTATGATGATTAAAAAGTCAAGTTCTACACTAGAAAGATTATCATTTAACTGCTAATTGATACTTTCCCTTGCCATGAAGCCTTTTTACAGTATCCTAAGAGAGCTACAGCTAAAAAAACCCAAACCTTGCATTTTCCATATTAAAAGTAGGTTCCACCGGCTCACATAACAAGATCACATCTGAAATGTTCTCACACTCCACCAGACTGTTTCTAGAAATTTAGCCTATTGGGCGTCCGCTAAACACCAACAGAAAAAACTTCTCCTATAGTGCTGTAACGTTATCACCAACGTGTAACATCTTTTGGAGCTGATGCTTCAGGCCTGATCACACAGACATCACCACGGGACAAGTTTTTTTCTTTATATAAAAATGAAAGAAGCATCACTATACACAGCTTCACTTTTCAGGCACACTGGAAATGACTGCATCCAAGTATTTTAAGCAAGAAATCATGGAAGTTAATTCACTAACATATTCTTACAAGGAATGAATGTTTTTGTAACACGAAGGGAATGTAGATGAAAAACTTACTGTAAATCGGTGCATACTACATAAAATTATGGGTAAAATACAGTTAAGCACTGGGAAGAGTGGATTCCAATCTCATTTGGTATTCATCCAACTAACTCATCACATTTTACCAGCTGTCCTTCATAAGGTATCACTAATGCTCGAGTGAGCCTCAGAGACTCGGATTGCATGGAAAATTATACAACTGTCATCACAGCTCTGCCCAATGGGGGATTCAGTGTTGTTTTGCAAAACGACAGCAAGCTAGATCCTGCTTATTTTCTGTATTACTAGAATAATGAAAGTGAAACTAATCTGAATAAAAATATTTTTAAAGAAAATTCAAGGAGACACTTATTTGTATTTTTTCATATAAAGTATTTCCACAGATTTTGGGGGGGTTCTTTTTATGAACGCTTAAATGGTAGCTTTTCATTATAATATAATCACTTTAATGCAGGAAATCCCTCAGGCATAACTGAGAGCTGGGATCCACACTGCATCTATAGCTAGAAAAGCAATCAAAGAAAATTTAAAGAAGACACTGAAGCCTTGTAATCCATAATAATATCATGAATTCATTCAGCATGCAAATAGTATTCTACTCAACATTCAGCAGAATTTTAAAGCTCCACACTGAATTAATACATGAGTTCAGAAAGCACTAGTAAGTGTATCTTCACAACAGCATAAATAACATTTGAGTTATGCATGAAGCATCGTACCTTGAGAATTTCAAGGCCTTTAAAACAGAGCTTCAAAAAGGCACTTATACTAAAAGTGATTGATTCTACCAGTCCATAGGTGGTACATCAAATATTAACATGGGAAATGAATTGCTGAGTAAACTCTAAGCTAACTGCTACTTCTTATTTTCTAAATAGTGAGGAAGACAGTAAATTCAGGTTACACCACATTTTACCAAATTATAAAGTGCCTGCTTCCAGGATACATTTTTTATCTCTGTTCCAATAACTACTTAAGCCATACCCCACAAAATGAGAGACTTTCTGAAAACAAGTTCTGAAAGAGCTACGAGCCTAGGAAGAACCAAATTCTACAGTCAAGTCCTTTTTGCTGTTTCATTCATATTCACCCAGGACTCTTGCTCAGCAAGAGTTTATTTGGTTTATTGAAAGTTGTAGTGCCCTTCAGTAACGCTTATTCTGTTATTCCTCATAAAATGGTGTAAAATGTGCAGCACTCCAAACGACAAAAAATAGTGGGAGTTCAGTTAACTGTGCTTCACCAAAAAAGATGCTGGTTGGAAAAGTGCTTTTCAGGCATGGTGGCAAATTATGGGATTTCATAAAGATATTTCATGGGGAGTCCACAGTTTGCTGCATATACCAAAAGATAAAACTCTATGGGAGCCTCCACTATGTATGTCAATAATTTATTCGTAAATCTTGTCTACTTGATGTTAAAATTCCATTTCCATATAAGAAACTATGATGTTTCATTCCTCTAAGAATAGTCATATCTTCAAGAATATCCTCTTCACTGTATTTTAAGTTTCTTCTCTGCGCTTGGATACAAGAAAAGTAATGGCTAGGGACTTGTATCTAAACATATTCTTATATCTGAGATATGCCTTTAAAGTTCTTCTATTGAATTCTTACAGATACTTTCTCTCAAATGAAAATTTCTGAGTTTGACATGACATATTTCAGAGAGATTCCATCCTAAAAGGATTTTTCCAAGTAAAACAATTAAAAATAAGATGAAAACTTAGTGTGACTGGGAATACCTATTATGTGACCTAATTTAAAATTAAAACCCAGCAGAGTCTTCGTGATTCCAAGGCTATGCTGATTGCCATTTGAAGCTGGAAATGTTTTTCCCTAATGCACAAGTGATGAAGTGCACGTAAGGCCTAGAGGAAAGTTACCTTATCTGAAGTATCAGATATAGATTACTGCTGGAGTCAGCATGCCACACTAGTTGGATCCATACACTCTGTTCCGATATGAGGAATTAAGTTTCCCTGATGTCACAAATTGAACAGATAATGCAATTAACATTTCCTTTGAAGTTCACATTGACCAGGTAACTGCCAGAATGAGTTGGCAAAACTTTACTAAAGTCACTGAAGTGATCTTGGCTCACACAGACTGAGACTTCAGCTTTGACAGTCTATAAACCGCTGAATCCCTAGTGGGATATTTATAAATCAATGTTTATTCTGTCATGTAAATATAAAGATCCTGCACTTCTGTCTGGAATTCCCCAGATGTGTCAGGGATCTGTCAGAATCGCTCCATATTCTCTGCAGAGTTGATTCTCTCATGTGCACCAGCTATTAGGCCACCCTCTGAAAGACTGACGGACATCTGGAAATCCCACACGAGTGGCAGGGTCTCATTTTCCTACCTCAGCGCTCCTACTGGGAGCAATCTCCGGGTAGGAAAAGAGGTCCTGTCTGAAGGATCAGATCTTTGGGCAAGACTAGAAAATAGGACAGATCTGCTATAAAATGTTCCATTTGCCACTAGTTACTCTAGAATACAAGAGTGCACATGAATGCTGAAGCACTATCGGAGTTGGCTGCTCATTTTAATACAGAATTAGCTTAATAGTCCTTTGCTGAAAGGGTACCGTTCACAGTTCTATAGTTTATAATGCTTAAACAATACGAAGACTGTATATGATCAAGTGTAGAACCATGAAGAATTTACTTGAAGACTAGGCATTGATAGCTGCTCCTTTGGGACTCTTCAACTAGTGTAATTTATAATGTCACACTATGTGATGCTACAATTGACACGTTTATGATTACACCAATAATTCAAGACTTTCAAGCATTTAAACAGAAGAGGTAACTAAATGATTAATTTAAAAAAGGAGAGGATGAAATAAAGCCAAGACTTCTATCTTCTTGAAAAAGAAAATAACTTAAAATGAACATCTTGGCTGCTTTACAAGACAAGATAAAAACTATAGACTCAAAGACTTTATAATTTCCAAAAGTGTTAATATTCCTTGGAGATGAAAATACGGTGATGAAAACAGAATTCTTAGAATTAAAGAGAATTTTACTTGAGCTAAAAGAGAAAGAATTGGTGAAAAGGAAAATTGCATGAGGAGAGGGAAACATCCCACTATTGTCAACATTCTATGGGGAGATATTTGGGATGAGTGTTGAAAACCAGACTACTGTCTGATGATCAAGTAGAGAACTCCAAAAACACTTAGAAGAATAGGTATTGAAAAGTGATGATGCGTATTATTAAACATAGGAAAGTAAGGAGTTTAATTATACATACAAAAGAAATCCAACTAATAAAAACATTGACACAGTCATATATTAATAACTTAAGCAAAGCTATGTATGGTAATACAGTAAGTCAAGATTAGTAACCACAAAATATGTATATATTACATATTGATCTACAAAGTAACATAATGTGTATCTCAAAAGGTCATTTCATGTTCTCAAGAGGTCCAAACACATAGAAATTCTTCTGAAGTAACTAGTCTGCACCTTCTTTGCCCCAATATACATGTTAAAGCCTCTTTATAATGCCATAATACAGGTGCTGATTTTTTTGTCTGCCTTTTAAGGAAGAATTAATGCATTTAGCTGTTTGAATAAACAGCACTTCTTTTATTCTCATGCTAGCTGCAGCTATAGCTAGACTGGTTTTATCTTCTTTCTCTGAAGACTCCTCTTCTGTTTTATTATTGTTGGGAATAATGGCAGCGCCATGAGAATTGTGTTCAGGTTTGAAACAAAACCTCTTTCTTTCACTATCTGGAGAGCACTCATGCAAAGTCCCCTGATTGAACTGAAGCGAAATATGCTTACCTTCTGTTGGTGATGTCTTCAGATGTCTGCAGAGCCCCTCTGTTTCCCCATATGTCTCTTTAATTTTTACTACTGCTTCTGTTCCTCGAAGTTCCATGAGGGAGCGCAGTTCTTGCAGTGTGCACCCAAACTCTCCTGCATGGTTGGCCTCATTTCTTTGGTTCTTGGAATAAAAATCGCTATTTGTCATGTCACCCATTGTTGCTGATTATATTGCTCCACTCGTTATAGTTGATACAATCTTAAAACTGTTTAAAAATTGCAGGAAAGGAATCTTGAATTCCAAACTAAGAAATTAAAAAGAATCCAGTGTGTGTCTGGTGAGCGATGTGGAGGATGCCTCTGGTGTGCAAGGTGTCCCTGACTGACTAGTGGTCCGCAGAACGGCTGCTTTCAAGGCTGCAGACCAGCTGTGCTCCATTCACCATTTCCCATTATGCTGCACCCAAGCCGTAGAATCTACATGGTCATTTCTTCCTCTGGACCTTTGGGAACGAACAGAAAGGACTCATTACAAGAGTGAGCAATAACGCTTTACGAAGGTGATTTCAAATTTATTCTATCATTGCAGTTTGACTTGTCATTTAAGAAAAGCTAGGCAGAAAAACCGTAGAGGTGTCCTGTAAAATGCTGCAGGTAGTCAGAGCTAGCATCGACAACAAGGATAACACTAGCTCTGTCTTAGATAAAGCTCTCTACAGCTAAAGCACCAACAGCAGTGTTGCTTACTTTAATCAAGTCCCAAGAGCACCTGCTAAATGAGATGGCTCATGAATATTAATAAGTAAGCGATTAGTCCAGCATGCTAGATGCACCTCCAGTATATGCTCTGGTTCATACAGCCACATCAATCTTTCATCTGACAAGAACAAAGACCCTCTCATAAAGGCTACAAGGTAACAAAAATTAGTTAAACGCTACTAGTTTTCACAATGGGTTAAAGCAAAACTGTTTTTCAACGCAAGGACAGTAAAACTGGTGGAAAAACTAGAGCCACCGTTACAAATTCAGAATACATTTAAATACACTACATCTTGCAGCCCTGCCTTCTGTGGAAGGAAGCATACCCCAGAAAAGAGAGAAAACGCTTCAGTGTCTTGGTTTGAACAGCCAGAGCTATGTCTCATACAAGGCAGCTGTTGGGTTGCTTTCCTTCAGCGCTGCCCGTGAGCCCCCTCACCCACAGCTTCACCTTGACAGCTACAAACGTGCGAGCACGGAGCCAACGCACACAAGTACAGATGCACGCAGGGTGGGGTTGGCTTTTTTCTTTTTTTATCTCCCCCCCCTCCCTGTGCAGTGTTGAACAAGTCACATTTGGACCATCTGGGAGACAGTTGATTACTTGCTAAAACCAGCCTTTAAAACCTGTTTCCCCTTCCCATATTCTAATGAAGTTGGTTTAAATACTGCTGAAACCAGCAATTATATTTGGCACAGAGAGTTTTAACAGAGATTAAAGGTTTCTTTTTGGCCTCAAGCGGGTTAGTGCGAGCACACTGTCTAATCTATAGGTCTCAGAATAGTTTTCTCATAATAAAAAAGATCTTTAAAAGAGCACACCATCGGCGTAATGACTGACAAACCTGCCATAGTCAAAGTGCATATTCCAAACTTTCTACGTACAGTCATACACAGTGGAAACAAGTCCACACATAAAGGGCTTGAAACACTTTGGGATCCTCTTTAAGTCCCAATTTTATATTTGTGCAACAATCTCCCATCCACATATAGTTAACATAACATGTAGGCTTGGTATTTCCACTGATCTATACTGCATTGCTATTGCTCTGCATGCAGGAAAGATCAGGCCCACTGTATGCATTCTTTGCTCTGCCCACAGTGACATTACCTGCTTTGGAGCTGTCTAATATACCTTGATCAATTAGACAAACTGAACCTCTACCAGCCCTCTCATTTACAGATAAAAAAAGTCAACATTCCTTCTATTTCTGTGGAGGGGAAAAAAAAAAAAAAAAAAAAAAAAAAAAAGGAACTACCAAAGTTTCACTACAATATTACAGAATGCAATTAAAATAGCAGCCAACTGCTATGTGCTTCTTCTACCCATCCTATTTATTGACACATATTCTAGTGCTAAGAACTTCTACCAACCTTGGTTTCACATATTCACATATTGCTTTTCAAGCTCATGAGAAGAGCAGAATTTCAGCACAAAAATGCTGCTTACAGTGAGCAATAAAGAGAAACTGGAAGTAGTAATTAAAAAGGGCCTTTATTTGCCAAGCAATAGCCAAGGAGGAGATATTCTGCTCTGTCAACAACACTCAACTTTCCATGCTTGCATGCTGGACAGTGTTCACAGTATCAGTTCATTTCTAGATAATTCCCTACGTATTGCATGCAGAAAAGACCTTACTCACTACTGCTTTATCTGTTTTTAAACAGGATGGATTAGTATTCTGAAGAGAAATAACATCAGCCTGTAGCATTATTTTGAAAAAATTGCAGGATAGAAATGTCACAGATGTCCAGTAAAACAGACTTCATCCCAAGAGGCATGGAATCACAACCTCCACTGATTATATGCCCCTCCTTTCCTAAAATCAGCATTTCAGACTCTTCCTGGTTTCATCTATGGTAAGTTGCTGCTGACAGTCACATCAAAAAGCAAACTCAGATTTGATCATGAAAAAAGAATACCCAGAAAAATGTTGTGAAAAAATGAGGCATCAATAATAATAATGAATAGCTAAAATGACAGACTGCTATTTACTTCCAGTGGGCAAAAAATAATCTATTCCTAAGATAAGTACACTTCAAGATCCTGAACGCTGTTTAAAACAGCCATGATATCCAAAACAAAAACCAACAAAAAAAAATATGCCATTCATCTAACACAGAATTTACAGGGCTTTTCTGGTCCTGTGAGCTTTTTAAACATTCCTCTAATAAAATAAAATTGTTCTTAAACTGTTCCATAACACCACAGCGCAAAGACAATTACTAGTATTTTCTGAGGAGAACCATCTACCGATTTCATTAGTGAAGCAAAGTGTACTAAACTCAGTGTCAAAGATGTTTCCTACATGATTTTTCTGTGGGATGCGTCCACCACTCTCAAAGCATCTCTTGACTCACTGTGCCATCGCTACACATTAATATATTTGCTTCTATTCTTAGAAATTCGTTGTCATTTGTCAGCCACAGCAAGACAGTGTTGTTGCTTTTTAGCATGTTTGAGTCATTTACCTGCTTAATTTTTAATTTCACTTCCAATTAAATATTAATCAATAAACAACAAATATGAAGTTTACACTTCCTTCAGTGCTTTAAAAACAAATCAGTCAGAGTTTGTGCTCCTCATGATTCACCTAATGTTATGACACCAGGGAAACACCATCTCACGTTTTTGAAAGGCAGATGGTAAAAAATAGAAGGCACAAAGCATGACTAACGTTATTCACCAATAATGCATCTCTCTAATCCCACGGAACAAGATATGCAGGCTTCATTCGATCCTTGAATCTCTTTTATGAAAAGTCCAGGAACCTTGCCAGGGTGCATACCAGGTTAGCATGACTGACACACGACCATCTCACCCTTCCTGAGCAGTTAATATTCCTTTAACAAAAGCTGAGAAATAGAAAACTTGAGACTGGCATACGGCAATATTCCCCCATCAGTGGGGCTACAAGCTTTGCATCTCCAAAATAGATCAAATTACTGGAAATTTAAAGTCTCCTCTACAAGAAATCCAAGTATTGCACTAGGTTTGGGTGAGGGGGAGTTGTTTTCTGTTTTTTGAGGGGGGAGATTATTTTACAAAACACACTCAAAACATTGGTATTTTCAAGATGCGGATATAGTATAGGTAAACTACCAAGGGATTCTGATTTTAAAAAAAGCAGGTGATACCTGTACATTTTCAAAATGAAGGAGTGACATTATTCAGGAACAATATCACTGAAAAACCCTCATCGATCCAATTCAGATCTACCTTGATCTACCATACAGCTGTTCTTTTGCCTCACAGGAGCTGCAGATCCAGACACTCTCTGAAGAGAAACAGGCACTTCTAAACTGAGACTTTTTCTAATATGCACGTCTAAATTAGGTGAACTGAATTTCATGCTCGGGGTGCCTGCTTCCACTGGTTGTAGGGCAAGTCTGCACAACTAGTTCACAAAAGATATCCAATGACATTTGAATCCCACTGCTACGGTCTAAGCTCCCTGGGGAATAACATTTCCAGCAGTCAAAGGGAACAAGACTGAGTCAACCACAAGTTTCAGCAGTAGAAGGTGCATTGCACTGAGGGTGGGAAATAGCCAGGGAGCTCAAGGACTTCTCCCCTTCTTTTCAGAGGAGCACTGAGTCCCCTCACGGCCTCCAGGCCAAAATTTCTCAACCTCTTTAACACAAGGTCTGCTCAATCTCTTTCAAGCCGAAGACCATCAGCTACGGTGTGCTTCAATGGTTTTAATTTATAGCCAAATGCCTCCCAGGCCACAAAGAGCCACCATCCCCAAATCCTGAGAGCACAGCTTTTGACATCATTCTAGCACACGATCATTTCCTCCTCCGTTATGCATATTGGTCTCACCGTTCCCTATGACAATTTATAGGGAAACCAGTCCTCCATAGACATGTTCAACAAAAGAGAAATAAAAAACTCCACTAACTGAAAAACTAAGTTCACACACAGTGTTACATTGTTCCTCCAGACAACAGCAGTAGCTTTTAATAAAGGTTATTTCCTTTTATTTATTCTTACCAATGCTTCTGAAATGAGCTTTAGAAATAAGAAATTTTGGTAAAAAAATTTTCTAAAGTGCAGTTTGAAAACAAAACTATGTTGTGGACAAAAAGACAAAATAGCAGCCCACCTAGATTCACTTCAGGTGGCAAAAGACTGCACACACTAGAAAACCTGAGTAAAATAGTATCCTTATTTTTCTCATTAACAAGTCAGAATATAAGTCTTCACCTTGGTCTGGGATTTTGTTTGTCAAAGATGTCATGGATTTTTGTTGTACAAAAGCACTACAAACTCAAATTATTTGTCGTTTGTTTTTTTTCCCCCCCCCAGAGTGGCTGTGTCTCGGGGAACAGGCTTCCATTCCTGTAGAGCCCAAGTCAAATATTTTTCATCTTCTAGCTGCTTAAAGGAAATGCATGCCAATTAAAACAGAAGAAATTTGGATGAGCTAACTGCAAACCTGCTGGGAAAACTATTCTTTGATTTCCCTAATCAGGAAAAGTCTCATCTTGGAAGCTTGTAAATATTTTCACAGTGTGTTAGAATGATTTCTAAGTAGATATCATCACCACGTATTCTGACATCTGATTTCATTTGGACTTCTGTTGGCAGAAAAATTAGTAGCAAGGTAACAAACCAGATATCATCAAACCAGAATCACAAGACTTACATTTCACAGTCATTAAAGGTCTGGACAAATAACGGATTCATGACGACTCCAAAAATTCAGGATATATTAATAATCTGACTCTCTAAACTGTTATCTAAGATTATGCTAACTCTGACCTCAAAATCTGATGATGAAGGAATTGCTTACATTACAGGAGGAAGGATGAAAAGGTAATCACTTCTTAGCAGGTTGGCAGAGGCACAGCCAGGGCAGAGAGATCAGCAAAGCCCAAGTACTATTCACTCATCATGCAACTGGGAAGAAGGCATACAGATCTGGTTCGCCCGGAATTAAACCAAGGGAATTAGCACTTCTCACCCTTCTATACGTAGCATTCCTGTGCCACTTGGATTATTATTTGGCTGTAGATATAATGCTAGCTGGTCCCTTGGGACCTATAGAGAACCCCCAAAATAAGGGGGGGAAAAGTGCTGGAAGTGTCACATTTTAGTGAGTAGTATGTATGTAATCAGATTTATCTGTATTCATTGCATTGGAGACACCATTCCTTGATAAAACAGGATTGGAAGCAGATTTAAGGGACTTCTCCCTTGAGTCTGAGCAAAATCATCCAACAGTGGTTTTTTGAGACTACAGTTCCTCAAAGTCTGATGTGAGGTGTGGGTAGGAACAGGTTGACAACATATTGCAGGGGATGAAAAACTCATGGCAGACCTTTGCAAGGTGAAACCAGTTGAGAAGGAAAACCATAACCTGCTCTGTAGACGTCTCCAGATGTGCAAAATAAATCAAGTGTGCCCCAGCTGTACTGCCTTTTACAGTTTCTTATTCTTTTCATGTCAAAGACAAAATGTCCATCCATTTGCGAATATAATCTTCATGGACCAGAATGATAAAGGGATTGTCTATCCAAGCAGCCAACGAAGCTAATCAAACGCACCCAAAGATGCTCAAACTCACACTCTCTTAAAACAAATACTGACTTTGAAGTTTAATTATCAGGAATGCACAAGATACAGAAGGAACAAAGGAAAAACACCATTTGAATATTAGCAGGTTGTCACCTTCACAAGTGTGAAATTTTTGTTTAATACCAGGAAGCTGAGAGTAGATAAAGAAAGAGAAACTGAACTTTGTAGCTAAGTGTTGTCTGAAAATATTCCTGACTTCATCACTACATTTCTTAATGAATTTCAAGTTGCATTACGTTAACTCATACATAATTCATGATGAGCACACAGGAATGATACATTTGTACATTCCAGTTACAAAAAATTAGAATTTCTTCTATGATGCTTCATTCAGTTGTTCTTAGACAGAAATATATTCCCCCTGATAATATGATGACATAGAGAGAATAAAGTTAAGGTATAATTTTAAAAATATTACAAAATGAAAAAGGGTTTTTTTTGAAAAAAAAAAAAAAATCAAAGGCAACTAGCTATTACAATCCCTGAAGTAACTATTGTTTCAGTCCTTTCAGTATGAATCCACGCCTCCAGTCAGCTTGGACTTCTTGGACCAGTTTTGTTATCAGATAGGATAAATAAAAATGATTCCATGCCTCCTGTAAGATACTGTTGATTAGTTGAAGGCAAAAAAGGCACTATCACAAAATAGATTTGTATTAAAGGGACACAAAATATCATTAATTTCAGTTATACAATGAGCTTATTTACTTAGGACTTCTACCAAACAGAATCAAACTCTTTCACAAATTCACTGAAAATTTTTTTCCATGCTGTACCAGTATACTGAGGGAAACTTAAAATAACAATTGAGAAATAAAACTACCTCCAGTGCCCTGTTACAGTGTACAGTTATTCAGTCTACAATTTGATACAAAGTCTGTTTTCCACCATTACTCATGTAAATGGTTACAGCAAAGCCAAATGAACTACTGACAGGAACAAAAATACTATTAAAGGAATCAATTCAGTCCCATTAAAGTCAATGAAACGACTGTATCAGTGACTTCTGGGGGATTGGATCAGGTCCTGCAGATGAAATCCTGCCTCCTCTGACGCCAGAATTTCACTCTTTATGAATGCTGTTAGTAGACAGCCTGCAATAGGAAACCAAATCATGTTTATTATTGCTCATCGCTGAGCACTTGTCTGAGTTATGAAATATTCCTGGCTTTGCTACGCAACACCATTAACGCGTGCTGACTTCAGGCCCTGCTGTGTGTGACCAGAGGGCTAACCAGCACTACGTGCTCCAACTGGTATAGAGCCCTACACTGCATTAGAGATGCTTACTCAAAAGTCATCTCCCACGCAGAGAGATTTTTCTAGTAAAGTCTGTCCTAGCCACAAGTTTTAAGAACCCGCTCTCATTTCTTGCTAGTACTAACATGAAATTTGTTTTGGTTTGCTTTCAGTGATAAAATGAAAGGTTATTTTTCATTAGCTATTTATTCTCCCAAGACTCTAATTCCACGTTGCAAAGCAGTTAATGGATTTCTTTTATTCATTACCTTCCTACACAACACATATTCCTACTCTTCAGGGTTGTACTTTTGGCACTAAACAAAGACCCATTCTACACCTATGTAACCTTTAGAAAATTCATGTTTTCATGTACAACTGCACTGATTTTATACAGAGACTAACACAGCACAGTTATTCCAAGGAAGGCCAACTTCCAAACTATGTTATCAATTTGATTGAAAACACAGCTGGAAGAAAGCTAAGGGTATTCAGGCTACAGATATTCAAATATCGTTAAATAAAGTAGATGTGAACAAAAATCTAAGTTAAATGCTCTCAAAGCAATAGCTGATCAGCTAAGGAACATATCCCAGCAGAGACCCAGGATTCAGCATCAGTTTATGATGATGATTATTGCATCAGTTACAGAGCTTGGGGGGAGGTGGGAGAGAGAGGGGAAAAAAACCCAGCCTTTCTTTAGCAGAAAACACAAAAGATGCATCATCCAATGATGTAGTAGAGAGACCTACTGATCAGGTACAAGCTCATCACCATCATCTCCAGGACAAATTTTTTAATATTTCTTCAATTGGGCTGAAGTACTTGCCTTTTTTTTAGCAGCAAAAAAATTATGTTATGCTATAGTCCATTAGAGTATCAACCCAGGGTACAAGGACAAAAAACCCTATACAAAAAACTGCCCAAACTCACCAGACTCCAATTCGGATATTTTCTTTACTTTGCTTCATTAAAAGCAAATTATTGAAACATAAACAATAAAAAGATGGGGCTTTCTAGATTTGTCCTTTGTTCATGCATTTTACGTATCACCAGATTTATTAAATCTAGAATTTTAATTACCACGTGACCTTAACCATCAAGAAGATATCAGCTTGAAGCATGCGATTTCAAGGGATTTTGAGAAGTCTGTGCTTTTACAGTCTATGTGCCTGGTATCTGATTATATCTCATTTTAATCAGCAAACTCTCCAGAACATCTTAAAAGAAATAGGCTATCTAGCTCCTTACAACAAATAGGATCTTCAGCTTGATGGAGATTGATTAAATATAGCTGGCAGTCCTACTCTACCCCACACCACCAAAAATTTTTCGACTTTTATTCAGTTTCAGTTCAGAAGGGACACTGAATTTCGTTCCTAATTTTTTTTTTTTTTTAGTCTATTACTAATTGTTTTATTATAGAAATATTAACTGGCCTCTCTAATCTTCGCACCTTAAGATGAACTCGGAGTTTTAATACTATGGTAGAAACCACCATTTCTCCTGATAAGTACACGTATATCTTAACCTCATTTTACCTTCCTTTCTCAGATTTTTGAACAATGCTTTACAGAAACTTTTTATCTTAAAAATTGAAAGTAATGAAGCAAATCTTATATATGTCTGAACCATCTATCAGCCTTTTAATCAATAAGCTACAATTTTTACCCACAACGCTTCTTTGGCCTGTAAATTTTGGAAAACCAAACTCTGAAAGTGCATGCGTTGTTCCTCTGCCAATGCACGTCTGTCTTCCCGACACCTATCTTGGGGGCTGCATCAACCCACTAATTGTTTTGAGAGTTCTTAAATGGTAGCAGAAATATTTCTAGTACTCGTTAGAATTTTGTCATAACAGTAGTCTCAAAAACTTAAAGGAGGCCAGAATTTTATTATTTTTTAAATAAGCTGAAGATAAATAGAGGCCTTTTCCTGCTTTAGATGGAAGCAAGAAGAGCACATCTATACTTCCAAGGAAGCACAATGGAAGAGCACTCATTAATGTGAAATATAATTTTGATGGATTGCTTTTACTAAAAAGTTGACAGGTATCATGTTTTTCATAAGTATGGATCTATAGGATAACAGAGAGAATAAAAACTTAGGAAATCCATAATCAGTCAGCTGCAGCAAAATACATTTTGTTGTGTTCTGAACTCTGGAGGTTAAAGGGCCCAAACCAAATCTTGCTTGGTCAACTGGCATTTCTTTACATCAGCTCAAATTGCAATGATGAAACCAGAATAAAAATTGAACCTATGTCAGCAAACATGCTATACAGGTCAATGGTTTTTGTACCTGGTAAAAAGTTAGTGCTTCTTAAAAAGAAAAGAAGATAGAAATTACATCCAGTGTGTGGAAGTCCCAGTGGCTGACTATTTTACTAAAAACACCTGTTTAAATAGCAATATTCCTGGTAAGGAGGATTACTTAGGAAGTATCACAGTTTCTTCTAGAACCGACTGGAAATACTTTGCAAAACATACAATTTACAGACAAGATTAAATCGAAACATTTTTCATAGAAAAGACCTTTCCTGTTTTAACATCTAATTCCAAACTACTATAGTATGATCAGCGTTGACACTCACATCCCTAAGAAAGAAGTTCAAGATTCTACATAACAACCCAAGGGAAACCATTCAGGGAAAAGAAAAACCAAAAAAAACCTGGACTTGCTATGCTGTTTTCTCTGTTCTTCTATCAGCATCTATCACACAAATCAACCAAACATTAGCAGTGAAAAGGATTAGTTGACTAGTGTTGGCCATGTCACTCAAAGTGAAGAAAATCAGAGCATATTAACAGACCTTTAGCCAGAAGACAGGAGAGCCACAGCATGGCCATACCAAAATGGAATCAGATTGCTCTATTGAGCCAAAAATGCTCTATTTCAGCCTCATACATAAAATAATGTCTTTTACCTAAGAGCGGCTTCAAAACCGATAGCAGAGAAATCCACGTTTGTAGGGGGAGGTACTCCCTTCTTACATGTTTCAGGGGTTACTCAAGAAAAAAAAATCCTTTGCTAGCAGTGGGGCCAGCCAGTGCAGAGAACAAGAAAACACAGTGGCAGCTGAAGTCAGACATCGTTAATGTCAGTCAGCAGTTGGCATGTGACTGTTCAGCAGATGAAATGCTGGAGCATGATACAGATCTCCACAAGAAGCAGCTGGCCCAGGAAAAAAAAAAAGGAGGGGGGAGGGGAGAAGAAAAAACAAACAAAAAAACCACCCCAAACAAACTTATAACGCAGTCTGCATTTGCAGTCCTATCTTCTGCCACCTTGGTTTCACGATTAGAAGCATCTTATTATACTATTAAGTAAAGATATAAAGCCATGAAACTAATACTGAAGCTTTTAGTGCAGCACCATTGGTTGTTAATGAGATTCAGAAAATCCAGCTTCCATGCAAAAGAACTATAAGCAGAATAATGAAACAGGAAGAACATAAAATCCGAAAGAAAATCATCTGGTTGTTAAAAATACACTATATTGTTATTTAATGAGTAAATAGAAATATATACAAGTGGAATTGGAACACACACATTTTTCATATGCACTATTCCCATAATGGCTGTAAAAGAAAACTGCAGGCTATAATCTATTTTTCTGAACAAAGGTATTTTTTGGTTTTGTTAACAGTAAAAAGAACTTTTGTGTCTTTTTCTTTAAAAAAAAAAAAAAAAAAGCCAAAAGATAATTTTTACATAAGATCAGGCTATTTTGTTCTTGAGATGGGATGCAGCTCTCTAAAATGAGAGCAAAGAGACCAAATTATAACTAACAGCTGCGTTTGGTGCTATAAGGACCAAAGACAGATTTTGTTGTTGTTGTTGCCCGCGTATTTCGAGGCAAGAGACCAGTTCCACTTTGCCTGGATAGAACCACAAAATGGTTAAGCACAGTACAAGGATATTAGCCGTCCTGAATATTTTAATTTTGTTAGGCAGGATTTTTAAGCAAATAGCTATTCTTAGACAACACATCTCATTGAACAGGACACATAAATCCAGGAGGTGCCAGTTGCAGACAGACCAAGTGGTCTGCTCCAACTATACATCACTCAAACACGACACCACTTCTACCCATCAGTACAATACAGATCTGCAAAAACTGCACAACTTGTAAAAGCTTTCTCTCAAGCTCAGATTGTTCTTAAATTCATCCTGCTTCTTGTCGAGTTACACCAGTCACCTACAAGGAAACAATCCATGCTTTCTTTGTGTCTGCTCCTCACACCCGCTTGCAAATAGCAGTATCCTGTATTTCTCACTCCACAGCTTCCCTACGCGTACCTGGACCAATCTCCGTACTATCTCCGTTACATTAGGTGCCCGGTTTGCATGCCGTTCCATCACCGTTCAACTTCTAGGAGTCAAGTACCCCAAACTGAAGCAGTGCTCCTCTCCAAAGGAGAAAATGACTGTTCCACACAGGACATGGCCTGTTCTTTACCCTCTTGATTTCTAATGAGAGTTTTTCACCTCTCTTTGACTTACCTGATCATTTCCCGCAGATATACGGTTCCGCTCTATTTTTTTACAGTATTGCTAAGAAAATACAAGACAATTCCTATTACGCTGCTGACAATCCTATTGCATTCTTCTTCTGTTTTGTTCATACCTCTAAATTTCATGAGGAATTGTCAAACCATATAACTGCCTTACCTACCTCTTGAGATCAGTTAACTAAATGTATATAAAAAAAAAGCCTATCCTGCTGCATGCCTGTACATTGCATAGCATGCCTAAACATACTTACATATGCCTCAGAATTCTAAAGCAGCATGTGAAAGTATAACTAATTTAAAATCAAACTTTAAGAGGTTATAAATTACTGAAAAATGAAGCTACCAGTAATTTTAATTTGAAAGGGCGGGGGGGAATGACATTAAAGTACACATATTAGAATTAAGTTCCTATAAAACTTTGCATCTGTTTAAATCTCCTTTATGCCACTGAACACTCAGCACATCATTACGCAAGCACCAGAGTTAAGAAAAATAATCCTTTAGCTTTCCTACATCTTATGGAAATCAAGTTATATGGTAGAAGACAAAAGCCACCTTTCTTCAAAAACATATTTGTATTGTGTTAAAAAAATCCACATAAATATTTTTTGTAGTCACACCAAAATACCCAGCTTTACAAAATTTCACTTTAAAAAGCTGAAATTACCTCTCTTTGCTACTAAACATAGATCCAAACCTTGACAGCTTTGAATTCCAGCTCCAAATGCAAACATCCTCGGCCATAAGCATGCACAGATTTTGCAGGTAATATAAAGTTAGAACAATACATTGCAATTGAAACTATAATTTGGCTGGAGCGTCTTTCCAGGTTTTCAAGAGTACAGACAACAAAGCTGGAAGAGAGCAAACAGTCATCTAACCCGCCCCCACCTGAAAGCAAGGCCAAGAGCCCCTCCATCTCTGCTGGCTTTCAGGGCAGGTTGTTAGCTGGCTTATTTCTATCACCTGCCACAAAACCAACATGTGATTATTCTTCTCTTTAATCAGGGGAGAAGAAAGGAAAGCATTCATATAAGATAGAATCTAACATCTATCATGAAATTTTTAATCTATAAGAAAATCAAAATAAACATATGTTCTCCACAGTGATTTATAACTACAAACCTCTTAACCGCAATGAAATAGAAGCAGAGCTACTGGAGAGATAAGTCAGCACCACATAAATCCATGTGAAAGGATGAGAGAGAAAAAAAAAAAAATCCCCGCAGGACTCAGTTGTACAATAGAAACTGTCAGCCAAGGTCACTCTTAAGAAAGAGAGCAGCCAAAAAGGAGGTTTTAAATCTCAGTGGGCATTAGCTGAAAGACATACACTGATGTTCTGCAGTGATTTTAAATAGGGCATTCACAAAGGATTAAAAGTATATCAGTCAACTCCGTCAAAATACCAAATTTTTGCTAGACGCTCCCTGCACCGATTATTCTCCCATGCAGACAATCAAGAAGTTATTTTGGAAAAGAAATTACAAACTACAGTTTTACAGAAATCATAGACACACAGTGTATAAACATCTCAGCCACAAAAATGGCATTGCTCCTTTCTACTGAAAACATCCGAGGAAGATCAGAAACATATCACACCACTGGAAGAAAAACGAAGGAGCCAACTAAACGCACTGCATTAGAGTTGACAGACTGAGGAGTTGGTTGCAGAGGGAAATCATCACCACTTGATTGCAACTCCTTCTAATTGGCAAAAAAACACAACACCTGTCCCATGGGAAGGCACTGTCTGGACATGCATATGTATACAAAAGCTGACACACACCAGGCTCATTAATCCTAAAAATTAATCAGAAAGAATAAAAAGAGTTTGGGGAGAGAAGCTGCAAAAGCAAACTGTTCTTTACTTTCAGCTTTAAGGAAAGCATTAATTTGAGCAAGGGGTTTTGAAATAGAAAAAAAAAAATCACTCTTCCCTCAAAAACGTGTATGGTACAGACACTACTCTTTTTCTGCTTCACAGCAGCAACATTTGGAAAACTACTTAACCTTTCTATTTTTATCTGGGTGCATTCAAATTACCAATAATGTACAACATGCTGAAACAAAACCACTGATGTAGGGTATAATTTTCCCTCAAGCACATTATCCTAGCTGGTGGCTCAGAAAAATAAGCTGATAAAACAGCAGCAGACATCAATTGATGGATAAAAAGTGATCACAGCTATGTAGAATGTTGCTGCCCAACCTTAAAATCATACAATTAGCCCCAAAATATAAGCAGTAGGACAGGACATACTAACAACCATACATTATCTATGGGGTCATCCTAAAAATTCTCCTACAAACACGTTTTTAAATAGACCATCAGATTATCGCCTCATAATTTAGCTATTAACACACAGATTTATTTTAAAGCCATCATCACGCCTGGTACTTTTATTAAATATCTTCTTCCTTGTCAAGTTCAATCGGGATCTCATCCTAACCATGATGAGCTTTTAATTTTCTGTTCTATTAATAGCAACTTAAAAATAAAATGTTCTCTTTCAAAACTATAAAGCTGTAACTTTCTTTAGGAGCTGCAAGGGGGAAGAGAGATTAATCTTCCCACTGCACATTTCTTAAACTACATTAGCTATCTGCAAATATAAAAAAAAAAAAAAAAAAATCAAGAGAACAAGTAAGAAATAGGAATTTTCTCTAAGAATACCCTAACTATAACTCTATACAGGGATTTATCATAGCTACAGAGCAGTAATAAGGAGTTATCAACATACAGGAAATAAATACTTTAAGAATTTCCATGTAGGTTCTGAATCATTCTCAGCAACTCTCTTGCCAGTCATCAATAGGTAATAGATTAATTAATGACATAATTAGCTGCGGGATACGTAGACTCCTATCCAGCAAAGCCCTTCAGCAGATACTCAAATTTCAGCACAACTGGGGTCCTCATTAACTCCCCAGCAAATGAGGGAAGATGGAAAGTTAGAGATGAGTATCATGGCACTTTGTGGCCATCTGACACGTAAATCAGATGGTTCCAGCTGCTTTTCTTCTGTTGCCTCCTTCAAGTAATGGCAGAAGGAGAAGGTACAGACAAAATCGTTCACAAGCACACTCTAGGGTCTAGTACGGATACCATTAATACGAAGTACACGTGCTGCAGCACTCATTTTTCTCATCGTCTTGCAGTGCTGCTTTTACTTGCAAGAAATTAAATCAGTAATATCAAGTCTTAGGCTATCATTGAAATCGGAGAGCCCTAATACCTGCAGAAAAGCAGCAAGTCAGTAACTTCAGTTCAACGTCCGCTTACACCAATGCGAGACAGGCAAGAGACTAGTGCACACAACCAGTGTTGGAAGGACCTGCACTTGGGCTTTTCCACGTGTCTCTGACCTGCCCAGCTTCCCAGTTTGCAAGCTGCCTAGTTTTGCTATGCAAGCTGGTATACAAGCAAGGCACCGGGTTGCTTTGAGATGCATTTTCTGTAACTGTCTCAATGCTTGTGACCTTTCTTTTAGGATATGGGCCTTGCCACAGCTATTCAAGCCTATCTTTATCTAAAGATTGGAACACTGAAATGTGTTTTAATGAGGGATAAACTGAGACCATCTGGATGTCTCAGCTGCTACAGAGCATGATTGTTTGCTGATTTTAACCGTGTCTCTTGCAGAGAACATAGACCTGTGTTGCAAAAAGTGCACTAGCTCAGCTTGATTTCTCCTTGTAATCAAATGTGTTGATCTAAAATCTATTTCCAGCAAATTACTTGTCCGTTTTGGGAACAACTCCCTCCTCATCTCTTAACCACGGTGATGGAGATAAGCAGAGACAATTGAGTTGAAAAGGTATTTTTGTAAGAGGCTGACAGCGAGCATTCTCAGTGAAATCTTCCATTTTAGAATATGACCACCATTTATTCACAAACTACATAAAAGAAGCCAAATTTCTGGATGTTGTATTAAGATATTAAGACCTGGAATTTTCTTTTCATTTTTGTTTGGTTTTTTTCTTTACACACATTTGGTGTAAAAAATTTGGTAATTAATTTGTCACTTTTGTATGGTGTTGGCATTAGGTCAGTTTGCATTTCTTTATGTACATTTTTCAATTGTAAAGCTATACTGAGTACTGGATAACTACACTGTTAATAAACTTAAATATATAATCTGTTGATCCTGTATATATTCTCCAAGATAAACAATAACTCTATCTGGGGAGGCAAAGTAACAAAACTACTTTTTTTCTATTCTTTTTTGTTAGTTTAACTTCCCATATATCCACACAGCACGGTCATAAAAGTGGCAGCACAGCACAGATGGAGCAGCGAAAGCCTCTTCCCACAGCTCCATAGAGCACTGCCTTTTTCAATATTACCTAGTTTTTAGATAAGCATCTTAGTTTTACCAAACTGCACCATTTATCTGCAATTACCCAGCAATTTTAGCTTAGCATAAATCTATGATGCTACCAAAGGGGGGCTTTCCACACTACCTTTCTGCCAGCAATGCTAATAAGTGGCCAGCAGTGAGGTGAAAATATCAAACCGCACTTTTATCTGCCAGCTGAGGTCTACACCTGATCATGCAGACTGTAATGCTGTGATTTCAGTCTCTCAAGTTGAAACTCTTTGTAGGAAAAAAACGAAAACCACCATATAATTAATAGTCCCGCAAAAGAAAGTGTGAAAATAATTTTATAGACTACTAATTAGAATATTCTCTAGACAGCTGAGAGACTTCTACTCAATTCTCAAATTAAATAAAATGAATAGGGGACTGAACCCAAACTTCCTATGTTCCCACAGATTTTTCCACATTAGAATACTACAGGCACTAATGCTTTGTGAAACACTCCAAATTCTAAAAACTTTAGCAAACTTCACAACTACTTTTGAAGAGACCAAAATTGGGTTTGGAGGTGGGGGGAGTGTGTGTGTTTGTGTGTGTGTGTGTGTAATGACTTCCACCAAAATAACTCAGACAACATGCACCATTAACAATTTTAGATTGAAACATTCTGTTTAAATTAGTTGAAGTGCTGTTAATTATGCATTCACCAGAAATGACACCTTTAACTTCAGATTCCAAGCAGATCTGAAAAATTAAGAGAGTAAAACCAACAACTGTTCTTGTAAGTAGAACTACTCCAGGGATACTGAGATCTTAGGAAATTTAGCATATTTTTAGCACAATTTTTCTTCACCTTTCTTCTCTAAATAAAGTTTCTGAAAAAAAAATGGTACTCTGTTGATTATAGCTCTCAAAAAGTGATCCAACACAGAATGTTCTGGCTTTTGACTATAAGGTGATTATTTGAAAATTGAATCGAGTCTTGTGTTCATTTCCTATCAGAGTATCAATAAATGCCTAAAGGGAATTTTTGAAAGAAGTATCTTGAGACATTGGGAAGAAATACCCCCCCAAATGCCAAGATAGATTGATTACTCCCATTTTTTAAGCTACATCTAGTACCAGAGTACATTGCTTTATTGATTTGTTGGGCTCTTAATTCTCTCAGGGATAAACGCTGCTACAGAAAAATCAGTCGGTTACTACAATATTTTGATTTCCACTTCTAAACCAAAATGGTTTTGGTAAGTCTCTGAATTCTACATGTCACAACTAAATTTTTAAATTCACCCATCATGAATGATCATCACAGATTTACTAGAAAGCCACGTCACTTAATCTGTCCACAAATATTTGACAAGTAAAGGATTCTAAAAGAAATGTATTACGTCATTATAGATGTAGGTACATCTACAGGTGAACCAATAAAATTAAATCTCTCCCTCTACAGGTAGAAGTGGTAACAAGGAACTGCTCATATTTCATCACAGGTTCTGCAAGATCCATGTTAGTGTTGAACATGTCTAAACATAGCTAAAATCAGTAATATTATTAATCATCTGTAGTATGTTGTGTACAAGGTGTACCAATTTAACACAATCAAGTCTTAAACACTGGGATTTCCATGATTAATCTGAGAGCACTGGGTGACTCAAACCCTCTGCATTGTCCTAATACCTGAAATCTGCAAGTAAACAAAAAAAGTAATCCAGTTGTTTCCAAGGTTTTCATACTAATCAACTCCTATATATTTCCAAGAGAAGCAAATTCACACCTCCTGACAACAGATTTGTTTTTCTTAGTTATGTTTTGTGGACCCATCTGAAATAATTCACACATCAGAGACTTAAAATCGCTATGCTTCTAATAATTTTAAGCAATCTCTGAATCTGTTTTTTAAATCAGAAATCTTACAGGGATAGTAGTCCCTGCCACAGTCTCCAGAATAATGAAAGGAAATTGTCAGTTCAACAACAACAATCTTTGCATGTTTGAATACAACCCCTAAAAATAAAAATATAAGCTTATCTCAGAAAATTAAGCAAAACTAATCAAAACATAACTCACATCTCTGATTTGCATGCACCTAACCCACGTGCTATCACAAAATGCATATCTAAGTCAGCTCCTGATTTCAGTGAGCAACTCAGCCAGGCTGTGGATTAACAAGATACCACCTCTTGCTACAGCCTATTTAAACCTGGTGCTCTCTATGTAAATCAATGCAAAGTTTTTATAGGTGAGCATTTTAAATAAACACAGCGTTATTGACATATGTTCGTGTGTCTATTGTTTTGCCGCCTTTGAAAACGAACAGAAAATATTTCCTCACATGTGTTCCTTAATAACCTGATGTTTATCTTGCTTTTTGTAACTTTTTGCAGGAACAAAACTTACCAAGTTCTAGCATAACCATTTAAAAAAATACCTACATTCCCATTGGAAAAAATTATTTTTAGCACTTGGAAGTCTGCACCTGTGGAAATACAATGAGTAGAACAGACCCATTTCCATTTCTGTAACAGCAACTCAAGTGACCTTCAAGAAATTATACAGATAGTAAAAATGTACATCTATCATCCAAACTTAAAGCTGCAGTTCCCCAGTGTCTTCCTGTGACTGTCAAAAGCACGTACACCTCATTTTAACAGACTGAAAAACATTCTTGTAGCACTCTGTGTACTCACGCTCTTCATTTACATCACAGTCAAAACGCAATGACACAAGAAAATCTGTGTGTATGCTCCTGTTTATCTGTTTCTCTGGTTGACCTGATCTGCCACTTGCAAGCACACAGGAACGACAGCTTATTTTCCGAATCTGTTTACCCCACTGTCATTCAAGATGTAGTACGATGCTTAAATAGGCAACAGTCAGATTAATATAATTGAGGATGCAGTTCAGAGTAGACAGGAAGTCATGCCGGAATTGCAAAGCGCTTATTCTCTTATGATTAAAACATCCCCAGGGTTATATCAGTGTAAAGATGCACCCGAATCAGAGATGCACAGAAGCCAGGGGACCAAAAGATGCGAGCTTTTCCTTTTCAGAATAGCTCACCAGTTTGAAAGGAAGAAACATGAATCACGCAAAGATAAGTTGCCATTTTAATTGCGTAAGAAACACTGGTGCGTTTGTCATTTCTTTTGACAGATTTTTTTCCCAGAGTCACATTATAACCAGAGCTAAACTTCTATTGTATAAGACATTTCATGAACCAGAATGAAATCCCAGCACGCAGATACAGAAAACCTCTTAAATAGCCTATTTTCTTTTACTGCAGTGATACATGCCTCTCTGCTATTCCAGAACAGATTAGAAAGACTCTGTCCAGACACAACAAAAGAAAAGCAAATAAGAACCAATCAGTGAGTGAAAAGGAGTTAAAGTCTGCAGCACCATAGGACTGACTACCAAAACACAGATTTCTTCGTACTAGCATCGCTATTCACAGTACAGGGAAAAAAAAAAAAAAGCCATGCAGATTACAGGTGGCATCCTCCTGCAGAGATTTGAACATTGTTATCACAGATGGCACAGTAAAAAGTAGAGTAATGTTGCCGGTGTATCCATTTTCTGAAGTCTTTCAGTCCATTTTCACTTAAGCCATTTAGTATCTCAGCACTACAAATGTGAAAGAATTTCGTTTTGAATCACTTGTCCTCACTCACAAATTGTCAAGAAAGTCTGCAGAATAGTAAGACAAAGAGTAAAGTTTCAGTGGTGGAAAAGGGCTTATCAAAGTATACCATACCATTACATGCTGTGTTTCACAGGTCTAACAATATCTGAAAGCAAAATGTCCATAGGCAGAAATGCTGTGCTGCAGCTAGAACTGCGCGACAGCTGCATCTTACCAGCTGATAACCACTAGCTTGGCGTTAAAACTTGGTACAATGATTTAAGTGACATTTGCCCTAGAAATGAGCCCTCCAACTCATACTAAAGCACGCAGGAGTCATCAGTGGAATAACACACAGAAACTATTTCTGTATCTGTGCAGAGTTGATCTTTGCCTTTTCTCTAGCCTAGATTTTGATTTCCCTTAAGTGATCAGTGTTGGCCTAATTCTACTCCCATTTACATCAGTTGAAGCTTTACCATCAACTTCAAAGAAAATGGATTTAAGCCAATATAGTTCATTTTGATAAATTCTACTTTCAGAGAGAAGGACCTCTGCTTCTTCATCAGAGGATAAGATGATATATTTTTACAACAGGCTCCACAGCCAGATGACATTGCTATGCCCTACATTCCCATTTTGGTTTTGAGCAACACTGCAGTTTTGAAGCAACTCCTACAACCATCCCTTTTTATAGTGTGTTAGTTCAGTTTGCAGAACAGCTTTGGTGCTCATGAACTAAATTTCTTTTGGAGGAAACAAAGCGGAAGCCCCGCTGCAGGTTCACACCAAAAGCATTCAACACATAGAGATCTGAAACAATCCCAGGTCTTTGGAAAGCTTTCAGTCACACGTAGTGAGCACTTTCAGTCCAAAGGCTCAGACTAAATCTAGTTCAACATAAAACCTGCATAGATACAGGGGCCTCAACGCTGATTGCTTCAAGCTATTGATCTGCTTCTAATGCATCAAATGACTTGCTGATATAGACACATTTCAGACTCTAGTTCTACTTCTTACCTCTATAATCTTTTTATTTCCCATGCCATCCTAAATAATTCACTCAGCATTACTGATGTTCACAGCCTTCTGTGTCTTATCCCCAGGTTCTTAGTTAAATTACATAGATTTCCATTTTGGATTATGGCCTCAGAGCTATGCCTCCCTCTTACAGGGAATTGACTCTAATTGTTTAAAATTCTCTCCCAGACTTAACATTCCAGGACACTTTTAGACATGAGATCATTTGTTTAGCAGTGCATTAACCAGCAACTTTACATCAAGAAAATTTCTGTTTGTAAACAAGTGTTCTGTAACGTCTTAGCTTATGCATTGGGCATAAGAACTATAGTCCAACTTAGGTACCTGCAAACCCGCTATCAGAATAAAATATTGAAAAGGAATGCTACAAAAACAGCCCTTCAAATAAGGGTCAAAATTTCAAAATCAAATTACTTATCTAGCAGGAACAGCAGTATTTTAGGCTTTTCAACTTTTGCAGAAGGAAGGACCGTTACGTAAGGTACATTTGCAAACACTACAATGGTAGTGAAAGGAGTTCTACTGAAAGACTCATTTAAAAAAAATCTTGTCAGAGAAAGAGTAACCCCAACATAGCACATCACAGATACTTAACAGGAGGATAAGTCAGCAACTGCTGTTAGTGCAGTTCAAATATTTCAGGCTTTTTCCAGCTAAAATTCCCCTTTAACAATTATATGCTAAAAGTCTTGGAAAGCTCCTGTCTGAAGGCGTATCTCACTCTGCCAGCAAGCTGCCTCTGTAAACAATGATTTATTTTAATCCCCCCCCCCCTTTTTTTTCCCCATACCCTGAGACTAGGACAGAAGTCTCTTGACTGCCAGATCTCTGGCTTCAGAACCGACCTGCACTCTGATCCCACTCCGACCTAGGCTGGCTAATCTCTACCTCTGCTCCGTCTGTCAATCCTAATCATTAAGGCCTTTGAAGGATGAACCAAGGCATCTGTAAGGCCACAGAATTATAGTGAGACTTCCCCTAGCAATTTTCCTTTTAACAAGGGAGGGAGTAGCAGTTACCTACTAGTTTTTATCCCTGTAACCTTAATCAGCCCACCCTGCATTTTGGAATTTAACCTGCATTTAACCTTCATGTTAATTGAGTATAAGTTTTTTCATAGCTCATTTTCTTCTTTTTCCACAGTTCCCCCTCAGATATAGGCCGTTATCAAGATGATTATCAGATGTATTGTTTACTATTTTACAGTGCATCCCTCATTAATCCCACCGCACCATAATTCACCTAAAGGAAGGTGACACTTCCAGGAAGGGTGCTTTAACAACAGAAACATTAATTAAGAAGCTCTGTAATAACACTGCAGAAACAAGTGTCAAACTTCTTGCATAGCAAGAAGTACACGGACTCAAGCAGTCAAGATTAAGTCAATATTTTTTCTTTATTACCCTAAATTTTATATAATTTCACACAGTAAATGGAAAACTAATCTAGAAATTTGGGGCAGGTCACTTACCACTGTTGCAAGAAACTCCATAATAATTTCTAAAACCGAAGAACTTGGGGACTACACCTGTAACGTTTTTTGCATTCCCTACACAGGACAAGATTGTGCCGCATTCACTCCTCCTCTCCTGTTTCTGCAACTTCCACTCTTACCTGTATGAATTCCACTAACTGGAATCAATCAGAGAGAACAACAGAGAATCACAAATCTGTCATGTAAAAATATAAAAACATCAAAAAGGATGGCAAGTCAGCCACACTGAAAGCATAACCTCCCATAATAACTGTTCAGCACGAACTGCCATTTCAAATCAGTGTTCCAAGACTGCCAGAGGACCCATTGGCTCCACACCACAACACTTATAGAGGTCCCATCAGACTAAGAGCTGTACGTGACTCACGAAAACGCAGGCTCAGACTTCCATGCATTTCTACTTTGAAAATTAACTTCAAATCAAATGTATCTCTCTCTTTTTTACCTTCTTAACAAAACCATAGGATAATTTAGGTTGGAAAGGATCTTTGAAGGTCATCTAGTCCAACTCACTGCCAACTTCAAATGTGGAACAGCCTGCTCAGGGTCATGCCCAGCTGAGCTCTGAATATCCCCAAGGATGGAGATTCCCACCCCCGTCTGTGCCACTGTTCCCATGTTGGAACATCCTCCTAGTGAGAAAGTTCTTTATATTTAACCAGAAATTCCCGTACTGCAACTTACATATATTACCTCATATCCTTTTGCTGTGTACCTCAGAGATGAGTCTGACTCTGCCTTCTTTTATAACCCTCCACTAGCTAACTGAAGAAAGCAATAAAACTAAATCCACCTAAGCCATCTCTTCTCCAGACTGAACCACCCCAGCTCGCTCAGCCTCTCCTTGTATGCCACGTGCTCCCTACCTTGGTGGCCCTTCACTGGACTTCCCCCAGTTGTCAGTGTCTGCCCTGTACTGGGGAGACTGAGACCGGTCACAACACTCCAGATGCAATTTCACAAGTTTTAAGCAGAGGGAGGAAGTTAAAAAGAGTGGAGTTGACAGTTATTAAAAAGTTTTAGTGACCAGATTTTGGCTCAAGCATCATAGACATAGCATTTAAGTTCTACCTGCCATACCAAATCGCTTTCATTGCTTATACAATGCCATCATTTATACAATACTGCTGAGAGTAAGTGAAGAGTTTGGATATAATTTGTCAAAGTCATTGGGAATAGAACTTCATTTTCAGAATCAAGGATAAAGTTTCACAATTGGCACTGGGGGGGCAACCACCATTTTAAATATAATGAAGCACATCCATTTGATCAAAAAACTAAACCCAGAGTGGATTTTCAGAGACATATTTGAACCTCAAGGTCAAACGTTGCAAATAAAGATTAACTATGTTTCCTACATACAGGATTAGCCACATAAGAGAGATTCTTTTAAAAACTGTTTTCCTTCAGTCCACAAAATATTGGAATTGAGGGACGTAACTCCCATCGGTGAAGGAGTTTGATACATTTACAAACCTTCATTCCCAATGCTATCAAGCCAGCCTTGCTAAATATAATTAAATTTGATTGTCAGAAAAAACCCCAACTGTTTACTAGCTTTAGCAGGTTGTATAAATCCCAAAAATATTCAGAGGAATATTGATTTCTGCTATATTGGAAGTTTTACAGTATATGAGAGTATGCAATACCTAAAACTGAACATGAACATTTAGGGTCAAAGTAAGACACTATCAGATCATTAGTTTTAATCATCTATACCTTTGTTTCATAAATACAATTTGAAAAATGAGGCTTTGGTAAAGGCATATACAGACAAACAAAAGCATATCAGAGCAGCATTCAGAGATTATTAACTCAACTAACTTTCCAAAACCTGAAATTTATCCAGAGGGGCACTGCTGGGGAAAGGTCTGAATATGCACTAAGAGGTAGGTAGGAATCATGTAAAGTGGTGGACAAACAAAGGACCAAATCAATTAGTACTTCGGTGGAGCCACAGTATTAAGAAAGAGAGAACTTGTGCATGAAGTCAGTCTCTCTGATATTTAACCAAAATAAAATCAGCACACATCTAGAAAAAGCAACACGGAGGCAGTCGACAGCACAGATAATAAGTGGTAGCATCTCTTAGCACAGAAAAGGATGTTAATTTAGCTGTTAAATGTCTTACAGCATTATCTCATACTCAGCAGGAGTGATGCAACTCTGTAGCACCCTTGGAGATGTCATTTGTAGAAAAGGGAAGACAGGGACTGTCAGTGGCACGAGTGGAGGCACTGCTGTCATACCGTGTGTCAAGGAACACAGACAAGCAGAAAAACTGGAGAATGAAGGAGTCATGAAGTGTCTGAAGAGAGCAGAAGCTCTTAAACCTTTTCCAAATAACTGTGACCCAACAGAGAAGATAGGGAAAGACTAGTATTGATACAGGCCTTCACCGTGGAATTCAGATGAAAGAAAATCTATTGATACAGCTTTGTAGCACAGCTTTCCCATGCCATCTCATGTTACAAACAAGCATCCTCACTTCTGCTTCTCGGATACCTATATATTGCCAAAACTTGCCAGGCACAGAGTAGTTTGGCTGTCTTGTCCAAATGTGAACATCATTTACAGCTCACCTAGACAGAACCAGCAAAAATGAAAAAGGCATTTGTTACCGAGAATGCAGCTGTCTGACTATATGGCGATTCAGGAACGCTTACAGCATTTTAAAATTTACAACCTGCTAACCAAATATCTGTGTATATTCAGATGAAATGATTGGGCAGTGGAGTTCAGAGCAGTAGTCTTTTAAAGGCAAATCCAATTAAGTTTGGATTTGGGCAACTTAAAGTCACCCAAAGTTTCAGAAATAATGACTAAACAGCTTTCTAAGGCACTCTGAAACAAATTTTCTGTTATGATGCAGATGGATTTTGCAACACTTACAAATCCCATTAGCAGCAATGAGAACTGTAGGACTTGATCCACATGATGCATTATCATTGAAATGTTCCCTATTTAATTAATAAAGAAAATGCAAACACTCTTTTCGGTTGATTTTTACAACATTAAATAGCTTACAAATTGTTCCACAGATGCTTTTACTGGTGCACATGGTCTCCAACACTTAAGCAAAATCATTCCTTCACCTCAGCTGAAACCTCGGCCCTTAATTAGCAGCAACTGTTAAGAACTGACATTTCCCTTGATACTAACAGTATACCTTCCCCACAAAAGACTATCATAATTCTTTGGGAGTTTCATACCTTCGCTTAAGAAACTAGGCAATTACAGCTTGCTCATGTTCCATTTGGTGGCTCCAGCAGTTTTCTTAACCTTGAGAAAATTTTGCATCATTATTCTAATTACAAGAAGTGGGAGTACACGAAATCTTTCCAACAAAGAAACGAAACTGAGATGGCAGATGCATGAAATTTTATACTGCAAAATGACAGAAGGGGAAGTAAGAAATACTAGAACTGTCACTTACCCAGGTAAGGGTCAGCTGTTGTAAGTAAAAAACTACTTTCTTTTAAACTCATTCAGGTATTGCTAAATGGACACCAAGTATTTATACTGTTACAAAATAAAGCTACAGTAACTACAACTGTTTCTTTTAAAAAACAGTTGCCACTCTAATGGGAAGACAAAGGGCATGTATGCGTTTGTGATACATTTTAAAACCCCAAACCCAACAAAGGAAAGTTTTCCCGTGTGTCCTGACACACCATCATACATGAAAAATGCATGCAGTTTCCTATTTAGTTTACACATTAGATTACAGGGCCGAATGCGATGGCTGTGTATTTAAATACCCTACTAAGCCATTTACATTTACAAGAGAGTTGCCTACCTAGGCAACTGTGGAACCCAATATGCAGAAGTCCTGGATGCCATAAAGACTATGGAGCAATCACTCCCCAAAATTTTGAGGAGAGTGAAGGAGTTTAACATTTTAACAGCTTCCTGTTTAAGTCCTCAAATTTATTAAGGTCTCTGTGCTAGGAAAACTAGAAAGTTTTTATTCAAATAAAATATATAATTACACAGGATTTTCTCAAGTATAGGAAACTTCAGTGAAATCCAGTAAGGACCTTACATGCATACCTATTCTAGATGGGCAGAACTGAGGTATCACAGTGATCTCCTCCATAGAAGAAACCGTTGGATATATATGCAATCAGAGATGACTTAGCACATATTTAAAATACAGAGTAAATTCAGGTTTCAATCTTTCCTCCACAAGGCACAGATTTCTCTATGTTGTACTTGGGTAACCTCTTATATAATCCCAGGACTTCCCTATTTTAAAATACATATGAAATATTCTGAGTTTGAGTATAGAGATAACAAAGTAGTCAAACAAATCTGAATGCTTCTTAAACCACTTTTTTCTTTTGACAGCTGCCTGAGAACAGAGAGTATGGGGAGCTGTTCCTCCTTTAAATTTAGCTTCAACCTCTGTGGAAATTCCTTCCAGTGCTCCATCATCTGCTGCCTGGTCTTTCCATTCAAATGGCAAGGGACAATGAACCCAATTTGGCTGACCCATTCTCATGAGTAGTTATTAGCTTTGTAGCTACAGGGAAGCTACAGAAAGGAAAAACTGAACACACTTCTAAAGAGAAAACACAATTTATTTCCTTTACTTCTAAGACTAGGAAGATTTTTCTATCTGTACTAGTGCTCGTCCCCAGAAATGGGATAGCCGGCTGCTGTAGCAGCCCTGTATTTCACATCTTTTTCTCATAAGATGAGAGGCAAGTACTGGTACTACCCCAGACAGATGCAGTGCCCTCAGAGTCTCCGTGAGGCTCTGGAGTTGCTCAGGTATCTGGTTGACATGGGATTTTTCTGAAATTAGAACATTGCCCCATTTTCAATAAAGCCTCCAAGATTCCAGGGTTGTCCCTGTTAGCAAGGACACTCCTTGAAATTAGGACATCTGATAACCTTAAAGAAGGAGGGTAATTAGTCACATCTCTGCAACCTTTTCTCCTAAAGAAACAGTGATAAAAGAAACTCCTATTAGAATATAATTAAATGCGTTATTATGCAATGCTAGTTACATAACCATGCTTTACCAACTTTGGGTATTTACAGGCAGAATTCAGTTTTACAGACTTGCCCACATATGAACATTTTTAAAAGTATGGATTGTCTCTCTCAGAGGGGATGAAAAAAGCTTTGTTTTTAGATACATTTCTAGCTAAATCGGTGAATGGCAGATTGTCTGCCAATATTTCAGATGCAACTTGAATTCTTAAAAAAAAAGAGAAAAAGAAAAAAAAAATTCTCTTTTAGAATCCCTTTTCAGCTAATTCCTTTCAGAGAAGTTATAAATTTCATATAAGTATTTGCAAATCCAAATATATCACCCTATCCAGACATTCAGTACCATTTGGATTTCAGCTAAAACTGCACTGTGAATCTATTCAAAATTCAAGGATAAGCAAAATTTGACTACATAAAACATGACAACTTGCAAAACGTTGCTGTATTTTATCAAAAATAATTCTGTAATCTATTTTCCATTACCCCTGCTTCCAATAAGGAGCAGGAATAGTGATGCATTCCATGTTCTACTAAAACATTGAGTCTAATTTTACTCATTTAACAGGTTTAGTTTGTTCAGAAACAAATATTGTAACCTCCAAAATAAATATTTGAACATTGTGCTTATTGGTGTCTAAGCTCAAGTTAAAGACAAATAAAATTCACAGCCATTATATGGGTCTGAAAGTAAGAAAAGAATGAAACAACAGTGCATGTGAAATTCTGACGAGGCAAAATCTGGTCCTGAATGCATTTGTAAAAGATTATGTTTAAATAGAAAAGATGTAAATTTTCAATATAGAAATCTATGCAAAGTACAAGCATTATTATATAAAGTTCATTAGTAAGCTGCTTTTTCTCTTTCCAAATATTTCCTTGTAATATTGAACATTTACTGTTATCTATTAAATTCATCCCAAAACATTGCATTTGTAATGAGCTAAAAAGTACACTGTGTGACAACTGTTAATGAGAATATAAGCAGCTGATTAACATTTCAGGTACAACATCATCACTAGGTAATAAATCCTGCAAAAATAGTAATAGTTTAGTTTTTCTTCTACATACGTGGTTCTATTATAATGAATCATTTCTATTATCATGCTTTCTAAAATTAAAACATAGGGGACGTTTTCAAAGCAATTATCATCATTTGCCTTCTGGCTGTGCAAACTAATAATGGACATTCTCTCTCTCACAAGCCCACATATCCGCCTTATGACTTAAAAGTAACTCAAGTCGCTACTTGTTATACACACCGCTTGAGCACCCTCCCTCAGAACACAAAACATTGTTTCGACAGCATAAAATCATCCTGACGGATAGCAAAGCATAGCAAGAAAGTTACCATTAAAAGCATTAGTCTCCCTACCTGGAATTCTCCAACCACTGGGATTGTATTACTGAACCAAGAGATAAATTATGCAAGTGAGACACAGCTCCCCATGACAGCAAGAAGGCACAAATGACCATACTACAAGTACTTACCTAAGACTAACTCCGGAGTGGTCTGAACATGTGTTAGAAAGGACACACCTTTCCTTTAAGGGGAGCACTTTCTCTCCACCCCCTATAGATTTCTCTCTCTCCTCCCTTCTCTCTCCCTCTCCCCCTTCCCAGCCGACTGCACACCGTCTTGAGGAAGAAAGGCAAGAGAAGCACCGCACTCCTGAAAGCAAAATACACAGCACAGGGCAACACAAAACACGGAGGAGGGAACAGGAGTAGGTAGTCGCTTTTTTTTATTAACAAATCTTGAAAAATAGAATTACTTTTCTACAGTTGTCCATTCCAGATCATTTAAACTGTCTCTTGCAGAATTCACCAGTTTGCAGTAGAAGACAACAAAGAAAGGGGACCGCAGGATTCATTTGCCCTGTCAGTTCCTGTGTTCCTAATTTTTTAATGCACCATGCCTACTCAAGAAAATAAAGCCTGGGCTTTGTGCACACCTCAGGCTATTGAGCCAGGGAGAAGACAGCTCTTTACTCAGAAAACAAACATAAGCATGTGCAAAATTAAGCGAAACAAGATCCACTGAAGTTAGAAGCACTTAAACCAGAAATAATGACTTTCAAAAACCACTATTAGGAAATGCTACTGAAAAGGCAGGAAGCTATTAGAGTTCCAACCACTGCCGCCAATTTGCACTTATTTATTTAAGTATTTTATATGAAATGGAAGACTAGTAGCAAAGAAAGTCTTCACACCAAACCCAGAATACCACACGAGTTATCTGTTATGGAAATATTCTAGGAAATAAGAGGTAGTGGATTAAACGTGATCAAGCAGAAGGTGAAACCGAATCCCAGCCTCCCTCACTCTGAATCCCTCAACCACTAAAACATTACAAAAGAGGGGAGGCAACTAAGTCATTGTTCCTATTTCTCAGATTCTCTTCAGAGGTTTCGACACCATGTGTAAGCCTAGCTCCCTATTTTGGTCAAACCTGACTAAATGGAACTGTAACAGGTTTTTTCCATGATGAGTACAAATATATGGAACTATTATTCTCAACTTAAAGCTTGGAGGAAATAAAGGAAAGGAGAAAAGGGAAGGAATGTTCTTAATAGCTTCAATTTTAAAAGACATCCACACAAAAATAAGTGAGCCAAGTAGTAGTAATCCACATTAAAAAACAAAAAAAACCCAAAAACAAAAACCAAACCACCCACAATATTTTTTATGGGAGAGACAATATATAGATGGATATTTATACACACACACACAAAGTTCATATTGGTTATATGTCTGTTCTAAACATCCATCATTTACTCCTTGTTTCTCCTCACGTTAGAATGCACCTGAACAACAAATTGACTAGTGCATCTGCATACGCCCAGAAGAGGTTCAGTTCTACAGAACAATCACATCATACTGTTCTAACATTAAACTCTAAGCTTTCAAACCCCATTAATTTCTCACAGATAAACATTCTATCCCGTTAATAAAAGACAGAATTATGATTACAAAAAAAGACTTATAAAATATCCAAAAGAAAGCAAACTTTTAGTGCCGCTTTTTAAAATTATCCTCCAATTAACTCAGTAAAAGTTACTATATTTTAATGGTGCTAATTATGTTTATCACTGTCACACTATGAAAAAGTGATGAAACTAACTGCTGATTCCTTTCCATTACAGATCTTTGTATCTGTAAAACATAACATTTTCTCCTCTAGGCCTAATAAATATTCATGATACAGTCTAGAAGAATTATACTGTTGTATTTAAAAATTAGGATTGTTGGAATTTTACCTTAGAAGATCAAATTCTATGAGTTAATGGGTTCTTGACCAATCAGAATTTAAAGTAGTATTTCACATGGACAGACCCTCCATAACAGACAGTTGAGGTGAAGAACAAACAGTCCCAGATTCTTGGGTTTATGAGTGTAAAAAGAGACTCCAAAAAAACACTAGAGATAGCTTCACCCAACTACTAAAATAAATTGTTAAAATCTAGGTAATTCAAACACTTAAAAATATTACAGAAACAAAATATGGCACTATACAACCTGTTAAAAATGTACATTTGAGGCATGCAAATGATCCAAAATAAAACAAATTATATCTTAAAAAGAAAGCAGTATGTGCAACATCCATAAAATATTTTTCTTAAGTACTGAGAAGAAATTGCTGTTAGTAAGATGACTCATTTCTTAACTCAAAGTGATAAATATGTTAAATATCTATTTGCTAGGACTCAGCCTAAGTACCTATTTAAAAATCATGGACTTTTATTCATATTTCATGTCCAAACAAGAACTTGAGCAAGAAAGCACTGAACCTGTGATAAATTGCTGGGTTTCATATTCTTACAAGTCGAGAATGTTATAGCAAGTCTGCCTTTTAAATGGCAAAATTAAAATACATATTAAGCACATTTTTTTACTGGTGTCCTGCAAGTATTCTACAGTGATTTGACTAAGCATTAAAAATACAGGTGTATCCTGAAATATACTTACAATTCTGTCTCATAGCTACTTACACTCCAACCCAATTTCTAAAATTACAGCATATTCTGTTAATCAAAGCCGTCTGCTCAGCAACGCATTTCCATGCATCCATAAGAAGCTCCACTCACTCCACGCAGCAAAACTTATAGTTCATTTCTAACTGGTTTTGCTGAAAAGTAACTCTTTGATTTATCAAGGGTTTGCACATATTGTACAGCATACTATGGAGCTTATTTAGAGCAGACAAAAAGTAACCAATAAATACATTACGCAATTATTCAAAGCCCAAATGGCACTGTGACCTGCAAAAGTACATAGTGCACGAAGCACAGTCAGCCAAAAATGCAACTGTGTCCATACATATGAACAATAAGTCATTGGAGTTGGCGGGGGGAAGAGCATATCAGTAGTTGCTCCCACACTGGCAAAAGGTAACTGTCACTTCAAAGCAAACACTGTTGGCACTATAACGTTTATACAAATAAATAGTTTTTCATGTAATTCCCATTTTCAAGAACAGAAGCGTTCGCTAGTAGCCATTCTGAACCTGAGCAGAGGAGTCTAAATTTAAGAGTTACTTAAAAAAAAAGTAACTTATTTACCTTACCTTAATGATACTTTCCATCCTGAATAACTCTGAAATTGTTTTATCTACCCTGATAGAGAAAAAAATGTCAACTGGGGTGGGGAATATTTATTTATTTATTACTACTGTGATCAACTCAAAAAGCCAAAAATCTACACTGGCAGGTGCTTAAAAATTATAGAAACAAAATGACAGAAGTTTCGCTCACAGGGTAGGAACTGGACATTCAAGACCATTCCAAGGTATTACTTTAGGAAAGTCACTTTTGCCACTGCTCTAAAATTTGCATGAAGCTTAGAGTAACTGAATGTTATCTTCACATTAGATTATAAAAATCATCTTTGTTAGCCAGATATATACACATTTTCCTGTACATAAATTTAAGTTACTGGCCTAGATAACTTTCGTAACAGATAGAATATTGTTTCTTGTCCAAGTAGTTTGTAGGAAACCTGTAACAATAGCACCAGATTATTTTAAGAGGTCTACATAAGCAAAGATACAGTAAGTCTATACAATATGACAAATCATTGTATCAAGGCATATATACAAGGTTAAAGGAGAGAGTATCATTTCAAGGAACGAATAAAGAAGAATGGAGATGATGGAAGGCCAACGGGGGGGTCCTGTTTCTTGGGGAAAGGGCACGAACACCACTAGTTTCTCAAGCCATAAAATACTTTCAACTTTGGAACAGGATTTTTCTTTATAGGAAATCAGAAGGCCATTTTCAGCAACATTTTCAAATGTACAATCTCATTCAAAAAAATACGCGGGAGAAATAAGAACTAAATGAATCACAAAACTAGGAAGCAATGAATTCGGCAAAGGGTAATAGAAAATGGAGGCCACCTTTACCGGTATTTCCATAAATTTAGCTATGTGGTTTCAAATTTAAGAACAAAACAGTTCATTTAAAAGAACATTTAACAGAAACCAGGATTTTAAAACAAAAACTCTCTACCAACAGCCTGAAATAAAAAAGTGGGTTTGATGAAATCAATACGATCGTATGCTTTACAGCTTCAGAGGTGACCTTTATATCATATCTTCCATTTCTCATCTTCTGAATAATTTTGCTTACACCAATTCTCTGCAAGCAGAGTTGTAAAGGGTGCAAGAACTATGAATTATGAAAAAAGCTACTAGGTAGGCACCACAGAAGCTAGTGACCTTATGAAAAATCACCTCCTAGCTCTGCATCTAATAAACGAGCGTCTGTTGTACCTCAGTATTTCACAGACATCTAGACATCTCCCCGAAACAATGTGCTACAGAACCTGCACATGGAAAGGAAATTTGACCTCATCTACAGAAAGGTAAAAACAAACTCAACTCCACAGATTTTTTGTGCTATTGCAGCAGTACCTAAGACATACCACTGCAGCACATTTTTTAGATGTATAGATAGCAACTGAGCAGTAATATTTTATGAAGGTGTCAACTTACTGCCCCAAAGGTAACTGGTAAGTGCAAGACAGCCATTGTGTCTCCAGACTTTAAAGACAATTGCAAAAACCTATAATACAGTGTTGACTATCATTATAACACAAATTAACGTACAAACACAAATGTTAAAAACCCTACATCTTTATGCAGGTTGAATATATTTCGCATCACGGACGATGCCCCCAAAGTCAGTGGTATGAGGAGGTATTCACTAAATGGCCACATCTTCAGCACCAGCAACTTCTTTGCAGTAGTTTGAAAACATGCAGAAAGGCAGGGAGCAATATTCTCCCCTGCTCCCTGTGATGATTAGGAACTGAACCAATAGATGTTACATGAGAATAGGGCTTGGGGAGAAATTTTTTTTGTCATAAACTTAGGTGCATAAGCAAGACAAAACAGTTTCTAGCAATGTATCAATTTGACCTAATGATATCTTCGTTATATTTTATTAATCACTTGCTGTTAGCAATTTTCAAGGCAGAGTAATACAAAGGAATAAAATGGGAACAAACTGAATCTATTTCATAGTCTCTATAATCTACACCCATTTCTTTTATCTGTAAGATTGTCCAATGTCCATAATGCAGTTTGGTTAGTATCAAATCAAACATTTTCTCAAGTAACTTTATTAGTCTGAATTCATCCAAATGCATCTGTCATGGCAAACCTTTCCGTAATATAGGAACAGATTTTCTGCTTGAGAAGAAAGTTTCAAAAGTAAATGTTTTCTACCTTTCAAGGCTCTGTAAAACATTTTTTTCAGAAGAGCCAGACAGTCTTTTTAAGTAATTCATCTGTTTTTTAAAGAGGTAGAACAGTGGACGCCTAAGTTGCAAAACCCCTTTCAACCTCAGTAAAATGATCATTTAATTACATGCTATATTAGATCTGCTAAACCAATACTGCATTTGTGTACTTTGTGCTCAGACTGTTCTCACAGTCTGAATTCAACCCCCACCATGTTTTTTTCCATAATTATGATGAAGAAAATATACAAACTATAATAAGACTGTCCCAAATATTTGACCAAAACACAACACAGCTTTAAAAATATCCTCTTCTCATTTAAGGACTACTAATCCCAGATAACAAACCTCCTCTAGAAGGAGTTAAGTAGGAAGTTCCCGTAATTTACGTTTTAAAACTGTTATACTCCGATCCCAACTACAGAATCAGCGCCACATGTATACATACATATATACATAATATACTCATATATCAGAAAATTCAAAGTGAGACTCTATTTTCATAAGCCGAACACAAGCAGGGCTCATCTGGGTTGAACACGTAAAAATCAAAGATACGTAAGACACCTGATAGGAATTCTCCTGTGCTAGCACCTGAGAAGTCAGAAGACCCGCATGTAATGCACAGCTCATCCAGCCTAGATTTACAAGAATAGCTGGAGCAGTGGAAGCTGTTGAAAGCTTTCAGATTCCTCTCACGGCTTTTAGCAGCCGTAGAAGACATGCAGCTTCCAAAGCTGATAAGCCCTATAATGCCACCTTGCAAACAAATATCTCCTAAGAAACTTAAACAGTAGCTACTCACTCAACAATTATGTAGTCTGTTCAGCTAAACGAACACAGAAAAGTCAGTCTGCATTTTTTGACATCCTCTTTGGTTTTGGTATGAAGTGCCAGTTGCATTATAAGAAAGAAATCCTGACCTTTTTAATGAGAGAAAAAAAAAAAAAACAAAGCACACAGAATAAAAAACTAAGCCAAACTTTTTAATAAATCATTTAGCAAAAGAGAATTTACAACTGGTTATAGTACTGGTAATTACACATCTCAACATACGTGATGTCCAGAGAAGTATGTTTTGCAGTTATTCGAGCGGTGCAACTGATCTATTTAAAATATTTATATTTAATTGATCAGGGAGCCTAATGGCTGCTTACCCTTTAGCAAGTGCAGTGCAACTGCTTCTTCAAACACACTGCTTAAGCTCTCACCAGTCTTTGCAAGGAAGTACTGGGACATTTTGTACTTTAGTTGCCAGATCAGATATAAACAAGGCTCCCAGTGTCCCTACTATGGTCCTTTATATTTACAGATTCAGAATGATTGCTGTTTAATAAATTATTGTATTTCCTTGAAATTCAGGCACATCACTGAAATCATTAAATGGAAGTCATCAAAACAGAAATTTTTCTCTTTTTTTCTCAGAGCACCAAGGGCCAGATAGATCCCAACTACACCATTTTCACAAACTGCTTATCTGAATTCATGTAGAAGCCATCCCAGAAGGATAAGAGCAGCTAGAAGAGCTTGCGTAACCACCATCAGTGCAAAGCATTTTTCTGGAGCTAAATGTAACCTTCAGAACTCTCCTTTCAGACTACTAAAACACACACATACCCAAAGATTTTTCAGAAGATGAAGCAGGAAAATGAAGAAACAGATTATTTGCCCTTATCCAAATGACAAAATCTCTCAGGTTAGAAAAGTATATACCAATATAAGCATTACTTCGTAATTTTATGAATGTTTCATAAAGCACTACTTTATCACGGTAGCACTATGCCACTAATGCCAAAATCCCAGAATGCTTTCTCCAGAACCACTTTTCAAACCATTTCTTGTTTACAAGGAGTGACCTAAGAAACAGATAATGGGTCAGGGGAAAATATTCTGCCCCAGTGACACATTAATGCAAATTAGTAGAAGGAGAGATTTATTCTTCATTCCTCACCAGTATCTTACATTACATCAAATCATTTGCTTCAGCGGAAGGCGGAAGCCACTCAGCAGCCTGAAAATTTAAATATTATTGGTCCAGAAGAACCTAAACTATATATACTTAACATGGAATTAAAACATTGCCTCTTCTAAGTATGAAAGAGTACAAAGAAAAGTCATTCTTCAATTTCAGACTGACTCTAGGAAAATGTACATGTATGAAGATAAGAAACCGTTGTGCATCTGTAAAAATCCCACCAATCTCTTCTGCTAGTGATTGCTACTCGGTTTGAGTTTCAGAACAAACAGTGTGGGTAGTAAGGTTTCGGTAAGTGCACTCTGAACAACTGAGTTAATTTTCACGTCACCAGGTGGAATTCAGAAATGCTCAAGATAATAATTTCATGCTGACATTTGAGATTAACATGAATCCAACCATTCCATATTAATGACTAAAAATTCAGTATGTTAATAATAATAATAATATAGTTTGTTTTGCTCCTATTTATTCCCCCGACTAAATTTAATCCATATTTGTATTAGTTGCATGAGCATCTTAGTAAAACTTAGAAACAGAAAAGAAAATGCTGACCAATGTTATTTTAAATTAATTTTTAAAATCTCAAAAAAATCTGTCTCCAGTAGAAAGAGAAAAATTTTAATACTTACAAACATTACAAAAGTACAAGCTAGCAATTCTCAAAAATTCACTTCACTTTTTTTACAGCATTTTCTATTTTTATTCATTTGTGAAAATGACTGGTACAACAGCTTAAGACATCACAAAATTCAAGTGATACCTTTAGCTTATAACGTGTACAATGGAAAGTAATACTGAAAAGTAGAAACTTTACCATTACCAAGAACACTTAAGTATAAAACATTTGTAAATATCTTTAAATTTAACTATAAATTATGAGGGTGTGACTGATAGGGAAAGCTTTTGCAAACATCAGTGAACCGTATTAATGTTTTTTATATTTAATCTTGTGCACAAAAAGGACAAAAATAAGAAAACACAGTGTTGAACAGGAAAATCTATGTCTAAAGATATTCCCGTCTTTGAATTGCAAGCTCAACATGAGAAGCAGTTCAAGACAATTCATACAGGCCTGTATCACTTCCACAGAGGCAAACTGACATAAATTCTCTTAAAATGGCCTGAAGGAACCCTCCTCACAATTCTAAGATGCAGTGAGGTGGATTTTTCTTCATTGAAAGAACATGTTAGTACAGAGAAAAAAAGATTAAAAATGTGCTGAAAAAATCTGCTATTTTTACTCCATGACAAAAAAACTGTTATTTTGCAAACTATTGGGTTTGGGTAAAAATAATCGCTATTAAAACAACACACACACACAAAAAAATCCTAACACAGGACTTGAAAAGTAGTTACAATGGTCATGGGACAAACTTTTGGTTCTTGTCATAGGATTCAGAATTTCTTACTTAGGCTCTGGTCCAGTAATTTGTCTGCAATTTAGAAGAAAAACAAAACAAAACTGTTCTCTGTTGCACCCTCAGCAAACTCAGAACATATTCAACACAATAAGCATAGATGTTAAAACTGAAATGCAGAACTGCAATTAGATCACTCATCCCTGATACATGCCAATTTAACACTGGATTTTTTTTCCAACACTGATCTTGTGCCTACACTGTTTAAAAAAACAGACTCCAAATTTTGTCATATTTAGCCCTTCTTATTCTATACTACCAGGAAGAAAACAGACAGCAAAGGTGAAACTGTCATTTCGCACCTTGGTATGAAAAAATCATGGCTTTGACCATGAAAAAAACATTGGGTGCTCTTTGGGTATCATGTTATATCATACCTGTGTTTCTCAGGAAAATAAAAGTAATCCTTGAAAAAAAATTAGTGTGACAAACTATCAAAAACGAAGATTAAATATCAAAGTCACACCATTTCTACCTCTTCTGTCATACGCACACGAAGCACAGAAATTTTGGTTGTAGGTTTCAAATAACTATTTACTACCATTTGTTATTTTTCGTTATACTGTATTAGGAACTGTAAGGAACACTGCTTTTACAGTCAGCCTTATAAACTCCATTCTCCTCTGTGTAAATTACATAAAATCTTGAACTTCACAAATTGTTTCTATTGTAAATTTAAAACCAGCAAAGATGTCCTCTGGAATCGTTGGCAAGAACAGCCTGCAGAGAGTTGTGCCAAAGAGACTGACTTAAAGTTCCTTTGTTCCAGTTTTAAAACTGACTTCTTTTATACTGGTCTCAGCAAATATTAGAAGTTCAAAATTACAGTAAAACTCAGGATGTCCCACCATAACTTCAGAGCCCCTTCTGAGCCCACCCTGACCTGCTCACAATAGAAGACGGAAAACAAGCAGAGGAGGGCAGGCTCCTCTTCTTACTCGCAGAAAATGATGGTAGAACATCCCACCAGACAGGAATGAAAGCTCCAAGGTGTTCCCCCTGCCTCCCTCGGGACACTTGGCTTCACACCTCCTGGAGCAGAAGGAGAGGCACAGTGCGCAGCTGCACGTGCTTCAGCGCTTACAGGGGCAGGGTGCTCTGGCAAGCACGGCTCGTTAAATGCTGCGGGGCTCAATGTAAGGAAAACTACAAAATAACGGAAGCTGCTACATATGGATGAAATCGCTGCAAAACAGATGATTGACGCAAAGCTTGAAATTGTTCTATTTCTAGTTCTAATCAGTCACAGAAGCGGTGCAAATCCTCCAAGTGCCTCAGTCAACCGGGAAAGTTGTCCTCTTAGGATAAAGGAGTAGATTCAGTATTCCAGATCACTTTGATTCCCATATTGAGGGGAATGGAGGTTTGCTTGTTTGGGGTTTTTTGCAGACCTGGAACAAGATTCTCCTTAAACAATGAAATAGTTGCAAAAGTATTACTAGTGGCCCATTTAAAATGTTGAAATTTTGAAAGCCAGCTACTCCAAAGCTACTCACAGTAGTAAAAATGTTCCTATGGACTTTATGATCCCATCTCTCATCTGTATCATGAATGGGTTACAGCATTCTAACCATATGGTCACTTAGCTATTAGAAATAACATATTCATTCAGACTTCAAAACCAATGTATTCCCTGACAACTGATGAGAAATAAGGTCACAATTATTTATTTGACAAATAGGCATCCCAGGAAGTGGTATTTCCGTGTAGTACTCTTGCACTTCCCCATACGTTATATCTACCTGTTACTGCCGATCCTTAACTTGGGAGTACAGGCCTTCAGAGCTACCTCTTCTCACCACATTGGAGATGATCTGAATTTACTATTCCAGAATTACTATTCCTAAATAATAGCAATGGTTTGGATTTGTTTCAGAATAAATATGCCTGGTTCGTGCTTAGCTCAAAGTTTTTTGAGAATAGCTATTTTCATTTAGGTTTGTTCTCTACATTAACTTGAATGATTTTGCATTTACTTTATTTGGTTTTAAATATTTTCATTGTATTTCTCTTTTCTGGTTGATTCTGCCCACCTTCTTGACAAAAATCTGCAAACATGTCAGACACAATGATCTCACTGCAGACGTGTCAAGGTCTTGTACGTCCTTGAAGTATGACAAGCATGATGATTTTTTTTTGATCTATTTTCAGATATTGTAGGTACCAGTCCAGTTCTGCTTCTATATTCCTCAAGCGGTCACTTGGCTTTTCCTGAACAAAAAGAATGCAACCCACCACACTCCTACCGCAGAAATTAAAATTATTTTGGGTGCTCTGGAAAGAAATGGTGCAAATATATAAGGAGAAAGTTGCACTTGCTGTTAAGAAATAATACTGTTACATAAAAGTGATTAAATGGGAGGTCACTGAAATGGCACAAGGACTGTGTGGTCTGGTCACCTGCTTTTCACGCCAAGCAGAAGCAGATCTTCTCACCATCCTCTTCTGCTATGTCATCTTTCCTGCTAACCGGATCCACATCTCCACACACCAAAGCCTCAGCCATGAGGGAGCAGGAGGCTTCTAACAGATGGTAATGGTGTAATCTGTGCTTTCTCTTCAGCTAGTAGCACTTCAAGTGAGTCATGATGAACCGACAGATTTTCAAGACTGAGTGTTACCTGGGGACATGTCCCTCAGGGTCTGAGAAGCCAGCCTCCTGGTATTCAGTTTGACCCTGGGGCTGACCTCAAGGGCAAAGGGAGCAGGAGGTGTTGGGAATCAACTATTTAAAGCTCATTACAATATCAATGTCAAGCTCAAAGGAACTGCCAAGTCCACTTAATCCTTCCTGCTGAAAACATACCTTCCAAACTGAAAGCATATTTATCTCAATCTTACTTAAGCAAAGCTGACTTTTTTTTTTTTTCTCCTTAGAGAAATCTCTGGAGTTATTGCTCAGTTAACTTGAAAACTGTTCAACCCTGCGCAGCACCTATTCATTTTACCCTATTTATACACCACTTAATGGTTCCTTTACACCCCACATCAGAATGAATTACCAATAAACATCGCTGTAATCTGTTTACTACATCCTGTTCATCCAGTTTAGATTGTACTAAGCTTCCACAACAGCTTAGACATTCTTTATGTAACAAGGCTGGAACAGCAAGACTTACCATGCCTGAGTGCACACAAACCTCAAACTGGTCTTCTGCAATTCACAACCCACATCCCATTTGAGCTTTATTTATATTTTCAATTAAGAAACTGATACTTCAGCTCCTATATGTAGGGGACACATATTCCATGTGTTTGCCATTGAGACCATAGTTCTCATAGGAAGAAACATAAAACATACCTTTTATTTCTATTTTTGCAACTTTAACATAAGTATTGAGTTTCAATCTTTCTTTGAAACAGCCTTACTAGCAAGAAAACGAATGCACAATAATATATATTGTTTCTGGCTGGAAAAGCCATTCAGTCACCGTTGTTTATTGTTCCAAGGAAATCGTAACCATAGACACTATAACTTCGAGGAATTGCGGCCAGTGTTCAAAGAGGTAGATTTACTGAAAGAATAATCAAATAGATTAATACACTTCTCCTTCACACGATATTTTGGTAATTTACAGTGTCTCTATGGGACATACTGATCGGTACAGTATGAAAAACCATCACGATGCCTGCACTCCCCTGCACTGTAATGTAGACTGTATCCACTTTTTAAATTAAAAGTGGTTTGTTTTTTTTCCTGTGAATAATGCTTCTGCACTTCAAATAAGTAGCACACTCTGGTTCCAGGAAGACTTTATTGTGGTCTTTCAATATATAAAGGGTTCTTATAAGAAAGATGGAGACAGATTTTTTTACCAAGGCCTGTAGTGACAAGACAAGGGGCAGCGGTTTTAAATTGAAAGACGGTAGGTTTAGATCGGACACAAGGAAGAAAGTTTTTACAGTGAGGGTGGTGAGACACTGGAACAAGTTGCACAGAGAAGCTGTGGATGCCCCATCACTGGAAGTGTTCAAAGTCAGGTTGGATGGGGCTTTGAGCAACATGATCTACTGAAAGATGTCCCTGCCCATGGCTGGGGGGTTGGACTAGATGATGTTTAAAGGTCCCTTCCAACCCAAAGCATTCTATGATTCTATCTCCTACATGAACTCTGTGATGAGATTTTCATACTGCTCGAAAAACAAAAAAGCCAAACAAACAAACAAAATTATAAACTAATTTTGGAAAAATCAAAGTGTGAAGTCATGGCTAAAACAACACTATTACATTTAGAACCCGAAAGAAACAAACGACAAGTGTTAAACCACCTACTCAAATGTGTCATTATACATCCATAGGTGCACAAAAGTAACCGCAGTAAAAAGTTATACTAGCTGCTAGTTCTCTGTCAGGAATCCCTCACTTGAGGTATCTTTAGAAACCATTTAAGAAGAGAACAGAAATCACTCAGGAGAAAAAAGTTCTAAAGACCGAAACCTCTATAAACCCTCATAAATTATGCCGGTCTTTGCAAAAATATTCCACCAATAAGCTTGCATAGACAACAGATAGTCTTTATGAGGGAAAGGTCAGTAATTCCAAATCAATCATACTGATCTGGCAAACAGTTCTATTTCTGAATACTTTAAAAATATTGTACCGTAAACCGCAGCAATTCAATAGCTTTTCGTGAGAAGACAGGTCACCGTTTTACTTCTCTTCACTATCTTTCTTCCTGCTACGTTGACTTCTATTTGTCAATCAGAAAAGTACAGAATTTAAACCCAGTCTGACAACATCCCAATAAAATCTTACCTGTTCAGTTCAGTCCCTTTCTTTACATAAAATCTGCATGGAGTTCACTGTATATTTTCAGTCTGTGTAATAAATCATTAGATAAAAGATCCTAAAAAATTGTAGAACTCTGTTGTTATTAATTCCATTACCACCAGGTAATCGAGGCTGAAATTTGGAAGAAAATAATACATTGTCTTGTCAGGAGTTGAAACCTTTCAAACACACACCGCAAAATGGAACCATGAAAAAAGGGCACGAATAGAACAACGTTACTGAGGACATCGATAACCAGAAGTAGGACATCCATTTCTCACCCTATGCTGATTTTAGTTCAGCTGTTGCATAAAACATCAGAAAGAGCATATTTCCTTTCATTTAGGTTTCTCATGCAAATCCAGGAAGTTACTTAAAGACTCCTTCCCGTTCTTTCCCATTCAGCTGCACAAAGAAGAATATCTGACTAGCAGGACAACAAAGACTAGAAATTAATCTAGGCCAAAAGCAAACTTCATGAGTCAGAAAGAGAAGTCTGCAAATGGGGATGGGTTTTTTTCTTAGGACAAGGTTTCTCAAGAGAAATGTTTGGTAGACCCTGAAGCAAAAGTATAATAATTTTGATGGCTGCCACACAGCTGCTGTAAGTGGCAGGAACGAAGGGATGAGACAACAAGGTAGACAGGAGGCTTCTGTCTCTGCAGCACTCATCTCAACAGCAACCCCTTTACTCCCTATATGTCTAGGGGAGGGGGAGGCCCGTCCATCATCTGCACCTCTTACGTTGCTGTCAAATGCCTATTTTTGCTTTGAATTACCTGATGACCTGCTTCACAGAAGTCCAGAAGAAATTTTCTGAAAACTGCAGTAGCCTAGATGACACAGGATTTTGTCTTCCTCACATTGTCATTCATACTGTTTATTTTTTCTACATAATCGTTGTATCTGTGGGTGTAATGTAGTTGATACAGACAGTGGGTTTCAGAGAAGAGGAAGATGCTAGCACACTGATGTTTCCTTTTTCTGCTCTCTGGCAGTTAAAGTTGCAGCCTTCCATTTACAGAGTCAAGGGAGATATTAAGCACACAGAAAATACGAGTCTTCATTCCAAGCCAAGCTGCCCATGTCTGACCTTACTCTGTGAGACACTGGAACCAAAACCACCAACAAATCAACACAGCAGTAGCAGGCTGGTCTAAAAGCAGGATACACATAGCAAGCTTTCCCAACACCAGTTTTGTGAGTTAGCCCGCTGAAGCCAACACACAGTTACAAGCCAGCCCCTGAAGGCTTATTTTCAGTTCATCTATTCAGCAAAAGCATTCTGAAGGGAAGATACACCAAACTAGAAAGATGTGTAAGAGAGTTACAATTATATACCCTGCTTGATGGTACTGCAGATCATTTATCCCCTAAAACAATTTCCCAGAACTGTCATTGTTAACAAACTTAATTACCGACCCCATACTTAAGGCTTTGCTTTCCCATTGCCGGATGACATATTTTTCACCATGTGCCTTAAAACAGACACCCAGCCAGAGAACTTACGCCTACATGATTGGTTTTCCAGTTGGACCAATACTGAAGTTATAATTTATCATTTCAGATCTGAGAAGAAAGTTTCCAACCTTCTAGGGCGTGGGAGGTGGGGGCAGTGCTACATCTCACTCATCATTTATTGCTGGCATATTTGCTATTTTAGACAAATAAAATTGAAATAAGTAAATTTTCCTGGACTAGTTCTGCGGTGAAGTCTCCACAGGTTCATTGGAAAAGAATACAGCGCTCCAGTGACTAGCACTGAGACTTAATTCAAAGGCTTCATAACGGCAGCTGCACCCTGATTTCAGAGCTAAACTTCCACTGAGTAAGAGATCACTACAGGCAAAAATCTTAAAAAGTGGTGGTGTTGGCAAGAAAACATAAGATAAGGATTATATTAAGTAATGCTCTCATTCAAACACACAATCTTTTCATTTCTCATGCTATTATTTTACAAGATCACTCTTCACTTGATGAATAGGACCGTGTAAACACAGGTCTAAGCAGATTTGTAATCTGCTCAAGTATAGAAATTCTTTAGTTCCTACATCTTTTTCAAAACCAAGCATATTCATTTAAGCGAATTCCGGTTAGATCTCACATGTATACTAATAAACACACAGAGTAAATTCAGCACAAAATATTAGGTAAAGGCAAATCTTGCAGAGTCAGTTATTTCTCAGAATGCTTAAGGTTAATGACATCAAGCAGACATTTACAGAAATCACATCATTCGGGGGCTTTAAGAACTCATTACTCACAGTTGTAATCCATTTTCCTAATCCAATGAACGGTATTGAGCAATAAAACATTTTGGTCATCTGCTGCAAAAATGTTTCATAAATAATTACTTTATTCACTGATACTATAACAACAGAAGTAACTGTGCAATTAAATTAAATTATTTTTGGCTTAGTGTAACTACCGTACTTTGGGATATTTCCCATTTTTAACAGGTGAATTATAACATACATGGTATGAATATGTATCTGAAAGCATTACACATGTCTGTATTTAACACACTACAATGAAGTATAGGATGTTTGTATTAATACAAGTAGATCTTCTGAAATACAGTCCTGAGATTTTATTGTAGAAGATGCTTGGTTTTCTTGCAGTTTTTATTATTAATACACTGGAAAAATTAGAGGTTATGCTCACAAAGCCAGTTTCCTTCTCCATAATTTTATCAAAATACTTGTCCTTGAATTTTAGTGTGCTCTCCCCAGGAAATGAGGCTTTCGGAATGCTGCCTATCCCCATCTCCCCTGAAAAACTTTTAATTCACTTGCCTGTTACAACCAATTTGATGGAGGAGAGATAATTCACAAGTACTTAGGTCCTACAGCTTTCCTGAATATTTGAATATCTCTCTGGGTCTGATGAGGAGGAAGAAACCTCATCAGCACAGATACTGATGGAAAAGTTGTAACTTAGCAGTTCTTAGCTTACCACATGGTCAGTACTTACACATCTTCAACAGCAGAGGTAACCATTGATCCTGTCAGCAGTCAAGAGGGGTGAGAAGGGAAAGGTGGTGGTGGTCTTGCATAGGGAGAGGAGAAGGGAAAGGAAATTGGGCACGTACCACAGTGAGATATGGGTATCATGAGGGTGGCTTAGAGACAGAGATCAAATGCAAAAGAGTACAGGGGAAGCACGCAACGTCATCTGCAATGGAATGGGGACATCGTGGAATAAGAATTTAGGGACACAGCAGAAGATTTGTAGGTAGCCTGATTTCAGAAATTGCTTTGCTTATAAAACAATTTGTTTAGCCACATTTTTATATGAAGCAAAGGTTCTGTCATGTCAGCTACCACCTAACGCACTGGGAATAAAGCACAGATAAAAGATACAAAAGAAACAGAACTACTGTTAAAATGTTGTTACTGCTTCTCACATGAGTTGAAAGATGACAATATGATTATCAATAGGTAAAATCTGGATGGAGCTTCAGGAAGTTAATGTAAGCAGAACAGCTCCTTTAGATTTGGTTTCAATGTAGAAGACTTTGGCTTAACTTCAGTTTAGAGCACTCTTTGTTATCTTGTTTAAATTTTCCAGACCGGTTTACCCACCCCTAATGAATGATGTATTTGCCTAATTAGCCTTTTACCCCTTCACTGAGGATATAGCTGACATGAGTCTTGTGAAAAATCTACAATAAGATCAGAGCTCCAACAAAATACACTGCATTACCTGCTTCTTCCCCCACCAGCCTTAATGATATTCATAAGTACCAACTGTTTACAGCTCAAGCCCAACAGCAATAAAAAAAAAAAAAAAAAAAAACCACCACTGCTTATCAAGACTAAGCAGAAGAAGAAAAATGCTGAGCAGCAGCTGTCAGAACGGGAGGACAAAAACTGAAATGAGAGAAGAAACTGCCAATACCTTTTAAAGTATCCTTAAGAAAATGAATGTCTTCTCTCAAAGCCATTTTTTTCAGTCTTTTAAACTGCTACAAAAAACTGCATGACTATTTACTATTATATTTTCATGCATATGTTCTTCACTAGAAAACCTGTCAAAAGGTTTGCATGAAAAAAAAAAAAAATCTCAACCTTTGCAGACAGAGTAGTTCCATGGCTACCTTGAAAAACACTCCAGGACAAATACAGACTTGCATACAAATATACATTTAAGAACAACTGCAGATTTAGAACACAACACGACTCCTTCATAGTCCTTAAAATATGTTCAGATGACAGCACTGAAGCCAGTATAGGAGAAATGCTGCTGTTTATAACTTCACTCCTTTCTCTCAAAAAAAGGGCACAACAATGGGACCTGACAGACTTATACCACTTTGCCATTGTTGCTAACAAAGTTTTTACTTAATAATTCATTGTGTTTTATCTAGTTAATGTTTAACTTCCACTAAACCATTCACAATTCAAAACTGGTCAGGTAATTCAGTAAGTATTCCTTAAGGAAAAAAAAACCAACAACTTTTATACATATATAAAAATATATATACACACGGTGTGTACACACACACAGACAAAAAATGTTCTGGGAATGTTAAGAGTGCAAAACTGAGTGGTCAAGAGAGAAAAAACGCCCGTAGAGTTGTTGATGAAATCTAGCATGACTTTCGCAGGGTCTAACCCACCGTACTCACCCATGGTATGGCAGGGTTTAGAACAGCACATCTCCTGGCAGACAGAGAGCTCAACGGTTTTAAGGTTAGCTGGCCCAAGATGTTTATTTTCAAATACTAAGCTTTAATCCTCATCATGTCCGACAGCTGAGTTAAAACCTATTATACTGGAACGACTAAAGTCAAAGAGGAATCATGATTCTGTGACCTTCCAAAAAAGAGGAAGTATGGCTTCAGCAACACATACCAAGATACATAAGGTATTACCAAATTTGATGTTAACTTATAAATGATCTGATGCCTTGTGCTCAAACTGTCATAAGCTACAGTCTGTATTTGTACATGCTTCTTCAGGTCATTTTCAAAAGTAGCCTGCTTACATAAATATGTACTTCTAAAAAAAAAAATTTTTAAAAATTAGCTTTCTAGAATACCCAATTATGTCTCCAACACATACTCTAGGTTTTCCCTTTCCTCCGTCATCTACTGGCCATACAAAACAAGTACCTTTAACTTCAATTCTGACAATTATTCCATATTTTTAAATTCAATTTCTAGTTAAATCTGCACAAACATAAGAAGGAGAGACAATTTAAAAAAAAAAAAAACAAAAAAAAAACCAACACCCCCCCCCCCCCCCCCCCAAAACCCATGAGATTAAATGCAACATTGGAAGAATATACATTACCACATCGCTTGAACTCATGATAAGATTTGTCTGATTTAACTGAAGCAGCCCAGGGTTTTTCCACAGAACATAAATAAATTTAAGGTCACAGAAAAGAAAAAAGATTCATCTGCTACCTCTCTAACAGACTATATTCTTAGCATGAAACCAAGAGGGACCAAAAGAGATAATCATAAATCGCAAATGGCTTCTCTGTTTCATGGACCAAGTGATAAAGACAAATGAGAATGGTCTTCTGAAAGCATATACCTGTCCAGACAGGCATCACTGCTAAACATTCAAATGAAAAGAAGGAAGAAAAGTAACGCTATTTCAAAGTATTAAAAAAACCACATAAAGCTTTTAGATTATATTAATGTTGTTTGCACATTTAAAAAATGAACAACACAATAGATGTATTATAACCGCATACTTTATATAGACTACAGTCCTGAATTTGCATGAAATCAAATGTCCCATCTGGAGAATGATCTGACTAATAGTCCATTACAATTTGCTTGTTTTGCTTTCCACAGTTTTTCTTCCATTGCAGAAATGCATGTGGTAGTTACACTGTTTTCTCCAGAAAATATTATTAAAAAGTAATAACTGTAAAAGCGGTATCTGATAGCCAACTTATGTATGTTTTAAAAATAACTAGAAATTTTTCTATTTACTAGGGGAGTATTTACTGGAGGAAAATTCTCCGTATCTCAAAATATTCAGAAAAAGGAAAAAGCCAAGAGCAGATACAGAAAAGGCTTGGATTGATTTCAAATGGTATGTAGGGCTTTGGAACATCTTCAGATGCAAAGAAGTCATACCTATAAGCACACGTCTAAATTATTTATCACAGTTCTATTTTACAAAAAAGTTTCAAACAACTGCTTTAAAAAGAAAAGGGAGACTAAGGAGTCCTTCAGTACCTGAAACAAAGTGTACAATAAAACAAAAACTTCTAATAATTCCAAATGCCTCTCAAGATGTAAGCTCTATTTATTTCAACAGGTAGCAATCACTTCACCTGCCGTTCCCTCTCTTAATACTCTGAAGTCTGGTGGTTCTCTGTTTTATCCTGTCTTCACATCCTGTACTCCATGGTCTTTGCTGTGTTCTTGGCCCCGTATGAGCCTGCCTTTTCATATTTCTTGATATGTATTTAGAGGCAATATTTATTTGCTATATAGACTGCATGTGTCACACACTGAAATTATGCTTCTCAAAAACAGCATAGTGGGGTTTGTAACAATATTCAAATATGCAAGCACCACTCATTCAAAAACTAGTCACTTTACAGACTTTAATAAAATAATTGTTATGAGAATTCTGCAACAAAAGTCTATTCCATCTATTAACTGAGAAAGACATTACAACTGAGTAAAATGAAATAGAGCTGTGTCAACCAAAAAAGTTATTTCTCTTTAGTCTAGAGATATGCCTAAAATACAGACCGAGTTATTTCTCCCTCTCTTCATCCAGTTTCTTCAATATAGATTTTTTATGGACAACCTGCAAATTTTTCACTCAGAATTATTTTGGCTATTTTAGCCGTTATGCATGCGATGCATATATATGTGGGCTGCCTCATCGAGTGTAGCTCCACTAGAAAGAAATAATTTAGGTTAAAACTCTGTAAAAGAGATGTGATTGAAAAAACATCCCATAACAAACAGTTAGTATATAACCTAGTTGTATATACAGGAAAAAAAAGGCTGGAATGCTTTAAATAGACCTAATAAAAAAATCATATAAAAATAAGCAATTCTAATTAATTCAGGTAATTTTTTTTTCCTTAACCTCTGAGTATTTTACTGGTCATGATCCTAATTACTATGCAGGATACTGCCAACTGATGTCAATGATATCTACCCATATGTAGCATATACTACTTTTCAAAATCTAATATAATGTATCTCAGAACCAGAGGATGTTTTGGGGAGGACACAAGGTTAATGGGATCCTTTAAGAAAAACACACTGACTCAGCTTATATTTAGGACTTCCACTTTTATACAGCTTTGGAAACATTTTCCCTAGACAGCAAGCAGGGCAAATTACATAGCCCCTTGAGGACTGCTATTAAGTATTTCTCTCTAGAGAAATCTACTGATGACAATTCTTAGTCATAACATCAGAAGTTACAGGCATTTCTACCAGCACAACCAATATCTGACATTAAACCTAAAATTCAGTTCTGCTGTTTCTAATGCATCCCAGTAAAGGGCACCAGGCAATCTCACTTAACACCATGCTTGCCAGTTCCTTTACAGAGAATGGTATACAGCATGAACTGCTGCGCTTGTCAAGCTCTGTTTTGTTAGATTTACTACAGTAACCTCGCTAACTCCTGACAACACACAGTTAAAAATATTCTTTGCACAACAGTAGCAAACGCTTCTGCAGCATCATACCAGACTACTGGCCCTTGATTAGAAACATTTGCTGGAATGAGGTTATTTTGTTTGAGTTGCGACCAAATACATTACCTTGTGTTACTGTGAATGATTCATGCGTACAGATTTTAATAAAAATTTTCGTATCTTGTGCGTAAGAGAATATTTAATGTTTTAGACCAAATAAGATTTTAGCCTGAATGCTAGGCAGTCGTATGCTCTCCATGCCTTGATTATTCAAATATCAAATCCTTACCAAACTATCAAAAACCCATGCTATTTGAGAAGTATCAGTTTTTAAGAGATTAATACACTGGTTATGTGTAATGGTGGCTAAACCGCTAAAGGTCATATTGTATTTTATCTATTAAAAATAGGAGATTTTGTTATCAGTCTCTTAAAATTGTAAGCAATATGCTTAGAAGATCTGAACACGTAAAAATCAGTTGTTGCAATTAACAGATAGTTGAGATGAAGGATAGAATCTAATCATGTCCAAAATAACATGTTTATTCATAAAGATGGGAAAGCATCCAGGAGTTCAGTGGCAAGAGAACTGTTACAATCCACAGGAGAAGAGTCAATATATTGTTTTGAAAAATTGCATTAAATTATGCTTTTATGTTTCTTTCTCTGCAGGCAGATGTACTACCAAAAAATACCAAAGCTATTATGTCAAATTTTTTGCATCAGGCTTTGCAAGAATTGTCAAAATCTCGTAACTACTATTTGCAGACAACACTAATAATTTTCATTTAATGTTTTTTAAATATATGCGATTGTACCTGACCTCTCCCATCGTTCCCACCCTGAAGAGCATATGCCTGTCAACAATGTATCATTTAGGGACAAGTACTTGTGCATTAGTGATAGTTCTAAAATTTCACTTGTAAAATGTCTTCATCTAGTTCTTGAATTACTCTCTTGCTGCATTCTACTAATGAAATTATCCCTCCTATTGTCTCTTCATCACTGCAAACATACTTACGGACACCCTGAAAATGTAGAGAAGTACTAATGCGGCAACGTTCACACCGTCGTGACAAATCTTACTTTATACCAAACAAATAAATATACTGGCTGCACATTTAATTTGAGAACTAGCAATGGTCTTTGATTTCAGATGAAACTGTATGCATACAGAAACTGACAGGATCATATTTTTTGGTTGCCATGTGATAAAATTCCCAGCCAGGAGACCTGTCCAGAACTCTCGTTTGTGAAGGAAGACCGAACAAACAAAACCAGCCTTCGTTTCCACTTGCTGTTGATGGCTGCTCTGCATTTCAGTTGAAGAAGAAATTCGGTAACTCAAGGTCTCACGTTCTGTACCGCTGGGCTTTCAAGATGACCGCTAGCACTGGCCTGCCCATGGCACCTCTTCTCCTACTGGGGCCCGCACCTCCCTCCAGCAGTACTTGCGAAAAACAGATTGCGAACAGCTTTATTGCCAGCAAGACCTTCACTGTAGACACAGCCTGCATGAGTCAGAGCGTGCTTGTGGTGCTCTTGCTCACATCATTTGGCACAGCAGTTTAAATATACGGCAAAAAAGTCCTCGGCCTCTGATGGCTGCATGTCTAACAGGGGGCCTCTGCCATCAGGGCTGCTGCAGAGTTTAGTCCTCAACAGTCAGAACAAAGCTATCTTCATTAGCCAAACTAAAAACGTCAGTGTGCATCAAGCATTTCTTAACTGTGCGTTTTTCCCACAATACTCATTAACCTATGATGCTTCCGAATCACTGAAGAGAATTAGCAAGCTCTACTCTATTGTTACTACACACAGTGAATCCTCAGTTCAAATATTGGGAAAAGTTATATTCAGCTATTACCACAAAAATCTAAGGGTGGTAATAAAGTGATGATTTTACTAAAACTATCAATATTAGTGACTTTAATACGAAAAGAAATCTTACGTATAAGATTTTTTTCTACTGTTGGAAAGGAATTGCTCTGTTACAACATAAATGGGTTAATACTAAAACCAGAAAAAACCTGCAGAAATTTGTTTCACTACCCTTGTTTTGTTTGATCTTCAAGATATTAGACAAAAAAAAAGTTCTTGGTAATCTTAAATCTGATTTACTTGGAAATTAAGTATTTTTGAAAACCACTGTCAACTACTTTCAGCCACAGAAGTCTTTGGACAGGTCAGTTCTGCAACCTGTACGTAACAATTTAATGAACATGGAAGAAAGAACTGCATTTAAGTCTATTACTGGAGAACGGCTTTTGATCATGCATTTTAGACTGAACACAGGGTGGACTAAAATTGTATTTCAGCTTTGTGAACACTATTTGAAACATTTAACAAGATATTCTTGAACCTTATTACCACATATTTTTTTAAAAGGTTCTTTCTTGTCTAATAAGATGATTGTTAAAGTGCATTTCCAATCACAAGGTAACATATTTGGGGTGTTAAATGCTTCCAATTCTAAGAATTAGTTATGCAGTAGAAACATTTCTTCCATCTATGAACAAGAATTTGTTCAAAATGCAGACCATCTGTGTAATACTTGCACCACCGGAGTTTCTGCATGAATCTTCCCTGGGGAAATATATAGATTTCTAATCATCTATTGCTTCCTTTTGAACTATACATAAGTGATTTACGAAAAGGATTTTTCAGGCATGCCATCAGTCAGATAGCTTTAGAGAGAAATATTAGGTTCTGAAAAACATTTTTACACTACTACTTGGACACTCACAAAAGCAATCGCTTCCTCTTGCCAACTCCCAGATTATTATGTAATATACCCAAGCTTTTACATTTATTCAGCGTACACTACTGTGGTTCAATTTGGCACATTTTTGGTTTTTAAATATGAATAAGAATGCTTCAAAGAATAAGACTGAGTTGGGAAATATTTATATTGAGAAGCTGAGCATGGATTAAAATTACTTGGCTTCAAAAGTAAAATTATATGATGTTTAATTTAGTTTATTTATGAAGTTGTATTTGTTCAATTTAAATCTCTAATCTCCTTTGAGACAGTTCGGCTTTGCAAAATGATAATCTGTTCCTATATTTCTATTAGTTGTGATTTATTCTGATTCATTCCTTTGTTGAAAAATGCTAATGAAAGCAGATGATGCTGAAGATCAACAAGCAACAACAGCCGATACAACCATCAGTCTGAAAAAAGGGGAAAGACTGTGCAACACAGTCAAGCGAGAAATCTGAGTCAAAGATTTCTAGGGAGACATTGGTTATGGAGAAAACCAAGCAGAGGGACTCAGCTGCCAGGCTGAACTGGCATGACCTCAATTCTCGATAACTCATCTCAAAAAGTCTTGCAAAGACACACAGCAAATTACATTTCTCCTATGGGTATATATTTAAGAGAGATGAAGAGCTAAAATCAACCTTGCTGGGCTTTGATGATGAGGCTCTAGGGAGGCAAGTCATTGCTGAAGGCTTTTGGGACATGCAGATTGTATGGATATATGAAGGACAGATTGATAGCAGCTGTACTACTCTGTACAGGTTGTGAGAATGCATGTAAAAGGTTCTAAAATCAGACATACACGCTTTTTAGTTGGTTTATTTCCCTGTCACTAGTTGCCGATGTATTTACTGTACTCCTTGGGTAAGATCCTCACAACTACTGTCATGCCTGTACACTAGGACCAGAAAACTGTGCCATAAAAGCCTTCTTCCAATGCCAGCATCACAGAGTCATATAGCTGCAGTCATAAACTCTTATTGTAAACATCTGTGAGGCTTTCTAGGGTCAAGACTTCAGTTTGCAGCAAGACAGACAGAAGAATTTGCCACCAGTAACAGAGACCCTGAGAAATATCTTAATTACATCAAGAATTTTTCCATCCTCTAAGAGGCTCAAAAAACCTCCAAACCACTGTCATTGGTCTACATATTTTTTCCTTATGAGACTATTTCTCATGGGCAAGCACAGAATATCACACCTTCTGCCTTGCCCATGGAAGCTGAACAATCTTTCAGTCATATAGTAATAGGTTTGGGGGAGAGTCCCTACTTCTAGACTTCTATTGGGTTTTTTTAAATCTGTGGGGTGAACAAAGAATAGGATACACTCCCTCTTCCTTCCTAAACTGAATTAAAAACAGTTTCATCAAGCCCTTATGGGCATCACCATAGATGTTTTGTGTTGTGTGACTTAATGGAGTAAGAGGTTCATTCCATGGTCTGTCCAGTCTTTTGCAGGAATGAATTCCACAGCTCCCAAGAAATTTTTATCTCAACCAATCACAAGGGTTCCCATATTTGTCTTTTTATTACTGTAGTCGGGCTTGGCTGCTGTAAAAGGCAGAGCAATGGGAGAGGAAGTCAAATCCATATAAAATGTTGAATTAACTAAGACCTCAAGCTTTGAGGCTCTGTGTTCACTACAGAACAAGTGCAAAAAGCAGACCAACATGGTAATGTGTTCCTAGCACTGCTGAGGTTAACTCCTAAACAGAAATATCTGGCAGCTGTTATGAAAGTTTCTAGAGAACTAGTTGTAAGGTCAAACAAGAATTACTGAGGAAGGGAGTGGATCTTGTGTGTGGGAGGGAGTACAAAATTGTTATTGTTTTCAAGTGAACCACTGAAAGAATAACTTTGAATGGAATTAAACTACACAGTAAACTAAACAACAAAAAGGATTTTATAGCAACTGCTCTCAACTTGCGGTGCTTTTATATATATGTGTGTATATATATATATACACACACACACATATGTATTTTCTTTTCTATGTTGAAGGACTTATCCTTTTCCTAATCCAGCAATGGTCAGAACTCTTCTCAAGCAAGCTTCAGAATAAAAACGGTCCTAGTTACCAGAAAATCTTTTGCAGAGTCCGGTTTCTGTGCTACCAGTTTCAGGACCGAGCGTACTACTTCAATTTTTACACCAGTGTCGCAACCCCTGGGTCATGCCTCTGCGTAAAGAGAGTAGGGTTAGGCGTTATATTTCAAATTGACGTAATAAATCCAGCACAGAGGCTTCATACAGAATCATAGACCCTAATCTTCTTTGATTCCCATTGATCACAAGCAAGAGGATCTCAGCAGTGAGATCAGCGGTACTGCCTCCCAATATGAAGTGCCTTGCTTTAAAGGAATAGTATGTATGCGTATCTCTAGTTACTTTATCATTTGTTCTTTCATAGCATTCTCATTCAGTTTTATTTTAAATATTACAATTATCCTTCTCTGGGTTTGGCAATGAAAGCTCCAAAAGTACTGCTACTTACCTTACTGATAATAAAAACTTTAAAAATAATGTGTCCTGTGTCTGCAGATTTCATCTGCTCCAGATAAGATAAAGGAGGGGAACAAGATTTCCTTAGAAGGAAACTGGACCTGATTAAGAAATTATATTCTAGTTTTCTCTAACAAGTGAGAAAAAAAAAAATCACCCAAAATACTTTCCTAGCAATATTTTTAAAGATACTCTCTTAAATCCAAAAGAATATATGTAAATGAAGCTTGTATGTTAAGACCTCGGGCACTCAATTTTAATGCTTCAAAAGGTTCAAGAAAAAACACTTCAGATGTCTTCCATTTTCTCTTTCATTTCTTTCCATCCTCAGTTCTGGTATCAGAACCATGTTTTCAGATTAAAACTTCTAAGTGTATTTCTAAACTACAAAAAGGAGGACAAGGGCAGGGAAGAGGACACTTAATTTATTATCTTTTCACGTTAGAGTTACATGGAACCTTAATGATATACCAAGCTATAAACCTTGTAGTTGGTACTATATTAATCAACTGTCTACATGAGAAGTCAGATAAATATATAATCCTATTTCTGCATTGCAGATTTTTTATGTCCCTTCCTCAGGTTGTTGGTTCTTTTTTCTATTATTTGGTAAACATTGCTTGAGGTGGGCAGGGGGGCAGGATCCATAACGAGGTAGGTAATGGCATAGTAACTATAGTTTCTTAAAATGAAATATTAAGATCCTTGAGAAGCTAACCAAAGAAATAGGCAGCAATTCAATTTCCGCAGCGGCGAGTACCTTTTTTAACAATCTGAGCACAATTTGTTAACACGCTGTCCCTTCACCAAGGTCAAGTCTGTTACCAGCCACAGGCAGCAGCTGGCCCACCCAAGCTTCCCCCCCAGCTTGGGTACGAGCCAGGTGCCACCTGCATATTGAAAGAACTTCATTTGAGACAGACTCCAGTGGTCTCCATCTACGTGTCACCTATTGTTATATCACATAGTCCTGGAAAAAATATACTCCCCTCTTTTGTCTTCCCGTTTCAGCCCAAATATGTAAATAAATTCCACCCCTCCACATTCTATAGCTATCTCTAATATTTAAGCACTACGCAGAACAGAGGGAAATACCCAATACTATTTTGGATGAACCAACACAAGATTTAAAATCAAATGAACAGAAGATTCTGCAAATAGTGGCGCATACACTTAAACTGAGTGCCCTGAGGACTAAAAGCTCCCCGCATATGCTTAGTAATAAGACCTCAGCTCAAAACCCCTATGCCCTGAAGGGGAATTCTTGGTGCTGCAATAGAAATATTAGGGCAGTCCTTTCATGTTCTCTCAGGTCAGTCGAGGACACATAAGGCAGCCCCCTCTGCCTTGCCCGTCCGTGACAAGGAGCTCTGTCCTGCCCAATGCAAAATAATGCAGTATGGGCATGAGAGAGGCACCAACCATTTAGTACGAACCGAAGATGATAACCTGCAAAACTAAGAGTTTGCCCCCAAGCCTATAGGGAAAGCTGGGGGATATATTGCATGGAAATTAGGCATATCATTACTTCTGTAATCCTCCTGCTCCAATACTTTCTTTTTATGTTATTTTCAGCCATCTTATTCAGTAGTTGTGCTGATTTAGCACTACCATTTTATCTTGCAGTTCTCTGCATAACAATTTACCACCACAGCATTACAGAGGCAACTAGTCCTACCATAATGCAAATGCTTTCCTTGGGTAGTGCAATGATTTGCATTGCACCTAAGAAGCTGCGCACAATTCTTCTTCGAATTTCCCAGGTTAACTTAACTATTAATAAATAGGTATTCCTTTAAGTGCCAGGGGGAGGGAGGATGACAATCTCATTTCATTGGGAAAAGCAACACAAAATCATTATTTCATTGCAATTGCATTTCACTGGTCCCTTAATATCAAACATCATTTGATACATTTTTAGAACAACATGCAAAATCTTCATTATAATTCAAGCAGAGGAAAGGAATGCAGTAAGCATGCAGTGTAAAATTACATAGTTGTCCTCAGCCAGGACGAGAATTTCTTCCTAAACTGACTTACAAAGGACACAAATCAATGCTGCCTCCTGACATTTGGGACCACACATTTCCCAAGGAGGCTGGAACAGTTTACTGGGAACACTGTTTTCTTCTAATTACCTATGTGACACAGTGTACCATTCTGAAAGACAAGTCGTAACGGTAGCAGCGTATTTTTATTGTGCTTCATCAGCACCAGTGTCTGCATCAAGGTTAGTTAGATGCTGAGCATGACCATTACAATATATTCATCCATCCTGCAAGACAAACGATATATATTGCACAAGCCAAAATAAACAGTCACCATACTTCTGTAAAGTGTAACTCTTCCCTCAAGATCCCCTAACGCACAGAAACCCACTGCAACAAAGACTGTGGATGGCAATGTCTGCTTTTGAAAGCCAATGGCCCGAGGTAATCAAGGCAACAGGAACGGAAGCCCTCACCGTTTCTATTTGTGGAGAAATGTGCCACAGCTGTAGGTGAAAAATGGCTTAAATGCAGAATGCAGCAGATAACTGGATGAGTGGGAGGGTGTAAATATCTCTAAAACTGTTCAACTCTGATGCATAAGCCTGCTTCTTGCTGGCTGCAACCTGAACGGACTGGTTGCAAATTTTGGTAATACTGGGACTAAGTAACAGTGGGACATCCAATTAATGAAGAGACATGAGAGAGCACCACCAAAGAGGCTAATCACATGTGCTTCTGCGCAGAGACTATTGAGGTTTGGAAAACTAAGGCCCTCAAGTTCCAGAAGGAAGAGGAAGAGGAGGCTGAACAAAAGTGTTCCCCAAAGAAGTGATCTCAGAGAAAAGAAGGGCGTCTGGGACAAAACAAAAAAATGAAGACTGGACAAAAGACTCTGGAAGTCAGGGGTGATCCTGGAGTTGTGAGATGCGTGGAGACAAGCGCCAGGGGATGCCGAGGACAGCCTGTGTGTGAGATCAAGCAGGGTAAGAGCTCTAAGCTTGCTGGATCTTGAATGAATCAACGCCAGTGTCCAAATCCAGTAGGGATTCTCATTTCCTGCCTCACCTGTGGCAGCTGGCTGACTCAGCTCTCCTGGAGAGAGGACGCTCGCCCTGACAGCAAGCTCTTACTCCTGGTCAGCATGAGCCTACGCTTGTGGTTCTTCATATGCTGGATCAGCTTCAAGTAGCCTGTTGGCTAACGGAAAAAGTTTTGAGGTATTTCTACTTTCGCTTTTTCAAGAACGCTTAAGACTGACTCTATCTGACCTTATGTTTAAAGGCCAGTATAAAATTCCCATTCTATTATAAACTGATGGTGCTACGGTAGTATGCAGAGAGACTTAGCTTTCACCTAAAATAATTGTTAAACCAACCCAACGGGCAGTTTAACCACTTCTTTCAAATTGTGGTAAGCTGACCGTTGTCTCTAGCAAGGCGGGAACTGTCTTGTCAGACTGTGGCTGGGGTACACAGAGGGAGCAATCCTTGAAGACAATTAAAATGCTACATCTCGTCCTAAACTGAGGTACAAAGTTTGTACTGAATTGTACTACGGAGCACAATTCAAGTAAGAGCATGGAAGATAACTTATCATACTGAAGACAGCTCTTTTCTAAGTAAAAATCTTCTCAGATGAAGCGTATATATGAGGAGTGTCATTTACTTCAAATGCCTAACTAATTTCCAGAGGTCAGGAGCTAGGAAGGCCAGTGAACTGGGCAGGAGATGACTGTACTGAAATATCTCTTTGCCCAACATCTAACAGATAAGCATCTTCCCTATCCTGTTTCCTCATATTGTGTGATAGATTTTTCAGCAAGATTTGAATCATATGGGACTAAAACTCATTTTATTTTTAATTCATTTCATACGGTTTTATTTTTAACTCACTTTAATTGAAATGCAGTGAACGAAATTATCAATTGAAATTACTTCATCAGCTGTGAGTCTTCATTCTTTAATATATAAAATAAGCTTTTAGTAAACCTAAATCACTGATTTTCCTTTTTTATCCTCAAAAAAGTTTATATAAATACCCAGGTGCATCTAGGATGCTGAGGCAATGTATTTGACTTCAATATTGCAACTTCCACACTCTTGATTGTAAACCTATCCAGGATATTGACCACATTTTGGCATTCTTTAGTAACACAGTGCTTCAGTTCTGGGCTGAATCTTGAAACTGCAGTTCTAGGTCTAATCCTCTCCTTCCAAGTGACTTCTTGCAATGCAATAGCCAAGCATCTTTATTCATGACCTGGATGATATAACTGAGCGCACCCTCTGCAAGTGCACAGGTGATACAAAACGCGGATGTGTGGTTGGTGACACCAGATGGTCGAGCTGCCTTTCAGAGGGACCTCGGTGGGCTGGAGCAACGGGCCAACAGGAACCTCAGGATGTCCAGCAAAGGGACGAGCAAACTTCTGCCCCTGGGGAGAAATAACCCAGGGCGGGACAGGCTGGAGGCCAACTGACTGGAAAGCAGCTCTGCAGAAAAGGCCCCGAGGTTCCTGGTGGACCCAAAGTTGACCGTGAGCCAGCAACGTGCCCTTACAGCAAAGGCGGCAAAGTGGACTGCATTAGACCGAGGATTGCCAGCATGCCGAGGGACGTGAGCCTGCCCCTCCACTCAGCACTGGTGAGACATCTGGAGTACTGTGGCCGGTGCTGGGCTCCCAGTACGAGGGAGACAGGGGCTTCCTGGAGCGAGCCCAATGAAGGGACGCAAAGATGATAAAAGGACTGGAGTACCTGACATGCAAGTGGGAGGTTGAGAAGACTGGGACTGTTCGGCCTGGAGAAGAGAAGGCTAAGGGGGGCCTTATCAATGTGTATAAATACCTGCTGGGAGGGAGTAAAGAAGATGGAGCCAGGCTCTTCTCAGTGGTGCCCAGTGAAAGGCAAAAAGGCAACGAGAGCAAACAAACATAGAAAATTCTACTTCAAGATGAGAAAACTGCAAGGGTGGTCAAACGCTGGCACAAGTTACCCCGAGATGTTGTGGAGTCTCCATCCTTGGAAATCCTCAAAACCTGACTGGACATAGCCCTGAGCAACCTGCTATAGGTGCCTTCACTTTTGGCAGGAGGGGTTGGACTAGATGATGTCCAGAGGTGCCTCCCAACCTCAACTGCTCTGTGATTCTGTGACTCTGAAATCAGCTACCTTCTCCACCCATTTCACCTTCGCCATGTGTGGAAAGGAGGCAATAGGTAAAAAAAATGCACAAACTCTTTCAAATAAAGCGCAATTATTACTGTCGGTCCTCTTCTAGGTTTTCACATGAACCGCTTCTAGGATTTCTCTGACAGCCTGGTGCACAATCCTCATACTCTCTAAGCGTGCAACGGCTACTTTAAAAACAAGGAAAAAACACTTTGCCAGCAGGATGAACTTGTTCATATACGATGTGGCAGAAGGGAAGTATTTTGTAACTTGGTTACCGTGTCTGAACTACGCAAGGTCTGATTATTTAAGCAGGCATCCCACCTCACTTCTGAGTCTTCATCATTCACTGATCTGCAGAGTTATGAAGGAACATGTCCTGCATTTTACAGTGATGCCAGCCTCTTAAAACTATTTTCCTATTATTGGGCTATTTTAAAATATGCTTCATTCCCAAGCCTTTTATGATAAATTGATTCTTTTTCTTCAACTGCAAATCCCCAGTTTTAACACACAAACCAAGTTCACATATCAAGAAAAATAACATTAAAAGCATGCATTTTCCCCTAGACATGAGTAAAACCAGTAAAACTTCAAACAAAAAACCCACAGCTCTTGAAATTGCAGCATATGTTTATGCTTTGTATAAAAGGGCACCAAACTTTACCATAAAAATTACAATAAAACATTATTGATCATCTTCATTGCTTTAAGTATGAAATTAAAGCCTATATATTTATATAAGCTATGTAAGCCTAGATATCCTTTATTTGTATATACTTGCATATAAAAAAATCTAGCGTACAAACCACGTTCTATTATGCAACCGTTCCGCTAAGGATATATTATCTTTGAACACAAGGTATACATAGGTGATATACAAGGATAAATTCTATACAGTCTTACAGTGTCGAGCATCCCTGCTGTGCTTAATAAAGCCCTGGCAAGTTGAATCCAAGCTGAGGTTTCCTAATGGCAAGCACAACGCCTGGACTGCAGGTGCTGCAGAGGCAGCAAACCTATCCCGGTCACACAGATTTCTGTTGCTCGATTTGCAACTGAGCCATACTGACAGGGAGCCTGCATTCAGAGTGGATTCATTGCTACCTTCTTGGCTCAACAAGAAAAGAACCTTAATGAAAGCATGAGAGAGACTGTCTTAAGCTTTAGCAACACATTTTAATATATGAACTAAACAAAACCACCTCTCTGGGAGCAGATGATTTAATCATAATCACCCTTAGCTTTTTTTAACCCCTTTTTCAACTGACATATTATTCAGAAATGTGTAATTTTAATCGTTTTTTTTCCAGTTGATCAGATCATGTATAATTTGAATGTAATTAGTCAGCCAGAAAGGCACAGCAATACTTGCTAAATTCCAGTGAACTGTAATATCCTTCTTTGTCTCTCCTTGAAAACATAATGAAAAATCTGGCAAAAGGCAAGCTTATTCTCTATAAGGTTCCACCGCCAGGTGAATCAAATAAACCGCTTTCTTCCCTTCAGAACATTCTTTCAAGTCTGACCTGTGAAAGTATTTAATTTATTAAAAGGAGGTGCGTTCAATTTACAGAACTATCAGCTGCTGGAGTCCTACTGCAGTATAATGGGGTTTCAGTGAGTGTGAGAGATAGTTACAAGGTCACGACTTCTACATTTATTTCAAAATGTAACAAGGAATTACTACATACACGACTGACATTTGACAATATGAACTGCAGGATGAAAATTTGAAAAGTGAAAACACTTGTAACATTCGTATATATTAGCAGAATGTATGCTCACATTTTCAGTATTCAGACAGGAATATTATTTTTTTTAGTATGATTAAAAAGATGTTTGCATCCCAAATTCAACAGTACTGGAAAAGATAAGCTGTATATTTTACATGCTGGGGAAAGATGAAAGGGGGAAAAATAATCCTTCAGAACTGTTTCCTAGATGCATGATATGAAATTTAAAAGAAAAAAGCACTCACACAAGTCACTTCATGGAAGCTCTTAAAAGAACAGTATGATACCTAGTTCATCATTACCGTGTCTTCTGTAACCTGTAATCCTACTGAGAAGCATGAAACTCTTCCAAGCTGTTTCAACATACAGGCAAGAAACCTTTTTATATACGCAAAAAGCATGAGAAATATCATTCAATTTTGATTTGCAACAGGGAAAAAAGAAAAAAAAAGAGACCTTTTTTGTGAAAATGCAACTGTATTTACCACTGATGTGGGCCAAAATCAATTCTCCACAGAAATGAAGATATACGAAAAGGATGAAAAGAGGGCACACCAAAAAAAAAAAAAAAAAAAAAAAAAAAAAGGAACAAAATATTCATGCTGCATTACTATACACAACTTATCTACGTGCCTTATTCTACTGCCTAATTCACAAACTCACTCATTTTACCAGCACTACAGGGAAAATATGAAATGCTTCTTCACAGGTAGCAATTTTGATTAAAATGAGAAGAACACAAACAAAGTAAAAGCTGTATGTGATCAAAGACCTGCTGGATACCTGAGTCAAACAGTTATTTCAGAGCAAGGTACAAGAGCTAGTCATGCATATGGATGACCTCTCACAAATTAAATGCTAATCAGGAATGCATCTCAACACACACAAAAAAAGCGTGGACTACGAAGTAGATCTGTAATCTCCTTTTACTAAGCAAAGACTAACAAAAAGCCCTCGTTATCAATTTCATACTGCATATATCTAATATTAACCACAAATCCCAGCAACAAAAGCGCAGTGTTTCCATATTAAGCGCGCCAGCTCTCTTTGAAGCATCCTAACTTGTGTAATATCTCTGCAATCCTTTAAGAAAGTCCCTAACAGAACGTACTCAGGAGGTCAAATGACCAGAAGTCCTTATAAGCATGTAGCTCTTCAGATGCATACGAACGGTAAAATGAACAGTTTTCCCATGAAAGAATGCACATTCCCTTTGAGCAACTTCAATACTTACCTTCCAGAAGGTAGGGGAAGTACGGGGCTAAGCATCTGCTCCTGGCTGCTTAAGTGCTCCAGGACTGCCTACAGCCATCCTCTCATTAGTCCTCGGAAACGACGTGCAATGCACAAGCAACTGCCCCAGCTTGTGTAGGACAAGTTAAAGTCAGTAAATCAGAGGTTGGGGAAGAGCTGTCTGCTGCCCGGGACCACTGGGCAGATGAGCTGCCAGCGCCGCAGGCAGGGATCAAACGCACAGAATCTCCCTTTACATAATAGGAAATGACTCCTGTAATCTTATGGTTTCTGTTAAAGCGTTGTGTGTTTCAGGAACAGCCAAAAGCTTTTCCATGCAGCATTCAGGGATTTGGAGCTGATTCTTCTTTTTTAAAAAAAGAAAAAAAAAAAAAATTAAAAAAAAAAAATCTATCTGTCAGAATTTTTAGTTATTATAGCATACACCACAGAAAGCCTTTCCCCACCTTACCATAGGAAACCTCATGCATGCCTACCAGAAATTACATAAAAGTCCCTGTTTCTTTAACAGTATTTTCTCATCCATTTTAATGGAAAGGCAACCTTTGGGGTTTTTTAATCTGTGTGCCCTTTACTTTCAAACATACACACTGCAAAACTATAAGCAGCTCTATAAATAAACCCAGTTGAGGATTACATATTTTCCTAACAAGAAACGTCTTTGCCTATCATAAGAGGACATTAGTTCAAGTTAGGGAAAAAAAAAAAAAAGTCAAACTGTACTGCTCACATTTTTTTCTGCACTTCACCTCTGAAAGAAAAAAGGCACATCCGATACTTATCGGCGATGATAAAAGCAAAATCTCATCCACGTGTTCTCCTCATCCCTAAATAAGAGAATTAATCAAAATCGAGCCCATACGTTTAAAACGCGGTAAGATCCCACCGAATTTTCAGGCTACCAAGTCTCCGTGAATGATTTCTGGGGCGAGAGTGCCTTTTAGCTGTGCGGTTGCTGGTTGACCTTACAGAATAAGCTACAGAAGTGGCAGCATTACCTTTCCCGAGCTTCCCAGGGCACGAACCAAAACCCTCGGCATCACCCAGCGCCCGTCTCCGCACCATTCCGCCCCCCCCCCCCCCCAGCCCCTTCGCGAGAAGCAAATCGCCAAATAAACGAGCTCAGAAGGGAAAAGGGAAAGATCTTTTTTTTATTATTATTATCGTTACGGTTGTTCCCGCGCTGGGGCCGGCGCTACTTACTTGGCCGCGCTAGCATCCCAAATCCAAGCGGCTTTCAATTACGGAGCGGAGTAATCCCCGGCCGGCAGCTGGGCGGGCTGGCTGAGCCGCGCTCCATGAGCGGAGCCCCTCTGCAGAGCGTACCACCCCGGCCGGCGGCGGGGGGGGCCGGGGGGGGGCAGCCGGGGGCTCTGCCCCGGCATCTGGCTGGCAGAGGGCGAGAGGCCGTTTATGGCCCGCCGTGTGGCATCGCTAAAGAGGGAAAGGCAACGGCGGGCGTCGTTGAGGAGGGAAAACGTTCCTCCGACAGAAAAAAAAAAAAAAAAAAAAAAATGGACCGAACCACCGTGGTGTTGTTTGCGATTTTAATACTTCCCTTGGGATAACGACAGAAGCGGAAGATGGCAAACTACCAGGAAGACGCCACTTAGGAACGGGAGAAACCTTCAAGGACGAGGGCTGTCAAGTCCCATCGCCATCATTCGAGAAGGCAGGGGGCCGGGGGGGGGGCACGAAGGGGGCCGGGGGAAGCAAGACCCCCCCCTGCAGCCCAGGCTGCCGCGGCGGGGGCCGGAGCCTCGGGGTACCAAAGGGTCCTCCGGCTTTGTTCGCTAATCGCACGTTGGACAGCAAACGCCGAAGCAAGCCTCTCCTCCGGATGACTTCAGAACCCCCCTTTTGCAAAGCTGCAGCTCGCTCTCCCTGTCTTGCTCTCTTTCTGTTTAAGAACAGCGTCGGTTATAATGAAAATACAAAAAAACCCGCAATTATTGCAGGGCTGTGAGGGTTCTGTTGTGTTTGTGTTTCTGTCGTGCCTTCCCGAAATCTAAAGCCCATACGGGAGAAGCACGCAAAATAGCCTCCTCTTTAATCTGAGCCGGTCACATTAGCATACGCTGTAAAACCGTATATGCACGCCAGTGTAGCTTTCTGCCCCTTTTTCTTTTCTTTGAAACCATATAAAATAAAGCACTCTGCCTCAGGGTAACGACAGCCTTACACTTTGAGGAAGCAGTGCGTTTTACTTAGAGCTTCTTACCATCTATTCTGTGTTACTTCTTTTAAAAAATCCAAGTACTAAAAATAAGATGGAGACATCGGTCCTTCAAAAAGCATAACATTTTCTGCGTAATACTTTATTTTTTCCAAAGTGAACTGCAATCAGTACATGTACCGTGTTCAAACTGCAACTTCCGATTCTGTACCTCAAACCATTCAATCCTGAGAGTGACTAAACACAGAAAAATATCATGTTTTTCTTGAAGTATGTATAAAACAGCATACATAAAAGTTGGAATCTTTTCTGTAGTATCCTAGGACAGCAGTAGTTCGTGACTTCACTCTGTCTTGGACAGTGGGCAATTGCAAGTAAGCGTACCTCCCTGAGCACTAATAGGAGTAGCTGTGCTGATGCTCTGTCATCCTGCCTTACTTGCTGCTCAGAATATCAATTCAGCCAGTTAAACCAAAAGTCTGCACTGCACTGCACCAAAATGGAAGCTATTTAAAAAAAAAAAAAAAAAAAAAAAGGCTAGGATCATTGATCAGGAGTTTTATCTATGCTGATCAATTTTTTTTTTAATGAAGTAAAATGGAAATCGGGACTAGGATCAATGCAGATTTTTCTCATGTGAAACTGTCTTTATCATTAGAAAGCTACAGGCAATTGCATGCATGGCAGGACACTCTATGCAGTGACTTTGTGTTATATTAAGCAGAGAGACATGTCCTCGTTTTCTTAGCAAGTCTTTAGTACAAACTGCAGCTTTAAGGAGTGTGGAGTGCAGGCTCAAAACTGAATTTGAGCATTGAACAAAACAGTAACAGAACAAAAAAGTGTTATATTTAAGATGTGTTGTGCTTAGGTCCCAGACCCATAAATGTTGGTGACCTCTACTGCTCTGTCAGAAAAGCAGGAAGATGCTAAGATATTATGCAATTATTCGGCTACTGAAATTCATTTTTCTGGTACAAATTTTAAAGATAATTTGAAAAGCAACAAAAGGTTGATTGACACAGTACCAAAATACATTAAAGAAGATTTTCTTTAAACTGTCTTTTCTGGATGAAGAGAGGAATAGTTTAAAGAAATTAAACACAGTATAAAAACTTGTTCCATACATTTGGCTATTGCTAGTTTGAGGACTGCTGTTCTCAAAAGATAGTGTGTCGTACTACAGAAACTTCAGCTCAGGTAGAGACCCATAATGCCTACATTATACTTAATCAGGAAATACTCTAACTCTCATTTTAGATTAACAGAATAGGCAAGGGACTAAGAAGAGGAGGAAAATAATGAAAAAAAAAAAGTTCAAAAGAAAAAAAGAATCCTAGTTTGAACATATATTTATATACCCAATCCAACCGAACAACTTTTCACATGAATATCCCCAGTGCTCATTTAATGTAGGGCTGTTGTAGTACCATACCACAAAAGAAGATGAACAAGCTATTAACCTTTTTGCTAGGCTCATCAGTTTGGAGCCTGTTCACAGCGCTGCGTGTATTTTACTGCTAGTGTCGGTGCTACCTTCATCACGACGCTGTCATCCTGCTGCCACCTGGGCAACAGGAGGCCAACCACTAGTGCTGAGCTCAATCCCAGAAGATGCGCTTTCTGGAGTAAGAATTGAACTCCTATGTCATGGCACCATGCACGCCACTGGAGCTTGCCATGGTTTTCAATCAAGAAGCTATGAATGAAGAGTCACATTATATTTGTCCTTACTTAAAGCTACCAAGTGCAAATTCTTCAGAAATGCTACAAATCCTTTCTCCAACTGCTAAACACCAGTGCTACTGCAAGTCAATGCCAGGAAGTCATCTGGTTCCTGCAGTAAGAACGAGGTTCCAGCTGCAGGGCTTAGGATGTGCTCGCTACCCTCAAAGTCACTAAACCACTTAACGCGGGGAATACCTGCTACACATAGCAGGTAGATACTCTGCTATCTTACAACCAAAGCTAAAAGCAGCAATTCCACCCCCAGAAATGGGCCATCTAGTAAATAGTACCAACAGTAATATTCTGACCTCAGAGTTTAAGGGAGGGGTTTTTTTACTTTTTTTAAACACAACTGTGAAAAAAGTAAAATTTTCCAATTCATTTGGCTTTCAGTGTGTGCAACTCAAAACGGCTACGGTATTAGCTGGTGCTTTTTCTAGATATTTCATCATAAAATTTAATAGCAAAGCATTGCAAAACAACGTAACGTGTGAACAGTGCCTCTCCTGAAGTGAAGATTTGTCAGCGCATCTTCATGCCTATTAAAGCATCCAGTGGCATATTACTTAGCTCTGACAGAAGTACAATTTAACACCTTAACTTGGGGGCAAGGAATGGAAATGGAGCAGAAAAGGAGCAGAAAAATGGAAAGGAAAATAGAAAGATGCTTCTTGGAACTAAGTTTAAAAAACACAACAATGCTTACGGGATGTGAAAGGAATGAGACTAGCTGTTGAGCTTGAAACACGAATTGAAAAACTGTTTCTCTGGTAAAACTTCAACTGACAATTCAGAAGATATTCAGAGGCAAAAGAAAGAGTCTACCTAATTTCTTTGGAGAAAAATTTAATTCCATATGTGCTGGTGATAGATATCATAAGCACATTTCAAGGTCTTCACGAGATAATTAATGACAGGAAACGCAGGAACATAATTTTAATTCCTCTTTCAGGATCTTGGGGACCAAGACCTCCTTTTCAGTGAGGCTGTCCAATCAGAGGAATAGCACTGGAAATCAGCAGCAGATTTCTAATATTTTTCTAATCACAACCCAGATAGTTAAACTAGAACAGCAGACTGGCAGCCTTTCGTATTTTTAAATCTCATTTGCTACATTTTAAAAACAAGAATTAAATCTGTTTTCAGACTTGCTGTTTCTCCAGTTTTGTAACATTCTGCTGTAATATTTCTGCAAAGAAACAGCTTGCATTTCCAAACTGCGCAAACATGTTGTTATCCTAGGAAGCAACATGACCTAATAAAAGTAGTAGAGGAGAGGGACCTCAGAACACTCAAATTCAAGGACTTGCCCTGGTGTTTCTTGACTGTGAGATGTTAGTAGGTCACTTGATCCCACTGTGCTTCAATTTCCCTAACTATAAAATAAGTATATTCACTGGTTTAAATTAGAGTGGTTATAAGTTGCTTGATTGGTTAACTCTTTCCTGCCTTTGAGGGAAGGGTATTTGACATACCTGAGTCTACTTGGTGAAGTACTGAAGGTTAGGAGAGAAGAAGCATGCATTTAAAACACGTAAGCTCATAGTCGCCTTGACCTGTTCTATTATATCTACCACATTTATTTTACTGTGCAAATTACTACTTGTTCTGACTGATAAATTATCACAGTCCTGATCAGCTCACTTCCTAGATCAGAATCCCTGCTTCCTCAGTATCCGAAAGGAAACCTGCCAGACAGCCAACACTGCAGTTACCTCCCATTCTTCAGTCTCTACTGTCTGATATCTATGAATACAATAATTTTTCTTCTTCCATTCCCTAACAGCCATGCCCAAAAAGAGCAGATGTCTACAAGGTTGGGCTGGCATTGCTGTCACCCTCCCTGCCACAGTATTAGTGTTCAGAAAACAAAACCAGACTCTCAGGATCACCCAAGCAGGTCATTAGGCCCTTTCGAGAAGAACAAAACCTGAGAAAAGCAGAGCCGACTGGAAGAAGCATTAATAAGCCTGAGCTTCCCAATAAAGTTTAAGTAAACCTGCCTCACTGCCACTGTCTAACCAGACCAATGACAGAGAAGCATCTTCACGGTCTCCTCCAAAGTGATCTGTATTTGCCAGAGTAAGTATCTGCAACATCTGATCCAGCCAAACCTAAAGCCACAGCTGAAATCAGCTTCTTCATGATTCAACAGTCTAAGATGTTCCTAAGAATATGAAAACAGTATTATACAAGCATTCCACCTTCTTTTTAAGTTTAAAGACAGAATCTTCCATATCACATGCAGATGAGAGAAATTTTTTTTTTGACACTTAGAACAAATCTTAACCAATAAACTGGCCTAACAAGAGGTTTAAAGAATAATCTTCTGAGGGTGCCACAACTTTTAGGAACTGAAGAATGAGACAGTCAATATGCTGAGGAATCACTCTTTCATTTAGTACGCATTTAAACACCATAAATGGGCCAGTCTTTGAAACAGGACTTGTGCCAACTTGTCTTCTAGCATTAATCTGTTTACTTAACAGAATATATCGGTACTAGTAAGGGGAGTCAGAAGTAATTTGTGGCTTTCCACCATAGGAGTTCCCTTCTCTGTGTTCTGGAAGGGACTGTTAGACTTCCTCTTCCATCTCATATCCCTGCTTTTTTGGTCCTAATGGAGATTGTAGACCCTTAGAGGCACTGGTAGGCTACTGACATTTAAATGCAAATTATAGGATTCTACAATTAAAAAGGATCACATTAGTTCGCATCAGATTACAGATTTCAAACAATCTTTCAGGGATGTTTGGAAATAGGGTTGAAACTTTGTATATAGAGATGGGTTACATGGACTCAGCTCTCTACCTCACCAAAACTATCCTCCCAGAAAAAACCAGAATTTTAGAATAAGAATTTTGGTTTGGTACCTTCTCCTGATAACACTGATGCAAAACACTGCCACAGTGTTACAGAGGTTGTTTTTCCTTCTTACTGGCTAATGCTGCGTAGAGGAAATCACTTATTTTCAATTTGAAATGTCTATTCAAAGCCAGGATGCATTTGAAGGAGCATCCTTTACTGTGAAACTGCATATGACTACGATATGGATATGAATCTCAAGTTAAGTACCACCTTTACATAGCTAGGTCATGCTATGGCCTTGGATTGCACCTGAAAAAAGAAACCCAGCTTTATTCTATTTAAATTGCTCAACTGTTACAGTCATATTTCAGACAGATTAGAAAGTAATAAATAATAGCAGAGAATTAAAGTACAACTATGGCCTGTTAATAATATTAGTAAGAAAATGCATCCTCCTTTTAAGACATTCTTTAAGCTTTCGTTCTTCAGTATATGGATTTTTCATACATACCTCGATATCCTTACTGTAAATCTCATTAGACTGACACAGTAGTTACCATTGTAGTCTTTTTTAAGACTATATCAAATGGCTAAGAATTGAAGCCTGTATCAGCATTATTTAATATATTACTCTAGTAAAAGCAAATGATTAACATAAAGGGAAATAACAGTGGGACAAGGTTCAATCACTCTCAACAATTAAAAAGGGATAACAAAATTTTAACGAACTATTAAATAAGGACTTTTGATAGCTCAGCAAATAATGCAACTAGGATACATATTTCCTAGAAATTAATCACCTTGAGGGAATTACTTCTGTTGTGTCGAGGGTTTTTTTCCAATATAATAAGATAAAAGTCTCTGTATAGCTTATTGGGCAAAGCAATCTGACCTGTTAAGCTTTGTTAAGCCGCGGGTCTCTGCGTCCTGTACTGCGAGTGGCAGTAATCATCCTGCACGGTGACGTGCACACCTGGGCAGACCCCAGGGCATCCGGGAGCCCCATCCCAGGGGACCACACAGCCACCCCTCGCCTCGTCGGGCGACTGTCCCCACGCCCCACCACCACCAGCCCCTCCTCGCTGCAGGGCCACAACGCCCGGTCAAAAGACGCGCAGCTCTTTTGGAACATCATTCCTCTGCGCGGAAAGAAGAAACTGGAGCCTGCCTGTCACATAAATCACTATTAACCTCCAACGTCCTTCCCCGTACCACAACCTCCTACCTTGGGAAAAGCGGTCAGTTTGGGTCGGCTGACATCACCGGGGCTCCCCAAGCAGCACGGGCAGCCCCGACTGGGGCTGGCAGCCACCACCTCGCTTTCTGCGGTAACTCGCAGGCTGGCTCCGGCGCTTTGAAGGGTTTCACTGGTATTGGCTGGAACATGTTGGTACGCTCCGAAACGTTTTATACCGGTCCTGTCCTTCCCTTTCATGACGGGATTTGACAGAATGGCTGCACTTCAGCCAAAACAACAACAACAACAAAAAAAAGGTGTTAACTTCAACTCATCGTTCCTTTCAGTTCCACTAGAACTTCTGGGAATACTTCTCACAAAAGCCATTCCAGGAGTTCAAACTATAGAGTCAAACCTGATCTGAAATTACCTCGACGGCTGTTTGTGGCTTTTATATATAAATACACTACTCTGAGAACTCAGAATTTCTATTTGCATTTATATGTAGATTTGAAATAAATGTTCAAATTCTTTAGCAAAGGGATTTCATTTCTGCGCTTTACAATATGAAAGCTTAAAGAATTATCAGTACAGATACTGTAATCATGAATATTTACTTACAAATATAACATATAATATATACAAAAATATTTTTTCACATTATTAAATATTAAACTAAATAGCAGACCCAAATCTTATTGTAAAAAGATGTACTCAGTATATGAAATAAAAATACACTGCAAGTGAAGATTAGTTGGGCATCAGGCTTGGCTTCCGGACTAAACCATGCCATGAAGATCCATTAGCTGTTTCTTAATTCCAGATTCAAGACTATGACAAAATAATTGTGACAATTTTGCCAGAATTTCAGGACTTTAAGAAACAGAGTTTAGGGGCTTGCCAAAACACAAAAGTTATTCTAGAATAAAGGAGACTGTCTAGTGCAGAAGAATTTTACACGTAAACAAAAATGTTATTGGAGAAGAAAAGCCCACAATATCTAGTCTAGCATAACCCCACATCCAAACACAACTCTTGTGCGTGCCTCTTCTTGTTTTTCTTTAATTCACTTTCAAAGACATGGAGCATTCCAGAATAAACACATCCTCACGTTAATTTACTCCAGAATATATGCATGTATGAACAAGCCCTAGACACATCACTTTTTGATCTTGCTGACCTGACAAATACCTACACTGCATTGTATAAATGTTTTCTTCAACATTTTGTGAAAGATGTTATTGACAAGGTAGCAACAGGAAGCAGAACTGAATAGGGACTTGAGTGAGGATTTAAATGTCTGTCAAACCAGCAACGTAACTAGATGGAAATATTTTCTAGTATTTCCCAAAGTGAACTAATCCTTCAAACTATGCATTATTATAATAATCTTTCACCCGAAACATTCATGTGCTGCAGATAACTACATTCCTCACTAACAGGAAAGTTCTATTCCGTCAGAAAGAGTTAAAAAAAAAAAAATATCCTTGGGTTTGGTCAGAAATGGGCCAAGAAAGGATTTAAGGGCAAACAACACATGGTAGTATCTCCTCTGCCCCCCAAGGATGCTGTAAAGTAGCCAGGCAATACAAGAACCGAAAGACTAAGAACGAACCCTAAACACTTTTATTACTTATGGTAAATCATGGCGGATCACACCCAGGTTTAACCTACCGATGAGCACACGCTATGAAGTTTGAATGATTTGTTGACTAGATTTTTAACTACCTTTTCTCAGAGGAAGAATTGTCGCTCTTCACTCAAAAGACCTAACAATGCTCACAAACTAGGAATAAGTTTGCAATGGAGGAAGAAAGTGACAACTAGTTTTAAGCACAAAGAACAGGGCACATTATTTTGCGGGGCGTGGGGGGGAATTATAATGATATATTTCACTGTGGGTCACTTGTAAGCTCACATCACAAACACAGGCAAACTGCCCTTCACAGGGCTACAGAGACCACAGGAAAGTGTTCTAGGACCAGCAGGGAAATTTGGGAGGCCACAATTCAAGGCCTCATCTAGAACTTGTCCATCTGGATAACTAACATCACCATCACCTTTTTCCAGGGCTGATTCATAGACATGATCTCTTAGCATGGTTTTTGCTCCAAATAAATCTGTTGGATGGCTTAATGTCCAGTAATAAAACTGCAGATCATAGTGATAAAATCCCAACCGCCTCTGCCTATCTGAGGCTGGCATAAACTACCATACTACTCGTTCTCTGGCGTATGCCCTTACCTGCTGAATATGTGAAGATGATGCTAACATCCGAATCTCCATAAACATATAACGAATGGGCAAAAATAATTTTTTTTTTTTAAAAAGTAAATTACTAGTAATAGGCAAAGTTTATTTCAATCACTCCAAAAAGAGGAACTAGAGGGGAAAAAAATCTGAAGCACTTGTAAACCAGTCAAAGACAGAAAAGCATCATTCTTTTCTCTCTCCTCTTTAAACTGTTACAAGGTGGTTTATGCATGGGCTGTTAAGGGTCTGATAATTTAAGACTATTAAGCATTTATCTGCCATTTCAGCTTAATAATTTTGAAAGAGTCCAGCACCATCAGATAAGCAGCTGCCACTCAAATTCTACTTGAAATAGCATTACTTCTTAGAAATTCATATATTTGGAAGGATTCCTTAATAATTTCTATATACAAATAGTCTTTTTTTTTTTTTACACAGCGTCGTCCTACAAAGATAAACTGCATACCTTTGTTATACATCTCGTCGTTCTGTTGTCCGAGTCAGACACTCCAGTCTCTAAAAGTATACAGCTTATAGAGTTATTTTCAAAAGTTCAAGGAAAAGAAGATAATAAGTAAATAATATATTTTCATATATATAAACTTGTATACAGTGAAACTACACAATTACATTCAAGGTTAGGATTAAGACATATATTTCTTGAACACTGATGTCAGTCTTCAAAGATGTTAGTTGACCTTGAGGACAAGAATAAATTTTGCAGTCCTGCATTGTGTCCTCAACTTAGTTCACTAAAGACATCTAAATGTTCTGTGCTTACCTACCATAAAACAGTTAAACACAGATATCCCATATTAATTATATTTAATACTCCTAACTTTGATTTGTGGAGAGGAAAATTAGGTTTCCTGAGAGCTGCTGTAGCTTCCAAACATCATCTTATTCACAAGCAACAGAGATGCTTACAGCATTATGTTTAGATAAAGCAGTGATGAGAACCCTCAGCATATTATTTGTAAAATTAAATCCTGCTGAGGTTTTTTTCCTCTTGCCATTTCATTATTTCTAACTCAGGAACAACAACAGAAGATCATAATATATGTAAGAGATAAAATAATAAAATATATAATGAAACATAATTCAGAATTCTATGTTTTCTACTTCTAAAATAATGGAATTTTTGTAAATACAACTGCTGTGAATGGGGAGAGAAGGCTCAAATACGAGCTTCCCAAAACCGCTGAGATATATACTAACACTGACTTTCAAATAATTAATTCTCTAAAGAAACACCTAAATGCTAAGCTGAAATATTCTTTAAAAAAAGGAAATGATTTCTCAAAGACACATTTTACACTAGCTGTTAGCCTTTGATTTTTCCTGGTTTATGAAAATCCTGGGGTCCCCCTTAATTAATGATCACACATGACACTTCATCTACTCAATGCTGGCAGCAGTCCACGGTGCCACCTCAAGTGTTTGCATTCATTTGCTAAGGTATTTGGTTGTCGTGTTTTAGCTGACTCCACTGAACCTGCCTTCAAGAGCTCTAAATTGTTTTAGAGCTGCCCAAGAGGTCACTCTCCAGCAACCTGATCCGTCTTCCATTCAGCGTACTCACTAAAGCGAGTAACAACACCTTCAGTTCCCAAAAGCAATTTAATTTGCTATGAAGAAAACAGACTGTGCATTCACAGGCTTAACTGGAAAAAAATTCATAGCAACTTTACACGATACTGCACAAGACCACAGTTCCACCTATTATTTAAACTAATAAACGTACAGAATCTTGTAGCTGTCCAAAGGCATTTGTCCTAAGAGGCAATGCTATCCCTTGGTTGTCAGAAAGACCATTTTATAGCTAAATAAGTGTCCTGTGCATATGCGAAAGGATGAAACACCCATCCCACATCAGATTTGTAGCTGTACTCTCAATAATGTCATCTGAAGTCTTGCCACTGATGCTAGCAGAAAGCAAAACACTCCATGTAATCCAGAATAGTTTTCAGAGAAAATGTACGGATATGAGAGTGATCATTTGTTATTAAGGAAATTAAAAAGAACTGTTTCCTGTGTCTATCCTCTAAAATAGTTGGGAAAGCGTCTTTGTGATGCCTCTTCTTCCTCCCTACAAGATTACAAAAAAATTCTGACACTTCTGAAAACAGAACTTCATTTTACAACATTTACTTTCTCACAGTCTAAACTAAAAATAAATTAAATATAATTACACAGTAATAAACTAAGTCTATCACATTATTAAGAATCAGAATAAGTTAATTTCTTTTACGTATGGTATTTGAATGGGTGTGAAAGGATGTATTTGTAAACCAACTGATGAAAGAAACTCAATGCACTGGAAGGAAGAGTACCTGCTTGCATTTAAGTTTAACACTTGTGGAATCCTTTTGTCAAATATAATTTCTAGTTAGTGTTACAGAGCTGAGTAATAAAACTAGAGACCAGACTTAAACTGTGTGGATAAGGAAATTTTCCAAATTTTATAACAATACATTCCAACAGTTTAAAATAAATTACAGTGTTAAAAAAAAAAAAGGGGGCAAAAAACCCCACTCCAAACATACAAACCCACAGTGTTACTGTGAAGTCACCTCCATTCCATCAATAATATCAATATTTATCTTTCATTTCCAAATAGCCAGATACTAAGGCACAAAAACTGTTATTGCCTTTTTCTACTGTTTACACAGAAAGTACTGATGATTCTGCTCTGCCCATTTGCAAGTTGAAGCTGTGTATCTACCTACCTCTTACAGAAAAAGAGCCATAAAATGATGACCATGGTTATGGAGGACAGTGTTGGAAACCACCTGAAATCCTTCAATATGGTATTTAAGGAATCTAGTGAAAAAACATGAATCATACAAATCAGAGATACAACATCAATAAAGTTAGAATCTACAGCAGGATATTTAATTTATACAAGTTTTGGATCCTATGTTTTCTTGAAGGTAAAAATAATAGTCACCACAAACGAAGGACAGACATCCTGAAATCACAGTCTGTAAAGAGCAAAATTACCTCATTTGTAAGAAAACCTGGTTTCTTTTCTCCTGTTTCATGAGAAAACTTAAACACATTATTTATTTGGGCAATATGAATAGAGAAAGTGAGTGCAATGGAGTTACATCAGTAAAATATGCTATGTGTGTTTGCAGAATCAGCATGAGAAGAGTAAGGTAGTGATTTCAATCTTAATGAAAGAAACGCGTAACTAGTACAAGGAAAGAGAGGCCTGCACTTAAGTTTTTCTATCCCTTACAGAACCAATCCAAGTAATTATATTAAAACACAACTGGTGACTTGCACAGTACTTGTCCACTCAGCATTCAGCAAGAGGAACTAAAAAATTTGCCACTGGACATACAAAAACCAGCATCAAGTTTAAGTAATACAGTTTTACGAAGATTTAGTGACAACTTTAATGATAAAGTTGTTAAGAAGATAAAGCATCATGAGTGAGATTAGTCAGAAGTCTTGATTTTCAAACCAATAGCCAATCTTTTATAAATTTGGCACCTAATGAAATCAAGCATCAATTTTGGTTTATACTGAGCAAATAGTATATTATCTCCAGAGAAGTGCTGAATATCCTAACAGTGAGATTCAGATCCTTTACTCCCTTCCTCTCTCACTCTGCACTTCATCTGTAAATAACCGTTTCCACATTATTTATAAGCTCTAATATGATCCCTGTGGAGATCTCTCTCAGATCTCCTACACATGCCTTACATAAAATGTTGCCTCTCCTCATCACCACACAATCAGCTCAAGCTCAACAAGACTACAGAGATGTATATTTAGCTGTAAAAGAATGAAAGTTAGCACAGCTTATGTTCAGTTATATCATCCTGAAAAATACTTGAGTGAAGAACGGAGCAATTAGTTTGTGCTGAACTGCATGCTGTCCCAATTATGTTATCAGTATTCAAGCCAGATAGATACTTAAAACTAGGTTTGATAGTTATACCCAAAAGCAATGCAGGCGGCATGTCCTTATCTATCCAATGACTCTCTGTTTGCGCCTTCATTAGCAACTGCCTGCCACCGAGGCCGATGGCCAGGACAACACCTTCAACTCTGAGCTCAGTTCTACTCCTCATACTGACACTACCTCCAAGATACTTTTTCAAAATACTACCTCAAATAAAGTCCTTCCTCTGATTCCAACTAAAACATTAATTGAGGCTATTTTGATGTCCGAACTCACACTTGCATAACAACTCTCAATTCTTCACAGCACTTAAAGAAGTAGGGGTTCATACTGCTTGCTAGTTTGGGGTGGGGGGAGAGGGGCTGCTCGTTTAATAGCTTTTCAGTGAAAGTTTCCCAAGTTGGGTATCACAGACAGTTTGTATCTGCAGTAAACTTAGCCAAAGCCATAAACAAACCTATGACAAAAGAAGAGATTTCTAGATAGGAGGATGACCATGCTGCAACAGTATTAACTCAGGGCAAAGAAGATCTAGATTTCATTTCAACATCCATCACAGATTCTCCCTGTACCCTTGACCAAGTGATTTAGTTTCACAGTGTCCATTTCCTATATACATACATGATAGATCATCTCCAAATGTACGGTGAGGACAAATGGAAGACTGCTAAATACTCAGATAATCTTTCAGTATTAAAGGTCTTTCATAGACAGTTACAACATACTGCCTAAATATAAATTAAATATTAAGTAGCCAAACCACTGAGGAATTTTATTGCACTCTATTGCATTGCAGCAAAAATTCAGAGGTGTAAACTCATCTTCCATGCTTTACTGAACATAACCACACAGAGCTGAGGAGGACTACAGACTTTTTTCAGTGAGTTCTTAAAAACACTGAACACTTTCTCTTATTTTCATGGATGAGAAAAAACTCAAAACTGTTCAAGGGGCCTTTATCCCAATTTTTAACCTACATACATTCTGGTCAATTTTCAGAACATAGACTTGTCAAGCATGAAAGTAAATACATGACTGAGGTCTGAAGGAACTCCAGCCCCAGCTAGCCTCACTCTTCTGTCCGACCTCGTGAAACAACTCCTACTTTTCTTGCTTACCTTCCACATCCCATATTCTTGGCTCCTTGTGTCAAGATGACCCCTATTAATTTAATTCCATTTCCAGATCTTTTCAGATATAAAACTGAATTGTAACTGCTTAGTTAGATTTCAACTAGGGTCTCTTAAAAAAACAAACAAACAAAAAACCAACCCCACACTCTTCAGAACACACACAATTTTTGTGTTAAGTGAATGTAAAGTTTCTGTATGCATTGAGCAACACCTAGAGCATCTCCTCAAATCCCCACACACAGAATTGTAGAATCATTTAGGTTGGAACAGACCTTCAAGATCAGTGTTTCCAGAACGCCATAAAAAACCTCCAGTATTAGGGGCTTTTTTTCTACAAACACCTTTTCACAATTCTGTTTCTGTCTTCTATGAGCTCCTAATAACAAGCACTGAACTGAAGAGTTTGTTTTATCTATATGCCCACTATTTAAATATGAAAAACATCAGTGACGCTAACAGCCCTGCTTTCTGTAGGGAAGGAGTTCCAAACTTACTTTACTCACGCACGAACGCTGGCAGTAGGACCTCACCCGTTGCACTACCAGAACTGTTTCCAATCCTGCTCCACAAAACCCAAATCCCAGTGCAATGCCCTTATCTCTACCCACTGTCTTATTGCACGGGCTCGCTTGCCTGCATGGAGGAGCCGCCCATGACCAACAACTGTTGGCCTTCTTACCAACAAGGTCCTGCACAGGATGATAGCGTGGAACGCAGTGATCAGGTTGCAGAGAAAGCGGCTCCCATGTAACAGCAGCAAATCAGGCCAATCCACCGAGCAGAGGAACAGCCTGCATAAAGGCATTTAATTTGTGCAGACTGAATTGGGAGCTGCCATTTCTGCACACTACTTTGAAGTGTACCACTAGTGACGTTAGTACCACAGTTTAGAAACCTCTGCTCCAAAAACATAAAACTCCTCCAGAAAAGATGAGCAGAACAGACCTATTAAACATTCTGAAATGAAAACTCCGTAGAAGACACCGAAACGCCATTGCCCAGACTGCTGGTGTCATTGTATTTCTCTACAGAATTTAAATCTTGCAGTCTAAGGTACATAGCCTTTTACTTATTAAGATGACTATCAAAACATAAAATCTTATGCTTCTGGCTGCACAAGTCTGCTTAAAGGCAGAAAAACATAAAAGCAAGGAATTTTAATCTCAGTCATTTTTTTCAAAGGAATGCTAAACAGGAAGCAAAACAAAATTTAAAAGCTTTTAGAATTGTTTCAGTGCAGATTTCAGCAGAAACATCCAGATCGAGTGCTTAGCTAGCATGACTGGAAATTAAAAATTAAGAGATGGGGAAGAAACTGCTCCCTCACCCATCTTTCCAATGTGGCAGCATTTCCTATTTCCTAACAGCTTGTTCTACTGTCTCTCTCTCACCTTTGTAAACAGAATTTAAATCAAAGAATGCTGCTATTCTTTCTGTTCTACAAAAGCAGGCATTACTGATACAAGTGTGTGTTGCTTGGGATGCTCTTATTAACTTTTTCCTTCGAGATACCACTCTTTTTTCTTGTTCTGGGTTTCTTCATTGGGTGCACAGGTAGCGTCCAAGTGAATGAGATATCAACTGTGGAAAAAAGTAAATGGCATTTTTGTTCCTTTTTTTTTTCCTAGTTAATTTCTGCACTGTTCTTTTTTTTTTGTCAGTCCTTCCTGGTAAGACAACAAATTCATGCTCTTATAAAAGAGGTATGAGTAGTTGTTGCCAGGTGACTGGCATATAACTGATAAAGCGTCCAATTAGCCAAATCTTCTCATAAGCATAGCTATATTATGGAAGTAACAAAGAAAGAAGAATAAAAAATTGTTTTCTGGTTCAAGGTCCCCTTTGATTTGGATTTGCTTTTATTGTTACTTTGATTGCAGTTTTGCTTTCCTTCCCTATTGCAGAGAAAGCAAATACCTATGTTTTCTTCCACAGCGTCTAGCTTGCAACACCCGTCTCCTTAATTAACCACTCCATAGTGTGCAGAGAGGGTTTGAAAGACTTAAGGCCCTGTTCTGCTCTGACCTACCATGCTAAACCTACTGACGTCAGGTGAAATTAGGTCAGCATAAAAGTGCTAGTGAAGGGGAATAAAATCCTGTCTCTCATTTCTCTCCTTGAAACAGCAACCAAATCAGGGGCATTATTTTCAGTCTTCCATCCTGTATGGTTGCGGTAACTTGGATTTTCTTCTACTTAGCTGAGCAAGTGTGGGGGAGGAGGAGGAGGAGGAGGAGGAGGAAAAGGTACTAATCTCTTTAGAAAGCAGCACTTGACACCAAGTGTGTAGGTGATAATGACTACTTCTAGGGAACTGACATAATACCAAGCATTTACAGTATAGTGAAACTTTGCTGTAAGAGGAGCGGAGGTCCACTGAAGCGACTAATTCATGATTTTTATTCTATCACACCATAAGAAAGCCACAGTATGATTAACTCTAAACTGATTCTACAGTTGTTCAAACATCCATAGTGAGAAATGACAGTGGTGTATCAGCCCACTTGGGTGACCAGAAGAGAAGGTACAGTTCACCTTTCTTCAATTCTCCAGAAAGACTGAAAATGTCAGCTATTAAATTAAAAAAACAGAAAGGAAGTACGCACATTCTTCTGTGCAGAAAGAAAAAAACCTCAAGTGTGGCAAGTAGCAAATACACAGGAAGCAAATTTAAAATTAATCACAAGATGAACATTCCCCTGCTCCCCACACGTGTCTCTCCTACATAATTAAGCTAAAACTGTCCTTACAGAGGGAAAGAAAGCTGCAATAGCTTTATTTACATATAAACAATTATTCAACTGTAAACATAACTCACACACATACGAGTTATTGGAGAAAGCATCAACACAGCTATAGCTATCGACTACACTTTAGATCTGCTCTTCAGATGCCAAGTAGCAATTACAGTCTCTTTCACCTTGGGAATTCTTAAATATTCCCCTCTTTATTTGGACTAACTTGTGTCATTCCTATTTCCAATACACTAAAAACTGTCTCAGGTTTTGGATTTGGTTTTTTTTAGCCTGGACCAAGGCATATTTGCACAAAGTGTGCCTGAGCAATAGTACAAAACTAAAAATTAACTAGGAACATGCAACTTTGTACAGCCTACCATAAAATGCCACTAATGGTACAGCAGTACTGCCTGAACCATGTCCTCTTTTGAAATCTACAGATGTTTGCTGGAGAATTGTACACGTTTCACCACAGCAAATCTCCAAGTAAAACCAAGTGAAAATACTAATGCAAGACTCTTTGCTAAAGCATGACTTGTTTCAAGGCAGAATTTCCCTCTGATCCTTCCTATTTTACTGTTCAGATATTGCTTTTGCCCAAGATATTGGCCTCCATTCTTTACTCCCAACTTGCATCTCTAAGTTTTTATTGCACTATTGTGTTATTTGGCACATGAAGAATGAGGTTAAGTGGTAAATTATTACCTTATCTTTGCAAGATGAATTAGGCCTAGGCACAAAGGTGCCAAAAGTAATTATCATATTAGATGAGGCATGGTAAGAATCACAAAGTTAACCTCTGCACAACTATTGCACGTAGAGCTGTATATTTGCTCAAGCTCGTGAAGTTTCCATACACTCAGGTTCCTCATTCGTAAGTGACAAATAAGCCTTGTCATCCACATTAATGTCTTTGTGAGAGTCACACTGCTCCGTTATCCAAGAACAATCTCATGACAGACAAACTGTGTGAATCTGCTTCATTTAATTTTTCTGCTTGGATACAGGTTCTACAGGTTCCTTGCAATGCTGTTTTACAATGCAAACCATCAAGTATTTTAATTTTGAAGCTAAGTAGCTCTTTTAGCCAGCAAACGTACCAGAGAATGGAGCAGTTCTAACAACTGCCAGAGAGAGCAGTGCCACATCCTCCTCCTCAGATGCAGGCTCCCCCTGCTGCCCATGTGTGACCAATGGAGCTTGTTTTGACCTCAGGAAAAGACATTTCAGAAAGCAGTTATCTATGGAAAATTTATTTCAGTCTTCCCTAAGCTCCATTTGAAAAAAAAGCTTCTGCTCTTTTTTCCTTCCATAGCCAGCTCACTGCAGGACTAAATGCAAGAAAGAAGTGATTGTCAGGGAGAAGGAAATGGGATTCTTTTTCTGCTTTTATCAACAAATATTCCTTCATGGATCTTAATTTCAACTACAGGACATTACCACTGCCCAACTGAAAGCATGCTGACAGCCAATCAGCTACAGGAAATAAGAAAATCTTGAATGGAAGCTAACTGATGCAAATCTCAGATTTGCAAATTTAAGATCACAAAGACACAGAACTTTTGATTTTGCTTTCTGCAATAATGACTTCTCTTAAAACAAACAAACAAACAAACAAACAAAACCCCACAGGTTAGGGGAATTACGAAGAACTGAAGCTTTTCCTTTTGTCATGGTTTAACCCCAGCCAGCAACCAGAGTACCACACTGCCACTTGCTCACTCCCCCCCTCTATGACAGTCAAAACCAGCACACCTTTTCATGCAAATGTAGTTGACAGTGCATTAACCACAGAACATTCATAGGGTATTAAAACCACATGCTAAAATTACATGCAATCTTATGCTATGTTTGCTGTCCCTGGAAAGAATGGAGCACATCTACTATATAAGTAGTTCTTTTAACAAAATCAGCTACTGATCCCATTTTTTAAAGTTCAGATAGGCAGCTAGTGAGGAATGCAACTTCAAGCACTCCCACTAATCTAAGTGTTTCTCCTTCAACCTTAGCATCAGCTTTATGTGGTTCATTGGCTTCTTCCACCCTAGAGCTGTGGCTTCCTTGCAGCCCAGGTTGGACTCAGATCAGCTCAAAGATGAGCGAGTGCAAGAGCCAGTGCAAGGCAGGACTGGGACCATAACTGCAGGAGAAGTTGAAACCAGAAAGGCCAATATCCAGGGTTTTTTATCAGTCGAAGCTGTGATGGAACAGCAGCCCATGTCAAGCCCACCAGACCTTACAAACATGACATTGCTCAAGGTAAATAATTACCTTCCACAAAAAAGTAATTATTCCATCAATAATGATTCCTCTCTGACCGCAGAGTTTCTCCAATTTCAAGCTATTAAACTCAGTTGTAATGTCCCAGTGGAGCACATCTATATGTAGTGCATGTTTGCTGTGCAAATCAAACATAAATCACTTTTGCTCAGGAAACTATATGGTTTGCACAGGTGCCAAAAAGTGAATTTCCATATCTCTCAGAAGTTATAGCCTCTTTTTCTAGTTAGCTGTCACACTTTTTTACTAATTTTTCCAACAACAGCAAATAAAAAATATATTGGGATAGTCTCAACTGTTAATGAAGTTATGTGCTCCCAGCTGTTAATATGTTCCTCTCAGCACCTTTTATACCATGTATTTATAAGCACCACTTGGATCAGAAAAAAAAAAAAAAAGTCAATTGCAAAATCTATAATAGTTCTCAACGGGGCTGCAAAACTGTTAAAAAGGTTCCCTAAATCCTATTTTTTAAATCCTATTTTAAAATTGCTACACTAATATCAGTGATAGCGAAACAGTTTCCCAAAAGCCAAAGAAATGTCACACTGGTGTTTAAAAATCCAAACAGTTAAGAAGCAGTTAAGCTATTACACACATTTTTTGGGAGGAGAAGCCAGGAGTACTGGAGGTGATGTGGCTGCTTTTCTAAGAGTAGCTGCTAAATTAACTCTACGCAGCAGACTCTCTCTGTTACAGAGGTGCCTGCACAGAGCCAAATTTCACTGCCCTGTCATGAGGGTCTTTGGACTGGGCAGGTCCTCCTGTCAGGTTAAAGCAAGAAGTTAACATTTGTACATTGTAGTCTAGTGTTGTGACTCACTCATTGTGACTACTAAGATTTTTGACAGATTTGGGGTGTATCTCGCAGCCAGGCACCATAATCTTTCTGTGAATTCCGCTTTGCCCTGCCACTGAAGAGATTAGAGGCAAAGTATTCTCTGATGACAGGAGGAACGTAAGAGCCACTCTAAGCACAGAACAGCAAAAAGATGGATGAGCTTTTAAAGCTTCTCCTGCATTTGAGTTTGGGTTGTTCATAGTTAAACTGCTTTAAATTGAATTAAAGAATACTATGTATTGTATACAGATATTGTAAAATACAAGACCGAGTAGCAGCCTGTACAAATTCCTAAACACCGAAATTAATCCATCACCTTGCAAGGTCACTATCAACACCAGAGATAGTGATAGAGAGCAGCTCTGGAAAAATAATAGGTGATGGAAAGACAGAATGAGTAAATAAATCAACAGCTAAATATTGCTTTCTAGGAGATTATATTTTTGTTTAGATTATATTCTGCTATGTGAGATATCTTTTCAGTAGGGAACAAGGTCATGAATAATATTGCACTACCCAACTAATAGCAAATAAAATACAGAAATTTAGCATAGTGGATAGAAAGAAATTTGCTAATTTTTTTTCTGTATCACTCACATAAAACAATGAAACTATATAAACACTTCCTCATATAACATTCCTCTAAGCGCATATCTTTTCTGATATGCATGTTCCATTCTAAAAATATTTTCTGTTTCTCCCTTTAGCCATCAGCTGAAATGAATATCCCCTAATCCTTTCCAGGTATAAAATTAAAATCAGAAGAGAAATGCAATTTCAAGAGAGTCCCAACAGCCCTTCTGAAATCCGCTGTGCTGACACACAGATGTCAAAAACACATTAGGAGATTTTTGACCTTTTGCTCTTTCAAATCAGTTGCAGTAAAGACATAGGTCATCTTGCAATAGGAGTTCTCCCCGTAAGAGAGTTCGCATAAAGCATTAAGAATTTCTTCTAGGAGAATTTCCTTTTATTCCTGAATAAGAGTTAAAGCACTACTTTAGAAAAAGATAAAAAACACAAAAATGAAATTTTAAAGCTCTATTAGAAAGAGCTATTAAATCCTGGATTGCAGAATTACTCAAAATCTACAAATGGTATTGTGGTCAATAATGTCTCATCTATCAAAATTCACACAACACAACTCCTGCACCAAATGATTTACAGTCTAATTTACAACAGACCCTTATACGTTCATTTAACAAACAATTAGAGGTAGAAAATAGCAGAATAATCCCTGTGAATATACTTAAGACATGGAAAGAATCATTGAGATCTCAAGGCACAGTTCTTTTTCTTCAAATTAAGTTTGTGGGTGCTGGCTTCTTCTGTCAGGTGGCTGGAGATAGGACGAGAGGAAATGGCCTCAAGTTGGGGCAGAGGAGATTTAGGTTGAATATTAGGAAACATTTCTTTACTGAGAGGGTTGTCAGACATTGGAACAGGCTGCCCAGGGAAGCGGTTGAGTCACCATCGCTGGAGGTATTCAAAAAGCACGTAGACAAGGCACTTCAGGACATGGTTGAGTGGGCATGGTTGATGGTTGGACTCAATGATCTTGAAGGTCTTTTCCAACCTAAATGATTCTATGATTCTAAGTTGCTTTGGTTAGCTATCCTCCGTTTGATGGGGAATTAACAGGTGTGGTGTTTAACAAAATTCTATAAATACTGTGAATTACAACATTGACTTAGAACTTCATGGGACTGGCATTGTAAACTTACTGGTAAGATTTCCTTCAATTCATGAAGGCATTATTAGAAGAAAAATCTCTCTCTTACAGCAATACATTACTTACATATGAGCAACTCATTTTATTGCAGGTGATAACCACAAACTGCAGCTGTGCTATAATGCATAAGGACAAAATTGATCCTCCTTGAGACCAGTTCCTACTTTCCATACAGCAAACCTGAATACTTGTCCACTCTAAATTTTAAAGACCGACTGAAAGACCAACCTTTGCAAATCAGGCTACTCTTTCTCACCATTCATCAGAGCGTCTCCAATTCTACCTGCACCATAAGAAGTCACGATACGTGACTTCATATTTGGTTAAGATGACTTTGTAGTTTCCTTTTACATACTGCTCCACTGGCAAACAGAGGATTTAATTTTTTTAAGATAATCGATCAGGCATTTTTTTAAGTGGTACATTAAATTAAGAAATCAAATATACCAATATTGTAAGAAGAAAAAGTGCAGGAAAGACATGGGAACTTATTTTCTCTAAATCCAAACTTTCTTTCACCCATTTATGCTGCATGTATATATCATCATTCAAAAAGCAGGAGCACACCAAGTGTCACAGTCATTTTCCTCGTATGAAGAAGACAAAGTTATTCCTTTCTCTGAGCACGCTTTCTCTTTGCTCACCTTTAAGCATTTTGTCAGGACACATATTACCTACAACAAACATGTCCCGAATGGAAGGAGAGCTGTGAAAAGAACCAGAACATAAGAAGTACTAAAGGAAAATACTTATGACAATATTTCTGCACAGACTTGGAACTACCATCTGCTCACAAAAAAAGTGAATATTCATAACTGACTGGTCAAACTGTGCAAGCGTACCATCTCATTTGCCTCAGCAGGACTTTTGCTTGGCTTGAGTTATATCTGCAGCCTATAAAGAAACAAGAAAAATAGGGCTGTAGAGCGATTAAACTAAACCCTTAAAACTATATTATTCACAGTTGAGTGAAAAAGATAAACTGATTATTAAAATTGTATTTTTATACATTACTTCTTCCTGCATTGAGAAATTTGAATTATTTCTCAGTAATCAACGAGGAACTAAATCCGGTGTAACGCAAGTTTCATTAAATTCATTCACTGTTCATTCAAAGCTGTAGTAAACTTTTTTCAGTATACTACTTTATTTTGATTATATATGAGGAAAAGTGCATTGTAGTTTTAGGATTTTGTGTCTGTACTTTAAAAATAGCTGTCATGTTATTATCATAGTATTTTCTCTTCCTCATAACGTTGAATTTTACACACCACATAACAGACTAGCAGCAACTTCAAGCCAGTACCCACAGCAATAAAAATAACACCACTGTTAATCAATGCAAAAGATTTACATTTTTTAAAAAATCACATTTCATAAAAAGCCTAACTTCTCTCATTGGAAGGTTAACTTCTCTGATTATCTTTTTCCCAAAAACCTCACTCCATACAGCCCTCCTCCAAGAACACTAATGAAAGACCTGTCCTCTCCCTTTCTTCATCCTTCCAAACCAGTAAAAAAAATAAAAACCAAACAACAACCCAAATCACTTTTGAGAGCAGTTGCTTCTGCTTCAATGTGTGAGAACATATGCAGATCTTATCTTTTGCCTTGCTGCAGTTTTAATTTTATTTTAGCTGGTTTGGATCATTTTATCTTCAGGCACTGCAAACATCTGTGGCTTAAAGCCAAGGGTGAGTTTTGATACTGCCCACAGAATTTCCTCCATTTCACAGTTAGCTGATCACCATTCACCACTCCCAAGCTCCTTCCTTGTTTTTCCCTACTGTATTTTTAAAGTATGTTCTTTCTAAATAAATCCAGATGACAGTCTCCTGTTCAAGTTTTATGGATTTTCATGTAAATAGGCAGGTGGAGGAGGTATATAAACTAGCATTTCTCCATTCATTTGATGTAAAGTCGTATCTAAGATGATGCATGTACCACCAAAATAGCTGTTCAAAATGAATCATTCATACCAGCTTCCAAATTCTTGTAACAGATAAGGATTGAACCACCACTGCAAAAACTTTGAGAATGTCTTATAATAAGAGAGAGCATTTTGTAAGCACAATGCAATGTGGGAATGCAAGGTAAGAAAAAAAATCTAAATTATGCATTTTTAATTTATAGTATGAAAATAATCTACGGTTTACTAAAATTTGACTACAGAAGTAACAAAAGCCTTGTTACACACAAAGTTTATGAAAAAAAATGAAACTCACTCACAAGGGTCAAGACTTCTACAGCAAAATCAAAGGATTAAAAGGAGACTCCAGATAGAAAACAACTGAAGCTTTTCCCAAGTTTTAAATCTTACTATACCTTAGCTGGTGATTAACTGTAATAGTGTATGTATGAACAGGCACACGAACACCCGTGTGTATTTATATGCATGCATGTGCAAAAAAAAGCCCGGTGTTTTAAAGTTCATTAATATTCAAAATGCTTATGATGATTGGGGGGGGATTTTCTGTTTCTGCATTTTTCTTTCACATACAGATTGCAATAAAATTATTTTTTCAGGTTTGCAGGGTGTCCTTTCCTCCTCCTTTCTCTTTTTCTTTTCTTTTTAGCAGTGCATATTGTATCAAAATTAATTCAGAATCCATGAAGACAAGATAGAAAATTCTCTGATCCTTAATAATCTCGTGTCTTAACTACTGCAATCTCCTCTACTTTAGCCTTTGCAAATGCCAATTTGCTAACCTTTAATTCTGTCCTAAAATGCTAAAACAATTGTGCTGGCTCTTTACTTTGATTACATCAGGTGGATTTTTTTCCTTCTTTTATTTTCTTTTCTTTCTTTCACAATCACATCAAACGACCCCTGACTGTTACGGTCTTGCATGAGCTGTTAATCTGGAGCTATACATGCCTTTGTTCTGCAGTGATCTCCTTGACTGCCCAATTACCAGATTTTTCAACAACCATGAGCTAGTCTTATCTCTTCATAAAAGGCAATCCCACTAACCTGCAAAGTCCACCAACCAAGCTCTATCAAATCTCTCTTCAAAATTCAGTGGTTCTCTGATGACTACAAATGATCCATTTCTGATCATTATAAACTCTGGTTCAGATGCGACTTCGGACTCACTCAGTCTCTCGTGAACTGGTTACAGAAAAGAGAAGTTACCTTCTTGCTAAAACTCTTTCCATAAAGAAAGGATCTGCTCCTAGCCCTTGTCAGAAACTATATATAACCATTTGCCTTTCCTAATTTTCAGGAAAGCTACTTCATGGGATTTGAAAAAAAAAAAGCTTATGAGAAAACTAAGATTCAGCACCACCCTTAATCTCACCACCTTGCAATGTATGCGCTTTATTTTCATTTCATCTCATCCATAAATGAGAAAGTAGAAATGTATGCACTCTTAAAAGAAAAGGGAAGAAAAATAAAAGAGTTTAGTTGTTGTAAGTTATGTCTATGCCCTTTGGGCACAGATTTCATTTCCATTTCTGTGAAGTTTCTCAAGCAAGACTGACAGAGACGTTTACAGTGGTGAATCGTGCTACTCCAGAAAGACTGTGTGCCATTTCTCTGGGGAACTGTGGGATGGTGGAAAGAGGAAGAATTGCTCAGTGGTGAGCTCGGGGGTGGGGGCGGGGACACACCACCAAAAAAACCCCAAACCAACCACCAAAAAACCGAAAATGAGCCCCAGCTCATGAGAGTAGGGCCAGCATCTCAGAACAAAAGTAACTGGGAGAAGTGGGGGCAGGGAGGACCCATCGAGGTCATCCTTACAACTTTTTCCAGTAGTGCCATGGACTGTTTCATAAATAGGTTTCTGCTGCCTAATACAAGCAGTTTATAAAGACTAATATGGACGCACCTCCGTTCAAATTGTCATTTATATCCCAGGGGCTAGGTTTGGTTAGGAAGAGTAAAGACAAAAGTATCAATAAAGAATATAGAAAATTATTCTTTGCTCTTTTTTTTTATTAGGCATTATTCCTCAGCAGTCCTTTTTCCAGCAGCCTCACTGGCAAACATCAGATGAATTACTGCGTGCCAGACAGCAGCAGTTTTACCTACGATACCACTTCATCTCTGGTACATAGCTCACACCAGCTGCTCCAACAGAATTCAGCACAGAGAAACAAAACCATTTCTTCTCTTTCCTCCTACAGTTTTTAAGCTATACATCTGCAGTTGCCAAGTCCCTTTTTTGATGCTGGAAATCCAGTGCAATTTACATTTGCTTTCATATACACGCATGCTTCTTTTTATCACACTCTAACATTTCCACGGTTTTTATCCTTGTTCCAGATGATGTTGATGGAGAGAAGAAACTACCCACTACAGATGAGGTGTTGGACAGCTGTTCCTGTGATTAAAAGTTGGGGTTTTTTTCAAATTGAGTATGGAAAAGTCCATTTAATGGACAACAGCAAGATACATATTTGCATTTATAAAGCCGATAGTTGGTGTAATTTATAGTTCTCTTCTGTTCTAATCTGAGCAGGAGGATTCACAGTACGTCAGTTCCATGAAGATTTAATAGGGAGCGGTAAACCTCTGCTTACATTCTCATTTTTAAAGAGGTCCTTAAAAATATAATAGCTTCTAAAGTAGAGATTTAAAGTTGCTGCAAATGACATTAAGAAAATGTTCACCAGATTCAGAATAAAAACTTGTGATCTATTCTATATTCTAACCCAATTCAGGTAAGTCACTCTGAACCGAGCCTTGGCATTTTCAGTGCTCTTTCAGGGAAGGGAAGGGGAAAAAAACCCACCGCAAACCCAAAACAAAACAAACCCTAAAAAATCCAGTCTTCCACCACACTCCCTTGTGCTAAATTTAGTACCACTTCAGTACTGGTACCAGGAACAGGCACCAAGTGATTTGGGCCAATATAAACTAGAAGCGGCAATTTTCGTATCTATCAGATGATTAAGTTTTGCAGGACAAGCAAATGATAAGTAAAAATTCCATAGCAGCTAATCAAAAACAAAACTTGAGGAAGCAGCAAAAAGCTCATAATGAAGAAATATATTCCACCACAGGTGGCAGGAAATTGTAGCTACTGATAACAAGTGTTATGGGGCTCAGGCAAAGAAAGAAAATCAGCATGAGCATGAAGGCAAAGTAGTGATAGCACCAAAGAAAAAAAGCCTCAGAGCACTCTCCAGAAATCTATCATGAGAATCAAATGAAAAGTAGTAAGTAATAAATTTGCATTTTCTGTAAGACCTTGCATTTAAACACATTCTTAAATATTTTGTGAGTTTAAGTAGCTGGCTGCAGACCATGTGTTGCTTGCATACATAAAAAACAAAGCATCACTTCACTCAGTGCTGAAGCACCGACATCTGCAGAGAGAGATTACTGAGAAATCTGAAATGAGCCCTAAGAATAAGTCACTCAGTCCATCCAAACAGACAGTGTCAATGATTGAGAATCCAAAAAATTCAAACCCTGTGTCTCAGAATACTACAGAGACAAGTAAGGAACAAAGACGTGAGGAGCCCGAAGTCAGGGCCCAGCCCGAGGCACAGTGTGGCCAAGATGACTGGGGGAAAGTAGCAAGAGAGGTCTCATCTTGGATCAGTCACAAACTCTTCTCCAGTTTCATTTGCTTTTCTGAAAGACTCTCCAGCTTGGGGAGAGATGTAGGAAGATGACACAACTCTGCAACAGCTGGAAAGTACCAAATACCCATTCAAGAAAGGCATTAATATTACTGGCTTAGATGAACTCTCTAGGGGAAAAATGGATAGGATTGCAATAGAAGATGATTGGATCATCAACTGAAAGCAAACAGAGAATTTACCTACTTTGTTGATGTAAGAGTACACAATTCAGTGAAGTCAATGGAACTCTAACAGCCACAGGTAACAGCAGGCAAAACACTTAAAATTTAAAGCAACTAAACAAGGTCCATGAGCAAAATATACATTCTCATAATAATAAGGAAAAAAGGGAACTAGTATTTTGTCTAAAAAGAGCTAAGCCTGATCTCAGCAAGGAGCTACACTTGCAGGGGAAATTGAAAAAGAGGGGAGAAGAGCACCAAAGTAACTGAGGAGATTTTCCAGCACCCAGGAAAGCAGTAAAACAAAATCAGCTGGGAAAAAAAAAAAACAATCCAGGCTCTGTTGGATATATTCAGTTCACAGTTTCTCCCTGAAATAGGGAAATTTAACACAGGAATCGGGGAGAAAGTGGAGGAATCAGCAAAGAAGGCTCAGGTGGGGTCATGAAAGGAAACCTTCACTTTTCCATGGGATCAAAAGACTTAAACTATGCAAAAAGGAAATGCTTCTCTTTCCCTTTAAGGGATAAATTTGTATAATGTAGTATGCTATAAGTGTCAAGCAAGATTTGGCACATAGCCTTTGAAATACAGTGAATAAAGACAAATGTTAACACATCTCCTTTGTGAGATTTAGTTTCTACGTATTAGCATTTGAATTGTACTCAGCACTCTGTGGTGTCACATTAAGAAAATACACATTTGTATGCTTTGTATTAGGAGAAACCAGCAGAAAAGCATTAATCTGGGCTCTGAGAAGTCTAGGAAGAGAGACAAGCCAGTAAAAATCCAGTAGCGTACCTACAAAATCTGTACCTAAAGCAACAAATAGCAGACGTGAATTTCACATTCATGGAGGGCATCTGTTAATTGATTGCAAGCAATTTCTGGGTATTATCAAGGATTGTTTCAAAGCGAACAGAAATTTGTCATTTGCAGCTGCTCTCCGGAGCATGTTATCTTTACTCAGAGAAGGAAAATGTGCTAAACAGCACCTGTAAGAAGCTCCTGTTATGCCATACAGAGATAGCCAGTGAACAAATTTCTGAACAAATGTTTTTTCTCAGTGACATTACTGAGCAATGCACTATACAAAGGCCTCTCAGAACGTACAACTAACCATTTGATTTTGGTCAAATGCCAAACCTCAAAGCAGCTACTTTAGTGATAGCGAAGCAAATCCAGTATATAAGGAGGAAAGACAAAATTAAAATTATCCCCAACACGTAAAACTACAATATATTATTTACAAAACAATTATAAAATAAATATTAAAAAAATAATTTCAATTATTGCTATACAGTTTTTACCTTTTTTAATAATATTCAATATTTCCAAAATAATTTTAAATCAGAAAAGTATATGAAAAGTAATAAGGAAGAAAAAAATAATTACATCAGTAATACGGTATTAAAATATGATTTAAAAAAAAATTAAAATCTTTCATTTGTGTCCTAATCTATAAAAAATTCCATGGAAACTTAATTTCCCTGACATGCCAGGAACTACGCTGCCTAGCTCACACAGCTATACAGAAGTCAAATCATTAGATTAGGGCCAGGCTGTCATTTATATTCAAAGTCAGTAATGACAGCTACTGAGTAATTAGTCCCCTTTTCTCCAGTCACTTGAGCATTTACTGAAGTCTCACCTGATTATTCACTCTTCCTAACCTTACTCCATTTCTTAAAACCATCTGGAGCACAAACACCCACTGTACTCTTTATCAAAAGATAAAAATGGCATACATACTGTATAGAAAGGAAAATCAGCTACTTGAACTGATGGGGTTTGTGATTCTTCAGCAGCTAGTTCACACCAAGACAGATGAGAAATATTTAAACCACAGGGTAACAGTCAATAATTTATATATTAACTTCCTGTTTAATACATTTGAATCTAATGAATGACTTGGACAGCACACACAACACATAGAATTCAGCAGGCATACATTCAGTTTTTTCTGTTAAAAAAAAAAAATTCCTTAATTTTATTCCATTAAAATACCATAAACTTTTTTGGCTTTTTTTGTTTCCATATTGTATTTTAATATGTTGCCCAGGAGAGTCATTATACCGTGATGTTTAGTCAACAGAATACATGGAAACAGGTTTGCACAGACATGCTAGATAACTTCTCAGGGCCATGGTTTCCATCACCTATCAAATAGAGATAACAATGCATACTTTTTCTAATGCACTTCAAGGTTTACTGATGAGAAGTCCTATGCAAGAGCTAGATATTGTCTACCATTACCCTCTCACTGAATATAGTTATGTTGTAATATTACCATTACTGACCTCTTAAAATAACATAAAATTGAAATTAAGTAGCAATTGTATGATTAGAAAATTTCAGTAACATCAGATAGTAAAAAAGATTATTTAATTAAAGGAAGTTTGATTTTCAAAGAGTTCAGACATATTCACAGATACCTATATTTTTAATTCAGTTGTGCAAAAAAAGATTACTGTACAGGTAATTGTAGATACAGACGTACTCTATTTCTGCACAACTCTTCTGAATGAATAACTTATTCACATCTAACAAGTGAAAGAAAATGGAACCTACTCTTCTTCCCCTTCAAAACATAGGGGACAAACCCAGGAAAAGTAACAGAGAAATAGATAGATGGGACTGTGTCTGACATCAAACCTATAAACCAAATTTTGTTGACATATAGGCAATCGTTTGGGATGACCTGATGTATAATTCGTGCGCAGCATAGCTGTGCTGAGAGTTGTCATGAAGTGAGACTAGTAATCCCACGCTTTGCTGTTACAGCTATTTTCCTCCAATGTAGATGGAAGAAGTTACAAGAGCATAGTTTGCCAAAGGTCATCGTAACTATCTGAAAAGCCAAAAGTTTCAGTGGCTTCACTAGTGCCCTGCATTTACAGGCAAGACAGTGGCTGCATCTGGTGCTGAAGATGAAGCCATTTCTTCAGCTTCTTCATTCTCAGTTACAACTGATACTTAATTTTTGAGTAGTACAGAAATAACATAGCAGCCCAAAGTATCTTCCTTAATAACTTAGATAAACCACAAGAATGATAAAACAAAACTCTGAAGGATTTAATATGGGAATATCTTTAGGAGAGGACAATAGTTGCAGTTACCTTTGTGAAGAAATAATCCTTACGTGCTCCTGGCCTCACCAGACAAAATCCCACAGTCAAAGTAGTGTTACCCCCTGTTCAATGTATTGACCTGGTTTCGGCTGGGATAGAGTTAATTTTCTTTCTAGTAGCTGGTACAGTGCTGTGTTTTGGATTCAGTATGAGAAAAATGTTGATAACACACCGATGTTTTCAGTTGTTGCTCAGTAGCGTTTAGACCAAGTCAAGGATTTTTCAGCTTCTCGTGCCCAGCCAGCAAGAAGGCTGGAGGGGCACTAGAAGCTGGGAGGGGACACAGCCAGGGCAGCTGACCCAAACTGGCCAAAGGGGTATTCCATACCATGTGATGTCATGCCCAGTATATAAACTGGGGGGAGTTGGTCTGGGCGTGCTGATGGCTGCTCGGGAATTAACTGGGCATCGGTCAGCGAGTGGTGAGCAATTGCATTGTGCATCACTTGTTTCGTATATTCCAATTTTTATTATTATAATAATTATTATTTTCTTCCTTTCTGTCCTATTAAACTGTTCTTATCTCAACCCACAAGTTTTACTTTTTCTTCCCAATCCCCCCCACCCAGTGGGACGGGGGAGAGAAAGTGAGCGAGCAGCTGCGTGGTGCTTAGCTGCTGGCTGGGGTTAAACCACGACAGTTATCTAAAGCTTGTGTTAAGACCTAACCAGAACAGATGCCTTGTGTTCATCGGTGGAAACAAGCAACATCTTATGTAAATGCAATCTCGGTTTTGGTTCGAAGGCAAGTTAAACAACAATGAAATCCAGGGATAGTTAGATATACCTTATAGTTAGACTCTTAGTCCATTATACCTTTCTAGAACAGTATGTGAGAGGCTAAAGGCAGAGCGTTCTTTAGGAAGGTTTGTTTAGAGGTTTTGCATTTTTTTATTTTTACAAGCATACTAAATTATGTGATTGTGCCTGGCAGCTTGCCTTCCACAACAGAAATTAAAATTATTGTGTATTATATTAAGAAATAGAGAAAATGATGGTATTTAAAACTCTTCGTATTTCTTTGCAAAAGAAGTACAAAAACCTTGGGGAGGCTTTTTTTTTTTTTTAATAGCTGAATGACTAAGAAAGTTCCCTCTCTAGTAAGTCTGTCAGCTTTTCAGTCTCTTACAGACATTTCAATGTCTGACAAATAGATTATAGACTACTTGTTTTAAGAGTTTTTGAAAAAAATGAAGCTTGAATCTCTAGTATTTTGAAAGACAAGAGCAATATTTGGTCTGCACAGCTTATAGCACCTATTAAAACCTTCATTAAAGCAACAGTGCCAAACTACTGCAGTCAAAAACTGATACCAGTAAGAAGTAATGCTTAACACACTGCAGTAACCTGATGTTACAGTTGCCCACATGGTCATTATGACCATGTTTTCATTCTGCTCTATATTGAAAAAATATAGGAACTAAGTAGAACATTTTAATATAAGTTAGATTAGTTTTAGTTAAAAGAGCCTATCAAACATTTACGTGTAGGTGAGAACTACAGGAACACTTATCACCCTAGTGGAAATTCATCTGGAAATTATTAGTGACAAAAGAGAGCAAATCCTTGAATAATTTCTATCCACATTACATTACATGATATTTTGAATACATTAAAGTTGTGCAAGTGCCATTTTGTATAATATAATACTTTTTATAAATTTCATAATACAACAGTTACTTTCAGCTTCTTAACATACAGTATAAAAGCAAATGAATAATCTAAAACAAGTTCATACAGTCTTCTTCACAGCAGCTATACAGAACTTAGAGCTATATGCTATGGAAAGCTTCCTTAATTACTCATAGAAAACTTGCAAAGCTGTTTTATCTGTGCAGTTGTTATTAATTTTTTTGTGTTTTTCACATCAAGTTTTGTCTTCTTTCTTCTGCACGTGTCATAGGAGAGGAAGTGAACAGAAAAAGACACCCAATATGATAGGGTACTCTTGTAAAGTTTCTGTTTCCTATGTTTACTTGTTAAAAAAAGAGCAAGTGTGATCCTTTTTCTTTCCTAGTAACATGCTAACAGATCTTATTACCATACTGGGAATATATTTATTGCTGTCATAAAGCAAATTTGCTCAGACATCTTCTTGTAATCATAAAAATCAAAAGTAATCTTATACTTTGCTGTACAAAACTCTATTTAAGAGTAAATACTTATTAATTTTTCTTTATTGGTTCTACTACTTTGAAAGCCCAACACTTAATTTAGTAGGTAGTGAGTTCTATTTCCCCTTTTTCTATAACAGTTTGAATATTATACCTAATTTTCCCTTCAGTAACAAGAGATGTAATATATGAAAATACAGATTGTACATTTATTGTATCACCACTTACAAGTCACTAGAACCACTTACTTTTCAACAGAAAATCCAGAATAAATATCAGCTTTTTCCTTTCACTTAAAAAGATAACGGAATCTTCATACATTCAGAGCAAGTAGAGCAACTTCATTTTAACATGGTTACAAAGTTCAGCCAACCCAAGCTGCCTGACTTCTAGTGCAATTATGACTAAAGAAATGCTTGAAATAATCTGGTGCTGCCCTGTACCTGATAGCGTTGCTTGGATTCCTGCTAGTCTAAGTGGAACATAATTTAAATTTATTGCCTCCAATATTTAACAATTGAAAAAACCCCACCACCTAATTACAGAAATGAAAAAGTCTCATCACTGTTAAGGCAGAACATTTTCACAGAACTGGAAAAGGAAAAGATTCATACAACATATAGCATGATGATGTACATATCAGCACTTCACCTGTACCTAATAGTTTAATTTTATTAGGTTTTAGCTTATACAACATAGCTTATGATATTAAAAAAAAAGTTAAGCCACTTAATGTTACTGTTGGAACTTTCATTTATGCATTCCCACACTTGGGTTACAGACTATAAGGCTGATACTTTATCTGTGCAATTTTATTTTGCAATTAAAATTGAGGGTATATCTCACAAAGAAAAAATGTATAATTGTGGAAAAATCCTGTCTAAATCAAGTACAGAGGAAGCATTATTTAGTCCAAAATCTTGCAGTCCCGGGGGGTGGGAGAGAATCTAGAGTTCTGCTAGAGCTACCTGTTTGTATAGGTATCATTAAGTGGCACTGCAATCTCCTCCTGCATTTACTTTACAGTCTCTGCCCTGGGTTTCAGCACTGGCCCTTACATAATCCGTTATCAATGCAGTCTAAAACACACATTTGTCACACTCACTAATCCCACACTTAATACAACACAATGTAAAGAGAAAGCAGATTGATCTTTCAAACTAAGGGAAGCTCTCCTTAAGTGACGTGAAACCACAAGTAGCATTGTTATGTGGAAGAAACCTCTGATTAGTAGTATGCTAAAGCGAACAGAGCACTTCTATTTCCTTGGCTGGTGTCACTAAGCCAAAAATCAAGATCTTGTTTATCAATAAGAGTTGAATTCCTCAGGAATTTTATATTTTCTAGGATTTCTATTAAGTTACAACAACTGATTTTTAATTTTGGGGAGAAAAAGAAAAAACAACATACAGTGCTGTCGTCTTGTAAAAACAAATGAGTGCTTCATAAACAGGGTTCCAAGTCACATAACCAGCTGGGTCTTTTTGTGTTGGTTAATCAATCTTGATTTCAAAACTGGAAGAAAGAAAAGAGATAATTAGATTTGACAAACCCCAGAGAATTAAGCAAATTAATAGAACAAACAAGGATTGATCTAAAGGATACCCCACAGGAGAAACAGATCCAAGAGCAAACACCCAGTGTCATAAATAGTTAGAGGCATTTCGCAGTACAATAATGTGATTTAAAAGTTCTAACTCTGTGGCCAAAGATCTATATTAATAGCTTGGAATTATGAGTCTCAGTCTCAACAGTCTCTCACGCTTGTCCATTTATCAGCGCTCTAGCCCTCTGGCCCCTCATATATGTAAATAAATGGTATTTTTAATGCACACAGTCCTTTGGAGACTTTCAACTGGTTGCAAATCCCATCGTCTTTAAAAATAGCTAGCACCCTGAAGAAGGTAAGTCTAAACCTTCAGCACTTCAAGCTGCTCCAGAACAGCTACTCAACATTATTAATATTCAGTACTAACAGGACAAATACAGAATGTTAACCAGGAGGGGGAGGGCGAAGGGCTGAAAGTGGGAAGGGGAAGGCTGAGGCCAAGACACAGATGAGAACGAGAAGGCAGACAGCAAACAAAATGGACAGTGCTCATCGTGTTGGCTTTGGTATCTGCCGCTCTGCCTCCTATCAGAGAGGGCAGGAGGAGAGAAAACGCAGAACAATGTTTTGTTTGTGCTGTATGGGATCGTACGGGAGAGCCGCTGCAGAGGATGACAGGCTGTCTGCAGGCTGCTAGAGCTGGGGGGGCAATGTACAGCTGGTGGGGGGGTTGTGCGTGTCTGTGTGTGAGAGGGAAAGACAGCCAGAGAGGGAGGGTGGCAGAGGGGAGAGAGATTCCCTTGGTTTTCCTTGCGTGACATTAGAACCTGCAAGTGAATAACTGAGAGGTCTTAAGGTCAACATAATGATGTCATCATGAATAAATGACATTATTATGAAAGAAGTCAGAGATACTCAAGAAGGCATACTGATATAACAGGCAGCAGTTCTGTAAGCAAGAGAGGTCCTGCTGGATGCAAGTGTTCCACGTGCAAACACATCAACACTATACCATAAAGACAGACAAAAAGAAATAAAATTTCACATTTTTATATTAAAAGGGAACCACTGTGCTCCAGTATGATGACATTTTTGACCTAAGTCACAGAATTTTACTCAGTTACTCTTTTGTCAAACAACAGCATATGGTACAGCCGGAGGCGATCTTGGTAGAGAAAACATCCACTTCTGACTTAAAAGTTCCAGTTAATGATCAGTTCATCCTACCCCTCAGTAAATCAGGTTTGGATTCAGCTTGCAAAAACGGGATTGTTTAATGCCCTTTGAACACTATGTGAAAACATCTTTTATTATAAATGAGGGTTTCCCCACACTGACACCAGTAAGACCACATCTGCTTCATCTTGGATCAACATAAAGGAGCGAGCTCCCCCGATGGTCCAGCCACTAGGATTTTAAAGATGCCAGGTCTGGCACATCATTGAATTCAGTCTCCACCTTATGCCCAAATGAAAATTTAAACTATCCAAATACATTTAAGTTCCATATTGCTTGGATTTGTAGTACTTGTTTTATGGATATCGACATCCCTTAAATGTTCTTACCATAATTTAGGTAAATTCAGTTTGCATAATTTTATCTGGGAATTTCAGGACATGGACACCATTCCTTTTTAAACTATATCTCAAATTTATTTTGAAGATTAATGTGCCATTACTCAGTGTTCCAGGACCACAAAATATTTCTAGACTTTCACTTCTCTCATGTCTGTAGAAATCGGAGTGGGGAGGAAAACATATATATTTAATGCAAAGACACATACAACCTTAAACTGCACCTAACATGGGACGCTGACACAATGAAGGAATAACACGCTGAACTTGTACACTAAAAGCCAAGAACCTACTTATAATCCAGTCTTAAATTCTGCTCTTAAGATCTTGCCTACAAAAGTAAATATGACTCTTGGAACAGGTTTCTAACCAAACTTTTACTGCCAGAGTATACCACCAGGTGGCAAGATTGCAAAATAAAGATAGATAGATATATATATTAGAAAAAAAAAAAATCATTGTTATAACGCATTCAGTCAGTGCTTTTTCAAGGACCCCTTGCTGGGACATGACGACTGTTTTGTGAGGACTTGGGTAAGTACTTAAAATGTCACCACATGGGTCTGTGAAATAAAGTATTTTAACATTTCTTCATCACTCTTCATGTAGTCAATTCACACACAATTACAACAGTTAAATGCAACACAAAATTTCTAGTAGATGAAACAAACAGAAATTGTGACCACCACCTTGGTCTTCCTACCATTTTCCTTCTGCTTCCTCTTTCTCTGATACCTGTTTTACCCTTTTTGAAAGAGCCTAAAACCTTGGAAGACTGCAGGGAACCAGGTATTTACATGGGAATACAACTAAACAAAGATGGCTAATAAAATTATTTTGCAAAGGGACAGGAAAGACTTTCAATAAAGTATACTTACAATCAATCAGGTAATTTTTTTCCAATATATTTTAATTTCTCATGTTATACCCCAATTATCTATAAAGCAAGACACAGGACAGCTGCTTCTAAGATATACCATACCAGCAGTAAATGTGTGCTATGGACATATGAGCTCGGTTTAACGGACTAAATTTTATACAGAATATGTTCTTTTACAGTGTCATTTTAATTCAAACTTTAGGAAAAATGTAAGCCCTCAGTAACTGCTCAGAATTCTCTCACTATAGCACCTCACCTCTAGATCACAAAAGACACAATGTAAGCACACAGTCCAGCATTATGTATTTTATATACATCTATATACACAGAGATACATATATAGGTAAATAAAAGCACATAAAATATTAGTAAGGCTTCATCTTCCTGGCAATGAAACAGATAACCAAGTTGCACAGCTTAACAAGCTGATGAACAACTCTAGCTGACCCTGAGATACACAACACAAAAACAATGATTCTAGAAATAGAGACTTTTTCCTTCCATTTGTAGTAAGGCACCTGCTTAATAACATACAGCTACACTTCACAACTGTTTAAAATATTGTCGTTATCCCTTGAGCTAGAAGAAATTAGGTAGGTGTAAAATAATCAGAATGTCAAGCACATTAAATGTCAAGCATAAATAAGAACCAAAATTGGAATCTCTCAAACATGCTAGTACTCCCACAGTTGGGCAAAAAGTGTTAACGTCAGTAACTACCACCATTTGGGACTTGTATTATTGTACAAAACACATAAAATTTTTTGCCTTAATGGCATCTAATAGTTTGAAATCTGATTTGGCATTAGAAAGTAAAAGTAAACGTTATCCAAATCATCAAGAAAACTTCCTGCCCCAAAACAGATTTTTAAAGACTCTTCAATTCAAACACTTCAGGGTATTGGAAACAAACAAACAAACAAACTATATATATATATATATATATATATATATAAAAACCAAACCCCAAACACTTTGCAGGAGAAAAAGGGAGGGATGAGTAATACATGGGCCTGTATTACATGGAAAGGCACCAAAAGTATAACCTGTAAAATAAACTGCCAAGTTATAAAATGTTTCTTCACCCATTAAAACAAAATAGCTTGTTCAATCAATTTTTAATTTCAGAATTCAATCACCATCAAAATTAAAATCAAGCACTCTTTCCCCAGAGAACATATACTAACTAAATATTTTAAAGTGAAGATATCTAAAATCTAAATTAGATTGGAAACTCTTTCAAGAAGGGATTTTCTTTCAACTAAGTTCATACCATACTAGCAAAGCATAGTCTGAAACTGTGGTTAACTAAAAGTAAAGCATTGAAGAAATATATAAAAGAACACAATGCACATTATGCTATGATTAGGTAGTAACACCTATTACTAGATGTTTGATGAAAATCACTCAAATATATATTTTTTGTCTATAATGAGCTTCTCCTTTATTATTCACGTTTCCTTCTACATTACCTATTTAATTTTTTATTTGAACTGCATGACAAAAGTAGCCTTACAGGACATTCAGTACTTAGGAAAGGCTCTACTTAGAAGGTTTCAACTGAGAAATTCCCTGAAGAGTCTGTGGCATTGGACAAGCCATGACCCCATCACAGAGAGGTTTACATGGCAAGAATACGTCACAAAATATTGAGGTATTTAGATACTCATGTGGAAGAGGTTCATACTCTTGGACAGAGGCAGAATGGAAACTCTTCTCATCTCTGCTCATTCCAACTCTACTTATCCCCTTTCCTTTCAACCATGGGGCACTCTTCTGGGAAGAGCAATAACAGAATCAATTGATTGACAAATGGATCAAGAGAAATTGGACTGAGGTCACCATATCACTTTGCCTCAGCCGTATGAAACTGTCAGCCAGTAGTAATAAGGAAATTGATTTCATTTGATGTAATCAAGCATCAAGGTTAAAATACCTCCACATAATCATGTCCTAGCTGTGCACTGAGTAAGAGAAGGAAAAAAATTCAGTAGAGTTGAAACGAGTTTTCCTTTAAAGTTACAGAAAACATCTAACATGCCATACCTCTACTGGCATATATTTTTCTGTATTTCAGGATTTTTAAAAACTCTCAAAAACCTATACAGAACCCTATACAATTCTACAATCAATTTATAGAATTAGGGCAACAAGTATTTACTACCCTGGATTAAGAAATAAAGGCTCTGTTGATGGTTTAGCACTTGCTAACATGCCATTTCCTTTCATTCAACAGTGCTATGATTACCATGCCAACCTAAATCTATACTTTGAATACAAAACTAACAAGAAAGTACTAAGTATAAAGGTATTAATAACTGGAGTTAAAATTACATTAAAGGATTTGTTGGCTTTCTTCTTTGCCTAATGAAATAGTAAGAAATATATAAACCCAAAAATTATATATGTAAAATGAGCCAATGCCATATAGCTGAGCACTTATTCTTGAGGTCTTCATAAAAATAACATATTTCCTCTTCCTAGAGAGTTCTGTGAACCAGACCCAGACTCAGACAATTTAAGTATGTGTTCATATTTAAAAAAAAACAACTTAAAATCCTCTTCAATGTTCAAGAACACTCTCTAAAGCACTTACTCTGTAAAAAGAAATCTTACTGAGAGAGTACATACACCTGATTTATTTCAGGAAACCAAACAAAAATAACAAGAGTGCCACCTATCCTTCATTATGAATAACAGAACTTCCCAAGGACTGACCTTGCTGTTAAAATCCTTTACAATAAAACCTGACAGTTAAGAACATATAAACCTCTCGATCTGGGCAGAAACTTGGTTAAAAAATAAAATAGAAAGGAGAGAAAGCATGTAAAAGCAGGATGAAAAAGAAATAGAGGAGGAAGATTGGGGGTGGGGGTGGGGCGGAAATCTGTTAGGTATCAAGAGCATAAAATCCAAAAGATTAAAACCCACCAAAACTAAAGATATTTTAAAGCTTGCAGCCACATTTTGGGCTTCAGTAATGGTTTTATAAAAATAGATTTGTGTGTAACATGCAACTAGCAAACTTGGTCTAAAACAATCTGCTATACACAAGCAGCAACTGCCAATTAATAGGCAAAAGGAAAGATTCTTCCAGTGCAGACAGACTGGAGCAGCAGAGCGGGGGTGGTGGTGGTGTGGTTCATTTTCATTTTCTTAAGATTATAGTGGATATCCAAGTAATACAGACTAGTAATCTTGACACCTTTAGCATGAAAATGAGAAGAAGTTATTAAATCTAGAAATAAACACATAGATAAACACCTTTTATTAAGGAGGAAAGTCAGTCTTTGGGTTTTTTGTAAAGGGAAGTTACACTTCACAAATCTGCTGCATGCACGTGCATGAGGAAATCAGTTGGATCTATATATTTGGATGTATTAAAATCCAATAGATATCCATAGGCTTTCGAAAACACCTTCCGTGAAGAGAGTTATATGAAAATTAAGCCAGTACAAGATAATACACAAGGCCTTTGCTTTTAGGAAAAATCTGGATAAAAGATGGGAACCAGAGCGGGAGTAAGTGCTCAGTTCTCCGACCCACAGCAGGTCATCAGCAGAGCTCTTCAGGGAGCTGTGCCGTGACCTGGAGGCTCTGCGTATTCGCAGATTAGCCAGAAAAGGGAGCGGGCAGCAACATGGCAAAGCCAAAGCAAGATACAAAGTTATTCATGCTAAAATGATGAGGGCTAACCCTGAAGAAGTGTGAAAAGACCTTTTAAGGCTGCGTAACTGGACATTAAAGTGTCAGATGAATTTCAACACAGGTACCCCTGACACAATGCACAGATGAAAAACAATCCTAACATTATTGCTCAAATGGATAATCTCTGAGCTAATAATTTCCATACAGAAGCGAGGTTTTGGGATGACTGTAGATAGTTGACCTTACCGGGGACAACATCCCCTACATTTTCACATGCAAAACCTTAGGACACAACAACACATAGCAGAAAACACTCACATGCGTACCCTTACACAGCAATCACCATTGCCTGTTAAATAGATGGAAATCCCTTGATGGTGAAGCAGTATTTTTTTAAATCAAGTGGACAGCCAATGCTGACACCTAAACAATTAACCACACTAAATTTCCAAGAAGATTGAAGTGTGAGACACCAAGCACCAGCAAGCATTGCTCACTAAGCAGATCTGCTATGGAGAGATGATTTACAGGGTAAAAAAAATGCAGTGTCATGTTGGAAGGTCATGGAGATTACTTCAAACCTGTCAGAATGCACAATTTTAGCCCCCCCAAAAGTACTGCCCTTCTAATGCAACTGTTTTACTGTAGGAAAAAGGTGGGAAGCAGTCCAAATGAGTATTGCAAGCTCTCCCATGAACAAGATGTGAACTCAAAAAAAGATTGGTATATATCAAGTTCCTCAGAAGAAGCTCCACAGGGAAGAATCCCTATGGATTGATTTATAGGAATAGAGAATGATAATTTATCTATTGATGGAGTTTTGCTCTAGTGGTTTATATAACATCAGCAAAGTCCCTAAGTGTAATTACAGCTATATACTCAATCAGGGACTACATATTATTTCACTCTCGCTCAGCTCTGTTTGGAATCACATCCAAGACATTTAAAATTGTACTCCAGTTATGGCATTAAAAAAATCTGCTGTATATTCTCTCATCAGAGAGGTTTCAGAAGGATGCTATTAATAAGTATTGAAACAAATACAAAAAAATGGCAGAAAAGCAGAAGTGTAGCAAGTATTTCCCATTAACATATGCATATGGTTTAACTCAAAATGGATTTTCTTGCAAGAAACATGTTTATATAATACTATTATGTTGTTATATTACCAGACTGACTGTAAGTTTATAGTGGGGCCATTTTGATTTAGGCACTGTAAAAATTTAAGCTGGAAGGAACAAAATTCAAATATATATGGAAATAACGGAAGTACAATCCTGGAGCAAAACTTCCTTAATATATTTAAGGGAAAAAAAAGTAAAGATAAAAAAAGCAAATCCTTGTTTCTGAGCTCCTAACAAATGCCAAAAGCCCAAGGAAAAAGCAGGGAGACTGGGATCCAGCCTCCACCTCATACAAAGATGTATAAGACAAATTCATAATTTGCTGCATTGTACAAGGTTACTAAATCTTCTGTGTTGAATAGAAGGGTCACTTGTTGGCCTTCACTTAATGTATGACATGCATTTACAAGGGAGTACCTTGGCCTTTTTCCTAGTCCATTACGTACAAATGTAACCACCTGCACTTGCATGACAAACTTAACACAGGATTTAAAAAAGAAAAACAAAAACACACACACCAAAAATTCCAACTGCTATTAGAGGTAAGAATCAGAACTTCACCAGTTTACAGGTGCATAAACTGTTAATCACTTAGTAGTATTGGTCACTGGGCAGGATTGCTATTCGCCAGTACCTTCTTGTCAGAAGTATCTGCATTATGACAGTAAAATAAGTTACACCCCTGTCGTGGTTTAACCCCAGCCAGCAACTAAGCACCACACAGCCACTCACTCACTTCCCCCCCACCCAGTGGGATGGGGGAGAGAATCAGAAAAAAAACTCATGGGTTGAGATAAGAACAGTTTAATAGGACAGAAAGGAAGAAAATAATAATAATAACAATAATAAAATGGCAATAATAATAATAATAATAATTGGAATATATGAAACAAGTGATGCACAATGCAACTGCTCACCACTCGCTGACCAATGCCCAGTTAATTCCTGAGCAGCGATCCGCACCCCAGACCAACTCCCCCCAGTTTATATACTGGGCATGACATCACATGGTATGGAATACCCCTTTGGCCAGTTTGGGTCAGCTGCCCTGGCTGTGTCCCCTCCCAACTTCTTGTGCCCCTCCAGCCTTCTTGCTGGCTGGGCATGAGAAGCTGAAAAATCCTTGACTTGGTCTAAATGCAACTCAGCAACAACTGAAAACATCGGTGTGTTATCAACATTCTTCTCCTACTGAACCCAAACCACAGCACTATACCAGTTACTAGAAAGAGAATTGACTCTGTCCACATGTCCAAAAGGCATTGTTTGATCAGCTATGTTGCTGTCAATATTACCAAAGCACTACTTGAGTAGCCAGCTGCAACAGTATTTTTAAGCAATTTTTAACCTAACTTCATGCTTGGATGAAATAAACATTTTGAATAGAGAATTCTGTTGTAAATGGCAATTTTTTTCTTGGCATTTACTTGCTTTTGGAACCTGGATTAGCCTTCATGCTGGTGTGACTGAGGTGGAACTGTATGTGATAATGCCATAAATACTGCAGAGTTTCTATATGCAAGAACATTAATAGGAAATACATACACAAACAAATGACCCAAACTATGCGAGGTTAACATTACGCACTGCACCCCAAGGACAGATAGAGAGAGAAATGATATCAAAACACACTTCTCATTGCCAAATAGAAGCCTGTAACAAGTCTCTAACCTCCTGATCTAGCGAAAGCTGGGAGCTACTTCCCATGGAGGAACAAAACCAGGAATACCATACAAGACCTTGCCTCTGAGAGTGGCAGCAGCTTATGACTGCTGAATCCTCAGCTACCCCGAGTATGGCACTTCAAAGCTGTAGTCACTTGGGGGAAGACATCTTAGAAGCCCACAGGACTTAAAAGGCACTTCCTTGCATAGACAGGTAAACATCGAAACTATGCATATGCTGCTGTTTAATGACCTGCCCTGGGTTGCTAACCCTACCTTGTACCATTGCAAGTCTGGAATTTATGGCAATCACGGAAAGAGCAGGTGGGAAAATAAGACAATGGCTCAAGTATGTTCTTGCAGCTGGGAATCAGAGAAAGCACAATGGCACACCTACGCTCTTCAGGTTAGAGTGACACTACTCTTTGTCAAGTAAGGATCCTGCATATTTAAAGAAAAGAGAGAGAGAAAAAACACTTGAGGAGGAAAAGCAGATGCATGAACCCTCACAGCAAGTGTTGCATGGTAGAAGACAGACAAGTACTTTCAGCAGTGTCTTCTACCACAGGTAAATATGATTGCAAAAGTATTTTTCCTTATTTTCAGAGATGAAAAGCAAAAATCTGAAACTAATGTAACAGCTTGTTACACTGGGAAACAAATGGGTCAAGTTAGTCTGAAGCTATATATATATAATCATTTCAAAAAATACCACGACCCATTAAAATATGTAACACTATGTTGGGGAGAGGCAGCACTTTTCTGCAGCATCATCACTACCGCAGTGTTCCAAGATAAAGGTGTGTTGCTAATCACAGTCCTACAATAGTAAGAAAACCCCCAAAATATTCTTTTCAGTATTTATACTTATTTGTAACATTAAATGTTCACTCTTTGCTTTCTGATTTGAAAATAACAAATGCAACAGTTTCTGCTTCTTATCTACCCCTCGATAGCACCAGAGCAGCCAAAGAAAGATGATATGCTCTCCCTGTATATATATATATGTATAAGAACGAACAGGCACCAAGTTCAAAACTGCTAGTCTTCCTCCAATTTCAGTGAAGTTAATTGAAAAGGACACTTGCAGGAGGGAGTCCCCCTTGACTTGATTTGTTCTGTGGATTGCAGGAAGCATTTCATACTGTTTCACCGGAAAACCATGGCACTTTCACAGCATTGCAGCAGCCCTGAGGAGTACGCTCCCAAACGGCCAAGTCAGCCACTCACTCATTCTCACAAAGTTAGTCAATAGAGTAGTCACAGTTGCGGTGCCTTCTACAGACTTTATGTTACCGTGAACATTTAAAGCGGCACATTCTGGACACCACAGAGGAAGCAGTCTGTGAATAAATGTGATACGTAAGTTTTTTAAAAGGTACTCTGCAAAGGTTCATTCTGACCAAGACAGCTTTCTTAGTCTCCTGCTTCTTTACAGCCATTACCATCTGCTCTGCAAGAGGCAACTTTGCAATCTTTTTTTCCCTCAGACTGCTACCCAAAGACACCAATAAAACTAAAACTACTCAGTAAGCTGCTGCAGATTGCTAAATGATGGCCTTACACAAAGTTCATCGCCTTGACTTGGATATTGCAATCACCAATAATAATTTAGATATTTCATGCAAAATGCCGTCCTATTTCTCACTCAGAATTATCAATCTTCAAAATAGCCTTCCTAAGCCAAAATGAATCAGTCAGAAATAACAGGTTTATTTCTTTCCAATTAATTCAACCTGGCTCACAGGAAAAAAAGGCAAATTTTGTTTGCCTCTGAAACACAAAGACTGTTCCAGATTTCTAGTACTGGAAAGAGTCACTATACAAGTAATAATACTTGCCCAAATGTCTCTTCCTTTAAAATTAGCACCTAAAATTAAAAAAGCAGCTTCCATATCCTGAAGGATTTCCTTATCTGCTTAACTCCTCAAGGGTTTTCTATAAATGGGGCAAAGAAATCTAATACTGCAGCAAATGAAAAAATAACCCTCTTGACCTTGTTCCAGGAAGAAAAGATTAAAAAAAGAAACGTCCAAACACTGCCCATAAAACAAAAAGTTCTGTTTGGTGACCACTGTGGCTCATAGCTCTGATACCCCAAATGCACCCACTCAGTGCAGAATTAGGCAAAGCATATCTCACAGCCCTTACTGTTTTTGCAACGATAGTGTGAAAGATTGTGATGTCGGCAAGCACTTTACAAAGCCTGGAAACCCATAACCCAGCTCCACCCAGCTACTGGCCCCCCACACTAAGCCAGTAAAAGCATCAATTTGAGGTTTCTCAACTCCCTAATGCAAGACACAGACAAGTGCTGTGCACACCAGTATCTGTATTTGCGGGGAGTAGACAGGAAGATACCCAAACCTAACTATCAGATGAAGTTTATTTCAGCTGGCACACGAAACATCCACTTGCTGCAGCGACACCAGTCACAAACAGTTTGCAATTTCCCCGTCCCCTTTTCACTTCCAGCTTCCTGGGAAATTGCAGCTACTTGGCCAGCTTTCTGGGCACTGCGATTACTTTGTTTATCATTTCAGAATAGCTGAAGTACAGCGTGAAGATGATACACTGGCTCAAGATGGTACAAACTGTGACTACCTGCTTTCTTCAAGGTTTACATCGCTGTGACACAGCAGGTGTATATCAAGTCTCTCACAGGCAATTCCAAAATCAGTTCAAGGTCTCGCTCCTAATTCTTCAAGCAACCCCATTTCTTTACAGAGTAAGTTTTGACTGTGAGTTGTCAGACCTACATTTCCCTGGAAAAGATCTATACCCGGGAAGAAAACATAGGAAGGCCACAAATAAAGTCTTCTCTGGTGAAGGCACACAGACACAAAGCAGGCATTTGGATACCAGGCAAAACTGAAATGAAGCCATCTCTGGGAAACTCCCTTCCTGAGCAAGAACATCTCAACACCAAAAGCGGCCCTGGAAACAAATTTTCTGTTCACTAGCAACCTCCACCCATCATTTTTTATTGCCCCTAATTCCATACTGATATCAGAGTTTTGACCCAGAAAAGATTGATTTCACGTAAGAGTGAAAGCTAGCAATAGAAATAGCTCTTTGTAAATGATAGATATGCATTACGCTCTAAAAATCCTTCTTTGGAAATGATAGACAGCTATAGCTGTAGTTCAAGGCATTGTATGTATTGTGTCAACACCACCAAAGTGTAGGTAACTCAGAAAGATAGGACAAATATCTAAAAGGAAAATTAGACAATCACATGCTCCTCCCCAGTTTTCAACAAAATTAGAATTTCTAAAGCACATATTATGTATTATTAATTTCTAACTTAAAGATTACACAAATGCTTCAAGAAAACAGGTCTAGTAAAAACACTTTGCTGTTCAGTCAATTAAAGCAATTAAGCATTCCAGTACTCTACGTCACTGCTGTCCACAAACAACCAAGGACTAAGTTTTGTTGGCAGATCTGTGTGGAAAAGCTTACAGACTTCACTGCTTGTATTCTGCATAGCCAAATGCATTGCTAATAGCCTTGCATTGTCAATTCTGACCATCTATAACCATGAGTCAGCTTCTGTCCTAACCCTAATACTCACTAGAGTAACATCTTAAAACATTAATGTTACTATTCAGAAGAGTGTCTTAAAATCATTGTTGAGCTAATTTAATACAAGAATTATTTCTTAATATGCTCCTAATTTTTCATCATCAATGTCCTAGAGCATGATTTCAAAGCACCCTACAAATATAAGTGTAGCTTATTTAAAAGCAGAACAAAATTGACATTCCCATCTAACTGCACAATGACAGGAATAACCTTTATGGGAAAAAAGAAATATTTAGTTTGCTTATCAGGAAATTCAGCAATTCATCAAACATCTGAAAATGCAAACGTGTTGGGAATGATACGAAAAAACTGATCTTAATTGAAAAATAATGACTTCTCTAAATTTTATTTTCTTTCCATATTTAAAAGAAAATTTAGACAGCTCTGCACTCACATTGAATCTAAATATAATTGCAATACATCATGCTAAATAATTCTCATAGGAGAGACGACATATCAGTAGCAACCAGACCCTGATGTGGATTAGGATAATGGGAAGACAGAGGAAGAACATAGAGCTCTCTTCTGCATAGCATTTTTCATGCACACTGTACATCAGCACAATCAAACACCACAGTCACCTTGTTGAATAATGAATAACAAAATGAAAAGAAAATTAAGGAGCAGTAAGCAAAGGAGAAAAGATTCAAGCTGACATTTCAAATGAGAGGAAGTCACCGAGAGGTTCATAGTGACTGTTCCAGATGGCAGGAGCTATTTTGGCCAGACTACCTGGCTAGGACAGGAGCCGCAGTTAGGTAAGCAGAAGGGGGCAGGAAAAAGGAAAGGAACAAAGGAAAGGAACAAAGGAAAAAAAAATCCCTGAAAATGGGATTTTTAGCCTGCAGGCCTCCTAAATCAGAACCTTGTAAGTAAGAGAAAGTTACAAAACAAAATAGTAGCTCCCTATGATCATTTAGGAAAACAATTACCACTCACAGAAATTCCTTTTGGCCACTGTATGGATTAATTATCTCTCCCATGCCTGGCTTTCTATAAACATAATTAAATTGCCTATTTTTTTATGAGTAAATCTTACATGTGCTTTAGGCAACATAAAGCGTCTTGCCATCTAATTGTATTCTTCATCTGTACTTTCCCCCATCAACCTCCCTGACAGTACTGGGAAGAAAGGAAAAGCCCTTCTATATATATTCATAATTTTTTTTGTTTGTTTGCCTTAAGGTTCAATGCATATTCTAGCTGTCAAAAGTGATTTCCCTGCTCACTGAGCAGATATTCTCAACAATGATTTTCTTTTTTATTTACTACTATTAGACAATGATTATACAGACACAGACAATAGAAATGCAGGCAGGTCAGAGTGCATCAAAGATTTATCTCTGGGCAGGAAGTCTAGTTTCATTAAATATAAAAATAAAATTTATGTAAGTGGAACACAGGGTTGCTGTGAGTTGGCTTTGGGACACTGGTGATGAAGTTGCAACTAAATTATGAAAGACCTAATAAAGGACAATAAGAACCTCACATGACCCTAAGCCTGTATGTTAGGTGAATATATCACTTTCAGAAGAGGACTATTTTAAACAGTGTTTCAAAATATATTTGACTGTTGGACTTGATGATCTTAAAAGGTCTTTTCCAACCTAAACGATTCTATGATTCTATATATCTTAAAGACTTGAAATTGGATTGTTTCTTATGTCCTGATGCCTGCTAAAAACAAATAATTTGTAGTCTATTGCACTGGGCTGAATATAAGAAAGAAAACACAAAGTAAGAAAATGTAAAACAAGTGCAGAATTGATCTAAAGTAGGTTTTGTATATAGAGTCATCACCTGAAAGGAATGTGCGAACAATATGCAATTACAAAGAAACCCATGGCTAAGCTGACAATCAGAAACAGGTATGCGTTTCCAGAGTACTCAATTCAATTTTAGCATGACTCGAGGATTTTCCCAGGGATTGTATTTTAAGGCATGAATTTAAATGATGCCAGGAGTCTCAGAAATGGCCCACTCCTTTTACCTTACTTGCTGTAACCCAAACACACAGTGGCATGGACATCCATTAAAGAAAGGGTAAAGCCTTGAGTAGCTCCTGTCAAAATGGCTGATATACTGCTAAGAAGGTCTTCTGGTTAGTAGACTGATGGTGGTATCAACGTTCATAGAACTGAAAGACCAAGTACATCAGTGTTTTAAATTACCTAAAAAGATAACAAGGAAAGGGTTGCTGTAGAGGTGAAATTGAATCAGAGGCTAAGGACATACTTTTAAAAGCACTCAAGTGAATCATAGTCACCTTTTCACTTAGGAATTTAAACACCACTGGCTTTCAGTAGGACTTAGGAACCTAATTGCTGGCTACCTGAAGGTATTCAGGCCCAAATAAGCACTGATTACAATTTCAAAGAATTCCTGGATTTCTCATTCTAACCACCAGGTATCAGCAAAGAGGTTTAACATCTCCGCTGAACTACATTACTCTCCTTGTCACATTGCAGGGTCTCCACTACTGCACAAAACCCCTAAACCCTGATATATTTTACAAATGCTTAAGCATACATGGAAGTTAATCAAGAGAGGTACTTACAAAATGTCTAAATCTTCTTTGAAATTACCACAATACCTTAGCAGTTGTTACAAATGAACTGCTAAATAGAATTAAAATTCAAGCAAGATCAGATTCCAAAAAGGAGTATATCCACTAAAAAGGCTGAACAGAAAAACTCAGAAATATTTTTGGCAACCCTTTACATGTTTAATGAAACACCATGACAAAAAAATAAACTGGAATAGGGAAAACAAAGTATCAGGACAGTTTAAGAAAGTGAAGACGTAACAACATGAAAGACAAACATCAGCTTGTCAAGCAATAGACATATGACACATCTGAATACAATAGCTAACTTACAAAATCCATTACATCGTGCAATTTGGAAAATGTATGGGATGTCAAAAGATACCAACATGTAGAAAATTAGGGGTTTGTTTAATGGATATAAGAGAAATGCAGGCAATAGCATTCTGTCACTAGTAAAATAATGGTGTAAACCAAGAAAAAGAAAAGCACACACCAACTATATAAGAATGATTTGAACCATGGACAATACACAGCTATTGCCAGTGCATCAGGAATATGAATACAAAAACATAGCTTTCTGTTTCTTAAAGTAAATAAAAAATAATTAATCCATAAATAAAAGCCTAAGCTTTTTTTCATTAAGCCATGTAATGGTGTTAAACAATTTTAACTACACAAAGAAATCAAATCAGGTTTGTTAAGAGAATTATTAAATATCTGTGTTAAAGGAATGAAAAATAACAAGGCTTCACATTTTTTTCATTATTATTGAAAAGCATTAAGTGGACACTACAGAAGTAGGAAACATTGCTCCCCGATAGACAAAAGTAATGCTAGGATTATTAAAGAAAACAAAATTGGTGGCTTTTGCAATTAAAGGCCAGTGTGTACTCTAGAAACCATGTACAAGAAAACAGGAAATCTGGAATAAGAAAAGATATATGAGATTGCAAGACAAGATCCAAACTTCCAGTGCAAAAATAAGTACAATTCTGATTTCCAATATTGTCAAGATTATCATATAATGGTTAGGGAAGCTATAGACCTTTCACGGCTCTTGCTCCTTAGGATACAAAGTACTCCATACTACTGCAACAGCAACAATAGTTCAAATAAATTAAGTAAAAATAAGGTAATAGTTCAGCCAGAGAAGAATGCCAGTAATGACAAGCAATTGAGAAGAAACTATTCCTAAGAAAATACAAATTATGAAGGTAGAATGGTTCTACAACTAAGAGCAAGAAGAAATCAAGAAAAAACCTCTGTGACTCGCTGAGCTAATGAAGCCTTGCTTGCTTCTCTGCTGTCTAATAATACACAAGATTAAAATGGAGCTTTCTTCACAAATTAGTGACATTTCATAAGATCTTATTCCCAAGCAGCTTTTTGGTATTCAACAAGGATCATCAGCCTTTTTCTTAGGGCTTTTTTTCCCTCAACCCGGTCATCTGTTTTCACTGCTGGCAGGAACTCAATGTCTTTCTGTCTCTACCTGCCTGCCAAATAGACTAAAACTGGCCCAAGGATTCAAGAATTATTGAAGTGTGGGGAAAGAGAGGATGAATGCAAAGACACACCAACAGATTTGATCTGATTTGTTTCTGAGGGTAACAACTGCCAAATCCTTGCAGCTCCTCCTCAATCATTTCATCTTCTCCCTTTGCATTTTCCCCTCTCCTACCCCCACTCATAAGCACAGACTAAGTTGGGAAAGGAATCTAGGTTTTGGGAATGAGTCACCTCTCAACATTTCTCTTTATGAGATTCTTTTCTCTTTGGAAACTCAGCAAGAAATCATGCATATGCAACAGAAATCTCAACAAACTAAATTTATTGTAAGCCCAGAAAAGGGAATTAAAATAATTTATTCTTTCTAGCTAGACAAATATTTTGCACAAGTTAAAAACACGCCATTTTCTGATTATTAACAATGAGGACAAAGAAGGCAAATGGTCACAATGAACTTGTCAAGCCTTCACAGTACCTCATCGTGAGGGAAGCTACCCTACTTTTCAAAGCAGTTTTCTTCAGACTCATCACTTTCTGCTAACAGATGGGAAGCTGAAGATAGAAAGAAGGATAGTTTATGCCTAGCACCAAGGGGAGGCAAAAAAAAATCTCAGCAGGAGATTCTTTAAAAAAAAAAAAAAAAAAAAGAATCAGCAACTGTCCTTCTCCTCAGAAAGTGGGGGGGGAAGTGCTGAAGACAAAGGATCAAAGACTTTTCCTGGTGCTGCCCATGTTCTAAATGCCTGAGCTAAGCTCTACCAGCCTCTTCTGTCCTGTGCTCTTCTGCTATACTTGCTCCTACTTGCTCATTTTCCTAATTGCCTAACAGTTCTCACAGAAAAGTAGTAGTAAGAAATAAGGTTCTTCAGAAGTCTAACATAAAGAGTTCTATCATCCGAAAAGCTTCCTCGTACTCTAAAAATTGAAAAATATTTTTCTTCTGTAAGACCCAAAACATTTAGACTAATCCTTAATCCTAAATTCCTATCTGGATTAGTTTCTTCACCAAGTCGTCAGGATTTCACTAACTCAGAGAGGCACCGATGGCAAAATAGTATATAATTATGCAGCAGCAAAGCAAATGTAGCCCTGTGATGCATACTAAAGTAGGCTCTCTGATGCAGATAGCAGTTTATATTTTGCCATTGAGAGCCATAGTTTTCCTGAAGTTGTGATGATACAGTAAAAATATCACTAGCCTTAAGTCATGTAACTTTTCTTTTTTTCTTTCTACCACAAAACAAACCATGAGTGCTACTGGCACATGAGAATATTTATCAGCAGTGGTACTAAAACCAACAAAAACCCAACACCACCACCCCTCCCCACCCCCCCCAACAAACCAAGTTTAACTAAACATCTTTAAACTGTGATACTTGCAATATCAAGTATATTTTTTCATTATTATTGAAAAGCATTAAGTGGAGGGGGAACAAACAAAGAAACAAACCCAAACCTGAACAAATTCAACAAGTTTACCTAGTGCCAGAAAGGACAACATGCTAAAATTTTTTTTAGCACCATTTGTCATCATTTTCTAGATGACAAAGCACACTACATTTATATTTGCATGTGTTTGTGTATGCATGTGTGCCTTTTTTTATGTGGTTACGAATAAATGTATAAAGATTTTGGAAATACCGTCACTAAAACATTGAAAGCATTCACACCACTTTATCTACAGCCAACTTTAAATTCAGATTGAAATGGAAACCAAGAAATTTGGGAGTGATTCTTTGGTTTTACTGTCAGTGATTTATTGAATAAATTAAGTAAGTAGGAATGGGCTGGTTTGCTCCCTCAGTGCTAACGTCCATACAGTGGTTAACACTGCAAGTCCTGCCCAAACTATTAGCACCTCAGGAAGAAGTAATGGTATTTGCACAATACTGATTTTTAGATTCTCTAGACTGAGCAGTTCCACTGATCCTATAGCAGATACGTGGCATCTACAAATGAAATAATTCACCTTTTTTTTGTTTGTTTAGTAAAAAAATGCCTTGTGGTCCTTAGCCTTAATAGACACATATTCTTGGATTCTTCATGTGGTTATCACCTTCCCAGTTACAACCAGACTGGAAAGATTGCAATACAGAGAAATATCATAGGCATTTTTTAATATAAATATTAGACTCTGCTTCTTCATCAAGAATCTAACATTAATAAAGCTTGAGACCTGATGATAACGTTATGGACATCCACACTTCTAACTCGTGCAAAAGAGATTACATTGGAGTTGTATCGCAAGGGATGGAACAGGATGGAATAATTTATTTCCCTTTAGTTCAAATTTCAGGTGCCAGCTGAGAAAATGCAGAGATTAAAAAATAATAGTATGCATATAGCTTCAAGTAAAAACCCTCCATTTCTCTTGCTCTAAAAGAAAAGAGGTCGTCATCATCAACAGGGTGGGTAGGATGGGAATCAGGGTGAGAACATTTCTAAGGAGGTTTGCCTTTCACAGAGTAAGCATAGAATTGAAAGACTGATTCTTAAACAGAAGTGTGAAGATAATCAAGTTCTTTAGGCTAAGAATTCTCAGGACGTATATACACACATGTGTATATAAAAACCTGAAATAATCAAAGATAAAGGTTTAATGAAAATATTAATGTTTCTATATATTATTTCTGGACAAATACTAGGTGGTCAACAGAAAAATAGAATGCAAATATACACACTCACATATACCCAGAGTTATGCAAAATAAAAACCAGAAGTACACCATAACTGTTTGTATATTATAGAAGTCAGAATATTGCCAAATAATTAAGTGCATCTTCTTCCTTTCAGGAAGATAACTTCAATCGTTATAGACTTGAGAAATCTACATGGATCTGGATGAAATATGGAAAATAGAAGATGAGCTGCCTCCTGAAGTGACAAGTGATCATAGGAGGATATTTGATTTCTTTTTTGCCCTGTAATGTGAACATAAAAGAAACTGCACTACAGCGAGACCTCTGACATGGGCATCAAGCACCATTTGCATTAGACCATCAATTGAGACAAGCACTGACTGAAAAAATCAAGATACATTTATCTACAAACAGTGTAACAGATTAAATTGCCAATAATTACAGATATAAAATTAAGCAAAGACTAGTCTATAATGTGGTTTTGTGACCATCTATTTTGTTGAGAGTTAAATTTGGTACCGTCCTTATGAACTGATCTGCAGTATCATCATAAAGAAAATATAAACCAGTTTATTTCTAAATATCCCTAATTTTTTTAAATAGCCCTATATATGCCTAGATGTGTAAAGTATGTGGTTATTTAGAGATTTGTCCTCCATCCTTCTGAAATTAATTTTCCTTGAACGCTCATTTCCTGGCTGAAGTCTACAAGAAAGTTATACAAAGAGAACTTCCAAGGGTAACCTTGACTATGAAAGAGATTAAGGGAACCTTTAGTTCAGAGGATCCTCATTCAGAAACTGCTACATGTGGCAGAGTGATGAAAACAGTAAAAAAATGTGGACTGGTCTCAAAATGATAAAAGATGAGACTCAGAATGAGCACTCTTCAAAGTGAAGACTGTCCTCTCATCACAGATTTCCTACAATTCCTTCAAAAATCTCTGATTTCTAATTGCAACTATCACACAAGTTGATTACAATGATTTTGTGAGTGGCTGGAGTTTTCCCAGAAATGTTTCCAAATACAGTCAAGTTCACTTGGCACACAATAAGCTGATTACAAAAGAGACTATTAATGGGGAGAACTGGTGGAGTCCTTAGCTGAATTATCAGGAGAAACTTCTGCAAACACAAAAACTGCTTCACCTCTCTGTTTCTGTAACCTTCTGTGCCCAGGTCAGTCCAGCAAGATGGTAGGGGCTGGTAAGTGTCAGTAACAGCACAGTCATAAACTCTACACTCCGTTCAGTTGGGAGGAAGGCTAAACACTTCTGACCTTCACTACAAAAGCTAAACAACTTCACAGCAAAGACTTATGACTTCCCTTTTTACTTAAAGGGAATTTTTAAGTAGATTCGCTCATTGTTGGCCATTAAAAACAAGTCCTAGAACTGAAGGTATTCCATGCTCAATTGTTAAAACAGAAGAATGGTCATGTGTATGTATTTCTCCTCTTTCAAAAACGCCCTCAATTCATGATAACTTTGAGCTGTTTGGGTTGCAGTACTGCGATAGCTACCAATGATTAAGTTCTAGCAGCAACATGATTAAATTTACATAATTATTTCATACCAAGAAACGAGAAAAGCCTGAAGTATTTTCATTTGATCCAAAAAGGATGCTTGATATGCAGATTTTGTTTCATTTATGATTAAATGAAAACCGAATACCATTAAGAACTCAAGGTGGGAGTTGGAAGTTAAAGTTGACCTGAGTTACCAGCACAGTATACACCAACATAAGGTGACTTCACATAAAGCTTGAGGAAATTGTATCAAAAAATATGAAAGGAAAATTTAAATAAGGAAAACAACTCTTATTAACTAGTCTGCTATCCCCTATGTTACAGTGCTTATTTTAAATGTTATCAAAATAGAGGTAATTAGGTTGGCATTAAATTACAGTACATAAAAGCTGCTGAAATTTTCATTTGCATAGATGTTGAACCATCATTTTCTCAGCAGCTAATCTTTACACTTTGAAAGTGAACACAGAAAGTCTGCTTAATTTCCTATTATGTAATATGTACCAAATGCAACAGAAAGTAATATGGAATAAAACATATCTAGAAATTTTCAATTTTACTTCATATTTCATACATAACACAAATTTAATTTGACAAGAATAAAAATAAGAAGAATCAGTCAGCAATTTAGAATTGTATTTTTTGGTCCTAATCCTTGAAGATGTGAAAGGAAGTCTAAGTTTCCATGGAAAATGTTCTATTAACAAAGAGCAGAAAAATAATTTTAAAAAGGAAATAAATAATATCCCATGCAATAGACTTTTCAGCTACTAGTAGATGAAAAAATATTGCTGTCAAGTGACTAAAATAAGCATTAAATTTTGTAATAGTCTGAAATATAGTAAATTTCACTACAATATCAAAATGCACCCAGGTACATGAAATACATGACACAAAGGACATCCACAATCACATTAGAAAGACATTTCAATTTATATTCACAGTAATAAAATTTCCTTTTCATGTACTTTATACAGAAGTTAGATATATGGAGCTACTTTTCTCTTATGCAGCTTGGCACAAGCCCTTCCCAAGAGTGAGAAAAATAGAGTAAAAGAGGGTATTAGGAAGCGATGTTTATAGTTCTTCTAAGAAGCTTTTTCATCTTTAATGTAGTGATCCTTCATCATCAGAGCAGGAGGCAGATACAAATTCATAACAACTTCCTTCTCTTAAATAAATGAGAATAATCAATACTGTAGTACAGTAACAACACTCTTTCCATTCTTGACCTTTTATGTCCAGTTAGGGAGATCATAGTATAAACCATAAAAATATCCATCAGATTTGGCTGCTTTCCCTAGCCTTTGAAATTTGCTTTTCTGACAGGAAGGTGGATAAGTATTTCACCTGGCAATGACATACTAAAAAAAAATCACAGCAAGCTTCCACACTGGTATTTCTGTAGCAATATCATCCACGCTTGTATCTTCTTGAGTAATGGCTTGTCATGGAAAAAGTGATGTTAATTAGGACATGATGTAAACAGCCATTTTTTGCCCATTCCTAGCCATCACTACCTTGGATAAATATCTGCATTGTTCATAGCACTTAAATATATGTCTGTCTACTCACTTAAAGTCACTTTAATAGATTTACTGCCAACTAACATACCTGGATTTTACTTATTTTAATTATCAACTTCAAAACCAAACTATAATGCAATAGCTGTTTAACCTGTCGTAGCCTAAATATAACACTAACTAATTAAATGTCATGTTTTCAGCCAGTCAGTAAATTTCTTTATTTATAGCCAGATGATGATTATACCAGAAGACATCAGCAGCTTTCACAATTCAAAATTCCTTTAGATCAGTTGCAGCACATAAATGAAGGAGATAATTTCCAGGGTCTAGATAGCCTGAGTAGAAGTAGTCACGATTTATTTAAAATGGAGAGCAGGTTTTACCTTAAGCAATATCTTGTTAGACTAATGTGCTTAAACTGAATGTTATACATTTATGTTCATATGTTACATGCTCTATCAGATACATATTCTTAGGATCAAAGCTACTCTGTAACACAATATAAAATACAGTGAATAAAAATTTAATTCCAAACCATCATTTCTTCCATCACTATTTTGCATTTGTACTTTCGTGATGATCTAGTCAAAGCACAAAAACTCACACAGCATTTAATAAAAGATGCAAAATCAGCATATTAGACTTGAGGCACAGAAATCATAATATTTAGTAAAAGCATTGCTAAGCATCATTTATGCAATTTTTTTCCACTCAAATATTCTAAATTCAAGTCAACTTGTACTTAATAGTAAATTACATTGCAAAGCAGGTGGGGATGAGTGTAAATATACGTGTTACATCCAGCATAAAGTGGCTAAGGCAAATTCATGAAGGCATACAAGGACAAGAAAACTTTAAGTCAAGACCCAGATATGCGTTAATCTACCATCATTATATACACTTTCCTTCTAGGTGAAGCAGGTTATCCTATCTTAAATATAAAGTGGACTCAGGTCCACACTTTCAAAGCTGTTATAAACTAAACAGTACTTGACAGTTGAGAATTTACTGATCCTAATTTTACAAACATCATACGGATAGGATCCAAGAGGACAAAGGTACTATAACCTGCTATGAGAATGCAAAGGGGAACAAACAAAAAGTCTCAGCTTCATTTCAAGAAAATTAAAAGTTCCTTACTCTACTGAACAAAAAAAGCTGCAAATTTTTTTTCTTCTTTTCTTTCTTGGCTTTGGATATTCAAGAATCACAAAGAAGAAAAGAAAAAAGAAAAAATGAAACAAAAAGAAGAAAATCATACTCATTATTTTTAAAATATCATTTTAAAGCCAGTTTAATGATATTTGTAATTATACTTGCAATATGCATTTTCCATATTAGAGCCACCAGCACTTGGACCTTAATAATACTACTGGTACACACAGGCACCTGCATAGAGTATTTTCAGAAGAACATATACTTGATTTTGTCTGTTGCCTAAGAAGTGAGAAGACAAGATAGCAGTGACAATTCCATTAGAAGAATCAAACTTCTCCATGTGAAAACCTATTCTTGTTCTTTAAATAATTTAAATACTTAAAAAAAAAAAAAAAGAGCAGAAACATCCATTAAATGCTGTTGCTCATATCAAAGCCTGCTATATACATGCTCATTTGTCAATCCCCATTCAGGGAGGTGGAAATGCAATTCAAGATGGAAGCGACAAAACACAACATTTTCTTACACTCCTAAGAGTGGTGGCCAATACACTTGGACCAGCTTACTTCCATTTTTGACTGGCAAGGATCTTTTCTATCTATAATTACTACTGGCAGCAGAAAGCTAACTCCTTCTGTTCACTGCCTTTTGGATAACCAATTCATTTTTTTCAAAACATTCAGACCATAAAACTGAATTCCAAGTATCCCACATTGTATTTTATGTTCACTGTTCATATGCATGGATGTTGTTCCAGAACAAAATACTGAGGTTTTGTGAAGGATCTATGGCTAAGTCATAAGGCACTTAAAGAAAGAAGCTTTAGAAGGACTACTTTGTCCTTAGACCATCTTTTCCACCAAGTAGTTTATGCCAAAACAACGCTGCTATCATGTTAGTGTAAAAGGAAGAAATTTAATGTGGGACATTAACATAGTCACTGTTACAACTATGCTTTAAAAATTTCAGCAGAAACCTTTCCTGTACATACATTTATAGGGGCATTTTTTGGCCAGATATTTCCTTGAACTGAAATATTAGATACATAAAACATCAAGACAATACCAACAGCATACACATTATTATAGATTTAGAAACAGAGCTTAATCAGTGGTCCATTTAGTTCTGCACCCTGCCTTGAACAGTGGCAGTACCAAATGCTTTGGAGAAAAAATGCTGCAAGTAAGAGAAGTCTGAGAAATCTGCAATCTGGTAAAACCCATCTCCATGGAAGGGTTCCTTGAACTGATTTCTAGCTCTTCCTATAGAATATAAAGAAGTCAAACTTTAATTACAGTAGGCTTTCGCATACAAATGGAATATATGTAGATTAAAAAAAAAATTTGGAAAGCAGCAATTTACTTTGGAGTAATGTAATTTTATTTAATTGCTTCTAATTAAAGTTATTCTACAAATGTAAAACAAAAGTGTCTATTAATTCTCTGCATAAACTAAATTTAGATATCAACTGAGTAGCTTATTCACAGTATTTACTATAATTATTGCAATACTTTTGTAACTTTGATGTTTTAAAAGTTTTGGGACTTGATACCAAATAATGGTTTCTGCTGCATAAAGCAAAATAATCTTTCAAACTCCCAGTGCCTTTGTACTTTGAATGTGACTCACTAAATTTACATTTTGTGAAAGTACATGTAGGAGTAAAAGCACTTATGTATTATCAAGAAATATGACATTATAATCCCATGAAGTTACTACTTATAGAAAAAAATAAAACTGTTCCCATTCTCTTCCATACCTAAGTGTAAAGTGAATACCTTCCATTAATTTTACCTTTTATTAACTTTATAAAGAAAAAGGACACTTAATATTTTCGCATATATTTTAAACTTCACTTTTAACAAAGTTTTCATATCAGCCAAGAAACATAAAAATTGGAAATATTTTTCAATGAAAGTTAACTCCTCTGAAAATAATTTTTGCATTTAAAACTATTCGTTGATTTGTGTCAAATCTGACAAAAAGACGTGGCCAAAGTTGGCGTGGAGAATTAAACAAAAAATGCAGAACACTCTGGAAACATCTGTATTTTATAAATAGATCAACATAAGGCCAAAAAAGGTAATTTCCTTAATTTGTTCTCTTCATTTATCTTCCTTATCCTCTCTCCACATTTTTACTACCTACTTTCTCATGTGGTTCTTCAAATACCAACAGACCAATAAAGCAAATGCAATATAGAGTCAGTGTGCCATTTTCAGGCGAAATTTGCTAACTGAAAAGTAGTCATTGCTAAATTCTACTTCTAAGACTTTTTCTTCATGCAGATAAGACATTTTATTCTCCAAATTCTTTAATACTCAAAAGTTACAGTCTATCACAAGAGAGAGTTATGCTTGATTTATTTCACAAGGAGATTGCATTAACATATGGTTCAGCCACCCTATGTAGCTCACCCCACTAACACTTGAGCATATATGTCTAACAATAAACAGAGAATCGGCGCGGGGGGGAGCGGAATGCAGAAACATCAACTGCAGGTGGGTGTAAACTTAACTGTGAATCCCTCAACCACCAGTGTTCACAGCTAAACTGCGTAGGAGTGGTCACAAGAGTAAAGAGGTTACTTTCGGTTTTAATGTGGGGTTTGGGTTTTTTTCCCCCTCACCTGCTTACGAAGAGAGACTATAGCAGTGCCCTGGAGGAGTGGTGGAAATCAGGAAAACAATTGTAGTAAAAAGAATTGGGTTGTGAAAGTGAGTTTGATTAGAAAAATAGCCTTAAAAAACAACCAATGCACAAAATGTCACATACGGCTACAGGCTAAAAGCTTGGAAACTTTTTGGAAAGCTCCTATCAAGGAGCTCATTCTGGAAATCAGGAGACAGACCAGGAAACAGCCATACACACAGCTCCTTTTCCTATTTGAAGATACTTCTAGGATTTGACAAAGCCATGGAGTGTGGAAGCTGAGATGCCTTTTTTTTTTTTGTAAACTTTGGGTGAGGGAAGAAAGTAGATTTCTGTTAGTTAACAATTTTGATGGCATATTACCATTGGTTTCTTCAAAGAAACCAGTTCAAAGAGCCTGCTGAAGAAGGCCACAAACAGCCGCCTTTGGGCATAGATGTATTGAAGAAAGATCTGTGCAGCATGCAGTCAAAAGTTTCACTATTTCAGCAACGTGGAATCTGTCAGTGAGACAGCATTTACCTCTACCTAATGAAATTCAAACCAAATTACTACCAAAGACCAGAATGAGATAATTTATGCCATGGCAAAGCAGTAATAATAATTAAAAAAAAAATACTGTAGTGATACAGTAGCACACAGTAAACTACTTTTCTCACAGCAATTTACTTCTTTGCATCACTGTATGGCACCGAATATATTCCTTCATTGAATGGATCACCATGCGAAGCAGACCATTACACGTTGTTTTACCCAAAACTCACTAAGTCTAAAAACAGGCTGTTAATTAAGAAAATGTAGGGGAAAATACACTTTAATAAACAAATGGGTTACATGAATACAAAACGCAGAGGGGATATTTAAAAATTGGCCAAGATTACAAGCAGGAATAATGAGTTAAATTAGGAAAACAATTATTAATGTGTCTGGTTTGCATATCTGAAAACTAAAACCTTCAAAATGTACTGATTCAAGGAAAATTCTGTAGTGCCAGGAAGATACTCCCAATGAAACTTGAAGTTTTTTCTTAACTTCAGCAATTCACAAACAAGGCATCATTGAAATCTTGATCCCCTGGGCATCTTAGAGGCACTTTTGCAGCATTGATAATAGGCCATTTAATCCCCCCCAGTTGATTTCTAATTAGGTTTTAATTCATGATATAACATAACCTTTCATTCTGATGGCCTGTATTCTTAAGGAAATAGGATTTTATCTTCCTAAACTAAAAGTTTTTACAGTCAAGATTACTGGATTATGGTGTTCTTTCTGCTTGTTTACCATCTCCCTGAAACTATTCTAAAATAAATCAAAGTATTTATTATTGAAACATTCTGGTTTGTCCATATCTGCTTATTCTTTTCAGCTGGCAATGGCTTGATTTTTGGAAATGTTTCATCTCTACAGCAAGAGTTGGTAATGTTCCATGAATTACTATCTCAAGCCACATCAAAAGATCCTCTACACCAGGAACCTTGTCCTAAAACAGTCTTTAAGAGTTTCAACATGGAACAATACTGAACAAACTCCTCATTCCGCTGCATGTCACTAAACAGAGAAGGTACAGTTAACAGGAGCTCATTGTCCTTATTTGACTTCTCCTAGCTATGGATTGCTGCAGTACTTGACTGTCTTTCTACAGGACAGCTTCTTCTATTGTCAAACTAAAAAAAACAAAGAAAAAAACAACAAAAAAACCCCTACAACCAAAAAAACCCCACAACCAAAAAAACCCCACAGAAACCTGCTGCTTTTTCATTATGATTCTTATTCAATTTTCTACTGCATCAGGTGTAAGGTTACTAGCCATCTATCTCCAAGATCTCTTGTGATCTTAAACACAATAGAATAAGAACTAGAATTAGGGTAGAACAAGAACTAGAATTAGGGTAGAACAAGAACTGGAGGAGAATACATTAAGGGAAGAATTAAGGTGAAATTGGAGTTGGAACAGAACAGAATTGGAGTAGAACAGAATTCCTCATCAGTGCACCTCCACCTGCAATGCAGCACACTCCTAGCTCTCCCTCTGTGATTCTGGCAGCAGCAGCAATCTGCCAAGCAGTGATCAGCTACACCTTGGGAAACTTACTCCTGCACTGAACCACGTTGTCGCTGGAGAAATGTTTCAGGATCCTCCCTATTGCCTATGCTGGGAAAAGAGTAAAACATTGTGAAATGTTATTCTTTTGGTTCTTCAGCAAATGGAAGACTGAGTTTATGCCTCATGCCCAGTAGATTTTCCTGTCATGTTTCAGTTTAATTTGTTTTGTTCTAAATGTCAGCAAAAGATAGAGTTAAGCAAGAAAAAATTACAAGAATTTTTCTCTGTGACATATAGCCCTGCCTGGATGGGACTGACAGGTGATATAACGCTCAGATTTTCCTTCTGACACACAGAGGTTAAAAAGCATTGTTTCACTGCAGTGTTAGCATTTTCAATTGCACCAAACCTTCACATCAATGCAAGTAAAAGAAATCAATTGCAATTTTTTCAGTTCATATTTTTTGAAGAAGCAGTACACACTGTTCATGCTAAAAGACATGCTGTTGTTCTTTAGTTTACTGATCTCATTATAAGCAAATATGATGGCAACCTCATTTTGTCTGCCACAAAACAAACAGCATATTCAGTTTTCAACATCTAGCCAAAACTTTTCTGGTTATAATTTGAGTTTAAACTTATACAGCATGATCATTACCATAAACAATCTGCAAAACGTCCAGAAAACAAAACTCCCCCCTTGTAATGTACCATTATAAAACCCCAAAGAAATAAACATAGTCATTTCAGCTTTTCTTTTACATTGCTTTCAAGGATTTTGAAAGACCAGATGAAAAGTATTCCTTCCAAATAAACTAAATATTTTAAACAAACCAAAGAATGCTTCCAGATATTTTTCTTTCAAGCATACCTTAGTTAATCTCTCTGAATAAAGAAAACTTAAAGGTAGATAAATAGCGTCTTTGAGGATGAAGAATTAGGGAAGGGCTCTAAGCATTACAAAATTATACTCATGTTTCATTTCAATTGATTTTGTCTACCCAATCATTTAGCAAAAAAAAAAAAAAAAAAAAGCTTGACTTTCTCCTTCAGGAAAGAGAACAAAATATTATTTTAAAGCATGATATAACAATTTCAGTTTAATAATACATACGTAAATACTAAATGTGCAGATAATGGGATCTGTATGAAAAATTTAAAAAGCATTGCTCATCATCATTAAATTCAAGATAATCAGCATATTCTGCTGAAGATTCAATTAGAAAGCAATATTCTAAATTTATTACTCAGTTGTAAATATCAATTCAGTTTGCATACAAAACAATATAAATCTGCAGTAAACAGCTAAATCATTCTGGAAGAGAAATTTCACCTATACACCAACCCCAATAGCAACAGAGAAAATAAACAACAGAAAAGCCACAACACTTTGATACTTCTCTAAAATCAAGAATATGTGGTAAAAAATATCATGCCTTTACAGACCAATTTAACTGATAAAAGTTTATGATAACCAAGAGGTACAATGAAAAAAAAATATAGTTATTTGGTTATCAAATGTTGTAAATTGTTGCTTTAAAATTATGTAAATTTTTTATGCCATATGGGAGATGGGAAGGGTCTGTCAAACCACAATACTGGTGAAAATTTCCTAATTAAGCTTGACAGATAACCAAATAAACAGATTGACAGATAGACAGAAATTGCATATGCCTCATTTCCTATTAAAAAAACAGACTAAAAATAAGGTCTTACTGATAATTATCACTACATCTATTATAGTGACTATTATAGCACCCACAAACTTCAACACGACGTGCATTTGACAGAAAAACAATGAAACCGGAGAGCGTATCACCCTAGAGGGCATGGGAAAACCAAAGGGAGATGAATCACATAAGACCATCTATCTCCCCTACCTTTATTACTTCAGTAATGTCTTACAGGGGTCCTGACTGTGCTGGAGAGGAGAGTTTCAACAGCGTAAATAAGCTTGCGGGGGTGAGTTACCTCACCCGGATAAAGTGAATAAAGGAAGAAAGTACAAAGATGGTGACAGCAGGGCAATGAATGAAGACAGGCTTTTAAAAACTGATGAAGTTGGTTCTGGCTTTTCAAACCCAAGCCTAGCAGCTGCTCCAGAACTCCAGCCATGGGGGAACAGCCAGCTTTGGCAAAGTTGGGGAAAGTTGTCCCAGGAAGCCTCTGCACAGCAGCAAGCTGTGGAAACATAGAGCTCCACAGCCTGCAAGACAGGACTAGCGCTTCCAGATTCAAGTAGTGCCCTAAGTGGTAACAGACTTGATTTTAATGTTTTCCTCTCCTCTCCCATAAGTTCCTGTTCATTATTTTCCTATTTTCTATTTGGCATATAGGAACAGTATAATACCAAGTTTGAACTAAATTTCTCCATGACTATAAAAATATTTTTGATTAAACAGATGTCAGCAAAATTTTATGGAGTGAAAATTGAGTAACAGATGGTGAGGTCTGTGGAGTTCAAAGAGGCTGTATTTTATTAAAAAGGAAATTTGAGGAAAAGAAGTATTTTGCTGGAAATATTGATGCAGTGTTTAAGCAAATGTAAAAATATTCTTACTTGATAGAAAACAGTAAGTTTAAAAAAAAAAAAAGAGGTATTCATGCCATAAACCTCAGACCATTAAAAAAGGTATTTTATTCTGCTTTCTTTTTACTGAATACAGCTTTTCATCCATGACATAAAGGTTCTCAAAGAAAAATAATACACATCATGGAGGAAGAAAAAAAACCCAACTACTAAACCAAAAATAACAATGACCTTGATTAAGGGTCCTGGACAAAATACATCTTTTATGTGACACATAAGCTATCGTGAAAGCAAGTTTAGGAATACTCAACCACAGGATAATAAGTAGTTATCTTAAACTTAATATTATAAGTATTAAACAAAATTGCAAATAATGGTACATGCCCTGTAAGAAATGAGACTGAGAAGGATAACTCCTGACTGCCATTAATGTATCACCTCTTTTCCAGCTTTACCACTTATAATGGTAGAAAAGCATTGCCACCCGCAGAATATAGACAGAGAGTCAATGAAATGAAAAGAATGGCATAAATATGATCATTATGGCTCTCAAGTGTTTTTTCAAGGTGATATTTTTAACATTTTATTACATCACTGGGAAAAAAATTTAAAAGGCAAGTAGTTTCACATTCATGACCAGGCTTATTCTGCATCAAAAAGAAAGCTACAGTGCCCTACGGAATAGCAGTCAGTGAGCTACTTTAGACATCCATGGGGAAAGACTTGGAGAAATCTTAACCATGTGGAAGAGTGCTACCTGTTCTCCAAATAAGTCTTCTGCACACAGGTCAGTTCACAGCTAGGAGACAGCCTACGATACCTGCACGATATTGGTATTTTCACTGGAGGCACAGAAGCGGGAAGAAGTCACAGTTGAGGCACTCGCACAGAGAAGAGCTGACAGAGCCACGCTGCCACCTGCAAGCTGTACCAGCCAGTGCAGCTGAGCCCGCATCAACACAACTCAGCTTCATCCAACACAGGGCACTTCTTACCTCCCCTCCCAAAAGCTGGCTGGAAGCTAATACCGACTCTGATCTGCTCCTGGTCCGGCAAAACTCAGAGTTTTGGTACTGTCTTGAACTACTTCTAAGTACACACTGACATTACCAGCAGTAAAATGATCATGAACACATTATTAGACAGATATTTTTGATCTTGCATCTTAATTTCTCACATCTTAATTTCAGTGACATCTTCCACCACATACTTCAACTGTGCTGTCTGGATTCCCAGTGTGTATAGACTTACAGAGACGTGGAAGCTGCTGTATCATCATACTTTAGAAATGCCACTTATTTTTCAAAAAGCGGTGCGATAAACTGAAAACCCCCAAGACTGTGAATCCGGAACCAGTACTTCCAATTAATCAGCAGTAATACTTACAGTTTATGAACTTAGATAATGTCATGCCAGTGGTTTTAGACCTTGACACCAACACCACAAGAAATACACATTTTGCTACAAACACTGTATTTTACCACTGAAATATAGTACACACATTCAGCTTATATTTGACAGAGTGATAAAAGAATCAACTAATTCAAACCTATACAAAGCAAAATATCCTCCTCAAGATCTATACTTCAGGGTTTTGTACAGGTACAAGCTATTCAGAGGCAATGTTTAGCTTTACAAGTCATCCATCATTCCTTCCTCTGTACTGATTCATTTGTCAGTCACATCCAGGTATCTTACACTTGTTCAGAGAGACCAAATGAAAACACGAAAAAGTTCTAGGATTCATGTTACTACCAAAGTAATTTAGGTCATGTTTAGTACAGCCCTCCAGCCTTCCCAAGGAAAAGAAGCGTTTGGATAACTGATCAGATTCAAGCATCCTGAAAGCACATACATGTCTAAAATATTTTCACAGTGCTTTTAGACCTAACAATTCTGTATTTAAACAAGCACAAAAAAGAAACATTGGGGGGGGGGGGGGCTGTTAATTACTCCTATTTACAGGTTTCTTTTAGCAGTTTTCCGTATCAGTTGAAATTGAAGTTGTATCTTATTTTCAGTGATTCAAAAATCAAGGCAAGTGACAGAAATTCATCAAATAAATGAGAGACTACCTTTCCAGAGATATAAAAGAAAATGCAGCTTACACGTCTCAGGCATCATCTTTTAGAGCTATTCTTTATCTTCTGAAGGCAAACATGACGATCAATCTACAAAAATCCTGAAATAATTACGTAAATACCTCCTCTTTATCTTCAGCTGTTCAAGGATTCTATAGTTTTCACAGAACTCTTAAACACAGGACATTTTGGATTTTTAAGTACTCAGTGTTAATGTCACAAAAATATCACTCCAAATTTTAAAGAGGGATTTCAAAAACTTGACCCAAGCTGATAACCTTGGTTAAGATTTTCATTTCTGGATATTTAAGATATAAAATGGCTGGGGACTTATGAAGAGGAGAAACCAGTTTTACAGCAGGGAGAAGGATACTATTTTAAGTTGTGATAAAATTATCAAATATAAATGCCCCGAGTTCATGTTCCAGGGCGTTCACTGTGTATTTTTTAAAGGAAGGCCCATAGTGTGCAAATCAACTATAATATTAGAATTGAGCTGATGGCGCAAGGAATGATTATCAGTTCAAAATTTACATGAAATCTATATTTAAGCTCTACAGAAGAGGCAGTTTAGTATTCAGAAGTATCCTAAGGAAGGTCTCATTCTCATCAGTGCTGATGCTGAAGGAAGGATTCATAATTCTCGCATTTGAATCTGTCAGCTGTGCTTCTGTATTAACCTATTCACCCCTGTGTTTTGGGTATTAACAGCCAAGAAAATACTTTACCTAGTGCAACTAACAGTCCTCTGGCATTGTGCTAGGGTACAGTCAAAGCAGACTAGAATACTTCAAGGAGTGGACCTGAGTGAGTACACAAGGGCAGGGGATTCATATTAAAAAACCCCCAACTTTGTAATTAGCTTTTATCTCATGGGGAGAAAGCTGCTATATAGGAGAAAAAGAAGAATGAAATTCACTTTAAAGATCAATGTATCATAGCACTTCTCTAAATTTTGAAAGTAGACACACATTGCCAAATTTGGCTGTCATCTTTTTTCCCAGCTTTGGAGTAAGAAGTGTTAACTCCCATCCTTCCTCATTTTCTGACATGCTTTAAGATTCAGTGTGAATGTGGGAAAGGAAATTATTTGACTTCTTGAAGAGAAGGAAAAGGTAACTGTGAAGGTCGTGTCTGGAGAGAGATGACTTCTCCGTATTCAATGTCACTGTTATAGGGCCTTGGTCCAATTTGTCAGGGACAAACCTGACAACTACCAGTGCGGTTTATTGTGAAATGACAAAAGGAAAAAGTATGCTTTGTACAATCTTACGAAACCTTCCTTTTTTCTGCAGTGAAAGGCAGAAAAAGCCCATCTAAAAATACAAGATCATTTGCAAATGGATTAAGAAAGAAGGAAATTTGTATCAATATGCGTAACACTCCCAAAATTGAATGAACTTACTTAGAAATGAAAAGAACTTGTTAAAAGCATCATTTTAAGGACACCTGAATGGCTAATTGTTACCACATTGCAACCAGAAGTTTCTGAAGAGCTGCCTATTGAACACTTTCACTGACAACTTATTGTTTAGATGAAATATCATGTCCACCCTGTACAACATCTGTACTGGAGAGGATAGTACACTGAAAAGATACTATTCTCAGTCCATAATAATAATTTAAAAATTATGTGGGAGTTAAATCAGTCAATTGTTAGAGTTCAGTGTGGAAAAACTTTTGAATAATGAAAACCAAAAATTACTTTTTTTTCCTGGCTTATACCAATACTATACATATTACTGAGTGTATAGTACTATCTTTGATAAGAATTTATGCCATTTAGAACTACTGGTGTAACTACACTGGTGCTAACAGAAGTGAGCAAATATGCCATTAGGCAGGACTGCATTATCTGGCTACAGAAATTTAGGGCAGATCCCAGCTATTTTCAAAGACAATGCTGTACAGTTTTGCTGGTTTGTTTTTTTTTAATTTACAGGACACTGCTCTGTGCATTGGGGATGTCAGTGGATTTCTGAAAGTAGTACAACGTTTGTGGTACTGCTCATTACCATTGCTGACACTCTGCAAGACACACGTCACAAGGAGACAACAAGGCAACTGTCTCACCAAATGCAGCTTCGCATTAAATGCCTTCTTTAACGGAAGCTGAAAAACACCGCACACTGTTCAAGATGATAATTTAAAAAAGAAACCAAACAGTTAAGGTCTGCCTGATTAATTGCTCTACTTAGCTAATTTGATAAGCTCTCAGTCAGTTTGCCATGCCTCCTTCATTGGCTTGATCTACTTTGTAAATTAACCTAATTATGAGCACCTGCAATCAAAAGCCCCATCTCTGCAGAAGCTATACGACTCTTATTTATACATAGCAATTTTTAAAAGGTCAGTTAAAAAAAATCATCTTGCCACAAGAAGTGTTTCTGGGATACAAGGCAGACATACCTTAAGGGTCATATTCAGTAAATATAGGAACCACTCCCTGCGCTCTCCAATGTTTCATTCCCACTCTATTCAGTAATATAGACTGCATTCTTCAAGAGAATTCTAATAAAAATTACATTACAGCAGACAAAAGATGACAAATGATTCAAAGTAATTGCAAACCCCAAACCATATTAATCAGATAAGCCATACATCAGAAGGTGAATAATAATGCCAGGTTCAATTTAGAGTACCATGGGGATCTGAAAATAAACTGGGGACTTTACAGAGAAAGCTCAGTATTTTTATACCACATTAGAAGCATATAAACTGATAAAACTATTAAAAAAAGAAGTTCAGCATCACCTATAGTGGACATATTTTAGATAATAAAAGATTAACTGTGTATTTACGAGTCTAGATGTATGACTCACCCTTGATTCACAACTGATAAGCAATCCATTTATATTTGCACCAGTTCTTCATACAGGACAGAATTGTTTGCAAACATAGTACAAATACAAAAGTTGCACTGCGGCAATTTTGAAAGTATGAACTGTAAACTGATTTTCTTTTTTAAAACTAGTTGTGCTGATAGCTTTAATTGATCTGATTGCTATTTTATCCTAACTTTTTCTTATGAATATAAATTAGAAACAAAAGGAAGCACCGAACAATTTTATCTGACAATGCGGATATTTTGACTTGACTTGTAAGTCATTTTCATAAAGTATTTTCTGTGCAGAATTTTCAATACTTTGTTTTAATCATCGTTTTCTCCCTCTCAAAACCATTAAAGAAAGATTGGACAACGTAAAATAAATTTTTCCATCAAAGTCAGAAAAGTTATAGTTCAGTTTATCTGGGGTTTTCTGCTAGCCTTGATAAAATGTGTTTAAAAAAAATTAGACTGACAATAATACTGTCAGACTTGCTTAACTCAAAAATGATTTGCATTAGTAAAATTTAACTATAAGCCCTTGAGATTACAATGGTTTCTTGTATTTGTTGTAAAATATATTTTTGCTAAGCAATGCCAAGCTCTGGGCCTTATGCAGTAATTATGTAACAAAAAATTATGAACCCCTGCTTTAGAGAACATCTACAAAGCTTGCAGTACATTACTACTAGATGGACTCTAAAATGAAAGACACTTTTATCATACCTCAGACCACAAAATATTTGTCCAATATTTTAAAACTGAAAATATAAGAAAGTGAAATTATTAATAGAGCCATTAACTGTCTGGGGCTTCCAGATTAATTAAATTGGCAGAGTCAGTGCTAAGATCCTCACAGCCTTTCCAAACCTCCAGCAAGCACCAGCAAAATAGAAGAACTGCTCCATATATCACTATGTTGCACAGGAGACTATGGAAAAAGCTCATTCATTACATGGAAAGGTTGCTAGAATGAGGAAAAAGCGTATAAAACAAAACAAAAACTGGAAATATAGACACTCTGGCATTAAAAGACCTGACAGATGTTAAGCTTTTGTTCTTGCATTAAGTCTTAGTGCGGAGTGATGAGTAATTAAATGTAATATGCAATTGAGCAAGGGCTTGTCCTTGGTCACGATCTGCAAAGATGCACATAAACCTTTACCGTTGGCTGTTTAAGACCCTGCAAGCCAAACTATTCCCATGGGTAAGTGTGCTTATTAAGAAGCCGCTGAATATGCTAGGATTAAACATTTTTATTCAGGAAGCAGCAGTACATTTATGAATGTGACCGGACTCTCAGAAATACTAAGAAGCAGCTTAACTGAACATGTCTATTGATTACCATGACAGCTTAATAAGGCAGATTTTCAATGGCTGACTGAACTTAAGTGAACTAGGGAAGAAGATTAAAAGACTGTGTCCCTTAAAGCCTTGGCCACTCCTCTGACATCTCTAATCCCATCAGCTAGGGAAAGCAGTTTATTAACTTCTGGTCTCAGAGGCAGAGGTCAATGAGTAGCACAGACATCCTTTGGCAGGTAAGGGAGAACTTACAAGGTAGGAGAAAAAAAAATAATAAAAAAAATAAAAGAGGGGTGGAACCATATGAGGATTCAAGCTACCTCCAGTAAAAAGCGAGAGGAAAAATAATTAAAAGTATGTATCAGTAAACCCAGAAATACAGAAGGTGTTTTCTACTTAACAGCTCAAAAAAGAACAGAACATGGTTGGAAACCATTTGATAAATGTGAGGCTTAATTCCAAAAGCTGGTTTATTTTCATGTCATATCCATAATAAAAGTGGTAATTTGCTAATATTTGGAGGAGAAGGGGAACAGAAAAATGTGTGCTGCTTTGGAGGAGCACAGGGGCTTATTTTGCCTATACAAAATGAGTTTATGAAATATTTTTAACTGAGTTATTTTAAGAAGTGCCAAAGAGTTGGCAGCCATGGAGAATTACTTAGCATAGATAAAGAGCCTGAAGACATGGAGCCTGGACAAAATGGGATTCGCTAGACCCCAAGCTGGGCCTTTTGTGTTACTGTTTGCATCTTCTTGTTATTTGGGGACCAGTCATGAACTAGGATGCCACTGCATTACTTAAACTACAAAAATGTCCCTGTCCTGCACTGTCTACAATTTCTAACATAACCACTGAAACTTTGAGACCATTATCAGATTCTTCACAGTTTTTTAAAAATAATTTTGCACTGGAGTTTTACAAAACTGGAGATTTGTCACTAATTCAGTACAAAAGATAAAGACTAAAGTTATATCAGTGTGTTTATGATCAATTCAAACGACAGACTGACAAAATAACATAATATCCCCCAGAATGATAATGTGTGTAACTTAACAAGATGAAATAATGCTTACCATGAACATAGCACACAGCGTGATGCAATCTTTGTGCCACAGCATGCAAGCCCTAATAAAAATAAAGAATAAATAGTTTCAACTTTGGGAATATAAATTGTGACTAGATACAATGAATGTAAAATCAGAGCATAAAGCAGTCCAACTATGTAAAAGCATTTGGTTTCATTTAGCTCCAAATGGTTTTATTGCAGAATTAATAAAATTAACCTCATCTCTTCTGTATTACTCCCTAATTGCAAACTTAAAAGTGAGTCTTTAAAAAAAAAACCTAACACACCTTCCAATGTAACTGAAGCATTAAAAATCGTCTACTTAAAAAAAAAAATCAAAATAATAATAAATGTAAAAGCTATCACACTTGTTGCAATTTATAATTATTCTGTAGTAGCACTGAGGTCTGTAAGTCTTAAATAGAACTGATAACCTTAACTTTTCCTAGAATCAAATATTTTGAAGGGAAAAAGGTCTAGTAAATAATTATAAGCATGAATCAGGGTATATGAAAGTTTTACTCACTTACTTTTGGAGGAGATGAAAACAAGCATCTCTTCCAAGAATTACATCAAGACAAACATCTAGGTATCTCTTTGGTTCACAAATCTAACTAGAGGATTACTAAATTTTCAACAAAGAACCTATTTAAAAACCTTCTGGAGATGATTTTAAGTAAGCAGAGACATAATATGGTGTATTGTTTTTGCCAAGACACAACTTGATAAGCATACAGTCTTGTTAAACATACCATCTTACCACTAGTCACATAATTGTTGCACTAAGCTGTGAGATTTATACAGTTACATAGCAATGACAGCTTTCTAAGGGTTTCAGAATAGATATATTCCATATCAATTTCTCTTTCAAGTCTTCAAAGCACTACTGGAACATAACATGACACACCAACTGAATGTGAGTTATGCTGTTAACAGCCAAAAAGCAATTCTTTGAATCTATGAGTTTCACTGTGAACGCTGCACACCTGTTCAGGTCAGAAATTAAAAGGATGATACAACTTATTCCAGAGTCAAGGCTAAGTTAGGTAGGTGACACATCATAAACGAAATTGAAATCTGGCCAAGAAAAAGGCTAACCCACTTGACAGAAGTGCCATGGGATCCAATTACTACAAGTGATCAAGATATCTTTCTTTCATCCTATGCCAACAGAATTACTTGCAGTAGTTCCAAGTCAAACACCTTGCTCCACCACCCAGGCTACCAACACCATTTTCCACTTTTATTCTGCAGATTTCCCATCATGGAAATACAGGAAAATGGCTGAAAACTAGAGCTCTATCATTGTGAATTGCGTGCACAATACCGGACCTAAGCAAAAGCAGTCCATCTTCTCCATAAACTAGCAATGCAATCTGTGCATCAGATACCATTCCAGGCAATTTGCAGGTAACTCCACGAATCAAACTAACTGCAAACAGGATGACATATTAGGGGAAAATATCTGAATGCAATAGCTTTAAAGTACAGCAAGTCAAAACAACTTTAACAGCAGAGATTATACTGATGCAAAGTAAATTAAATGAGTAAGAAGGGGGACTCCCAGCTCAGGACTCAAAGCAGCACAGGTAGAGTCATCGTGATGGCAATACTTAGCTCTGTTTTGTCTACACCACAGTTCCCAATGCTTACTATTTGAGGCTTAGGTTGCAAAAAGTGTCTTTCTGTCTAACAGTACAGGTATGTCATTAATCCTCCTGCCTCCATTTGCCAAATCAGTAAAGTACTTCTACTTCCATGAGGCTGGTTTTGAGTATAAATTCATAAGATAAAATAAAAGTGCTCAAATACTAGGGTGATAAATTCAAATAAGCGTCTAATCAGTGTTCTCCATATTATTTCTCTGACTGTATAAAGACTCAACGTTTTCAGAGTGGGAAAGATAAAACCATAGACCAGGATTATAAAACCGTAAGTCCCAGAGTAATCAATGCTAGCTTTAAAGTGCATTGTTGCTTTGATCAGGGATTACTTACGGCTCCATCAGATCAATATTTCTTTATGCTTTCACCTGGCATTCCCAGAGTTTTAGAAAATTACAGTTGTTAAAGATACTGTATATTGCTGTAAAATTCCCTGTAAAGGAGTTTGATCTGAGAAAGCCAGTCACTCATGAAAAAAAATAGATTCACACAAAATTTATTGTTAAATAAAAACCTTTGTGCTTCATTTGTTTCCCTAAATAGTTTAAACACTTGCTGGAGCAGAAATTCAGTATGCCTGCAATCATTCATTTGCTACAGTTGGCTGAATATATGAATAACCATACAGAAATTGATAATCGAAAAATTTGCTAGAGAGAAAAGTACTTTATTGATTTTTAAAACTGTTGTTGATGAGGGAAAGGTTTCATCTTCCCAAGTCAAACTGAAGACTGAACTATAAAGAAACTGATGTGAGTTCCCATTTCTTCAATATCCTAAAAATTTGGAAGAGTCACAGAGGTGGCAACAGCAGACTCTTCATCAACAAACCAGTTTATTATGAGAAAGAAAATCGATTCTGTTTGGGGAACAAGGGCACAAGAGAAATTTGATTAAGTATTAAAGGATTCTTCTAAAAGGGGAGGGGAGGGAAAGAAAAGGTTCTTTTGTCCCTCTTTCAATCAGCTCTGGGATGCTCATCTGTTGCCAAATGTCTTGAGAACTAATTTTTTAATATTTTATTTAAAAAAACCCAAAACACACAAATACTTCTCTCTATATTTTGGGTTGCTTAAGTGGCTTTACAATGTAAATCATAGCAGTTACAATCTACTCCAGCCTACTCCAAGAACTGTACCCCTACCAGGTGTTTCCACACAAACAGAATGCATCAATACTTCTTGCAAATGATGCAAGAGCAGAACTACAATGGCTCCAAGTTCAATGAACTAATCTGAGGATGATTAAAGAGTGGTTGTAGATACGCAGAGATATATCGGTTGCAGACTCACTGACGCCAAGTGAAACCTGTAACATATTGCATGGTGCCTTCTTGTAAGACTCAGCGCATGTGCTATGCATGCTTGTTCATCCACTGTACCACACCCAGTCCTAACCTCATCTCAAAGCAGTATTTTCATCTTACTGTACTGCTTATATGGGGGGTTTTGTTTGGTTGTGTCTTGTTGGTTTTGTTTTTTAACCATTGATGAATGCTCAGGCAAACAAAGAAGGCCTGCAACTATTTTATCATCTCTTAAACTCACTTGTAATGTTGCAGTTAAACATATTTTTTTAACAGTCTTGGCGATGATTTTGCAGTGCTAAAATTGTATCATTTATCCAGTATTCTATGGCAATTTAGGAATAGCACTCAATAGGTTTATTTTTAGCAAGTGTACCTCATTCACACATTTTGTAGTGCTGCATGAGGATCACCAATCTATATGCGTGACTGCAGTGATAAGATCTGGCAACATTCTTTAATAACTGTTTAAACTGTTCTAGTTGTGTGCTTCAAGCAACATACAATTATTCCAACACCCAAAAAGAGCTTTTCCATTTGCAGTATTTTCCACTACTCAATATGTGCACCCTTGACATCTGATAGTTAAGATTTTCCATTATTTCCTTTATTTGATTTACTCCTTTACAGCCAATGGACAAAGCATGTACACATAGTTCACAAAAGATAGCTTAAATGTAGTTTGCAAAGTCTATATAATGAAAGATTCTTATTTTGATGCACAAATCCATGAGGATCAGGCCGAAAAATGTTGCCCATCATTACATATGTATATAAATATAGAGAATGATCTTTGTAAAGACAGAAACTGTAACAAAATTAGAAAGATGACAGAGGTATTTGGCATGATACTGAACAAACCCAAAATTTATACTGTAGCTTAGACAGATCGAAGTGGCTTTGTATTTTTCAATTTACAACAAATTCCAGACAGATATGTTCACTGCAGCATCACTGAATTTCTTTCTACTTTATCTCTAAATGTCCTATAATGCTGCTGCTATACAGTAACATCTCTTAAGATAAACAAAATAAATTGAATGTTAAAGTTATCATGGATGTAGATTCTGAATCAAGCATAATGCTTTTGTTAATATAAAAGAAGGTACAGCTATGGGTGAAGCAGGGATAAATACAACAGTCAGCTCTGGACTGCCTCTGGGAGGAAAGGCATCTTGCTGGCCAGTGTTTTCATCTTGTGCAGTGGAAGAGACCTCAAAACCCCACTCCATTTGGCTCTTGCATCCCAGGTCAAAGTTTACCAATGTTTGAACAATGCATGAATGAAACTCTACACCAGGTAAAGCAACATGCCATTTTTCTAAAGTGGACACTCTAGCATATAGTATATACAGTAGAAGGGCTGTAGCATTAGCAAAAAATCCGTAATGAACTGGTCATCTGCAATTCAAGCTGGTAAAGAAATGAAATCGCAACATTTGCAAGTCAGGGAAGACAACAGGAAAGAAAGACAACAGGAAAGACAAACTACAGTGATACTTGGAAAATACATTCCCGCGGAAAGAGCAGAAATTACTTCATTTTTTAATTAAATGGTTATTGTGAGGCGCTTTGTCTTCCACCACAACCCCACTGCAATAGTGGTAGAGACCTCCACTGCACCTTCAATTGCTTCCACCTTCCATAAATGTAGTAGTATTCCAAGTTTAGCTTACAATGTGAAATGCATCTCACCCTTCTCATAATTCCCCAGGATATCAGTATAAGTAATTATAGCATTACAAAACAAAACTGACAGCCTATGTGTTAGCTCAATATGTCAAAAAGACAGGCAGTAAAGCCTCTCAGTGGCTGTGGTACATCTACTGTCATCTCTCATCAAATGACGAACTGAAAAAGCAGCAAGTGACGGGTTTCCTTGTTCTATTATATGAGTCAAGGGCGTTCTTCTAGAGAGGTTCTTCTGTCTCTCAGACAAGACCTAGCTAGAAATGTGAGCTGGGAACATTGCCCCATAGCAGTCGTATCTTTTCAAATGTGCAAACCTGGTGCTTCCTTTATCAAAGTGACTGACATTCAAATGAAGGTGAAATTCCAGGTGCCTTGAGTCGCTCTTGAAGCTAGAAAAGAGTTGCAGGCACCAAACAGACAACACTGCTTCTCTTCCTGGTCATGAAAGTTATAGATGCTTTAATTAAAATAATCCCATTCATTTTACTTCAAGATCTGAGATCACGGATGCCCTCACAGATGCTTTATTTCATTGGTGACCTAAGCTGTTAGGAATGAGAAGACAGAAGAGCTGAATATAAAAGTGTTACTGTACAATGTCAAAAACACTTCTGGAAGCGACTATGCCTCAGTGTCACCAAAGAGTCTTGGCTGAGACTTCACGATACATTGAGTACTTCTTTGTGGATGTTTTGTCAATGGAAATGTTACTCTGGTGGAGCAAAGGAGAAAAAAGGGTTTGGGGCTGGGTTGTGGTTTTGGTTTGGTTTTGGGCTTTTTTTCTTTATTTCTTTTCCTTGCCTTTATTTTAAAGATGCAGAGTTAGGATGATAAAAAAGGCATTCAACACCTAAGAAACAAATACTGACTTCAATCCACAATATATTTATATACCAAGTATTTCATACAACGACCATATCTTAATTTAAGGCAATAAATATGAATGGACAACTTAACCTGGAACATACAATGGATCCAGATGAATTTGATGTTTAAGTTTCATCAGGTACAGTTGTGCATTTAGTTGTTGACCTATATTGTACGTGGTATGGTTAGTGGTTTAAGATATTAATCTGTATTATCTATTTTATTCAAAGGCCATCTATTGTAGATCTAAAACAGGAAAAAAAAATCACGTAAGGGTCTTAAGCAGTATGCTTCTTTGTACCCCAGAAGTATTCAGTTTTAAAATAAATAATAAAACTGGTATTCAAGATTTTAAGTGCTGGAATCAAAGCCATGTATTTCAAAAGACTCAAGGTGATGTCCAACCTTCATTTGCCTCAACGTTATTCATATGCCAAGAGGTTGAACTTTTGTTCTTCTGAAATGGTTTTGGTTATAAGAACATTTAGTAGCTCAAAAGGCATAGTACCATCTTTACCACAGACATATGATACATATTTTCTAAATATTCCATTTTATTACTAACGAATGGGTGTGGATTTGTAGCAGAACTTGAACAATTTCAAAGGAAATAAAACAACTATGACCCAGCTTATGTGCAAACACTCTCACTGTTTGTATTTACCAGCACTTCATAAATGGGAGTTATTACCAATTCCTTTAATAATTTGTCGCTCTGATTCTAGAAGATTATCTGGGCTAGAAGAATCCTCGGATAATAGCAACTATATGATATTATAGAGCTTTACAGCTGTATTCAACATAGATACTAGATTGTTTTCTCTCAGAGATCTGTTTAGTGACCCGGTAACATTTCTAGACAGTTTAAGGCTGTATGATAAACACCCTATAAAAACTAGTTCAAAAAGGAATGAGATTCATCTCTTCTACAGTCTCAAAAAATGTAATTCGTGTTTGAAAAATAGCTTTTTTTATTAGAAGAAAAAAACCCATATTTTCTTATTTCTGAAAGCACAAGCCGAGGACTAACAAAACGCTGCTTTTCAGGCATTCCCAGCTACAAATCACACATTTCTTCGGCACGTAAGGCTGCTTGGCTACTTACAGTGCTGCCCGTGTGTCGAGCTGGCGTTCAGCCAGCAAACAGCACTGTAGCCAGCTCCCGCATGGCTAACTGCACGCAAAAAGGGAATCAGATGGAAGAGCCGCATGTTGCTAGCTACTGCCATCTACCTCTGCTGCAAGGCCTCCTTACGCTGTGACAGCACCGACGCATTCACACCACATGTCTCGTTGTGCCAAATCAAACTTGCTATCAACGATGTGCCAAAAGGAGAAAAAAAAAAAAAAAAAAAAAAATCTGTAAACATTTGGGGGGAAGAAATGATATGACCATAGGCTACAATGGCTACAAATAAAACAGACGTACTTGCAGCAGACAAAAAATAAAAAAATCCACACGGAGTACAAGAAAATACGTTTGCCGAGCACTGTGTTACGTAACGGCAATGCCTCCAAGCCTTCTGCACGACAGCAGAAGCTGTCAGTGGGGGATAAGCAAAACCACAAAGCAAACAACCTGATTTAGCAAAAAAAAAAAAAATACAAGTTGCTCACTTATCTCAACAAATGACAGGTTTAATGAACACAGCCACAAAACAGATATTTTCTTTTAGCAAGCATTTTGAAACAAAACCGGTTGTGGGAAAGAGGAGTCCATCATTCTCCCTCAGTAGTCTTAAACTCACCAGCCAGGAATGGTTCTATTGTCCCAGCCCTGGGGATAAGCCACTCCTTCATTTCATCTCATTTATAATTTTTCAACGTCTTTCCACAAAATGGAAGTATCGTGCCAAAGTCCAAATACTCCTTCCGCCATAGCCATTATTAAATAGTATATATTCCTCCCAACTTCCTTTTTGTACAGCTTGCCCCTGGTACTTTTGAGCTTTACTTCCCTAACTGTATAATAGACGGTTCTCCTTAGACGTGGCCCCTTTCTCTCCTTTCTATTTCATTAATATATGTAAATGTACAACAAGAATTTTCAAAGCATCTGACAAAACTGGCTATCAGTCTCTCATTAGAAATCTCTGCAGCAGCTCTGGGAACCTCAGCATCCCCTCTGTGATTGTGTTAAAAGAAAAAAAATCCATGTAAGTGGTCAAGGAATCAATGAAATTTTTATTGTATGATGTATGTTTTTAATTTATTCATGAAGAAATATTTTTAAAGACTGTTCAGTGACAGAGGATTTAACACAGTTATGTAATAACTAGTTCAACAGCTTCCCCCACGATGTACTTTTCTCTGCATGTAAATTTTTTTGAAGTTATTTCTAAGGCAATAACCCAATATCAAAAGTTTAATTTCAGAGTATGACAGATGACAAATATCTTCTTCCTATTTAAGTGCTCCCCCCACAGTGCTATTCTAGTCTGTGCAGGATATAAATGACTGACCAAAGCAGGGGGGGGAGAATTATGACGTATTTTCATAATAACCTAGTCAAAGGCATTTTTCAAGGTTTTTCATTAAAATCCACATTTAAGAGAGAATTCATTCGTACAAGGGGGAAAGAAGCTACCCTCCCCAAATGATGCTGATTAAAGTATGTTTCTTCGAGAGCTTCAAAGATTTGCTTAGCAATACATCACTCCCTTGTCCCCTCCCAAGGAAAAAAATATGCATTTAGAATTTAAGCTAGCTGCATTTATTGTAAATACATTTATGACTGCAACAAAGGAATGCTGCCAGCCTGCTCCACGTATACAGAAAGGACTAATTTCTGCAACCTGCTTTTAGTATAAAGGACTGCAGTAAGTTTAACACAGTGGTTCAGTGTATGCTTAAATGCTGAACTTGGAGGTATCGCAAAAGCTCATAGTACTGCAAGCCTTCATTTAAGAAAGATGAATCAACCTTAATATTAAACCCACCAAACTGTCTAGAAAGCCTGTTAACCTTTTAAGTAATGCAAAGGAAATAGGTTTAATCTACTGCTCTGCTTGCTGTTATATCAGATGTTCGCAAGGACATCTGTGATTCTGACTGCATCATAGGATGGGCTATGCTGCTAGTGAATTTTTATCCCACTGCTACTTTTTCAAATATTAAAGGATAACAAGAATTTTCTTTTTTGTGCTTCCTTCTGCTTCTTTTTTACCTGAATATCACTGGGAGGATTCTCAGCTGATGTGCATGGGAAAATAACTTCATTCCATTTGAGAGAATCTCTCTCAACCACTAGAGAAAACTGTGCATACACTTTAAGTCAACCCTCAAAAGAAAAAGGGCTATAATTCTGTTCTCATTCAGTTTTGCTGGCTAGTGGAGTGTGAATCCTGCTGCATAAAGGTCATATCCATAGTCAAGGCCTGCCAAGGGATAACCTGCAGCTTAGCTAAAGATCTTCTCACAGGAAAGAGCTGTAAAACACTGAAATTACAACAGTTTGCCAGGCAGGCAGATCCTAACCATAAGCATCTTACTGTGAATTTAGAAAACTAGAAGCATTCCCACCATTTCACACAATGCTTTAACACACCTTCTTTTTATTTGATTCATACACATTGAGGGATAGGGTGCAAGTGCCAGTCTGCTGGGCACAGCGCAGCGCTATGGGGAGATCTGAGCTTGAGTCCCAGTAAAAGCACAGGCATGCTTGTATAGTGCTGTTTCAGAGTAATTTATACTCTATAACAAAACTGTATTATTGCTGGTTCTGGAGGTAGCTCAGCTACCTCAGCATCCCACTTGCATTGTAGACGTAACGGGAGATTTTCACAGTAGGTTAATTCATCAAATTAAGATGCATGCCTGGACCAAAAGTTTAGGATCACTGAAGGAGTGATTAAAAGAGTTCCTAGAAAGTAATCTGAGCATCCATAAGTTGCATCCAAACATTCTGGATTTGAGAAAGGATTTACACCTCCCTGTTCACAGAACTGTTGAACTCTTTTTCTGACAAAGTTTTACCTGCAAATTAATTTATTTTCTCTGTTAAGGTCTTCCAAAGCACCAGAAAAGTATGGTGACAACATTTCCAAGCAAGATTATTTATGCAAAGATGCCTTCCAGCATTTTCTTAAACTAAGTTCAATGTAGTTGTTGTAGCTGGTTTTTCCATCACTTATAGTAACCGTACACATAATTATTCATTGCAAATTGTAATTAACTACACGTGTTACAACTTGAACTATTGCAAGGTATCTATCTTGCCACTGTAGTCCCACACCACATACCACTCTTACAGAAGTTTTAAAAAAAAAAAAAAAGTAAAAAGAAATACAGGCTACCAGAGGATTTGCACCAACTAAATTGCTGTCCAGTGGCATCATGAAACACTGAACATTGAAGATTGCTGATATATTAGAACTCTTTCAGAAATGAAAGGATGGAGAAATGAAACACACAGATATATCTCAATTTCATCACAGTGATCTGTAGATAATGTATTCTGCTGGCCAAAGGAGTATTACTGTTCTATTCCATGTTAGAAGTATAGTAACTGTCATACACAAATGCAGCTCCAATATAGCTTTCAACTGTGTGTTGCCTGATTTTTACCCCTATAGTTCAAGGAGAAAAAAGAATTTCCCCTTTTCAAAGGGAACAAGCATTGCTTCTGCAGTACGTTCAGTCAATTATTAACAAGAAGTCTGGCATGCAGTTTATAAGCAGATATATCTGCTTATAAGCAGACTATCAGGAAAGTAAACAAATATTACAGGTAAAGCCTGAAAAAGGCTGTCTGTAACTGACTGTCTTTAACAACAGTCTCAATCAGAGTTCCTGGAGTTGTTAGAATTTAACCACCTCCCTTAACATTTGTTGTTTAGTCTTGTTGTTTTCTCAATTTCTCAAGAAAGAGTTCCAGAGTATTCTTGATACAGATCAGAAAAACAGTGCAGATAAAAGGAAATAAACCTGATGAATCATGTCTTGTATAATGCTTATATGTCATTGTCTTTCCTTTTCTTTTTCCTTTCCTTCCTTTCTTTTTTCTGCCTTGATGTCACCAACAAAAAATTTTGGTCAGGCAGACTGAAAACTGCCTAATAAAGTTCCAAAGTAGAATAGGTAGAATTATTCTCAGATTATTTCTGGTCTAATTTAAAGCAACAATTCTTACAAGGAACAGGATTATAATCCTGATAAGGTGGTATCTGCTATTGTACAAAGATACAAAAATTTGCAGATTAGATATTTCTGAATCCTTCCTCGGATCTTGCAACTTTTATAGTTTCTTTACAGCCACAATAATAAACAAGGTAGTTTCAGAGTACATGAATAATGATGGGACTGTAACAACAATTTACAAAAGTTTTGTACGTCCTTGTACTAAACACATTACGTATGGCAAGAAGCATCTGACACAGATTTCTCTGTAAATTAAACTGTTGGCTTTTTATGCAAGACATGTTATGCTTTGCCTGTTTATTAATGCCTATGACTCAAAAGCAGCAATCAATTAAATTTTCTTTGATTAACTAAAATACAGAAATAATTTTCATGGCACATATAGAAGTGGTTCAAGATGAATTCTTTTGATTACAGAGCAGACAACAGGCCATTTTATCAATTAAAAGGTAACGATGAGATGCCAGTGAAAATTTTTCTTGTGATTGACAGTTAACTCTATGCCTAAACTATTCCTTTTACCGTCTGTGGCTGGACTTTTGAAAGAATGCTTACAAGAGCTGTTTGGAAGAATATTGTTTTGCTACCAGTATTTTAAGGTGCCTAGGACTATTCCCTGCACTGGAGGAATATTGTTTCATTACCAGTACTTTAATGTGCCTAGGACTATTCCCTGCAAGCTCTTCATAAAAGAATTCATTAGAGCACAACACCGAATACTCTTTTTAAAAACCAAGTGATTATAATCTCTCTTCTATTAAAGGCAAAACACTGGTCTTTCAGCGAAGCATGAAGGAAAAGTAGTAAGTATTTTAAAACATTTCTCGGCTCTTCAAGGCTTCTCCTGTACAGCTTTCCCCCACACTATTGTCACAAAAAGGCAATGGTGACAGCTCTTCAGGCTCCAGCAGGAAGCCACCCACACACAGATCCAGAAAAATTCTGCCTTGATAAACCGGCTTCTCCTGGCCAAGCCTCGACGTGACGTCGCACCTCTTCCTACAGCAACACGGCGCTGGCAGGATCTCCCTCTGGGGACTCATCATCTGCCACAGAAAGCACTTTGCAACCAACGGTGTTGCTGCCAGCCCACTTATCTATAGGATCCGGGAGCAGAGCAGGCTACTGTGCCTTTTATGAAGTTTCCCATTCCATCTCCTGTCTACCCTGCCCTCAGAACACATTATGGTTTCAGGAGGTGCGTCCCCCACATGTCCCAAGAGGCCAAAACTAGGCCAACTGTACTGCTTCCCCTCAGCAGTAGCACGTTTTATGGGCAGGATCGAGGAGCACGTGCAAATAGAAAATGCAGCCTGATAGGAGTTACTATATTGCAAAAGGACAGCCAAACAGAGGCAAAATCAAGTTTATTCCTCAGGGTAGTAGCATAAAGGATGATCACGCTAGCTTAGTTTCATGATAATTACCTACCTGAAGATACCCATTAGTCACCAGTATTTTCACCACTATTAGAATACATTTCAGCCGAAATTTTCTGTGACAAGGGGTTTTGCTAACCTCTGTAAATTTTCTAGGTTTAAAAAAAAGATTCCTTATTATGGATTAGACATTTTTGTTTTTACTGACTGTGTTTCTGCACAGGGGAAACAACACTGGTTTAGAGTACATAGTTAGAATAATTGATTGTTCGAGATCATTTCTAAGCATGTGAACAAATACTTGAGGAAATACAGACATAAAATAAGACTGTTTTAAAGGTTATAACACTGTACTATATTTATCTTCCTTTTCTGATAAAGCGTGCCTTTTGACAAGAGAAAATGCAATGGAGATCCAAGGGAATAAAAGCACTGCCATCAACTAAAGGAAATGTAACACGATTTCAGTTCTACCAGAGATTAGACATATTAAGTGGAAATACATGCAAAAATACTATTCTTAAAGTGTTTTGGAGGTCTTAAACAACTCTTTTGTAAAATGTGTAATTCACAGAACAATTGCGGATGTATTAAATTGTGTGAGATGTGATGTAGTTAATTGTAAGTGATATATTAAATTTTTGTGAGATTTTTGACCCTCATTTGAGTTCATCAGCATCTAGATCCCCAGTGGCTTCAATATGTCCAAGCCAAGTGCATGAGAATCTTACAAAGTCTTGCACAGAATGCTCAGAAAAGTTTACCACATCAGTGATGATTATATGATGACAATGCATCAAGATTATGTAAATTCCAATTGATGCCAAATATTTAACTTTACACAATGAGCACCCACATGGCAAACTAATGAAGCTGGAAAGCAATATAAATCATGATTACCTTCCTTGCAACAAGGAAGAGTGAGCCAACAAATAAAAGTTGGCAAAGCATTAGCACTACTTTTCAGTAACTGTTTGCAAAGGTAGAAATGTATCGGGCTTTCAGCAAGTAAAAAAACCCATGTAACCAATAGCTGTGCACAAAACAGACTAGAACACGTACAAACACTGCTTATGTTGGTATTACTAGGTATTACCTATCACTTATAGCTACTGGCATCATTATTATTCCAGGTTTCCCCATATGGATCCCTCCAGATAACAATTCAAAGCCTTTACCTACTGCTGTCACCATTTCTTCGCTTAATGAGCCATGAAAAAGTCTCTACTCACAGGTACTTCCAGTACATACAATGTGCAACATAAGCAATGTTTTGTTTTGCAATCTGGCTTTATTTACTGCTTGAACTGAAGAAGACTCTTCAGACATCTACAACAGTACCACAAAAGCCATTTCTCCAGCTTCTAATAGGGTTACAAAAAAAAAAAAAAATCTGAATAGCTGCTTTTTCAAGCAGCAAATAGCTCTAACACCACTAAAAACTACAGCTGAAAAGCAATGCAAAGCCTTTCTTTACTTCCACCAAAAGTCACTTACTTTTCTATAACTCCATTATAATTTATGTATAGTAACTGGGAAACATCTCTATTCACGACACTTAGCTATGACCAGTTTCACAGAATAAGACCTGCCCAAGAGCAGCATGCTGCTGGTGAATTTTGCTTGCACAGACCGGCCAGACAAAGACAACATTCAAGAACATGATTTGTCCTCAGCCAAAAGAGAGGTGTCGGAGGGGCAGAAATCAAGGCTCAGCAGTTAGGTCGTGTGCCATGTGCTTTGCCCTTTAGCAGCTGAGCTGCAGGCACCACAGAAAAAGCTTTTGCCTGTTCTGGTTTTTATTTTTTCCACTTCCCTCCCATTGCTGTCCACTCTTCTTAGGAATGGAATAGACTTTGACTTCAACAGTTGAGCTTAGGCAAAAGCTTGCCTTAGAAAATAAAAAGCATTTTCAAACAAAAAGGAAAGAATAAGTTAAAATAAATAGCTTGATTTAACTGTGTTTGGTTTTGAGGTATAACTTTAAAAAAACAACAACAAAAAAAAACCAAACCAAAAACAAAAAAAACCCAAACAAAACCAGAAAAGCGAAAACTGCTCAAGTTGTTTAAAAGAAAGCCATAACTACAAATTGCCATGGCAAAAAGCAACAAAATTTATAATATTTTCAATCTTAGCAGACGTTTAAAATTACATTTTCTCTCAACAGTAAAAGCTTACCTCCAAACAGTACCCCCTATATTGTGTTAAGTGCCAAAGACTCAAAGAAATACAGTCCCCTGAATATTTCTCTTATGAATAGCACCTTATATTTACTATTTGATACATTTATAGTGCTACCAGTGCCACACTAAAATATGTAGTTATGAAAAAGGCTGGATTTATTTCCAGCATATAAAAAGCCATAAAACTTTCCATCCATAGGGGACCAAGCTAATCATGGTCCATTCAACCATCGTACTCAAAACATTAATTTAAGACAGTTCGGTTAGTTTCCTACTGAGGACAGATGGCTTTTGTATCGAGATAAATCTCCAAGAGGAGTTTATGAAGTCAAACGGTTAACAAGGACCCAGGTATTCTGACATAAAAAGGCATATTTTTTCAAGAGTCTTATTTCCACAGGGCAAGAGAGCGTACAAAATTTCCCACCAGAGCCATATTGTCCTGGTTTCAGCTGGGATAGAGTTAACTGTCTTCCTAGTAGCTGGTACAGTGCTATGTTTTGAGTTCAGTATGCAAAGAATGTTGATAACACACTGATGTTTTCAGTTGTTGCTCAGTAGTGTTTAGACTAAAGTCAAGGATTTTTCAGCTTCTCATGCCCAGCCAGCGAGAAAGCTGGAGGGGCACAAGAAGTTGGCACAGGACACAGCCAGGGCACCTGACCCAAACTGGCCAACGGTGTATTCCATACCATGGGACGTCCCATCCAGTATGGGAACGGGGAAGTGGGGGCGGGGAATCGCTGCTCAGGGGACTGGCTGGGTGTCGGTCGGCGGGTGGTGAGCAATTGCACTGCGCATCATTTGTACATTCCGATCCTTTCATTATTACTGTTGTCATTTTATTAGTGTTATCATTATCATTATTAGTTTCTTCTTTTCTGTTCTATTAAACCGTTCTTATCTCAACCCACGGGTTTTGCTTCTTTTCCCGATTTTCTCCCCCATCCCACTGGGGGGGGGGGGGGGGGGAGTGAGTGAGCGGCTGCGTGGTCTTTAGTTGCTGGCTGGGGTTAAACCACGACACATATGTAACAAAATATTCCACATTTCAAAGCAAGGATGCATTAATTTTACTTAAAATTTCTCTACTCCCATTTTACGTACTTGTATATTTAACCAAATATTGGACATTTTCTCTTATTACACTCTTTACTTTCACTTACTACTCTCACTACTTGAGACTCCAGCTGTCCACTTCAGTCAGCACAAAAAGGCAAATTTTTGGAGAAGCAAGGGAGAAGGGGGTTGTTTTGTTTTTTTAATTAAGTCCATTTTCAACTGTCTCAGACTGATCATCTCAACTCAGTAACAAGCTTTACAGTAGCGTTGGTCTTCATCTTTTCATTTACTTGCTTTTATTCCCCATAAACTAACAAAATAAAAAGCTTTCAGGGATTTTCAAAGTGACCCATACCCATGAATGCCAAATGGAAAATACATATTTTGTTGTAATATCCTATAATCAGGATCCTGTTGCAAAGGAATACTCTGTATGAAACTGACATTTTCCCTTGTAAGTGAAAAAAAGGATTCCTTCCCTTTTTTTAAATGAAAATTGCTCCATTATGCTTCATGTATCTAATTTGTGCAATTTAATAATAAAGGTTTCCTTCTCAGAGAGCTTTTCTGTAGTATCTGAAGGTGCATTTTATCTTTCATTACTATATGTTGCATTTTTACATCAATGTAAACATAAGATAGCAAACCCAAACAAAACAGGTTTTTACCCCCAGCTTAACATATGAGATATGACAGGTGAACAGAATGTGAAAGTCTTTCAGTCAAATAGCAGTACATCACATCTGTGTGAAGCATTTTCCTCAACACCTGGAATTTATGACAGGAACTGTTCCACTAGCAGAGAGTATAGAAATGAATAGTCTGACTTTCCTAGACATATAGGTTTGGGATAAGAAATGAACAGAAATACCGGCATTTATCATGTTAAGGCATCAGAACTTTAACACTGTATGTGAAGACAGAGCAAGTGATTGACAGAGCAGCAAACTGTTCTCAAAGCCAGTAACTTACTATTCTATAGGACACAGATCAATACCCTTCAGCTTTCTGAATTGTTTCACTCAAGTTATTGTTCCTGCCACGCCTTTACTTCACAGAAAAGAGGTTTAAATCAAAACCACAGAACAAAGAAGAGATGATGTGCCAGTGGGGAGGTCCAGATCAGATGCAAGTTCTCCTGGGTGCCTTGCAATCCCTGCGAGCCAGATACTCAGAAGTTCTCAGCCAGCACCACAATGAAGCAATCAAATTTTCAGGTCCCATTGTCATCAACAGGAGTTGCCAGATAATCAGCATATTTACAACCTTGCCACTAAATGCAATAACTCTGTAAGAGAAATTTACTAGGTAGTGGAGGAGAAGGCTAAGGGAAGAAGAGACCACTGGAAATCTCAGAGCCATGTCTGAGGGTAGAATTCCTAATGGAATACTAACATTTACACTTATCACTGGATAGCCAGCTTTTAAAAAAAGCAAAACAAAGCAACAGCAATAAAACCAAAAAAAACACCCTATTAGTTCCCTAATGCTTAGGTACTCCCTGCCCTCACACACAGAGAAACACAGGCAAAGCCTATGTGGTTTGCACGCACCAAGAAGAAAAAGTAGCAGTGTAAGCTTATGGGAAATGTAGCTGAACAGTTGAAAGGAAAATAGCAAAATTGAACACTATCTTAAATAATCCAAAGTGAATATTGTTAAAATCTTCTTTCAGCTTTACAATCATTTGTGTGGTTTTGTTCATTTCAATGGCAGCTTGCAAATCTCACCGAAGCATAATAAAAATTATAGTGTTTCATGAACATATACTATTAAAAAAGCTGCCATTTATTACTACAATGAAACAAGAAATGGCAACTCTAATATATCCCACCTGTCTAAGTGGTAATGAGCCCATGCAAAACTCATTGCAGGGTCAGAACCCAATTATTTCCCTTTGGATCATTCAGTGCAAAAAAAGTTCTGTCAACTCAGGTTCCAACAGCAGAAACAGGCAAGATGAACTACAGCTCCCAAGATTTTATTACGCCAATCAGATATTTCTCAGGTTTTGAAACATTTTCAGTGTTCACTTCGAATCAATTTCACACATTCAGAATTTGAATTGGAATTTATTTGTACATAGCGACACTTGTTTTTCAGAGTGCTGCTAACCTATTTGGTGAGCTGCTCCCAAGATACACGCATTTGTCTCACTCCGCAGTGTGAGACTTGTGGCAGTCAGGGCCTGTGTAGACTTCAAAACTCAAAGCACACAGTTTTTGTAGAACATTTTATCTTCTGTCTTTATAAAGCTTTTTCAAACCTAAACATACATTTAAACATTAGCCCCTAATGCTAGTTGGAAAGCTGGGCTCCTTCAAAACACACCAGTCTACTGGCACCAAAGAAACAACCCACACATCAGACTGCCTCCAGTATCATCTCCCTTCTACTGGAGGTAGAAGCTCAGTGTGAAAATAGTAAAACAATTTTTTATTACTATTCTCAGAAAAGAAAACACTGATTATGGATATGATCATTGCTACTATCCACTTAGGTTTGCCATCATCACAAGAAACAATTTTCAACATTTACATGCCTTCAAAATAGTAAAACCACCAAAACACTGAAAAGAAAAGCACATCCCTAGGCAAAACCTTATTAAGAAATAAATAGATGTGTAAAATAACAAGGAAGAAAGTTAATAGCTGCAAGACAAAATTTGAATCAGTAGGTCAAAAGTAATCTTACATTATTCTATGGTATGATAGAAAAAAAGAAGCTAGTCTCAGGCAGGGATGAGAGCTCATAAAGCAGCAATTCTGTATCTATCTTAAGTAAACTCTTCATGACGCAGCGAATGACTCAACGAGTGAGACCTCTTTAAAAGTCTGAACTGCACTTGTGTGGGACTGCTCCTAACAACCTTCAATGATAGGACTGTAGTCTCAAAGTTTTTTTGAAATCAGAAGAGTAATTTTTACGTTATGAAGATTTGATTGTCCAAAGGGATACCATTAAGAACTGAATGATCAGGGCCAAGGACTGGGGCAAGGGAAAAAGTAGGTAAATTACCCTGACCTTAGAAGAATGGGATCAAAGCCTGGACCAGGACCCAAAAAGTTTACAGCAGATTCTAGTCTTTGCATTAGATCAAACCAAAATATGTGCTCCATATGCAGCTGGCATTATGAGATCCTTCTGCAACTCACGCTCATCTCTATTAAAAGCAAATACTTGTTTCAAGGTATTTATTATGTACTAGCTTTGGTAAACTATTGAGCACACTAACTAGCTTCAGATGCTTATCTTAGCACACTTGGCAGAGATCAAACCAGCTCAACATAAACAAAAAAAATGTAAGAAAGAAAACCAAGCAGACAATACACATCTTCCATTAAAAAACAAACCAAACCAAACTAAACCACAAAACCAAAACAAAAAAACCCAACAAAATTACCCAAAAACACACCTCCCTTCACTTTTTCTCCTATATTACTTGACTATAAACTGGTTTTGAAATTAGTCTACTACAAACAGGTTTATAGACCCTGAAAGCTAACTGAGTATTATTTGTTTTCCTTTGCAACCCTGCAGGACCAGCATCTAGAGCAGAGCTAAGCTCTGGCTCACATTTCTTTGATCCTGGAAAATCAAGTTCTGCCAAAATGTTCAAACAAACAGCCCTGCAGGCTTAAGACTAAAAAGCAAGTGAGGCTCATAGATATTCACCAGAGCTAAAGGGCTATTTCTCTGGTAGCCTAGAAGCAAACCTTCCACAGATGCTTTCATGGCCCGCACCTCTTGCGATGCAACCACCACACTATGGACTTGTACGATAAGCACCAGCACATCAATGTGTAATCAATTAATTAATAAGTATTTAATATGCAAAAGGAAAGGACAGCTAATTGCCTCACTGAGAGTAAGAGAATTTTTATCATTAGTGGCAGCTACAGGTACATCTGTGGTCCTGCAACTCAAATATAACATTTTAAGCCCATAGGCAGGGACAGATCTACTAAAGCTGTTCACAGAAGGACGATTTCTCTTTTCATACTCACTTCCCACTAATTTTGTTACTGACATACCAGTAATTACTGTTTCTAAATGCCTTCCCTACTTTCTTCAATTTTAATTATACTGTGTCAGCACCTAAAAACGTACAAACCATGCACAAGACAAAGAAGATGCATTTCCTACAGAGCGTATAGAGTTTTCAAAAGAAGGAATACAAGAGCAAGGCCCCGTTAGGCAGAAGACACCAGCTTTACTTTGCATAGCTTTGCATAGGGAGTCCCAGATAGGGATAAAAATAAACACAAATTTTTGAAGGGCTAGGACAGAGTGCCGTAAAGCAAAAGAGAACTGCAAAAGCCCATAGAGGCAAAAGATTTTTCCCAACTCTTACCCTTACTTGCCATTCTCCCTAGATTCATTTCTCCCTTAAAAATGATGACAAAGAAAAGGCTTGCTTGTCACTCCATAATACAAAAACAAGGCTCACAATCAGCTTTTAAAAGCTTTTTCTGTCCTTTCCCCTCCAGCTTTTGTACCACATCTGTATTACCTCCCAGGGCAAAGATGATAGCCTGTTCCAATACTAATATATATCAAAACACTTACAAAGGTGGTAACTTTTCTTTGCAGACCACTTTCCTGAGGAGAAACATGGCAGTAAGTATTTCTCCCTACATCCAGCACCTGCAAGCACACTTTCAACAGTCTTCTCCATTGCTAATTGAGTAGGTTAGATGTGTGCAGGTTCACATTCTCTAAAACTGTTTATAAATCAATGCAAAATATCTACCTGTGAGAAGTTCTTTATTAGAAGCACATAAAATAATTTCTAAGAAGCATTCTGATGGATCAATAATGATTTGTCTTTAAAAGTAAGTAAAGGTCAGAGAACTAGAGTCATAAGTAAGATGAACTGCCATGGTTCAACTTTCTCAGATACAGTTAAGTTCATAAAAGGCTTCTTAATCAGACTCAAACCTGCTTCCCATCTCCAGAAAACACAGTTTGACAAGCCAGGGGGGTCTATGACAGGGCCTTCTCAGGAGACCGTTTTCCCTCTGCCTGTTAAATAAGGTTGCCTTCCAATTCTCAGCTATTAAGAATTCATTCCTCTTCTTGTGTGAGAGGGAATTACCTAATTCATCACAGTTCAGCCTTACTCTCATAATAGCACCTACAATTAGGGCATGTGTCTGTAATACTTCCTCAGAAAGTTAACCCTTCTCCTTCTAACCCTCAACATCTTTATCCATCCAAGAGAAAGCCACTAAAACTATAGAAAGAAAGAGCTGGAGGCTGGATCCAAAAAGGAACTAAAGCCCCCCTGTGCTAAGCATACAACCTGAGCAATGTCTTCTTTCATTTATAGGTCTCTGGCCCCCAGAGCAATAGGCAGTCCTGTTTTAGGGACACAGACTCCCTGTTGGCATGAATCAGGATACATCTAGAAACAGGATCCACCAAGAAAACACACAAGCGTGTGTCTGGAGTTCCTTCTCAGATCTTACGACCTTCCTGTTAGGAGGTACTTCTTTTTACTAGGGATTTGTAAAATCTCCCACATCTGAGGGAATGTTCCTGAGATTAATTTACCATATAAAAGGAGCATGGCATCATTATTGCTTTTGGCCCCTCCTATTATAGCCACCACAGCTTTGCATAGTGCCACTCTGGAAGATAAATTATATTCTTCTTATTGAAGCAAGGCTAATACATAAAAAGGCAATGCAGAGAACTGTTGCAATGATGTTTACATGCCATCCACCTGATGGAGGGTATATCTGATGTACCTATATTTTACAAATAGAAGGCATAACTGTTTCTTCTAGTTTCATCCATTTTACACTCTTTCATGTCTCACTAAGTAACTTTTTTACCAAAGAGATCACTGAAGGACACTAGCAGATCACGAAGCAACATTTTATAGGCAAAGTAAAACTTACTGCTTTGCCCACCAGTGACATATATTTAGTACTTATAATTTTTATTATTTATTTTATAAAATATTCCAGAGCAAAAAGGGGTGAACATTTTGGTCTAATGCTAAGATAGCTGTTTAACATAATTTTAAAATTCTGCTGGCATTGTAATTGGTTGGCTGTGTTATTTAATGCACTAGCAGAAGGACACATGAATTACTTAAGAGATTATACCAAAAATGTCCTTGGTGGGAGACACTTTTTGACATCTAATGAAGAAAAAATATATTTCTATTTTTAAAAAAATTATTATTTTTTTTAAATCACAAGACATCATCTTACAAAAATATAAAACAGTTCCCTGCCTCATTAGGAGTACGCTATAAAATGACAAAAAGCTAACAGCCAGTTTCACACCTTAGGTCTTACAATAGACAAGGGAACTTTGAGCACTTCTCAAAGCCTTTAGATAAGTCAGGAAATGTTTTAGACCAGCATCATTTCTTGAAGGGTTTTAGCAGCTAAGATTTTAATACAGTATCAATTAAACTTTCTTCCAGAACGCTTAGTGATATGTAGCGCCTAGCTCCTATTGTCTGACTTCACAAACATGCCAAAAGTACAAGCTCTAGAGATAAAGCTTTTGCTAGCATACAAAAAGAGCTTTTCTACTGCAAGGTTTCAACACTAACACACATGGAAGTCAAAGGCTTTTGCTAGAGAATTTTGCTCCACAACGTATCAAAGCAAACATGCAGGACCCAGTTCTAATCTCACTTAGCACACTGTAAATGCAACTCCATTAACATTCAACAGTCCTGAGCTCAAAAAAAAGAATTTCATAGAAGTATTAATTATGCAAATTAAATAAGTATATGCTTTTAAATATAATTAACTTATGGAAATGACCCAAAATTCTAACTTCATTAGAATTATTGTCGAAGTACCAAAGTTTAGTTTATTTCACTGTAGGATTAATTTGGGGGGGGTATTAGTGTCATTTGTTTCCAAAACTGCTTCCAGCCTTCTACCCGAGACATGTTGTTGCTGTAGAGCAACATGCTGCAGGTACAGCCTGTTGGGTAAGTAACATCTTCATTTTGGTCAAAATTTTCAATGAAGTGAGAAGAGAAAAAAAGAGAAGAGGAGCAAGAACAACATTTTTCCAGATAGTTCTTTGCTGGTTTGGCATCAAACCTGAGATAAAACAAGCTGAAATCTGTACATTATTGATCAATACTTGCATGAGTAGCTGTGCTATAGACAGGTGGATTTAAAATATTGGAATCTATTCAGTGTTTGCATTCCTTCTTTTTAGCTGTTTACTCTTTTGGGTTCTTTGTTGGTGACAACAATACGTATTCACTCCAAACAACAGATTAAATCTTCACTTAAATTGCTTCTGTCATAATCAATAGTTAACTGTGGTTTGGGAGTTTTTCATCAAGCTACTGCTTGTTTTTCCTCTAGTTTTAGCAACCACCACTAACTTAGCTCTCTTCTTCTTTAAAAGGCATACAAAGGAAGAAACAAATATTAAAGCATATGAAACATTGGGAATTAAGAACACATCTATCAGATTCTTTTTCTCCCTAGTTGTGCAAGATCTGTTCTGGAGAGTTTTTCCCCTTTCCACCTTCCTCCAGTTAATAGTCATCATAGCACCATCTTGGGGCACAGAGAGGAAGTTGGGGTTAGATGAAATGATGTCTGAAACGATTTCCTGAGATAAGACCGTATCCCTGCTGGTGTTCCTGGTGAGAAAAAAAGACAAACCTGCACTACAGGGTAGAAGACAGCCAGCAAGAAAACAGTCCAATGGCTAGAGAACAACAGCTAATGATCTTCCACTTGCAAAATACCTCTCTCAGACTTGTCACCCCTTCCTGGGATAGCCTAGGCATCACCCTGGAGCATATCATGCCTGCTTTTAAGTGTCTGATTCATACATTTGACCTGTAACCTCAGTCCCAGCAAGCTCAATCTTCTGGAGCTCTGACAAGGCTCTGGCAAAATCCTACTAAGAAGAAGAGAAAAGAAGAAAGGGGGCAGCAGAAGGGGGAAAGGAAAGGATTGAAAAGTTGCACACTCAAAAGGAAGAGAAATAGGAGATTCAAATCATAAACACCTATACTGTTGAGAATTTAGCTAAAGGCAGTAGAAGTAGCTTTATTATCCAATGACTGGTATTATCCAGTCTTTAACCAGACCTGGGCAGAACAAAATCTATGATGAGAGAACAGAGACATGATGACTGATCTCATGAAATATGTGGTTGAGGAAATAATCCGGGGCTTTGCCTTAAACCCATTAATGGCCCTGAAAGAGTTACTATCAGCTAAAGCAAATTTAAAAAAAACCCACAAACAAAAAACCCCACAACTTTTAGTGACTCTAATTAGAAACTGTGCCTTCTAGAACACATGAATTCATACTATAATCCACCATACTGCCAATAAAAAATTGTAATGGGAACACCAAAAAACCCCCAGTTTAAAAGTTTATTTTTAAAATACCAATGGGATGACTACTATTATTTATCTCCAACTTTAATGAACAGGTTAACTAAAACAAAAATGCAGAAAAAAAAAAAACCAGAAACATCTGCTTTGGATGACTTCATTACTACCATCCTGTAATGTCTTCATAAGGCTATGTGGCAAGTGTCATGTTATTGGTATTTCTTGACATGACAACAACAATAGTTCCAGTAGGATTACGTGAACATTTTATTGCTGTGCTGACAAACTCCATGCTAACATAATGCAACACTTGGTGGGTGGAAAGAAAATTTTTTCCTTCACACTCTTCCTGGTGATAAAGGCCAAAATGAAATTTTTGAAAATTACCTTTCTGTTACTCCAGCACCATCCTTCCTGAACTGTATGGTACTATTACTGCCAGAATCCTTTCCAAGTTTTACAGAAGCTTCCTTTCTGTGAGCAAGATACATCTAACTACAGCAACTGTCACGCAGCTGTAGTCCCAGTGAAGTTCGATCAGCTACACTCAAGCCAAAATAATTTGACAGCAGGAAGAAATACCTCACTTGTTGGATGAAGATATGCTATGCTGAACATTACAAAGGCCTTACATGATTTTCTACATAGATAGGAGTGATCGGTGGAAGAACGGCTTCTCATCCATGAATAAGAAGATAACTGTCATTGCTGTAACCTATTTCATTTTTTTCAAACAGTGCCTCCCACTGAGAAACCCAGTATAGTGCTGTTTCTGAAACACTGATGTTTCTTCTCTTCCAAAAACCATGGAAAATGTACTGAAGAAAAAATACCTCACTTTACTCGAGGTGGGGGAAAACCCAGTGCCCTAAAGCATATCTGAATTCCTGTTGATTATAAATGTCACAAGAATACCTTGGCTGCCATGTTACACAACTGCTAGGAAAATTAAATGGAAATGCTATGGGGATTACTAGCACAGAACAACTAACCCCTACTGTTTGAGGGAAAATATTAAACTTAGTTCTAAGCTAAACAAAAATTGAAGTATTTTGAGGAAATAGTGCATTGATATAACAGCGGGAGTGAAGAAACACTGTCAGAGGAGAGTATTTTTGTGGATTTCACTCTTTGGTTCAGATTTGCTTACAGATCAGCTAGGCTTTCCTCCTGTAAGATTCCAGTCCGAGACAGATAGCTAGTTTGTAAGGGAACAATTTGCATTCAAACTACTTTCATTCTATTCTAATAGTAGTAGTGCAGACTTACTAAAATCAAATATTTTTATTTTTACCTTTTTCCATTACCTATTTTCTGTATCTCCCCAAAGCACAGAGGCATCACTAACCAAAACTGCTCTAATGCCTATCTGCTAGAAGGCAGGCTGACTTCACTAACACACAGAAAGCCAAGCAAACCTCTAGCAGTGCTGAAATAACAACTCAGTTTTGTTTTTTTTTTTAAATCAGTCTTTCATTTGCTGTTAGCATAGAATTGACCTGACACCAAAAGGGAAGAGACATTGCTAATGATACTTTATCCTGTTAGTGTGATTTTAATAATTTCCATTGTTTAGATCTAGCTGACAGTACATATCAACTTACCTGGCTAGAATTCATCTGGGTAGGCTTACTAAAGATAATCCTTCAAAAAGAGCCACATGGCTCAAGAGGATGATGGCATATAAAGCTTTTCATATCTAGGTAGCTAGTTAAAACGCATGCTAAATAAATTATATGATTGCCCACTAGGATATTTGACAGATTACATGAAGCAAATCTAACAGTCTGAGCCCGGTTCCCAGGGAAAAGTAACCTGCAGATTGGTTCTAATTCACACTTTAGCAGTAAATTACAAAATACGTATCTGTCACGTGGACTACGCAAACTGAACACCTGCCTTCTTTAATGGAAACCTGCCCCATACTAAATTGGATAGAAAAGGGTGAAAAACAATTATGAAATTTTGTGACAAAGCGCAGGACCTCACATTCCAGGAATTCTTGTTATATAGAAAGACAAATTTACTTAAAAGATCCCACTCCCAAAAAAGCAACATACCTAATATAGCTTATACTGTACAGGCAGTAAATGTAAATTAAGGTCTTTTACTTACAAACCATATAAAATATTAACATGTAAAAGCTTCAGCATTGTGCATAACTGAATTCTCCTTTACTTGCTTGTGTCATTTATACGTACAAGGAAGCAACACCAGACAATACCAGGGTAATCACGGAATCATAGAATTGTTTAGGTTGGAAAAGACCCTTAAGATCATCGAATCCAACCGTTAACCTAACACTGCCAAGTCCACCGCGAACCCGTGTCCCTAAAGCACCACATCTACACATCTTTTGAATACCTTCAGGGATGGTGATTCAACCACTTCCCTGGGCAGCCTGTTCCAATGCTTTGGCAACCCTTTCAGTAAAGAAATTTTTCCTAATGCCCAGTCTAAACCTCCCCTGGTGCAACTTGAGGCAGTTTCCTCTTGTCCTATCACAAGTTACTTGATAGAAGAGACCAGCACCCACCTTACCACAACCCCCTTTCAGGTAGTTGTAGAGAGCGATAAGGTCTCCCCTCAGCCTCCTCTTCTCCAGACTAAACAGCCCCAGCTCCCTCAGCCGCTCCTCAGAAGACATGTGCTCCAGGCCCCTCACCAGCTTGGTTGCCCTTCTCTGGACACGCTCCAGCACCTCAATGTCTTTCCTGTAGTGAGGGGCCCAAAACTGAACACAGGACTCGAGGTGCGGCCTCACCAGTGCCCAGTACAGGGGGCCGAGTACAGTAATCGTAGCAATGTAACTGCATGGTAATCCAGCACCAAGTAAAAGATAACCATAGTCTGTTGCACAAACAGTATAATAGCACTACAATCTTTTTTTAAGCTTTTAATATATAGAAACAGATTTCTTTCTGCAAAACAGAGGAAGACAGTAAGTAAGAAAAAGTTACCCCCTTTCAATAAACTAACTTAGAAAAAAATAAATGGGTTCAATAATTAACAAGCTGTGTAATCTGTGTAGTAAGCTCTACAGATTTTTGCCTTTAAAAAAAAAAATCTACAGTGCAATTTGAAATTCCTTGGTCCTGCATAATGGAAATTATGTATTTTTCTGGGGCATCTTCACAAGGAGAAAATTACAAGGGCTGTACGCCCCTTCAGTTAAATGACAGTGGAAAATACTGCTAGATCCTTCAGAGAATTTCTGATTCTGATGCTTTTGGCAATCTGTGTGCATTTGTAATAAATACTATTGCAAAAGTTAAACATCTAAAACATCACCAGACTGAGTTAAGAAGTTCAAGCCCAAGTTATGAAGTGTCTGTAGCCACTGACAAGCAAAGAAATACAGAGACTGAAAACACAAAAATGTCATGTGTCCACAAAAACACGTCCCCAGTGTTTTAGACACAGAAACTGTCAAAGGGTAGAAGATTCTGTGCTTCTATATTAGAAATACTATGATGTCTGTTCCTATTCCATGGCTGTAAATGTTCAGTAATGCCACAGAAAAAGTGGTATAGGACAGTACAAAAGTACTGTGGAAACAAAATTGATTTTTTTTGCTTTCATCCTTAAGGGTCTGACAGAAACCTCCTTCAGAACAGAGCTGCACCCACCCTCCTCAGCAATAATAACAAATTCCTGTTTGGACTTCTGCTGAAGGTTATTTTGCCATAAAAAGCAGTGGGTTTGCTTTGTTGGTTTGGGGGTTATTTTAAGTCAATATGCTATGCAAATAGTAAAGCAGAAAAGTTAAGCAGTTCTAAAGAAAAGGGAAGGCTTTATTATACTATTTTTAAAAAGCCAATAGCATTCAACACTTTTGCTTCATCTCAAGGTTCCTTGAGATATACTTAAAATAATAGGGCATAAGGGTTGAGGTTGACTTTAGCAATCAGATATACCTTGAAATCTTATTAAAGTCTAAAAAGCTAGCTCAACAAAAAGCCATTTTTCTAAATAAGCATAACTGTTCCACTGATGTGGAAAAAGCCCTTAATGTTTCCACTTATTATATAATTATTGCTTTTCTTATAAAACATTTGGAAGCTACACATATCTGTGAAATTGCAGATCTACCTGCTAAGTATAGAGACACTGTATGCTCTAGAGGTAAAAGCAGTTCTAAGAGACTATATACCAAAAGTTCCTAGAGAAACTACTTGTTTTATGACCTCTCTTCATAGATTTTTAATCTCAGATTTTATTTTTTTTTCCTGGGTTAAAACCTCTATGTTACATCTGTCGTACAGATGTGTAACACTTTCAATTTTACAGGTGGAAATGAAAACTCATGTGGAATTGCTAGATGTACAAAATAGATCCATAGTCATTTAAAGAAAAAACATATTCCTTTCTTTACAAAATAGATTAATTAATTTTTAAAACTCTTCTCAAACTGACTTAACTGAAGTCAGCAAGGCTTTTAAACAACAAAACCCCCAACCCAAACAAAAGCAACAAAAAGACTGATTCACCAGGAAAGGTATTTCCAAACTAAGCATCAGTGAAGTACATTCAAGACACTCACATTACTTTCATCAGACTCTTTGCTCTTTTTCAAAATGCTTAACTAGGTCTAATATTCAAGCATTTCTATGATCACTTTGGAGAAACTGGTAAACTCTAATTTGCCAAAATAAAGAAAAAAATTCTAGTAAAACATTGAAAGAAAACACAATCACAAACAGAATTATAACCTCTGGAACAAGTAACAATGAAGTAAAGTAACATACTGACAACACTGCATAATTTTAAAAAGCAATTAAAGCCTTTATTAAACTCTCTTTACCTCTACATATCTAGGGATGCTTTGCAGCTTCTACTCAAATCAACAATAATTGCATTTGAGATAAAGTTTCACTACCTGAATTCTACAAATTCTACAGTCAGGCATGTATTTTCTTCCTGCGCTGTTCTGCATTTGTGCATCTGTATGCCTGTTTCCATGTGTAAAAACCTGAATGAAACAAGACTATACAATATTTTCATGTAAATGAAGCTACACACTAGGTAAAAATATCACTTCACATGCTAAAAAAACCCCCAAACTCTTAATATCTAAAGTAGTGAAAATCTAGAAACTTAAAAATGTTTATATAACCATAAAACTTTTCATAAAACCTATCATTTTTGTCGGCTGCTTGCTTCAGTCAAAGCAGGTCACTCTCACCCTTGTCTGCCTCTATTAAAATAGGCCAAATGAAAACCATTAAATAAGCACTTTCCAGCTGGGACTTTTGCAGTGACAACATAAAACATTCAGAGCAGTGAAGCTTACTCCGCTACATTGAGCCTGATGCAAAATAAAGTTAAAATAGCAGAAGGTGCTGGATGTCCTGAGCAGGTGAGTGTTTGGACAGCTTATACATACAAAAAATTACAGAAACCTGTCACTCTAGGTCAAAAGAGTATCTTTTCACAAAAACTAACGGTTTTCCTTTCTCTGAACCAAATTTATATATGGTAAAATCTCATTTGCTGGGCACATAACTCTAGTCCATAAGATTATACTAAACTATGGCTTTAGAACCTATTCATTAAGTTAAATGACTTGCAAAGTAATTAATTTAGAATAACTGGGATTAATGCTACTTTGATAAACTTAAGTCATGCAATCTGCAAATATTAAGGTAGCGTCATTGTGATTGACTGCCAAGAACAGTAGTCACCTACCTGCTGACACTGCCCTGTTTAACACATGTGCATTTCATGTCACTCACCTGAGTGGCCTGCACAGGTAGCCTTACTCTTTCTCCACCAATCCTTCCACCCAAAACAAATCCATGCATGTGAGTGAATAATATGTTATTTTAATTTTTTGCTCTACTTAAAACTCAGCTAGGTCAGCTCTGAGAACTAGAGTGATGTGTAGCACCTGTGGGCTTCCTGCCTCATTTGTGACGGCATTTGTAAAAGTAGGAATAGAGAATTTTATTTAGCAAGAAATTCTGAAAAACAGAAGATAGATACTGTAAAACTTCCCACAGGAGAAGAAATCAAAATAACTTATGAAAAATAGGACAATCAAGGCTTGATTTCTAAGAGTCAGCAGTCATTCGCAGCACTTCTGGACACACCTGGCTTTCTGCAAGCACTGAGCATGCCAGGGCAAAACCAGAGAAGCCAAGAGCCCAGACTTTGTGAGGTCCTATTGTGAAACAAGGAGCCCTGGCCCTGCTCTAAAATCTGAAAACTAAGGACCACAGGCCTCCTGGGTCTGCGGATCACAGCAATCATCATAGAAGCTCTGTCTACAACTGCCAAGCCAAAGCTGAGCTAGCAGGAAACAAGCTGTTTCCAATGGTCTGTTTCATTAGAATTTCAAAGGGATACATTTACACAAACACTTTGGGTTACAATGAATTTAAATTTTTCAGCCAAAAATCGTTTTGTCACAAGTCTCCACCGTTCCTGCCACCAAATTAAAAACCATAAAAAGAAAGAATTTGTTATGCAATTCTGGCCAGCTGGATTCTTTCTCTGAAGCTATTGCAGAATTCTTACATCACCCAGAGCCAAGAAAATTTTTCACCCATGCTCGCTGATCATGTGCTGTGCATTTTCTGTATCCAACCTGAAACTGCCAGATATGCTGAACCCTCACAGCTACAACAAGTTAATGGGTGCTCGAGCCCAGAACAGAAAAAGTTACGTTAATACATAAAAAGTTTTAAAAGGACTGACAGTATTGCAAGTTAATGCTTTTGACAAGGTGACACTATTCAGTATTCTGAGTCATAAAAACATCAGATTCTCTTTTTTAGCTACCTCATGATTAAAAGATTAAGAGAAATGTACTATCACTGACCTACTGACATCTCAGCACAGAAGCACTGATTCTCTTGCTTTGATAATGCACAACACCCACAGAACAGAGCCATGTCAAAATACATTATTTCTAAAACAAAAATTACAAGCTCAGGTTTCCCCACCCCAGATCCTGCTGGAGAAAGTGTTACTGCAAAGAAATTACTTCCAATAATTACCCCTTGCTGCTGCAAGTAATTAAGTACTTTCAGAAACAAAATAATTACCTTCATTAATACTACTGATAACATTTTTGCAAGAGCAATCAATGCAGGTATTGCTGTCAAGCTGCCACTGGTGACCAATCACTTAACAGACTTGCAGCCATGGAAATAGCTCAGCTACTGATTCACTCTCCAAAGACCATTTATTTTCTAAGATCAGGGTAGCAGGGTGTTTCCTTATTGTGCATTTTATATAAATCACGCTTCATGGAATGACTTCCAAACAGAGAATAAACATGTTCTCACCGCTTCTCCTCGGCCTCCTCTAATGTATCACCCAACCAGGATCATAGGGAAAGAAAGTGAATAATTATTTGAAGAAAAACATAACCCACCCTATCCCAAACTATTTACTTTAATTTCTAACAGCTTTTCCATTAGCCAGGGGATGTCAAGTGGGATATAAACCATTGTGACACATAACAGTTTGGTGCGACAAGGATTTTGAAAGATTAGGCTTGATTCTGGCTAGCATGAAGTTAGTATCAGTGCAATTGCTAACCTTAACTGGAAGCTACTGTTGATACACAAAACTGTAATGCAATTCAAAACAAAGATGCTTACTCTATCTGTAGAGATTAAATGGATCTCCCACTTCAAGGAAATATAATTTATTAAAGCATGAGTTAGACTAGCCTCTATACTTTTATCTTATACATAATATTGACATTCCAATAAGACAACAATAAAAAACAGAAATACAATTGCATTCAGTTATTTGTGCTAAGAAAGAAGAAAACTGATGTATGCCATCCCTGAAATTCTATAAGGTAATTTGTTAGTGTATTACATTAATTTAAAGGTTCTAGTAATGCTTCCTTTCAGGAAAATCTTCCTATATAGAAAACTGGATTTTACAGAGATTTGCAGTTACTCAGCCTAATTTCCCTCTAATTTACATACAATTATGATGGTGGGACAATAGAGAACAAACTGACATATAACAGTAATAATTTGAAATGCATTAATGCAATGTCTAGAACCTCTAGGTTCCAAATCTGACTAGGGATACTGAAAATAGTATTTGATTCCTCCCTTAAAACAACGTAGTGCATTTTGATAGAAATGCAGTTCTTTTGAAATGGCCAAGACTTAAAGACCATAGCAAGTGCAATGGATTGTGCTAAGGAGATCAGTAACCTGCTGCAAAACCTGGTTTAGATTCTATTCACAAACCAGAAGCTCCTCCCTGATGCACCATCACAGCAATTTTGCAACAAAGGGATTCCTATCCTTAAAAGACCTCTCAACTTTTCCTTCTTCCAAAACTAAGGTGGCTTGAAATACCATGGAAAACAGTTATAAAAATGGAAATTTCTCTCGGAATAGTATACTTACTGAAACTCTGAGAAATCAATTGTTCATGCGCAGAAACCCATATTTCTTGCAACAAAACATCCTTTAGAGAATGTTTTGGCATTCGAGCAACAGCTGCAAACAGTGAAGATGTGATGGGATGGACTGCAAGATCTAGGGGGGAACACTTAGTAATGTTATGAACTGGCTTTTTACACAGATTCTATTGTAAGTGCTTATTCCCCAGAAAATTGGGCTCCCTGCTTTCTTCCTCCCTGGCCCTGCTTTCTCAAAGCCTACCAGTGCCCAGTACTGCCATAAGGAAGAAATGAAGAAGGGTGGTGGTACTCAAACAATTAGAATGTTTTTCCATGAAAGGAGTAACAATAGAACTATTTTTACTTTAGTCATTTAATAAAACTTTGGTAATTTAAAAACAAAAAAACCCCACAAACCAACAACAAAAAAACCCCCACACAACCAACCACCTTAAATAACTTATTAGATGAGTTAGGAACAGACATTCTTTCTCTGCTCACTTCATCCCAATTGTAAAAGCACAGATTCTGTCTCAGGAAAAGACTACTGTTCAGAATATTTCCTTTCACCAACTCAGAATTTTAAACAATAAAATAATCATTTTATTGATCTGATTATTTTTTATTTGATGGAAAAGAAAACTAGCTTATGGGTTAAGACACATAAGAAACAGGAGAGCTGCATTCATAGTCATATAAAGTGTTGCTTATGTTGTTGTATATATCCTCAGTGCTGCGGTAGTCCTGGCCCACAACCCTCAGACACTAAGTAATGACTATCTATGCTGCTCCACAAGATCTACCATAGATCACAAGCAATTTCTCAAGTTATTGCATGACTCATTTTCTCTTTGTAGACAGGAGCGATTCCCTTACTTCTCAGAGCTATTAAGACAACATGTCATAATATTATGGTAGTACCATCATAAATACTAGTGTAAGCACCATAAAGTACAACAAAGTGATAACACTCACTTACACTCAAGTATCTCCCAAAAGCATCCAGCTCTGTGTTGGAGAATTCCCTAAGGGTTGGAATTCGTTTTCTGCAGAGCTCTACTGCAGGAAATTATATCTAAATTACTGAAATACATTGTCCACCTTCCTGAAAAAAAAAGCAAGGTTTTAGCTGGTGACATAATCATGTCCCAGTGTGAGACAGGCCTAACTTAAATGAAATCTAGGTCTTCTAGTAAGACAGAGTCCAGCCACATTGCTCATTTTAAAAGCAATAATTAGACCCTTATGAAACATATTCTACCCATTTTACATTGACAGCAGTCATTATAATTACTTGAGTGCCTCCTACCAGCAGGACTGCCTGAAGCCTTTACTCTTTGTATGGGTTTTAAAACGTACGTGTCCTCTTCATCTCTACAGATCCACTGAATAACTTACCATTATTTCGGAAGCTTTTTCATTTGTCCTAGAAGCTTGCCCTGACGAGGAAAGGTTGGTCTTAAAGAGGTCCTTTGCCTAAATAAAGCAGTCATTGGAACAAGTTAAAACAAGCTTATCTGCACACCAGTTTTATGTATGTGTGCTGTTGGCATGAACTGCCCCAAATACTTCTAGAATCCAATGGTGCTGAAAATAGTTGTGTCACTTCATATATTTTTCACATTTCAGATTGATTCTTAATATACTTCAGAAACTATAGTTTCATATTATGTAATAGTCTCTTTTTGAGACTTTTAAAGTTTATATCTACAAAACAGAAAAAGAAAAAAGCTCATTTCTCATATTGTCTTTTTAATGCCTTTGGCTTCACAAACTTTAAATGCTGAAAGTACAGCATGGAATAAAGCTTACTGAATGTGTAGCCTTGCCATGGTCAGGAATGTACAGGATTAAGACAAGCAGCGCTGAATCATGCTTGCCAATACGTTTCCAGGGGATACAGCTCTGAACAAACTTGACTCAACCTTCAGTGGTTCTGTTGTAAAATAAGGTACACCAAAGACAAAGGACAAGCTTTAAAAGCAGCTGGGATAGTCACCTCTAAAAATGGCAACTCAGCATTCATTAGTGACCTTCTTAAAAAAAGTGGTTTATAAATCCTTTTACTATCTATGTGCCAAAAATCTTTGCATTCAACACCTAAGGGTACATGCTGTCAAGCAAGAAATACCAACAGCTTTATGAAGTGCAGTGTTAAAAAGTAATTCTCTGAGTATCATGAAAAGCTTCAAAACAGTGAGTAAACAACCTTATTTTACTGCTTGGAAATCCAAAGTACAATCCCTGAATTTGAATATATTATGGTCACTGACTCCATAAGAAGATTATAAACAATTAGAATCCTTAAAATCTATTTCAACTAACTAGTATTTGTTTAGCTTGAGATAGAAAGGCAGCACATGCACAGCAAAATCTGCAGGGAGAGAAAGTATCTTTTATGAGAATAAATTATATACTTTGAAATCTAGAAGAGCATTAGGGTACAAGTATTTTTGCTTTTCAGCTACAGATGTGACATGTAATTATAACATCAGTGGGTTTTTTCTTCTCGAAAGGGAAAGCAATCAATACTTTTCCAACTAAATCAAAGCAAGGTTTACGATGCATCCTACATTAGTGTTCAACTTCCCCAGTAATAGAGGGGGGGGGAAAAATCATTTCTGAAAATAATAGCTGAAGAGTTCAATTTGACACTGTGTTTCTGTGAACTACAATCAGAGCACTTGCAGCTCAGCATACCCACTAAAAAGGGTTAAGAAAGACTCTAAAGTGCTAGCAGATAAATATTAAGCCATCCAGTCCTTTTTTTTTTATGCAGCAGTATTAGTATCCAATACACAAAATATATATTGCACACAATAAACAGCAGTTTCTAATGTTGCTGCATTTCAAAAGAACAGGAAAGAAATTGTTTTGGATAACCAGCTAAGCTTTCACAGTTAAATCTAAGATTTATGGGAGAAGCATTAGCTACTGTATAAAACTGGAGAAGGCTAAAACCAAAAACAAGCATATGCCAATTAATCTTGCAGCATGACAACATGGTGCTAAAATCAGACTACTAAGATACAAGTGTAGGCAGAGAAATAATTTGTCTTCTGTTCAGAGGCTTTTTTTCCTTGGGGGAGGGAGAAAGGAGAAAGGAGATATGAGGGCCCAAATAGAAATAAAAAAAATCTTCCCATGCCCTTTTTCATACAAGGTTGGAAGTATCCCACAAACAATCTTCAAAATAAGTAGAATCTGCTAGCATGAGCTAAATTTAGTTGCATATGTTTTTCACAACGTATGCAAGTACCACTTCCCCTTTTCTTCCTGAGGGCACACACTTCACTAAGTTATCTTGCTCTAATTAACCTATATTCTCTGTAAAATTTCGGAGGAATGTTGTATCGTATGGAGAAAGAATCCATTTGTGATTGAAAGTCTTGAAACAACATTCTCAAAAACCAAGAAAGCAAACTTTCTACTCACTCCCCCTTCCTCATAACTTTCCCACTATGTTGAAAATCAGTAACTATCAGAGAAAATATGCCTGTTATCTTAGCTGTGGCTGAGAAAAAGCATAAGCACACACACAAAAACCCTATCTGTGGGGAATGATTTCTGCTGCAATTCTACTTCTCATTTGGGATAACAAGTTCTCTATTCTATCACAGAATAGATAGAATTAGTATTTACTATTAATATTTATTTTCTTCCTTCCGAGGACACCAAGTTCTTTTCCCCATAATTACTCCTTTCCACCCTACACTCTCTTTTCCAGGATGTTGTTAATCATCTTTTTTTAAATATGAAACTTGAATTCTCTCTGCAAAATATTCCAATTGCATTAATTAACATTAGCTATTACTAGAATAAAATGAAAACTAATTCCTCCTCTCTTTGACTTTTATACATCCTTACCTCTTTGAATGATGTGTGATTTCAGATACACATCCCCTGTGTTAATGAAATAAAGCAAAAGTTTCACCTTGTAGAAACCCTTCAGTTGCTGTTTCTCAATATGGCTACAACTGTCTCACTAAGTCAGTGCAGCAAGCATTACCCTCCAGTGGAAATGCTGACAGAACTAAATGCAGTAAGTACAATTCCTCCAAAAAAATCCCTCTTCAATGGACACTGGGGGTTGAACTTGGCTAAAATATAAAGTCATAATGATAAGTAACAAATCAATTTAAAACAAAAGTGACTTTAAGAATTACTCAAAACATAAGCAATAATTTCAGATTAATATTCCCACCATCATCACTGAACGAATAGCCTTATTATATTTATGCAATCATGTTTTTGCAAGAAAATAAGGCGGGGGGGGAGGGGTGTGACAACAAATCAAAAGTAGCAGGAACTCTTCCTTACATTGTCAAGTCCTGCTGGCTAGATTTGAGGAATTCTATAGCAAATGCAGAATAGAAAGTATATTTAATCAAGAATTATTTTAAGCAATACTCAACATAATACACTTAAATGGCATCATGCATGAAAATAGCATTTGAGAAGATGAGACCATAATCCTTACTGGTGCTTCAAAACATTGCTTATAATGAAGATACTTCTGCTCTAAAGAGAATAAAAACATGCAAGTAGTAAGCAATGAAAACATATACAGCAATGAAGGTCCTTCAGCATTTCCCATCCTACTTGCAGAGCAGCAGCTAAAACAGGAAAAGAACACCTCATGATGCAATACTTCTATCCTATACCTGTAAATCTATGTTCAGAAAAAAACCATCACTATTAGTACTATATCAAAGGACAGTATTTAATGCTATACAGCAGACGTGAAATTTCTTTCCTACTACTGTCCAAGCTAGAAGAGTGCGTTTCTTTTGGTTTTAAACTCAGCGCAAATAGTAAAATAATTCTGCTATGTCCCATACATAGGTACAATACTACACGTCATAGCTGAAAATGTCTAGAGACCAGAAAAAGTAAAAAGAAGCACAAGGGCACATTCCAGTTTCCAGACTCGACCCAATCTCTCAGTCTGTCAAAGCAAGCCAATGCAATTTCACATTTTATCCATAAACCCCTCCCCCTCCCCAAAAATGCTTTCCCCCTCCCATTTTCTTTCACACATTCACTAGAAGAGAAAATATTTCAGTAATGACTTCTGAATAGGGTACTTCAAAATTCCAGTCAGTCCAGTTTTTTCTTACTTCATATAAATGCCCTGTAGAATTACAGAATTATTTTAGTTGGGCCAGACTATGATTACCTCTCCCTCCACCCTGGTTCAAACCACTCTGAGTCCTGAAGCACTGAGATGAGGAACTGCGTTAACATGCAAAACATACCAGAAGAGTGGGGAAAACAGATAATGCAGAAGCAGCAACCATGCTTTCTACTTCATCTGTTGCTCATACAATAATTTAAACAGAAGAAAATTAACAATGTCTTATTACCAACTTCTAAATGAACACTGTGCAAGTTCAGTGTTCAGTCTTATTCTCAAAATGTACACTTTATGGAAAACCACCACAATCAAATACTGTCTCTATGAGACACAAGCCCACATTAGTTACCTGCAAGTGATCAGCAGGCCCATTCCTACCAGTAATGCCAATTAAAAATTTTAGATGTGAGCCAACAGATTCGTCAAAGCATAGTTGTAAAGTAAAAATACATTTTCACAGAAACACCCATAATCCAACAAATTAGATGACTAGATTTTTGTCTTTTCTGTTCTAGTAAGGAAAACAAAAAATGTCCAAGTAGGAAATTACAATGAAACAATGAAAAAAAATTATGCAAGTCTTGAGGAAATATCAACTGTACCTCAGACTAAGCTATTTTTTTAAATTCAGGTAACTGCAAAATCTTTATTTCGAATGTAACATGGGGTACACTTTCTCTTAAACACAAAGTGTATAACCTGAAAGTTGAGATGAATTTTTACTTATTATAACAAAAATATATTGCAAAGTCACTAAAACCCCAATAATTAGAATAGCCCTATTAGGAAATTTACTTTCAACTCTTCATTTTATTTGTAGGTAAAATTTTATCCACAGATAAGAAGCCACCTTTATTTTAACATTTTTTGGTCTCTGGTTCAAAAAAATATTTGTAAGTCTCAGTCACTTGAATAGTGGAAGTATGAGCAATTTTTTGAGGCCAATATTGGCTTCTTTGCAAAAGTGATTTTAGGAATCGTGCTGTGGAAAAGAGGAGCCACTCCAGATAAAGAGAGTTTAAGAACAGCCATAAAGATTTCACTATGAGTAAAAGAAAAAAGTGCATGCGCACGTGCACATACAAAATGTTTAGACCATATATACACATGCACTCACAAACACATATACCACTAACCAAAACTTCAGAAAAGAAAGTAAAAGCTTCAGCATTTCATTGCACTCCTGCATCTCCACAGACTTACGAAACATCACATAAAAAAAAGACAGCATCTTTCTCTCACTGGAAAATTCACCTCCCAGTAACTATATCCAGACTGGACAGAATTGCCTATCCAAAAGTCTCCCTGGCTAAGACTACTGGGCATGTTGGCACACAGTCTGTTCTTCTGTCCAAGTAAGAAGAAATCATTGGCTTTTCGGTACGGGAACTGTATTTGGGTATGGCCTCCCACTTGTTGAAGAAAAAGTTCACAAAGGCATTCCTCAACTGTAAAGTTCCCTAGCACCAAAAGCCTCAATAATCAAATCAGACTTCCTTTAACCTTCTAACAGAAATTATTAACAAAGGAAATATTTTGCTTTTTCCCAATTCGGAAAGAGATTTCTTGCACACAATCTGGCACCTTCTCAGAAAGGAGAAGTTTAAAAATAAATCAAAATATAAGGTGCCCCCACCCCCAATAGCCATTCATCTGTGTATTTTATGAAACCATTTCCAAAAAACTTTTCTTAGCTTCCTATTCTATCTGGGAAGTCACATGTAAGATAGGCCTCTGCTGAATGAAAGAAAACTCAATACAGCACTAAGATAACAACTGCAATTGCTTTCAGATAACTACTAGGGAGAAAAGCAAAAGTTTTTCATTATTCCTAAAAAGATCAGAAAATTTTGAGGAGGAATACCAAGAATAGCTGTTTCTGCTATTTGTTTTCATTGAAACAGGGAGTTTTTAAGATTATGTGATTTGTAGACCAATTAGGCAAGTTAAAATGGCAAATGTTGCAGGACAGTGAACACTACGGAACATTAATTTTGAATAATGCTGACCATAGACATCCAGCCCTATGTATTTTTTTTCAATACATACTGTTCCCAATAAATATTATAGTTAAGAAATAGTAACATTTTTAACCAGGAGTAAATACAACCCACACACACTTGAGAAAGATTTTGACAGAATAGATAATTTTTACCATTCTCTAAGTGACATTCCAGTGAGGTGAAAACCAAAGGAACCATAAAATTCAAACCCCCTTTAGTTGAGCATTCCTTTCACAGAAAGGAATGAAAGATTATGTAAAGCAAAGACACAGTGCCCAAGTCTGACTTGTATCAAAAGTACCTTATAAAAGCTTCCTTCTTCCCTCAGAAGAATGTAGATGACAAAGACCACTTTTTTTTATTTATATAAAATTATAATTATAGATAATAACTTAAAAACAGCTATAAATTCACTTACTAGATACATGACCTAGCACTGTTTATTAATTTTTTTTATTTCCCTCCTCCCTCAAGATTCTTGGCAATTTATTTCTGACAATCTTTTTAGGAAGAATGTGACACTAACAGAAACAGGTGTTAACCTATATGGTGAACGTATCACAACACCTAATATAGCCTGAAAGATCCCATATGCAACCTTTATTATTACTAAGGAAGATATACTCTGTCAGACTCCAAAGTTATATGGACACATGAAAATATTTTTGCCTAACAGGAGTGATGTACATCAAATATATGGAAGGTATTTATTCATTGAACTCACCATACATTTTAAGCTACCACTGCTAAGACTGAAGAAAAGCACCCAAACATACAAAACAAAGTCTACTAAAAATATGCGATGATGTACATATGATTTTACAGCACTTCATAGTATTTTGTTGAGTGCACAATCCCATGAAGCTGCAACATATGCTTCACTGAAGAAGTCTACCAGAAAGGAGAGGCTAGAGATGGAGACAGCACCCAGCTGCATTCTACAACCCTGCTTCCTGAGTTAATAATTGTTGCCTTTGCCTGTTTCTTTTCTGTTCTGAATCCAACACAGGTTGACATTATATACATTTAAAATAGCTCTGAGATTGTCTGCAATTCCCATTTGCGTCCACAGCAAAACTAGAACACTGATTTCTTTCTTTGGTTTGGGGTTTTTGTTGGGTTGGTTTTGTTGGTTTGTGGGGTTTGGGTTTTTTTTGGGGGGGGGTGGTTTTTTGTTTGGTTGGTTTTGTTTTGTTCACTGGGGCTTTTTTAAACTGTTACCTTCCACCCTAGCCAAACATCGAAGGTCTCTCTTAGCTCCCTCCTTTGGAAAGCACTGAAATTCCAATTAGAGAAAAAAAGACCTATAAATATAAAGTATTTCAGGATTACTGCTTCAGAGAATTCCAAAGGACAAGAGGAATCCACAAACAGAAATGTAATATTATTTTTTTTTTTACATTTTTAGTTACTGAAAAAGAAAAGTAGCACATTTTATTTATGTAGGTTGAACTCTTAGCATTGAACCATCTAAAAAATTTAAATATAGTTGAAATTCAATCTTCCATGTTTCAAGCATTTGTCTTCTCACTCTTGAATTTTCTTCATGGGTTAACGTCAAGCAAACAACCTGAGAAATCATTGTCTGCCAAGATTTGCCATAAGAATCTTTTGTGAACTATTTCAGGTATAACAAAAGCATCAGAAGCAAAAGGCCAGTAGGCTGTTCTCACATTGCTGCTACGTCTTAGAAGTTGTGAGGAATGCAAAGATATTGATAGAATTATAATAAATCTCAGATGAAATACCTGTCAATCCTGTTAACATTAAGGGAATATTTCCAAAGAGTTACTGTATTTTCTTCAAATTTGTAAATGTGTCTTTAATATAATTTGCTGAGCACAAAATAAGAATTTGCTATTTGTTAACATTTTACCAATCATTGCTCTTGTCAACAACTCCAAACCAAAATCCTTAAGAATAACTCAAAGTATTGGTGACACATTTGCTACCTCTTTCTTCCTTTGCTATTTTTTCTTCATAAGTTCCTTTGCTTTAGACTAAGTAGAATTATGCTTAATTTAACAAGATCTCTGAAAACAGATTTTTCACTTTGTCCTAAAGCACAACATGCAAAGGCAAAAGGCCAGGTAAAAGTCATGTGAGAGATTTTAAATGTGAACGTAGTAAACATAAGGGTAACTTGAAATAAATAATTTACTTTGGGTTGTTAGGCTGTCTAATCAATTATTGTTTGACATTATTAGTATATTGCAGCAAGCAGTGATTTAAGCAGCTGCTTAAACTCAGATCATACAAATACATGAGCATAGGCTAATGGAAAGAATGGCATATTTATTTAAACATTCCTGAATATATTAAATAGAAAATGCTCAGATTACAAGCAGAACTGTGCAGCTTTCTGAAACAAGCGGCAGAAAAAAAAACTTGCTTTGCTAGTTTGTGTGAGGGAGAGCATCAGAGGAAATGTGGTGAGTCCAACAAAGATTTTGAAGTTGTTATATGCTGTTAACAGACCTCATTTTAAAAGACTTACATTAAAAATAATTCCACAGCTTGCTTTTCTTTGAAAAAGTATAACCTTTTTTATTACTTAGACTAATTTTCATAACCAAAAATGCATTGCAGTTTGCTTTGATGCTGTGTAATGCTTCTTGATTCTAAGTGGTACATAATTAAACTCTTCTACTTCCTCCAACAGATATCATAAATTCTTCATTTTTTGACAGCTTCAAACAATTAGACTTCAAAAATATGCAGTTGAGGCTTATAGGTTAAAAGTTATATGAAGTTGTTAAGCTTTTAGATGACAGAAGGGGTCTGAGTGTTGTTTAGTGCTTAAACCCCAAGCTCTGAAGATCTGAGGAAAGTGGCAGAGCCACCTTTGGTCATTCTAATATCTGGAAACAATCCATTTAAATCTAAGATTATATCAGCACTCAATCTTCTGACCTTTCAATGCACACAACAAAGGGACAACAACAGCAGAGACTCAGCATTATGAACTTACTCAAAAAAACTCCACGTGCATATGCTGTCTCATTATGTTAGCTCATTTTGAGTTTTGAAAATAAAACAATGAAAGTAATTATTGGATGCAATAGCACTTCACAAAGCTGCAAGGAACATTCTAGATACCAATGGGTAAAATTCAGAGTATGCTTAAGATTTTCCTATTATGCCCATGCAAAGACATTACAAGAAGGAACATGATAACCATATTTGGTGAGACCAGTCTTTTCACACGGGGGAAACAGATGGATGCTCTTCATCAGGGAATATTACCTTCCATTTCACTTAAATGCCTCCACTAAGACCATGTGAGCTGAAGGGGCCACACACAAGTGTGAAGTGAGGTTTGCTTACCTGAAAAAGACAACAGGCTGGAAGGAACTTCAGAGTCCTTTCCCACAGCTTGGGCAGAATATAGCAGACCTAAAAAGTGTGCCTGACGATGTGCCTCCAGTCCCATTTACAAGCCTTCACACAGCCTCCACAGACCGCCCACTCCAGTGCTTCAACTCTTCGAGTGTAGTTCAACTCTCCCCCCACCACTACCCCATTTAAATCTTTGTCGCAAACTTATCTGATGATGACTTTTTGTTCTATGCTTCTTGGATCACACAGAAAAACTGATTACCATCCTCTTTTCAGAAATATTGTATTTAAAGAATCATGTTGCCAGCTAATAGTTTTCTCTTCCAATTCCTTCAGGGCTTTTCCCCCCCCCAGACCACCTTCCACAAACATTTTATTCTTCCCTTATCCACTGTCCTCTCCACAATTTGTCCTTTGCTATCCCTTCCACTTTTTTAAAGGGCAGTACCAAAAATTAGAGGCTAGCTAAGTGGGCCTTCATGAGCTCTGAGGGTGAACGCAGAGCTGGTTTATATTACAAAGGGCAACTCCAAATCCCAGATTAAAAAATTCATAGAACATCATGCTGTCATGTTTGTAGTCCACTATAATTCTACACCCTACCCTAACCTTAATTCTCTCTCTGCCTACTAATGAAATGATCTCTTATTTTAGGTTTGTACTTTTGATTTTAATATTTATTAGTAATGCATGCTTTCCCTTTTTGATTTGTTCTTCAATGTTTTTGATTAATTTCACCTATTTGTAAACATCAATTGTAATTGCAGTACTGTCCTGCAAAATGCTTGCATCCCCATCTATCCTGGAAACACTAAAAGTTTTATGTGTTTTTCTATTCTAGCATCAACCTGTTAATAAAAAAATTACACAGAAGAATCAGGCCCAGAACATATTCTTGAGTGATCCATTCCAATTAGATAGTGAATAACTGATAACTCTGAATAGTCTTCTAAACTGGCTGTTCCCCTGAAAAGGCTTAATTGTTTTGCAGTCATTTCACCTACATCAGATTTTTCTTATGACAATGTCATATTAGACCATGTCAAATACCCTACTGAAGCCACGTTTGTGTGTTTCCCCTCTTCTGGTATTCCAGCTAGCCTTTCAAAGCCATAAAGTAGGTGGGTTCTCAGTAAAACCTGTCAACTATTTAACAAAATCTGTCCTCTATGTACTGTCAAGCTCATTTTTTAAAAATCCATTCTGACATCTTTCCAAATATCCAGTTAGGCACTCTTTACCCTCCTACAAAGAAAAGCAATATTGCTTCCCACCCACACACATCATCCAATTCTCTTGGAATTTTTCCTTCTAACAAATTTGCTATGTCAAATGGCAGTAAATCATACATTACTTCAAAGAATTCCTTAAATAGCAAAGAAAGTATTTTCATTGAGCCTAACCAAGTTGAATTCATCTAAATTACCTAAATATTTTCTAGCACATTCTCATCTTCAGGCATGCACTACTATTTTGAAATTACATAAAGCATCTGATCACAGATAATCTCTTCCGGATAGGCTAAGGAAAAAAAAAAAAGATATTACATGCTACAGCCTTCTCCAAATCATCTGTTCTTTTCTCTCACTCACTAGGAGAAAGAGACACCTCCTTCTTTATAGGCCTAAAGATAGCAATCATTCTGGTTTGACCAGATAGTGGTCATGGAGAAAAGTCCCAATTACCATCTCCATCCATTTTAACTGGAGAAAAGTTTTCTGAAGTCAATTAACAGCTTGTAGAGAACCAAAACTCTTGAACCTTATTTTGAAGCAAATCACTATTTAACTCAGAACAACACACTGTCAATTAAGTGTCTCTAATATGTTAGCTTTGCCTTTTGGCAAACATTAAGAAGTCTACAGCTATTTACATTACATCGATTGTATGAAATTTCAGTTTCTTCTTTCGGCAAGCACACACACACACACACAATTTCTTTTGTTGAAGATACTATACTGCAGTAATTCCCCATTAGGCTCTACAGCAAAAGGTCCCCAGCAACCTAGGTGAAAAACACACATTTACTTTGTTTTTTCTAGAAGTATCTTGAATTTATAAAACCAAGACAGAAATTTCATGATTAACACAAGCTATCAATGGCCAACAGCAACAGAGATTTTTCCTGACCTACAAGCTGAAAATACAAGGATCTAAGTATTCGAATTAATAAAGTTAGTACTGTCAAAGTTCAGGAAGGTTGGTAATTATTTAGAGTGATGGGTCAGAACAATTCATAGTCTCTCTTCACCTGCTCATATCACTATTCTCTATTAAAACCAAACAAAACCCCAAACTTAAAATAGCACAGATGGTATTTACAGACCTTTTAACACCACAGACCTTATTCTTTGCTGAGATAAACTGCCCAATAGAAAGAAATTTCAGGAAAGAGCACCACTGCAACACAGTTAATTAATTTATAAAAGCATCTATAAGTGGATCTGTCAAGATGCTATAGATCCACCATCTAAACTTTCCCAGCAATGGGATATAGCTATAGCTATTTAAGCAATGTTTGGCACTTCAAACAATCTTTTATCAGAGACAAAAATCAGAGCTATCTGTTTCCTGCCCACATTTTGCACACATGCATCTGACTTCTGAATTTACAGCCTAGAGCCCTCTATCACTTGTACATCATTACAAATCGTTTACTACATACTATGGAATATTTTTAAATTATGATAGATTTCTTAACTCTCTCAGATCCTCCCCAATGTAAGAAAGACTGTAGTCTCATTCTCAGGAAAAAAAAACAACCAGCATAACTGTTGCTATGAATGAAGCTGGAATTCCATCTGTATTCACAAAAAACAGAGAGTTAAAACCATTGTTTTTAAATTACCAGTTAATCTTAAGGCAAACATTTCTATCAATGGTGGTGCAATTACATACAAACCACCACCTATCTCAGACAGCAATCTCTACTTAGACATTAATTTGGTTCCAAAGGACTGGAACACAGTTCCAGTGTCTAAGTGGATTTTTCATGCTGTGTGACAGTTAAAATACCAGGGTCCCCTCAATTTTTGAAAATTTATTAAAAGAAATAGTATTTATGATTTATGTCAAGTTTTGGACCTTAACTGTCTTTAGAGGTTTTGAATATCCACCTAGCTATTTTTTGCTGGCTTCTTTCATAAGGAATGAAAATTAGCTACACATTAACTATTTTCAGTTTACATACAGTGAATATAACACATCACCACAAATGCAGAGCTTCTCACAATGTGCGATTTAAAAATAAATAAATAAAAATCATACCTTGCTAGTGTTTTGTTTAAAAGTTGAATTTACTGGAATGCATTCAAACTTTTGTGCAGTAATAATGCATTCCTTGCACAGTAAAAAGTGTTGGCCAGCTTCAGACTTGAAGAGGACAACTGCAAATTTGGAATCAAAGCATCATTCAGCGTTTAGTAAGAAAAGAAAATCTCTTCTCAAAAGCATTATGAATCTGTTAGAGCATTTCAGTCTATGCAGTTGGATTTCTATGGAGAAGGAAAGTTGTTATTTATTATCAACAATGAGTTTATAATATAAATAATGAGAATTAAACTAAATTCCTCCTGATGTAAAAAGGTTTAAAAAGATGTAGTATTTCTTTAGAATATATATTTAAAAAACCTGTGGATTAATTCATGTTCTATATCATCATGGCAGCTACTAAAAAAAACCTCTAGGAAGATATGCCTTTTCTGGTTCCTTCTGGGTGCACACAGGAGCTGGTTTCAAGCCAATACCTGGCAGGAGTCTGTTACAGAGAAAAATCAGTTTGCTTAAGCTTCATATTCTGGAATATGGAGTTTAAAATGCAGCATACTGGTAAAGAAGCTGGTATGGAGCAAATCAAGAGTTCTTGGTATCTAATTCATGAAAATATTTATACATATACATAACCATAAATTATATGGTTACCAAATCTAATCTGGACATTAAAAAAAAAAGTCACACACAAGAGAGAGGTGGGGAGCAAGGAGGGGCGGAGATTTAGTGAGAGATCCTGGACTGTTCCCTATAAGCAGTTCGCATACAACCATGCCAGGTGGACTCGGGATGTGGAAACACACTCTAGCACGCTTAAATTAACTTGAATATAACCCCAACATACTCAGAACACTTTCAAAATTTAAGAGTACTGTCATGTACTGTCATTGTACTGAAATAAGCACAGAAGGCATCCCCACCCCCCAAAAAAGCATTAATAAACCTTCTGATGATGATTGGAAGTCATTCAAAATTCACAACAAAAAGAAACTTGCAGATATATAACTGTCTCCAAAGAAAACCAGAATACTGAATCATCAAGTTTTTTTAGGACTCGTCATAAGTTCCTTTAAAACCTCCATCTATATTTTATTGTTGCTCAAATACTTATGAATACACAGTCATTGCAAGCTACAATTTTCACCATTATATCCAAATGAACAGATCAAATCTGATGCAGAAAACTTCAGAGAAATGGGCTACCCCTTTGGTGCCTGCACAATTTGATGCCCAAGGATAGGCATCCAAATATTTACACTTTTACTCATTTAATAAGTAAATGAAAGCTGAGTGTCAGTGAGAGATTTGAACCTACAGGTGGAGAAAAATGGAAGGCTCAAAACCTAATTTTGACATATATAAGCACTCGAAACTTTCCCAAATCCGCCTCCAAAAATACAGACAGATGTCTAGGAGAAACCAAGTTATGCAGTCCAAGTTGCATTAATAGTTCAGATGTTTAAACTTACTCCTGTAGTCAATGCAAGGTGAAAACTGACTTCACAGGCCACCTCTCACTTCACCATAACATTGCAAAAATCAGAGATAAAAAATGGCAATTGTTAACAGGTAAAGTCTTAAAAACCTGATGACTATAAAGCTAAAAATTCTTCTTTTTTTACAACGTAAACATTTTCTTCTCATGAACTGGACTAGTTCAGGCTACATTGCAATTTTCTTGTTTAAGGTACTGCATACATAGAGCACAAACAGCCCATAGTCTTCAGTATTAATTCCGCACGTTTCTTCACATCCCAGTGAAGCAAAGTGAATGACAGCAAATGATCTGCAGTCTAAAGGGTAAAGCAAGAGTGAGGGGAAAGCAACAGATCAAGATTATATACATTCTGACAGCATCAAAGAATCAGGTGTAAATTATACACAAATACAAATTACACACAAAGCCTGGCACTACAGTCAAACATGACAGAAGTAAATATTTGACACTTTAAAATTACAAGCTGTGAAACAGAAATAAGTATCTAAACTAAATGCAGCAAAGCCCTTCAATTTCATTGATAATGAAGGAAGGAAAAGTACAATTAAAATTAATGTAGGCAAAAAAAGGTTGTCACAATTTAAACCCTGTAACTGTAATCTTTGTCAGAAGTCTGGAAAAAACCTCTACATTCATCACTTTCCTGATAAAATATTGCTGGCCTTTCACCCTGAAATATTTCAGTTCAAACACCATCTAATTCCAAAAATTTTCGTCAAAAACCACAGCCTGAATGTCTCAGCATGCACTAGATGTGACTTGAGCTGGTGAAGGGAAATGGATTCCAGTAAAAGCAAGAGGGGAAAGGTGAATCTGACAAGACAGTATCAAGAAAAGACAAGAAAGTTTTCCCCTTTCTACATCCAGAAGAAAAAAAGCATACAAACACATTCCTTCACACAGGTTTTGGAGCCAGCATGTTTAGACTCAGTGAAGGGATAAGCCTACAACTAAATCAGTTCCAACTGGGGAAGGACTGAGTGATGCTTTGTGCATACCACAAAAAGGACCAATCTCTTTCGAGCGCTGTGGTATCCAGGAGGGTAGACACAATCCCTGCATTTTTAAAAGTAAGTTTGAGATGACAAATAGCTTAATCAACTACAGTAGTTATAGTAATGTCTAAATCATCTTAGGAAATCAGTACATAACATTAAAGAAAAACACAAAACTTGTTATGAAATTTAAGTAGGAAAATGTTTAGGGATCAAGCACTGGTTTCCTAAAACATATGAAAGACAAGCAAAGTTCTAACTTCCAAAAATAATCTAGTTTTAAATGCATAATTTATCAGCTTTATAAAACAAAAAAAGAGTCAAAAGACTATCTAGACAAGTCTTTCTGCTTTTTGATAAGACTTGTCGTACAAATGACTGACTGCGTTAATATACAGAATGAACTTTGTGGAAGCCATACCAAGCAATAAGAGATGATAAAAAATGCATAGTAGCCTATTTAATCATAACTTCTTTAATTTTATGCTAGCTCTGGATATTAAACTTTTAGTAGCTGTAGTAATAACACGCATATGAAAATATTCTTATAGCTTCTTCTTCCTGGTGAGCATCTTTTGCTGGCCTCTACAGTCTTTGTCCAGGAAGAAAAAGATCTTAGAATAAAAGTGAGAAGAGTAATACTATCAAAGTGTGTAACAGAGTAGACAGAGATAGTGATGCCTTAAAATAACAAAGGCTCACAATCTCATGTAAAATAAACAAATAAATTTATAGACACTCCATACACGAGAGGGTAGGAACCCTCACAGTCTGTTAAACTTAATAGAAACTATGCCTCTATTGTGCATCTGCAGGTAACTTGATGCTTTACAAAAACATACAAAAAAGTTTATAAGTATGGATAGGCCCATGGCATGATATCATGCACATAAATGTAACTTGTTGGACAAACCTATAGAAATTATTGCACTTTAACCCAGTTTTCCACCAGTGCTGGTAAATCTGTAACTGCATCTGGCAGCTTCTGATTTAACCCAACAGATTAAATCGCTACAGCTGGTCAAGACAGCAACAGAGCACATATTTAAGTGAACCTGTTACCCATAATCCTTACTGTGATTGTTTTATTACAATGCTTGACAGCTGAAATGTATTTCATTTTTTAAAAGAGAGTCATAATTGCAATTAACCTCCAAGTTAGTTATCTTTTCAGTAGACAGTTTTTGGATAATCCTATCCAAATTAAGGATTTTGCATTTACTTCCTCAAAGGTGCACATGGTGACTTTACGTGAATTCATTACTTGAAAATAAATGTTGAACAAGTGAATCTCAAAGTACAAAAGTTCCTATTATCTCTTGTTTGTTTGGGTAAGACTGTCTGTAACATTCATTAACGATGACACCAGTGGTTCAGCTTCAGTTATAAAATCCCAAATGGTATAAGTATTAGAACATATATTTGGAAAGGGTAAGGAAGATTACAGGCAGTTTTCTCACATTTTAAGAGAATTTGTTAATGGACAAAAAGAGAAGACAGTACTAAAGAAATCTTAGCAAGACACAGTGCCAAGCATTGAAGTTAGTTAAATGATAGAAGATTTTTCATGAACCCAGGGAAAAAAACCTCCCAAAATAGGTTACTTTAATGAACCGCAGTAAAGGAATTCCATATGTATTATTTTCAGCACCATCTCAATTTAGAGGACTAAAATGGTGGGAATCTTTCACATCACAAGATGAGTTTTTTAGTACTACTGAACTAAGCACAAACAAATTAATCCCTACAGCTAACTCTGGGTGAAAAGACTTTTTTTCTTCAGTGTAACTGGAAATATAAAAAAAGATATACAAATTATGTGCTTGTCAGCATCTCTCTAGTCAGATGCATCATTCTGTATTGTTCACAGAAGAAAAATCACCACCAACATCTGTAACCCTGTCATTGCTCATTCTGTCAAATCCAAGATGTCAGGTAATACTTCCCATAGTATTCCAGTAACACCTAACTTTTTCCAACTAATACACAGTAATGGCAAGTCAGCCTTCACTGATGCTCTACAGAAAAAAAATTATTTCAAAAAACAATGGAAAGGAAATGTAACAGAACAGTGTCGAAACCCTTCACATGAGCATCTATGTGTGTGCTTATTATTTAGCGTTCATCACCACTGCATCTAAATGCCTATCACAGATACAAACATCAAATTATAACCTCCAATCAATAGTTCATATCTAAGTAAAGCCAGTACACAAAATACATTTTTATCTGTAAAAGGGGAAAACTTTCTTTCATATTGATGAATAGGAGGTTTCAGCATTCTCCGTATCCAAAGAAAACCCATCTGAATTATAGCACAGAAGTTAAACATTCTATAGAAAGGAATTTAAACCTCTTTTCTTGATTTTTAAATAAAATGTCTGGGAAATTTGCCAGGTCTTTAAAATATCTCGCTATGTAAGAATGTGGGAGAAAAACAGACAGAAAAATCATTTTAAAAAATACTATTTTACATCCTTTAAAAAAAAAAAAAGATTGGTGAAAATAAGTTTACCTGACAGTGTGTTTTGCAGCTATTTGTTCTAGATACTCTAAATTAACATAGAATTATTAATGCAATTAGGTCGAACCCTCAACAAGGCAAATTCTGCAGACTGGAGGTGGTCAATCAGATTCCAGGTGCAAAGGACAAACCCAGAGGAAAAACAAAATGTTCACAAAAGTGACATTCCTCTATACTGTTCTAAACATTATTTACATCTCATTGAATCTGAAGCACTCTCAGAGAGGAGTTACAGCTAAGAAAGTCAAAACAAAGCAATCCATCACATTGGATATCCCTAGGATATGAAAAGTTCTACCTGATTAAACCAAAGAATAAATATTAGAGGGATGTAGAAAAATATGCTACATCTATTTCTGACTGCTTTGAAATTAGAGACTGAAACTATATTTGAAAAATGCTTTCAGATTCCAAATACCTCCTTACAATATTTCAACAAAATAGTCTCCATGTAAATCTACCACAGTGAATACTAAAAATAAATATTGCCAACTGTACCACAGGCACTGTTGTACAACAGCCACGGGTTCCTTTTCAATTCACCATTATTCACAGTCTAATAGGAAGTCAGGTAAGAACATTTTGTAACATTTAAACAAATTAAAAACCTTAGGTGACTTCATGTTTGTCAACATACTCTGTCTTTTGGCCACTTAGAAATTAGTAGTGATGGCACAGGTGCTGTATTTAACACTTAACAGGGGTACATGTTCCCATACTTTGTATAGTCCAGAAAGCAGTAAGAGTAACTATTTATCAAACAGTTTTTCTAAGTGTCTGGTAAGCTTTAAGTAAATTATTTGAACACAAAAGTATAAACCAAACATATCTAACTGAAAAAGCAGCGTTTACTACACAATTAAACTTCTTTCCAGCACATGGCAGTAGTACACATGGGCAAACAAGTGCAATCTGTTTAAACCAGTTGCTCTCAAAAGCTTTCCCCGTTTCCTTGATGATAACAAGCAGCCACTGTTTCACATACTGAGAAACCCGGAACCTCCTTTCATAACTGCAGTTCTCTCCAAAGCAACTGTATATACGATGTCATCACAGACCATCAGGAACTAGAAGTCAGATCAAGCACAGTGAGTTTAACTTCTTGTGGTCAACAGGTTACAGAGCTATCTCAAGGCAACCCTTATCACTCTCACAATTTATGCTCATACATATGTTTACAGATTTGTTGATAATGTTAGAGAGAATTCAAAGATGGCAGAAGACTGATGTCACCTGATGAATTTCACTAATCACGGCTCATTATTTTGCTGAGGCAGTCCCAGAAGTTCTCTGTTCTCTAGCACCACACATTTCACCTATATAATCTGTTTTCTCGCATTGGCTCAGATTTAGCATGTCTCACAGCAAATTTCTTGTAAGCAAGTGCCAGAAAAGGTGGGGGGGAGAAAATTTTCAGATCTTGTACGTTTCGATCTTTCTCATTTTAAAGAGCTAATTCAAGGATATATCTGCCAATTAATTTAGGAGACCTCATCTGCCTAAATAACCATTCCTGTTAGGCAACATTACATGCTGTGTTCTCTCCTAGCTGCCATTACATCCATTTAGTCTATGGTTCACTGCTGTCATCTTAACAAGGCCTACCCTACTTTCACCTCTGACCACATCAAGCTTTTATGAATCGTTACATTACACAGTTGGGCATATTTGGACCCATGTTCTTTTCCTACAGATTGGTTTTCTTAGTATTGAAGTGCCCAAACATGTATGTGGTGTCCTAGAACTCTTTTGTTTCTATGGTATTCACACATCTTTACATTGGTACCCAACAATTTTATGTGTTTCCTTTCAGTATGAGAAAGATTTCTCAAAATTTCACCTAGATAAACTTCAACATGTTTCACTGCTGAATTTAACTCTGTTAAGCTGACTCTATATAGGGAATCGAACTGCAGCACATGCCTCTTTCCTGTACTTTTCACCTTTATTATAATGCATGCTACATGTTGACAGCAATCCATGGGTCCTATTGTTCTGTGATTAGAGACACTCAGGTCTACTTGCTTATTTCTAAAGACAGCCACCTGGAAAACTTCTCCCTTTTTTCCCTTCATCATCAAACTTGGATAGGAAATACATAGTCAAAAAAAAGAGGTAAATTTTAAAAAAAAAAATTACACCTTTTATAGCTAGTAAAAAACCAAAAGGCATTTGTTATGTTTTTTTAAAAGTACCTCTTCTGGTAAAAAAATTCCTTCCGGATTTGGTATTTTTCTACCAGGTTGGTTTCTAGGTGACTAAGGTCACAACTTCTTACACTTTATGGAATCAACTTTTCAATTCTTTGCCTTCAGTAAGCTCCCAAGAGTTTCACTTCGTTTCTATGCCCTCTATCTCTCCCTTTAAAATGGAAATCAGCTTGTAATTTTAGTCTTCCCTCTGACAAAGGCAGGACCATCTCAACATGCAAACGAAATCATTAACAAACAGGGGACACTGCCTTTTTGCATAGGGATGCATCCTTTAACTCTCATTTTATGAGCATTATGAGCTATTCAGTATTTTACCAGAAGGGAATGATGTTTTTATCTTAGCGTCCTTCTCCTTTCAACAACCATCAGCGACAGTCTTCTCTCCACTTCCATGTCTTCCCGAGCATGTCCATTTTTAAGCCATAGGCTTCACAGTCTGGAGCTAGAACTCCTTCTGACCTCTGCCCCTTCACTTGAAAATACTCAGCTGACCTGGCTCACTGAATTACATCTGTAAAGTCCTTAATAAACAAAGTTATCCTACTTATCCTAACTTTGACAATTGCTTAGGCATTCCCCTCCTGTCACTCACTCAGTCTCTGCAATGTCTCAGTTAAACTGAAGTCCCTCCCTCGGCCTTTGCAGAGCTGGAATTGCACTTCTGCCCTTTTCTCCTATCATCAAGGTCACCACAATCTACATGGGATCAGTCAGTAAAATGTCTTCGTGAGGGCTGCACACCGGAAGCAGTAGCTGAAAAAGTGTTAAGAAATTACATGCTTCAAGTCTCCAGAGAACACATCCAGAGGATCTAAGTAGGAGACTATTTAGCTAAAATTATATCAAAGTTCTGGCTTATGATTATAATAGGTATAATAAATGGGTGTCTTCATGCCAGAAAGCTCCTTATAACTATTATAAATCTACCATTATTTTCATTTTACACTTAACGGAGAAGAAGCTGAGACCTGTCACACCCAGCTCTATGTTTGATCTCAAACAGGTGCTTCTCCAATAGAAATGGTTCATCAGTTCCCACTCCCCATACACTCCAGGAAAGGCTGCAACTTACAACATTTAACTGAAGTCTGAAATCCCTTCACACTCCAGGAGGTCAAATTAAAGTCAGTCATTTATACAAATCATACAGACAGCAGAGAGTGTCGGCTGAATTTTAATTAAAACGAATGGCTGTGTAGGCAGGATGAACTGAGCCATTCCTTGTCACCTGTTTTGCTGAACACAGAAGGCAGTACAGTATGTACCATCCATTTAAACAAAAGAAGCAGAAACATGTTCAAAATATTCCCTCAAGAAAGACAGTAGCAAGAAAAACAATCTTTAGTTGTATTCAACCTTCAGAAAATACTCACTGAATACCACACAGCACTACGTTCAAGTTCCTGCTCAGTTCTGTTGGACTACATAATCTCTATATGATATTGTAAACCACTCTTTAGTAAGCATCAGAAGAAGAACATACACATTACATGGATGCCTCTCTTGGCATCTACTTCCACAAAAATTTACCAGAATGGTATGAAGCCATAATACTACATAATAACACCTCAGCAAACTTGAACATTGTGAAGTTGAAGATCTTAATTCCAGTACAGCTTTCTCTGCAACAGGAATAAGCATGGCCTTGAATAATTTCTGACTGTAGTTTGCACAGCAAAGCGTGGAAACTGCTATATAATGGCAACTTTCTAAAAGAAGGATGCAGAATTAATGCAAATTATAAAATCTATGCAACCTCTAGTTAGGAGAAAAACACTTCCACACCTTGGCAGCTGTTCCAGTGTTGACATAGTCCAGTTTCTCATGTATTTTAGGAACATCATCATCTCCCTAAAACTCAATGATTAGAAGTCAATCAAAAGTGCTGCAGGACACCATCTACAGCCAAGGTAATGTTCTACATCTACTTCTGCTCAAGCCCTAACTTCTTGGTAGCTTTGTCGCAAGCTCTAGGGATGGGTCAGAACACTCATCCTCACAGATAAGATGGAAAGTGGCAGCGTTATTACTAGTCACTAACCTTGTTTCTGGGCGCTCCATACTGCCATTCTGGATTTAACATTCAGCTTTCACTGTATTTTGTGGAGGGCAACCACCTGCTACTCTCAGAGATCTCTAAAATATCTTTTGTAGAAGGGAGAGAAATGTATTATGTTGCAGGGGGATGAGCTGACAAACTCTTAAAATTTAACAAGAAGCAGAGAATCTCACTAGGCAATTTTTGTTGCCCAAACTGATTTTATGTTTCAGTCTTATTTAGAACTAAATATTAAATGCACTATTAAATTAAATAAGTAAAACAAAATGAAATACAAGGGATTAATTCCTCTGCCTCTACTTTCTTATTACAGTATACAGCCATTTTGCACACAGCCATCTGTCAAGTCTCAGAGCACAATCTTGGCTTAACATGGTCCACCAAAAGATAAGCTTAATTAGGACAGAATAAGTCAAACCTATCTGTTAGAGGAAAAAAATTATATCAGAAAGTTATTTTTTCCTACTGAAAGAATGACACTCATGTATATAAATATATATTATAAATAGATGGATAGATATATAAACTGCATAGCTCTGCAACCTCCTCAACCCAGACTGCAGTGCTGGCAGCAGGCTAAAGGTTCTCAGCATAAGTAGCAGATTCTGTTGCTGCAAAGCTTGCTTTGATTTTGATCATGAAAAGAAGTTTGATACAACGGTCAGTAAAAGGTCAACATTACCATATTACAACAACTCTAGCCACATTTTTCCCCTCTCGACAGAAATAAACATAAACCTTGCTTCACTGGTGAACATTTCAGCCATTTAGCCATGGCAAGTTATAACGTAGTGCATTTTATATTTTCAACCACCAAGTGCAAAGGCACATCAGGAAAACTGACTATACCAAAATGTAGTAGTAAATGAACAGGTTTTTCTAAGGAAAATATCGTAAGATGTCTATAAAGCCTTAAAGAAAATGGATCTTAGTTTTATTTTTGCCATATTTAAAACACTAAAACAAAGTAACCAACCACATTTCTCTCTATGTAATGCTTCACCTTGATGAATAATTCCTGTTTCAGAAAAAAAAAAAAAAAAAAAAAAGATTGCCTGACTTTCCTGTAAAAAGACTTACCTACTAATGCCAATGTTCTGTAATGTCAAACACAGGTCTATGAGCACAAAAATGGTTCTAAGTGCATGGTAAGGAAAGAATGAAATCCACTTTAATAACACTAGGTATATTTTGATGAATGTTTTAAAAGAAGCTAACATTTAAGAGGTCAGTCAGAAATAAATGGAACATTAAGTAAATAACCTCTTAAAATAATATGATGGATGAATTTATTAAAAGTAAATTTTAAAATAGATTGCTTTTCTGACTACTGCACTTGCTTCCCTGGCAAAGGAAATGGGAATAATTAATGGATTTGGCTGCTTCTCTCCAGGGATGAAGAAAATTGATCTGTTGGGGAAGGCCTTTATCTAGCACAGATAGCACTGTGGAGCAGATGGGGGAGGAAAAAAAAAAAAAAAAAAAGAAGGGAGAAGGGGAGGGGGGAAGATCTTTTGCTGGCATACCTCCAGAGCTGCTTATCAGCTCCTACCGCTCAAACTAACTCAACTCTAGGTATTTGAAATGCTGGTAAGGTTGCCAATGATAATATTCTTTCTTTTATGAACTAGTATGAAGGTGGCAGGGAGGGGAGGGTCCCCTATTGTTATTACAATAAGCAAAACCTCAGAATCCATCCAGAAGCAGTAAATGGACTACTTGTTCCTTTCTGGCAAGTGCAGCTGTTTAAACCAAGGACATTTTTTTTGTTCACATATTATATAGTGTACAATAAGTGTATAATCATTGGCCTGAAAACACATGAACTACAGGTTTATCAGAATGAAAGGGGGGTTTGTAGTTAGTTATTTTACAACTGCTCACTTCATTATCTACTCCACAGTTGAGTAGTTCTTGAAACATAAACCTCGTTTTCAATGTACAGTAGATGTAAGTTAATTCATTACTGCAGACAGCTAGTAGTGTGATTAAAACCTCTAACCTTTCCACATCTTCTATAGCCCCAAAGTCTATACAAGCACCTCTATGAGTGGTCATTTAAGAAACCTAATTCTCAATAGTTCTACAAATAAATAGTTTCCACATGAAATTAATAACATTTTCTGGAACAAACTAACACTGACTATTTATAAATGCTCTAAACTCACACTTCACGTCTGATTCTCTGACAGAAAGAGATGAAGATAGAAGAAGGTATTATCTAATAATGTATAAAAAAAAACAAAATCACATGGCATTGCTCAAAATAGCATGTGAATTAAGAACCTTTGAGAACACACAGGAACTCACAGGTTTCCCAAAACCATTTTAAGAAAAATTAAAACACCTTGAAAGGAATCAGTTTCTCTGGCAGACTAGAGACTTCCTTCCTTGGAGGAGGACATAATTCAGTTTATTAAAGTCACCATACAGGTGGCCTGGAACCCAATCAGCAGAGTAGCAATTAGCTTAATAAACACCAATACAAGTAGCCTAGATTTTCACAGGAAGTTAAACAGTGTTGATCTCTTTTCCAAATCACCACATAGTTTTCCTTTAAAGGGGGTGGGGGGAGGATGACAGCGGAAGACAAGAGTGTGACAGCATTTCATCTATCACCAAAAAATTATCTGTATTACCGTTGTCAATCACATGGTGTTGATAAACTCATTATTTCGAATTAGCACAAACAACAAAAAGCTCTTAAGAAAAATCTAGTCCTACTGGTTTGTCAGAAATATGGCGAGTTAGAGACTAACATGGAAAAGAAAACAGACACATGATCTAACTGATGTAAACAAGTGTTTACTTAGGAAAGGTCAAGTCCTCAGTTTACACAATTTTGAGAACCAGCAATGGCTGAAAGTACAAAAATTTTGAAAGAAAACATAATGGGGGGAGGGAGTGTTCTTCAGTACTTAATCCATATTACAGGTTAAATTCTGGAAGAAAACAAACAGAGAGCAAGCAGAAAAGAAGTGAACAGCAATACATTATTGCTCATTCCAAACATACAAAAGTAATCCTTTTAATTTACCTTATCATCTCTGACCTCCTATTGTATACTAAACTTTTGGACTATACATTTTGTTTCTCAGCCTTATTTCAGAAGCATGTGAGAAAACTTCTTCATTTTCTTAAGATGTAGTTGATAGTTTCATTAAACCTATTGTTTCTAATATCTTTCAGTAGCGGATAAATAATTTAGCATCGCACAACTAAAAATCAAAGTTTTGTCTAACATTTATTCTTGCAGTACGTCATAACTACATGTTCAAATCTTAGTGTTCTTCCAGTGAATGTTTCAGCAAATTAAATTCCAAATTACATCTACTTTTTCTTTCTTTTTAGAAGTAATTAGAATCAGGGAAAAATCCTAAGTAAAATATAATTTTAAGTCTAGATCTTGACACTAATAAATTGGTTAATTTGGGGCTAGGGAGAAAATTTCTTTCTGACCTATATAAGAATGAGTTCTGGAAAGGAATTTCAAACCGTCCTCATATAGTTCCTCCTGTTTGCAGTGTGATTAGATCAAGCAGTATGCAATATTGCATGCAATTTTTATTCCCCACTTCATCCTCATGATACACAAACACACATGGTTTTATCTCACATCTCTGGTCCTTCCTTCCCTTTCCTAAAAATAGTTCTCTCACAATCCAGGCTTCAGTGCATGATTTACACCACTGCAACACAACTGCTGTGGTACAGCTGCAGTGCGCTCCAATATTACACAGAGTCAAGGTTAAAAAAATTGGCTGGACTCAATATACAAATTAAACACTCGAGGCATCTGCACTGCTACATACTGTAAAAGGCTCAAAGGTCAACACATCTGCACTCTAAAACCAAAGGACTTATCAAGTGCCTATCACTGCAACTGATCTACTAGTTAGCAAACCTGTTATTTCGAGAACACTAATCAAATACTGATCACAGAATAAAAATGAAGATGTATTAACTGTAATCTTAAAATCTGAAAAAAGGATATACCGCGAGTTACATATTGAGCAACATTATACCTTCTCAGCTGAAAGCAGTCTAAATAAAGTCATTCAAATAATCATTCATCTCCTAAAAAACTGAGTAAATATTCCATTCAAACAACTATGTTAAAATCCCAGTTACTGAATTCACTAAGAACTAAAACGCCAACTAACTACAAGTTACAGATTTTAGAGTCCATTCTACTTTTCCATATCCATCGTAATGTCCCAGGAACTATACACACACACACACACACACAAAAAACAAGAACACAACAGGACACAAAAAACGCTGGAGTTCAGTTGCTGTGGCAAGCACTCCCCCAAGCAGGAGAAGCGGAGGGCTGCAGGCACTTCACAGCATGCCCTTTTGGCTTTTTGTAGTAAGTTTTTAATATACATGCTATGAAAAAGCTAAACTCTCTCAAGACACTAAACAATTGATATGCAACTCTCCCCAGATAAAAATTCTACATCAAATTAAAGTTTTTTGCTACATTATGATTGTAATGAAAACACAAAAATTGAAGTATTTGATACTGTATTTAAAGAACTTAAGTGCTGAATTCAGGAAAATTAGTGGCAAAATGCACAGTCATTTTCACAGTAACAAAATCATTACCACCCCCTTTAATTTTTATTTATTTTCCCTTTTTCACCTGCCAGCTCAGGCTTTTCCATAGACATTATGTAGCATGCCTTACACATTATATTTAAACTGCCATTTAGTTTTGTGAAATCTGAAACAATTAATTGTTAAATATTGAAAAGAAACTACTATATTAGAATTTGTTACCGTGTTCTGGAATAACTGTATATGGCCTTTGATTAATGTCCAGCAGATGCTCCAGTACCATCAAAACCCCTCTTTGAGTCTCCAATGCTTTTACGCTGCCTAATGCCTCACCTTGATACTACAACGATTTTTACTATTTTAGGGAGCATTTGCAGCAAATAAAGAAATCCCTCCTTATCCCTAGTCTCCCCTTTTATTTCACTAAAGCACTATTACAGTTTGGACCAAAGTAATTATGATAAGAAGTTTTAAAATGTTCCTGCAAGAGACTAGGGTTTTTTTTCTTGTATAAGTGTCCAATACTCTTAGTCTATAAAGCCGGACTATTTTATGGCCTTTAGCCATTTATTTACATGTGAACATCAACCTCATCCAATGTGAAATTTAAGAGTCAAATTTCAGCTACAATTATTGATACCTTTCCTTTCCAAGATAGTTGGCTATTAGAAATTAAAATGAAAGTAACAGGTGTTAACAGCACAAATATTAACTGGCATTTACTAAGACATCATAAATTGTTTGTCTAGCTTTCCAGAGACGTAATATAATTTTCCACAAAATCCCCAAAAGACATGAGCATTAGAAGACTGTTAGCATAAAAATATACAAAATACTCCTATATTTGTGCCATGCAAAAGGTCAGTTCTACACCATGGTGAACAGTTTGGCTATAATCCAACAAAGCATTTAATTATATGAGACAAGCTAATGCTAAGCATGCCTTTAGCTGCTTTTTCAGGCTATAGTTAACACATTGAATCATGCAGGGCACTCACGTAAAAAGTCAGCACTAAAAAAAAAATATTTCTAATTTCCAAGAATAATTAAGCAGTTGACTTTAAAAAAAAAAAAAAAAATCAATCAGTAATTTGATACTATTATTATTATCAAAATTATACCTTCCAAACAGAGCTTCAGGAATTGCAAAGCTATGTGCTCCAAAGTCAGGTTACAGTTGGGTATTAGGTTGTTTGGTCTGGGGTTTTTTATTGGTTTGTATTTTTTTTTTACCTCACCACAAAATAATCCCTACTTATGTACAGCTAGCAAGAGGCCCTCTTTCAACTCAAGCGTAAAAAGCCAAATCAATTTCAATACAATTGTATTCAAAGTGTCAGTGGCTACAAGTACTTCTTATTATGAAAGCTCTCATACTGCATTAAATTTCATGGAAAAATTAGCATCTTAAGCCTGCCAAAAAGACCCCAAAACAAAACAATCCACCTCTCTACATGTATCTTTCCATAGCCCATCAGAATTAAAGACAAATTTCAAGTTAGGATAGAGAAGGGTGTCCTATAAGCATGCTTTATTTGCTTTCTTGTTCATGCAAATGCTCTGGCCATTTTTTGTTAATATATTTAATTATCATATGACCCACTATTCTAAGGGCTAAACAAAAGGCTGAAGGACCAACAACAAAAAAACCCCAAACCCCAAGAACATGCCAGAAACATTTATATTGTTAGCAAAGGCTGTCTCTTAGTACTTCACTGTCACTTCTACTCTTTTTGCCATATAAACAATCTTTCCGGTTCTGCTCTGCAGAAGGTTTCCCCCATCATTATTATTGTACTGTTTAAGTAACTATTCTGGGTCTACAGACAAATCAGAATTATCATTATTTTACATGAAAGTACTACAATAAGAAAGAAAAATCTGTTTTTCTATGAAGTGTATGTCCAAGTAAAACAAAATTTATATATATATTTTTATATATACAAAGACATATTCACACATCAAGGTTTCGGTATGTTTCTTTTCTAAAGATGACAGCCATAGCCTGTAGGAGACTAGCAATGCCATGCAACAGTCCATGAACACAGAGAGAATACACTGCACATCCAAGAATATTCCAGCTAGTCAAAATCAATTCTGTTGGTGCTTCAGTCCCAGATCTATTCTGGCATATTTTTTTTTACCTCTATTGCACACAATGTTTCAGACACCATCTTGCTTCATAATGAAGACCTGAATTGCAGACAAAGTGAAAGCAGTAAAGCAGAACAAACAGCTTTGATTATCTTCTTCAAATATTGTTATGTTGGCATGAAAGTGTTTGGCTCTCACAATGCCTTTTTTATTATTTGAAACATGAATAGGTTCAGAGGAACAGAAGCACAATGAGGACAATTCAGTATATCTTTCATACAGACACGAATCCATTGTCAGTGCTTTCTACATTCACCAATGCAAAGGTCTAATAGGAAGTCCTTACTATAGAGCATATCCACATCCCACAGCAGTAACCAGAATTATTTTACCAAGAAGAAATCAACTCAAGAAAAGTCTTCAAGTTCATACATCTGAATAATTTGCCTATATGTATAAAATTACATTGCCTCCTGAATATTTATACTATCAGCATATACAGTTTCAAAAAACAATCCCATAAAACAGCTAGCATTAGCTGTTCTGGCTGAGGTAGGTCCAACAAAAGCAGTAAAAAAATCCTCTCAATTTAAAAACCATACAGTACTGGTACCATTAAATTCTTTTATTAGAAGTCTTTGAGGGATTAACAAGGAAAGAAATACCAGGCCAAAATTCACAAGAGTATTATAAACATTTCAATTTTATTTTGCATTCTTCTGCCACTCGTTAGCTCAAGGATGCAAGAGCTCCTGGAAAAAAAACATTTAGTATTTGACAACACAGATATTACATCTAAACAAATAAATTTATTTTCTTAATTTTTTTTAAAGGTACTTTCTCAATTTTCTCTCTTGATTGACCAGCTATTCTCTCTCAATTGATGAGCTTTTCTCTATATGGCGTGTGCTAACTTAACTTCTACCAGTTTGCCCCATCAGCTTTCCAAAATAAATTTTCCTCCTTACTCAATAATAGCTCTATGAGTATCACACATTCCCCTCAGTACCCTTGAAATAGTGCCTTGCTATTCCATCTGAGGAGAAAATTCAGTATCAAAGATCCAATCTCCACAGACCTAAACTGTAAGGGAAAAACAAACACTTGGGAAAAGGAAAGCTGCTTTGAACATCAAGAAGGAGATTCAGAAAATCTCTTGCCACCTGGAATCTTTAGGCGGACAAAGCAAGTACATTTTAAAAAACATTTACTGTTTTAACATTCATTTTCAGAAATGGACAGCTAACATGTACATGCCACTTTAACCACTAAGTATATGGTGAAATAATGAAACCAGAGCATAAGCGGAACATAGGGAAGACAAAGTTTCACAAACCTGTCATTTACAGTGCTTCTCTCACAGCTGCTCTCCAAACTAGAATGCTACTTTCCAAAATAAAAACAGGATCCCTAACGTAACAATTTTCCTCAGGTTCATCTACAATTTTCACAGTTCACGCAGGCCAGAGAGACAACTAGAAACGCAACATTCACTAAAACACAGGATCCTAGCTAAAGCATGCATTAATCAAAGATGTCTTTCTCCAAGTCTCCTTGAAGTGTTTATCCATGCACATTTAGAAACAGAGAAATAAGCATCCATATAGCACAATTACCTTAAGTTTCAGTTAAAATGTACTACTACTAAAACTTGACATTTCCAGGAAGAAAATGGCTTAAATAAACCATTCAGCTTAAATATATACCCTGTCAATACAAGCAGCTCTCTTCTTTGAGAAGATACCAAATCAATTCTTTCATATGCTGCTCCACTGCTGCAAGAGATTATTTTTTTCTAGGGGAATAGGAGAGAAATAACCTAGAAGATCATCCTTAAAATTTTACTAGAATTTTTGTATATAATTCCATTACTATAAACTCTGCCCTGTCTTACTACTTCTGACTCTAATACACTGTTGAATATGCCATTTGTTATTCACATCTGGTAGAGCATTATTCACCCACATTCATTTTTTAACCTATACTATGCTTTATAAAAAGAATAAGTAGATTTTCAGACGGGATGAGATGGCGTATCCATTGGTATAACATTAACGTCCACTCCTCTTCAGTCTTTTCCATTCATAAGAAGTCTTTTCTATTCTCAGTGTTTTTACAAATGAGCCTTATGAAGAAAGCTTTTAAGTCATTGTCTTGCCATACTTGCTATACTTCATGTATACTTTTAGAAAGTTTCTACACACATGTTGCTTTCTACAGGAGATTTTGAAGAAAATTTTTTTCTACATGAAATAGTAAAAGCAGATGACTTTGTCAAAATCTAAGACATGAGGTCAGAAAGTAAAAAATTTAGAGTTATGTACTACAAGAGTGATTACTGTGAGTCAGTCAAAAACTATCATAGCTGTAACTTAGAAATCATCACCTGGGAAGAAATCTGAAGACTCTTGAATAGTAGAAAGACAACAGCAGAAGGCAAAACTGAACTAGAAGGCTGTAAGCAGAAGGAAAGAGCTTATTAAACAGCACAAACTAAGAGGAAAAAAAAAAACAAACAAACCTTTTTTTCAGACCCCCAATATTTGGTCCAGCCAGCTTTAATCTTCCCCTGAAATTAGTCATCAAGATACAGCCAACTTTCATGGATGAAACAAGAGAATTGACATAATCTTTTCAAAGCAAGGGGAAACATCACTTGGAGTTCTGTAGATAGATGTTCTCTGCCAATTTAAAAGCAAGTTTATTTCAATATAGATACATACATATAGGGCAAGTCTTACATTTGCATATGGTGTTACATTCAGTTGCATATGGTATTATATTCAGTTGCATGGGTAAGAGGTTTTTATTTAGTAGTATTTCCCAGTGATATATATTAAAAAATAATACTTGTTTAAAATTTTTTTATCTCACAAGCGCAAGTAGAGGAGAATTCAGTTCAGAATTTGGTACTGTCCTCAACAGACTTAACCCACTATCAGAATCAATGAAGGAACAAGGAACACAATGATGATGCTAAAAGCTAGCACTAGCAAAACTCTAAACAAGAAAGATGATCCAACTTCTCCAGTGACACAACACACTAAGTGTAAACCAGCTGGAAATTTACTGTCTTATGATTTGGTATGCTAGGTGTTCAAACCACAGCTGACTTTGGCATTTTCTTTCCATTGACGACACTATGGCTAAATACTTACTGAACACAAAAGTACATACACTAGCTTTAGATACCCCAAAGAATCTACGTTAAAATAGCTTTTTAACAATACACACAAAATATGAAAAACTTAGCAGTGGAACGTAAGGAAAAGATGAAGATTTTTATTCAAATGTCCAAAACCCAGGAATGTTCAATATTCTGTGGTAGAAATAGAAGTAATGAAGAAGTGGAAATTAGGCAAACAATGCACAGGACTTCATCCATTTACATCTCAAAAAAGAGTTGGCAATATGTTGATCAATTATATTTTATGTTAATGTTATGCATTTTCTTCCAGCAGTTCCTAACTCCACTCAGTGCTAAAGCTTTCCCAGTATCTCAACAAAATACCACGAGAAAAATATGCACATTACTACAAGTATTCCTTTCTTTCCTCATTCTCAAAAGAATGACCATGTGTGCTCTGTGAAACAATCTGGTATGCTAAGCCATTTCCTTAAATACTCTTGTCTCCAACTGCCTACCTTGCCACAAGTATTGTCCACAGAAAACTATCCCATAGTTGCTAGCAGTCTTACATAAAATGTAGTACTGTCTTAAAAATTCTTGTAGGGGGAAAAAAAAAAAAACCAAACACCACCCCCCCCCCCCACCCTACTCCCCCCCCCCCCCCCAAAAAAAAGCAAGAGAGAGAATAAAATATTTACAAAGGTATCTTTTCACTCCTGTGAATTTTTAATTACTGAATAATAATGCAGGTCTTAAAAAGTATTGCCTGATAAATGATCACTGCCCACTACAGAGACTCTCAAGTATCACATCTGTTAAAATTTCATGGAGACAGAGGCTTTAATGATGTCTGAAAATTCTCTATTTTTAAACACTGAGATTAAATGGAAAAAGAAAAAAGCATAAGGAAATTATTTGGAAAAAGGCTCATTCAGAAAATGGTGGATAAAATCAAGAGCCTTAATGAAAAGTGAGCATTACAAAAGAACTGCAAACTGATATTGTAAGTCACAAATACAGATTTACAACAAAACCAAAAATCACATCTACTATAACGTAGCAAAAGTACTACTGCATGCACAGAGTATTGGTGTTAGTTCCTATTGCAGAAGATCAGAAGTACTATTTGTCCATGAGGACAGGCTTCACTGAAAGAAATTTTTTTTAATCAGTCACTCTCAGCACTAAAAATGAAATAAAGGACTTCATGGTGCAAAGCAGAACACAATGGTAAGACACAAGCACTTGAACAGAAACATAAGATGAAGAAGAAAGCATCATGCATGTCACTGCATATTTTACCTATAAAAACCTCTGCCTTTCAGAGAAAGACATTTTATTATCCCCAATCATGTGGCCACGTGTCAACAGTATTGAATAATGACAAGAGACCATGAGTCTCTCCACTCCCTTCACCAAAGCATGGTGGTTCTTCCATTAAAGCCAGGGACTCATCTCAAACTCCCAGTTTTTAATACCCTGTTATAGATACCATACATTACAGAGCTTTACAAGGAAGAAGCTCCGAGATACAGCACAATTTTTTATTTTCCTCTCGCTCTAAATTGACTGTCTTCCATTGCTTCATAACCTCTTTCAACAGAACGACAGCCTAAGCAAATGACTCCTCACCCCATCATGACAAAATTAATTCTCTAGCCTAAGGCAAACAAACTACATTAGAAAACAGATCTCTAAAAAAAGCAAGTTAACTGCCAAAATCAGCTTCTGCTAAAATGTTTTAATAATTACTATTTTTTCCAAATGAACATATTTGTAATAGATGAAAATGAACATGGCAAGCAGAAAAATAAAGTGAGAAAATACTTCAAATTTTTACTAATGGAAAAATCTCTTCGGAAAAGAAAAAAAAAATTTGCTACACAACATTGTTTACAGAGTTTGCATAAGATCCTATATACTAATATTTAACAAGCTGTGTATTTTCATGAGGAAAATGTGTTTTATAATTACACTTTGGGTTTTTTTGGAGAAAAGCTAACTTAATGAACAGAAAACAAAGCCATCAACATGATAGAAAAGAGGTAACATTACTGAAACACAAAACATTTTATTCCCATTAACTAGTTACTTATTATCTTTGTTGCAAATGAGTATCACAGAAAATACTATTTTAAAATAACCAGGTGAATCAAAAACAAACCTAGTGAGATGTCCATCATGTACCTGTGACCCTTTAACAAATTAAAAAACATATTGACAGTCGTAAAACTGGAACTCAACGAAATCTCAGAATAACAAAGCAGAATAATTGTTACAAAAATAAATCTCTAAATCCTCTTAAAAATTAAAAGACAAACAATATGCTCTATCATTTCAGCAAAACAGTAAAATACTCCTTGGGAAATCTTATGCATTCTACATTAAGTCTATGGACTTAATTTAGACCTGCATCTGCAGGTCCTGATTGAACTGGTAGATGAAGTTGCTAAGCCACTATCCATCATATTTGAGAAGTCGTGGCAGTCCGGAGAAGTTCCCACTGACTGGAAAAGGGGAAACATAACCCCCATTTTTAAAAAGAGAAAAAAGGAAGACCCAGCGAACTACAGGCCAGTCAATCTCACTGCTGTGCCAACAAGATCATGGAGCAGATTCTCCTGGAAACTATGCTACAGCACATGGAAAATAAGGAGGTGACTGGTGACAGCCAACATGGCATCACTAAAGGCAAATCATGCCTAACAAATCTGGTGGCCTTCTACGATGGGGTTACAGTGTTGGTGGATAAGGGAAGAGCAACTGATATAATCTACCTGGACTTGTGCAAAGCATTTGACACTGTCCCACCTGACATCCTTGTGTCTAAATTGGAGATACATGGATTTGACAGATGGAGCGCTCGCTGGGTAGGGAATTGGCTGGATGGTCACACTCAAAGAGTTGCAGTCAGTGGCTCAATGTCCGAGTGGAGAACAGTGACGAGTGGCGCTCCTCAGGGGTCAGTATTGGCACCGGCGCTGTTTAACCTCTTTGTCAGCAACACGGACAGTGGGATTGAGTGCAACCTCAGCAAGTTTGCCAATGACACCAAGCTGTGTGGTGTGGCTGACATGCTGGAGGGAAGGGATGCCATCCAGATGACAGGCTTGAGAGGTAGGCATGTGCAAACCGCGTGAAGTTCAATGAGGCCAAGTGCAAGGTCCTGCACATTGGTCAGGGCAATCCCAAGCACAAGTACAGGGTGGGAGGAGAATGGATTGAGAGCAGCCCTGAAGGGAAGGACTTGGGGGTGCTGGTTGACAAGAAGCTCAACGTGACCCAGCAATGTGCGCTTGCAGCCCAGAAAGTCAACCATACCCTGGACTGCATTAAAAGAAGCATGACCAGCAGGTCGAGGGAGGCAATTCTCCCCTCTGCTCCGCTCTTGTGAGACCCCACCCAGAGTACTGTATTCAGCTCTGGGGGCCCCCAACATAAGAAGGATGAGATGGACCTGTTGGGGTGAGCCCAGAGGAGGGCCATGAAGATGATCAGACAGCTGGAGCACCTCTCCTAGGAAGACAGGCTGAGAGACTTGGGGTTGTTCAGCCTGGAGAAGAGAAGGCTCCAGGGAGACCTTATAGCAGCCTGCCAGTACCTAAACGGGGCCTACAGGAAAGCTGGAGAGGGACTTTTTACAAGGGCATGTAGTGATAGGACAAAGGGTAGTGGCTTTGAACTGAAAGAGAGTGGATTTAGATTAGATGTAAGGAAGAAGTTCTTCACTGTGAGGGTGGTGAGGCACTGGAACAGGTTGCCCAGAGAGGTTGTGGATGCCCAGTCCCGGGAAGTGTTGAAGGCCAGGTTGGATGGGACTTTGAGCAGCCTGGCCTAGTGGAAGCTGTCCCTGCCTATGGCAAGGGGGTTGGAACTAGATGATCTTGAAGGTTCCTTTCAATCCAAACCATTCTACGATTCTATGATCCTGGGGATTATTTTATTTTGTGTTTACATCTGAGGTCATGTACAGTTTTGCTGCAAGTTATTTTCCTTTAGAACCTATAAGGCTGTAGCACCTCAAACTTTCTGACCTTGAAATACAAATATCTACGTTCAAACACAGAAAATCTTCTGGCACCCACTTGAGTAAGATATCTAGTCAAACTACAGAAATTTAAATAAATAGAACTTTCTAAATTCTTTCCTTTTGTGCTTTATCTACATAGAGTAATCATACTGTCTCTGTTCCCAGGTAACAAATCAAACTTTTCATTTTGCTCTGTTTTAAATCCCCTGACTACTCCAAAGTTTGCTTTTCCCCCCCACCCCCCGCTTCTTTTTTTATAGGCCTTACTTTCTTTTACAAGAGAAAAACTTTAATCTCTCTTACAATTCCTACTGCAGTATTGTGTTTGGATTCACAGTGTCAGAAACACTGCCAGCCATCACTAATGAATCTGCTGTTCTCAGTAGGTAGAGCTCCGATACAAGGCAGAGGTGCAAAGCTGGATTCACCACATTAACACACCCACTGGGTCTGAGGAGAACCATCTCTTTTAGTATCTGTGGGACAATGGAGAACATCCCTTCCCTCTGGTGAGGTCTTTCTACACAAGCTTCAAGGTTCTCAGGAAAGTAGAAGAGAAGAAAATGGCTTTGTGCCACTGATACCTCTCCCTTCACACTGGACTTCCCCTCCAAGCCTCAGAATTTTAGTGTCATAAAGGAAACGGCACTTTCTATGGATTAAGGCACTGGAGATAAAGTATAATTGCCATGGTCTTTATAACCAAATGCATCCAAAACAGTGAGGTTTTTATCCCACAGTTTTCATTAGCAGAGCAGTTCTAGCTTTAAGTCCAAATGGAAAACATAGGAATATTTATAGTACCTTAAATAAGTAGCAAATAAAAGCTTTGAAATACTACTGGGAGAAATCAGTTTAATAAAGCAAATAGTTACAATTATTCCTTCAAATGTGGAGTTGAAAATATTTCTGGCAACCACCTAGCAACACAAAACCTATGAAGAGAAACTAATTTCAAAATAATTTCCTCCCTCTAATTTTAACAAGAAGAGCTAAAAAGACATGGCAAAGGCAAACAGAGGAGTGTCACTTTCCCACATGTTCTTACCTCCTAGATCTGAGTGACTATGCACCTGCCACAGAATGACTGACACATTATGCAAGTTGAAAGCAATTAGTGCAATCAAACACAAACTAGGCAGATTACAGACTAGGAAACCAACAAGAAAAATGCTTTCCTAGCAAACGTAACAACCCCCAAACAGCTCATTAGTGCGTGACAAGGATGTCCAAACTGTAGTCTGTAGAAAACTTGTGGTTCTTACACCGAAACTTTTCTTACCAAATTTTGAAATGCGAACATTGCTCCACAGGCTGTGCAACACCTGCCTCACAGCTACTTGTGGTACTTTTGGCAGCTCCAGGAACAGGCTAAGGTAAGCCACAGTGTCTCCAGCAGCTCTCCTTGCCCTGCTGGCATCTCTGCACATCGCAAGAAAGACAGCCAGCAGCTCTGGCTGCTCCGGTTGTATCCCACTTGCCACACTGCAGGGAGCTGAAGGAGAGGAGGGAATCCTTTAGCTCTTCCCCTTCGCAGCTACTTGGGCATCAACATGATAGCAAGGAGGAGAGAAAGGAAGCTGCTTTGCTGGTTCTTGTGTTAATTGCTAAAGGCAAAACAAGCACCAGCACTGTTCTCGTTTGCTCTAGGCTGGCTGGCTTCCCATCCCCAGGGTTTACTGCTGTAAATAAGCAGATCCCAACCATATAGTTGCTTCCTCATCCTCCTGCAGCATCTTGTTGCAGATGTTGCCAAGAAGGAACCAAGGACCTAGTTACATTAATTCTATTCCTTCCATACACCCAACCTCTGCAAAGAAGTATTTGCAACGGGAACTGCCAGCAGTTTCAAAATTAATTTCTCCAGCAGAGCAATACAACGCAAATAAGGTGCCTTCCTCAAGTAATAGCTATGACTTACTGACCTTGCTAGAATATACACTTAGCCTTCAGACTGAATGAATTATATCATTGGTGCCGAGCAAAAGGTATCACCAGAAGCTGCAATCAATCCAAGACGCCATTTGCTTACTTGCCAAAGGACACCCTAGCAGTGCCCCAAAAAGAGTGCCCTGGCTTCGCACGTCATCCATGCTTAGCAGCCCTGCTCACAGGGATAACCCAGCAATGAGTCTGCAGTCAGGAAGTTTTCTTTTTCCAGGTGTACTGGGTGTAAACTCCCACATTTTGGTAGCAAGAGGACTGCGAGGCTGCCTCTGTGGGAGGGGGCTGGGGCTGCCCTGCGCCAGTCACAGCAGGTTCCAGCAGGTTCCACAGCAGACCCGCCCCCGGCCAAAGCTGAGCCAATAGGGGGAGTCTGTGGTGCCCCTCAACCAATCAGAGGAGCTTGTGGCGCCTCTGGGAGAACACGCCTAAAAGGCGGTAAATGCCAGAGAAAGGAACGATGACGCCATGGAGGAGCTGGTGACACGCCTGGACGGTCACCAGAGCTGAGGAAATGATTACGGAGGAAGGAGCAGTGGACGAGTGAGGAACAAGGAGCAGGAGAAAGAAACTGCCGCGCCCTGACCCCAGCCTCTTGTGCCACCCCTCACCTCACCCAAGGGAGGAGGTGTAACCCGCAGCAACAACGAGGGAAGGGAGAGGTGTCTGTGGTGAAGGTGAGCCAGGCAAAGGGGAGGAAAGGGGTTTTCTTTAAGTGTTTCAGTGCTTGTCATCTGTGTTTCCCAATCAGTAATCAAACAATTAAAATTAAGACAGATTCCCTGAGTTCAGTTCATTTTGCCCACAACCGTAATTGATGAGTGATCTCCCTGTCTTTATTTTGATCCACAAGATTTCTGACTCCTGTTCATCCTGTTTTGTGCCCCGTCCCACTGTGGGGAAAGAGCGAGTGAGAAGCTATGCAAGTGCTTTGCTCCTAGCTGGGGCCAACCCATCACACCAGGGCAGACGGTCAAGGACTACGTGGTCATTTCATCTGCCCTATTCCATAGCAGCGTGCACAATCTCCATCGTTAACGGAGTGGAATTGTAATTACACATCCTAGCTTGGAAGGCACCAAGGACATGAACAAAGCCTTCAGTCCTTCCCGCTTTCTTCCAGTAAACCACAGCAGCTATAGCTTTTTGGTTTTCTGCTATAGATCTCAAGGTTCAGACCAGGTCCCAAAAAGTGTTTGTACACTGCAAGGTACGGAACAGACATTATGTAAACATTTCTACGGCCAGAAAAGTGTTATACGGTTACCTGCAACCAAAGAGGTTGGCCTTGCATGCAAAAGTAATATCTTCCAGTCCCACATCCCAATTCACACCAACACATAGGTCTCAGCTTTACCTCATGTTACAGCTATGTTTTGCTTTGCTTACAGAAATAACAACTGTTTAGACAGCATGAACCCCACTCTCAAACTACTTTAGATAATTCTGTACTGGTTTGGAACTCTTTTTCCAAATGCATATGCCACTTACTTTCTCTTCCAACATGCTTCAGGTCTTGTCTATCTTGATCCATAACAATGAATCTTACTTAGAGGGTCTAAAACTTTTGCCTTTAATGTCTTCAGCTCAAAGCTTTCAAGCAAGGTCACCAGATTTTGCAAATTGTCATCAAATCCCCTCACTTGGCTGCCTTATTTACCTTTGAAGATGAAAAAAAACATAGCCAAGTCCTTTGGTCAACGGGATCACAGCATCCATAAATAATATTGCTGTTAGTATTCTCCAGTTTTACTTTTTCTTTAAAGAATTTGTATTACTTATGAGTCTACGCAATACTCTAATCACACTGTGTTACCTTTTTCTGTTAAGGAATCAGTACGTTCAGAGAACAAGATCTTTTTGCTTGTCCCGAAGGCCTGCAGGGACAGAGACATCTCATACAGGTCTATCTTGTAGGTTTATATCTACAGACTAACAGATCATAAATACAAATCATTTCTGAGCAAGTCCAGGAAGTTCTTTCTTTTTCCAGCATCTTGCTGGAAATAAGAATCTAACCTTTTCACTGAAAATACATCAAAGATAAATGATATAAAGCATATCTCCCCAAGACTGTATTTTACCTGCATTTAACCTTGTCCAAATTTAACTGTGGCCAACTTAGCAGAGTGTCCAGCCATTAATACATGGACCACAGTTCAGCTTTTTCCTCTTTCTCAGAAATAGGAATTGAGAACTTACATATAGCATGTATCCAACCTTGTACTTTGAATGCAAAATGCAAAGTAGTTGCATACATCTTCGTTTATGACTTTGTAAGTTCTCAACCTTCCCCTTATTTACCCTCAATTTTTCCAAAGAGCAAACAATCAAAACCAAAATGTTATGCTGTGTCAGCGCAACCTCAGTTGGAGGGCTAAGATTTATTTAACAGAAAGACAACGAATGGGTGAAAACAGAGAAAAAAACCTGGCTGAATTAATCTTTTTTGTTTGTTTGTTTTAATTTTAAGAAAGCATCCACGAAAACTACTCAGAGTATTAAAAGAATCAGCCTGCAGAAATAATAATCTTGTTTTATTTATAGTCAGGGTCATGGGAAATCTGTCCTGATATATAAAAAAATACAGCTTCCCAGATTAGTTTTGGTAATAGAATTCAAAGAACGAACAGCTATGGGAAAGTTTAAATTCTCATCAAATACACCTGAGTGTCCTTGTTCAAAACTTTGTCACTCATTAAGCAGCAAGTACAAAGGCAATTTGAAATGCTAGTGTACCCAGGACAAATTTTTGTGGTAACTTGGTGTTTACTAAGAGTACATGCATCTGTAGTGTTTACAGACTAGAGTTTGTGATCATGGTTAATTATGGCATGATTAAGATATTATTTGAATAATTAGATTGGGGGAGGAATCAATAAAATAACTTTATTAAATGGATTAATAAAAAGCAATCACTAACCTTTTATTAAATATCCTATATGTAGAAGTCTGCTGCACATGCTATTGAATTGGTTGTATCCAGCAGCACTTCTTATCCCTAAAAAAAATGTTGATGGCAAGAGGATGCCTGCCTTGTGTACTTATTGCTGTTAGGTGCTTCCGTAACAAAATTCATCTTCTGTCACTTCTGCTTCACAGTTTAAAAACCTGTTTATTCTGAGTACTGCATCAACAAAGTACATCACCACAAACAAAGCAGTGTTGAACTAAGCCTGAACCCCAAGACAGTCATTGACCTTGAAGAAATTATTCTGTCTCAGATCAGTTTATATTCTTCCATGCCCAGTCATTCACCCTGCTGCTACACTTGTGTAAGTGAAGCAGTTCTGTCCCCTATGGTATCATAACTGGAACGATAAGATCTTTGTTATTAATACACTTCTATCAGGACAGCCATAGTTCGTGACTTCAGACAATCTTCACAGAAATACTACCAGACTTGAGTCATATATGTCTCAGAACATTTGAGTATCCTCACAGAAACAGCACCTTACTGAAGAATCATTTTCATTCTTAATTTTCCTTTGATAAAGGTATGCTTTTGGTTTTATCCTTTCAGGAAAATCAATCACAGAAGCTGAATCTTAACAGTAAATCCACATAGTGGCATATTCTCCAAGGCATCCAAGCTACAAACTTACCATTTCTGGAGGCAGCTTTCTGCTAACCCTTGCACAATCTGGCAGACTGTGACCACAGCCTTGAACATAAGATATTAATTTAAAATAACAGTGGCAACATCAGCACATGTTCTAGCAGGCCCTCATGTCCTAGACCACAAGCAAGAGGAATAAGGATACCTATATAATTCTGTAAAGCAGAATCGTTATATTCTCTGCAGCATATTCAATAATCCACTCCGTTCTTGCTGGTCCCTGCAGGAACTGAATAGACCCTAGGTGACAACACCAAGATATACAAGACAAGCTCACTGTCACACAGAACAGGTGCCCACCGGCACTGAGGTGCCTCGGGAAGGAATCCCCTTTGTGCTGACTACCACAGGACTGTTTTTTTCTCTTCAGAAATGCTGCAATTATCTTTGTCAACACTGCAGGTAGGTAAAATGTTGGTGTCAGGTGCCTGCCAGCTGGAACGTAGCCTGGAATGCAGCACCAATGGTCCCAACTGTTCTGTATCTCTTCCATCACATTCTCAAAGACACAAGCTTAGCCACAGCGAAATAACTTTTTTAGTAAAATACGTTCATTAACCATTATGAGAATCTACAGCAGCACTCAGGTAGCACATGGTCTTATAGCACCACACTGAGATGTATTTTTTCTCATAGACATACACAAATACCTGCCTGCATACCTTATTTCCTTCATTCCTAAGGTTTCTCTCTACCCTTTATATCCCATGTCTGTTCCCACCTCCCATTTTCCTACCTTCGTCAAGAATACAGCTTTGTGTTAATGCCTTCATTTGACTGAATGTACATTGCTACTCAGTTCACGTATATAGTATTTACCTGTAGATTCTCAAATACATTATACGTATACTTAATTCAACAATGATAAATTGGACCTATAAGAAGTGCTATCCAGTATTTTCCTCCACTGGAAAGGAGTTAGCATGATGATAAAATTTCCATTTCTATTTGCCACCAACTACAATCACTATTACTTCACTTTGCCTGGAGTTAGCCAGATCCAGGGGTGTGGCACTGGGTTTTTTATTGGGGGGGGGGGGGGGGGGGGGGCGGGGGGGGTGTATTTGGGGTTGGGGGAGGGTTGGCTTTGTTTTAGTTTTATTTGGTTGGGTTTTGTTTGGAGTATTTTTTTAGTTGAAGGAGGGATTTAATGATGGAATCTGGTATTTCCTTGAAAAAATGTGGTTACTTAAAGCATGTGGGTAAGTTCCATTTCCCTGAACAAAACAAAAAACAGGTGAAAACTATTCTGCGTACAGCACAAAGCCTACTTCATGTCATTCTCCACCCATTTCTATTGCCTATTTCTCTGGGTCACCAGATTCTCCATTCCACTCGATGTTTCTCTTCCTGCATGCAGAGGTCCACCGAAGTGCAATATTCAGCCTTTAACGTTAGCAGTCTCCTGAGATGAATGGAAGGAGTGCAATTTATAAAAGGACCACGGATTCCACAGGATATTTCAAAGCAGATGTCACGCTCTTGAACAGTAACTGCATTTGTTTCCTTGCCATCTAAGCAGCTGTAAGAAGCGTTGCTTTGCTTAGTAAAAGCACGCACTCAAAACCAGACCTTATCTTTTTAATATACATTATAGCAAACCTAAAACCTTACAATACTGAATATAGAATTATTAAGAAACTATTACATTATTTATGCTAGAAGTTTCACAGCTGGCTTTTTTAGATGACTGCAATAAAAACCAAGGACTTGTGAATCTTCAATAATTTCAGAATCTATATTAAAAGAAAAAAAATTTACTGCATCTCAACATGGTTATGGATAAACAGTGGAATTGGTACAATACATGTTCACCTGTCATTCTGGCCAGGAACAGTACTTTCCAAGTTTTGCCTCAAAAGCCTTCCTGGTAACTCCGCGAGTATCTGAACAATAGAACCTAAGCCCACCTAAGGTGACAAAAGTTCTGATCACTTCAGGAGAAATACCCACATTAATCAACTATACATTTTCTAAGCACACAGAGCAGAAGGGCTCACACAGTTCGTTGCTTCAATAGGCAGGCTGACAGATACCAGAGATCATCTCAGTTCCCGAAACTATCCGTTTCACAGGAGACTGACACCAACCCTAAACATTAATGTTAATCAGTTGCTCCTCTTCACAGCTTTAGAATTTCACACAAACTGCTTCTCCTCAACAATACCTATTTGGTCTTATTGGCAAGGGAGGCAGAGTAGCAAATGTTGCAATGCGAGTACCAATCAATTCGCTCTTCGTCACTCCTACTATCCAGTGACCTGAATTCCTAATTTCCGTCACCACCTTTCCTATCTACCTTGATCATTTCTGTCCTTAGCACTGCCCAAGCACTATACAAAGCAAAGGACTTCTCTAGTTCTTGCCGTAGAGTAGGATAGTTCACTGAGCAACCTCTTATCACCTCCTGCTCTTCTGCCTCTCACGCCACAGGGGACTGCGTGTATTTTCTGTCATCAGCAAAGTCAAAACTCCTCCTGCTGACACATAGAAAACTTCCTCAACTTCCAGAATTGACTAGAAATTACCTACAGAAGTACCTGCAAAACAAGACAAACAGAAATAATTAAGATGAATGCAAAGCCCCCTTCAACCTAGCCAACCTTTTAGGCAAGCATAAACCCAGCTAAGAATCTGTGGCCAATTCCCACCAGCCCAACAGCCCCTCTTCGGAGAACCAAGACAGGGTGTTTGGGCTGTGTGGAGCTCCACACCCTCCCATGTGAATACAGCAGAGGGGTAGGAGGCTGGAGTTGCCTTGTACAGAGCTGTCACATTGCACTGCAAGACCGCAAAATCAGGGCTGCGGAAAACTGCCCTCATTCGCCACGGCTCAGAAGCAGGCATTTTTTCCACCCAGGCCTCTTCAGCAACATACATTCCCAGTCTTACCTAGCAAGACACGCATACCCATTTCAGCTGCACAGATGCGTAACTTCATCACATGCTTTTAAGACCAGAGGCTTAAATATTACACAGTGTCAGTGTTGTCACTTCTCCCTCCAAGAAATATTGCTGTCGTCCCACCTATATAAGTGTCATACTGTAACTGAGTTCCTGTATTTCACCCCACTCAAAAGCAGGTAAAACACCCACATTTCTTCTTTGACAAAATTATTAGGAAGGACATCCAGTGGTGCACTGCAGCAAAGCAACAGCCCCTTGTTATCTTGCATAGGTAGGTTAAGTTTTAGACATTAAAACCTAGGCCTTTAAAGAATAACATTTTGTGAAAGGTGGATCATGTAGGAACTCCAAATTTAGATTTCCTAATGAGGTGATCTGGGAAAACATTCGTCTCGCATTAATACAACCATGTCCAGCCTGATCTTCCTTTTTATAAAATTGTTCTATATGTGTATAGAAAGGCTTTAGAAGAACACGCTTCCTTTTGCTTAAAGTAGTCTAAAAATATTACTTCCTAATGAGGATCTCATTTGCATGACAAATTCTCTGTGCCGTGTCAGAAACACTTTAAATGAAGATGTCATGCTTACAGGAATTATTCTGCACGCGGATGAGTTCTCACCAAACTTCGCTTGTAACAAGTTCATTTCATTTTCATCATCATGTGCTTTGACAGCAAGATAAGAGAATCATAGCTTTTCCCCGGTGAGAATCCTTTGCTCATATATTAATTCAAACAAAGGAATACCATCCAGTTGAGTTCATCCCTACCTTCCCGGCCAAATATTTGAAAGCAATCATTTACAAAGCTAACAGGTAGTACGTATATTACCCATGCTTTCCACTGTAATTCTCACAGAAGTAAATGCAACTATTAAGGAAAAATAATAATAAAACCACTACAGGCTTTTCTTCCCCCTACGCTGTAGATTTAAATTAAAGAGTCCATAAAACCATCAGAGCTTCAAAATTGGAGAAAAATAGCATGAATCTCTCATTTAAAAAAAAAAAAAAAAAAAAACCAACAAAAAAACCCCACAAAACTTGCAACGTCTGCTTTGCAAATACTGAAGCCAATATTCTTCAGCTATTTACACAACACAGAGAAACCTAGATACATTAGATACGTTCACTGAGAGAGAGACCTATGTACAAAGTCTTTCACGTTGTGAGAAAGCAAACTTAAGAGTTACTTCCTCCTCTGAGACATCCAGAAAACATTACATCCATCAGGAAAGCCTTGGCCCAGTCACAGAAAGCTGACAGCAGTGTGACTTCAGTCACAGGCTGAAAAACTTTCACTTTGTAACCCCAAATTTAAAGATGCCTACTTTACAGCACACATCGTGCTTTTTTGGAATTGTTAATTGGCATGGGAGAAGGCACTCTTCTTCAGGTATTCAAACATCACTACATGCCTCTGACAGTCTCAAGGCCAGGCAGGTAGATGGTGACACGGAGGGCAGGGAGCTCTCAGTCACGATTCCCTGGAAAAAAATGTCACTAGATCTTCACATGATGTGACAAAAGCTTTATGGTAGAAATAAAAGACATTTCTTACTGTACCTGAAGTCTGAGAATACGTGAGAGCCGTGCATCGGAAAGCTCAGAACCTGTACACTTGTTTTCTCTCCTCAGCCTGAAAACTTTGGGAATTAATGATGAAGTCATGAAGGAAACCTTAAATAGACTGTTTCCACCATCACCAGACTTACTTTCTCAGATTTTATCTGCTTCAGTTTCCCACTCAAATCTTATATTAGATTTTTTTTTTCTTCTTTTTCTTTCTCCACCTCCAAGCTTTTCCATTCTCTTACATAATACTGAATAAATATTTTATAGCCAAAGAGGATTTCTACCTGTTATGTAACTCACATTTTCGGGGGCAGCTTCCCATCTCATTTTTACTGATAGAGCCTTCAGTGAAACCAGAAGCTGTACTGATGCAAGCGAAAGAAGAGCGTGCCTAAACTTAAACAAACAGCTATATTTATGCTACATTAAAAATGCTAAATGGTATGAAATTTCATTTCATCAATATGCGTATGGGGCTGACAATATTGAGGAAAATATTAACATATGTATATAAACATCAACAAAACTATTGTCACATAATGAAGGAGTGAGGGAGCAATTTAAGTGTGCCAAGCAGATGTATCGCAGCTAAACTGGAAAGAACAGTCATATTCTAATTCTGAAACACACCAGGATACGTGTATGTGCTTTGGATGCCCAGTTTTAGATGCTTCCCAGAGCCAGAGAGATTCTGAATAGCCTCCTCTAAAAAGTGTTCTGAACAGAGCTCACAAAAACCTCAGATGAACTTTTCAAATTTTGGACCACGGTATCTGTCCAAAAGCTAAATGCTGTTTCTTTAGCTCTGTCTACGACTTTAAAAAAAAAAAAAAATTTTTTTTTTTAAATTTCCACCTTTCTCTGGCCACCCACCTGTTTGTTTACACAGAGTAAACCCATTACAGAAATTATAATGCTGGCTATAACAGGAAGATGCCTAGATTATAAAAAATGTTTATGCTCATCAATATACAATCAGGTCACCAGCAGTGGATGGCAAAAATTATGTGTAGCAGTGAGCCTGATGTTTCTAGGCAGTACAGCAGCAGCGGTTACGGAAACAGACCAAGCTGAGTGTTAATATATTCTAATCTCCCTCCCCATAAGAAACTTTCGCTACTTTATCTCAGCAGGATGATTAGTTTCAGCACTACAGTCTTCTTAAGAATAATAGTTATTTTAGATTTAAAAAATTAAAACATTAGTTGTGGTTATTTTTCCCCCATTTTAGTTAAGAATCAATAATACAGTGATGTATTCTTATCAGCAACATCCAGAAACAAAAATATGTTTAAAATACTGGCTTTAAGCTTGACGACAGGAATAATAACTCAAAGGGTACAAGTGTTGCGCTGCCATCACCTCCTCTCAGTACATGTCCTGAATGCGTAATATTTTAAGAAATGCAAAGAAGATTCCATAAAGCTATTAAGTTGTAATTGGATTTAATATAATCAGCTGCTTTCACTTGCAGTTTTCTGCTAGAAAACAGATTACAGAAGAGAAACCTTGTGTTTACTCAGTTACTTGAATCGCTTCAAGGAGACCACATAACAATCAGAAAGGTCAAGTTTCTTCCTTCCATAGGGTGTTAAATAAATGGCAACACGGAGCAGTGCAAATTTTGTTTTTAAATGGGTACAGCATTCTGGGTTTTGCATTCTAAAAAAAGAATAAGCTCTTTGCTCAGCACTAAGTGCTTTACTACACACCGTGAAAACAGCGTATCTGGGAACCTGGAGATTACCAACACAAAACACTATTAAGATGGTGCCAAAGAGATTTATAAACAGGGCAGGAGGGACCTTGAAATTTCTACTTTGATTCTTGCTTCCTTCGAAAGCTTTCCTTTCTCCAGCCACCCAAACCTGTGCTAGCACCGTTGGATCAGCAGCAAACCCATCCCGGCCACCTCGCTCAGGATTCCGCTGGTGTCGAGGAGGGCACCCCGGTCTGCAAAGGGTCTTAAACAAAACCCGCCGCACTCAACACGCAGCCGTCCTACGCGAAAGCACCCGCAAGCGCGCTGCAGCGGCCAAAACCCCCATCGTGGATATTACGCGTCCACGTACGTACGCTAAAGCCCTTAAAGCCGCGGTCCCGCCTTGGCGGGTTTATTGATCCTTTCGGTGGCTCTGTAACGTCCCCACACCACGGGGAGGCGGGGAGGGAGACGCGCCCGCCCCGCCGCGGTGTCCAGGGCGGGCTGCCGGAGGCGGCGGGAGCTCCCTCTCCCCCCCCCCCCCCCCGCCCCACGGGAGGCCGGGCCCCCCCCCCCCGGGCCCCCTTCCCCGGGCCGCCCCGGGCCCCCCGCCGCTCCTGCCCCGCCGCCGCTGACGGCGTTCAGGCGCCCCCAGGCGACCGCGGCGGGGAGAGGCAGCCGCCGCCCCCGGCGGGCACCCCCGCACGGCCGCCCCCCCCCCCCCCCCCCCCCCCGCCGGGAGCGCCCCGCGAACGTTACCGAAGCATCAAGAGCTGCGGTAGCGACACCGCGGCCGGCCGGCCGCTGCCTGCGCGGCACCGAGAAGGCGGCGGACGGCATCCCGCGGGCGAGTCGTGCCCGGTGTCGGCCTCGCGTCACCCACAAGGAGCGTCCCCGCCGCCGCCTTCAGGCGGGGGTCAGGGCTCCGGCCGCGAACCCTCGTGGGGGTCCTAGCGCGCCCACAGGAGGCAACGGGGAGAGCCCCTCACCGAGACCGACCGCCGCCATTTGGAGCTCTCCCGTCGGACCGTGAGCAGCAACCAACGGGCCAGCCGCTGGGGCTGAGCACACCTGGGTTCCCCCTTCCCCCTGAGATTCCACCAAACCCAGCGGCGCTTCAGGACCGACCGCATTGGGCATTTGGTCCGCGTTCAATAAATCGAACGCTGTCGAGTCAAACGCAGCCATCCAGATGTGAGCAGTAAGGCTGCCTCTGCTGCAAACCTGAGCGGAGCCGCATCTGATAAGCGCTGCGAGCGCAGGCAGCATTTAAAAAAAAAGAAAAAAAAAATCTCCCCAGTCAACAGTATCGGAGGCTGCTGACAGAGCCTGGACATCTTATCTTCGTTTATCCTGAGCGGATCGCATTATCAGCTACTGAATGAATTCTCTGCAGAGAGGGAGGTTTAACATCCAGTCTTTTGTCCTGGATCTTTAAAACCCTTTTTAACAATAATAGCTCAAAAACCATACTCTTTCTATCTTAACTAGATGTCAACTCAATATTTGAAGCTTGAATACAATCTTCAACAGAAGATAATTCAGAACTAAAGATAAGGCAAAGGATGAGGGAAGTGTTCACCCCCTCCCCTCACGAGTGCCCTGTCACAACCTAAGGGCTTTCCATAGCATGCACTTGAGAAAATGCCATTAAGCGGAGAAGGGGGAGTGAGATATGGATATATACATATATATATGTACTCACACATAGACATACATACATATAAAAAGAGGATACTTGGCTGAAGAAAAGAAGAGCTTAACAACTCAGAAAAATCTAGCTACTAAGCGCGGGGACAAACCTGTTAAGCACCTGAAGCCCATATTTTCTATCGATAGGTTAAAGGGATGAAAAGCACACACTCAACAACCATACATAGTCAAGAGTGTGATAGCATGGTGCTATTAAGTGGCGGAGCCAATGTAAGCACTTGGTTGGGTGGCACCAGTCTCTCACTTAGGGGTTTTTTTTTTTGCTGTTGTTGTAAAGAAAGAATTTTTCAAACAACTTTGAGCATCTCTAAATAACAATTCATAATTGAATGAGTGTTTATACTGCCTGTGCTACAACATAAATTAAACCTGCACAACTCCATAGTTCAGTACAGATCTAATAATCTCATCTCGCTCTTGGTGCCACACTGCTTTCCATCCTGCTTCAGGACGAGCTGAATAACCTTACATCTGCCTGGACATGCATCGACGTATTTTTGGGTGCTAGCTCAGGCAGGAGAGGCTAACAGCAAAAGAGCAGAGCTAGCCCAGTACTCCCACCAGAGAGCAAGCGGCAGCATTACAAGCAACAATGCCAATTCCTAGACACGAGGAAGAGTGACAGCTGAACACATAGCATCTCTAGTTAGAAGATGAATGTCCAGGGTATGTGTCAATCAACAAGTTTGGTGACATAGTTCTGTGCATGTGAGCGTAAAAAACTTCTTTGATATATGCCATAATATCAACTTATTCTGCTGTTATCTCACTCTCTGGGCATAACTACCACCGATGAGTATTTTGTACTAACAACAGCATGGAAATCAACCTCCCACATTGGCAATGAACTCAATTTACAGCTGGTTTGGTTACTGTATAAACAATCAGTGGTGCTGAAGGGTTAGAGATCAAGACAATGTTTTAGCTCTTCAAATACATTTTGGTTTATGTCCACCGAGAGACAGGCAGTGATGGTTGATAAAAGTACTAGTGTGCAAATATAACAATAATAGCACATTAACTATTCACAGGAAGAGCTAAATACCATTTATATCCTAGGAAGTGCTTAGTATATATGTAAACACGCTTGTTCACTCTTTCCTGCTCACCCTATACCTTCTATGAGCGCCCTAAAGATATACTGAAAAACTAGCAAATTCAGTGTCTTGATACATAGCAGCATTAGCATTAGAATTTCCCATGTTGGCAAGAACACTGGGGAAAAAAGTCTCTAATTACACATTAAGTCTGCAAAATTGGTACTTCATCACTAGCCAGCAAAATTCACAAATGTCAACAAAAAATCTGACTAGTCATGTGTATAAGTCTAGTAGCAAAGGACTGGAAGCTCATATAAAAGATACTTTGATCCTTTTTAACAGCCACTTTAACGTTTAGCTGCCACTTTCTAATTTTTTGTCTTGAATTCTAGGAGAAGCAGAACTGCAACATAACTAGAATTTTTTTGTCCAAAACAGAAACTTAAAAAGATAGATTATAGCTAAAAGTTAAAAAGAACAAGAAGTACTGAAGGAGATTTCAAAGCTACGCAAATGAGTTTTGAATCTTCTTTCTTCCTCTATCCCACTCCTATAAGAAAAAATATTCTAAGCAAGAAGCGTTTCACAGACTACACTCCTCTGAGAGTTAAATTTTGTTCTGCCTTTTTTTTTTTTTAAGGCCAACCGTATGCTCTATTTAGTTCTGCCTTCCCACTCACGCACAACACTTTAAAATTTACAAGTTACAGTGATATCAACTGCTTTGATAAAATTTATTCCCTCTCCCAACAAATCTTGCTTCTCTAACCTTCAGCCATTGCAGTTACCATAAAGCTATTACTATCAGGTTTCACACACACATTGAAGTCCACCAGCGTGGATAGAAAAGTTCATTTAAAGCATATAATCAGCAAAACAAAAAGCAGGAGGTGATGTAACCCCTCTAAAGGGAAGCTTTGCCCATGCACATGTCTAGTCACAGTTCCATGAAATAGATTTCAAGACTTGCCAAGACATTTTAGAACCATCAGCTTTTGCAGCTAGAAATACCAGTATGTCCCAGAAAAGGCTGCTGTAACTAGCACACAGATGTTCAGTCAGAAAATTGTGTGCTTTTGACAAAGTTTTTAAGAGTATTGTACAGTAAGCTGAGGCATTAAAATAATATATTCATTAAGATCACTTTTCAGTATAAAAGCAATTCAAAACCAGCCTTTTCTAGTACAGTAATATTCCCCCCCAGTGAGATCAACTTTTCTCAAAGGACTGTAAGGCAGCTTGCACACAGTGCAAGCATACGCTGAAATCCCATGTCCTACATGCTGCAGTGAGATAAGTGGAAAAAAAGTATGTAAGAGGAGAGGGAAGGAGGAGAGAGGGGACAAAGGCTTTTATTTGTATTTCTGTCTATGTTCTTGCTTCTTCAGGAACAAGAGTCCTGAAGTATTAATCCTGCTTTCCAGAAATGACGCCAACAGGCAATTTTGAGTTATCATCATGAAATGTGGGCTAATTTTAGGAAGAATGACATGCTATTAACTTGAATGAAATTATACCTGTTTACACCAAAAGTAAAATATAATGTGCTATTTTACAGTTTTCAAGCAAATATTTGGTTAAACTGGTTTACAACAATGCACTGAAAGACACTGTAAAATAACATGTCACTTCTGTCACCTACAGTATCCATTTAAATCATAATTTTTACATAAATAAAAGTGCCAGAGAATACCTTCAAGGGTCCTAGATTAAAGGTTTTTGAGAAATCCATAACCACCCAAAATAAAAAAAAGTTGGTTTTTTTTTTTTAAAGCGAGCCGAAGCTTCTGCATTATGTATGCCCAGTAGAAATACCTTTGCCTCAAATCAATTGAAATCATCAATCTGGAGCAAAAGAGAAAATTAAACACTTGAGAAAAAAAAAAAAATTTACAGCTTACCACCCTCGACCCCAGGACCCTAAACCTTATTTTACGCAATAATTCCCAAGTATTAATGTTGTCCACTAGCATTCTATAAGAGCAACTAATCTCCTTAGCTGAAATCCACTGTCTGGAAAAATTGAATATACTGTGTGAACAGTTTGAAATTACAACATAAACTGCCAGAGAAAGACAATGAAAGTCCCATAAAACATTCTGGAAGCAGAGAGAAGAGGGGAGAGCTAGACATGAACAGCAGAGACTAGACCAAAACAAGAACGAAAGAAGATAAGTCTCAAGATTTGTAACACTTCCACTGGGCCTACTGCCTCACTGGTGGTCTTACCGTTCCCTTGGGAAATAGAAGATGGCACCTTCTGCACATCCCTCCTTCATCCTCTTTACAGCTTGGAATCAGAATATTCAAATGGCTTTTGCAAGTTCTTTTAAAATGTCCACTATTGCCTACAAAGTCTAGTTTCTTTTCATGGTAAATGATACTCTGCTAAGCTCAGCACACAGGCTCCTGCAGCCACAACACTGGGGTTTACAACAGATCAGGTTATGTCCTTCCTGGGTGTCAGTACCTTTTTAATGCCAGCACTTGCTGCGAACCACTGGAAACTGGAGAAACAAGGGAACAAATGGGAAAGGGAAAAGCAGTCTGGGTGGGGTGAAATTCTGACCCAATTCAAGTCAGCTGTTATTGATTTACATCACTAATGAGCAAAAAACAACAAGCCTCATTTCCTGGTCTAGATCATTCAGTGAAATAAAATCTTCTTTTACCATTTTGATTTGAATAATTTTGGACTCTCTTGATTTTTCATGACACTTCCTTGCCTCAGAAGCCAGCTACAAACAACTAGTAACAACTGCTTGTATTAGTGAAATGAGCTCTAGCCATTAAATACACATCCTAACAAATGCTATGTCAATGTTTTTGTGCTGTTTTTTAAAAAGTTATTTTTCTGTGTTCTGACCAATTATTCATCTGATAAGCCTCAACAGCTCACCAGGTTAGTTTCTCCTCACTAGGCTAAAATGACTAGAACTACTATTCTGGGGAACTATAGGCAAATCTTCAACAGGTACGGATACTCTCTGCTTTAGCATCTGGCTCCTCCAGGCTCTCAGAGCCCTGGCTGACATCTGTGTGGGGCTGAAAATGTTTGTTGCTCTCTAACCATATCCTGTTTCCTCTCTGAAAGGCTGTACCACAGAGCACCCCCTGGTTCCAGGTCACTATGGCAGCAATTTCAGAGATGTACATGCAACTTCATTGTTGCATCTCTGCCTGCAGCTTTCTTCCACTCTGCTCATACTGCACGCCATGCTTCATTTTTAATTTGCTGAGTAGAAAACCTGTTAATTTACAATGTCTTAATTACTATTCCTTTTTTTTTTTTTTAGCATTCTCCATTTTCAAATAATAGCATCAGTTGAGTGCACAGCATGGTCCTGCTGTCAGTCTGAGAGCCAGATTAAATGTATTTTGATTCATGCCCTCCCTCCAGAGCAGTGAGGAAGTGACTGTTCAGGCTTGAACTCTGTTGCACAGCCAAACACCTCCACCTGTGTCTCTGTGAAGTTCAGCATCCACCTGCGGCTGCTGGTGCAGGCAGGGGAGGCAGAGAGGGAAGGAAAAAGACCAGGGAAAGGGACAGACATGTCCTAGAGCGCTTTCTCCTTCAGCATACATGCGTGGCCCAAGAGGAGCTGAAAATACTGGTACCACTGCCCTGTACGCCACCCCACAGGCTGTGTTGGAGGGAAGATGTCTGAGACAGAGCTGGTCTCCAGAGTTGGCAAGATTTGGTAACTCATGCTTGAAATAAGAGGCTACTTCTTCACTACAAAAAAAAAAGGAAGAAAAAAAAAAAGGACATTTTGACTGGAACTTCTGGCTGCCACTCTTATAAAGAAGATTACAGTCCCATTTGTTCTTTCTAGGAAGAGTAGGAAAAGCTTCAATATTTGTAAGGTATAAAGAAGTTTCACATCAGTCATGTGAAATCCATCTAAATAAATGTTTTTAAACTCAAAGCTGATGGCACTTAGCCTGAAGTCAGTACTATGGGATCAATGCAAATAAACCTTTCCTGCCTTCAGAAGTCAGTCATGTCTACCCAGAGAGAAAAACGTTCAAGGCAGAGTCACCAAGTGATTTATAGCTGGTGGCATTACTTCATTTAAATAAAACATTCATTTAACAACGCAACACTGATTTCCTTTAAGCTGACTTACTTTTCTGTAAGAATTATTAACCAGAGAAAACAGTTTTTTCCCCTTCAACCACACTGCCTCAATTCACTTTGTATTCAATCTATTTTGTATTTGGATTTTGTTTCTACTGAAAAAGAGAAACAAAAATCTCTCTCCTAAAAAGTAGATTTGACAAAATTTTTATCAGTGAAATACAAGCTATCAGGTAATGATAAGTCCATTCCCTGGACTGCGTTCAAAATCACCCAGAAGCTACTTTGGGTTTCAGAAGAGAAGACCATTAACTTTCACTGCCTCTGGAGAAAACCTGCTGAGAGTATGTTTCAGAAGACATTACGTTCCATCCACTATGGGCCAGGTGTTACCTTAGCATCAAAGACAAAGGCAAGGCAACAGAGATTATTAAGAATAACTAGAAAACTACAAGAAGCTGTGCATAGGAGTTTCGCATAGTTTAGCAGAACACAGTACAATGCACTAGGAAAAAAATAAATCACGTTCCCATCAGAATACTATCTCCTTCACATTAATGAGTGTGGATAAAAAGTATCCATGTTGAATCCTTGGCAGTGCAAGTGAAAATTTTATCTGGGTGCAGGAGAAGGTACACAGGGAGTATGTTTTGTAATGTGGACTTTTGTCAAATTGGAAGTGTACTGAAAAGCCAAGTACAACCTATTAGGCAAAGGAAAAGAATCATTATGACTCACCTCCCCACTTGCCAGAAGGATGACAGACTCTTATGGAAGAGTACCTAGGAAGCATTCGACGCTGGTAAGTATTACCATTTTTCATCTCGGGGTTAATACATAATTTGGCTTATGGGACAGCGTGATTTAGGGAGGTTTACTTTTTTCCTGGATTGAAGAAGGGTTGCCGACAATGATGGTTTCCTATATACTAATACCAAGAAACCAAATTTTAATTACAAAAAACACGCACAGCAACTTATAAACAACCTTTTCTCAATGGTGATGTTGATGTGGGAATTTGAAATGAGTTTCAAATGCTCCTTACTTCATTTTTTCAGGTCCCACATTTTTCCTGTGTCTTATGAACCCAATCCGAGACATGTTTTGACCAGAATGCTCTTTAGTCACTCCTAGAATCATAAAAAGAGCAAAATACACCAGCCATATCTCAGCTCTCTCTAAATTACAGAGACAAGAGACCAAAGAAGAGACGAAGGAAGAGATGAGTGTGCACTGCAGAACATACTTAGAACTACCACATCTGAAAGATCTCCAAGTACTGCGATCAATTAATGTAAAGGGATCTTTTCAGAATGGTGCTGAAGAGGTGAATGAGTCACAGCACACAAATCCTACACATGCAGTCTAGATGGCCAGGTTATGCTGGAAAAAGTTCAAACGCAAAGAAAAGCTAAGGGAACGAAATGCTTGTTGTGACACCTGTAACACTGACCCCATATTTTATCTGATTTTTGTCCCTGTACATAATGTCAGTGCCTTCAAGAACTGCCACAAGCCTCAGCAAAGAGGCAGCGTATGCAGCACCAGGAGAATTTTCTTTCTAAAGGAGTCTTTTTGTGGGCGATTTGCCACTCGAACTCCCTCAGACTTTGAATGCATTTTCTAGTCCAGTTCCAACACAACTGACAATCTCTGTCTTGTGTTGAGGAGTCTGGAGATGCAGCATTACCCCAGGAAACAGAATGTTAATTTTTTATGCCTCCTTTGAATGAGCTGAAGCAGTAAACTTTATTCCAGGCAAGGCCCAGGTTTTTAGAAACACTAAGAAAACTAACAAGCAACCTGCTAACGCAAAACATTCCTGCAATCCAAATGCAAACAGCACTCATTCAGAGAACGAAGCAATTGAGAGGAACTGAGCCCCAGGAAGTATACTATATCCTTCACGCCTTCTTGTGCAGAGCATAATAAACACAAAGCACTCTGCAGGTGCTGATGGCCATGAAGACTCTAACCTTCAACACACACTGTGGATGTGCACAATTATTCAAAGAGGTCTGCAAGAAAATGAAGGAAGGGACCGTGCAGTTCCTATATACAAACAAACAAATCTCATTCTCTCTAGCCATTATCCCCAGGATCTGACTTTTTTAACTGCATCTTCACTATGGCAGGTCTTAACAATTTTCCCCATGCCTTGTCATTCTCTTATAACTACTTGTGAAACTCCAGCAGCAACACATGCTGCACCTGGTGTTACAGCCCACAAATCAAAACACATTACCGTAAATAAAAAAAAAAACAACTCACTGTTTAAAGAAAACACACATGCAGCCAAATTAGAAGAGTATTTGCCATATTCCCACTTCATCCCCCTTGCAATAATTGTATTTCATGTACCACAAAAAGCTAAGGAAACTGAGCTCCTTATCTATAAAAACTACTGTACTTCTTTTCTCAAAGATTTGTCTCCAACAACAACCAAACGTCACATGAGTGAAAGTCTGAATGATATTGCACTCATGTGATTCTGTTTCTATGCAGGCTAAACCTCTCTTTTCTGTTTTGCATGACTCCACAAGCTTTTTTGAGATTTAAGAACTAATCCTATTTCACCAAAACATTTTTGTTTGCCTCAGATCCAATTCCCCCCCCTCCTTTATTGGCAGTGGAAGTTTGGATTCTTTTCAGTTAGCAAGCAGAGGAATATGGGAGAATACATTTACATTTTTTAAAAACTTTTGGAGAATAAGTAAAGGACATTGGTTATAGCTCTTATGAGAATTTTAGGTCTTTAAATCTGTCTCGTAGGTGTTCTGTTTTGGAGATGACTTACTTCCAAACATGTGGCACATTAGAGGATTATTTAAAATGCTTATAAATCTAGAAGTATATAAAACTAGAAGCATTTACTAGAGCTAACATGACTGTCGTTTCAGCAGACACTACCCACCACACAGTTGTGTCAGTAATTTTTTCTGATAGCTACTGTTTTCACTATAAGGTTTGTGAAAATTACACAGTTCTTGCTACACTGCCCTCATGGCAATGCAGTTGCCCCATTCTCTTAGTTTGTTATTGCTTTCCAACATAGAGGTAATCATACAGACATTTTACCATAACATTTTGTGGATTATCTGATAGAGAGAAATGGTGTTCATTCCTCCTCTCTGTTAGGCTTAGAGGTGTTTGGAAAACATTTACTGGAGAAAATTCTAATTTGATTTTCTAGGTAAAAGTCATTTATCCCTTGCTGTTCTTGTGAGAGTTCAAATCTGGGAAAAAAAAAAAAATCATTTTTATTCTGGATATTGGTAAAACATACCTGCAGGGTCTGAATGTACCAGCAAAACTCTGGTCTTATTTTTCCCATGCATCACTGGGAGACAAAGTTAATTGGATAGCTGGATGAAAAAAAACATGATAGACAATATTGATCATCTACAATAGTTAGTCAGTGGCCTTCAAGTAGTGTTGAGAATTCACAGCAAAACTTTCTCTGTATAATTCAAACTATTTCTCCTTGCTTTCATATTTGGAGACCTTGAGCAGATCCAAAGATGAATCATTGCTAGAGTTCAGCTACATTACAAGACTGTGGCAATCAGCAATGCCATTTCAGTGATTTACACAGGCAATTCTTCTCCAGAAGAAATGGAGAGAGGAAAAGTGCTGCGATGAGCTCATTGCTCAGCAGAAGATTTTAATGGAAGGAAAAGAAAGAAAAGCCAAGTCTGAGCCAGGAATATGCCCAGATGAATATGCAAATAAGAAATTTGTGGGCAGACATTTTCTCTGGATTTTTTGACAAATAATATTTGGCCTGTGAAAAGCCTGCCTAACAGCTACATTAGGCAGGGCTGTGGGAGAGCTAGGAGATCAAAGGAGAGAGGCTTTGTATTTAAAACCAGGAATGATGATTAACAGATATATAGAAGTCTTCAGAGCAAATTACAGGAAATGCCACTGAGCAACATAGTCAATGCTGTACATGAGGTATGACTAACAGCTTTATATTGCACCTTTTCTCATCCTCTACACTGATATCTCCCTGCCTGAAATTTAATTTCAGCAACTCTTCATTAAGTATTTCTTCCAAAGTTAAACAATTTCAATCCGAGTCTGCAACGGCAGAATTTCTAACAACTATAGCAAAACAAACAAAAAAATCTTTTAGAGTACTTATCAGATAAAAGCATATATGTTGCTTTTGCTACACACATCATATAATAGCACACAGAGCTACTGTAATAATCAGATGGTGGGAAATGCCCTGGATGAAGAAATAGATGCATTTATTTTAGATGAAAGCCACTGGCATAGAGCATGGTTCTACTCTATTCTGAATTATGTATGTGTGCATTTCTTGATGAGCCTAAAAATAATACATGCTTTAGATTTTAATCCATTTTGAGAATTAGAATATGAACAAACGAATATAGACATCTTAGATTTTCCTACTTTCAGTACTTACGGAAGGGGTTGTCCGTATCACTTATCATGCAGTCATTTTTGAAGTAAATGGACTGCGTTTTCTTGAGAAGTCAGTCAAACTGCAGTCAAATGAAAACCTCAGTAAAGAGCATGTCATTCCTCCAAACGACATCCAGTTAGCAGAGGAACATTTTGCAGAAGTCAATGGGATCGGTAATAATAGAGCCAGCAAGCTGCAGGAAAAATTAAGTGTGTCTTGGGGATAGCTGGGGAGTGCAGGAGCAGGAGAAAGAGGTCATAACTAAAACTAATTATTATTTGAAGTTATATTTGACCAAGAGGCTAAGCTGGGAAAAATGTGAGAGCAGAAGTTTCAGAATATAAAACATCTCATTTTGAGATCAAAGTGAAAGATTTCTTTCTGAACAATTTAATGTTTCATGTTAAAATATTTTTATAATGTTACCTTTTCATTTCAGAATTCACCTGATTTTAAGAAAATCTGGAAAACATTTAGTTTTAATTGAGCCAGCAAATATTTTAGGCTGAAAAGCAAAGCCTTATAGATTGTTTTGCCAACAATTCTATAATTGCTGCTTCAGTTCAATTCTGGTTTTGTTTCTTCCAAAATATTTGGTTCAGCCACTGAGAATATGAAAGCAAACAAAATTTACCAACTTTAGGTCAGCAATAATTCACAATGATTTTAGTCCAATGTGGAATGCAAGTGTCCTCCTCATAGCTGGGTAAAATCATCAGTTAAGATTCTTACAGTATAGCTGCTTATATGATTAACATAACACCGCCATTAGTTGGTACCTACACTGGCAGGCATAGCTAAGAGGTATCTTTCAGGACTCAGGTGTGTTCACTTTCTCTAAACTGAAAACAAAACTTCAGCAGGGACAAATAAGGCAAAGGACTTTCATTTTTAAGTACTGCTGTTCCTAAATGCTGGTAGTACTGAAAGGGCAAAGAGTAAGACTCAGCAGTTTCCTCTAGGAAAATCTGGGCAATTGATTCCCTGTCTTTGATGCCATCAACAGGAAACTGCCTCTAAGCTCTTACCTAGGCATATGGAAAAAGCATGGGCCAAGGAAATAGAATCATAGAATCATAGAATCATTTCGGTTGGAAAAGACCTTCAAGATCATCGAGTCCAACTATTAACCATGCCCGCTAAACCATGCCCTGGAGTACCCTGTCCACTCGCTTTTTGAATACCTCCAGGGATGGTGAATCAACCACTTCCCTGGGCAGCCCATTCCAATGCCATGTGAGTGCTTTCAAAACAAACCGTTCCATAATCTTTCCCGGTACCGAGGTCAGGCTGACAGGCCTGTAGTTCCCCGGATCCTCCCTCCGACCCTTCTTATAAATGGGAGTCACATTGGCAAGTTAAGAAAGAGACAGAAAAATAACCAAAATTGCATTGTTTGCTTTGTATAGTGACTTCTGAGGTCTTCGCTTATGGTCTCCTCCCCTCCTCAACAATTAGCATTTGTACTTTGATTCCTTTGTGCATAGTTTGGAATGTTGAAAATAATTAATATTTTAGCAAGGATAAAAGGTTATGCAGCTTGAAGTCTATTACTTACTTACAGAAGAGGTATATCCCAGAGGGCAGTTGTTAAACAAACATGCCTCCAACCCAGAAGTGGAAGGACCACTTCCAAGGATGAGAAAGCAGCTCAGTCATTATTCATTTTTATTACAGTGGTACCCAGGCACTGCATAAATATTATTTCTGTCTCAGTAGTCTCTTGCTGAGCAAACCAACAGGATGCCAATTAGTGATCACTTTCTAATCTTATTTTTAGTTCTCAACTTTAAACATCTATTTACTGGTAAACTGACCAAAGTCTCTTTACCTACTTGAATTGTCCAAACAACATTCAGCTGAAGCTGAATCAGCAGCCTGATTGTGAATTGATAAACAGATAGATACAAATAAAATAATGGTGCCTTGTTAGTAAGCTGTTAGCTTGTGTTTTTTTCCTTCCTGGGGAGATGATATCAAAGATAGACAAATATTCAATTCTGAGGTCAATTATAACTTTTCTGATAGAATATTTTATCAAATATGTTCAAGCCTCATTTCCTACAACCAGTTGTAAAGATATATTGTCCAAATAAGCTTAAGATAAGTATTAATTGAGATAAATAACTTAAACCATTTATAAAAGTAACACCTTAGGAATTGGGAAACAGGCCTGCTATAAACTTCTTTTATGAAATAGTGTGAAATTCAGTCTTTGTACCACTTTATACCAGCTTAATTTATATTAATTCTTAAAGGCAGTCAGTATAAGCATACTGAAAACAAAAGAAAGCCATTAGGGAATAATAAGTTTTCAAAAACTTTAAACATTATTTTATGCAGCCAAGGCACTCTGCTAATTTCAACTCACAAGAGCTAGATGATATTTATTCTTACTGTTAATACCTTTGTAAAATACAAAAAGCCAAAACAAATAAGAAAAACAGAAATCTACATACACATATATGAATGTATGTATCCACGTGCAAAGAATAAATATGCACTGTATTTCTATAGCATCTAGGCTAGATCAAGTTTTTAATTATCATGCTGTATATGTAAATGTTAAGCATATTAGCAAGATGCAAAGATGACACCCAATCTCATACAATACAAAACATTTACATGTCAAGAAAGTGTCATGTATTTCTAATTTTCACAGTAATTTCTACTATGTTTCTGTGTTCTATTCAGTAGTCAGATAAGAAATTACATCTTTCAGAGAAATACTTCGTCTACTGCCCCTAAAACAAACAGAAAGAAGAAAACATTCCTTTTGTGCCCCAGGATACAGAAAACAGAAAGATTGTTTGCACTGGGTGGTAATTAAATGATACTGAGGACAGCATGTGCATGTGTGTGTTTATGTACATGCACACATTCACCATTTACTCTGAGTTGTAATTAAATGATGTTGTGTTTGTATGCACACACACTTATCTTTGCCAAATCAAAGAGAACAGAAAAACAGATCAAACAGTACAGAAAAATCAGCTAAGAGAGAAACAGAATGCATCAGGTTTTAAGCTTTCCTAAATCTTTCATGTATGAAATGTTAGTAATTAATACATGGTAACTCTTCAAAAAGCACAGCCCTGACCTGGCAACTGCAATTCATAAGGCTTTTGACTTGTTTGAATACATTTATAAAGGTTTATCTTCTCTGCTCATACAAGTAATTATTCTTCTCATTCACACCATTTACTTTAAAACTTGACATTTCTAAATTTTACCATGATACTGTGAAACATTTTGAATCATCCACATGGGGTTAACAATGTATCTAGAGCAGTACTAAACAAAACTAAGGTTACAATCTTTGATAAAAGTCATTCACAGATTTGTAACAATCTCTAAAGCTATGCTAAGTTTATACTGGTTGCACTTCAGAGCCAGTTACACTTACTCAGCAGAAAATTCATTTTATAGTTAACGCACACAACCAAGTGACTCCATGGAGAATTCTTGTGTCTATGTTCAAAAGCATTTATTTATGCAGCAATGAAATGTCTCTATAATTACATTTTATAAATGTTTATAGCTCATCTTTCAAAACAGCTAAATAAAGAGGAATTTAACTGAAAATTAAAGGTACTTAATGCACACTGAAAAGCAGAAATTGAAAGGACTGTTTATTTGTTATAAGAGTTGTTAAGGAAGGAGAAACAGGCTGTCCATCTGAATGGACTTAGAGATTAGATTACCATTAGAATGAAGGTGTATGGACAATTTTTAGTTTTTATATTCAATAGCTTAGAAACATATTCAGCCTTAATTGCTATGTTTCTACCCTACTATTCTTGAATAACTGTTTTATTCTCTGCTTCTGTATAGGAACTGCAGAAGGTCACATCATCAGTAGGGAAGGTAAAAGAATAACAAACTGATGTTTCCTAAAGGACATTTGAAATTAAAATGTGGTTTTGACACACACTACTAATGTCTCTGCTTAGCAGTATTACTGCCCTTGATAACAGTGCTTATTTTCAGGTGAGTATTTTGCCTATTGTATATTTTATGCACTAATTATCTGTAGAAGATAACATTTATTCATATTACTTTTAATTACTCTAATGTAGTAGCATGGCAGTAGATTTTTAATTTATGCTGCATATTCACCTTCTGTTGGTCCATTGATGGCTATGCGAGAAAGTTCATAAACTATCAGATTAGCAAAACATTTCTACTGAAATAAACCACTGAATTATCAGAAATGCAAAAGCCAATAAGCAGCAAGGAAATATTCTGAGTGTGAGCATGCCCACTCGATTCAAATGCAGTTATGAATTTGCCTTTATCTGCATTCTGCCTACAGTCTACAGAACACTACAGAAATGGAAAACCATACCTGAAGTAAGTCTAGACATGCAGACAGGATAGTGGGTGCAATACACAGATTTCAGGTCTGTTTGCCATTTTCCCCACAGAGGACTCTTATGCAGATGCCCACCTTGAGTTCCACAGGGGAACAAACCAACACACAAAACCTGTAGAAAAACCACTACCACCCTCCTCTGCTTCGGGGGCGGGGGGAGTGGGGAGTTTGAGGCATGACGGCCAGTGAAGGTTTTGCCTCATCAGCTGCCTCTTCCTCTTATTCTCCTCAGAACTTACATTAACGATTCAATACAAATATTTTCAGAAGTTTTCAACATCCATGGCCTTATTTTTGTTTTTATCCAATGCTTGGAGTAATTGGGCTAACTTCTGTCCAAGTTGAGATTAAAAAAACCAACTTTTTCACTCATACCACAAACTTTCTCTCGGTCAAGGCATTTCCTTTGCTTGCCCTGGCCCGGTTGCCTTAGGTAACAATACTGTCAGCTCCTGTGGTCTATTCAATCCTAACTTTCTAAATGCTAATTTTCTTCCAGTTTCCAATATTGCACGACAGGGGAAATAAAGCTGGATTCTGAGAAATGCAGTCACTAAACACACTCTTTTGCACTTGAGAGTCCAAGTTCATAATCAGTCAAGGATCTCCCTGCATTCTCTTTTGAAAGAGCCTTGGGAATATAATTCATTTCCTATGCCTTCATCCACTTCACACAGTCATTAGACCTGAAACTTTTCACAGTGAAAACACATACCATACACTAAACTCTGCTGTCTGTAGAGATACATCTCATATTTGTAGCATTACACGAAAGTCAGCCACATTGTCATAACTAACTAGTTCAGACGGCATTCCCTTCGCTGCCCAGAGAATAGAGATTATAGAATACCCTAATCTGGGACTACCTAATTTTATAACCTTGCTGTTCCTTAAAAAGTCTTTCATGTATATCAAGTATTTTTTAAAATTAGCCTACCAGCAAAGGTGAATCTTTTTAAGTCTACAATTAGAATTATTGTTTGGAGGGTTTATTCTAACCCCAGTTTCTACTCACCATAACTACACTGGAATTCAGTATAACATAGCTGATAAGAATACCTTATTCATGGTGCTTTGATATTAAGTTTGAGCTTATCTAACAGAACGTGGATTTAATTCCTAGAGGAAAGATCTCTTTCAAAACAAACAAAAAAAAACCAAAACAAAAAAAAACCAACCCCCAAAAACAATCAAAAAACCCAGAAAAATGCTGAATACTACTACTTGATTTCTGTAATCTGTTCTAGTAAAAGGACACCACAGAGCATATCAAGACTTAAACTTAATATGTACTTTCTTCATATTCAGCCACTTTTCTCAAGTTCATTAAACGATTCTGTGTCTGTAAACTTGCTGGCAACTGGATACTCCACTTTATACGCACTTCCTGCCCCAGTGAGTTTAAATGCTATTTTGCACTCTCAATTGAACATTAAAAGGGCAATGTTACTCACTAGGAATTTCATGCAGCTGTATTAATGCTGGCTACTCTAGCAGAGAACTGGCTTCCAAAGCAGCCCCAGAATAATCTTGTAGACATTATTATCAAGAAACTGAAAAAATCCTAATCAATCAGGTTACTCCTTCCAAAAATGAGGAAGTAGGCAAAAGAAAAATTGGGGGTTTGTTTCTTTTTAAAGTAACATTTGGCGTTTTTTTTTTTTCCATACAATTATGAAGGATTTTACTTTTTTTAAAAGGAGACTCAAAAACAAAACAAAAGCTCATTTTGCAGTATTATCTGACTCCAGGAATGACAACTTGTAAGGAAATGATCAAATATCATGGAGATGATGCACAGAAAAACTTGTGCCAGAAACAGAAAATTAATTAATTAATTTAATAATCTGTCTGTATCATCACAGCCAAATACTCATCTGTAAAAAGCATACCCTTTTGGTGCCCCACTTGCTACAGAGTTCTAGCACCATCCTCACTGAAACTGGTGTCTTCTAAGATCAAATCTTCAGCCTGCAGCCTTCCTTACTATTTACAGTTGGACAGGGTTTCACAAATATTTATAGATAGGAAGCACTTCACAGAAGTTCCTTGTAATTCCTAGTTCTACCTACGTGAAAAGTTATTTGTCCTTCAGAAAGCTGAGATATTATTATGTGTATTAATAAGTATCTTCTGAAATATATTTTTAATGTATGTTGTATTTAAAAATAAGCCTTTACCTTATAATGATCTCAAACAGCTATTCACATAAACAACAAATAATATTTTGTTATTTCTATGAATACAGCAAAGATTACCACAGCCGGACTAATTTGCGAAGAACTTCAATTCCTACCAACCCTCGTGGTGCTAAAAGCATCTTGGATAACAGACTGAAAAAAAAGAGGAAAAAACCCCACAACTTTAAAATATTCTGAGTTTCTCAGAACAAAGATATTTTGACCACTGTTACGGTATCTTTGAACCTCTACGATCCTGCTGTGTAAGAATGAGAAAAGTGAATATGAAAAGACGCCATCAGTCCCATGAGACTGTCATAGACACACAGTAGCTGATACATGAACGTAGCTGAGGAAAACCTGCCTTCCACCTTCAGGAAGAACTTGAAATGAGAATATAAATTGCTCTGAGTTGGCAGATACATTTTTTCCTCCCTTATCAATCTTACTCTCATATTCCTATGCATACACTTCTATATGCACTTCCATATTCACTTGTCAGTTATCTCAAACAGAAAGGAAGCATCTAGGAAAAAGCCACAGTACTGGATTGGAGGCGGGGAGAACTTAAAACCAAGCTTCCAGGTCATCACTGCCTCTGCAAGTTGATTACTCAACTCCCTACTAATCTGCTGCACAATGCAATTTGATTTCAATTTCCCAAGGAGGTGGAGGAAGGGAGAGAGGAGAATGTATCCAGCTGATGAAGCCCCGCTTAGGTTAAAATCTGTTGAAAGCTCTCTGCAGAGAAATGCGCAGAAGGGATTGTAGAGGAAATAATGACTGTTCATGTTTCCCCACTACATTTTCCTTTATTTAGTTAACAAAAATATTTAATGATCATTATAATTTTGTTAAACTTTACTCACAATATCATCTAACGCATACCAAAATCCTATCTTAGAAAAAATTATTTTTTTCTAATAGGAATAGAATGTGATTCAGTTTCTTGGATTTTTTTTCTTGATCAAAAATTGTAACATTTTGGTAATTAAAATTAGTAGTGGTACTTGATATATAGCTTAAAAAATATTTTTCCTTCTCCTGCAGGCAAGATTTAAATGCCTCTGGCACCATCACTGGACTAAATAATCAAAGAATTTTTTTGCCACGCTACCTTAACAAAACAGCTCTTGAACGTTTCATTCAAAACACTGAACTTATTTTCAGTGTTTTGAAGAGGAAGCTTGACTGAGACTTATATTTTGCAAAACTGGTTTGCTTCATTACTTGTACATTTCAACATTAGATCATCAAACACTTCATCAGTTTACTTCCAATTTAATCTGTCATTTCCACAGCAATATCCTATTGGAAGTTACTCAGTCTGCATATTTGACGAAGACCAGCTCATTAGTTTCTTATCTACCAACCTGCTTAATTACATCACACAGTATAATTTCATTAATTTCAACAGAATTTTTATGTCATTCTATAGACTGATTTTCCTATTTTGATCCTGTTTCTAATAGATATTTTGATCCTTGCTACAGAAACTGCCATCCACACAGTATGAAGTTCAAAAAGATAAAGCTCATTTTGTATATCTTAAAGTGCCAAATGCAGCACACGAAGTAAGAGAACATTATGACATTAACCATGACTCGTAACAGTTGGCCTTTGAATCAGATCAAAATGGTACTTCTTCAAAGCTATATCTGCTCTAATCAAATATAATGTAAAGCAACAAGGGACTTTCACTCAAATATTTACAGAGGCGTGTTTTTAATTATACAATTGAAATATTTCAACTTTATTACACTGGGGAGATTTACATGAGCTTATTATGACTTTATAGACTTGAGCTGGTTTAAATTATGAAACTCCTTTATAACTTCCTATGTAAAGATCCAGATTAGAATTTCTTTAATCAGCTCAAAGGTGTAACACTTGAATTAACCATTCTTACAGTGTGCTTTTCCTGATAGGGACATAATGCACACACACGAAATAGGTACACAGATTTGCTCAACAGAAAAACAGTGAAATAAACAAAGCAAAGGCAGTGTGTTCTAGCACTGTGACTGATAGGCAATTAGCACTAGGTATGACTTGGGCTGTACAGACTTCTTTTTAAAGAGTCCCAGTACTTCAAAGACTTATTTTTGAAAGTGGTCTTTCACTTGCCACATATATATCCACTTGCCACATATATATGTCCGCCAAATCACAATGGTAATTCTGTTTCATTAAAACATCAGAACATTGTTTGGTCAAAACTTCGCTTTATCAAAAGTCCAACTACTCACTACTTACCTACCTACTTCACCTAGATTTCCATTGGAAAGAAAAATAAAAAAAAGTATCCTAGCTGTGAAGGTGACTCTCATAACTAATATACTGAAATGCATTTGGGGAATCCTGGGTCTGATTAATTTTGAGTGATCTGAGATGTGAAAGTTGTGCTGTCAATCAGAGCAGGAACTTGGGGCAGGTTTCTCAAAAGCCAAGTCTGTACCTCAGAATCCCTGACAAGGGAGTGACACATTGAAGTTTCCATCCCAATGGAAATGTAAGTTTTATAACCTCCACACTCCTACAAATGAAAAAACCTGTCTGGTTAGTTGTATATGTCCATGTTATAAAAAAGCAGGATGCATTGTACTTTCATTATTTTAGCCTGATCGAGAGACACTTTTTAAGTATCGCCTTCTGATCAATCCAGCCAGCCGTCACAACAACTGGTAACATTATGTGGAGCCTTTTCAGAGACAAGATGACTAAAAATAGCTGTCAATAAATAGGATACCTGTAGAATAGTTTCAAAAGTGACTAATGCTTTGAAAAATTGAAATGGTTAACCAGATTTCATTTTAAGAAAATAAGTTCTAAATATTTTCTGAGAAAATAAGCCTTTGTAAGAGGTCTTATGTAGGTAACTCAAAAATTGAGAACCAAAATGGTCTTTACATGTATTTGAAAACTACTGGACAGAGTGCTAACTGGGGTACCTGGATCGAGAAGCCCAGCTTTGAATTCCTGAGTACAGACTGCTTCACTAAGGTCATGAGGAAAATCCTCGTTGTACTAGTTTTACTGAGAAATTGGAAATTCACTTTAGTAGATAATGCAGGTCCTACTGTTACAAAGGCAGCAGTTATCATTAAGTCTGACCAATTTGCAAACACCAAAAGAACACAATTTTTGGAATATCGGAACACAATTACTCTCTAATACTTTAATGTCCAATAGTTCTCTAAGTTAATTGGTCAGTGCACAATGTCAGAAACTTTATTGAAAATATTATGCCACAAAGGCTTACAGCATACCATTTTCCTGTGAAGAAAACCATCCTTCTCTCCAGGTCTGTCTGTGTAGATACAGCCCCTAATTCAACAAAGCACTTAGGCCTGATGTTTAATGCTTTATTTCAGCAGAATTCAAATGCACATGTAAGTGCTTTGTTGAACAAGGAGGGATTTAGGCATATGCTTAAGTACTTCACTGAACTGGGACCATGCTACTATTTATAGAAAGCTTTTTGTTCCGGTTTTATTGTTCAACACTTAGAGTCATCCTATGGCTTTTCCTTCTGTATACCTTCCCCTCACACAGCAAAGCTTTTAGGGCTACAATTTTCTTCCAGAAGTCATAGGTTTAAAACCAGAATGGATATCATAAGCTCCTCCAATCTCATATTTCTTTCACCATATTTACACAGAAATATGCAAAAAAAAAAATTAGGCTGAATCATAGGAAAGTTATGAAGCCAGAAGTCATATATAATAATGGGTTGAAAAAGCCTCCCCCCCCCCCGCACTGAAAAAAGCATTCACATAGGAACTAAACACTAACATATGCACCCTTAAGTGTTCATTTCAACTTCTGCAAGTGTCCTTCAGTATGCAATACTCTGTTCCACAGAGGAAGAAATTCAAGCAGGGTGATATCTGAAGCAGAATTTTATTCAACTTGAAAAGACATCAGTGCTTTACACCCATTGCTGCTGCAGAGAGGCAGACTGCTAACAGGACTGCATGGTGTCGTGAGAAGACAAAAATACTTCCAAATGACTCCCAGTTCAACAGCAGTACCTCTGTATTTTCATTTAGAAAAATATCTCTCTCCATTGCAGAGGGATCTGGACCTATCAGCTCATCTTTCAGTGATAATAAACATATTTTCACAAATCTTTGTTTTGATTAACCAATCTCTTTTCACAGATATCGATATGATAACAAAAATTCCACATCTCCCTAAAAATCTCTAAATATTATATCTGTTTTATTAACAATACCAGTGATGCACTGCTGTTCTTTTACAGATTTTATGTCCCTCACAAACATATACATGGGGCTTCTATTTTTTATATTTATACACAGATTATCCAAAGACAGTGCTGTGCTTCTGGGATGCTTGAAAATCTGGTTGGATAAAACTGGTAGGTTTAATTGACATCGCTCTGTTCAAACAGCTGTAAAAGGCATGTTTCCATCCAAATCAATATCAAATATAAGACTGCTTAGGAATTCAAATGATTTAAGGGGAAAGGATTCATCTAGATATTTTTTGAGGATGGAAAGAGAGAGCTAAAATGAAAGAGGAGAGGCAGGCAGTAAAAGACAAAGAAAGAGAAGGAATGATGAAAACAGCCAGCTCCTCAGTGGTGCGTAACAGCAAAGGCTGCGGCATCGGACATCCCTGTGCACTGATGGAGGGAAGCTGGGAGGGAAGGCTGGGCACTGCTGCTGTTTCGTTTGATGCAGAGCCCATGCTGCACAGCAGTAATAGCTACTCCATAGCCCACCTCCCACTTCCCTTCCCAAGGAAATCCACCACTGAGCTTTTGCTATGGAAAGCTGGCAAAGAGAAACTCACTTTGCCTGATTCTTCCTGCGCTCAGGGGAATGGGGTCTTATTCATCCTTGTAAATACTGGTACATAAACAGCATCAAAGAAGAATCCATCATCCATTTCTCCTGTAACTCATGACTTTCAACTGTGGCTACCTAGATGCATTGGAAGGGGGAAAATTATCCCCCAAAAGCACATTATTTCATCAGAGCACTCTAACAACGTAACCCAAAGCCACTAAAATCAATGAGAGAAACTTCTCATCATTTTCAGGAGGTACTGAATCAGACTCCAATAATCTTCAGTTGAATTATTAATTGTAACTGGTAAGCCATTATGATGGGAAGATCTCTGTTAGTCACCAATCTAGAGTGCAATTTTCAAAAACATCCAACTTATAGATGCACAAATCCCATTGACAAGCCAACAGGACTTAAAATTCCATTTGGCTGCCATTCCTCGCCTTTTTAAAAATCCTGCCCTTAATACATTAAATATTTCTATTGCGTTATCTATAACTTATTTGACAATCAGGCCATAAATGTTACTTGGAAGTGGTCTCCTGACAAGAACACAACACTTAGTGCCAAGTTTACAAATGTGATATTCCCTCCCTAGCGCAGGATGAAATTTTAACTGAAAGGGTATTCTGTTCTAGGCAGGTTCTTCTACTTGAAAGGCACTGGTTCTCAGAATGGTGCCTGCAAGAAGAACACCAAAAAAACTGATGTTTTCACATAGAGAAGAGACTTGGTTGTTTGTGTATATGTAGAACCTACCACACTTCACTTCTCTTTAAGCAAGTGACTTTAATACTCTTTTCAAATAACATTAGAAATATCTTGCTGATATAAACAGTGCTTTGCACTTACAACAGCATTTTCTATCCAAAATTCTTAGTAGCTTTACAAGTAGTGATGAATTAACCCTTGAAACATGCAGGTTAGGTGCATACCATAGCAGTTTAATTATTAATCTGAAACAACAGCCCAGCAAAGGCAAGCAACTTGCATGAAGGCAGAAAATGTCCCCTAACAAAGCAAGTAAAAACACACAGAGTCTTAGTTCCCCCATGCCATGCCCTAGCCATCACATACGTGCATTTTTTTAATCTTTTCACGATGCTCCCTTGAGGAGGAAACATGGTATATTATTAAGGTGGAGCTGTGCTAACAAGATAAAGGTATGAACATGGAAGAGGTTACTAACACGGCAGTTGTATTTTATTCTGATTTAATAGGAAAGCACTGGCTGAGATTTTAAGGGCAGCAATACATTTCAAGTAAGCATTATCACAAGTCAAGAGAATTCACTAGCATATTGAAAGAAAGATGTGAAAGCAGCACAAAAAAAGAAGTGGAATCCAGGGCAGCAACTTCAGCAAACTCAGCCAAATGGTTTGTAACATCACTTGAAGAGATGATCAAGGAGTTCAGGAAAACTGATAGTTATCAACAAAGCCTGTATAAAATAGCGCAACAGATTATCTCAGTGCAGAGGGAATGTAGGAAGCATTGTAAGAGACTATTACTGTTACACCCAGAGTCTTTAAAGGCTTTGACTATCAGAAGAGATTGTACAAAAGGTGAAACAAGAGCATTTAACAAAGAACAAGTAGAAAAGAATGGCACAAACATCTCAGGTATGATCCAGATGAGCCAACCCACAAAAGGATCAACAACTAATAAGGGACATTAAAAGGCAATAGGAAAACGATCTACAAATACAGCAGAAGAAAGTGGGAGATAGAGATAAGCAGAGCTTCTAGAATTTAATGGGAAAGGACAGAAAATAACATATGGTTAAGAGAAAGATGAAGTACTCAGTACCCTCTTCATACTCTTTTAATGTCTCCATCTAAAAGGATAATGAAAAGCAAAAAAATTTCTGAAGTGATTTTTACCAAGAAGACAGGACTACAGGCCTGAAGAAAAAAGAATAGGCTAAAAAATATCGAAAGAAGCTCATACTCAGTTTGATAGAGAATGATGAAGTTCACTGCAGAGTACTTAAGGAATTACCTAAAGCCATCCCCAAACATTAGCTATTATATTCAATAATGCACGAAGGAAGGGTAAAGTTCCCAAAGGACTGTGGAAAGGCAAAAATAGTATGCAACTTCAAAAGGAGAAGCAAGTCAGAGTCTAGAAACTGCAAACCAATCCACCTCCCTTTTATACCAAGGAAGATGCTGAAACAAGTTAAATCATCATTATTAAGTGCCTGAAAATAATCAAATCGTCAAACCAATGAGATTTCCTTTTTCATATGGTAACCGGCCTACTAAAGAAGGAAAACCCAGTAACAGGCAATTTATACTGGCTACAGTAAGGCTTTCAGTAACTGTCCAACATGATATTTTCATGGGACAGTAGGACTAATATGAAATCACAGCTTAGCAGGGGATTGATATGAAATTGCAGCTTAGTGGGTGCACAGTTTCTTAAAAAACAAACTGCCACACAAATTAAAAGTGATTACTAAAATTCGCTGTCAATGGAATGCAATTTCACGTAGCACACTGCAAGAATATATATCACAGCTGACTGTATACATTAACAAATTTCATTAGAGAGAGACAAATGTTTGAGAAGTAAGCAGGTAGGGTTCATACCACTTTCAGTCCACAAGCCAACAAGATCAAAATTCAAAATAAAACTTGATATACTGAAGAACTTGTTGAAAAGTAAACTGTAAGCAGAGCAAGTGCAAATCTAGAAATCAAGTAAAAATACAAAATAGAGATAAGCTGAGTTCTACTGGAAGGGATCTGGAAGCCATTGTAGACTATAAGTAACAAAAAGTACAATGGTATTTTAAAAAAAGGCATATGTCATGCCAGGATGTATAACATGAGTGCTGCACATAAAGTAACCTTTCCATTTTTCTCTACTGTCCAGAAACTTGCAAAACCTGAGATAAAAAAAGGAAGGAAAAAAAAAAAATCGCAAGAAAATTCACAGTAAATGCAACTCTGTCTTGCCATCTTATTTAGCTAGGGAGCAATAAATGTTAGCAGTGCCAACAAAAAATATGACAGGAACACTGTTGGGTCAGACAAAAAGCAACATAATACTGTATCTTCTGGAGGAAACAAACCTATTAACACCAACCCTCACAGACCACAATGGCATTTTCTTGTTTCTACTGCTCTCAAATTCTTTAGCAGTTGACACAGAATCAGCAGGGCTACAGTGTATAACATTAATTTTTCAGAGTATTTAACCTTTCAAGAAGAATCATTCTAACTCTCCCAGAATGATTCTTGTGTCATTTGCATGTTTAACCAAAAATGGGCCTAGTTTTTGTCAGGGCTTTTGGACACTTGGTACTTACCGTAATTAAGAAAAACCCAATAACATGTAATAGATCTTTTCCAGATAAAGTTTTGACATTTTGTCTTTGTGTAATTACTTTCTACTATTTATAGGCCAAAACTTATGCCAGTCTTCTACTTTTAGTCCACAAAAACTGATTTAAAGCTAGTAAAATACTTCACACATTAGAAAAATGCTGGTGAACATGTAGATTTTGTAGAACAAATCAATGCATTAAAACTGCACTTGAACTTAAGACTACAAGTTCAATGCAGCAAAGCATTTGTATATGCACCTAATATTGCCACCAATTAGTTTTTCTTATGTAAGTTTATTTTCAAAACTACAATTTTGCTTTTACTGTGATTGTAGGCCAGCACCTAAAAATGCACAGATAAATCTCCTGAGGTGACAAAGAATCAAAATCTTATTTTTTTTTAATAAACTGAATCTACCTTAAGCTTCAGCAATTGCTATCAACAGAATTGCAAAGAAATCTGATGTTAGCAAAGAATGTTTTTCTGCTCTTGATTATCAAAAATCTCCTCATTTAATACGGCTGCTTAAAAACATTTCGAGACACCTATTAGAATACTTTCTAGGGACCCAACAACCTATTTGGGAGTTTCCAGTTTTGGTTACAGCTAACATTCCCTGAAAAAAAATTCCTATTATTTCAATCCTATTAAACATTATTAGCCTGTTTAAATAATAACAATGTTACAAAAAAGGTTTAAAATACCAAGAAAATACTTGCATCACAAAAACTGAAATGCCAGATAGTCTAATATATGGGCCTATTTTGTATGTTCTGCTGAATGCAATCACACTTTCCATGATGGAAGATTTCCCATTAGTGGGAATAACTTCCACTGATGAAGAACCGCTATTCAATAAGCAGGATAGAATATATATGATCACCAAATATATTCAAGGTGACACTGTGACTTTTGCACAGTAAAGCTATCCAGAGGTTTGGAAAGTATCTCCTGCTTATAATGAGGTATCAAAAGGAATACGTTAGGTGTTAGACTCACTGTTAACCACCAAGAAAAAGCTCTTCTTCATCAGAAAACTGCTGAATCCTAAGGCATTTTAAAAAGAGATGCATGTAATATGGAGTGGACATGAGCAGCTGCAATATTTTTAAGCAATCTTCATCCCTGCTGGATGATTTTATATTAGACGTACTTTTCATGAAGTTCAATATAAGTTATTTTAGGCATGTTAATAAATAAATTAGGCTAAAGATAATTCCCCAAACAGTATGGAATTAATGACTTATTAATCTTAGAAATATAAATGCTGAACAGAGACAGCTTCTGGGCTTCATACCGCACAAAGTTTTTCAAAACTTGAAATGCACATTCAAGGTCAAACGGCTGTGAAGCTTGGTAGGTGTGAGAGGGAAACATGATTCAGTCTTGTAGCTCCAAATCCTGTCCCTTCAACAATTAAAATCAATTCTTCCTTGATGAATTTGCAAACCCATGTGATGATTTCCATATATACATACAATGCATACATAATCAGACTGCTACATGCAGGCAGGACAAGTACCTCCTTCACAAGAAGCACCAATGAAAGAAAGCAGTTTTGGTTCTGAAAAACCCAGTGTCACTACTTTTTAAAGGGGTTCCACTACACAATTAATAAATTCATTGTGCCAACAAAGATTCTTGTAATATGACAACTGTACTACCTAGTACATAATATCACCGTTGCTGCTCTTTCACAGATGTTCAGAAATTGCACCACAATGTTGCCTTCACAGGTATTTGGCACTCCAACTATGGCAATTTCTGGAAGCTGAGCAGTTCTTGGGACGTATGGCCTTGAAATAGGAGTGATGGGAAGACTAAAATCTGCCAGCAATGTGAGGCCTTTAGATCAGAGGAGAGAAACAGCTGAAAGCAGCTAAATAAGCTTCCACAAGATAATTCCTATCGAGGCTATGAGGTCATTGACCTGAGCATTCAAACTGAAGAAACTCAGGCTCTTCAGAAATGATGTCTTTTTCCACACACTTAAAGGTATGCAATGAACCCTTCAAAATACACTTCCTATTGTACATGTTACATATGCAGCAACTTCTGCCTCCAAGAAACATTTAAGCCTTTTTGGTTTACATTCCAGTGTATGGAGGGAGTCCCTGCAGCACACCAGCTATTTTATTTATATGTTACAAAATATTTAAGAATTCTGAACGTAAGGTTCAGAATACGTGAAAACAAGGCCTTTCACATAATGACCTTTAGATACCAGCCCATGCTGACGCGTATGGGGTCACCCAGGAAAATGCCACTTAACACATCACATAGGATATGCTATATTAGATCAAATAAATGTGAAAGAGTTGGTCACACCTATAAAATGTAAGTCTGAAATATTTTGCTACTAAATAACTCCATTTATGGAAGATGAAACTTTTTTCAGAGTAGGCTTTGGCAAAAAATAAGCCTTTCTGATTTAACTGATAACTTTGTAGCATGAGTATACTGAGACCAACATGTATCTCAGCCACTATGGCATGCATTACTGTTATGTCTATTATCCTATTACATGTAAATATTATTTGTCCATGCTCACTTTTCCTTTCTTAAAGATTTTAGATTTTTTCCTTTTCAGATAATTAAAAATATTTCATCCTTCTGCATTTGCCAGTTCTATTCTTAACATAAATAGTCTGCATTTATACTCACCTTTACTTACTTAGTTTTTACATACTTTTTCTTTCTAAGGACAACTTAAGCTCCACTTTGAACTTTGCAAATTGCAAACATTTACTGCACAGTATACTTTACATGTAAAGCTTTGTTTTTAAACAGAATTCTTAAGTACATCTGACACACGCATTCCAATGGTAAGCTTCATCAGAAGTTTGAACTTTGTTCAAATGTTTATTTTAAAAGATTTCAGCAGCCACACAATGTTGTTTAAATGTAAACATTCATCCCGTTCCCAGTTATCTCCTCCACTATCATCTCCCATCAGACTGTCAGTAAATCACTTAAATCTTGTATAATTACTCTGTTCTCTCCTCATGGTCAAAACAGATTATTTTTCCCCAGCCATATTCATCATCCTGCACCTATTCTGAAGTAACAATGCAAATTTTAGGGTATTTTGAGTATCAGAATTTTCTTTTTACCTCACTTGCTATACTTTAAACTGCCTACTACAAGTTTTGGACAAATAACCAGAATATGCAGGTTTTGTTGATGTAGATTAACTCTAAACTAACACCTAAAGGATTATGTATATTCAGACAACTAGTCCTACTTTCTAGTCACATCACTAAAGCTACTGTGGCAAGTGATCTGCAGGGCTTTATTCTTAGCTAACAAAGGATAAGGAACCAGACAAATGTACCAGGTTTGACTCAGCTATCTACAAAGAGGTAGCTAATGCTATCCGAGGTGCCCTATTGTGTCTGATACGTGACATGGGACATAGTGGAGACTCACAGCCCTCTGAAGCAGTGCGAAAGGCCAGGAGGGGTACCCTGAGGCATCTCAAATGACACCAAGTACCGATTTGAGGAAAACCAAACCAAATCCACTGGCTATTATAATGGTCCATTCGCTCTCCCCTTTGCAATCCTCCAAAATTAATCCTATTGAAGTGACAGCATTACAGGAAACCATATGAGTATACGCATTATCTCCCCATGGAACTCGTTAAAAAAAAAAAAGTTTACTTATTTATTTTACTTATAAGTAAGTTTACATTAAAAGTTTACATATTCCTGATTATTTAGCATAATCAGGAAATAGGCAATTGAATGGCTAAAAGATATGATTTGGATAGAGACGTGTGCCAGAAATTTGGATTAGTATCACATTCAATAGCCTAGATAATCAAGAGGTTGTGGTCCTGGATTTATAGCACGTCAGCGAAGGACAATACTGGTAATGATATCAAATACAAATTAAAGTTAACATAATAACCTGCATTCATTCCATTAAATGTTAAAATGAAAATGTTAACATTGACACTAAACTGAACATTTAATACATATTCTTCTGCTTTAGGAAGAACTTAGAGCAATGTTCACTTTGAAAATGGAGATCAACATTAGATCATGAAGTCATTAAAAAGAATACTGAACTAGTTTATTAGCAAGATACAAAGACATAGACAAGCAACCGCTTCTTCACATAAAAGTCATAAAAATGCTGAATTCTATTTGAATCACCATGTGAAAATTAGTCACGTGTAGATGAGTGGACAGGAGCAGAAACGAAGTGCTACTTGCAAACAAGACCATATGCATGCAGTCCCACTCAGTTTCAAAGAACTGCTTATGTAACTAAGGGCTTGCAGTACCTACCAGCAATATATCAGTATTCCTTAAAAAATTTCTTTTTACTGTTTGGGAGTCGAGTTACAGCAGCGTCAACTTTCACACTGTTTATAAACTTACATTTTAGTTTATTTCAGCAGCAGTGAAGTCCTACTCCACGCCATTGCTTTCAGATTGCCTATCTTCCCAGGACCTTATCTTGGAATCCATGCTTCTCAAATATCCCTTTACTACAAAGTATGCTTTAAATAAAAAGAAAGTAAAGAAAGTACTAGCACAGGACTAGGTTGTGATGGTGCAATGTGATAAAGCAGCACAACAATAAGAACAAAAAAAATACAAGCAAAAATGATCAGCAAGAGATACACAGAAAGAAGTAAACTTTTTGACAGTTTAATTAAGAAAGGTTTCCTCCACCTACAATACAACAGGCTTTTCAAAGATACATAACGGAAGGCAGTGTTCTTTCTTTCACGTTTCTAGTACAGTCTCGAAGTCAAAATTTCAGAAAAAGAATCCATTATGTTCAGTGACGATAGGAAAGCACATCTTGACGACATCCGTGCAAAGGTGGCGGCGACGAGGACTCCAGCAGACACCTCAGCCGGCATCCAGGGGCACGTCGGCGGGTGGTTGACTGGGTGACCTAGGGAAAGTTACCTCCCGCCGCAGTTTTTCTCGGGCTCTGAGGTGCTCTTAGCACTTCACTGGAGTACTGCGAGGCTTTGAAAACTACAGCTTGTAAAAGATACTTAAATCCCCCAGTCGGGGGGGGGGGGGGGGGAACAAAAATAAAAAGAAAAAAAAAGAACGAAAAAAGACCCAGCCCCGCCGTACCAGAGCTCGGTTGAAGGCGCAGGAGCTGGGCGAGTTCCCCCGCCCGCGGCCACGGCGCTCCCGAGGGGCTTCTCCTTCCATCAGCTCACCGTCTCACACAACGCAGCCGAGGGCGCAGGACCGAGGGGCATAAACCCCCTTCTAACTCTCCCAAATAAACATTTCTAAGAGCGTCCCCTTCTGAAACTTGGCGCCCGGAGCCCGACCCCGGGGTTGCTCAGGCTCCCGCCGGGCGCGGCGGCGGCGGCGGCGGTGGTGGTGGTGGTGCTCGCCCGGGGACCCGCTGCGCCTCGGGCGGGCCAGCGCGGGGCTTCGCTGCCGCCAGCCAGCTCCCAGCCTTCGGGCTTCCCGAGGAGGGCACGGGAGAGCGCGGTCACCTCTGCCCGCCCCTATTCCCGTCACTAGAGAAACCGCCGCGCTCGAAGCGGACCGAGACCGAGGCGCTTTTCCCCCGCGGCAGCGCAGCCGGCTGCCCCACAGCCCTCCCGTCCCGCAGAGCGAGCCCTCTCCGGCGGAGCCGTCTCCATCCACCGCCCAGAAAACATCCCTTCGGCCGCATCCCCGCTGCCCCCGGCACCCCTCCGGAGCGGGCTTGACCCCGGAGGGCTCCCGCCACCGCCGCCGCCCCAGGGGCAGCACTCCCCTGCCGCCCCCCGCGCCTCAAGGTCACCTCAGCGCGGGGCAGACCCGGGGGTCGCCGCTCCCCACGCACCCCCCCCCCCCGGCTCCTTCCCCCCTCCGCGCCGGCGGAGCCGGGCCGCGCCGGGCTCCCGCTCCTACCTGAGCCGGCGTGCGGAGCCGAGCGGAGCGGAGCGGAGCCGCCGGGAGCGCGGAGGCGGGCCGCTGTCCCCTCAGCGGCGGCGCCCGGGGAGTCGGGCCGCGCACGGCGCCTCCCTCCTGCGCCGGGCCGCTGCGCTGCGGTGGGCGGCGGCGGCGCTCCCTCAGACTTAGCGGGGCCGCGGCGTAGCGGGGAAGCCCTGGTGGTTGCGGGGGGCGGGGGGGGGGGGAGGCGGGCAGCGCCTCTCCCCTCCCCGCCCGAGGTCCCGGCCCCAGCGGAGCCGAGCCGAGCCTCCCCCGGCAGGGCTGGGGCTCCCCTCAGCGGGGAGAGGCCGGCGCCGCGCCCAGCTCCGCCGGGGCTCCAGGAGCGCGCAGCGGCGCGGAGGCGGGGGGGGGGCCCCTCCGCACCTCGGCCCTGGCTTCCCGCCCGGGGCACCCCTCAGGGCCGAGGGCCCCGCGGGGGAGGGCCGGGCCGCGCCGCGGCAGGGGTTAGAGGGCCGGAGAAGGGGCGTCCTGAGGCGGCGTGGGGACACCCCCCCCCCCCCCGGTTTGAGTCTGCTCGAGTTATGAGGTTAAAATTTGCCTCTGGCGCTCGCAAGATGTCGGGGCGCTGGCGGGAACAGCGCGGAGACGCCGTGCAGGTGAGGGCGGCTCTGACCTCGCCTCAGCGAGAGGGGATTCAATGCCGTCTGTCAATAGCAAAGGTTCACCACCGCCGCCTCTTCTTTTTTTTTTTTTTTCTTTTTTATTTTCCTTAATACTCTCAGTTCTCAGTCAGAATTCTCCAAAAACCGCAAGGGGAAGGCCTGACCCTGATTCTGAGAGATGGAGAGTCCCGCCCTGGGACACAGGACCTGTGGAAAAATGTATGTATATTTTCACTTCATGAAGGAAGTACGATGGACAGATGATGTACATTACACAGACTGAGGAACTAACACTCCAGTATTAGAAAATTAAGTCAACACCCACCCACCCCCCAAAAAAACCCCACAACGTAGTTTCGAAGATACTCCTTTTCCTCGCAACATTGCCAAAAAGAGGATGGCATCTTTGAAACGTTGCCAGAGTAGTTAATGTTGGGTAACCAAATCTTCCTGGTTTTATACATGGGCTTACATTAGATTTTATAGCAGTTCTGCTGTGCCATATAATCTTTTCACCATGACAGTTAAAACCAGTTACTGAATGTCTCCAAAGCTGAACTAAAATAGAGCAAATTTTGAAGAGCAGAAAAAAAAACTTGGTAGATGGGATGGATTTTTGTTTGGTGTAAAGGATTCGTACACAACACCTGTAGACTGCTACAGCGAACAACACTAGCGTTTTACTTGGAAAACTGGAAATCTTCCACCACTTTTTACTGGTGAAGGGCAGCGCTGGCCAGCCCTTCTTGTTTGAGAGATGATACACTGTTAATTATATTCTGATTACTATCTTGGCTTCTTCCTTAACACCATTTAAATTCCAGTCTTAACCTTATCTCAGCAAGGACTTAACGAAAAAGTAGGACAGCCAACATAACAAAAGTACAAATCCCTCCACATCTTTTAAAACTATTTCTAACTTACTTGAAACCAGGAGGGGCTATGACCGTATTTTTGTAGTGCCTCCAGACAAGCTCGTTAGCAAAATACAGACTTGTAGTTCTCACCAAGTTCAGTTACTAGCTCTGGAAAAAGTTAGAAACCTGTAACTATTCTGCAAGTATCCAGATTCATTTTCTCATTTGATCTTAAACCACATGCTTACTGTCAACTGAGAATCAACATTTCTGGTGCTTTCCCCTGCTATGTCTCTCTGGGTCATGATGAAGATCAAACAAACTGAGAAATACTAATCAAGAATAGCAACATTTCTGTTTTGACAATGCTTAGAAAGATGGCAGAGAAAGCCCGAATGAAATGTTTACAACAATAATCATGCAAACATTAGGTAAATGTGGTGCTATTTTCAGCTTGTGCTTATTAATCATTTAAAGCAGATGATTGGAGTACCATTTGAAAAGCATTAGATGTGCATTCTTACTAGCTGCATGCAAATACATTTGGCTGATAATTCTGCGCTGAATAAAAACATTACATCCTACAGACTGTTTTCACAAAAATACTAAATTCCACACACAACCACACCTGTTAAACCCTGAAGATCACAGAGCAGAGCTCAGGATTTAAATATTACACAGAAGGACAGTTCCAAGCATATGATTCCTCACATCATAACATCCACAGCTGGTCAGCTGCTGCAACTGGACTGATAACACCAGAGCAGTACAAACAAATTATTACTCTCCTTGCTTCCTCTCCATCTTAAGATATTTAGCCCCTATGACTGATTTTTTTAAATCACAGTGAAATAGCAGAAGTGCATGGCTGTTCATCAATTGTGATAAACAATGAATGACAGGGCAGCTTTCTTCATTTTAATATCTTCTGCCTATGAAAATCTTTTCCCATGCAAACAGTCATGTAGAATTGCTTAAATTTGTCAGCTTCAGAAGCTAGCCTCGTATTTTTATAGAGCATACATGACAGAGGTCTCAGCATCTCTTTTTGCCTTTGGAGATCTTTCTTTTACTACATTATTTCCAGGAACTCAACCTTTTATGTACAGGTTTTAATAATGCTACAAGATAAAATGTGACATTAACAATAACAGCGTCGATTAATCTACTTTAAACACTTCTCAATATGTTTTGGAGATTAGGACCATTTGCATTACGTTTTTCCCTAAATCCACTGCACATTCTCTCACCTAAGGTGAGGTTTAGATATTCCTTTAAATTCTTCCTCGTTTTCCTGGTTAATGGGGGAATATATGCATAGTGCAGGTAATCTACTTGTCAAAAGAATGTGAAAGAGCAGAGATCATGTAATCACCAAACACTTTGGCAGTATGCTTGCCTTAATTTTGAATAATCTAATAGTGAATTATACTTGTCAGATAGTTGTTCTCAGGTTTCAGCTTCACGTAATTTTCACAACCTAGAGCTTAATTTCCACACTAACAAAATGGAGGAGGAATTTCAAGGAAATTTCAAAAAGGAGGTGACAATGGAAGCCAATTCAACAACTTATAGTTTGGCTGTTTTTTGTTAGGATGAAATAGCTGTTCATATTTCAGTATCCTTTAAGAAACTTCTAAAAAAAGATGTATGTATTAAAGCATATAACTACAATGTTTTCATATCATATATACATAACCTCTTCCATCCCAAGGAATCCTTATGCACTTACAGAGTTTACCTTTGAAGTGTTGTTGGTGCCAAATGGCAACACTAAAAATGAAAGTGAAGAATACTGGATCTGCCAAAAATGTAGTAGTACGTAGATTAACAGAGCAAAGTGCAACTGTAAAACCTGTCATCATTCTTTACGAAGCAGGCAGAAACATTGTACGAAGAGTTGTTATACAACAGTACAGAGCTTTGTGAAATATGAGGACCAGGAAGGATATTTGGAGTACCCATATTTGACTCACAGCCGTGAAGTCCTACTCTTTTATAACGAATTCGGACATTTAATTACCAGAATGTTCAGACCTAGCCTTAGTTGCTATTAAGAAAAAATTCCCATGGTATCATATGCCACCAAACTATGGCATAAGTCCAGCATCTGATTACAGTAGAAAGCATATCCCTGTGAATCGCCAGTGTGATCTCCTGCAGTAATCTCACACCCTCACATAACAGTCTCCCAGTGAAAAGCCAACCAGTCCTAAATCTCTATTGTTTTTAAAAGCAAAAGTAATGACAAAGGCTGCGACAGTAACACATTCTATGACATTGCCATGAAGTTTTATAGCAGTCAGCACGAGGAAGGTGCTTTTTGCATTTAACATTTGAATGTCGTATGCACTACAGGAGAAGACTAGGAGAAGATAACAAAAATCTGCTCTCTGCTTTGTTCTTTTAAAAAAAAAAAAAAGTTGACCAGAGGATTATTAGATATATTGGGATATTCTGCAACCATCATTTCACAGTTCTAATTCAGCATCAAAGCAAAAACAGTCAAGTGCAAAGCGCACATTATATTTGCACTTACATGAAATGACCTTGATAGGGCCTAGCTTCAGCTGTGCGAAAAGTAGACAGACTTCAACATCCATCTGATGTTAGAAGCAATGGTATAGGCCAGACACAGGGCCTGAACAAAGTTCTTATGCTGACCCTGTTGGCACTAGTGACCCTGGCTAGAAATAAGATTTACTAAAAGTTACTAATTGATTTCCCTATAAAATAAATCTGGTGCTTCCCTGGCAAAAAGAATTCTCAAACTGGAAGTAATTTGTTAAACCTGGCATAAAGTTGATGATCTTGCACCCAAAAACACTTAGTCAGAAACAACATAAAAAGCCATTTTCTCCGCCATTTAGAACTTTGACGGAGGTGTCCATAACACCTTTATTCCAAAAAACAAGCAAAAAACCTACCAAACAACAAGAAGCCTACAAAAAGAGGTTACAAAACCCACCACAACAGAAACGAATCAGAAGAATATGGCAAATGGAGCCAACGTAATATTATGATTGTATATTTTCTGAAAGGACCACAAGTTAGCTTATCAGATGCATAATCTTACCTGCTTTGTCATAATCTACTGAATACAGATATATAAGTGGGGCCAGAATAACTTTTTTTACCCCTGAACTCATTAGCAGTCACAAAATTCCTTTATATGCATTGAGTAAATTGTGAGAAAGAGCTTTTTGCAATATTCAGACCTTTTTGCAACACATTGAGACAATCCTCTTAAATTATGCAGCAGGTCTGCTTTAAAGAAAATCCAAAATCCTATATAACACCCATTCCACAGATTACTGTGAGAAATCAGTTGGCAAAATTAAAAGTTTTAGTAAGAATGGCATCACTTTAAGAACCACTTACATATTTTGTTATATTTATTTATTCGCAGGAAAGTACACAAAGGAAAATGCTCAAGTGGATGCAGTGCTGAATTGAAAACCCTGAAAACACTGTAGATGTGAGGAACAAAAGACGGTAAACTACTGAATGTTAAATTGCAGCACAGTTATTTTACAGTTCAGAAAAACAGACAACTTTTAGCTGTATTTTGAGGACAGTAGTCATAATCACAAATAATCTCCTCAAATATGGTTCTTTTCTTCTCATTTTTCAACTGCTTGTTTGACTTTGTTTTCCGAGAAAAAATACTGATAGAGTGAAATAGGCACCAGTTTGCATAATCCTTAGTGCTAGTAACAGAGATTTTGAATGTGGAAGATAATTAAGTCCTTGGACATGGGATGTGGGTCATTTCAGAAGCAAGAGTAAAATCCAAAAAAGCAGTGAAAACAAAGCGGCATCTAAAGGTCAGTACTGGAAAACAAACTCAGTATTGGCAAACTTTTCTCGACATTCCTATAAATTTAAAAGTCAGTCCTTGCTTTCTACAGCAGTTTCCCAAGGGGAAACAGAATAATTGATTTAAATACTAGTTGTCATCAATGGTTTCAGTAGAAATTGCTGGAAAAAATACTACACGAAATTCCTAAAAGAAAATATTTCTCAATAACACAAAATTCATGTTGCAAATAAAGTGGATTTAGCAAGGCATACAGAATCTAGACATGGTCCCAGTGGTCATCTTATAAATACCAGATTTAGTTTGCTGCTGTTTGGCTAAGAATAATTCATTTGCTTTGAGAATAATAACATTTTAAAATATCTTCTTTGGATTGAAGGTTGTAAATTACATTTATGCTATTTTGTTGGGAAGCCCGCTTACCTTTCATACTTAAACTCTTAATAAAAAACAGCACAAGGGCAAGGTAAATCTGCCAATGTGCATTTTAAGCAAGTGATTGCTTTAAGTCATAGATGCCAGGAAAAACAATCAGGAAGCCCTTGGATCCGCTCAGGAGACCCCTGTCACTGCAAAAGGAAGCTAACAATGCTGTTAGACCGCTCTGCAATTTATCAACGTTGAAGTCTGCTTTTTCACTTTTTCAGCTTCTGGCCAAAACTTCTGCTAATGAATATAGTACTTATTTCTCCAATGCACTCTATAAATAGTCACTTTGAATCTCTTAGCAATTACTACAAATGAGCTCTGAGGTGAGATGAACATAAGCATTCCTGTCAGACATGGATAGGCTCAGGTACCTCCAAGCAAAGTACTTGCAAATTAATCCCACAATTACCAGCATGCCTGATACGATGTGCTGTCTCAGTAGTTTATGTGGTTAACTGCATATGGAAATGGCAGCAGCGAGACAGTTCATATTCTTAGCATGTATGGCCCTAAGATTCATGTCTGATCTCACCTACAGGCTTTAATTCTTAGAAGAGGGAGTTCTTACTAGGCTCTTACCTGTACATTTAATATATCACCATGATTACATAGGCTTATATTCAGTGTACTGAACCACGATGCTGAAGTTTGGAGCATTCTTCTTAGACTCCAGTGTGTGTGTACTCACATACATACATACATATATATGTATACACACATATATAAAACAACGAAAAGAGAAGTAAGTGCATCCAGATGGCATTCCAGGTCTCCTAAGACCTCTTCAGTATCACCATTTGCATCTTTCCATTATCTGGAAAGGAATTTAAGGTGACTACGCACCTAAATTAAGCACTTTAATAGGATTAATCTCTTATATTGTTTTATAATTAAATCCATATATTTGTCTAATGATCTTGGACATGTATTCTAGTGATGAGTGTAAAGAGCAGGAAGGAAAAAACGTGGACATGGAATACATTATGGATTGAAAAAGTACAAGCCTTTTTTCTTATTTTTCATTCAGCTTTTTGTTTTCTTGTAGCATTTCAGCAACATACTGATTTATATTGATCTGGAACTTTTAGGTAAAAAATTACTCCCAGTTTAAAACTACTTGTAGTTTTTTCTTGGACAATAAATTCTGATTTTATTTGCATCAGCATAAATTTATAGTGTCATCTGATTGCCCCAGATAAGAGAGGAAAAAAATCTAAAAAGGCTCTGTATTAATGGCAAAAAAGACAAACAGCCTCCTGGGCTGCATTAGGCAGAGCATTGCCAGCAGGTCAAGGGACATGGTCCATCTCCCCCGCTCAGCAGTGGTGAGACACATCTAGAGTGCACAGTCCAGTGCTGGTGGGCTCCCAGAACAGGGACTGTTAAGTCCAGGCATGGACTTACTGGAATGAGTTCAGTAAAGGGCCAGGGAGAGGTTTAGGGGGCCGGAACATCTATCATATGAGGAGATGCTGAGAGGGCTGGGACTGTTCAGCCTGGAGAAGAGAAGGCTCAGGGGGATTTTATTCATGTGGTTAAATGCCCAGTGGCAGGGAATACAGACGATGGACCCAGGGTCTTCTCAGTGGTGCCCAGTGACAGGACAAGAGGCAATGGGCGCAAACTGAATCCCAGGAAATTCCATCTGAATGGCATAAAAACCCCAAACCAAAACCCTACCTTTTTTTACTGTGAGGGTAGTCAAACAGTGACAGAAATTGCCCAGAGAGGTTGTGGACTCTCCATCCTCAGAGATACTCAGAACCCAACTGGACACAGTCCTGGGTAACCTGCTGTAGTTGAACATGCTTTGAGCAGGGAAGCTGGAAGTGCCTTCCAGCCTCAACTACTCTATATCCCATACAGATGAATGAAATTAGCCTCTCCTCCACCATCCTCATCAAACAGATTTGTTGAAACTTCTTTCTTTTTCCTATCGCTATGAAAATTGTCATTTAAAGTTTTAAACCTGATCTTTATCAGCAATGACAATTTACTGACAAAGAGCATCCAAACCACAGTATCTCTCAATCTAACTTTCTACACAACTTTTAATTAATCATAGATCAATATAGGGATGAATCTTATTTTAAAATGCTTTTCTGGAGCAACCTGAGTTTCTCCAGTTTTACTGATCCTGGAAATACTACCTTATCTCTAGCATTTTCTGGTGATAATTGGATCAAAACTACTTTGGGGATAGCGTTTGACACAGAATACAGATATGTTGCACAAAAACATCCCACCCAGACACCCACCCCCTGAAGTTTTAAAATTTGATTACCTCTTAGAGGTGGTTTAAACTTTTTCTTATATGTATGTGATATCCTAACACAAACAAGTCATGGGCAGAATTATTATTCTCTTAAGATGGAATTTGCATGGTTTAGGTTTCTCTGCAATGCCTGTGCAAATGGTATTTTGCTACTAGTCTGCTATTGCTTCTGGGCTGATGCATAGTCTACCCTCATTTACAAACACTACCTAATGAGGCAAATATTACTTTTATATATTACATTACAATTTATGTATCTCACCAAAATAAACAATTTTCTGACTGAATAGCAGAAGAAAAAAATCTAATGTACCACATTTCCTGAGCATGGCAACTAAAAAGGTTACTACACCCAGCTAGCTGTCCTAATTATGCCTAGAAAGCATGGACCTCAGCAGCAGGAATGAACTGGGGTATGTCAGAAAACAAAAGCTAGAATAACATTGGAAAAGATCGTGGGTGATGGTCTGCCAGTCCTTCCATGATGGCTTGCTAAAACAGTTCTGGAATGACTGGCTAGTCTAAAGACTAAAGTAGTAAGACTAAAAAGTCCCTGAGTCTTTCAGAAATGTCCTGTTTGCAATTCAATGACTTTTCTCCAGGAACGAACAGGTTGGGATGACCATCAAGACTTTCTCCCCAGTACCTCTGGTTACTCCAAACTGTTTCCTTACTTTCTCTGCTGATGAAGAAAGGAACAAGGTATTTGCACAGAACGGAGGTACCAAAGGTGGACTGTTCTGTTAACAGTGGAAGGAGGCAGGCAGGGCTAGGTCTTGTAAATTAAGTTATTACTGTTCCCTCTAAGTTTTCTACTGTCTCTAGTTTATTTCTTGGTTAAACAAATGTTTATTAGCTGTTTCTGCATTTAGTCTACAACAGTTGGCAAAATTGAAAATACACATTTGATTCAACGTTATGAGAGCTTCAGTAAGGAAAATCCAGGAATTTCTGCACTAAGGCAAATGTTAAAGGTTTAGATGAGGCACTGAATACAGTGCAAAGTAGTATCTGCCCAGATATTAGGATCGTCTTGTAATCTGCATATAAGCACAGAGGACAGTCTTAAGTGTATGTTCAGTTATGTAAGACCAAAGAAAGCAAACCTAGGTATGAAGATACAATATTTAAAAAAAAAAAAATTGTTTTATTATACAAGAGTAAACCCATAAAGGAAAAGCAACTGTCTTTCATAGCACAGCAAAAAGATATCAGCAAATCTTCGTCCATTCCTTAAAACTTCTCACAGACTATGTACATACATTTCTTACTTTTAGTGAACTGTGATGGCATATATTAATCAGAAAGTCTATACTAAAGCAGTAATTATTGCAAAGTTCTACAATTATAAGGGGTTGTTCGAGTAGACATACTTAGTACAGATTAATATTCTTTTAATTATATAACTTACTGAGATATGAATAAAAATGAGGCTATACAGTGGCATGCCCTTTGAGTTGGCAGTCATAGTGGTTTCTCAGTGGTAGGCATACATGACAAAGCTTCACCAATATCTCATCTTTTTTCCCCCTCTCCTATTCATTTATCATATGGTTACATAAAAACAGCAGGGAAATGAATTATGCATATTTTTTAGCACACTGAAAAGTTAATGAAAAGTTAAATACAACTTACGTGTGTGATTGCACAAAGCACTTATTTGACCTTGCTAAGCTTTAAAAGGCATTCTAAGATTAGCCTGGCATGTATTTCAAGTGTACAAAAAAAAAATACAAAACTGGTTCTTAAAAATGCTAGTACAGACTGTTTCATGCCTAAATCCTCATTATGTTCAGTGTATTTATAGGAAATGATTCAACTTTTAAGTGGGTAAAGACGAGTAAACCCTCCTTTCTTGTGGAAAAGTGGTGCTCATATATTCAGATGCTACCTCGTCAAGCTACAACCTTCAATAAATCATGTTTTGCATAGGAATGAACAAAGACCACGCAAATGTTTCCATGTAGCAATTTTTGTCAAAGTGATTGTGAAACATTGCAGCATTTTACAGTTGAGCAAATGGGAGGGAGGAGACAGAAAGAGGTGAAGAAGGGGAAAGAAAAACCCAGCCCTTCCACCCCTTTCAGTTTCAGGGTTTGCATACAAGCTTGAGAGCCCCAGATAAGCCCATGATGACACTTTCATCCTCCAGCTCACTCCCACCTTTCCATTTGTTACATCTCATTTTAATGTTAGGCCTTGATCCTCTTATTAGCCACAGGGGAAAGCAAATTACATGAAAATGAAGAGAAATACTAAGGGTAGAACAAATTCCCATACTTCCAGCAATACATAAGCAACACAAAAATAGATTATGTTTTATTCTGTGCTTTATTTCCTGTTCTTGCGTAGCAGCAGAGAACATAGCAGTTCAAGATCTTATGTACCACACTGTACCAATTCACCATCCCTACAAAGACGACAATGGAAAGAGTTGATTCTGTTTATCCATTTGTGAAATAGAGACAATAGTTTAAGGAATTGAAAAAAATCATCTTTAGTTCGATATTTCTAAGAAGTTTCGAGGTCAGCAATTTATATATTGTACTCAGGACGTAAAACTTACTTCATTAATTCAACTCTGCTCTGCTGAGAACTCCTGGACTAAGTTTCAGCCTCAGCTGTTAGAGGCGTATCAGGTCTAGGTTTTCTTCATTAACAAGCTTTATCCAAAGAATGGGAGGATGAAGGATATTACACTGTTGTCTCTCAAAACTGTAAATATAGATGAGCAGTGGGAAGTGATTTTTAATATCATTGTTATATTAGGAAAAATAGACTATCCAACAGAAAACCATAAATGACACTCAGAGAAGTGCACACATACCAACAGCCACAGATCTCATCTCAAATACTTACTAACTTGCTATTGATCTTAAATCCCTAAGAGCTTCACTAATTAAACTCAAAAATATTTTTATTTTGGTGTAAATATTCACTTTCCTTGATTAAATCTGTATCTCCACCTGTACACCCTTTTTGTTTGTACTCATTATTGCACTGTATTGCATTATTATGGAACTCCTGATTTCCAAAGTACAAACTCCTGGTAAAGTTATGTGTGTCTGACCAACACCTATAAAAATTTATTCTCCCAAATACATCCCTTTGTTTCATGTTCTCTATTTTTGCCACCTCTGAATTAATATAACACATTGCAGCTTTTCTATGGTTTTAGTATTAGCCATTTAATCATGACATTAAGTCTATCTGAAAGCTGGATTTAACACAAAATTCAACAGTCTGCTGATTAAGTGGAGCATCTTACTGAAAGCAGACAGCAGTTCTGCCAGATGTACATGGGCTTTCTACTAAGCTTAAAAAAACCCAAAGTGCCACTTTTAAATCTTTGGAAAACCACCAACAGATGAAGATTTGTCTGCTTCAGAAACTGCCTCTTCTTCCTCAGCATGATACTGAGGTGTTGTGATCACTCACCAGTGCTCCGACAGTGCATCCTGCAAGAAGCTCTTCTATGTAACATCCCTTGAGTTAAATGCAATGGTTGTTAAAACAAGGTGGTCTTCAGAGAACATTGGTATAGCTTTATTTTTGAAAGACGGGAGCTAGGATCTTTATTTTAGAAGCAGAAAATGGCTGCGTTCTAGTTTGAAATGATCTCTTACATTCAGTCTCCCTCTAGTTTCATCGTTACAGATCATACCTTTAATGGTCAGCGGGGAAGTCTGAGTCTTGGTTGCAAGTTTTATGATGCTGAAATCAAAATTAAATAAGAACAACTATACTTAATGCAATAAAATTGTGCTCAGATTACTACTTCAGCTATTACTGACACTAACTGGTACCACCATTTTCACACTGTGATTTCATTGCACCCTAAATTCTGGCACTGGGGAGCAATTCCTTTCTGAAACCACCAGTGTCATAGATAGCCTTTCATTGCTGACATATGTGCTAAACATGCATTTCATAAGTGACACTAACATGTTTATGTGAACAGAGATAAGGTACTGCTCTAAGAAAGTCTTTCCAGGTTAGGGGATATATTCAACAAGGCTGGAAAAATTTCTGAACCAGTCCTGGAGTATTGTAATAAGAGACATGAGCAGGTAGAAAATTCTGTTAACCTTACAGCCCTGCATTTTGTTTCGAGCCCCAAATGGAATTCATTTGCTTTCTTTTGTTAAGATGACCATAAGATTAAGATTATCATATTACCAACCTCCATGACCCCCCCAAAAAGAAGCCCTACTGTAACTGTATTCTACTGATAATATCCAGTGTAATACAGGAAAATGCTGAGACCCGTAACACAAACTGCTAGCTACAATTATAAAATATTTTAATAACTGTTTTGAAGGGAATGATATATTTTTTCAAAGTTATTCTTATTCCATGTAAAAAATAGTTTTAAATTGGAAATATTTTAGGCATATTATTACAAAGGTGTATAAAAACTGTTTGATATTATTGCCCCATGTGAATTACTTTGGCCTCTTGCAACTCAACACCTTAAAACCATCTGCTTAAGGAAGACAACCTTGCAATAAAGACTACGCATACTCTGTGTTTCTGTCGCCTTGTCTTCTTTTTCTCTTCATTATATACAATTGCATGAAAACCTTTCATTTTGTTCCAACTTCATTCCTTTTCTCTTCCCCCCTCCTATTATAATGGAAACTATTTAAGAATTAACGTGCTGCTAGTGACTCCTGGGTCAGTTTCTCTATTTTTGTTTTGTCATCATATAACAAAGATTAATTTGGATTCAGGCTCTGAATGGCAGCTTTGGGAGGAATATCGCAGACAGAGCCGATACTTTGCTACTGAGCTAGGTAGAAAGCAGGACAAGACTCACAGGCTTCAAGTTAATGTATTAGCTTCTAAAAATGCAAACCTACAAAATAATCAGCATATTTCTTTGCCTTAAAAGAAATAATGGTTTTGGGTTTGTTTTTTTTTCCCCTCAATGACTTCACTGTTCATGTCATATATACATGATGTAATTAATGAGTAAAGTCACAGTTTCATTTAGCAACTCATGTACATCACAGAAGAAATCTGAAAGTAGGAATTAACTCAGGACAGACCAAGAGCCAAGTCTTCAAAGAGACCCTTAACGTTTAAAAATATAAATAGACATTATTGAACTGTCAGCTGCAAAATGCCTTTCTGGAAAACAGCAAAGTAACATGACTACCATTCTTAAGAAGTTCAAAGTGTGTCAGTGATGGGGGGGGGGAAGATGTTAAGACTGGACCCCCTGGTGGCAGTCACCATGTTCGTGCCTTTCAGGTTCAGCAATGAGACAAATCCTGCTTAAGAAACGTAGTTTTGGGTCTCATAATCCCTTGAGTCCATACATAAGAGACTAGAAGGGCAGGAGTGAAAAACCACTGGGCAGCCAGTTGCCAAAACAAGATCACAGTCAAAGAACAGTGTTGCACTGTGCAATGTACCATCGCAGAGAAATAATGGAAAAGGGAAACAATGCTTTGGGATCCTTAGTGCTAAATATGTGACAATTTTTTCAAACTCAGTTTTGATAAGATTGCCATCGTTATTCATGATAGGCTTTTTTTGTTTGCATTTTGTATTTGATGATACCATCAGAAAAATGTCATTTGGACACAGACCATTAAGTCTACATTTGTAGTACTTTTTTGTAGATTTTTCCATGTTTTAAATGATGAACGTTACTGGTTCTTTGCTATTTTCCTCGGGGGAAGGAAGACATCTATTTGGATTATGTATAGCCTGAAAAAGCCAGTGGTTTTTGGCTAATGTACAAAAGCGATAAAAGTGAAAGCACAGGTTCAGGGGGCAGTGGCTGTACTCAGCCACAGAGTGGAAGAGATTGAAGGCCTTCTGTAAAACTGAGATTCAGAACTCCGTATTATAGAATGCAGAAAGTCTAGCACCAGACATAGATTAGAAAAGAATACTAATCCTGCAATGTTGATCATCGATACACTTGAAACATCACAAATATAGATGTTCTGATAACGTCATCATCAGTGATTACCTCTTCACATAATCACTGTGGAAGAGACGTTACATGGCTGCTTTTTGACTTTTTTCTTCAAATAGATACTCAATTTTTCCTTAATTTAATTTTAGGGTGGGGAAAACAGAAACTCCTGTGGCTGTTCACCAGTTAATCTGCTTTGTTACTTTTGAACTCTAAGGTTGTGCCACTGAGAGAAGAGCAAAGCAGCTGAAAAAGACATTAAGAAAAAAAAAAAAGACTATTAAAAAAAAAAAAAGGGTAAAGGGGAACTCAAGACACTTTTCTGTGCTAATTCATTTGTAGAGTTAAGATCAGGAGTAAGCTCCTCCCAAGTCCACAAGACTAATAGTATCATCCAGTGATCTGCGGTATAAGCTAAATGTTCCAGTTTGAGTTTGTCCTCTTCACTGCCCTTTGGGACAAGTAGCCATCACACACACAGATAAATATAACCTGTGTTGGGTTTTTTTAATCCCCTTTCTGTGCCTTTAATACAGTCACTGTCATTCCTCCATCAGAGCTGATCTTTTAAGTTAGATGCTAGTTGTTTAACATCAGGTGAATGACAGATTCTTGAAGGTACCCGAATACTGCCAGCAAAATCTGCTAGTGCATCTGGCTTGTACATACAATAGCTGATAAACCACATACAGAATAACCTACTATGTATATTCAAATGCAGGTCTGACCCACCTAAGCAGCATTTGTGCTGGCATGTGTCTTTCAGATGACATTAGAATATAGTTAAATATAAAATCAAATCGAGTGCAGTAAAAGCATTCAAGGTGCCATTGAGGCATTCAGACATCAGAATGATGGACACATTATTACAGACATCTGAATAGAAAACATACCTTAGAACTAATAAACAGTTTATTTTCTTCTTTCCACAGTAATTTTCATAGATTAGCAAATGACAGGCTGAAATTTATCAAGAAATTTTTGAGAACTCATCTTTTCCTTAGGTGAGAAAATAAATTTAAAAAATGGGTCACAAAAGGCTTTGAGAGGTTTTCCAGCCTACACCCAGCTCCAGGAAGAGCAATCTGTATCCAAGCTATTCCTTGGAGATCCTGTCACAACACCTTCTTAAACCCACCCTTGATGAAAATCCTGTCACCTTCCTAGGCCACCCATTCTAGGGGCAGATTATTCTTATAATCAGGCGGCTTTTCCTGATATGTGGCCTAAATTTCAATCCAATTTAACTGCAAGCCTCTTGAAAGCTAGTTCATTACTATTCTCTTCGCAATTACTATTTATTTATTGGAAGACTTTATCACATCTCACCCTCAGTCTTCTCTGTTGTAGACTAAACGTGCCAATTCTTCCAGTCTTTCCCCACAGGTCAGGTTTCCCAGATCTTATTCCTGCTTCCCCTCATTGGCTTCCCTCCAAGTGGTCAACATCCTCCTCATAGCGTGGTTCCCGAAATTGGACACAGTGCTGCAGTAGGAGCCTTATCAGTACTTGAGTGGAAACATTACTTCATCATCTTACAAATAGACTTGTTTATACAACCCAGTGCTCGCTTTTTTTGGTATTTGTGTTGTTTGGCAAGAGTATGAAATTATTAGTTCTTGTTTAATTACTAATCCATTGCAACTCCCTCTACTGGAAAGCTCTTGGTTTCCAAGAGCATAAGCCTATTTTTTGGCTTGTTCAGCTGACCCAGTAGGTAACTTTTCTTTTTCATCTTACAAACATTCACTTACCTTCAGGAATATTCAGGATCCTTCATCCTTGTTTAGATTATATCATGTCCATAAGTAAGATCTGCAGTATAAGATCTCCTAAATTAAATTTGCCATGCTGCTTCTATCTTCCCCTCCTCCTTCTTGCAATGCCTGGCCTATGATATCCATAAACAACTTAAGTCCCAAAGATTCCATAATTTTGGGGTTTGCCAGCACTATTAATCACAGAACACATGCCCTATCTCTAAATTTTTATAGTCTTCACCTTTGCAAAATTGCCGACTTGAAAAGTAAATTTGTCCTTCAGGTATACTACAAGTGGTATTCCATGGAAGTACCTTATGTGCAGCTGTCCAGCTGTCATACTTGATCAAATACAGCAAACATTAAGTGCCAGGGTGCATTTTGCTTATTTGGGACTATTTGAACTATTTTGAACACTAAAGAGAACTGGAACAAATTGCAAAATTAGGATAATGTATACAGAACTCCCTTATCTCTGGCCCAAGAAAGTCTCTTAAAAAAATTTAAATATCTTTAGGGGCAATTTTATTCTAATTTCATCTACAAGGAACTTTAGAAGTCTTCTGAGGAGCTTTGTGACCCCTAATTAGAACTTTGTACAGACAGATGACTGGAAATTAACTGAGATACCCAGACATACTGAAATAGGATCCCCCCCAATTACATAAAAGCTATAATTATATTTGTTACATAAACATTTTAACTGGGGAAAATATTAGATAATTGAAGACACAGCCTCCCCCCAACCCCAGTTAACCACCACTCACAGCATAGCAAGAGTAAAATTAACTCAGCAAATAGCGTTCATACTGTAAAGCTGCTTCTGTGCATGGATGACACTGTGCTGCTCACTATTTCATTCCATCTTTGAAAGAAAAATGTTAAAGGAAACTATTTGAGACTATTTTGTAGTTCACCTTTTGTTATGCAGTTGCATACACTATGTTTTCAATCTGTTTAATCAGTGTCAAGAGTTTATCCCAGAAGAAATCAGATAAAGAGAAAAAAATGACTTGACATACTGAATAATTGCTTTGTGCTTAACCAGTAATATACCTAGACTCTACCTTTGCTGACAGAAAAATGGAGAGATTGAGTTGCAAGAGGGCCATACAGCTGATCAACTGCTATTCAACTTACAACAGGATGAGAAGAAACCGATTTATTTTTCTCTCCTTAAAACCTCTCTGGAAGGAAGTTACTTGCAGAAGGATACCAATAGTCCCTACTTTTTTACTGCATGAAAGCAAAACAGAAATGCAAGTTTTTGACTGTTGTACATTCAACTGAAAAAGAAAATACAATTCCTATGGTATATAGCTAGCCTGACCCACCATTACATTGATTTATTCTGAGGAAAGATTGAAACTGGACTGACAGGGAGCAAACAGCCCAGTTGCTGTACTGTCCACACAGCTTTGCTGGTGTATCTTGGCTAAGCCTGACGAGGATGTCATCCTGTCACCAGTCTTGGTCAATGCCAGGCCCTTTTGCTAAATACGCTGTCAAGGGTGCCAATTCAGATCAGCTACTGAATTCCTCTCTGGTAGAAACGGGACAGATAGCAAATCACTTTGAGCCCGAACCAGCCTCCATAGATTCAAGGGGCTGTTGTTTGAGACAAGGAGGGGAAATAGGACGGGGGGGTGGGAAGATGTCTCCATTTTTGTTTTTTTAAGCCACAGCACCATGATTTCTGGATACAGCTCTAACAACAGATCTATTTTGTACCAGTGCCTACAGCTCCCTGACAGCAAAAAGCTGGTTCAGCAGAGTCCAGCTCTTGCAGATCGCTGGATGCTGCACACATCTCAATGAGTTTGAGTGCTGTATTGCTATCAGGTGAAAGGCAACAGCAGAAGGTCAGCAGACTGCATCAGAATTCAAGGATACGAACTCCTACAGAGTACAATAAATGGTGGAACACAGTTCTGTGATTGCCTAGGTAGTGTTTTTCTCTATGCAGAGAGAGGCAATAGTGGTCTGGGACCTAATTTGTGTAACAAGCTATTTAAGAGGGAAGCTAATTGAAGTATATAAATCCTGAAGAGTATCACATCAAGCCAAGATACTATTATTACCCCAACCTAGATGAGGTTATAGATGTGCATTAAAAAAACTCAATAAAAAAATTAGTAGGAAACATTCCCCACTTCAAGATCCCATAAGACAAATTCTCTCAAGCAATGATTAGATATCTTCCAGAATAATGAAAAAAGAACACTAAAAATGGATGTGGAGAAGGAAGGCAGAAAAAGCACAAGTTCACCCAAATGGGTCACAACTTGTTCCTAACATTCACTGTCAGTATGTTTTGGAGATAAGAGATCATAGCCAACTAATAAAGTGGCAGCCGAAAGTAAAATTAAACTATAATTCTGCAACAAATTTATTTTTTTAATTATATACTCTGTATGTAAAAGGTTGATGTAAAGTTAACTGACCCAGCAGCATTTTCAGCAGCGTCCTCTGATAAACTCTGGTCTCATTCTTCCATTACCTGTTCTAAGCATATTGAATTTTCCCTTCTGCCAGCTTTTACTGATCCTACCAAAGACAGAAATAGCATTTATGGGCATTTCCATCCTTGTGATATGATCAGACTGGAGAGTGCAAGGGCACACTTTGATTTCTGTTTCAGTCATCACAACCCATGAGGAGTATGTGGATGTGGACAGAAAGCAACAGCTGAGAAACTACAAGCAACAAGGTAAAAAAAACCCAACCCAAATGAACCAACCAACCAAAAACAAAACAAAAAAAAAACCCCAGAGAAAGGAAAAGGAAGAAGGAAAAAGGAAGAATTAAAAGTCTGTGCAGTGAGGAAAGGAGACTGAGGTGAAACAGAGCAAGGGAAGCACCAACGGGCACCACACACGATTTCTGACCCTGGAAATTAAGTCCATAACCCTGGAAAGAAACAGGTAGTTTAACTTTGTGCCCATACAACACCCATTTCACTTTAAAGAATCGGTACCTCAGGAAAAAAGCACAATCAACTACGTGAAGAGACAACAGCTTTAACTCCATTGTTTACACTGCATGCCCTACAGAGTACAGCTACTTGAAAAGCTCGTCCTCTAATTTTTAAGCTCAAGTCTCATTTGGAAAAGAAAAACAGATCTTACTGAAGGATTTCTTGGGTCAACTTCTCTAAAGACAGATTTAGGGCTAGCTGAACATACTCCTTTCTTTGAAAGGTAATCCTTTGTGCTACACTGCCACTCGGAACGAGACTTTCAGCATTCCCTGTTCGCATACTGAGAGCGAGTAGAAGTACTTTCTCATGCTGTTCCAAGTGTGGTACCGTTTACTTCCAGCTCAAGCAATATGAATATATATCTGTATTTTACTCAAATGAAAGAACTGCAGCTAATTATCATTAAGACAAATCTAGGAGACATCCATACCTATGCAAATATCAAGCGCCAGGTAGGCAGCATCCCTCCATTAAGGCTGTGTCTGAATACAAGTGTTACATTACAGGTGCACTCTGTACCTACACTGTGGAGACACTGCAAAAGCAGTTCAACATTCCACTATCTTTTTGGCCATACTTCGTCTCAATTTTTGTGGTAAGACTAGAAACCCACAGGAAAGCATTCTTTCAGCCTCCTGTTTGCACATGAAGTTGTGGTGAAACAGGATTAAAAACCAAACAAACAAACACACGCCTCACATCTAGTTTGTAGTCTATCATCATCTCCTTTTCTTGAAATAATGGCTTGTCTCCCTTTGGTTTTTAGGTTGCTCTTCAGAGTACAGTATAAACTCTATTATTCCATAAACACTCTCTGAGAAGCAGGTAATGGGTAGTTATGCCAATACAGCAACCTTCATGCAGCCTCATGCACAAACTAACCAGACTCATTTCAGGTCTACAAAAATAAACTGCTGTCTTCGCTAACTTTGTCTTAAAGCCTACTGCCTTTGCATAGGTCTTGAAGAACTAAGGGACACACAGAATTATTAGGAATATTTTTCCTTCACCCCTTTCCTGTAATTTAAATCCTTTATCTCTGACTGTAAGTTTTATCAGCATGCCTGCATCTATTTTAACACTGCGTGACAGGCAGTGCTATTCTGTAGAACATCTTCACAGAGAAAGCTCATGTATAAAGTCAAGGGAAAGGCCAGTTTTCATTCTCAGTATAAAGCAGTCATTTACTTAAAGAAAATCCAGTAAACCCAATTCAATTATACCTCATATGAGGTATGAGATTATTGGACTAAGGTCACAAGAAGTATTTCTTCTCTTAAGGGCAGATTATTTTTTACATTAAGGAGCTATAAATATATTTGAGAAAGAAAAAAAAAATCTGTTGAAGATTATCTTTTTCTGTTTGTAACTCAGAGTGAATTCATAAGTCTTGGCTGGGCTTTTAATTCACTGGAAAACATATATATATATGTGTGTGTGTGTGTATATATATATACATAAAATATATATATATATATATAAAAATAATATAATCTGGTCCTTACACGGAAGAACTTGGCCAGCCAACATCCTTAGAAATAAAAAAAATACACATACACAAAATGCTAAATCCCAAGTCAATCTTTAAAAAAGCAAGTAATGTTGTCCCCTTAGATTGTCTCATCAAGAATGAGGTTAGATTGCAGTCATTTGCCATCTTCATTTATCCTCCATAATAAAGCAAAGTTATTCAGCTTAGGAACAGCAGTCTTACCTTTGCAGAAGACATAACCTGGACATTTTTAATGTGACAGAAACCCCCCCCAAACAATACAAATTTGATTTCCATGTCACGACGTCAATAAAAAGATAAGCAAGCTGACTTACAGGGAATGGTAGAGAGTAATGTCCAATATTCATTAAACTGAACAAGCCAGTGTTTCAGCAGGTTCAGACACTGACATTTTTAATACTGATAAAAATAATTTTATGTAAGCTGAATGCCAGAGACTTGATTTACTTCAAACGAGTATTTACAATTTTGGTATGGTCCACTAGAGCACAGTAGTTACACAGAAACACAGTTATAGTTATTCCCACTAACACAGTGTTATCACAAAAAAGCTTTGGTTTATATTCATAGTGTAAAGATGAAAAACAGAGCAATGGAAAAACATGCTAAGCAAGACTTTGTTATTCTTACAAAATATTACTCTCCATTAATACTCTTGTTCGCAATGTATGTAATCTTGTTCTCAGGAAGCTAATAATAAAGGCACAGCAGTGAAGGCAGCTGCATGCACGTATACCTTCTGAAGTTCAGTATGCTGTACAATAGCAAGTTTCAACGCTGATTAACAACACTATTGAAATGCAGTGAAACTTAAGTGTGCTTAAGTTTCTAGTTTAAGATAACTAGTCAAAAAACATCCTCAAACTGAAAAAAGGTTGCCTGTTATTTCACTTGCCTACAGACACAAAAGTTACCATTAAAACATTTGGCAAGTTATATCGATTATTATGAAAACTAAAAACCCAACACTAATTTCAATCTAAAACTGTTTTTAAATCTGAAATCAAAGCCAACAACCCTCCCCAAAAACCCTAACCAAACAAAATCCCCAAAACCTGTCAGTATCACAACCCAAACAGTCACTGGCATTCAGCGTGGACGTTTTCAGATTTTAAGTTTCTCTAGGTTTTCCTGATCTATACAGTGTGCTAAGCGTTATCTTCTTTAGAAAATGTAAGGAAGCAAAGTACTCTGAACTCAGGGAAACAAGAGTTTGGAGATGAAGCAAATTTATTGTTCCAAGTGTTGAAATTAGGGAGTATTTTAAATCAACAGCCACACACTTCGTGAAAATCCAGCTAGTATGAATGAACAAATCCAGGTAACCCTTAAATAAGTTTCAAAGCTATTGTAACATGGTATATATATCATAGAGCCTTGTAGGTAACCCATGGTTTAGAAAATCAAAGATGCCCTCTGCATAAAGGGCAGGCAGAGAACAGCATCACTGAGGTACTAGTCCCATTTCTTTCAGGCAAATTACTGCATAGATATCTAAGGTTAAGGAGTTCTGAAATTTTTCTGAACAGCTTTTACAGTATCGTAAGATAACATAATGAAAATACACTGTATTCGAAACCAAAGAGCAGCATATTAGACATGCACTGGTAGAAAACATCCTGTGTGCAATTTGAGATGTTAAGAGTACCATACACAACTTGGATGTTAATCTAAAAGCATACTAATTTAATTTGACGTCATTTTTTGTGGAAAAAAAGTCTACATGGTTTTATTCATAAAAATGGAATTCTCAACATTCAGCTGTGGTGGGTATAACACAAACATACACAGTCTTCATGTTCAAGTTCTTCATGGAGATGTCCTTTGTGATCTCTGAACCAAGAAAACAAGAGAGAAACAGAACACAGTTAGTGCTCTTGCTTACAGGTAAACCTTTTTTTTTTTTTTTTCATTTATTCAGACAGTTCTGCTGGTTCAATCAAAATGGGACTAGGACAGAAACTGCTCAGCTCAAAACTCCCTCCTGTTTAAGCATGGTGCATTAAAGGAAGGGTCACCACTCCTCAGGATTGCCACTGCAAGAGTTGAAGGTACTGTTCTAGGCTACAAAGTAGATTTTTTTGGAAGCCTATGTCAGCCCACAGCTCCCAGCTTCACATCCATACAGAATTATCTCTGGTTCAGAAAACTATTTCATAACGCAATGATATGAAGTCAATATTAACAATACGCCACAATGCACTGAAAATCAGAATCCCTTATAAACATTATGTAAGAATGGCCATACAGAGATCCATCTCCTCTAGTATCCCATCTCTGACAGAATATAAAACAATGTACATGTGAAAGAGTGCAAGACTAAGAACATGCAAACATTAACTTGAGTTTTATATGTAAAGCAAGGATTGTAGTAGTATCTGCTGAAAAAACTAATGTTGCAATCTTGTCAAGCATGCATGAAGAATTTCATACCACACCAGATAAATTCCTTAAGTCTTTTCATAGCTATACGCACATTGTTTGGAACAGTAATAGGATAAAGTCTCCCCAGAAATGTCTTCTAAGGATACAGCATACTTCCAACAGGCTGATTCAGGCTTTATAATTATTTATGAAACACAAACACAGAATAATTGTACTTTGTGGCTGCAAAGTTGGTAGGAACTGGAAATCTCTTTCACTATTCTTGCCACCTTACAGAGCATTTTTCCCAAGAAGTTAGGTGCTTCCTAGCTCAATGCTTCCCAGCAGCCGTCAGCTGTAGCAAACTACCCCATTAACAGAGCAGATTGTTTTGAATACTGGGAGGTAGAGCTTTGGAACAAAAGTAATCTGAATAACAAAGATACCAGTGGTCTCTTTACTAAGAAACTTCAAAGTGGTAAGAAACTTCAAAGTGGTAACCACAAATACATCCACTGAAACCAAAGCAAAAGAATATTGGGGGTTACAGTGTTTACTCTGCACACTAGAATCCCTATACACAACCCAAGCAAATAAAAGATAATTTTAAATTTTGGCACTAGTGTTACCACAAATGACAGATTAATAACATTTAGAATGCCTGGGTGTTTTTTTCAGTAGAAACCATTTTGTAGTGTACTGCAGCGTATCACAGAACTGACGTCTGATATTCACACTGCTCTAACTTGGGCTCACCTCCAGCTGAGAGAGACCGAGGCAGCATGTGTGTGGTGGGGGGAGGCAAGTCTGTGAAGTGCATCCATGGAGATAATGTAAAAGCCGCTTAGTTTTCCGTAACATGATGTCCAAGTGAAAACTGATTCTAGAAATGGCAGCAAGGAGTTTTGTTTCCATGTAACAGTATGCACGCTCCTTCTAACATGAAGGCCCCTATCTTTCTTTGAAAAATATTTCATTTTTAGACTGAGCAGATATAGTCTGCATTGAAGTTTAAAAGCCATCTATTAATTAAAGAATTAAAAAGCCCTTACGGATCATGATGGTACTGTTTTTAAGGAGTTCTCTTCCAGTGTAGTGCTTCTGCTTTAAGCAGCTGAATACCCATCTACAGAGCTAAAAGTGTGGAGGAATAATCCAATTCAGCAATTAGGGCTTTATTCCCTCATTAACCTTCCTTCCCTCCCCATGAAAATGTTACATCAGTATGTAAAAAAGTTATTTTGGTCTGCAGAAGCAGCCAAACAAACTACGAACTTGGTCTCAAAGTCTTTTTTTTTAATTATTTATTTTTAAAATCCTGAAAAATGAGGAACTACACGAAGGTACTATTTTCAACAGTGTTTAACACAATAATTACTTTTAGAAATTGGAAACTTGATTTATCAACAAAATGTAAGGACATCCTCCTTTCTGTGCCAGTTCCTCCAAAGGCAGGCTTTGAAGTTATCACATTAACAAGTATTGCCTTCATCCCGAATGTGTCTTTGAATCGGCTACCTGTAACTCGTGTTTAAATCTCATGAATAAGCAACACTCACCACTTTGACATCTATTTATAGAATGTTTTTCCAGTACTACAAAGGGGGGGTGAAAACCACATTTTTTAATGAAAAGTTGGCAAGCTTTTGTGCAATAGACAGCAGATGCCCAACTGCCTGTACCTGACAACATTTATAAAAATAATGTTTGCAAAACAGATAACTCATTTCCCACTAAGTGATTTTTTTTTTCTTTTTATAAAACAGGCATCAACCTTCCAATTCATGGGTTACTTTCATCAAATGGTTCAAATGGTTAACAGCAAATAATTTTTTATTTTTAGAATAAACTATGAAAAAGCTACTGAAGAGACTGAACTTTTTTTTGTTTTGAAGGTAGGACCTTGAAATATATAGATAAAAAGATGAACAGAGGATTACAAAGTTGCAACAACACACATTAACATTAATTGACCTAATATTTTTCCACAGGCATCAAACTATTTGTTTTATATGCAGCACTTATTTATCACACAGAGAGATCTGAAGATAAAGTACAACCTTTTAAGTGTTTGTACAATTCAAAAACTGTTATAAAGAGAGCTGCATAGTGAGAATTAAACCTGAGATAGCAGACGCATAGCTATATAGCATAAGCATGTGTTTGCTACACAAATAAACCTCCAGGACCAAGTTCTCTACATTCTGACTCTAAGAAAGACCAAATCAGTTATTTTAGCCTTTGAAGAGTTATGAAATCTTATCTTTCACATCATCGTGATTTGTCACTTTATACACTTCATTTGAAGTTTAAACAGTTCTGGAGAATTCATACCACAAATATGTTACAGTGATTCAACTGATTTCATATAGGTAAAGGCATTATAAAAATCCTTACTTAAACTGAGACTTAAGGGCTATATATTTTCCTGTTTTGTCAGTTACTTCCCTCCTTCAAAGCTCAAAAGTTTTCTACAATAGTTATTTTAGTATCTTAACTAAACCATATGCTGCTGTGAACCCCTTTTGCCCTGTAAGAATGATAGAAACAAAAAAAGAAATATGTATAACATCAATTGCTCCAGAATGGCTAAATTCCTAGTCAGCAAGGTTTCGCACATGAATACATTTTTTGTTTATGCAAATGAAGTGTGGTTGATATACTTGGTTCTTACACCTTGTGCTGTTTCTAAACGCTACAGTCTCCGGTTCTCTCTGTTTGTTAACACCATTCAGCACGTTATTTTTAGCATTAGCTCAAACTATCACTAGAAAGTCTCATCAACGTTTGAGATCCATTTTACTTAGAAAAATGGCTTTCGAATAAACAGAGTTCAGGTCACATGAAATAAAAAAAACAACAAAAAATCCACAACAAAATCCCCACACCTTCCTTGCCCTGATTCTAATCTATCCTACCCGAATCCCTTCAGCCCAGGGGGGCGGCTAAGTGACCCCAGTTTTAGCCAGCTACACTAGAAAGCTACACTCTTCCTTCCCTCATCAGCTGACAGGCACCTCCTAAGGAAATTCACCCCATCCTAGGATTAGATAACTAGTTTAAACAAGATGTCTAACTTCTGGACAGGTAACCTAACATGTGATAAGTCAAGGTAAAGTATCATGTACCCCTCCCAAAGAGCTTGTAAATCATGCCACTATGATAAACTGGAGAGAGAATCCTTTGTATCGTTTCATTTGAAGAGCTGAATTTTCCTGAATACACAGAAATACCTGTTGGTTTTTTTACCGTGTAGTTTCTAGTCCATTCTTCCTCTCAAATGAAGTCCCAAATCTTTCTCAGGTCTGACTTCTTAGCACTACAGGAGGCTACGTCTTTAGTCTTATCTTTGTCATGAATCAGAGATTTTTGTTTCTAAGCCTCACCATCTGTCTGTGGTTTTGGAAGATTCTTTTAACATTTCAGATATGTGACTATGTGATAAAGCTTCCTACTTCCCAGGTATTCTGAATGAATTGCAGCTGCCGTACCCTACCAAGTCTGACCTACTCATACAACTCTAAAATAGATTCAATACTCTTTTCCACCCACTCCCATTCTCCAAAAGGAAGGAAGGAAAAAAAAAATATCATCTGCAACAACATGAATGTTACAGGAACAATTTGAACAGGTTCTTAAATACTCACACTTCAGACTCACTCACTTCTAAGGAAGAGATTCACTCTGCTTAGTCACAGCAATATGTAACTACCATTTACATTGCTGACTGACCTTTCTAATTCAAAAGGAAGAAACTTTTACAGAATTTGTCTTGGCGATTTCATGAAAGGAATGCATTAGAGCTTTGAATTTCTAAATGTATACGTGTGCTTAAAGGATTTTACTGAGTAAATATTGAATTACTGGGCAAAATTAGAAAACAATGTGTAAATAGTGTGCATTTAGTAATTAAACTAGAGCTCAGGTCACATTAGGTGCTCCTCAACAGAAACTTCCAAGTATCCTTGGACAAGCAAACCAAAAGTTTGTGCTTACCCTGAGTTTGCGCTTCATCCAGGAACAATTTTAGCCTCCGGCTTCTGAGCCCAAAAACTTTTGCCGTTTCATGTAGAAGACCTTGGTATGTTAATCCATTCTGACCAACAGGGTTTTCCATTAGAAGAGTTCCCACTGTTCCTTTCTGACATTCTGAACAAGATAAACAGTTGAATCACTATTGGTGAGGAATGATATTATTTCATTTATCTTGGTAAATTGAAATTTAGGATTTCTTCTTCCATTTCATCTCTATTTCTCCATAGTGCTGAGTAATTACCAATACTGACCTACTTAGAGATATTCAGTAAATAAGTTCATGAATTATAGAATCAGAAGTATAAGTGATTATTAACAGCCTGACAAACAAAAGAAAACTTTGCAGAATTCTTTACATGGGTCAGCAGGATAACCTAGAGACTGGGAAACATTAAATATTTCAACAGGACACACAAACCACTAAGAACTACAGAAGCTCACAAAGCACCTTCTGTTCATCAAATCCCCAGTTAAAAACACATTTTTGGTCCAAGTAGGTTCCCAGTAGTGTCAATAAGATTCCACATGGACAGTCCAGAAAGGACTCATACCAGGGCAGAGATTAAGAGCAAGTTACTAACAACACAGCTGTTCCAACGTGACGTTTCAGAGTAGAAATTAGAAGATTAGCAGCTGTGAAACAGAATTACATACACACATCTGTACTCCAGATCAGATTAATAATACAATTCATGTGGCTTCTAAATAGCTCTAAGAAATGTTTCACAGGCTGTTTACAATGTCTTGGTAAAGAGCTGGCTCCTCCTTCCTTTTCGGTCAGTTTTAGACTCAGCCTTTTAAAATAAGCTGCGCAGGTGAGCTGATGGTTAGAAATAGGAAAACAATGCTGAAGGGCTCCATTTAAATGCTGTCCCTTATCTCAAACTGGCTCTCCTTTTTCTTTTATGAAAAGACAGAGAAAAGCTAAATATAAACATTGTGTTTATTAGAAAGCAAATACTAGGAAAAAAATAAACAACATCACCATCTGCCAGTGAAAACATGCGTATTTATCTTTATCAGTAAGCAATGGTGTCCAAAACTCGTATCTCAAAAAGCTTGGCCTGTAAATGAGGAGAGATCAGTATCCTACATACCTTGTGGTTTTGCATTCATTAACTGCAAGTTGATATACTGGCAGAGCAGAGCATCAGGAGAGTTGATCAGAGCAGGCGCTGACCCTGTTGTGACATGTAGAGTCTTTCCACTGAGACTCAGTAAGTCAGTTTTGTTTATCAGTTCTGAAAAAGAAAATGAGACCAGTCAGGCCATTACAGGGAAGCTGAGGTCCAGTTCTCGCTCGTTTAGCTGACAATGAGTCTAACTACTGATTCCACTGTGGAAGCGTTTCCCTCTCTGCAATCCTTCCTCGAGAAAGAGCATTTCTCCATTTTGAAAAAAGGAGTTTGTGCAGAAATATTTTGTTGTCTTAACAACACAGAATACTTCATCTGCTGTGGAAATTAGCTCCTATGTAACATTTCTTATGCACATAAATATACAACATGATTACTTATGCAATAAAAATAGTTCAATAGCTTCAAACAAGCAAGAAATTATTCACTTAAGCCAACCATTTCTATCTCATTAAATTAAGACCTATGATCTTTGCCTATACCCTGACTTTCCTAGCTGAAACGGCACTGGATATGTGTCAGTATGCAACATCAGGACATTTCCCTCATTCAACTCCAGAGGACAATAAATGCAAAATCAGTGGCTGGTTAGCTCATGAATAATGCCCTCTGCATTAATATTTGTGTTTAACGTCAACAATAGCTGATGATTCAGCAGATGACTCCAGCCATGCATATTCAGAAAATGGTGGACAATCAGACCCAAAATAGGACCCATGTCTCAAAGGGGTTTAGAAGTAATACCAGCACCCTGAAAGCACTCAGATGAGACGCTAATGAGGTTTCTGTAATACAAATGAAATACGTAGGGCTGCATTCTGCACTACCTACATGAGCCTGTCTGTCAGAGGTTAAAAAAAAAAAGCTGCTGATAGCCACAACATTAAAGATACAGAGAAATAACATCACTTTCTGTTACAAAGCTTTTGCAGCTACAAAAGAACTCCAAAGGCCAAACTAGTAAGAATTAAGACATTTAATTTCTTGTAAGAAGTGTGTGTTGCCTACAGAACAGGCACATCTGTCATCTCTTTCCAACAGGTTTTCATTGCGTATCAGCCCTAGTCGCATGTCATGGAGCCTGAGCTTTATAAAGCTTATTCTCCATCAGTTCATCTGAATGAATTTCAAAAGCAGCAGAAGTGGCACTCCTTTTTCCAGGGATGTTTATCAACTCAAAAATGAAAAAACCCCCAAACCAACTAACAAACAAAAAAAAAAACACCCCCAAAAATGCCCAAAACCCAAAACAAACCTCCAAAAGGTGAAAAGTAACCACAGACTGGAAGGTCTCAAAATTTTGCCAACTGCCACAGAACATCAAAGCGCGAGGCACTGTGGAAGGCTTATGAGACTGCCCTAAGGAAGGATGAAGACCCCAGACTGCATCTAAGATTCTAAAATGCTTTAAAAAAAATCAATTTCTAGCTATCTATCTATGTATCTATCTTTAAAGAAAAAGGCAAAACTTCATTGCTGCTTATAAAATTCAGTTTTCAAGAATGAAGAACCCGCTAGCTACGCAAACACTTTTTTGGTACGTTTGAGGTGCAAGGCACACGATGCTTAAGCACAAGAGGGGTCTTTGGTTTGGTTTTACTTCAAGGAAAGCAAGAAAATAACTAAATTAACAAGTGGAGAGGAATTAACAAGAGTGCATCATAGGGAAAGGGAGCTAGCAGCAGGTTTTTCCTCACGTAACCTTAAAGCAGCACTGCCTGCCATTTACATACAGTTCCTGGGTAGGAGACAGCACTAGTGAGCAGGGTGCTTTATAGAGCAAGAAACACACGGCTCAAGTAACTTCGAGTTTGACATTACCCAGTTGCCGGAATCTGTGCAGATCTATGCAGGGCAACAGAGCATGAGCTACAGGAATGGTGATTTGCATATTTAACAAATCTAGCATTTTGCATTACAGGACCGCTGACATTTTCACAAGGAAGAGCTCATGTACAGTGCTGTCAATGGAGTCAGTTCATATAACCCTCTAATAAGAGCAAGAAAAAGTGGATCATTTTTTCATATATAACAATAGACTCAAAAACAAGCAGATATTACAAGTGCTCATCAATATTAAAATCACTTTTAAAGTCAGTTCTCCCCGCAGCTGAGATTGAAGTGGTAATGCTCTCCTAAGGTGCCTTACAGCCTCATGGCCTTTTAAAAATTAAAGATTAAAAAAAAAAACTTTTTGTACTCTTGTTCAGAAAACAGTGCTAAGAATAGAATTAAAAAAATAAATTAACCGTCTGAAAATCATAAAGATGAAATAAGACATGGACTAAGAAGTTTGTAGGAGGATTTTTGCCTCACCACTACCACCCCCCCACTTTTTAAGCCCTACATCCCTACATGATTTACAGCTTCATTTATTCCCATAAACAAATTTAATTTTTTTTTAATAGGTCTTTTTCAATATGGGCTGCTTCCACGAAAGCCGAGTGCAAGTCAAAAAACATTCCCAGTAAGAAGTTCAGAAAGTTTTCAGCTTTTCAGCAGTCTAGAGCAAAAAAAGTCACAGGCAACTGTTTTGACCATCTGACTTGAGCCCAGCCTCTTTCCTTTAAATGATTATTTTTTTTTAATGTAAAAAGAGACAAATTCTATTCTCAGTTTCTGAAGGTCAGTACAAATCCCAGAGCCTTGCTCAGTATTTGTGCAGTTACTCAAAATACTTCAATACACTGTTGGGGAGGAAATGTTTATCCCATTATTTCAATGTTGCACTGAAAAACAGGGACATGACATATTGTAGCCTGCCTTAATACAAGTACTGCCTGATTTTGTGCCATTGTGCAACCCTAAGTATATCTTCATTACAATTAGAAAGCAAGATAATAAATTACTGCGAGTAAAGGGGACAGCCCTATAAACCACAGGAAGGAAAATAAGGAGCCAGAAATATGGTTTTACTGGGTCATAATTTTATTAACACCCATGGGAACAATTCAGCAACAATTTGTCCGGAGTGCACGACCTTTCTTTGCAATTCCTCTCAGAGGGGCTGATACCAATCCCTTCCCTTACCTAAAGAAACCCTGGAATCACCATTCGGCCTCACCTAACATTACCCATGCAAAGGTTGGGCAGATAAAGCAAAGGGATTGTACCCAAACCAAACATCAAGAATTTCAGTTCTATTCTCTAACATCTTTAAGAGCTGTTTTCTTTGTACATGCTTTCAACCCCGACTCCTCAGGGAGCCATATCTGCTGCTGACCAATACTTATTTGAGATCTCTGTCAAACAGTAACAGAAGTGCATTTGTTAATCTAGTCTTTCCAAGGGAATTTCCATGTTGTTAATCAGTGGGCAGGAAAAAAACCTGGTCCGCCCAGACCACTTAACAAAGAGTGAAAGTTTAAAATCAGCACGCCAAGATGGGAAGTCCCAAAATGATACCTACAGAGCAAAAGCAACGCGGAAAGGAAAGAAATAAAGTCTTTGTTACTACAGCAGAAAAGAACCTTTGAGGAAGAGGCAAGGTTTAGATTTTCTTTACCAATTCCTTTAGGAATTCAGCATTAATAGATTTATGCTGCATCCTTTTGTCCTGTTAGTGGCAGAAAACAAACCAAAGAAGGAGTAAGACTGCTTATAATCTTAATGAGATGAGTTTCCCGACTCTTCCTAGCCTTTTGCGGGTCATGTCTTTATATCTGTGATGGTAATGAATTGTACTAGTACATACCCACCTCTGTAGGCACATACCGCACTGCTATGAAGTATATCACTACTATTTGGAAAAGGATTTAAAAAAAAACTATTTCCTCCTTTAAAACATAACTGAAACCTGAGGAAGATACTGAGGGATCCAAAATTTCCTATAAATCACCTATAACTGAAAGGAAAGAATAATCATTTTGTATGATAGAACTATTCAGTTCAGCTGAACACAACTCGGAAAGAGGTTTTATCACAGTGACATAATGGATTACATCAGATATGAAAACCCCCAAAACATTCTTCTAGAAATACTTTCAGGAAAAGACAAGTAAGAAAACTAAAGACAGAGATGGTAACAGTGACATTACAGACACAAGTAAGACTATTCCCCTACTGATGTCATAGGTAGACATAAACCGGTGATCCTTCGCAGCCCTGTGGGCACCCCAAAACAGCCTTTCACAACAGCCAATTAAACTATCTCCCCCTTAGATGTTGCTTCAGTAATATTTCTACGAAACACACTAGCAAAAGTTTCTGTAGCTGTCCAATTACCATTTTTGCAGTATTTTATAATTTCTTTGTGTAGTGGTACATTTCTTTCCTCCTCTCCAGGCTGATTTAAGAACTTGGGAAGGCTCGCTAAGCCTTAGCATAAGTGTAACGAGTCAGGCAGTTAAACGACCCTTGACTGTGCCGTGAAGTCTTACGCAGCTAACTAAGACAGGGAGATATGCTGTGCGTCTCAAGGACTCCTGCTGCCCGGCGAAGGTGGGGGGACAGGAGTAGAGATAGCCAGTTCTCATAACAACTGGCACCCAGTTCTTTCTCATAACAACCTTGAGACATTACAGTCCTCCCCTGACAATCTAGGAGCATCCCGTGTCTGTGTTTTGAGTTATTCTCAAACAGTCTCAGAATTTTCCAGCGCAGCTGGGATTCTAGCAATTCGTTGATGACAAAAGTCAATCATCTCCCGAACCTATAAAGAGCGGTGCTAAGGGAGGCCCTTTGAGCTCTCCTGGACCGCAGCGGGCTGCGACCAGCATGTCCCTCCGAGCAGGACGCCTCTCAGAGCTTGCAAACTTTCCTATTTGCAAAAATTGGAGGTTTGCCGCCGAAAGCCAACATGGCCTGCGCTGAGTCTCTCTGCTCCTTGAGGCTCGACCCTTCGCCCGTGGAGACGAATGCTGAAACATTTGACGTGAATATTTTCACTGACCTCAAGGGGTATTTCTAACAGGTATACCTCTTTTTCTCTCTCCTATGTCTTATATGTATTTCTCTTAGTATCTTTATGCACACACGTGTACTAACCTGAATAGTGTATAATAAGTAAGTTATAGCAAGTAGATTATAAGATATAATACTTTCAAATTCATACTTAAATTACTGTCATGATTTTTTATTCAACTGTGAATGAATTTTAGGCTGCTATTATACTCATAACCCCTTTAGATATAAACCATTGACCAAGTCTGGGACTAGGAGTCGATCCAGCCGCACCTAGACTCCGAAAGAAGTTTAGAAAGCAAGGGGGTCTTCTCTGAACCTCCTGACTCAACAGGAGGGTCTCCCTTACCCTTTCCCACACTCCCTTTTACCCTGTTATGTTTTTGGTCCCTATATACATAAGTTTAGTTTGATTCTGATTTAATTTTCCTGTGTGCATTTCATCCGTGTATTAAGTAATAGAGTGAACCTTGCCATCGAATTCTGTGAAGTCACACTTTTATACAAATTTCTATTACATCATTTTCCTATTGCTAATACAATTGGACGTGATTCTTTAAGCGATCCGAACCCCCCTCTCTCATTTTTTAAATCCCCCCATGACACTTTGTCACTCATTTTAGACTTAATATGAATGGTGTGGAAACAAAGTTTGAACTTCAAGATGTGCCTGTAAATAACACCAAGAACACACAAAGAGTTTACTATTACTGTTGAAACATCTCTAAAGTCATATCACGGCATGGCCACTGTTAAGTACTCTACTTCCTGTATTTCTTCACTAAAGCATTTGGTTATTAGTGTAATCTTGTTCTCAGTGTGCTGATTTTTAAGTTGTAACTTTTTCTGATGTATTAAAATATTATACGTAATGTAATAATAAAACAGCGTCTTCATCTCACGGGAGAGAATGCCAGTTTGCTGGTATGGTCTCACAGTCACTAATCGCAACATCTTTCATAACATTTTTCTTCTGTTTCAGCTATATTATCTTTGTAATGAGCCAAACTATGATATAGCCTGTAAGTCTTTGTATAATCTATAGAAGATACTTTACATTCTCGTGCCTTAACAGAGGCAAAGTTCAAGCTGCAAAAATGCTCGATAGATTTTTCTAAAAAGAAAAAAATGCAGAGATTCTCAAGTTTCTCTAGGGTGAAAAAGCAACATTTTTTTTCCTCTACAAATAACAGTTTGCATTCCATTTAAGTTCTCACCCTGCCTACTGAGGCATTAGGGGAAAAAAAGCATGCAGAAGCTGATGGCAGCTTGCCGTCAAATATATACCACAGCCTGGACCCCATGGAAACACATTCTGAAATAAGTCAGATTTTGTCCTGATGAGAACTGCAATGGAAATAACAGAAGAGATAAGCATCATTTAGCAGCAGCTTTTGGAAACATTTTGATATGACTATAAACACAGTCTCATAACCTAAGTACTATAAAATAGAATATTTCCTTATGCATTTTCTTGAAAATTTTGTATATATATAGAAAAATTATACAGCTAATAATTATACAGTAAGTAACTCCTAGCTGCTGCTAGAAAGAGTTTCAGTTTTCCTTGTCATACTCCATTTACCTGTTTTTCCATTAAAAATTGTCAGTTTTGAATTTTTAAGACCAAAAATGCAGGAGACAGCATCTACAAGTCCAGTGAAGCTTAAGGTATTATCTCCTTTCGGATTTTCCAGCAGCAACACACCATCTAAAACCGAAATTAAGAAATTAAAATGTAGTTTGGAAGCAACATCCAAGTTTCAATGATCTTCTAATGTCGTCTTCTAATTACTTCCAGTGAGTTTCTAAGCTAACTTAAAACTGGGAACACTGCATCTTCTAGAAATTTTTAGTAAGAAAGGGAAAGAAGAAAGAAAACAGGGAAATGGACTCAAATGTACTTCAGATTTAGAGTATGGAAGTTATATTTGTTTTTATTAACCAAGCAGCCAAATTTTTATGTCACTGAATTATAATCCAGTATTGTAGTGATTAAAAACTGACAGACTGCGTGCCCTCTGAGATGTTCACCAGCTTACATAGTTACATTCATTATTATTCAGTAAGCAACTTTGTAATCATGTTAAACAAGGCACACACCTACTTTGACACATAAACTGTAAACGCGTTGGAAAAAAAAGTTCCAGAGAGTGCATTTAGTTTTCTCTCCTTTTAATATATAACTCAACCTTGTAATACTTTTAACAATATCACTGCACTCATCTTTTCATTATCCAAGACACAGTCATTATATTCTCTGGTTTTAAGTATTCTTTTCAGCTCTATGCTTAATATCTAAGTTTGTCAAAAAGAGCATCTCCTCCACAGAAAGGCATCACCTACATTTACAGTAGTGTAATGTAGGTGTACAGTACAGATTTACTACAACGTAGGTGTACAGTACAGTAGGTGTACATGTACAGTACAGATTTACTACATCAAGAATTAAAAATTCTCAAGGTACACACTTGGAGAGTGGGTGAACATACACACACAAATACAGAGTGCATAGATATTCATGTGCAAACCCTTCTGCAGAATATAAATAATTCACATGTATTTACTTCAGGTCCACATCAGAAGACATCACAGACAACACGTGGTTTTGCTCTTAATAAACTTATTTTCAAGAATTATTTAAAGCTACTATTGGCAGGGAGTTTGCACCATCTTTCCAACAAATTTGTGGCTCCAACATTCATCACACTCTTTTCCAAACAATCTTTTAACACCACCACTGACAAATCAAACCTGGTACATTCCTACCTTGCTCTGTCCCATTAACACAAACTTTGAGGTTGACGTAGGCACAGGCTGGACCAACGCACTGACACAAACCACCTCGGACGAGTGTAATTTCTAGCTCTGATCCCTTCAGCTGAAGAAAGAGGATTATGATGATTATTTTAATATGGTTTTATTAAACAAACACAACAAAGTATTTTCCTTCAATAAATAACATTAAGATTGTGTCTTATTATCTTAAACATGACTTACAATTAAAAAAGCAACTCTTGCGAGATCTTCCTTCAGAGTGCTTCAAACATGAATTTGCCTTTAATATTGTATTGGCTTTGTGTGGCAAGGTTTTGGTAGCTGGGGGGTTACAGGGGTGGCTTCTGTGAGAAGCTGCTGGAAGCTTCCCCTGTGTCCGACAGAGCCCATACCAGCCAGCTCTAAGACGGACCCACCACCAGCCACGGCCGAGCCAATCAGCGATAGTGGTAGCGCCGCTGTGATAACATTTTTAAGAAGGGAAAAAAAAGTTGGGACAGATGGAAACGGCAGCCAGAGAGAGGAGTGAGAACATGTGAGAGAGACAACCCTGCAGAGCCCCAGGCTAGTGAAGAAGGAGGGGGAGGAGATGCTCCAGGCGCCGGAGCAGAGATTCCCCTGCAGCCCGTGGTGATGAAGACCATGGTGAGGCAGGCTGTCCCCCTGCAGCCCAGGGAGGTCCACGGTGGAGCAGATCTCCACCTGCAGCCCGGGGAGGACCCCATGCCGGAGCAGGTGGGTGCCCGAAGGAGGCTGTGACCCCGCGGGAAGCCCGCGCTGGAGCAGGCTCCTGGCAGGACCTGTGGATCTGTGGAGAGAGGAGCCCACGGAGCAGGTTTTCCGGCAGGACTTGTGACCCCGTGGGGGACCCACGCTGGAGCAGTGTGCTCCTGAAGGACTGCACGCTGTGGAAGGGACCCATGCTGGAGCAGTTCGTGAAGAACTGCAGCCCGTGGGAGGGACCCACATCGGAGAAGTTCATGGAGAACTGTCTCCCGTGGGAGGGACCCCACGCTGGAGCAGGGGAAGAGTGTGAGGAGTCCTGCCCCTGAGGAGGATGAAGCGGCAGAAAATAACATGTGATGAACTGACCGTAAACCCCATCCCCATCCCCCTGTGCCGCTGGGGGGGTTGGTAGAGAATCCGGGAGTGAAGTTGTGCCTGGGAAGAAGGGAGGGGTGGAGGGAAGGTGTTCTGAGATTTGGTTTTTTTTCTCATTACCCTACTCTGGTTGATTTGTAATAAATTGAGTTAATTTTCCCCAAGCTGAGTCTGTTTTCCCCTTGATGGTAATTGGTGAGTGATCTCTCCTGTCCTTATCTCGACCCAGGATCCCTTCGTTATATTTTCTCTCCCCTGTCCAGCTGAGGAAGGGGAGTGATAGAACAGCTTTGGTGGGCACCTGGCATCCAGCCAGGGTCAACCCACCACAAATATATGTTAAAGATATAGCAGTATTTAACACATAAGAAAAACAGAGTGTAATAAACAGCCTAATTTGCACAAGTGATGAGCAGTGATGACAGCCTCCCAAAATATAATCCAAAAGTGAATATACTTGAGAGGAACACTCTTCCAGAGGTAATTCAGGGTATCTGAAGGCGGGACCCTGCTCTCAGTCACTGTCTGGAGAAGCCTTCATCTGTCTCCAAGCGGCTACCGAGAACAACCAGGGGCAGCAGTTGCCTTGATATCAAGTCAGCCTTTGTGACTATCACCCCAGTACCTCTTAGTGAATCAATTAAAACTTGAAACACTCCATCCAGAAACAGAACATGTATCTTAATGCGCAGATGAGACACAGGATGAAGAGGCTTGAGAATCTGCAGCAATACTACAGAAACAGACTTATTTTGTAGAGGCCTGAAACCGCAGCTTTAAGACTACGGTTTTTCTAAGCACGGGTCTTTTCCTGAGCTAAGTACAGGCTAGAATTACTCCTGCACCTACACCAATTTTCATGAGAAGCACACCTTAAAAGATCTCTTAATTAAAATTTTTGATTAAACAAGCATCATCCAGAAATCACTTATACGAACAACTGGTACTATGTGGCCATTTTAGCCAATTTTTTTGTACATTTAGAGACAGTCTTTGGTAAGAGTCACAGTCCGAAGGGTGAACAGACAAACCTGGAAGTGCCACTCTTTACTGAGCTCCTATTACAAAGTAGGGAGAGACACCTGGAGCAGCTAATCTCATTTTGTGTTTATCCATTCTACCAGCAATTAAAAATACATTCTTCAAGTAGCTGCTTTTCCATCCCAGTATTTTCTGAGCAACCGCTGATTTTTTTTGTTGACTCTCAGAGCAAGTCTTTGGGAGAGGAGTTCATAATTAAGGCCTTGTATCAAAAATTGGTCCAGGATAATTTCACAGAAATAATGATCCCAAAGATAATCAAAATACTTGTAGAAAAGACAGACTGCATTGCGTTTTGGCCCCAGTCTTCACATATATCCAACATCACGCAGACTTCTGTTACTCCTTTTAATAACTTCCAGAACTTTGGTGCAATGATCCTGTTGCAGTTGACAACTTATGCACTCAGGTGTGGAATTACACACTTTGTTCTTTTAACTTGCATCTGCTTTTATATCTGAAAGTGTGTAATGGTCACTAAAGCATTTTCCATGTCAATGCTGCTTATCAGCCCCCACCAACAGAAGACAGCTGATGCACAATTCAATCTGAATTCACATCTTCATAGTCTTTATGCCTGAAAGTGCTAGTACAAAATGCAATGCAGTTATGACTAATAAAGACTACTAACCATAGCCATGTCTGATGCACCAAACTACAAATTCATTGCACACAGCTGCAGCTGTCCTCCACTCTCTGCAAAGGGCCAAACTTCTACACTGAAAAGATTTCTGAAGAAGGGCTTTTTCATTTCAGGTATTTTTATTCACTGCTCTTAATGTGACAAGCTAGTTGCAGCAGAACACAGAGTCAAACATCCGCCCTAAGCAATCCATCTCTGCAGTCCCAGGAAGCGAGACTTCCAAGGAAGACTTTACAGTTGTACTAAAATCTCAGTCATCTGTTTCTCTCTGCAACCTCTGTTTCAAAGTCTAAGTATGTGACTAACAATTCAGAGGCACATCAAGTCCGTAAGCACAGTAACCATCTAAATATGCAGAAGGCAACCCAGGCGGCAAAGACCACAGATTGACTCCATAGGGAGGTACTTTGTAGTGATCGAGGCTCCTTCAAGTAAAATAATAACCATCAACTCTGCATTTACTTAAAAAGTTTTTCTTTGCCTCCATTTACCACACATAATCTATATAGCTTCAGTACACAGAACTCGCAATAACTCCCTGCTAACGGTTTTGTTTGAAAAAACTTCCACACCCAAGATTTTAAGCTGACAGGTAGGCACTCTCAGCTGTATGACTTTACAAGATGACTGCATTTCTATGAACTTCATCATCAATTGCAACAGTCACACAGAACCGTCTGTTGTGTATAGTGTTATTCCAGTTAAAATTTTTTAGGTTTTCCCAGTCTGATATGTAACGTTTGTGCAAATGCATAGCCTGATCCACAAACCTCCTATCTCTGGTTTACATACTAGCTCATCATTTCCAAAACCAAACGCATGTCTGGTCTTTGCTGACCTCCAGACAACAGCTGTCAATTACATCCATAATAACCAGCACCTTCTGTCAGGACAAGATTTCATCTTTACGTAGACAGCATTATGTAAAACTAATCCAATAGACTCATCTTTCATCTTTCCACAATGTTTTTCTTCACTAGAATCTGCTAAATTAAGGTTTAGAAAACAGAAAAATAATAGGGGGGGACGGGACGACGGACTATACTTGCACAGGCATGTAAGCTTTCATGGAAGGACACAGCGACCAACATTAAAGCCCATGTACTAGGCAATTTCAGAGGCACGCATTCAGACAAGTGTTTCCCAGCACTACACGTTTTTTTCCAGCTGCTTTTACATTCTAATTCAGATTTGATGTTGACTTAACGTCAAACTGTCCATCAGCAGCATCCCAATCAAACAAGGACTTAGAAGAAATAGCAAAATATTTTCACCGATTTCTCAACCACAATATTTTCCACTTTTATGTAGTGTTTTTCCCTATGTTTGTCACTAATTAAACTAATAGTTTTGAAAAAGGCCAAACAGAGCTTTGTTTAAAATCTGTACAACTTTAGAAGTGTAACTAGTAAGTATAAAACACTTCCTTTACACATACTGTTATTACAATGGATAAAATATGCGCTTTCCTTTCTGCTATTCTCAGACCCACAAGCCATTCCGTAAATCAAAATTTAAGTTTGATATATCCTAAGTTCTTGTCTTTCTGGTCTAGCGTGACATTTAGATTGAAGAATACTTCATCCACAATGCTGCTAGGAATGCCTTTTGAATATAGTAAGTTTGAATAAAACCATGGCAAAAATATTCTCAAAACATGTCAGAAGAAACAATCAAAGAAAACAAAGGAAATAGTTCAAATCTGCTGCTGAAAGAATAAACCATCTGCGAAACTGTGTTGTTACAAAAGACTGAACTTTAGCAACACGGGGGAGAAAAAACAAGCGTCCTCAAACATTAATAACTGAAGTTGGTCTTAAGCCAAAAGGCAAAATTTAGCCTCGAAGGAGAACAGTTCTAATATGAAAGCCTATTAACTTAAAGAAATCAGAGCAACAATATTTTTGCTGTCTAAACAATGCACTAATCCAAGTACAAATAACTGTGTGTATTAAGCTTACACAAACAACTACTTAAGATATTTATTTTGGTACCCAAGCGGCTTCATTTTCAAAAATACTACACATACAGAACCCAACTATTTTCTTTTTTAAACCAGAAAGACTAATATGGAAATTTATAAATATGAAACAATATCCACTATATCCCACAAATAAATATTGGCGTACAATTTTTCTGTAATTGAAGCACTTTGTTCCATTAAAAGCAGATAACAAAATGAACTATGCAGTCAATGCTTTTTCCTTCTTACCTGGGTTGTTTCCTGGATGAGAACTTCTTTTGAGGTAGGCACCGGGTAAGGCTTCAGGGCAGCCTTTACAGTTGCAAAAATGAAATCCTTATGTTCCTTAATAACAGTATCCAGGTAGTCACCTTCTGGATGTGATCTGTAGTAAACAGTAATCTCATCTGTAGGAACCAGATTTCGCTGTGGGATACACCAAATATACTATTAGTGACAGCAAGAATGACTTTCACATATACAAACTAAAAGAAGAATACTTGTTAAGTTAAAGAAAAAAATATCTTAGAAAGATATTTACCAGACATTTGTTAAAAGTTTCCACAAAAGATTTAGAATAAAACGATTCTTTTGTCAGAAGGGCAAGAAAGAGGCTTGAAACATGGTAAGTTTTTCTTCAAAAGGTAATGACCAAACAGTGTACCTTACTCAAAATGTCTCACTTCCAAATTCATTTACCAGCTCACCCCCTTAGTGAGCTGAAAGCCTATGAAATTTATTAAAAAGCTTTTCTTGATGCACGAGAATTTTACTAGCAGTTACACATCCTGTTAGCCTAAAATTAAGCCTTTGGTTCTTTATTGAACAGTTGCTCAATCAGTGACATTTTCTTAACACCCAACAGTCTCCAAGCCATTTTAGTATTATTTTGGAAGGTGGTGACCAGACTTCTGAGTTTTCACGCTAGTTCTGTCACAGCTCGCATACTAACATATACTTCAGGAAAAGAACAATTAATTTGAACGGTACGCTTATTAAAGTTGAATTAGAGCAAAATTCTGCTTCAGTAAGAAAATGGTTTCAAGGAAAACAACAGCAGCACCAAGAAAACTTTATTTCTAAAATCTGCTAAAAAGAACTGCCCTCATGCCAGTAATAGTTACTGTGGATCTGGAATCTGTATTTTTATTACGTGTACACTTTTATAACAGGAGTGGGAATGAAAGAATGACAGAATAAATGCACATTAGCATCATGTTTATTAGGCAAGAGTAAGTATTTTGATATTCATTTAAGTGAGAATAAATTATGGCTTTATGTCATTACAAAAGTAAATTTAAATCATCCAGTAACTTATGAGAGAGTTTTCTTTTCATGGCTATATTCCTTTCTGGTTTTATTTTACACAGAAATTAATCTACATAGGTGTTTTAATATATATTACATATATACACGTAACTATTTTGGTACAAAATTGTCATTTTTCAGTCTTATATTGAAGATTCATGCAGTCTTAACTGTACAGATATCTTTTCCCAAAAACATGTCCCATGAAAATTTTCTCTACACATCATTTAGAGCTCTTGCAAGATTTCTTCAGGCCTAAGTCTGAAAAAGACACAAATTCCAGCACATTGCGACCAAGTTAGTCAAGTAGGAAAACCCTACATATATCATAGAACAACACGTTCCACGTCTGCAATGTGTATGTGCATGAGGGGACAGGGGATTGTATTGGTTTGCGTGCTGTTTTTTTTAAACTTGCGGGTTCTGAAACCTTTAGAATTCTTTGTACCAAGTTCAATATTACTTAATGTCCTCTCCAGATGAAAGGCTTTTTAGACTTGTCATCACCTCCACAGTGGCCACGCTTCCTTGGCACAAAATGGAGATAGCGAGTGCAGCTCTTTCTGGATTAGTATTGTAGAGAGAAGGAAGTTACATTGGTTCAAAGTGCTTTAACATCAAGGTCAGACGGCATCATTTGTATGTATGATGAGAACAATCCAGAGTGGAATCATTAATGTAGGTATACAAATCGGTGCCCGAAGTGCCTCCTGCAATTTGCTAAGACACGAGTTTGTTTCTTTTAGCAGTCCTAGGCTCAGATGTCTTGGCTCTCACCAGCCCAGCTGACGTAACACACCGGAACCGACACGGAACAGAACATAATTCTAGGCAGGAGGCAGGCAGGCCTGAGAGCTGCTTAACTGGGACTGAACCACTGCTACGTGGCTGAAGATAGAAAACAAGAGGGCCTCAGTAAAATAAATAAATTAGTTAATTCACTATGGATGATGTATAGCAAGCTCATTGTTCAACTCGAGTTACTTAGGAATATGGGAATTCAAAATGAAAATAATGATTTGCAATTATTTATGTCCAATCAGAAAGCTATATATGAGCAATAAATGATACAGGGCTTCATGTTTAATTAAAAAGGTCAGTTTCTGCTGCATATTGCCCAAAGATTGCTTAAAAGTAAATTAAAATGTCTTGTTCCAAACCATTGCTTCCTAACCTTTTTACGAAGCTTCTGGATGCGATTAATCACTTCCCGGGCAACTCCTTCATCCACCATGGACTGGTCTGGGGTAACATCTAGCAGAACTAAAACCTGAGGTAATGCACAGAAGACAGTTGAATAGGTGACAAACTTGAAACAAGCTAGTATTAACTCACTCAGAAGCTCAGGTACACTTTTAGAGCTCCTCACTTACAAAATATCATGTTGAAGAGAGTACTTTAACATCTCCAAAATTCAGAAGTTAGTTCAACAAGTTCCAGGAGCCTATCTGAACAAACAAAGCCACCCCAGCTTTCACCTCACTATTTTCATATTACTTCTAGAGGAACTCTTCCCTTAATCAAAAAAAAGAAGAAATAACCAACAAAGTACCTGAGCATCGGAATGTGCCTCAAACTGGGCAGATCCTCCCGCAACCTGATCAAAGGTATACATGAGACGAAGATCTTCCCCATGGAGTTCGTGTCCTTCTACAATAATGGTGCCTGCAGAATTGGCAGATGAAGAGCATCTCTTACAATCAGAGTAAAAAAAAATTCTTTTAAATTCAAAAAAGCTTTAAATAAGTATCAGACTGCAAATAGATGAAATGCAGTATATTTGTGACACAGTTAAACAGCAGTTAAGCACTGTAAGAAACACTGAACTACCCCACATTCAGATTTTTCACACAAGCACTTCTACAGGCAGCAGAACTCACTCAAATGCAGACACTTCTGCAACTGTTTGTGTACTGTTTGAATGAAATAGAATAAAACTTAAAAATAACCTGTATATTCAACTAAATCAAAATTTACATTTCAGCAGTTAAACAGATATAGCTGGAAAATTCACACCCACTTGTAAATCTGTAATTGAAGCAATGCTTTTAGAATAAAAACTATTGCACATATACTCGTTCAAATCTGATTCGGTCTTATGGAACAGCTTAGTCTCTACTTCATTTTGGCCTTACCATAGCACTTAAACAGGAGAACAGTGTAAGATTAGTCTACACAGCCACTTCTAATCTGTCAGCAAAACAACAAAACCAACTTTTCTCCTATTCTCATTAGCATAAAATTTAATAGGGATAACAACAGGGAAGTAGGCCTTAAGTTCCCTAAGCCCACAGAAGGATACTTTTGCATCTGTTCCTGCAAATGCTCAATTAATACACACAAATCAAGTGCGATTGCTTGATTTTTTTTCTGATGAGCCAAAGGATTTTGGATCTTTTTTTTGGCCAACATTGCCATCGTTTAGTGGTTTGTACCACTACACACCTGTCGCCTGGAATTCTTCCAGCTGCTCACTCTTCAGCTCTTTGATTGCAGCCATGACAAGCTTAAATGCACCTTTCAAACGCTTCCCAAGCACCATGTGATCCGGTTCTGCTCTCAGCCGGACTCCATATTTATCTTTATTAGTAGATAGTGTCACTTGACGTACATTAAGTTCCTACATAAATACACCAAGAGAAAAAAAAAAAAGAAGATAAAGAACAGCCATCTCTGACAGCTGCGGAAAGGGTACAAAACCAGGGGCCACAGTAGTAGGGAAGTCTTAAGTCTCAAGCTGCAAATTTTTTATATGGCTGTCGCTATGAACTAAGTCATTTGTCAACACTGCAAGAGCAAACAAACCCAACCAATACTGAAACTACCCTTCAGCAGAAGATCCTATCCTCTGCTTCAGCCTTTAGGTAGACATTTCTGTGTTATTAATAGACACCAGTCAGCTCTTAACTCAAATCAGATCCCTATTCAACAGCCTTTTTTATTTTACCGTAACAACTGCCTGAAGAGATAAAAGTATTACCTTTGTGTGTGATGGCATTAGAAAATGGCCTGGCAAAATTCAAGAACAACAATTTTGCTGAAATAGTCCTTTCAGTGTGCATTTAGCCAGAAAACTATAACCGACAATTTTATGGTTTAGGTTGTACAAATGCTACTGCCTCGTTTTGTCGCTTTCCTTATCTGTTTATTCTAGGTCCTTACTGTTCAAAAAACCACCTTGCTCATAAAAACTTCTGTCTGTGCCCTGCAGCACAAGATCAGTGTGCTGGAGCAGACAGAAAAGGCTTATAAAACTTGCATCAACTTCAGGAGGGGCCCCAGACCAAGGATATTATTTTGCCACTACGTAAAACGTGGGCACGCCCGAGTTTCTAAGTAATGGGTGCAGTTTTTGTCCCCATATCTGAAGGGGAATATAGTAGTGCTGTGGAAAGTTTTACAGAACTACTGATTAAGAAGAGATCTTTGCTACCATTTGAGGTAAGACCAAGGCTAGAACTCTTTGGAAAGAAGAAAGCTGAAGGGGAATATGATTGAGGTTTAAAAAACTATGGAAAAGGTGGGTAAGGAATGTAAAACTGTTATTCACCAAAACCCAAACCACCCCTCAAGTAAGGGAGCATGCAATGGAAATAGTAGGAGATTGGTTTAAAAGAGATATACAAGTAGTTAACACTTGGAACTTAATGCCACAAGAGGAGGTAAGCAGGAGTGTACCACCAAGTTCCAAAAGGAATTAAGCTCATAACAGTAGGCACATGAAAAGATGTTAAAGGGAACAGGCAGGCACGTGCCCTTGAGTATCTTTAATACACTAGCTGCAGATGGTGACCGCGACAGGAGCCTACTGCAAGAAGTGGCCAGATGCTTGTGCTTTCTCTAAAAGGACTCCACCATTGCAGGAGAAAGCACGATGTGCTAAGATGAGCCGTGAGTCTAAACCACTAAGTAATTTCTTACATTCTTAAGTACAAATATTTCCCTCATCACATAAAGACATTAAAAATCACTATTAAAAAAACCCCACAAACCTTATTACACACCCTGACCATCATACAATGCCAAATTTGAAAATACACAGCAAACCTCTCCACTCTCCACTTAATTCTGTCCAATGAACAAATGCATTACACATGTTATTAATAACACCAAGAAAAATGTCTTGGTATACCTCCTGTAAATGAGAGCACTGTATCCCAGTGTTACTTTGTGTCTTCAAGAGAGCCTGTTTTTTTCCTGCTTTGTAAAGCCAGGTAAGAAACACACACAAGGCAGGATTTGATACCTAAATTCCCAGTTTCACAGTCTCACTCTCTATTCTTGGTGTAACGTACCAGCGACAGATCTTGGAAAGTTTTAATTGCTGACATGCAACTCTACTACAGGTACAAACCTGCACATATCAGGAGCACGTTTCACTATAATTCAGCAGGTTTTGTCTGTCAGGCTGCCCAATACTTGAAGCATTTTGTGTTTAAATCTCCACTAGAAGGTTGTTAAGAGTTCACATCAACATGATACAGAATCACCAAGTACATTTGGCAAGCAAGCTACTCCAAGTCATTTAGGAAGCAGAAGTAAATGGTAGCATCAGCATGACAGGACTAGCAAGTAGCCAAACATTTAGACTGAGAAGTAATGCTTAAATACAACCTCTGAGCTACAGCTTAATTGCCTAGGAAGTGCTACTGACATGAGGAGCCAAGAATACTCAATCTAATTTTATTTAATACATCTTTTAGGAAATCTAATGAAAATTATGTACTTCAGAAATTCAGCTTTAATGGGGTGCTGTTGGAAATGAGCCCACAAGTGGTAAATGACAACCTCGTGGGGAAAAACAGATAATAACCAAAAAAATAGCACCAACTGAAAGATGACTTTAGGCCTGGTTAGATAAATTGCATACAAGCCAACTCCACCAGGACAAGTTTTCTATGCTAATTAGATTAGGAAACCGTTCTTCTGTATACATTATCAAGTAAAAAAACAGAGTGACTCTTCAAAAAAAAAAGTAAGCCTGTATCTTAGGTCTGTTTACATCTGTCTCAATACAGTGCTTTGACTTAAAATAGTTCTTATCTGCCCAATAAATCAAAATTAGCTCCTTAACACATCTTTCAAGTCTCATACACACAAACTGAGGCAACCAGTCCTTCCCATTGCCAGTTAGAAGACCTGTAGATTCAGGCATTCCTATGTACAAGGGCTTTTTGTTGGTGCCATGTGCCAGCCATGATCAGATCGACCAGCAGCCCAACTACACCCAGTTCTCAGAACAGAGAAAGAGAAATGCCAGTGCTGTGCTTCAGCTGGTCTACGCTCTCTAAGCAAACATCCTAAAAAAGAAAACAAATATTGATTATGTAATACTGTAAGAAACAAAATACTGAAGGACCATACAACTACCACAGTTCATGCATCAGTTAATTCAGCCCATTCATGGATGTCATGGTTTAACCCCAGCCAGCAACTAAGTACCACGCAGCCGCTCGGTCACTTCCCCCCCTCAGTGGGATGGGGGAGAGAATTGGGGAAAAAAAGTAAAACTCATGGGTTGAGGTAAAAACAGTTTAATAGGACAGAAAGGAAGAAAATAATAATAATGATGATGATAACAACAACAACAATAAAATGACAATAGTAATTAAAAAAGAATTGGGATATACGAAACAAGTGATGCACAATGCACCACTCGCTGATTGATGCCCAGTTAGTTCCCGAGCAGCCATCAGCACCCCCAGACCAACTCCCCCCAGTTTATATACTGGGCATGATGTCACATGGTATGGAATACCCCTTTGGCCAGTTTGGGTCAGCTGCCCTGGCTGTGTCCCCTCCCAGCTTCTTGTGCCCCTCCAGCCCTCTTGCTGGCTGGGCATGAGAAGCTCAAAAATCCTTGACTTAGTCTAAACGCTACTCAGCAACAACTGAAAACATCGGTGTGTTATCAACATTCTTCTCATGCTAAATCCAAAACACAGCACTATACCAGCTACTAGAAAGAAAATTAACTCTATCCCAGCCGAAACTGGGACAATGGACTCAGTCTACTACATTACTGTAACACCATTAACATTATGAAATACTGGTAGACCTTGGATTTGATGAAAAAGTCAATTTTCTCTGTTTTATCATAACCATACATAGGGGTGGGGGTTGAAGGGTATACAAAAGTCAGATGCAAACAAGATTCTGATTGTGCATAGAATAAAATTTACTCACATAAAAACCTTTCCCTGGAAGCAGTTAGGAAAAGAAGTCCTGAACTAGGCTTGTAAAAGCCCTCAAATACTAATGAATAAAATGCAACTGTGTTCAGTTGCTAAAAGCCTTCTGGTTTTTTTTTCATTTTGTGAGCTTGGCCATTTCTGCATGACAACTCTATACTCTGGACAGTTCCAATATTAAAATCCATTTGTTTAAATGATTTGCTATGTTCTGATGATGAGAGAGTAAGACTGCAGATCAAAGACTACAGCTACTTCTGAAAAAGCAATGAATGAAATTTTCTAAGGATTGACAAGTGTATTTCTCAAATTCTTTCGTCAGCAACAGCATGAAATTAAATGGTGTAATTTTTCTTACAGATTACCTCTGGCACCTGCAAATTTACTAAAAACACACTTCTGGCAATAACTAAAGGTTCTAAAGGTCTGAATATGTAGGAGGTTGATGAACAAAGCTGCAAATACAGCCTAAGTAATACTACCCAGTCTGCCTGTATTCATTGACCTCTTTAGCTCTGAACCATCCTAGTAAACAACTAAATTGATTGCTATACAATACAATAAAACACATACTAAGCTTCAGCATCAACTTGTTGAATTTTAAGATACGTAATAAAAATAGGACAATAGACAGTATTTTGTATTTGTGCTTCCATAAAGGTATTTGAGTTTCTTGTAACTCATCTACCCATGAGACATACCTTAACTTTGTTTGCAGTAGCAAATGAACATAAATTAAGATATACTTTTGTACAATCCAATTATGTAATAATTTATCAAAATGTTAGGTTCCTTTGTTACCTTTTACTAGCTGTAGAAGTTGACAGCAAATTTTGTCGGCTATCTTTTTGGAACTAATTTGAGCAAGCAAACCTCATCTCCCTTAAAATTGGATTATGTAAAATCCACAAATCCATTTTTCAGATCAAGCAAACGTGATAGACACTAACCTAAATTTCACAAAATTCTGCTATTGAAAAGATCCATGTATTGAAATGATTAATAATAATAGCAACTCTGAAATGAAGCATCATAACTGCCAAGTCTAAGAGAAATAATCAGTAAGTTAACATAACAGAAAAGCCTTACAATCCCACTTGCAAATGAATTACAATTTTTTTAATTAAAATTCCTTTAGTGCACAATTCTGAAGAATTTAAGTCCCATAAAACTAAACTAAAAGCAAGTAACTAAAAGCAATAACTAAAAGCAAGAAGCGTACAACACTGCTCTAGAAGTCTTGTACACTGAGCCATGACTGCCTTCGCCAGTGCTCTTAAGTTGCCCCCAGCAGAATTTTTAGCAGCCTTCCTTAGCTGTATGTTTCGGCTTGGGGAAAGACAGTATTGCTGGAGTAATACACAGCTGCTTCAGTCATCTCTTGAATTCCTTGACTAACATGGGTGTTCTCACCAAGACAAATGAGGTTGAGTTGATCTTGCTTGGGTAGATGCAGATTTTTGTTCTCTTTGTCAAGGCAAAGCAGCTGATCTTGACAATGACAACTTGAACTAAAAAAGTTCCAACATTTTTTGAAGCATGTGACTAGATCTTCTGTTACAGAACCCTCTGAAGAGACCTTATTGAAAGGAAGAAAGAATCCTTAACCTACCAAGGAGAGGCATATGACAAGGGCCATGCCATTTCTGGACAAGGGAGAAAATCCTTAGATACTGTACTGCCAGTGGTTATTATAATAGAAAAAGACCTTACATCTCACTTCTCTTTGAAGAGCTGTTTCACTGACTTTAGAGAAAGCAAAATGTTACAAACACTTACGGAAGAAAAAAGAAAAAAATCTATTACATGGAAAGCATCATAACCTTATGCTTCACATACTACCAGCATGCCTTAGTACAGCCATTGGAACTGACTGTCATGAACGTATACAAAATGATCTGAAAAGTGATAGATTGTGACAAATGAAAGATGATAGGAAGGTCAAAGGTCAGTTATTAGTAGAAATAAATTTTATTTAATAATCTAGAGACCATTAAACAGACACACAACCTAAAGACAGATTGCTGAACCCATCAGTCCTATATTACATCAGCTCTTAAGAAGTATAGAGGTCCTAAGGTGATACAAGGAAAGAATTTCCTGAAGACAGAAATGAGACAGTAAGTTCCTCTGCAGTGTCAGATTCAAAGCTTCAGTGCTGTGGACGGAGCTGAAGGAAAGGAACCACTCTGAACTGTGGAGAATCCCTACATTTCCCACCTGATTACTCTACTTGGACGCCTAGAAACCATACACTAATATGACAGTAGCTGAGAAGTACACTGAAGGTAAAATAGGACAAAGAATTAAGTTAAAACAGTAATCTCTTTTTAGTATATAGGCTACAGGCACTTAAAATACAGGAAGAGGGCAGACTTCAGAGGATAATGAAAAGTATACTCTATGGCTCACCTTTCCAGATGTGAAGTTATCAGGGGAAGGAAGGGAAGGAAGTCTTTCATAAACTGTTCAGATGTACAACTACATTGCTGTTCAAAATTTTTTTTTTTCCTTCTAGTTTCTGCTCATTTAAACAGAGATTGTTTCAAACAAGTAGATTTGAGAGGGCAAGACATGAGAAGGCTAAGCTTGCAGTTCACAGGCATTCAGAAACTGTATTAAGACTTCTACATGAAATCTCTTGTAACAGTTAAGGAGTTGATATTTGGGGGCGGGGGGGCGGTTAGTTTTTGTATTACATTGTACGTAACTTCTCTAACAAGGACCTTGCATTGAGGCTAGTATCCCTTCCTCAGAAACATTTTTATTAGGAGGTCTTGAATGGGGAAGATCATCTGAACAACTACCTAGGTGTTTTTGTTTTGCAAGACCACTCCTTCAGTTCTCATCCGAGAGAAAAGCTGGCATGTATTCTGCCTCGTTGAATTAAGAGCTACACACAAATACAACAAGATTGCATAAGGGAAGGATTCAAGTGAAAATCCAGACAGATTAATACACAGAAATTATTGTCATGAAGTAATCCCCAATTTATATTCAAGTCTAATGCATGCATTCTGCCCAACATCAACACCAAATCAGCTCCTTTAGAATTCTGCTTTCTTAGCAAAGAGCCACTATTCGAAATGCAGTTCTTTCCTCCCCAAAACACAAAGATGAAGTCTGGCTTATCTCCTCAAGGAACACAGTGAAACATCTGGGTGAAAAGTGATCATCTATCCCAAAGAGAAACAACTGCAGCAAGAGGAAATAAAGACTGCTCAGAAACAATAGCATTGCTTAACCAGTCTTCCTTCTTCCCTCGTTGCCTTCCAGAGTGGTTCTGAAAGGTCTCCAGTCTTACAATGGAGATAATATTACCTCTAACTCCCTGTTCAGCAAAGCAATTATAAAGCCCCTAGGCTGCTAACACTGAGAAATTACGCACAGCATAGCTCATGTATACCAAATGCATGATCATGGGAGGTTTAAGTAGTAAAAACCATTGGTCTGCAAGACGTTTTGAAGGCCCCAACACCTAGAAAAACGTTCAAAAGCATACTGGCATAGTACCTTCCCCCCACCCCCGCCAGCTTTTCCTTTTAAATAAAAAAAAAACATGGCTCATCGAAATTCATCCCTGTAGCTGAAACACTCTTCCTTCTCACTATTGCCTCTTACTGTTTGATTTTAGTTGTACATCACAGATGTGAAAAGATGAATATGGTCTATTTGTAATGAAATTTACTTGAACATAAAGACTAAAAAAAGCCAACTCTACAGTCTTTTAAGCAATGAAAAGTAATAGGCTTTGTGCCTGCACTACAGCTTCTGAAATGGAGTACTGAAGTTTAAAAGATATATTTATAGTATAAATACATATATAAATAAACTTCATTTATTAACAAACTCCTTTTTTATTTCACTTCTTAAAATGCTATAGATTTTTACATGACTGACTAAAAGCAGAAAGTGCAGCAAATTTCAGAAAGTTAAGCTCAAAAAACCAAGAAGGCTTACTTTTCTTTTGAACAACGGGGCTTTTATCCAAACAAAGATTTAGAAGTAGGGCAGGCTGCATTTCTCTAATGGACACACATTAAAAGAGTATTGCAGTGGCATACAGGAGCAGATGAGTGTAAGAAATTGTATAGACTAACATCTTATTTATTTGACATTTTATTTCCTAAACAACATCTTGCAAAAATCTGGACTGGTCCCCTATTCTCCCTTACATGGAACTCCTCCTCTCCATCAACACTTCTACTTACTGTCAAACTGTTTTTAATGCCCTTTAACTGAAGGAGATCACAAATTTTGCGATCCATCTCTTTGACAACATGTAGTTGACTATTGTTTTATTTTCATTCAGAAAACGTTTTCGTTTTTTTCCTTTCACTGATCAAGAACAAGAACATTTCTAATAGCCTCTTAGTACTGTGTGGTCAGTTTGAGTGATTTAAGTATTTCTCAATACTACAACTGACTAAGGATCATCACCCATTTACCTTCATTTCTGTACACAGTACCCATTGATAACCCCTTTCATTGCAATTCTCTTTAATTAATTTTACCTAGTGAGTTATTAATATCATCAACAGGGAAGGTTAGGGTTTTGTTTGTTTAGGTAACTGACATACACAATCCAGTTAAGCATCACGTTCGTGATGTTCTTACCTCAAGTACGTACTTCTCTAAAGATTTGACGTTTTCCAGAGCCTCTGGATCCTGATGGATAACAACTACTTCTTTCAAAGGATACTGGGGAGAAGGAAGAAAAAAAAACAGAAACTTTTGTCCTTCCAACTGAAAATAAAGAACTTCAGAAATTATTATTTATCATTTGAAGTATTTTATTGTTGAACTCTGTTTGCTATTCCAAACCTCATTATTCAATTTCTCCAGGCTTATCCCAAAGTTACAAAGCTATTGCACATCCCAAGGTATTGATAAGAGATGTTAAGAGTTCTAACCTTTACTGGAATGGTTTTTCTGTCTCTGATTACTCGTCCAAGCTCAATAACAGACTGCAAACAAGAAACGGCACTTTCAATTTTTTTGTCGATGAGATGCTCCCTAGATTAAAAAGGAAACATTACATTGCTTCATTTTCACTGTATCTGTTTGAGCACATTGAAAACATTTTACCCCCTTCTCTGAAATTTCCTACAAGAGACCCAGTTATGCCCTGTTTCGGGCAATTTGAAAAATGAACAAAGAGGGTTTTTTCCTCTCTTTGTGGAGAATATGATGAGGAAATAACTTGCTGAAAACAAAAAACAGAGCTATTTTTAAATCATCTTTTGTTAGCACCTCTCACAAGATGGAGATGATGGATTGAGTCATACTACCTATTCTATTAATATTCAATAAAAAGTAAGATTTACATTAATAATATCATAAGAAGATGCAAAAAGATATTACAAACAGAATACTTAAAATGACAATGAAATGCCTATAATGTAACAAGCTCACTGGATCTCAATTTATAATCTTTTCCAGGAATTCTAGATATTTTAGCTTGATGTTTTAGACAGTCTTGTCATCTTTCCTGGCTTCATCATTTTGCCTGTCTTCATCATTTTAACACCCTTCCATTTTGAGGCAAGGCAGGGTTGGGGGGGGGGGGTGCCTTTTTGGGGAGGGGGTTGGGTTGTTTGGGGGGTTTTTTTTGAGCAAGCTGACATTCACATCTTGTTGCAAATGTACTAGCAGCCAACGGTTCTGAAAAAGTGGTTTTCTTGATTTCTTGAGTAGCTGCATAAATTGAGCAGCTCCTTTAAAACTGCAGAAGTGTCATATGAAGAGCAGAGGTACTGGTTCAAAAGACAACTGTGAGTAAAATGAACGAAGTTGCTTGCTGTAATGTAAGTAGCAAAAGTACTGGGGTGTAAACCATGCATCCAATAAGGATTGTCCAGAAAAACAGAACTGGTAAAGCAAAACGTAAAACTGAAGTATCCCCATCTTCTGCACTAAGGCTTTAATTAAGATGTTACTACCCTTCTTGAAGCTTTTGTTCTTCCAAAAGCCAGTCTCCAGGATGGTCCTCCAAAAACTTGGAAACACGTAAATTGTGAGATAGAAAATTTTTCTCCCTGAAAGGTTCATATATTATAATGTGGCAGTATTTCAATATTACTTGCCATTACTTAACAACATTGTGGAGCCACGAAATAAGAATAGTCTTCATAGGCTGCACGCACATCTACAAAATTTAATGCAACCAATCTGTTCAGACACTAAGCAACCAAATAACACCTCAGTGTGGCTTGTAACACAGGTATTGAGTCAAGTTCAGCTGTGAAAGCAGCCAAGTCACTTAGCTTTATCTGTACATACCCGTCATATTGTTAAAGTAGTATTTTCTGTAAATGCATCAAAAAAAATGTCTCTTATTATTAACTGACAATATTGTCCTTATGCAGTCATCAGAAAAATATTCAAAGAAAAATGCAATGATGTGCTTAGCAACTCAAGGTAAAACTAAAACTTCAACAATAATTTAGTTCTGAAAACATGTCTTTTTATCTGACAAAGGGAACAATTTATACATAGGGGATCCAGTAAATTAGACAAACTAGTAGCAGACAAAAATCCAAACAAAGTACAAGACAAAGAGGAAAGCCGTGCAAGCCACTCAAACACATCATATATGTTTGCGTGATGCAGCAGCAAGTCAGTTAGCACTAACAGGAATAAAAAGTGACTAAGCCACTATTAAACGCTGATGCTAAGTCCATGCCTGAACTGAGTTCCTGCAAATAGCTCACTATCCTTCCATTACTCCATTCTACAGGAGCTCAGAACCATTTCTGATAGCTCACTGAGGAGTTCTGCATTCTTTGATTACTATTCTTTACAGCACTTTCCCAGGGAAGAGAAAATCAGCACCATCATTATGTCAATCTCAAACTCCTTGTTGCAGTAACTCTCACTATTAAAGCTATCAGAAAGAACACACACCTTCCTCAAAGGATATAGTATCCATAAAAGAAACACCATTACTAGAAGATTTAAATTTTTAAACTGGCACGTAAAGTATCAAGGTCAGCTCCCTGGTCCTTGAGGGTTTTCAAATTGAGCTGCAATGCAAAAGGAAAGTTTCCTTCTCTTACATTCAGTGACTAACAGCAGACTGCAATGCAGGTGCTAACTTAATACTTAATCCACTAACATAGCACCAAGGCACTAACGAGCAACTGATTACTGTAATACTAGTGTCTCCCTGGGCTGGGGGGGAAAAAAAAAAAAAAAACAAACAACCACAAAACCCAAAACAAAACAACTTCAGTTGTCAAGTTCTACCTGGGTTAATTTGATACTATGGATAACCCAGAGTGTATGTCCAGTACAACCAACCATCATGGACCCAAACCTTTTTGAGACACACTGGCACTTACAGAAAAACCCTCACCCATCAGCATCCAAAGAAACTATCTGTCTGGCAAACTCTCTCTCATACGATGTACCCCCCCTTATAAGGAAGTGGCAATCTCTCGCCAATGGTCTAAATTCTTGATCTGAAGCCAAAAGAACTCCCTCTGCTGGCTCCTTATGTGATCCATACAAAACAATAATTCCAGACCACATGGGTCTGGCATCAGCATTCACTACAAAAGGCCTAGAGATGGGGGGATGCACACATTCTTGCAAATGTAGGGTCCACAAGAAAGTTTTATAATCCTTTTGGGCCCTTCACAGGTAGGCATTATAGCTTCTAGTCAGTGCACATTTTGAAGAATAAAAAGGATATTCCTTGCCCACCATGAGAAAAAAAACATTATGAGTTGGGAACATGCATTCTCCCTAATTGTTTTCCTTCCTATCTACAATCCTTTAACCTAGCACAAGTCTACTGCATAAATGTGGAAGGAAAAGAAAATTCCCAGCTAACATTGAGAGTGGGGTGTGAAGCATACTGCTAGTGAAATGTTCTCCTACAGCAAAGAGAGTAACGTTAATCAGAGCTTAATCAAAACTTAAAACATTTTTTGCTTATGGAAAAGAATATGTTATCATACTAAAATTCTCCCTGAGGCAAAGGAATATTCACGTTATTAAAGCAGCTTGTTTTCTTGTTATGTAAAACAGTTTAAAACACAAGTAAGTGAAGGAGCACTGTTCTGTGAAAGGAAAAAAAAAAACCAGCCAAACCAACAACAACCAACCAAAACCCAACCAAACCAAAACCCCATTTTGCCACATAACAGCTGTCTCTTACCTCACTTGGGGAAGCATGAGGTAGTGGATGCTTTCAGTATTCTTCTCCTGAACTGACGCCGGATCAATAAGTGTCTTCAGATTCTGGTACATCAGCTCAGTGATAAACGGAGTATATGGTGCCTGTAATGTTGCATTCAATCATCATCTTTTCTTTATTGTTTGTATATTATGAATCAGTAATACTTATGAATTGCATAAGGACAGTTCAGCAAAACCAATGCTTATACAGTGTCTTCAATGCAGAACTGGGATGTTATTCAAAATGCAGACTGAAATAAATTACTAAATTGCTACTATTTATTCACCCCCTTCCTGATATTTACATGTTACTTTCAGGCATCAGATAAGAAATCATGTCTCTTTATCAGACAGGTGGTATTTGATACCTTAATAGTACCATGGGGCAGATAAGCAACTAAAGGGGTAAGTGGAAAATGAACTGTGCTACACAAATCAGTAGCAGTATGTTTTTTCTCCCCGTGTGTTCAGTTTGTGTATCCCTAGTTTCTATGGTCAACTTAGACACAAAGATGCATGCTTTCAGATTAACTATGTTAAAAATGTCAAACAGTTATAGTGGGCTGTAATTCCCTTACCATAAGTCTGCACATGGAGAACAAAACACTAAACAAGGTTTCCAAGGCCATAATGCAGTCTTCAGTTCCATTCTCACCCTATTTGAAAAAATCACCAAGAAAAAACCAACAACTGCAATATTAGGATCAGTAAGTGCACTTCAATAAACTTCAAAAATTTCCTACGTTAATACAATAAACTGGTTTTCCAAACTGTATTCATTTTGCTCAATCCCATCCAGCAAATGAAACAGAATTACCAGGCATTTTGTTTGGTTGTTTTTCCTCACAAAGCAAAGAGGAGGGAAAAAACGTTAACTTCTCATTCCCACTATCAGGTACAAAGTGATATAATTTAAAATGCAGCATAAAGATTTTGTGTAACACCATGAAGCTGCTATGCATTAAATTAACATAGACTACTAGGATTTTGTTTACAGTACAAGACTGCAGAAGCAGATACCTACCTTTAGTCTTCTGCGATTCATTCTAACATACCAGTTGGTCAGAATATCAACAAACTTCACTAATCGAGGGACTACAGTGTACAGCCTGTAAGCTAGAAGGAAAAATGTTTACTGTAGTTAACATTCACCCTCTGCATCAAGCTCCTCGCTTAAAGAAATACATTATCATTTGTAGCTCTGGTGTTAAACATAAAACTGGAGCAGAAGCACGTGTGTTAGTAAGATCAAAAAGGTGACTAGACATACTATTATGTTAAAACCATATTTTGAAATTGCACATGTCATCAATTCTCATGCTTCAAGACAAACACATCTACCACCAAATTGCTTCCCTAATCCTACACAAACATACATTATGGAAGCCTTATGCTTTTATCTGACTCGTAAAGAGGATAGTGGATAAAAGACTATTAATCGCAAAGGATTTGGCAAATCCTAGATTTGCACATGCTGTAAATACAGCCAAGTCACTCGAAGTTTAACAGAAATTATTGCAGAATCATACAATAAAATTTTATTAGTTACGGCCCGTATCTTCTTTTTTGTTCGCCAGATTTAAAATGAGACACTTATTTCAATCAATTCTCCCTGAATTAATTGCAATTTTTTATTATTTTTTCTAAGTAACACAGAAGGCTAAAAGAAAGTAAAGTAATAGCAAGCCTGACAAGGTAAGAAGATAAACATAGCTGTATTTTCAAGTTCTGTGTAACTTAAAAGCATGGAGGACTGCCAACAGAAAAAAGAAGGTCATCACAAGCATCACTATGCAACTGGGAAAACAAATTTCAGTTGTTCGTGAGAGAATTGGGGGCGTGGGGATGGACCTTAAATAGGACCCAGTTTTCTAAGGAAAAACTTGTATATAACTTCTCTAAAAGCAAAGAGCTTTTTGATCTCTATTCTGAATCAGTTTCATTAATCAGGCAGCTATCTAATAAAACAGATCTTTGGTTTAAAAGCTCCACCATGCTTTTCATTACATTTTCTAAAATGGAAGTGTTTTTAAAGGCAGAACACTGGTATTTAAACCTAAAAAGCAAATGCTCAGAAGATTCATGCCATGATGGGGAAGACATTTCTGTGGGAATTTGTATTCCTAAAAAATTCCCAGCTCTCTTCTAGCTATTCACTATCTAGTTAGGAGACTGGTTAAAAACAAATTAAAAAGAACACCCTTCAGGGATAGTATATCTTTAACAAGAGATTCAAGTTAGCCTGGAAACATGCATTTCTCCCCTCAATGCTGTAATCCCAGTTCATAAACCGAATCATGAAATCTTACTTTTTCATGTCTCAAGAAAAAGGCATGCATATACATGGCCACACACATGCACAGAGACACACATACTCTTCTTTCAATTTCAGTCATCAGGAGAAAAGTTGTTTTGTAAAATAATTTCTTGTATTGGGCACTTAAGAAAAAAAGCGTAATAAGGCTTACTGTTTTTAAATACAGCATTCTAACCCCCCTTACGCACAAAGGATTGTTTGCCCTATTACTTTCCATAATATCTTCCCAATATCTTATTACTTGCCCTATTTACCAAAGGGTCCAAACCCCAGAAGCTTCCATCATAAAAGATGAGGTTTAGTGGCGAAACTATACTACTATTCAGTAGCTAATAATTCATTTGGATAAGTGCATTATTATCAAAGTGAAGCTAAGTTAGCTGTACCAGCTGCTGCTGAAGAGGTTATTGGCACACATCTACCTAACCTGCAGCACTTCGGAAGACAGTGTCTACAGCTCCAGTTTTGGGCACCTAATAAACCAGAGATAACACACAACAGCAAAAACCCTCTTACAAACAGACATGTGTATGGTTTCAACACATTTAACTATTGCCAATTTTCCATGAATAATTGAAACGATGCTGCTTTCTGATATGTGTTGTCTCCTTTTGCTCCAATCGCATACGTTCTAGGAAGTCAAAAGCTCTCCCCAGGCCAGGATTAGCAGAGGGTTGTTAATGCCTTTCTGAAGTTTTCCTAGGTTCCCTAAAGCATCCCAAAGTTGGAGTGTGCACAGGTATGTTCCCCTTCCCACCCTCAGTCTAGTCAAGTGAGGTCAATACTAAACTGACAGGGACTCCCTTTAGGCTGAAATACTGCTGGCTATTCAAGCTACTAGTAGAAACTGGGGCAGAATTAACATAAGTTTTACTTAATGGAAACATTTTTCTAGAGGCAGGCAATTGGTGTAAAATTTAGCTCTGCTATAAAATACACTTGATTAAATGGAAGAAGCTAAACTCAATTGCAACATTTTTCTGGTTAGTGGTGTCTCCTTGCCATTTAGAGTTTCAAGCCTGTATGTTCTTACACAGGGTCACAGCTGCAGGAACAGCACGTCACAGTGCAGACTGTGCCATTTCTTTGACAGATAGTGCCCAAGTATCACATCAGCACCACTGCCTCAGCTATGCTTTAGACATGGCAGAAGCAACAATTTTTTTTTTTTTTTTTTTTTTTTTTTTTACACATCTTGCAGGTAACAGAGTTGTATGGCATTAGTTGGCGAACACAATCATTTCTTTTTGCTCACATCATGCCACATCTACAACAGCTTCTGCATTTGTTTATTATTTTTTCATTATTATGATTTTCAAAATCTTGGGTTCTAAAATGAAGCTTGTGTAGTGTATTTATCTCCTTTACCTAGCATTTGAGATTATCAGTCACCATTATAATCTTCCTTTGCCTCTTCCTGACATTTTTCCTACTTCAAGTCATATGAAGTAGAAAATCTTTTAAAAAAAATCCCAAACTAGTTTAAGAGATTAGCACAAGAGTATCATGTTGCAGTACACAAATTTACTGCATCTCATTAATATGTCTGACTGAATTCAGAGTTTATGCAGAAAAATAAATTGAAAAATCATGTTTATTAATCACTTCCAAATGAGATGTGTCACTCATTTGACGAGCACATCATGTTATCTTTATCTAACACAAGACAATAGCGTTTAATACCAACACTACAGTCTTGAAAGTCTTTACATTGTCATTTTCCAACAGGAATTTTCTTCTCCTGCTTGGAAGGATCTTCTTGCTTTTTAAAGAAGTCAGCTGACACATGCCTTTTTATTAGCTTCATCTTCCTCTGAGAAATCCAGAGCAGCAAATTCAAATTTCTACCCCCATACTCACCTTCCTGCAAATATTATTTCTGTTTAAACCATGCAGTAATCCAAGATCCCAGGTACACATTCACAAAAGAATTTTCCACTATCCCTCAAAGTATTTTCCTTTTTACATGCAGCGTGTAAACTTGCATAGGCTCTGCCTATTTCTGTTTGGCAACACGTGAAACTCACACACCACCATCAAATTTCAAGGACAAAACTTCTATGAAGCAGCCACATTTTCATTAACAACAGCCATCTTTTATCATGTTTTTGGTTTTGGTAGTTTGAGGATTCTTTCTTCCTTTAATGAAATGTTATTCGATGACCTCACCTGAATTTTGTTATTACCAAAACGACCTGCTTTATCTACTGTAGCAAGGTAAACTCACCTTACTGGTCTTAGTGAGAGTGAACTTCATGCCAGTCTAAGAGGGAGACTGAGATACAAGAGACGACTGAAGCAGAGGAGGACTGTCCTGTGTCCTCATAAACTCAGATCTGGCATTTGGCTGTTTCCTCATTATCTATTATCCCACTAATACCTTCCTTCCCCTAGCTCAAGCACACCTGCGGAAAGCTTCTAAAAATTCTTCCGAGGACATGGGGGGGGTTGTTAGTTTATTCATAAACAGGAACTACAACAGCAAAAGCCACCTTCTTTCCAATACCTAGGTTTCTAGCGCCCTTCAAGGCACCAAATCCCATTGTGACTTTATCTGTAAGTTTGTAAGCTTACTGGATCGCACCAGTTACTTCAGGGGGCTCTTGCAGCACCTTCTCTTTGCAATTAATATTGTCTTAATATAGTGTGAGCATTGAGAGGTATGGGATGATGAAAAAGACAACATGCAGGAAGAAAAACAAGGAGAGTATCTTCTTACAGCTATGTGATATCCTAATGCTATTCCATCCTGCTGCACACACTCCCAGTATGATCACAAAGCAATCCTCTCCATGGAACTATGCAGGGGAAAATTTATTCCCCATGCTCATGTACCTCTCAAAATTATTTTATTTAGCTGACTTGAGCACTGCCCATTTTATCCTTTTTTTACAGCATCCCCAAATTCTATTTGGCCTCCTTTTCACTGCTGTCTTTCAGTTACTATTATAATATTATTAATTGCTCCAAGCACTGCAGATGTTGTTACAGCAACAAGCTATGTCACTGAGCTCATAGGATTAGCCGTGACGAAAAAACCTCATCACTTTTTGAAAACTCTTGAACAAGCATAGCAAAATCTGTATTAACACCCATGAAAGCAGCATTCCATGTATTATGGTAGCTGGTTGAAGATTTCCTTCCTTTTATCTGAACTGTAAGTCTCGTGGAATCTGGAAATCTCTGGATGAAATGGCTAGTTCTCTAATCAAAAATTAAACACCCATACACACACCCAACCAAACATGTGCATACCTGCCATTTCAGCTTTGAAGAACTGAATGAGTGATTGGGTAAAAGAAAGAATCCATTTATCCATGATGTTATTGCTCTCCTTAACTGTGTTCTCATTGTAAAGGAATTCTCTTCCCTCATCCTATCATCAACATAAAAACACAAAACACATTTTCAAGTCATAAGAGTATATATTCAAATCTCTGTATCGAATCACCTGTCAGCCACTAATATTTTGTCACCTTCACTGTGTTACACTGGTTTCCTAAGAGAGAATATTAAATTCCACAAACAAGTATGTAAGAGAAATAGCTAAGGAAAACCTGACTCCCACTGCTGCTGATTTCACCACACCTTCAACTACAAAGGAGGCCAGTTATTTGGATCTGGTAAACCAGATAAAAAGTAGTACAGCACACAATGGTATGCAGTCGTTCTTTCCCTGTTTGCAGTCTAAGTCATAGCTTCCAGACACAGGGTAGGACTCTTGAATTTACATAAATCCTTCATCTAGGAGGATCTGAAGCATTTACAAGAAATGCACTATGAAGATGAATTCTATTGGGGGAACGTGTATATAAACAATATAATTATTTTTTAAGAGCATGTAACAATTTCAACAGATTAAAACATAGAAGAACCTAACAACCTGAAAAAACAGGTGGAATTTTTAGGCATCCAACATGCCTATAGTGGATTTTGTTGCCTTCCAACATACTGATGTTTGCACCCGTCTGAAACATTTCATAACACTTTGCTGACTCTGTAGAGCATTGCAAGCAAGACCACAAGTAAGCTGTATTGGCTTTGTGTGGCAAGGTTTTGGTAGCTGGGGGGCTACAGGGGTGGCTTCTGTGAGAAGCTGCTGGAAGCTTCCCCTGTGTCCGACAGAGCCAATGCCAGCCGGCTCCAAGATGGACCCACCGCTGGCCAAGACCGAGCCCATCAGCGATGGTGGTAGTGCCTCTGTGATAACATATTTAAGAAGGAAAAAAAGTTGCTGGGGCACAGAAGCTGCAGCCGGAGAGAGGAGTGAGAACATGTGAGAGAAACAACCCTGCAGAGCCCCAGGCCAGTGAAGAAGGAAGGGGAGGAGATGCTCCAGGTGCCGGAGCAGAGATTCCCCTGCAGCCCGTGGTGATGAAGACCGTGGTGAGGCAGGCTGTCCCCCTGCAGCCCAGGGAGGTCCACGGTGGAGCAGATCTCCATCTGCAGCCCGGGGAGGACCCCATGCCGGAGCAGGTGGGTGCCCAAAGGAGGCTGTGACCCCATGGGAACCCCACGCTGGAGCATGCTCCTGGCAGGACCTGTGGCCCCATGGAGAGAGGAGCCCGCGCTGGAGCAGTCTGTGCCTGAAGGACTGCACCCCGTGGAAGGGACCCATGCTGGAGCAGTTCGTGAAGAACTGCAGCCCGTGGGAGGGACCCACATCGGAGAAGTTCATGGAGGACTGTCTCTCGTGGGAGGGACCCCACGCTGGAGCAGGGGAAGAGTGTGAGGAGTCCTGCCCCTGAGGAGGATGAAGCGGCAGAAAATAACGTGTGATGAACTGACCGTAAACCCCATCCCCGTCCCCCTGCACTGCTGGGGGGAGGAGGTGGAGAAAACCAGGAGTGGAGTTGAGCCTGGGAAGGAGGGAGGAGTGGGGGGAAGGTGTTTTAGGATTTGCTTTTACTTCTCATTATTCTACTCTGGTTTGATTGGCAATAAATTAAGTTAATTTTCCCCAAGTTGAGTCTGTTTTCCCCATGACGGTAACTGGTGAGTGATCTCTCCCTGTCCTTATCTCAACCCACGAGACTTTCATTGTATTTTCTCTCCCCTGTCCAGCTGAGGAGGGGAGTGATAGAGCAGCTTTGGGGGCACTTGGCATCCAGCCAGGTGTCAACCCACCACATAAGCACACTTGTCGGAGTCTACAGTCTGACTCTTTACCATGTGAATGTTCTTATAACTGGTTGAAAACAGGGGGGTTGGGTTTTTTTTTTTTTCAGATCTACAAACAGTATTTAATATCTGGGTTTAAGAGTCTTTGGACTTTCCCTTCCCTCAGAGTCCAGATGAAAAAAATCTGTTTGGATTATTCAACCCCATAATTATGCATCCACTTCCATAGTATAAAGGAGAAGATACTCAGGAAGGAAATGCATCTGCATACCCAGAAGTGCAGCAGTCCCAGTGTGAGGTCAGCAATCATTTTACCAACTACAGTTACTGTGGTAATTACAGTAAGCATAAAAATTATTATTATATTTCATCCAGGACACTGGGATTATAGTTTTTCTCTTGCAGGAGGCAGAATACAATGAAAAAGTTGTTTAAGCCTGTGCATGAAATCTAATTTAAGCACTATCGCCTCCAATAGCACATTCTTTTGCCTAATATGGTGCATAGGAATGGTTTCACTATCTATTTAGAAAGAAAAATGACATCTGCTGAATTACCAAAACTATCTGCCTAAGCACCTGGATTTTCCACTGGGGTCTTCCATCCCCAATTTGGCTGATCTTGCAAGATTTAATGGGATCACAGCAAAAAGCTGCAAAGCACACTTTAGATAAGTCAAAGGTCAAACAGGAAAAATTGAGGTATATTTTTGGGGCAATGTGTAAGTTTGATGAATGCTGTCTAGGGATCCTAAGAAAAGATTTGTTAAATATTAGGATCTGAAGTTACCAGACTTTCTTCCCAAAAGGCGTTGTAAATAAGTAGTTTTCTCTTTTTAAAGTCAGCTATTTACTGTACTATTTATTGAAGTCAGCTGCCTTTATTGCTTCAAATGGCAGCTCTCCACAGTGATTAGGCTGCTACTGTAATTCCATGTGTAGTACAAGGTTTGAACTTTTTTGCTTAGTTCCCACTCTCCCATAAAAGTCTGCATTAACAAGTGGTAGCCTTCTATCATTAATCTCAGCTGAAAGATTAAAATTGCTTTCAACAAAAACTATACAAATATACACATAAAATCTTCAGTTTAAATGAAAAATTACTATAAGAAAGGAATTTTAATCTTGCTTTCATTCTGAAAGTATAGAAACTCATGTCACTCATCCAGCATTTTTTAGTCAACTTCAAATGTAATCTACAAGTCTAAAGCATTATTGCTTTTATGATGGTTTACCTTTCTTTCCATTCCATTTCTTCATTTTTTTTTCTAAGTTGTATTTAAATTTAACTTTTAAAAAATTAACTGTCATGTTACAGAAGGCAATTTTCTTGCTGTGGCTAATGTATTCAGTATTGAGTATTCCCAAGTTAAACATTTTTATGCAGATTCATAACTAAACTTACAGTAAATGAGTTAGCTCAAGAAATTGTCACAGCAGCTGCTACTGAAAATAACTTTCTCTTCATTACTTATTTGCAGTTCTATTTGTGTTAAATCTGTATGCTATTAAGCAATGTTCTCAGTGCAGCGATATTTGCAGTCCAGATGCCATCCTCCGACAGCATCTTTCCTGCGATGTAGCCATGCCTGACTACATGACGTAGGGTAACAGCAAAGAAAAAGCCGCAGCAGCACTCAAGGCAGTATTAGTGACACCTACTGCCTCCAAGCTACTACACAAACACTGATAAGACAATTACTAGAAAACCAACAAGGCTTTGTATGGACATTTCAGACTGATTCCCTCAAGCACATATGGTACATGGCTTTTAACTGGTGTTCCCAGCAAGGTGACTAGCAGCAGATAATCACTTAGTATGTATTAACCCCACAAACTCAAAGTCCCTATCTTGTTCTCTAATTTCAAGAGTATGAACGCAATAGCACCCCATTTATCTCAAATAAAAGGGAATCAAGAGCACCCTAACCTGAGAAATGATAGCTGTTACGTCTTGACAGTCCCCTACCTTCCACTCCTCCTTTCGATATAATAATAAGCTTGGTCAAGAAGAGAAAGATGCAGGTGATTATAGCTTTATAAAACAGGGTACAAACAGCAAATAACACAGAAATTAACAGTAAGTATATACAACCTGATCTAACTTTGAAGTCAGCCTTGCTTTGAACAAGGAAGTAAAGATCAGATGACCTCCAGAGTCCAGACCTCCCTTCCAGACTAAATTTCTCTACAATGCTAATTCACTATAACAGTGGAAAAAGCACAAAGCCCCTTCCACTTTGCTTTTCCACGCTCGAGAGATCTGTACCTGATGTTGCAGGATCTGAACATTCTGAACAAGAAAGCGATATGCATTGTACCAGGGCAGGAAGACATCCTTCAGTATATCCCTTACTCCTTCCTCCTTAAATCTCAGGTTTTCTGCTCTTACCACGGGAGAATTGATCAGGTATAACCTGCAAAATAAGAACACAATACTTAAAAGCTTAAAAATGCATACACTGATAGAAATGCACTTAAACATACAGTAAACCCTAGAGAGATGCATAGCAAGAGAAAGATACCCAAGGGAGTAGTTTCACACTAAGGACTCTAAGGAAGACAGTATTGTAAGCATGTAACATATTGAACATATGACAATTTACTTCCTAGTGCTACAGGATTATTTTTATGATACTGCATATGGAATTGGAATTCAAATTTTTTTTACTCTAGAATAATTTTAATAGTTAACTGAAGTGATAACACATGCTCAGATGCTATCACAGTATAAAACAAGCAGTGGATACGTGGAATTAGTATTCATCTTCAGAATGGGACCTATTGTTTAGGTAATATTTTGAATTCCTTAACAATGACACATTACCTTTCTACTCAGTCTAGTTAATTTTCTCAATTATAAAAACCTTTGGGCCCATTGCAAACATAAGACTACGGAGCAAGGCAAAACAGGCAAATCAAAGTAAAAGAGCAGAAATTAACATTTTCAAGAAAAACAGCCCCAAAACAGGACAAAGGATGTACCTCCTACCGATACAAATGTGCCTCAGCTCCAGAAACAGCTCTGAAAGAGCAAAGGGGAGGATTCAGGTGATGCTGACTACTTCTATCAGAAGTAGCCCCTCACGGAATCATGCCCACCTCAGCCAAGAGGGTTCATCTATACATGAATATCCACCCTGTCTAGGGAGATCCTCCTCTGGTCAGTCTCTCTCAAGCTAACGGTTCCTCATTTCAGACAGAAAGACATGTCCCCCAGCCTCCTTGCTGGCTGCAAGTTCACAAAAAATCATCTTTATACTTTATCCCATCTTCTTCCCTAAACAAATATTCTGTCTACAGAGACAAACTGGTATCTATCAAGTTAACTCAAAAAGAAACCAGATGTTACTCAGGTATCAAAAAAACCGTGAATACAAACTTGATTTAGATACACTTAATTTAATTTTCCACACATGAAAAACAAATCAAATATTTATTTTAAATATTGTGGCATTTCTCAACAGAATTTATCAACTCATTTTCTCACATTTTATCAACTTTTAAAATCATGATTCTAAACTAATATAACTTTATAGGCACTTCCTTTAGGAGGCTTTAAAATCTTAATGGGGTTTGACACAGCACATTCAAGAATACCAGCCCATAAATTCTTCAGGAGACGGCTTGTTGCATAAGATGAATACATAAAAATAGAGCTGCAAGAGTAAACAGACAGTAATGCAGCACAGAAATGGGCATCTCCACTACTGTATTGGGAAGTAAAAAAAAAAAAAAAAAAGTATTTTTAAACATGATATCTGAATTCAAATTATAAATTTACAAAAGTACAGAAGAATTAAGCATGATAATGAACTAGTAAGTCCTTAAATGAAACTAGAATTTATAAGTATATATTTAAAACAAACCTCCTGTCACAATTATTTATGTGCTTATTACTCATTAATTTATTTCAGAAGTCAAATGTAACTTTGCTCTGAATACGAGAGCTGGTCTGGCCCTAGGGCACACCAGGATACTCCAGGCCTTTCACCAGTTTAGGACTTACCTAGAATAATGACCACTTCAAATTGCCTCCACTGTTTTCCTCCTGAGGAGGTAGCAATGCAAGCTAATCAGAACTATGAAGGATCCGTTAAATTGCTCCTCCGCACCCACCTCAGCAGCACTTGCTGCAGAATCTGTAAGAAGTCTTGTTAAAACAGCCCTTAGCATGAGAAAATGAAGCAAATGTAGCTCTCAGGCTACAGTTTTGGGGTTGGGGTTTTTTTTGTTTTGTTTTGTTTTTTAACATAGCAGCCCTACAATGCCTTACCATATGTAAATGTTAAAAGAATAGTAATTTCCCAAATTATTCCAATGCAAAGATTGGAATCTATCTTACATCTATCATACGGAAAGAGAAATAAGGCACCTGATAAAGGGATAGTTCCATCAATTTAGTTACACCTAGTGATATTACCCATTGGGCAGAAAATAAAACCTTCCTCAAATCAAACCAGTATTATCAAGTTTTCTAACACTATGAGAAACAATAAAGTAACCTCCTTTCCATCTCTCTAAAACAGTAGTCTGTGGCATTATGTTATTTCTTCTACATTTTAAGAACAAATTGAGAAGAGAATGTAACACATCACTTCTAACAGCAACACTTACCTCAGGATACATGAAATCAAACATCTTGTAAATACTATGGCCAGCAGATCTCTTTCTGACATACTTCAACTTTGACAGCTACCCAACCCAAGTCATAGGTCTTAGGAATATTAAAATATAAATGTTTTTGACAATTCTTGCAGATTTCACACAGGATTCAAGTTTCAGGAAGTCTGAAGTTGGATTGTTAAGTTTACTGTGCTGTTATTTCTTCTGTTTGCCCTTTCCATTCAATTCCATATTCATTTAAACAACTTACATGTATGTTTTCTGCTGATCTATTTATCAAGATACTGCTGAGAATACTTCAAAGGTGTAGTTAAAAAAAAAAAAAATATATATATATGTACATACTGCAAAAGCTAAAGTAACTCTGCAGGGAACCAGTGCCAAGGAGAAAAACTCAGTTGTAGCTTTTTCTATAAACAGAACACATCAAATGCTTCAGCGAATAAGCAGAGACAACTGAATCGCAGAGCTCCTTCCATAAACGAACCTAGTCTGCAATGCTTTTTACTCTCTATGTGGGTGTATGTATAAATAAATGTGACATTAAAGAATGAGTACACAGGCAGAAAAATGAATTAGCTTTTCAGAGATAAAAAAAAGCTGAATAATTGAAATGTAACTTCTGGTGGTTTACATTTTTTGCTTTGTTTTATAAAGAAGGCAGGTGTTTGGTTTTTTTCAACATCACCCGCAATTTAAAAATCTCCAATATGAGTAACTCCAACCCTTTTCACTCATATTGTTCCAGCTACCAATTCACTGGTATTCTGCTAATACACCTTGATTATTTGTACAGAACAATCTTGATTAAATTTAAGAAATCCACCCAACTGCCCATTGTAAACTTATATGAGAAGATAATTTACTAGGTCTTTTAAATGCTAAAGCTTGAAACAATAAGGAACTTCACATCTATTTTTTTAAAATTATATAGAACAAGCAACAACCGTCTTTCTCAGATAAACAACCCACGGTACACTAAGCTTTCATTCAGCCCAATCGTTACCATGTGTAGTTGTAACATACAATTCAATGTGTGTGAGAGTTTAAGGTTTTCTTATATATAGCAAGAATTACAGGGCTCTTGAGAAATGCGTAAGTAGTGTACTCCCGCAGTTATTAAAATGTCTTTATTGTACCTTTACCTCAAGGTATCACTTGGTGCATGTAGTTAATGCATCTAGCCAAAGTACCAGGCAACTGCATAATTACATTTATACATCAGTATAATTTTAGTGAAACACTTGAACTGTGTTTAATCTCTGACCAGGACAATTTATATATACACATTAGGCTGCTCCACTTTTGCTTTTCTCGTTTCACTACTACTAGGTACATACTGTATTCTTATGCCTTCTCTTTAGCAAATGTGGAGTATAAGCAGCAAACAAAAATTTCTGTGTATTACACAGTAATCTTTCCCTAAAATAACAATTTAACAGTAAACTAATAGTATGGCTCTCAAAGATTTTATTCAAATTTTCACTGGGTCAACTCAGACTATTAGCTGCAAGAGCAGACAGTGCTGGTTCGAGTGGATGTCAGCTTTGGTTGTACCAGCCTTGAGGGAGATAAGACAAGGGTATAGAAAGGCCAGGCACTGTAACTATTGCCAGGTCTTTTGAGTCATCCACTCTTTCAGCTATTTGGCTGCCATAGTGGTCTAGAAGTTTCTAAAATTAACTTTCTTCCTACTGCTAATTGTCAAAAACCCGTAAGCAGCCCTCCTGGTATATGTCTGCTATGAACAGAAAGCTAACATATCAGATTGTACATTAATTGAAGAAATCCTACCTTAGTGCATCAGCTCCGTAACTATTTACAATACTCATTGGATCAGGATAATTCTTCTTCCTTTTGCTCATTTTTTGGCCATCACTAGAAAATATCAGAATGTAACCATAAATTCCCAAAATTCTTGTAATACGTGGATAAAGAAAAAAGGCATTTCAAATTCAGTTTAATTTTCCTGTCCTATTATGTTCTTAGTAGCATAGACATGATTATATATTAGCACATCATTTCAGTATGACTGTTGAACCCATGAGAGCAACTAAACAAAAAACCAAAAACCAACCAAACAAACAAAAAAACCCACCAAAACCCAAAACCCAACCCAAGAGGCTCCCAAGTTACAAATCTAAGCAGGAAATCTGTCTTTCCTACCAAAGCTGAGGGAAGATGCACTTGTTTTGAATCCAGCCCACTGGCAAAGCTTTATTAGAAAATAAAGGGAAACAAATATAATTAACTTATTTAAAATTACATCTAGAGCTACATTTATAATCCCTTTTACTCTCCATAACAAGTATCATTTATTTTCTATTCTTTCCTATTCTGACTTGTTACTCATTTTCTCTTTCTCTCTAGGAAGGACTAATCCTGCTGGAAAGAACCTAGTGCAACAGATTGCTGGGATGTATAAACCTCACACTCTCAGGTGCCTCTTACCTCCTGCAACATCGATATCTCCCTGACAAGTCTTAACGGCTCCAAAGTCCATTTCAGATTTAATTTACAATTTGCAGGGACTTATCTGAAATATTCTTTGACTAAAAATCTGTCCAGAGGAGAACTGACTAACATACCAACCTGGCAAGAACAAGGCCATTCACAATTACATTCTTGAAAGGAGGCCTTCCAAAAAGAGCAGTGGACAGCACCAGCAAAGTGTAGAACCTGAAACAAGAGACAACATAAACATGACTTTCTAAATACGCCAAGCTAAAGTCTGCATGTCCTCCATTACAAAAGAAAATTTTCATTATGGTGTTTTACTCTAGCAAAGTTAAATTTTAAGTATGTGGAACATTTATGTGGCAAAATCCCAGAAGAGGAGCTTATTGTAAGTAGACCTCTTTCCTCTTTGTAGCGTATTGTGCTGTTTGCTCAGCTGTGATCTACTAGTCCAAGAAGGCTGAAAAATTGTAATAGTAAGCATTAGGAAAGTTGTGAAGACGAAAATTGTAGCATTTTCCTCTTTACAATACAGAAAAGAGAACCCTGTCCCTGAACGAGCTCCCTATTTGCTCACTGTAAACCTCTGAACACAGAATCAGTCAGGAACAAACACAGCAGACAGGACTGGCACACTTTTTTGGTGTGTATGTCAACGTGTGTATTCTTCGACCTAGCAGACAACAGAACCGTTACTGCTGGGAACACAAAAGCAAGTTAGCAAAACTGAGCAGGGCCTCCTTCCAATCAAATAAACTTAGCTGGTTCAATTAGTCATCACTAGAAAAATATGAGAATGTAGGCATTCCCCACAACAAAGGGCAGTAGAGGGTTCCCCCCACCATTTGATGTGCTTACAATAACTCTATAAACTATCTAGGACACTTAAGAAATCAGTGTTGGAGCAAGCACAGGCACCTATTGTTCAATATGTTGATATATGATTATATCTGAGAAATTAAGTGGAAGTGCAAGATAATGCGATAATTTCATACTCAGGAGTCAGAACCTTCACCAAAGGAGATATCTATGAGCTTCTGTAACTGCCCTGCTGGTAATCACTTTTAAGAAAATAACTGGAGGGTGGGCCACAGCTTTCCTGGTTAAAAATTAGTATCACACTGACGATTGCTTAGCAACCTTAAAACAGCAGACGATTATTAAAAAGCTAATTGATTTAGAATAAGGCACAGGAGGTTATGCCTCAGAACTATGCAATTGCATGAAGATTTAGTGGAGAAACACTTTAGTGGGGGGAAAAAAAAAGTCCATCTGCATATTACAAAGTAGTTTTTATCAAAAAGCTGCCTGTAATTGTGAAAGCATTATTCTGATGCTTGAGGGTCCAAAGCTCTGTAGAGGTTGCTGTGTGCATTACCGCATTTATTAACTGGCTTACCTGATAACTCTGATGCTTATCTCTCAGACAGGCTTTTAACTCTCAAAATCACCTCAATTCACACTACAGGATACAAATTCTCTTTATTAAATTGCATTGTAGTCTCATGAATTTTAACCAACACTCCTCTACCTGCACACAAACACATGCACTCAAAATACCTGTCTTAATTTTTAACCTTCTTAAGAAAAGCCCTAAACACAAACATCTGAGCATTTACTCAGATGATTGACACCTCAAGCCTACAGCACTGACAGTTCAATACAAACACAGCAGTACTACTTCTTTAGTATTTAGTATGAAGGTACCTCATTGACAAACTCCCACCACTTTCTGCAAATTAGTCGCAAATTCTCGTATTAGAGCAGGTGCATTTGCAATTAAAAAGAACAAAGCAGAACCAACTAGAAGATATTTCAGTGCTGTTTGTATTAGGAAAATTGTACAGATGGACCATGGGCACTGGAAAAATACATCCAAGAACTCTTCACAAATTAAGTTATTTGCATTGTCAAACCCGATGAGCCTCAGCAATGAGGCACCTTAGTTGATGACAGTTACAAGACCGTCTTTGAGATCCTGTGATCCACTGGTTTACACACCATTCTGACAACTCTTCTCATTCTTTTTCAAATTATCCTTTTTAAAAAATTCACCTCATTCACTCTGAATGTTTTAAAGGAGTGTCTCTATGCACCTTATTTTTTAAATACCTTGTCCACAGACACATTTGTTTGACAACTTCTGCTCCTATGCTGCTTCATCTTCCATTCACCAAATCTCAAGTCTGCTTCTAGTTATGTCCTTGCAGATAGATAGCTGTCAGCCAAAACAATAGTAAAAAACCCCCTAACACCACAGAGACAGAAGTCTACTTTGCTCTTCTTCCCTCCTCTTCCACTCCCCCCAAAAGGGAGAAAGTGTTCCCTCGCCTGTTTTCTCCCTTCTTGAACAATTGTGGGCAAATCCATAATCCTGTGGTTCATGCCAAAAACCTTCAGCTGTGAATTCCCTGTTGGCCACCACATTCTGACCATGACTATAAATCTTGTTGCATCTCCCTATATACAATCAGAGATAGAGCTTTTCCTGCCAATCTGTCTGGACTGCCAGTCTTGCAACCCAACTACTGTAACATTTTTTCCTTCCAGCCTCAACAAATATAATTCAGCTCTTTCTCATATCCACACAGAAAGTCATAAAAAAGATCACTCTCCTAGCTCATCACCTTAGTCACATTAATTTTCCCCTTGTCTCCCTTGACTTTCTCCCCTTCTCTATTGAGTCAAACAGAAGCCACCAGATTTCCACCCCAAGCCTTTTACCACCTACCAGTCCTCACTTCACGTCAGCTGCAGTCTCCACCCTGACACAAGACCTATCTCCATTCTGAATCTTAAAACTCTATACAGAATGCTTCAAATAAAAATCACATACTATGCTCTTAACACTTCAGAACTCACTCACCAGCTTGTTGTTCACTTAGGCCTATCATGATATAGTGCTGTCATACTAGTGGAAAAATGGATGTGTCTTCATTTCAAAATATCCTCATTTTTTCCAAGACTTGGGAAAGGTAACTAAAAGCCTAACAGTTTTAGTATAAGAACCCTTCTTAAGAACAGCCTGAGATAGCTTTACCTTTTACCAAAAAAACCTACCACCTCACATCTTAATTCCTTTTTTCTTTCACAAAACAGAAGCGCTCTTTTGCAAATCACAGAACAGTAGCTGTTATCAAAGCCCCAGCTCATTAACAGGCATAAGCACCATGGGAAAGGTATAAGCATCATGTATTGAGGCAAGTGTTTCGATATTCCACCCACAAACAGATGAGACTGACTTGGGTATGGCGAAGACTTACAGTAACTCTTATGCTGATGTTAAAAACAAAAAGCAATCTACTCGAGATTGTAATGTGAAAGTCTCCATTTGCACATTGCCTACAGTACACAACACAAGTGTGTGGGCTCAGACTGAAGCACAGCAGGTATATGTCTACAACCACAGAGTCACCGCTGGCATTAGCATCAGCTTGGACTTCTCTTGTTATTTTTCCAAAGCCAATCTTCAGTTGAATTAGTGAGATGATTCAGTTCGGCCTACTAAGGAAAGGGAAAGAAGCTGCTTATCCAGAGGTTACATTTACTATTTAAAAAAGAGAAGAACATTATAAAGCAGAAACATGATAGCAGATCTGGATGTTGCACTGCACTCAAGTTTAGATTAATATCATACTATAAAAAGGCCAACTTGTGTAAAAATTACAAATGCATTCTTTAATGGCACTAGAGAGCTTCACTGGATGCATATGAGATCAGACTTATCTTTTCATCTGTCATGTCTCCCACACATGCTTCAAAGGATAGCACTAAAAGAAACACTGCAGTAAGTGTGTGTGACACATACTAATCCACTGTGACATCCCAATCTCAAATAGCTAAACCCTGAAACCTAAAATCATTCATTCCTCCTACATTTTTACGGGAACTGTAACTACCAGGAATAGATTTTGTATCCACATAAAAATCCAAAACCACTTTTAATTCTGTTTAACTTTTATAATTCAGTAGCTCCCTTGCACAGTGTAAGAATGACTATATGTTGTTCAATGTTTTTAGTTTGTTTTCATTTTTTGGCATCTAAATTACAATAAATGCCCTTTTATCTTTATAAAATGTAGCAGGGAGAAAATCAGTTTGACCATGCCTTTTGCATGCATTTAATATCTTTATCGTGTGTTCTTTTATTTGTCTCTTTTCTTATAAAAAAAAAAAAGGCACAATTTTCCAATTTTTTTTCAGATAGAAAGAAAGAATAAAAAAAAGAGGGAAAACTAAGTTTTTAATTCTCCTTTCGTGAGCATAATGAACAATGTTGCAGAAAGACCAAGACATGGAATCACTAGTGTTACAACTTTTCAAGCTGTTTTTCTCCATTCCTTCTTTGTTCTAACACAGTACTAGCCTCCCCCAGCTGCTGCAGAGTAAGCAGTTTTTCTCCCAGATAAACAAAACGTATCACTTGCTTCAAGATAAAACAGGTATTATTTAAATATAGTATATAACATTCCATTTTGTAGTTAATATTTCCTAAATTAGCTTTTGTCAAATTAACAGTGCTGTATCCACATGCAACAGTGAAGAAAAAGTAAATGAGGAAACATCGGGTTCACTGTACGTACTGGATCCAACCCTGCTTGAAGAGCAGCAAGAACAAAATAGTGACCTGCAAATGAGATCAGTATGCCCCTCTACTGCTGGGTTTCATGCTACTCTACTTAGTTGCATACTAACACTGAAAAGCACCATGACTAACAAGCTGTAATACACAACTGTGGAGAGCACAAAGTTAAAGATCAACACAAACAGATGGCAAAACAAAGACTACTTTCGGCACGGGGGGGTGGGGGAGGGGAAAAAAAAAAAAATCACTATACATGTAAAGAGGTCAGTTTTAACCAAGTTCATCAGGTTGCCCTAATTCTAACCTATGCTTTGTGGACCCATTACAAATATTATGCATAGCACTAACTAGGTAAGGCGCAGGTATATTCTGAAAACTATTTAATATGCCATGAGGAGTCCATGTTACACTAAGTGAGACTTAAGTGGTCCCTCCCTAACTGGCAAACTTGCAAATATAACTTCTGTTTTGAGGACCTAGATAATTTTTTTGCATCACAAGTAAGGGGTTGCAAAGTAAAGACACTTTTCGCTATATTCATGAAACTTGTTTTTATTTAGCATCATGCCTCAAATGTTTCCTTGCTTAAGCCTCCTGGTTTTGAGAGTCTGTATAAACCTTGATCTCAACTTCACAAACACGCAAAAGCTGACCTCTTACTGCTTTGTTTGGGCTGGTTGGTTGTTTCGTTGGGGAAATAGAGGAGTGGGCAAAGGGAGGTGCCAACTATGCTCCAGAGGAATTTAGTTTATTTAACTCTAATAACTCAAGTTACTGGATGGAAGAGTTCTACTTGTACACAGTCAAATGTACTGCAAATTCATCTCAAAAATCTGTCAGTTTTCACAGCCGATCTCAAACTTCAAAAATAGAATAAACACTTAAAAATGCCAAAATTAAAACTGTATGTATGCATGCATGTATGTATGAGAACATTACCCAGAGAAAATCTTAGAGAAAAATTTTCATCAATGATTGAAAAGCATTTATCCAGAGAAGAACCAAATAAGCAGATGAAGTTTGCAGTTAGAAAATTTCATTTTTGTAAACTATAAGATCTTAACAATAGAAGGTTTGACTTAATTTGTTTTTTCCCCACTCATATAAACCCAAAATTCTAATTTAATCTAGGGAGCAAAAATTACTAGCTTATACATTGGCTTGAAATCCTCAAAAAATTGACTTCCATTTCACCTGACTCAATTGCTGTTCTGTTTCTAATAGAGAACTTAAGTTCTATGATAATTCAGCTGCTGAATTCTGAGATTGAATTCCTGAGATTCTTCCTCACCAGGCCAAAGATCTGCCCTATTACCTAATGATGTTTTCCACAAAAGCCAGGAATATTGCTTGCTAACATGTCGTCTTTCTGCAACATTTTGTCACCAAGCTTTAGAATACTTTGCATTTTACTGAAAAAAAGACATCATACGCTTATCTATACAACATTAAAGGATCATCCAGATGTAATAGTGTTAGACGCAGGGCAGTAATATCATATAATAAAGTGGCAGAAAATTACCATCCTCGGGTTTGGTCAATGCCTTCAGCAATGAAGTCAGCAGGGAAAGCATCTTCAAGTTCTTTTTTGTTTTCAAATGGATAATGGACTTGTGCATAAGGCATGCTTCCGCTCTCAAACCAGCAATCAAAAACTTCAGGGACCCGGTGCAGTAAGCCCTTGCCACAACGTGAAGGGATAGTTAGATGATCAATACTATGGGAAAGAAAAAGATTGACAAATTCTAAACAACAAGAATTCGCACAAAAAGTTAATGTTATGCTTGCACATTAGTTATGACAGGAGTTTTGGTTTTAATTTTAATGATTCTTCAAAAAAGTTCAGCATTTCCTTTGACAATTTTTATCACTTAAAGCTGTTTTAGAGATTTATTTGTATTAACAGCACCCAAGACAGAAGAAAGGAAAATTTATACATGTTAATCACAAGTCCTCTTACTACTTTTCTATTTTCCCTAAATCAGTTTCCCTAGGTTTGGGCAAAAAAACCCCAGTATTTTTAATGTCTGCTCAACTATTTTTAATAACTAGTTAACAGACTCTGTAACTGACCTTTCTCGATGGAGATCAGTGACTTTCACTCCAGACAGTTCTTCCAATTCTGCCATTGAACCAATACAAACTACCTGTAAGTGACACTCAAGAAGTTTAGTCAGTTATTTGCACACAGTAGCAATTTTTAACATTAGACAGGAGATTTGTAGGTCAGTCAGTATCGTCCAAAGTAGCTGAAAAACCAAAAAAAATTTTGTACAAGGTTCCCTTCTTCAGTCTAACAAAGCAGCAAATTATGTTAGAGACCACTGGCCTGATTTAATACAATTCATGTCAGAATAAGCGGAGACTTTGAAGACCAAGCATGTTGTCAGATATCAAAAAAGGTGGGGTTTTGTTGTTTGGGTTTTTTTCAAACAACCCACAACAGAATCACCTCCGAAAATTCAGTGATCCTGACTTTCACATAGATAGGAGTTTCAGATCCCAGGTTCCTCTTCTGAAGCTAAGGTAAGCAACTAAATTGCTCATAATTGAGTATAAGAGTTCCATCCCAGGTACACTAAACTGTTCATATTAATGGCATCTTATTTAAAGTGAAAAAATGTGTCACAGCTAACAACAGGTTGTTAAGAAAGGTACAGACTTTTCTTTGCTTTTTTCTTAGCATGTGGATGCAATAAAACCAAAAGTTTCAGCAACAGCCTTGCATCGACGTCATGAAATGTTCATGAAACAAATTATTCTGAAAAGCTGTATGTAGGAGAGAAGGAGAAAAGCAAAGCTTTCTTTGCTTTACATTTTAATCAAGTTTTACCCTCCCATAGCCCTGTGGCCCTCTCTCATCTGGGAGGATTCAGGAGCCACGAGCTGCAGTACAAGTCTGGATTTTAGAGATCCAGTCCCACATGCTATCAGTCCAATTTCAAATTGCCATGGAAAAAACTGGGTTTTGCAAGATCTGACAGGGAAGGAGTTAAATGTACCAACATAAAGAAGCTGTAAGTAGGCTAGACATTTTTCACATAAGATAACTTTCTAAGTTGCTCTTAGGATATAATAAAGTCAGAGTACCGCTCAATTCCTATAGCTAGTCTTAAATATATGCATATGTATACACAGAGAAATTGTAACTAACAAAAAGGTTTTGGTGTATCTAATTCTGAAAAACTGTCATGAATTACAGAGAAGATAAAAACCAAATCAGACTGAGTTTCTAAGCCATGATTTTCCTAGTCCGATTCAACTGCTGATCTGTATTACTAATCACCATCTTTTATTGTTAAAAGTACTTTTGAAATGTAACTTTTTCATTACTTATCTATTTGTCTTATTTTTCTATAGGAAGTAAAGCATTACAATGACTATGGTAGTTAAGTACAACAGGGTGCAGTTCACATAGCAAACCACACTGGGGGATTGATCCCAGATAAAAATAATGCCTTTATCAACAAACTATTTTTAACCCAGATCTGTTCTTCATTCACCGTGTGGCCCCATATGCAATCGTACAAGCTCAAGTGAGCAGGCAGCAGGTGCTTCGTTCAGCACTGCTGGCAGAAGAAAAGGTTTTAATAGCAGCATGGGTAAAAAATACCCTTGGATACACTGATTACTTCATCTTCGCTAACCTTAATATTTGAACAGACTTTCACACTATGCTCTGGGTTAAAAGCTGCCCATTAGTTGTTGCTTTTTGAACCAAGCATTTCAATAATTAAGTAAAATTCCAAGTACTGGATGCATCTGCAGCACTGCAGCGAGAAGAAATAACCCCAAGTCCACATGAAAAATCCAACAACCAGCAGAGGAATGCTAGATATCACCATACTGAATAAGACTGCCTCTGTCCAAGTCAGAAGGATGGAGCTACTCAGTCCCAAGGGTAGCTCATTAGATACTTGAAGGCAAGAGAACAATACAGCAAGTAGATGCTAATCAAATCTGATCCCTCATTAGGCCGCACCCACTTGTTTCTGCAAGGAACAAACTGGTGTATGCTCTCAAATTAAAGCTATTGCTTTGGATACATTTCTTCAATAGTGGTGTCTACTTTAGTAGCCTGGCCCCTTTCCCTACCAGTCACTTGTTCCTCCTCCATTTTATTTTTTCAGCCACATCAACTACAAAACCAGCTATATCAACATTTAGTAGCAGACAGTAGAGACTGAAATAAATAGGCTGGGACTGGGGGCTGTTCAACCCTGTTTCAGCATGACTGAGACCTAATGTGAAATCAGAGATCAAGGTTAAATACTTCTAACAAAATGAACATTAGTATTATGTCCAGGATTATCCACGTAAATAGGAAGAATAAAGCCATCCGGCAGTATTCATGGACCTCAATGTTCCTGTGATATAGTCCTGCAGTCCCTATTAATAAAAATGTTTGCATATATTGGTTTGTCATTTCAGCTCTGTTAAGTACTTATAACGAAAGAGTAAGGAGTGTTCATAGGAAGAAAGAAGTCCATGTAGTGTATCAATATATCAGCACGACATTCTGGGATCTTTAAAAAACATCTTCTGAATAGTAATTAGTAAAAGAAATGACTGCTAAGGTCAGCTAAAAGTAGCATTCTTAATGCAGACTTAAAGCAGACCAGACACAGACCTAGAGAAGTTCCCTCACCCTTCAGGAGAGCACAGCCAGAGTCCTCTTATTCCAAATCTGTTAGGCCAGACCGAGTGCACCAAAACAAGCAGAGGGTTAACAGTTTACGTGAGTGACAAGCAATGAAACAATCGGAGAATTTCTGTAACATCACTGAATATTTACTACTATAAATCTGTATGCAAGTCCTGTAAAATTAGCCTATGTCCGCTTTATCAACTTGGGTGCTCTATTAAAAAACGTTATTATCTAATCCAAATGAGATGTGTTCTTCCACTGAGGAAATCATTGAGATTTGAGAGCTTAAAATGATAAACTCTCTGCAAAAATATGGCAATAAACACAAGCTTCAAAATTTGACTGCCATTATGTGTCTCTACCTGATAATTATGCTAAAATAAAACTAAAATAAAAGCTAAAATAAAGCTGTGGGAAACCAGATATTGATTTGTAATAAAATTCACTTTAATACCAATTAATTCACCTTACTGTGTATTAAATAAGGAACTGTTATTACTTCTCCAGGATTTAATATGCATAGCATAATTGCACGCGACAAAGCGTTCTTTTGAGAGCAAGACATGAAGAGGAGGCTTTGCAATTTCACATGGCACTAGGCTGCAGTAAAACTGAAGGAAATTTTGAGTGAGTATTATTTCTATATGAGAGCAGATGTCACTTGGGCCTTACGTTCCACATCAGTTCCAATGGTATTTAATTTTCAAGCTATATCCCATGTGCATAAAGAGAGAGTGAATATTAAAAAAAAAAAACAAAAAACAACCCTAACTGAAATTTAGCATGGTCCAGAAGCCATACTCAACTATTGAAGCATGACATTCAGGCTCTAGAGTAAACAGAAGTGTATAACATCTACTGATAAAAATAATAGATCTGTTGGTATTTCTATCATTATTCAGAACACCAAGCCCTGAGGAATATTTGCAGCTAATTTCAAACGAAAGGTCAATCTTCCAAGCTAGACATCATATTGTTATTAAAAACAAACAAATCAAACCTAAAAAAAACCACAAAAAAATCTGTACATCCAGGAATACAGACATGGGGAAACCGAACAGAAAATGAAATGTTATTAGAGGCAAGGAGTGGGAGTAATGTAACCTTTACACAATCTTTTTCAGCTGTAGAATGAAGTCTTGAAATACTTTAGCACAAAACTGAAAGCCTTTTCTCCATCTAAAAACCTGTTATACCAAACAAGGGACTTAATTTTTAACATCCATTCAAAATTTTTAGGTATAAACTATCAGTCTTTAAACTAAACTTTAACTGTTCTGAGAGACAGAAGCAGTTGGTTTGCCAGTAATTTACAAACATGCTCATAGCATACATAGAATTAAAATGCCAAGGCTTTCTTAGATATTTAAATTATAATTGCAAGGAGTATCTCCCTCCCTCCCCCAATATCTCCCTGCCTATCAGCAAGATTTCCAATGAAGAGGAAATAAAAAATGCTTTATGGTGCACATCTAACCAATAGTGCAGTTTAAGACAATAAAATACTTTTCTAACACACGTTTTCTCCTAGTTGAAGTCTTCCACATCTAAAATGAAAAGTAAACTTTTTCAAATCAAGGGAGATAAAAATAAAGGCTTGGGGTGTTGCCATCAGTATTTACCTTCCATGGACATCCTGCCATTGATTACCATTTCCTATTTCCAGCATGAGGAAGACTTATCATACAAGTCTAATGGAACTAACCCACACAGGAAAAAAAAACAAAGAACAAAACAAAACAAATCCCTAACAACCCCAATTTTATCTTCAGAAACAGTTTTAAAACTTGGTGTTTGACACTTAGAAAACAGCAGTCATCAAAACTGTGTGAAGTATTCACTTGTGCAGTTAGCTTTATGCTACCAACTGCAGGGTACCTTGCAACTTCAAAAACCTCATTTCTAGTATTCCTATTATACACTTTCATAATTCCACTAGATTCATATATTTACAGTCTGTTACATTCACATTTGTAGCACTACAAATATATACTTTCACTGTTCTACTATGGTGGGCTTGCTTTTACACCTTCAGCAATTCATTTGGCTTGAAGTAACCAAGCATCAGAATTTCAAAAGCAGACAAAAAGGACCGAGTAAAAAAATCTCTTCCTTGCCATTTTCTCCCTGCATTTGTTACTTCGATTAGATTTACCATCACTGCAAATTCTTCCAGGAAAGATAAGATTAATTCTAATATAAAAAACAAGAAAAATTGCTTGCAGTTTTCAAGTAAAAGCAAAGAAAGCAAGTATGGGCACACAAATGCATGCATACATATGCATATATCTATAACCTATTATAGATATACATATAATGTCAAGACGTATTAATAGAACTTCAGACTGCAGCAGCCAAAGATATAACAGTCTATCAAAATAAGCAAACAACATATACAGACAGGCTTTTCTGTCAACTGAAAAGTTTTGTTTTCTTACTCACCTCTTCAAAGTCGTCACTGACCCACAAAGGGATGGGTGTTCCCCAGTACCGGTTTCTAGATATAGCCCAATCTCGTGCATCTTTAAGCCAGTTCCCAAAACGTTTTTCCCTCACAAAATCTGGAACCCTGTTCCAAAAATACAAAAAGCATTCTTTTATCACTACATTCCACTTACAAGAAAGCTAGTAAGAACGCTTATATTTGAATTCATCCACAAAACAAGTTGATTTCAGCATATTGCATGAATTGGAGCACATTCAGCACTGGCTACTGCAAAGCCTACAGACTTGCTGCCAAAGACATAACACCATTTCTTCTGCCTTTCTTTGATCTTCAGGTAAGCTATAGAAGTGAAAAATACCATGTTTATTTTACTCTAAAATAACTCAGTAAAAATATGTGCAACATACAATAGATTCATTAAGGATGAAACAATGGCCAAAAATCCTCAGGATAGTCCAACACTGTAGGATTATGGCTAAGGGTGGATAACATATTTTATTTTACATAAAGAAAAAAAACACCAGTTACTGATTTGGGTGCTGAATGAAATTACAAAGTTTCAAAAGCCTGCAGTAATAGCATCAAAAGGCACCTTGCATTATGCATGAGCATCCAGGTATCTGCACATTACTTTTAGACTTTCAGAATAAAGAAATCTCAAGTTGATACCTCCTACAAAAAAGCCTTTTCATGCTATTTATCACCTCCACTTTTAATTCTCCCATTAAAAAACAAAACACACACACCCCCAAACACAAAACCACATCAATGCTTGCTAAAAACTCATTCTGAGCACTAATGGGATCTGAGGGATGTTAAAGACAAATCTTCATCATATGGAAGTGTCTTAGAGCTCCAAGGCTAACATCAGAATCTGATACCTAGCAAGTTTCCTAGATATGCTCAATGGCCTGATGGCTGATTAGGAACCAATTGTTTTCTCCTATGATGTAAACAAATAATTAACTATTTATACAAGGATTATATGGCAGGTGAGGAAAAGCAATGGGTTTTGAGGTCAACAGTAGACTCCCATCATGCCTAAATGTGCATTAAAAAAGCCCAACCTCAAATGAAACTCACAGGAAGAATAACCTTAAGACAGTGTCATAGATGCACAGAAGCTGTGAATGAACAGCTAACAATAATACAAATTAACTCTAGAATTGAGTTATTGAGCAAGCCACGGCAAGTTTTTCTGGGTTTGTTTTTCCAGTGTAACTAGAAGGGCCCTTCCCAAAGTTTGAGCTGGATTTAGAAACCCAGAGTTTCTAAAGGAGGAGCAGCCAAACTACAGAAAACATATGGTCTCTTCTACCTTTTCTTTTTGAAGCTCTTGGTCCATTTTTAATCACAGATCAGCCCCAAGAGCAACAAAGATAAAAGAATCCTTTAGAGCAAAAATTAAAGGAATCGATTCACATGACAGACTAAGGGTAGGACTTGGCCCTGCAGAGGGAGATTTATGAAGTAAGTGTGACCATCCCTCAAAAATCTACTGATGAAAATGAAAGCTACTGTCTTTTAAAAGCTTTACCCATGATGACGACACGTGGAGATCTGAAGGCTTCTTGATGCCAATGTCTCAGGTGGCTAAAACTACCATTAAAAGACTCACTAAATATCAGCTCGAAGTTTCACAGCTTCACTAGTTACTTCCAGATTTACTTTCAGCTGCAAAGTTATCTTCTGTAACATTTCTTAAACAAAAATTTAATATAAAAAAATACTTTAAACAAACTCAATGACTAATGTTTCGCATGACTTCTGTATCCCTGCTTTGAAATTTAGAAATGTATGCAGGCTTTTGCAATTTGTTTTAGAGTGGGACTCATTACTATTAACTTTTTGTGGTGACCTTAAGAGACCCTGTCTCCAAACACAAGTGGAAACTGTACAAAGATCATTAGCATTTGCCTAACATTCCACTAATGTGGAAAACTTCTCTTTACATCACTCCTAAACAAGTTTCCATTTTTCAGAAGTTGTTAGACACTGATTAGCTGAAATTATTAGTCCCATTTAACATAGCTGGAGGCTGAAACAATCCCCCAATGACATTAAAATGCTAAGAGTTTCGACTGCCTCCTCAAAACATGCATGAAAAATTAATTTTATCCCCAACGTGGACATTAACCACAAAAATGTATGTGGTGTGATCTCTCTCTCTCTGAACTAAGAAAGCATATCATTTACCTCTTCCGGTAAAATTGTCTGACCCTGCTGTCAGTTTTTAATGGAACATAAAACACAAACCACTTCATCTACTATGAACCACATCTGCAACAATGATTTATGGCTCTTTAGAGGTACAATACAGAAATAACACTGACACAGCCATCAAATAAAATAAAAAGAGCCTGTATCTCAAACACATTTTGAGCCCATCACTCAAAGAAAGTGTTACTTAAAACAATCGGTTCTTACCACCACACAGATGCTGCCCATAGATGCTACCCAGATACCGAACAGCAGATACAGCCTCCAACTGGGAACAAGCTAGAGGAGGTATCTGCAGCAGAGAACAGCCTTGCCAGTCACACAGTTCAAGGCTGGAGCCTGTTTCTTTTATTTAGTCTCACTAATTTAGCTACAGATATCTCAGTCTGACACTTCTGACTTACCTACGTATCATAAGAAAAAAAAAAAAAAGGTGCCTTATAAGCACCTTCTATTTAAATATTTCACTAGGCTGGGAAGACAGAACAGAGTACACTCAACAACGTTGTTACCAACACCTGATCATTATGTTACACCAACTCCAGGTTAGTGTTTCTATAGGGTTTTTTTCCATTTCTTTTTAATCCTCTTCTCTTAAGATATTTCCTTGGTATACTTCTCTGGTTAAATTTCAATAAAGATAACATCCTGCCCCAGGTATATATTATTAGTTAAGGAAGCATTTTTTACTCTTCCATCTACACAAAGCAATGATTTCTTAAATTTGCATAAAAATAGTTTGGTTTATGCAATTAAGGAGAGTGAGGACAGCCTGAGGAATGCTGCCCTCCGGTGAATTCTGATCCCTTTTCTCCCATGCAGTAACTGAAGAAACTTGGCCTCACCCTAAGACTACACTATACTGTGTTTAATCTATCAGCCCACAGTCTTCCTCATAATTCCCAGTTAATTTTCCCATCTGTATATCCAGGTACATTGCAAACAGAATTGTGACTTTGATAAGACTGTGACAAAACTATGAATCACTATTGACGCTGGTCCTTAGCTTTCAGAAAATTTTGGGCTGTGTTAAACACCGCTTGCCTAAACCCAAAAGCTGACAGTCCCCTGAAAGTTAATGGCTGAACAATTTGCCAAACACTGACCTCTGTGCATCAAAACTGTCCTCACAGCAAGGATATTTAGAAGCTTTAAAAAGAATAAAGAGACAAAAACAAAAGCAAGGCCACCCACATAAATATTCCTATTTTACAACACAAAGATATATGAAAAAAAGCCCTTTCCCACATGCCAATACACATGCTTTTCATGTTTAATTAGGTCTCTATCACAAACCCCCTTCAGCTTGAAAGCACAAATTTCAGTTTTATGCTGGTGACTACTGAATTTGCAGTTGGGTGTGACAAGCAAGGTGACTAGTGCTACAGCCCGTTTAGAGCAACCCACTGCTAATAGCACTGAATGGATTCAGATCTCAGCAAAGGTCAAGCTCCAGCATCAAATAGTTCCACAAGGTTGCAAGTGAAATCAAAGCAGCAACTTCTCTCCTAATGCAATCCTGCTGCAGCTCCTAAAACTGTGCTGTTATTCCTAAAACTCTGCTGTTAGGAACAGGTTTTTTTATTTCTCAACTGGCCTACAATTTGTGTTGGTTTTGACCTTCAAATTTCTCTGCAAAATGACACAGATAGGATATCATACTTCTTTCTCAAACATTTAGCAAGGTTAAGGAGGCTGCTATCTCAGCAGGTTATGAAGCTCTTGATTCATGTGTGTAGAATAGTGTGGGATAATAGCTATTTCTACTTTCTTGGCACCCAGGATAGTGTGCTAAATAAACCTCAGGATGCAGACATTTCAGCAGTTGAAAAGTTCAGGGAACTGAACTTCACAACACAAAGGAATAAATATTGATTTGTCAAATCATAAATTAGGAAGATTTTGAATGGAAGTACAGCAGTTTCAACCCGTTTGAATGCTAATTTCTATCTTATTCTCCCAACATCAAAAGTCCATCGTAACAAGTTAGAAATGATGAAAGTTATTAATTCGCTCCAAATTTGTATGTCCATTTTTGACTGTTTATTCCTATTTTTTGATGCAGATTTGGGGTTTTGCTAAATTTATGCATTGCTAAGTCCTCTGCACAGTGAACTCCCACATCCTTTCTTAGTAGCTACTCATTTTCTTAGCGTCTAAAATAAAAATTCCATTTGAGAAGCAAAAAAACCCATGAAGAACAAAACAAAATGCAGTACTTTAACAACATTTATTAGCTTATCACAACAGAAACTGTCATCTTTGCCTTCAAAGTCTATGTACCACTCAGCATCCAAGTCACACAAGCAAAGTGGGCGTGGATTTGAAAATAGCAAATTAGTGACCATCTTCAATCACAGAGCATGAATGGGTGCAGTAACAGTAAGTTATCTGCTGAGCTAGTGACTTCTCATCACCAATTAATACCCAAGGAACAGCACCAATTAAAATCAGTGTATTTGCTTTCTGACTGAAAAAAAAAAAAATTGAAATTATTACATAATCCAGAAGGAAACTTATTAAAAGGATTAAGACATCTGTTCCTTTTCTGTACATATATTTTGAAGTCTCTCTCTTGTGATCATAACACAATTGCAAACACTGAATTCAACTTATTATTCCATTTCAAAGCTCAGATGTGCTCTGCATGACTCTGTGTTGGCTCACCTTGCCCTAGTCACAGGATATGGGAATTCTGTCTCAAAGCAGTACTGTCCCTCTTTTCTGTAAACACAAACATCACTGCTGAAATACACAGCTGTCAAAAACTGCCACAGCAGAAGCCTCATACATTTTATCATCAATTTAACATTAAACGCTGTTTAAGACATTACATAAAGATATACTAATCCTTTCTCACTCTTCATCATTCTTCTCATCAGCTAATTTTATTCATTACATTCTTTGAAAAAGCAGAGGCTTTATGTATTGGGTAAGATTTACTTCATAATTACTAACTGAAGGAAGCTTTTAGCTTATGAATTGTTTGAAAAAGTCCCATGAGTTAGACTATGAAGTTGATAAACAAACCACTAGCTTAAATAGTGTGAATTGAGAAATCTAATACCAGATTAGCACACAGCATCTGATATGTTTGGTTCTGAGAAGATAGTCCCAGTTCTATCCTTTCATTTAGCGAGCTGGTAACTTTTTAAGTGACACCTGAAAGCAGGAATCACTTATCTGCCTGGAAAGGAAGAAGTCATTCTTCCAGAAGATAGCTGAGTTGTAACAGCAAAACCAAAGCTGATTAAGTAGTTATCCCATGTAATTTAACTAAATATGTAGGGATTTATTTAAATTCATAGCATAACAGTTGGGGTTTTTTTGTTTTAGGTGTAGAATTTGCTTTTCTTCTTAAACATTAACCAATCCTTAGAAGACAAAGTCTTAAATTCCATTATGTTAATTTACTCTAATAACAAGCCTCCTTCAACGTGCCCTCAAATTGATTTTTAATGGTTTTTAATTCAAGGAGATAAAATAAGCAACTACTCATGCCCTTTTGACACTTTAATTAGTGCCAATCTATATCATGGACCTAATTAAACATCGGGGAAGGCGGGAGGGACAAAAGGGGAAGAGAGAGGAAAGGTCAGCTGTTTGCAAAGCACGCAGAATTTCCACTGCAGCAGACTCTCTCCTCCTCAATTCAGGAAACCTTATTAGAATGGTGCACAACCACGTACCCCACACAAGTTCAGGTTGCCTCCACCAGTGCAGGAGAATTTTCTGCTTATATGCAGCTTACATTTGCTAAATGAATAGTGCTTTCAATCATGTTGATATAGCAATGTTTTTCTTCACTCTTTTATCCTGGTTCCCATAGCAACAAACACTTTAGCGTGAGACTGCAATGCTGCTGCAGTCTGCATCATAACCCTGTCGTCAGCAGTGCACAGCTGCTTGACAAGTCAAGATTAAGTGAAGCCGTAACCTCCAATTCTTTGTTACACTCATATTAAAAAAATCCTGATATATTTTATTTGTATGACCCAGACACCATGCTAATTGCTATTAAAATTCTTAATCTTACCAATGACAGCAAAAACCCCTGTGTCCTGAAGCCAGTGAGAAATGAAGCTTTCACTTTTCTTCTTTCAGCATAGTTTCCTTCAGCATATTCTAACATTTATAGTTACAAAGTACTTTTATACAGCATCACCACTTCGGATTCATTTCAATTTATATGTATAAATATGTCTGCATTCCAGTAACAGTGGCAGGCATTCAACATACTCCACATGCAGCTAGATTCTGCCTAAGAACATGGTACGATAACTGCTTAGTGAACTGACATTTGGAGTCTTTATTTAGTAAGGTATTACTTGAACCAAACAACAAGCTTTTGATGACCATTCACTGGGACTGAAAAGATACCTGCTGTATTCATGACATAACTGGCAATCTCTGCTCAAAAGGCTTTGAGAGGAAACAGCAAGATTAGGACACAGTAGAACACAAGCCATCAAAATCAACTGGAACAAGCCTCAAAATTCACTTCTAATCCTCAACTATGTCTGATAAGAGCTAGTAATAAAATCTTCTCACTTGCGCTGCTTTAAATTAGACAAACACAAAGCTAACCCTGCAGCAATTTTTTTTTCCACCTCCTACTGTAGGCAATGACACTAGTTCGAATTCTTCCTCGGGAAATGTTGCCATCTAGTGACTGCCCGTTGCTATACACTTCATAATAGCTACTAGACAGAAGACCTAATTTGTATTCACGTTTCCCGAGTAAGGAAAGTGCGATCGATGATTCAAAAAGAAGAGTTACAATTGCATAGTCATATTAAAGAAAAAAAAAAAAGGGTGGGGGGTGGGTGGAAATCCACACACACACAAGATGCATTTAAAACTGTTCAGATGAAATGTATTTATTAATGCTAACAAACTAGGAAAGAAAATATCCTATGAGACATTCTAAAAAAAAAAAAAAAAGTAAAAGGAGGAAAACAAAGGTCTCAGTAACTGATTTTCTTCCATTATGCTACAATTCTGTTATGACTTACAATTCTGTTGCCCCTGCTACAGACTGGGATTTCTCATCTGCACAAAAATGACAAGTTTAGTACAACAAGCGTTAAGCTTTCCATTGCAGATGGGCTCTACAGCCCATCTTCTGCACACCCTAGCAGCCTTAGGGTTTATGATACAAGATAGGCTTCATTTGTGATCAAATCACACCTTTCAAAAGGTGGGAGACAGTTTGCTGTTCAGCGAAGATGGCGGCTGGTCGAAGAAGATTAGAAAGACCAAGATCAAAAGCTTCTCAAAAGATTAACGTGTTTGACGCATGTGAAGACACTGGGTCTGAGTGCTCATACAGGAACAGCAGGAAATGTGTGCAAAATTCACACTTTGTAAACCAGGAAATTCACTTCTAGCAAAAAGGCCTATTGGATGTGTTCTGTGTTGTATTTTCAAATAAGAACTAACAGTTTAAGTGATGAGAGTTAAAAAAAGGATACCTTCAACTATGGACCTATACATCAAGCTCTTTATTACAATGCTTGCATTTTTCAATGCCAAGAAGATGCAAGAACAAAAGACTTGGCTTCTTTGAAGTCCCTTACTGTCTTTCGTCACTGCTTTCCTTCCACTGATGCTCATTCTTCCACTATACCAAGTGCTGTATATCTTATGTAAATAATGTCAGAACTGTGCAATAGTCTCTAACACTAGAAACTTGTCAACAGTTTGAGGTAAATCTTTCAGGAGCTGCTGAAGGAGAACTTTAAGTGAAGGAAGTTTTTAAAAACTAAAAGTAAAAAAAATAGAGTTCAAAGCTGGTATTTAAATACAAACTACACAGTCTACAGAACCTTTTCTATCGGCCTGCAAGTATAAAAATAATACATACATGGCTAGAACTGTAAGCTACAATAGTTTAGAAACGTAAGTATAAATTGCACTAATATACTCCTTACAATAACTTATAAATTTTTAATTTATACCAACTTTGAACTCTGTGATGATAGGAATTAGTGCTATATTATACAATGGAATCTAAGGTGGCATGGTTTAGTTGCTTGTCTGTGGTTATGTAGGAAATGCTCTTTCAACAAATCATTCTATAAGACAAGAGTTACAACAATTAAGACTGACATCCAGACCACTTACACCAGGGACCCAGCTTTGGTGCTGTATCTAACTCTCCATATCAACATAACAGGAAACCAAGGTCTGAATGGTACAACAGCTGAATTTGCCCCTCTTATCTCAAGTACCACAGTATTAGGTTGTCTGAGTACAAAATAAGAGATACCCCCTTTTTTCTTTTTTTTAAATTTAATTTTTTTTTTTAAATAATCTCTTCTGCCAGTGGTGTGGTAGAGTACATTAACATTCAGTAAGGGATCTTGGATTAAAGACTGAAACACAGCCTCTTAAGAATACTGTTCCAATTCTTCATTTTCAGCAACATCCAGCACAAGTTACTTTCCACTCTGATCAGAATAAGGTTGGGAGAAAGAAGAGGATTTTTTTTGGTTTCTGATTTTACAAAAATGCTGGGACATTACTCATGTAATCATTCTTGAAAGCTATAGTTAAGTTCATTTTGAAAAATGAAGATACAGTTGCTCGCTTTAATAATTTTGAATAACTATGGCTTTATCGGTAGGCTAATTCATTAAAAAACTAATTAGAAATGCAATCAGGTTGCAAAGTTTGTCCAACTATGTTTAATCTATTTCATCAAAAAGGGTATCTATAAAGAGTGCAGCTATTCTTAAGGGACAATATACCTATCAGTCATTTATAGGAATAAAAAAAGCAATACAGTCAAACTCATTTTGCAAAGGTTAATATAGTCTGAAAAGCATTTATCCCAAATTTTCTCATTTTCAGGACATGCTGAAGCCCCAGAGAGTCCAAAAATAAATTTTTAAAAAGCTAGGTATTATTCCTGTGACACTTTCAGAGACCAAGTCTCTTCAAAAGCAAAAAAAGTAGGTTTTGTGAAGGATGGAGTTCCCAAAATTTAAATAAATGAATACTGAAGAAGGTTAGCATTCTCTAAACCAGCTTAAGAAGTTACACCCCAAACAAAACTGACATCAGTGGAGAACATAGGAAGAAAACCTTAAAAGCAATGCCTTTTTCTTTTAAAAAGCTAGATTTTAAAAGCCATCTTTATGTAACAGAAGCCATCAAGTATTCAAACTAGTAATTATGAAATCACATACTGGAAATATGTATTAATATTATTTTACTAATCATTTGGTGATAATACATCTCTACTTGTAGCCATATTCCCTACAAAAAGATTCTTAAAATCTCTAAGGCCATACTGTTTTGAGAAACATCCTGAGGAATTCTGTTGAGACTCAAGAATTACCTAAAGGACAAATGGTTTCTTTAATTCCAAGGCGTGTTGAATATTGCCAATTCATACATTTGCCTAGTCTTTCCACCCAACCTTTGCAACCTTTGCTCTTACATTTGGTTCTACTTGTATCCCCACTATTCAACACTTAGAAAAAACACCACTTAAAACACAAATATGTAGACGAAGTAGGGTTCAAACTGTTTATTCATTCTTACTAATGTTTCCTGGATGAGTGGAGGTCACTTAGTTTTGCTTTTCCAGAAGCAAAGCTTCAAGAAGAAACTATCTCAAACATTCAAACACTTCCTTAATAGGATCATTACATTTTTCTTACGTTCGTGTGAAAATTAAGTATGCAGGTCTACTGTCAGTCATCAAAACAGTAAAAGCATCTTGAGAAAGCTAATTAAAGCTAAGAACAAACACTTTCACCCCCTCTCCAGCTTATTTTCCCCAAAAGAAGGATCACAGTATGTTCTGTTATGGAAAACAGAAAGCAACACTTACTAATCTATAAAATCTTCTTACATATCCAGACTGGGCATGTGCTGATTAGCAAGCCAACGCTGCAGCATTTTTGGACAGTCTGTATCATGGATCACTAACTTTTCCCACATATTTCAATATTTACAGTGCTTGTACCACGTAAGCAGTTATGCAAAATCTGCTCATGGAGAATTTAATTGCTAACTACTGTCCATGAAAAAACACAGCATAAGCTGTAATTGTTCACTGAAAACTGAGTCACCTTCTTTAAAATCATTTCAGTTGCTGAGCAGAGGCACACAGTGGTAGAATCCCAACTCTCCTACAGTCCTCATACGGAAGGACTGAATGACAACTGAAACGGCACACAGTACAACTGAATGAGGCTGTAACCTCCACATTTTCCCCACCTGGTCTCAACTTCTCAGGTTTTTTTATGGGAGGAAAGGGAACAAAAATAAAGGTTAGGGAGGTGGAGAAGATGGGGTCCTTTCGTTACTAACACACCGTAAACCCACAATTGACTCTCAAAATGGCTACCGTCACCAACAGTTCCCTCTTTCTGCTAATTTAATAGTGCATTTAAATTATCTAAAACTTATCTGTTGTTTTCTACATAAATTTCACACAAATATTTTTCACATTCCCTATACACATTTAAAGATTTAATTTTTGCCATTTGTAGAGAATTTTTATTTCAACCTCTGAAACTGAGTTTACTTACAAGTATTACACAAGCTAGGGCAGCTGGGTTGGGAGTTTTGTGGGTGTTTTGGGGGGAAGGTGGGTCAGGGTGGGGGTGTTGGGTTTTTTTTGTTCAAATAAACCTATGACAAAGTAATCAACCTTATCTGTAGTAACTAGATGAAAAGGAAAAAAAAAAAAAAAACAACTTATCATCATCTAAAACTTAGTTTAATTTAGAACAATATATACCCAGAGTTTAGCTGCCTAAATTCTTCTCTCTAGTGGACCCTTTTGGGAGGCTTAACTGTGCACTTCCATGTTTCCGCAGATTGACTTTCCTTTGCGGTTTCTTTCATGCTGAATTGCTTAAGATTGTATAACACAATTTCAGAATACTTTTAATGATCCAGTAATGTTTTTCACTGTAAATTATTAGTACGTATTCAATCTTACTTACACCCCCTAAAATGTATTTCTGGGATTTTACACAAGCAAAGAATGCCTTCTCAACACAAGAAAGGAATAGTACACAAACATGTTCAAGCACTAGGCTGATATGCAAATAAGCAGGTTTTATCTGTTTATGCCAGGAAGACTATCCCATTGCTCTACCAGTTTGAGGCACACTTGTGAAACCTGAGATAAAACACTACTTAAACCTGGTTACTAGCCCCATTCCAGTAACGTTGGTTCAGAAAGACAGAATGAAAACATGAAGTTAAGTGAGCACACTAACAGTGAAATAGAGCTTTGTGGAGTTCCAGCATACATACACACAAGCCCACACACACACCCCCCCCCCCCCAACCCTGGGCAAAGAAAAAAAAAAAAAAATGCAGGAGACATTACCAGTAGCATTGTGCATTATTCTCCAGTAGCTTCTCCACCATGTGCTCCACTCTTACAAACCAGCTTGGCACAGCTTTGTAGATCAACGGAGTGTCTGACCTGTAGAGGGAAGGTGATGGGAAGGGAGCAAAACAAACAAAAACATTTTCAGTGCTACATTATTTATAAAGTACTCTTTAAAAATGTATTTTTGCACACGACAGTCCCCTTTCCACAGATTGAATTCATTGTTCCTGAAATATTATCACAGTTACAAAGGTTGGGTTTTGTTTTGTTTTTTATATTACACAAACTGTTACACTTATGTGAGCTACTATTTTAAAGTCAAATCTTAAAAAAATTTTTTTGGAAAGCCTTCAAACCCAGCAATTTAAGGAATTTGTATAGCAAGAGAAATCAAGAGAACATATAAACGATATTTGAATTTGGAATTTATGTTCCTACATAGTACAATATGAACTTCAGTAACTATTAAAATGAGTCATATTCAAGTCTTCCATGTAAGCTCATTCTGTATCTTTTTTTATGTGTATATCAACCTGAAAAACTAGAAAAAATTACGCTATGTTTTTATTATTTGCATTTAAAAGAATAATAATAAACCATAAAGATGAAGTAATAGTACCCAGGGTTAACTATAAGAATGTCCCATTCCAGAAGAAAGAAAGAAAGAGATTCAGGTAAGTATATAAAAGTAAGAAGTTATAGAGACATCTTAATATATTCCTTACTTCAACATTCAATGAAACAAAAGCCATATGGGTTGGGGGCAGTTTCAGAACTTGGGATTGCTTAGAAATGGTAGCACTATAGGGCAGAGTGTACAGACTGATAAACTCCCTAAATTACCTAGTAATATTAGTACCTCCAAGCATCTGACTGCATTGTGACTCAACCTGATCTCTTATTTGTCAGTTCCATAATACAACTGCTTAAGGTCTTGATAGATTGTTCATGTAGCATACATCCTTCTAAAGGATCCAGTGATGAAATAGTGTGTAAAAGTCATTATAGGAGAGTTCAGACATTTCTAATCCTTCACATCCACCCTATTATTCCAACTTTAAAAGGGAGACTGAGCCCTAGGGGATGGAATCTGTCTACAGGTACAGAGCAGCTTCAACAACACTGGGACAAGAAGCTCATTCTCCCTTAGTATCAATCCACCCCACAAAATGTTTCTTAAAATATTCCTTTTGTTTAAGTTGCTCTGCCTCAGAACTTGGAAATACGCTTGCTCAATAATAATTTGCAAGCAAAGACCCTGAGAAACTACTGTTACCTCCTACATACAGTTGTTACTGTAAACAACCCATCTTAAAAGTTTAATTCATTTTATTTATATCCATAGCAAGGACTCATTTGAAGTGCACAGACTATTGGAGATTATGAAGTAAATTAAAATTGCTACTGTGGAAGCACTTCCTAAAGTTACACCTGCCTAACGAACAGAATAAAAAAACAAACAAACAAACAAAAAAACAAAAAAAAACAGCAAAGGTTGCTCAAACCTTAAAAAAACTGCACTCACATTGCATAAAGCCCAATAATAAAAAACACATTGCTTCTCTTAATACTGTATTTCAAAAGGTATTTCCTTTTAACTATAAGCAATACATTTCAATCTGTATCTTTTAAGAGTTAAAGTATCTATAACCTTACAGGAAATGGTGAGAGCTCAAAGTAGTAATAATAATGTAGTAGTTTTCTATCTATTAAATGCAAACATACTAAGCTAGGATGTTCTGCTTCTGAAATTTAAGTCCTAACACCTAAACAAAGGGAACAGTTAACTCCTCACACAGCAGCAAGATCACATAAAAAAGTTTCACTGAGCATCTTGTTTCACATGTGCTGAAGAATGATGAATTGCCATCGCATACAAGATACTGAGTTACTGGAAACAAGAAGAATAAAACCTGGTAATAACAGTTTCTCACATGGTCTTAACATATTGCAAAGAGAATGCTGGGACAATAAACTGGTACCCAACCTCTATCAGGAGTAAGCAGCTGACAGGTGGGGCTGACTGAAGACAAGCTTTAGTGCAAAAGTAGCTTCAGACAGAAGGTATCCATGAAAGAGAAGCAGATGAAGCCCTAACCATTTCCCAGGCTTTCAACCCAACACTGTAAGTTTATAACACTTGATAACTATTCCAAAGCACCCACAGAGCACTGTTTCCACCTACACTAAGGTAGTAAGGGGAGATGGCACGGTTTCCCTGAACATTTTCTTTCTTCTAGCTGTAGTGCCAAGCAGTGCCTCAGCAGGAGACAAAAAGAACAATATACTGAAAATCTGCCCAACCAGTGACATCTTACACATTTCTGCCCCTCGTGAGTGGTGAGAAGGTTGAGGAAATCAGATTCAATTCTTTGCTGTAGAATCAAATGAGAAATACCCATTACTGGTTTGTTTTCCATCAATAGAAGACAAGGGAAAAACCACCCAGGCAGACCTCAAATCAGAGACTGAAGCTTACAAAATTCCTGCCTAAACATTTCTCTCTGTCTGAACTGAACGATGTTTTGTTCCCCTTATAAATACATCCTTTAGAATTGTATCAGAGGAATCAAAGCACCTGAGCAAATTGCCTGTTCCCTAGCAGTGCCACAATAATTAGCATTCTCTGAAACACAATCTTTATACTTGAAAAGAGCAAGATCATTCTCTGTGGACACTACACACTCCCAATAGTTTTCTCATATCTGTTTTGGACTGCACGGCTGTTTAAAATAAGTTATTGTGATCTTATTCCCATTCCATTTTCTCTTAATTTAGAAAACAAATGATAGATAACTGACCACGCGCTATGAAAGATGCTTCTTAGCTTTGCTTTCACTGGCTTGAAAAAGACAAAGATCTGTATCTGTCAATGATAGAGCTTCCCAATATTGCTTCCTAATAGAATGGCACGCAGTAGCTGCAGTGGACACTTCAGCTGTCATGCTAGTTACCTTTGCTATTTCAGTTGTTAAACTGCTACCTAGACCATATAGACTCTCAAGATCTCACATGTACATAAAGCAGTTTAGACCAATGATCTCCATCTTCAGCAATTCCAATGAAGGGGAATTCGAACTGAAAACTATCTGCTGTGTACTTACCAAGTTGTTACTGTTCCTCTCTCAGATTTTAAAGTTTAGTTGACAGAAAATTACTACATATCACAATAACAAGAAAACGTAGAGAAGGACCCTAATTTCATGATAGGTAAAAAGAGGGAAAACATCTCAACATACTGAGGATTCAACAACTGCCTGGTTTCAGGGAAAAGCATGAACAACAGTACATTAAGTAGAAGAGACCGATTTCAAAGTTTTTGTCCATTAATCAAAATAACTTACAACTATGTTTGAAGTTAAGAACTACTCTTCTACTTTTAGCATATTCTAATTATGGTTTGATTTGTGATGGCAGTGAAATGAGCTTTTCAAGTAGGATCCATTATTCTGTTCTTCCCACCAGATAATTTGCTGCTAGGTGCTGCCTGCAACTTATCATCAATCAACAAAAATGTCAACAGAGTGGCAGGATTAAGTATGTTCTACAGAATCAGCATTTCTACATTACTAGCTTGTCTCAGAAGGCCATGACTGTACATTTGAATTGCTACATAGGAAAAACACCAGTATTGCTTGGTTTGGGGCTGCCATTTTTCCAAAACTGTCCCAAATCATCAAGGACGTTAACACTTGCAGAGTAATTCCCCTTCTTCCTCTAGGTAGCTGTTAGAAACAAACCAATCACTTTATTCAAGAGCAAGTGAAGGTTATTCTTGCTATAGATCAAAGATAAATGCACACTGCTAAAACGCTTCATCTAGTAGCATTAAAGCTAGACAAAGAGAAAAGCTTTTATCACAGTTATTTCAGTACAGGTGCTGTATGCATCAGATTGACTTAAAATGTTCAAGTCATTTCAGATATGAAATTAGGTATTTTTTGAAGTGTGTCTTTACTTGCAATAAAACAATTTAATACAATATTCCTACTAAAAGTTTACTGAAGTTTCTCTTTTTAAATTTGACATTGTTCAGTGTTTTTCTCAATTTTGCAATAGCAATCGTATATGTTTAAAACCAGACAGGACACAAATAAAAACATGCTTCATTTCTAGATTAAATTTGTCTAGCCTGTATTTCTCATAACCAAAACTGCTTATGTTAGCTTCCTATACGGAAGGCCCATGGAGACTTGCACGTGGAGTCCTCCTTCAACCTCTGCAGAATTCCCAGTCTAACAAGGAAGACTCGTGACAGGCCACTGTGCTGAACCACCTATGTGACATTCCAGAGCTAATCTTGAATTTCTAGTTGACAAAACCAAACATTTCTAAGAAGTCCCCACAGACATTATAAACATGTCAACTGCTATTTCTGATCAGAGACATAACCATTGTTTGTGAACTCCATTGAGGAATGAGCAGAAAAACATATTTATGTATTACACTTACTACCAACTGCAGTGGATAAATGCTAACTTTGATTTTAATCAACAATACAGACGCTTCCACATTATAAGCAACTGGGCTCTACCAGACTCCAAAGAAGTAATTTTACAAGGTTAAAAAGAAGTTAACTATGTTTACAGCTATAATATAGCCATTTCATCCGAAATATGGAAAGTTTGAACACAAACATTTGAAGACATTCTGCGATCTACTTATTTGGATACAATTCAAAGGGTACAAAAGTGTCCTCTTCCACCATTCAGTACTTAGCTGCTTAGAAAATAAGCTTTTTAGACTTATTATAGCCATCTTCAAAGGGTAGTTAGCAATACTACGTGCAACACTGAAGAATGAGAAGTTCAAACTACAAAAACACACCTGTAAAATCATAATAGAAAAAAAATCAGCACTACACTTAAATTCATTAGATTTATGGCCAAAAAAAATTAATTTACTTGATTACTAAACCAAAATTGGAGCTCTCCTAATTCAATATTCTTGATTCCTGTTACTTTTAGTCTTGTTTAAAAAAAAAAAAAATTAAAGTAGGTCAAGGGAGGGGAAAAATGAGACAAACCTGAAGAACTACTCAGTTAGAACCCTCAGTCTTAAAGCCATATGCACTTCTCTCCTTACCTCCAGCAGAAAGGATAGCTGTGCTTAAAACTACTGCTGTGAACCAGTCTGCCTTTCTCTTTCAGTACTTTAATGATGTTCTTATCTGCATCCTAAAAAGACAGAACAAAAAATTGTCCTTGGAATACAAATTTCACTATTTCAATAAGCTACTATAGGATTTGTCTCCAGTACCCAGATTAAGAAAATCCCTACAAATAATCCAGCATTTACACACACAAAAATTCCAAAAAGTTTCTATACAATTTATGCATTTACTGCAGAGGCACTGTAAATCACTACATTTGGAAAGTTACTGGCTCTACAAATCCTGGTATACAGCATCAGTCCTTTTTTGCCCTTAACTCTGTTTCTCATACACACAACTGCGTACAAAATTCAGATTTTCTGCAGCCCTAATACAAGCCAGAACTCATATTATTTAATACCTTAAATCTTTTATTGAGTCTCCTGATTTTGTGTCAGGAAGTCACATAGTGCTTCTTACCTAATACTTAGATTTCACTACAACACATTCCTCTAATGTGACTACAGTTACAGAAGTTGAAGCATCTTTTGTAATACCTTACTAACTAAACAGGATTTACATTCTAAACTGGAAGTGAAAGTTGTATATTGATAATCAAAGACAATCTACTGAACAAACAAGTGTCAACATGACATTAAGAAAGTAATAAAAATACAAAGATTTATGATACAGCAATATTCATAAGCATAATAATTCAGCATCATAAGAGTATTTTCCAAGAGCTTTAAGTTCAGATTCCTACCAGCAAGAAGCTAAACGTGTAGTCTCCAGTGTTCTTATTTGACCTAATATATAGCAGGAAGCAATGACAGCTGTTTGAGTTCAAATGCAATATAAGTTTTTTAAGTCTTTTTCAAGTAAATGGCACTTACAGGAACATGCTTCACTATCAAACTGTAGCAGCAGGAAACCGACTGAAAACAATTTGTTTTCTTAGCACATAGAATTAAAGAGGGACTGCTTTCTATGGATTTGCGTCTGTAGCAATCTGGAGTTCCTATGGGTTCCTTTTACATGGATTCTCTTGCATCTATTGGCAAGTAAATTCACATTGCAACACGTCCCACAAGTGGGGAAAATGACTGGATTTCTCTCCTCTAACAAGTCGTGTTACACTAACTGGCTGGTATAAAATTGATGATATCTGTGAATTCAGAAGTCATCCAGAGGTAAGGGAGGCCTCTGCACACTTGCCTAGAGACTGCATGTGTAACATTTCCGTAAGAAACAAGGGAAAAGTGAGACTCTTTCTGCAGTAGATGCAAACAGGGGATACTCTTCTTCCCTTTTGGTACTAGATACACAGTATTAACATTTCAAAATTCGTTATTCTTCAGATATTGTAATAAACAATTGCAACATTGTTGCAAATGTTAAAACACATTTTGATTTATCCAGATACCAAAGACACATTGAAGAAAAAGCCGCTTAGGGAAAGAAAAGAACACTTCTACCATATATAAAATTTATCTTGAATAAAGTAGTCATTTACTTTCTCCAAGACCACTAACCTTCACATACTGTCCAGCAAAGTCAGTCACTTCTGCTGTGAAGCAGCCTGATGCATCAACGGGACAAACGGGCACAGAATCTTTCTGAATGATATTAAAATCCATGCAGACTCTGTAATCATCCTACAAAGAGAGACAAGTGCCAAGTTATAGAAAAACAAAATACTGGTTAAAATATCCATCCCCGGAAGAAGAAATTAAATATTAAATAGAAAATGTGATGACTAGACAAGAATAGCAAAATCTCAGCCTTCACTAATACCAAATATGCAGAGGAAAATATGTATTTTACAGCATTGTAGTTTTATTCATCAGAGAAATGATGACTTCTTCAGAATATATGTGTTTTCTCTCAGCTAGTAGAGAGGATATGTGCATGTGCTTCTGTGCATATAGATATACGTTCATGTATATACACACATATTTTATATGTGTGCGTACACACATACATACATGTAGTCAACACCTGCAGGCTACTACTGCATGGCAAATGAACCGACAACCACTGTGCCATGTCCTTGTACCCGCCAGAGACTTGTGTCTGTTTAGCACACAAGCCTGCATGGCATTTTTCAGAAGGCAGGTTGTTTTAATCAATCAAATTCTGGAACTCCACATAAGAAATCCCATTTTCTGAATGTCTTAATGATCCAAAGCCTTTAAATCTGTATTTCTCAATCTTTGTTGGCCCGTAGGCAAATCTAACTGACCAAGAACCACACATGGACAACATCACAGTTTATTTTCCTGGCCAGCCTCCACTTAAATTTTTAATTTCCTGTAGCAGTAAGAAAAAAAAAAAATTAAGAAAAAGAGGGTCACTTCAGGCTTTCCTGAACATAACTGAACAACAATGGTATCTTAGAAAAGATTTAAACAAAATTATTAGGGGAATAAATCCATACCTTAACCAATTATCACTCCAGATTACCCACTTTCTTGCCTGAAGGCTACTGGGGGTGGGAAGGGGAAGGAGAAGGGGACAGCTGCAGATCAGTCACTCTCAGCACATTCACAGAATTGCTTCCTTTTCCTCAAAAAAAAAGGCCCTGTCTAAGCCTGTATCAAGTCAGGTTGCTTTTTTAAGACTTAGAGGTTTCTGTATTGCTGCTCCGACAAAATGGGGGAAACCACAGGCTTCAGGGACAAAAACTGAAGTTTTGTGTAGCGTGAAACAGAACCTGCAGTGACCCCGCCTGCCAAAGCTGGCAGCCGTTGAACTGTCACCCTCCACAATGCTTAGAGCTCATTTACCTTTTGTAAAATGCAGTAACTATTTCATAGGAGTTGCACTCTAAAGCAATTTGTCCACCTTGATCAAGGAGACCACACCAGAAGCAAGCGTATAAATAAACGTTAAATAAGCAAGCGCTCCATAGCTAGCTGAATTCTCCTTTCCTAGATATAACCAACACAGGTGAGCCAACTTGTAGAGCGACAGAGCAGGGTTTCCAGATCCTTTGTGGTCCTCATCCTGTACCTTCAGGCCTACCCCCTAGCCCCTGTAGTTACCAGCTCCCTCAAGCCAGATCTGGCAGATGTTGCCTGTTGATGCACAGTATATTTTACAGTGATGAAAATAATCCATAGCAATAGTGAAGTTGGCTACTTCATGTACCAAGGCATTACAGGTAGAAACGAAAAACCACTTCAGCTACAGCACTCATTTACTCCAGACCATAGTCTCTTTCCACTCTCCAGCAGCTGCAGACAGCCATCACAAATATTCAACCTCCACTTGGTCAACCAGCTTCTTCAGTCAATAGATTAATTGAGATAAGCCCATTCTCAGTTGACCTTTCATCAGCTATTATTCCTGAGATATAGCAAGCAGACTGCAGTGTTTAAAATGTAGGCCAGATGACATAACTAACGTCAACCCTGATTTGGCAGTGAATTGTAAAAGGCTTTGAAGAAGCAGCCAGCAAAGACTACAAAGCTTGGCACGCTCACAACCTAGCTAAAACATAATAACAAACCTTCCACTTCGCAGGACCTAGGTCAAGAGGTGGTTCAGTTCGATTTGCATCGCTGATGCAGCCAATGATATATAAAGGGCTTTGCTATTTTGGTTTTCTACAGTTAGTTCCTTTCTTTTGAAGAACTCAAACTTGAATGTAGAAGCTTTCCTGACTGACCTGCCATTTGATTTAATGAAGATTTGCTTCAGTAACCACAATCCAAGAATATTTTCAGCCACATACAGAAATCCACAAATGCTAAGCTCCACTGGAAAGCTAAGACAAATTTCAATTCTTTCCAGGATACAAGTCATAGTGTTCACTTTTGTACCCCTGCCACAATTAAATCTCTCAAAAGATTACAAATAAAAGTTGTAATAAACAAAATGAATGAAGCAGAAGCTATTAAACAGCTCATTGATCAGAACTCAAAGCTTTTCTATCTGAAATTAAAAAAACAACAAACAAAAGCAACAAAAACATGAAGTCAAAAGGTTCACCTTCAGCACCTCTTAACAAAAATCAAGTATACTTTTGCAATCTACTGAAAAGAAAGTGTAACAGTAATATATCTGTGAAACTTCTGTGACTCAGTTTGAGCAGGCACTAGAAGTATAGGGCTTGTATGCAAATTGAAATGTTAGTAAAGCTTTTTAAGTTGACTGTAGATGCATCTACATATGATGAGATGCCTGAGCAGCTGAATTTTAGTGTCATGTTAATCTGGAGATACAATGAGTTTACAGAGTTTTTAATACAGGTTCGTCTTGTTCTGTGAGCTTTAATTTTGATATCTTTTGAACTGAAATAGAGTGCTCTGATATTGTGTGGCAGATTGTATTTGGCAAAAGCATCACACAAGACAATGAAACTACATATCCTGGAACTAAATGAAGGTGAAATTTTACTTTAAATTTTGTTGGAGAAGGAGACATTTCTAAGCTATCAGCAATACAGAATATGTATCAGTAAGTAGGATTAAAAAAACCCTTACTTTCTAACCCTATTTATCAAAGGGACTTACTTATGTTGAGGGGAAGGGTTAGAGACAAGATATGACACCTCCTGTGAAGGACTGTGCTCTACTTCTTCTCCTCTGACCCTTGCCTCCTGCTCCATTTACGCCTTTCCTATTCACCTTCAACACAACAGTATAGGAAGTTGCAGAGAAGGGAATTAATTAGGAAGACAGTCCTGCCTACAATCATGAGTTATCTCCCTTCTTTCATCTAAGCTTGTCTAAAGGCAAATATTTAATGCCAACTGTACTGGCTTTGGGTGGCAAGGTTTTGGTAGCTGGGGGGTTACAGGGGTGGCTTCTGTGAGAAGCTGCTGGAAGCTTCCCCTGTGTCCGACAGAGCCAATGCCAGCTGGCTCCAAGATGGACCCACCGCTGGCCAAGACCGAGCCCATCAGCGATGGTGGTAGTGCCTCTGTGATAACATATTTAAGAAGGAAAAAAAGTTGCTGGGGCACAGAAGCTGCAGCCGGAGAGAGGAGTGAGAACATGTGAGAGAAACAACCCTGCAGAGCCCCAGGTCAGTGAAGAAGGAAGGGGAGGAGATGCTCCAGGTGCCGGAGCAGAGATTCCCCTGCAGCCCGTGGTGATGAAGACCATGGTGAGGCAGGCTGTCCCCCTGCAGCCCAGGGAGGTCCACGGTGGAGCAGATCTCCACCTGCAGCCCGGGGAGGACCCCATGCCGGAGCAGGTGGGTTCCCGAAGGAGGCTGTGACCCCGTGGGAACCCCGCGCTGGAGCAGGCTCCTGGCAGGACCTGCGGATCTGTGGAGAGAGGAGCCCACGGAGCAGGTTTTCTGGCAGGACTTGTGACCCTGTGGGGGACCCGCGCTGGAGCAGTCTGTGCCTGAAGGACTGCACGCTGTGGAAGGGACACACGCTGGAGCAGTTCGTGAAGAACTGCAGCCCGTGGGAAGGACCCATGTTGGAGAAGTTTGTGGAGGACTGTCTCCCGTGGGAGGGACCCCACGCTGGAGCAGGGGAAGAGTGTGAGGAGTCCTGCCCCTGAGGAGGATGAAGCGGCAGAGATAACGTGTGATGAACTGACCATAAACCCCATTCCCCGTCCCCCTGCGCCACTGGGGGGAGTGGGGGGGGCTAGGTAGAGAATCCAGGAGTGAATTTGTGCCTGGGAAGAAGGGAGGGGTGGTGGGAAGGTGTTTTGAGATTTGGTTTTATTTCTCATTACCCTGCTCTGGTTGATTGGTAATAAATTGAGTTAATTTTCCCCAAGTTGAGTCTGTTTTGCCCGTGACAGTAATTGGTGAGTGATCTTTCCTATCCTTATCTTGACCCACAAGCCCTTTGTTATATTTTCTCTCCCCTGTCCAGCTGGGGGGGGGGGGGAGTGATAGAATGGCTTTAGGGGGCACCTGGCATTCAGCCAGGGTCAACCCGCCACAGCAACACATGTAACACTCAGTATTCTATACAGAGCCTAGTGTACAATGATAAATTCCCGAACTTAAACCAGAACCCTTTGTGAGCCTTTCTGAACAAAAATAATCAGTGGGCTATCAAAACTGAACAACATGCATCCCGAAAGAAAAAGGTAGCAGCACTAAGTGCAACATAGCGTGCTATGCAATTTCCTTCTAAAGGTAGTACAGCCAGTTGACTCGGGTCTATGCATCACGCATTATAAAGTCAAGCTGCTCCTCAGCTACCGAGTGCAAAGGTTTTTTTGTGATGTTAGCGCTCTTCTTCCTCACACAAACATTTTATGCGTTTTTTTGCTTTGCAATGCATTTAACTGATACTCATGTTTTTAAAAAGAATGGTTTTAAAGATAATTGCTGACTTCCCAGGAGAGAGAGACAAGATTTTTTTTCCTCTGTGTTTATACAAATCTCTGCAGGCTTACAACAAAATCAAATAAAAGAAGGCAGATAATCCTTGCTCTAACTGGCCAGTCAGGCTTTCCAACAAGCTGTTTCCAGCAACTAAACTGTATTGTGCAAATACACAACAAAACAATACAGCAGCCAAGGGAAAGTTTCTTCCAGAGCTCCTTCTCTATTAGCTCCCTATTCTCTTCCTTTACTCCATCTCCTACAGAAAAAGCTCCTCAATCAAAATCAAGTCTGCTCCCTCACCCCTCAGTCATGTCCTTGCAAGATTTAGCTATAGGGGAGTGTCTGAGGTGCAAGTACTGTGACAGGCTTTAGACTTCTTAAGACACCTTTACCAGTCACCATTAATTTCTTTATTAACTAATAACATACAGCCCAGTCTAATTTTCTTTATTCACAGCTGCATTAAGCTAGGACAACTTTTCATGTCAATGTTCATCTTGACAAGGGAAACACCACCACAATGGATGCACCCTTGAGAAAAACGCAGAAAAAAAATACAGAAAAGGATGGGACACATGAATACAAAGAGGCCTATTACTAATGCCAACAGTTTCTGAAAATGATGGTAGAACTCATGGTCCAGGGATTGCTAATTGCTAGGCATTGGCAGCTCTATTGCAATTTTTTTGAGGGCATCTTTGGATAATGGCTGAAGACAGGACACTATACAAAAAGGACAATGAGTCTAAACTAGTGCATTTAATTAATGCGTCTAAAAACTGAAATGATTAAATCCATGAAAAATTATCCCTCTTGACCTTCAGAAGAATAGACTGAGGGAAAGGACAATAAAAACAGAAAAAAAGAATGGAGTGCAACAAAATCCTTTCACACCAAGGGATAAAGTCTCAGACAAAAGCAGTCAAAGCATTTTTCCCATTCTCTAAAAGCCCAATGAGTAATGAAATTGAAATGCTGAAGAGGGGCACTGTGCTGAGCAGAACTGCTGTTACCATCCAAAATTACCACTTAGCAAAGCCAGTTTTGACCATCAGTGCAACAGATCATTTCTTCTCAAAGCTGTAAATTTAGACTTTGAGAAAAGCTAAGATCAATGACACTCAGAAGATACAGTGGCGAGTTCACTTCACATACCACAACAAAAACGAAATCAAGGGACACCTAAAATCTCCAGTCTAGCACACAAAGGGCACTAGTGAGTGCACGAACTCATTAGAATACAATGTAGCATTGCATTTGTACATTTTTAAGTAGCAAATGGGAGCACTGTTTAATATCATAGTCACCCAGTAGCTGGGAAGCCAAGCAATGTGTGTTGGAACAAAATTAACATTACAGATACATGGTTCATACTCACAGCACCAAAATAGGGGGCCTGATGTACAACACCTGTGCCTTCCTCCTCCTTCACGTAACTGTCTACTACCACAGCAAAGGCACCTTTATCTTTGCACTGTAACACAAAATACGTATGTATACATATATATATAGCAATGCAGAATTCTTAAGAACATGGAGGAGCCACTAGCCACCTGCAAGAGTAAAGAACTGCATCAAAAATAAGTGACACAGTGAAATGTGACATTCCTAACATTATTGAATCATTTCTCATAGCTAAGACACCCAGGCTGTATACTTCATTTAAACAGTGTCAAATGTGATTAAAGCTAAGACCTCTCCAGAAGGCCTCGTAGTCAATTCTCTTCAAGCCACAGATCTTCACACAGTTGTGTGCTTAACAGACTACAAAACAATACACTTCTCTAAGTGAGGATACAAACAAGAAAGCTACAGGGATTCTATATACAGAAGTCTCCTTGCATTTTTATGTGTCCACTGTACCTCCTAATTTTAAAGAAGTTTGCTTGTACAGTCATATATTTTATTTCTGCCAGAGAATGAGAAAGTGGTAAGTAAAAATAAAAAAAAAAGAAAAAATTGCCAAGAAAAGATCTGACAATTTTCAGTGTGTTCAGTATGTAGATAATGAAAAATAAAGAGCTATTTTCTATTCCTTAATACAAAAGTATTAAAAAAAAAAATCACTGCAGTCACAGCTGAACCAAATATGTTACAAAGTATTAGGTTTGGCTTGCTCTGAAGAGGGATATTTTGAGATAAGACATCCATTCAAAAAAAAAAAAAAAAAAGCAGATGCCCATCTGTTCCTTAAAGTACAGCGGGACTCAAAAAATTTATCCATTCCAAACCTTTACACCTGCAGTCCCATTTTTCAGATTCAGCTTGGTGTTTGACCTTTCTCTAGAAATAACAGGTCCTGCTCCCTACAGAGGTTTTCTCACCTTTGCTGACTTCAGCACATGCTTCAGAACAGATGGTAGTCACAAATGGCCAAATCCCTTATATGAGTTAACAGCTGCTTGTCCAGCAGTACTGTAACCCACTTAAACTCTTTGAAAAATTTAATCCATTTTTAATCAGAATTTTTTTTTTTAATATATAACCCGCTCTCTTATTGCTACATATTCTATTATCATCTGTGATGCTATTAACTACACTAGACTTACGCAGTGCTTAAATGCTGCACAGGACATCCATAAAAAACAGATATATCAGTAGTTATCAAAGGCTTTTAACTCTTCAGTGAAAAACACTATATGTCTGCAACTGTTATCCACAAAGTCATTCTCTTGTGAATACAAAATTTGTGGACTTAATAGGCAGGCAACAGAAGCTCACCAGATGAAAAGTTGAGAGAATACAGCCTATTTATTAATGTTTATTGGAAGTTTCTCCACAATCTGAAATTGAACTACTATTTATCACTGAATTCTTACTCTGGGTGTATTTAAAACTTAAGGGACAAAAATACAGAAAAAAGTAAACTTTCTGTTTTTCAACCTTTCACTAGGATTTTGAACTACTTTAATACAACCTGGGGTTTGTTACTAGAACACAAGATTTTTATAATATAAACAAGGAATACTGAGAATGTTTTTTATTTTTGTCTTTGTATCCTGTATCAAACACCAAACTTGTTCATCTTACCTGAATAAAATATTCAAAGAGTGGTTTATATTTCTTGCCTTTAAGAGCAATGCCAGGAAACCTAAGGAGAAGGATTTACATGAACACAGATTAACAACTTGAAAATTGCTTAGTCAACTGGTAGGAATGCTATTTTTTCCAATTTCCTTTTTCCCCATCTCTAACAGAATTTGACTTGATAAGGTGAAGAAAAAAGTATTTCCTCAATAGCTTGCTTCTCATTTTTACAACTCTTTGGCAATTTGGACTTGGACAAAAACTGCAACATGTCTTAATGCATCTCCGCTACAGTCAACAAGTACACTTGTACCTGATGGTCTTTCAATCAAGCAATCATTGTAAATTAATGTAGGAATTAAACATTAATAACAATCACTGTCTGGTAAAGCTGGGCAAGGAGCTTCTGGATAAAATGCAATTTCAATTTAACATTCATAACATAGCCCTATAGCTCAGCATGTTCAACAGAACTAAATAAGCACTGATCCAAAAAACCTAAAAGTTACATGCACAGAAGATTGTGATACAGGGTACTGGAGCATTTAAAGCTTGGATGGCTCATTCCTTATTCTAAAACTAGGCATCCAAACTCTCCACGGGTGTCTCAGGGAAAGATCCAGACAGGACTGACTGAGGAACCAGCTGAGCCAGACAAGAAATGCAAGACAGAGACAGAGCCTGTAGATCTCGCTCTCTTCAGACTTCCGACAACAGTTGACAAAAGACAGTGATTGGGTTGGGATTCACCGCTCAGAACTCTACTGAAAGTGCTTAAATCATCCATTTCAGGAAAAAGTCTAGTTAAAACACAGCTTCATCTAATAGATGGGATAGCTCTCTGAATGTGTCACAGCTGTGGTCTTTGCCTATACTATCCTTGATCCACATCTTCCAAAACAATGGTCAAACCATAAAACACTTGACTACTTCAAAGTGAGGAACTCTTCAAAGCTGTTTCATTGCACAGAAAGGAACTCAAGCAGTTTTTAATGCTAAGTTAAAGAGCATGACTCCTCAGCTCAGCATACATAATATCCACTAGGAAAAGGAGAGATTTCTATTTTAAGCCACAGCTTCATGGACAGTTTATATATTTTATATTACATACAGCCTTAGGAATGTTTGAGGTGCTTAATCAGGATCAGATGAGAGAAAAGCATCCCAGTGCTCAGCCACACAGATGTGGGAATGCTCCGACACAGAATGTGAAGCACTAGAACTGGCCTTAAAAAAAAAGTTAAATTCTTATTTAATGTAAGTCAGTGAAAGGCAAGGGTTGCGGATCGCATTCCTGATTTTCTCTTTTGAGATCTGAAATACTTTGATAAACAAAGTCCTGAACTTCAAGCTGAAAATTTATACAGTGCTGCCTTCTTGTGACCTAAGTTATAGTAATAACAGACTCACTTAAAATCACTATAGTAAACCTTCACTCTTAAGAGATCAGAAATCCTTTTTTTGATTCTCTAGAATCTAGAGACAACAGTGGAAAATAGTTTAAAGAAATTAAGTGTTTAATATGCAAATAGACTGAAATGTAACACAAAGGAAGGAAAATGCTCATCAATCATTTCATATCTACCACTGCTGAATAAAACAACAAGCCACTCAATGGCCAAAAGTGGGGTAATATATCAAGAGCAATCCATTTGTGCAAAGCAGCCGAAAGTATTCTGATAAAGATGGTAGCCATCTCATCAGTGAAACAAGTAAGTATTCCCATTTGCTCTCGCACAAAAACCTACCATCTGCATCTGGGAAGAAAAGGGAGAGAAAAGTCAGGTTTGAGGGAGGGTGGGAAGGCTGAGAGTACTCAGGAAGTTCAGATGACTTCAGATACAGAAAATTTTCTATAAGATCACTCCTTGACCTCAGCCTGCCACCTGGTATAGAGCAAGTGTCATGAATTTCTCCCTCAAGGGCCTAACTGCCTGAGAATTTAGAAGTGAGCTGAAGAAAGAAAAAAGTTAAGAGTAGAAATGGGAAAGTTCATTTCCATGAACTTATACACTCATAGATCTAAATCTTTAAAAGATCCATTCAACTACCAGCTACCTCTTCATTGTCTCACATCTCACATTTGAGAGAAGTAATTTATTACATAACATGAAAATTGGAGCATGACCAAAAAAAACCCATCTTGAGAAGACTGTAGCACTAATACAGAAAGAAGAAAAATATACTGCTCTGCAAGGAGAAAAAAAATTGCTAGCACCCTTATGCATAGGTACGGGGCAGGATCAAAGATCGGGGGCAGAAATTAGAAATACAACTAGCCAGGGACATAAGCAATGACAACTGAAAGCTGTGTATGATTGTCTTAAAGAACAGGTACTTCACAATTGTGATCAACACACCACACCAAAAAAGGCTGAAACGTTCAGTGCATTCCTGGATACAGAATTTGTAGTATTCCATTAAAAGAAGGATTTGGAACCAAAAGACAATAGATAATAAGTTTAATACACCTACCTTGCTTTTTTTTTTTTTTTAAGTCTAAAGGAAATGCATTCAGAAATTTTTAAGAAAATAGAGATCTTTTCGTAGAAGGCTTAGTTTTTAGACACTGAAGAGGTTTCAAAAGACTGGAAAGGAACACAGTACCTATACTTCAAGAGAGAAATGGAGTACTGATGGACCTAAAAACCAGTCAGACTAGCATAACAACTTGATTCAACTTAAGTGATTGAATAGTTTTTAAAAAGCAAAGTGCTAAAAACATACAATATGAATTTGTCAAGAATAAGTCACACCAAGCCAAATTACTTCTTTTTAGGCAGACCAACTAGCTTAGATAGCAAGCAAGCAGATAGATTTAAGTCTTAAGGTTAGTAAGACTTTTGACACTTTGACATACCATTCTGACACACACAAATATTTTAACTGGGTGACTGTATGTTTACATGGACACACAACCACTTTGAGAAAAAAAAAAGTTATTGTTAATTCAGTATTAGACTGAAAGAAAATTTCCAGTGGTATCCTGGCAGAGACTATCATAACGCTGACACTATTCAATGTTTTTACTGATGACTCTGAAAGGAGGAAAAAAATCTGGAGATCAAAACTTCTGTCAACCCTGAAGAGTGAGACCACTGAATATCATCTTTATAAATTGAGTACTGACTTAAATTGCTACAGAGTAAGTGATAGATGAAGAGAACTCAGTTGGGGGGGGGGGGGGGGACAAATCAATGCAAATACAAAATAAGAACTACTCAGTTGTCACAGTATGAGGCATCATGGTAGACAACATCTTAAGCAAACATTCCAGCTCTATATTCCCCTAATTCAATGACTACATGCAACTGCTTAGCTGAAATAAGACGTATCCTTTTTGTAAATGTTTTTTATGTGTAAAGCTTTCAACTGCTTGGTTAAAAAAAAAAAAACAAAAAAACCACACCACAAAAACCTGATGCCAGGGAAGAAGGGTTGTTATTCTCAAAAAAATTTCTAGTCTTTTTGTTTTGTTTTGTTTTATTGTGGTTTTGTATTGTGTGAGTTTTTGCTGGGGTTTTTTGTTTGTGTGTTGGGTTTGTTTGGTTTTTTACCCACTGCACAGGACTGAATAAAGTAAGCAAATAAATATTTGTTGTATTTTACCTCTTTAACAGGTTAATGTTTTATATAAAAGATTTAAGAGAAGCCAAGCCACATATTTTGCTTAAGAGAGCTACAGAATTTAATACCTATGTCCCCTACCCAGTCTGACTTATTAAATAATTTGTATTTTTCCACGGAACCAAGATGAATAAGCAGTCTTCAGAAAGCATTAACTGCCACTAACTACATAACTTACATAGACCATCCTACGGAAGCAGTATTTGCTTGCTAAAGACAATGGTTTTGCTTTTGCCCGTTTCCCTTTAAATAGTTACATAAAGTTTAGAATATGTTCAGCATTTGAACAATCTCCAGGGTTTTTTTGAGACTTTTAAATTAATGTCTTTCTAAGAAAACACATAGGAAAAGGAAGGACTAAGTAACTTTCCCCACCATAATACAATGACCCAATGAAACTTTTATTCTATTTGTAACTTCACATCAAGACCAATTTGTTCTAGTAAATTTCAATCTCTTTTATAGATTTTTGCAAGATATACACACATGCAGGGAAACCCATCTTTAGGTAACTGCAAAATCCAACTTCTTGAAACATTTAACTTCTGATCTATAAAAATACTGGAAGTTAACAAGTGTGTAATAATTTATGTACTTGCCTGTCAAGTATCTCATATTCACTGTCAGATTTGTACAGTGCTATCAGCCTAGATTCCATCAAAATGTAAATCTTTCCTGTGGCATTATCTAGAATATAAAATAAAACAATAAATTACATAAATCTCAATTTAATACCCTTATTTGCACCATTATGAAACCTCTCAATTTATGCAAGATAGTATCATATTAGCTATAAAACTGCCCAGAATAATCCTGCTGATCGACCACTAGTTTCCAGCTACTTCTTCCCCACACAGCCACTTAATGAACACTTTCCAAAAGTTAAGTTTAAACAGAAACCACAAAACCCAGTCCACTGATTTTCAGTCTGGGTTTTGTTTTGGGGTTTTTTTTTCTGAGCAGCAGAAATACCCTACCTTGTCTATTATCATTGTGGCAAAGAAAATTTGCTTTTCAATTTCAATTGCTTAATTGAAAGTTTCAGTATATGAAACAGAGGAAAACAATTGGAAGATGGACAATTACTACATAAAATCAATATTACTAAGTTGACATTAGGGGTTACGATTGCACTTTATGCTGCCTTTCTGAGATTTACTATTCCAATCAATTTTATGCTTGGATTTCTTTTTAAAGTAAGTAAATACAAAGCGAAACGTTATGAAGGAAACCCATTTTCTCCCCCCAAACAACCCTCATCTCTTAAATTCAGTTACAAATTTTATTCAGACTACTACCCTACCAACTTAGTCAGCATCACTATTGTACCAACAGACTGTAGGCCAAAGACATCCAAGCCCAGTAACTCAGCATCTCAGGCAGGTGTAGGTGTTATTTCTGAAAGTACTCAGTAACTCTTTTTGAGATGACCAAATTTATGTTAAAATCTTTGAAAACTGAAACATACTTAGTTCTCTCTTAAAACAAAGAAAACCCAAACACATGGAGTTCACTGTAAAAGCCTCTGCAACTTTTCATGTTTAACACCTTAGGCACACATTAGATTCATGTGGTTGTTGGAACTGGAAATTATATCTTTGGCATATTTTTACTCCATATTAAATGCCATCATTAACTTGAATATCTCTTTTTTTCTTTGTTTAAACATACACTGATAAGTCAGAAAAGGTAAGCAATTTGGGAGAACCTGAAAACAGCAATGCAAAAAGTACCTTCATCCAAATCCCTGCTTACTATTTTATTTAAAATTTTTTAAAAAAAGGGTTTTGTAAATGAAGATATAATTAAAGACAACTGCATTTCAAGGATAAAATAAATTCCTTGCCCAAGTGAAAAGGAAGACACATCCTAACATACTCCATTGCCAACTGAAAAAAATGGAACTGCAAACCCTGGAAAACTACTTGAAGCAGTAATGAGAAAAGCAACAGCCTAGATTGTTTAAGCACCCTACATGGTCTGTTGCATACAATTCCTGAAGTGCTGGGTGCTCTCATGAAAGAGATTACCTTATAGAGTACAGAACTTGTTTAGCCAGGTGCAGCCAACTGGTGCATGAGTAAGCAAGCCAAAGCACTTGGTCAAATGTACTCTAACATTGGAAACCACAGTACATACCTTGTCTTACATTTGTGCTAAAAACCACACTTCAGTCAGGTTGAGACTAGCATGTGACACCTTGCATCTGCTACGGGTTAAGAGTACAGAGACGTTCAGTTACTGCAACTTAGCAGTCATATAGCAGTAACTCGTTCATGAGTCTGAGCCTGAAGAGAGGAGGGAATCAAAAAAGCTGGGACATGCAGTCACACTTCCCTGTCTCTCAAATATAGTGTGACTTTAAGAAGACAGATAAAATATTTGCTCTTGTTCTTTATTTTGTCTATCAATATTTTTTAGGGAACAGTCCTCACAATGCACGTAAATAAAAATAGCACAGCAGTCAGAAGTCATCAGCCACATAGGAATTAAATGTCATCCTTCAAAATAACACTGATCCAACCCAGCAAAGTGCTATAAATGTAGCATAAAACAGTCTATCATACAAAATATAAGTACGTATTCACAGGCACTGAAAAAAGAAGCGTTCATTAGATGTCACTTTCAGTTAACACTTGCCTCTCAATTTTACATATTGCAACTCTGGATTAACGCAAAGGGCCAAATTACTAGGCAAGGTCCAAGGAGTAGTTGTCCAAGCAACAAGAGAAACACTTGCATCTTCATCCAGTGGGAAGCTCACAGTCACTGAAGGATCTTGAACGTCCTTAAAAACAAGATAAAGTCAAAGGGGGAAAAAGAGAGGGGGAGAAAAAAGGTTTACTGAATGTATTAGTGACAAAACACAGATCTAAGAAGTAGTAACTATTATTGCCATCCACCAAAACCTATATTGCAACTTGCCTAGTTCATCACTGTAGTGTTAGAAGGTAAAGTGGTAGCATAAGAAAGTTTGAAGAGAACACCAGTCACAATGTTGCTCTACTACACCAGTGCAAACTGTCAGTCCAACAAGGCCACAAGGTTAAAAATTCAGATTAGCGGTGAGATTTTGGGAATTAGCTGCCAAAACACCAAAGAGAGCTGAGTGCCAGTTCCCTCAAGTACCTCTTTTAATCCCATTTTAAAAGTTTATAATCAATCTCAACTGTCAAGAAAATCAGCAGTTTCTCAGATACTGCTACACAAAGCCTTCTCCCACCTTTTCCTCTAGAGTCAGGGAGCAGGAAGAATAGCCATCACTTAAGAAGATGAAATCTCTTATTAGGAAACTGTTGTTAACAAGGGGAAAAAAGTTTGGGGTACTTAAAAATAGGAGTATGTCAATATTTAAGAGTAAAAAGATCTCAGGAAAGGAGACCTTTGTCAGCTACCCTATAAAACTTTGCCTTCAAATGAGTCAAAAGAATCCCCTGAAAACAAGTTTTTCCTTCAGACAAGTACAATGCTATTCAGTCACTTCACATTTCACATATTACAAAAAGCAGATTGAAAAAGCAAGTCTCATCTTGCAAATGTGAAATTATCACTATTTAATTTTAAATGCCAAACAAAAATGGGTGCTATGCGCACAGACCCTAAACACATGAATAAGTCCTATCCCCTCATCATAGAATCATAGATCATGTCTAGTGCAAGGCTCTCTGGTTTCTGTCTAGCATCATGGAACAGTTAACGGCATCATGGGACAGGCAGCTATTTATGTCTGAGCTAAGGGCTGCTCCAGAGGGAATTTTCTGTGAACATCTGGTGCAGTCAACAGTAAAACATAAATATTACATAACTCTCGAACCACGCTCAATACCAAGCAAAGATTGAGCTATCACTACAGTTCTGTCTCCACCAATTGTTAAACAACGCTGTAGGCTATTCACTTCATTTTCTGAAGCACTAAAGTTGACCAAGTAGATAAAAACAACGGGCAAGCCATAAAAAAAATAACATCCAGGCTGCCAAGTAATGGCATTGTGTTATGTTTTATCTGTTCACAAAATTATGCCTGCTTTCATTTGAAGACAACACTTCTTCAGTTAAATGTAATACAAGCTGTTGACATAGTTTACTCAAGTATACATTAGACACCTAACTCAGTTTCTGAACATGCTTCTTATGTCCTATTTCTCACGATTTGTGTCCTGATTCTCACAGGATCAATAAACAGAAGCCAAAGCCTGCTTTCCACAGTGGAAAAGATAACAGCTGCCTTACACCCAGAAATGACTGGTCTCGCCAAGAATAAATCATGTCAGCTTATGGACCCTCAACATTTCAGTCTTCAAAATACCACCTCTAGCAGACAAAAAAGATAATTTTTGTATGAAGTGGCAGAGCAGCACACCCCACAGACACACTCTACTGGTTCTAGAGTAAGAAATAGCATCTAAATATTTCACTAAGACTCAAGAAGAGAAAACAGCTTTGCTCTATGGAAAAGGGGCACACACACACACACACAAAAACCCACCAGAATAGTCTTTGTTCTAAAGAAAGCACATTAATCTGAGCCTATATGAAATGTCAGTTAATAAGTACAAGCGAAGTAATTATTTCAGTTGTCACAGAGTCAAACATCAAGATATCTTTGCAGGTCTCACTTTCTTAAGTCACAAAACCTTTATTCTTCAGTATGGTCAAATAACCCTCAACAATATTGAAAGCTTTAGTATCTGTGGACTGCATTATACTAGAAGTCTATATTTAAACATTTGTTTTAAAAACACTATTTTTGGCCAGCAAATTGGCCTTTTTTAGGCAAAATGTAAAAAAGACCAGCTGTACAATTTGTGCCAGCTCTCTGCTGTAACAATGTATGTGAAAGATTTACGATATAAAAATATGGAAGCCTGGGTGGGGATTGGAAAGGATACAAAACCTCTGTCCACAAACTAACATGAAATTTGGAAAACTGGGACACAAGTTCTGCCTGCACATATGTGAACGTGAGTTTGTTGCAAATGAGAAGCTGCACCTACTATATCTAATCATTCATTTTCAAAGGAACATCTTATAAAACATAGTATACCATGCATTAGGTAAAACATTTCCTGTAATTTCTCCATCTAAATTAACGATTCTTAGAAGAACTATTATCCTACTGCTCTACAACCAAATGCAGTCTTTGACAATTCTTATTAATCCCCTCACAGAAGATTTCAACTCTGCCAAGGACCTTCCTCTTTTCAGATCTGCACAGACAGGCACAGTTGCAGCTCTTATCTAAGTATTTACCACAAAAACTCAACACAGTGCAATACTCATCTTGAGACCCCAGAGAGAAAGTGAAAGTAATTTACCAGACTAAAACAAAGTATGTACTTTATGTGTCTATAAGCAGTAACTAAGAAGAGGGAAGGCAGCTAAGATCAAGTGATCCAAACAAATACAGCAAAATATAATAAAAATTAACCCATTTACCTAAATTTTTACTATCAATTTGGAGTGTAATAATATGCTTACGTACCACCAAGCAAAAAATACTAAAGCTTTCCAAATCCAAACTGAAGACAATAGAGAAATCTGATTGCAACATAACGTACACATATACTGACTTACCTTGTAATTCTGGTGGGACTCAAAGTTTGACAGTGGGGTGTTGCATGCAGTTGAAAAAGGCATGACCTTAACACCTCTATACACCAGTCCTTTGTCATACAGTTGCTTGAAAACCCACCTGGAAGTAAACAAGGAATATGGAATAGCACTTGGTATTTCAAATGTAGTCAATCAACTGCAAAATGGGGTTCTGCTCTAGCTGGAGTGCCGTTCTGAATTACACCTTTTTTTTAAACAATCAATCATCAACTAAACACAATATTTGCAAGTCAAAAGAAAAGAGGTAAATTGATTGCAACTGTATTTCTGGCTGATTTTTAGCTTTAGCCGATTCCACCAGCTTGGTTTTCCATGCACTGACTGCACAGCACACAGTATATAAATGAAACAAATCCGTACCGCTGTTTAATCTCTCTCAAATTTCTTGAATACAGACCACCCGAAATTTTAACTATTAACAAGGCTGGAGTCAGTCATAATTTAGAGAGAAGACATATAGTGACGTGGCTGCTCACTTACCACATGATCTTAAGCACCTACTTAAGCAACCAGTGCTACAGAAGACAGACAGATACAGGTCAGAAATACCCGCAACCCACCCTGAATAAATCCTGACGATCTGAAGAGCATTTTTCACAAGAGGGCACAGCGAACCATGCAAAGTAATGAACTCAGTTTTATGGTCCCACAATTTACATTAATGTTCTCTTTTATTAGCTCATCTCACCCTGGACTCAGCTCCTGTCCAAGATCACAGTCTCACATCAAGCTTTAACTCTGCTTATAAAAATCTTCAATACAGCCTGTAGCATATTTGGATTCTTACATCTTCTTGAAATAATCAAGACAGCACATGATATTACAATATGACAAACTGAGTCAATGCTCAAGATGAACGGAAGCTGGAAGAGAAATATACTTCACATAGCAACTCATCAAGTGTCTATGTGATGGACAAAAGCCTTCGTTTCGCTACCTGAAAACTGCAGGGTTTACTAAAGGATCATCAACATTTATCAGCTTATCAGGTCTCACTGACTTGCACGCTTAGTGGTATAGTCTGCAGGTTGGCTACTGCAGGAGAGGGCAAGCCTTAAATAATCATGCCAAATTCAACTGAAAAATCAGAGTTTCTGCAGAGTCTGGTCACTTCAAATTCCACATACAAATTGTTCAACACTGCTGACTTTAAAAACTCGTCTACTCAAACTACCTTTCAAACCATCCTGATCACTTTTCTGGGTCCCTTTCCAGATAAATAGCTCATTGCTAAGCAACCAACCCCATCCTGGCAAGCAGCACTTTCTTCTGCAGGCTGTCATTTTGTGCTTGAGAATCTGGACCCGTATTTAAGCCAGTGTCTTGCCTTCTATGTTTGAAATCCTAATCTTCAAGACAAAACGCAACTAGATTACTACACTGATTTCTATCTGCAGCCTGAAACAAGAACATCAAAAGATATGCACTGGCTTGTCATGAAAGTCATACAGTATCTTAATCAGAATACTTATTATCCTGCAGATTAGACAGTTGGAGAAAATACAGACTGTCATATGGAGAAGACATGCAGTTCACTCAGATTCATCCATGGGCCTCTAGTACAAGTCCAAAATTTCCTGAGTGGTCACTAACATGAGAAAAATTAAATAATCCGAACTCTAACATGGATAAAGGCTAAGAGACCCTCAGCAGCATCAAGTTCTGCCACAGAGGAACCAAACCCAGAAGTCTTTCAGAGCTATGCACTCCAAAGGTGCCTTACCTTACACATACAACTCAAAAGTAAAAGTAATAAACGTCATCCACATTCAGGCAAGTTGTGGCTGCCTGACCCCTAACCCAGATTCAAAAGATAGCAGTGAGTGCATCTGTTTTACAACAGAGACTGTGTCAACTTAAACTTGCACAAATATAAATCAGTCTTTTATAAAAATGATTTGTGAACCTAGCTTCATCAGCTTTCAGCATATACATTTGAGCTGGCTAATTGCAGAAGTTTTTGTGCAAGTTAAAAAAAAAATTTAAATGTATGCTTATCACCTCAGAGCATAATTAATGCAGACTGTGACAAGTGACAGCACTTATACTGAAGGTGTTCTACTTGCTTTTCAAAAACAGTTAACTAAAATATCTATAGAAAAAAGCTCCACTTCATCTCTACTTTCTAAAGAACACTGCCTACTAACAGCATAGAAGAAAACTACTCAGAGAAACACTGAATATTTAATTCAGCTGTAAATATAACTGTAAACTTCAGGAAAGGTGAACACTAGATGGAGCTGCCAAGTTCAAAATCCAAGCCAGCATCTCCCTCTTGTGGTAATTCTACCCTATTGCAAACCAAGTGCTCCCTAGCTGTTTCACTGCTGAACAAGACAGGCTTTCAAACCACATCATTCTTCAAAGCTCTCGTAACAGTTCATAACGACCACTCATTTGTAGTTTATCATAACCACTTCTCTCAGACAACCATTCCAACATAAGTAGAATTGTGATTGAGTCGAGATTGCTGCTTGATGCAACAGCCCTCTTATCACTACAAAAGGCTGTTCTGCTATCCTGAAAAACACCTAATTGGTTTCCTTAGCAAGAAAGCTTCTGAGAACAGTTCTTGTGTGACCATCAGAAATGCACAGGAGATGACTCAAAGAGCTTCCTGCTAGCAGCACTGCCCACCTAAAACAAAGCAACTGCCAAAGATGAACCTAGGTCTAACAGTAAGTGTCACTTAGAGGTGGATATCATGTTTTGTTTAAAAATTCAACACATTATATTTTAGACAATAACATATCAAACAGTGTTTTAACTCTTTTGTTTGCAAAATGTTGACAATTTGCAAGAAAGAGGCTCTGGGTTTGTCAGCCAAAATTGAAACTGCAGTCCTTTCTGAAAGAAATACACGAACAAAACCACAGAGCTCCTTTCTACTGATAATCAGAAAAAGTTCATTCACAGAAGTTAGAAATTAAACCCTGTTACCTAAATTCTGCTGTTTCTCCTCAAATATAAATAAACTTAGTTGCATCCTCTCAGCTATGGCAGCAGCACTTACATACTCCTTTACTGAAGAAAAATGAGGTTAGGGAAAATGTGAACTCAAGATGCATATTTCAGCTACTTTTTAACATAGAATCTTGTCCCTAAAGATGCAAGGTAGCTTTAACTTCTAAAAAGCATGACACAAACTGAAAACACACGTTTGTTGTTCCTAAAGTGTCATGAAGGGATGATACAACTGGTTCAAGCCCTGTCAGTAACCAAGACTGAGTTACTTTCATAGGCATAACTTCCAAGAAATTAGAACTTTGCTACAACATTCATTGATCCAAGTCACATACACACCATGCAAACACCACACTGACAAAGGGAGTTTCTGCTTCCAAAAGATACTGAATCAGTCAATGCAATACTCAAAATACCCTTGGCATCGCACACAAAATCCAATATCCCACAGTATCCTCTAGCAGATGCAAAATCAAGTTGCCCTCTTCAAACACATACATTCATTTCATATTGAAGAAAAGAATTTGACCTTAGAGCTTCTGAAGTTCTTAGTGCCATTTCTTTGGGGTATCAAGTGATTTCAAGTGATCAAGTGGTTCTGTTTACAATAACTCAGTATCTAATGCTTTTCTAAAGGTCTGAAAACTAGCCTTCCAGAAAAATGAAAGTACTTATTACTGATATTGAGAAATTATTTTCCAGCTCATGTAAAGTGCTTTTCCCCTTTTTTTTTATTTTTAAAGAAAAAAAGAAAAAAACAACAAACAGGAATTGTAAACCCAGTTACCGACAAAGGCTAAAAGTAAGATGGGCAAAATATTACAACTGCAGGATCTAGAAGTGTATGATTTCAACATATTCATGGTAGTACAGATAAACAAAATTATTGCTGTATGCCCTAGTATAGGTTCATGTCAAGATAAAATGACAATTTACCAGCCTCTGTAGACTAAAAAAAAAAAAAAACAAAACCCTAGAAAACCACATACAAACACCACACTATGTAAGAAAAGTCCTGTCACCTACACAGTTCAGCAAGCAGACTGCATCCAAACAGCACCATAAGCAACAAGGATTTGAGGAAAAAGTTCTCCCGTGACTCATGAACAACACTTGAAAGACAAGATGAAATCAAAAAGAAAGCAACGATCAAAAACAGATGCATGGGGACAAAAACTAGAAAAAAAAGTACTCAACACTGGATGTGAATCAAAAAAAAAAAAGCATAAACGTAAGAGGAACATTAAGTCCAGTAACAAACACAGACAGCCTGCCTTTAGAATAGCATGTTTGAAAGACACCTTCTTAAAGAAAGGAAAAACATTTGTTCTGGGGCCTAGGAATCGTCAGTACAGAAGTTGTCAAGTCTTATGCTCAACTACCAGTGAAAGCTCTAAAATCCCAGCATATAGAGATCATTCTGCTCCAGGTCTACCCTCCAAGCGCTCAACTAGCAAGAATGAGGGCATTTCCTGATGTTATCTTTGGATCAGTGTGTTAAATGATTCTGGATCAAGCCACAAGTGCAAAATACCTGTACAGCAGGAAATACAAATATCTAAAACTGATACTAGACTTACCCCAAAGGTCATCCAAGCGTATTCCTCCTTCAAAATACAGGGAAGGAAATAAAATAACAAGGACTTTCCAGTCCTTGGTAAGAAGGGAACAAGGGGAACAGAGCAATAAATGTGCAAAAGAAATAAAAATACGAGAAAAAATGCAGATAGCTAGTACAAAAATGGACAAAACAAATTTCTTATGAACGGTATCTCTCTAGAAAATCATTAAAGAATCATGGAATACACAAAATGCATAGTGATTCCTATTAGGACCCAGGGAACAGTTGTTCTGAAGTCATTCTGGTTTAATGCTGGATAAACGATAAACTCCACATGCAGAAAAAAAAAAATGAAGTCAGAAAACAACTTCTACTGCTTACACAGAAGAGAAAAAAAACAACGTAACAATCCAGTTGCTTTGGTCTTTACAACAAACCAGTCCTCCTTTCAATGGGAAGTCCCCATTCAGCTTCTCACTGAGAAGGGCCAAGGCAGCTGTACACTGACATTTGGTGACAGAGTTCATCTTGAAAATAAAGAGTACGAAAAAAACATCATGCCAAAATGAAAGCAAAGCTACACATACGGAGTCAGGCAACTTAAGGCAAATGTTCCAGTAGCTACCTACAGCCTCTTCGGCTGCAGCGTAGAAGTAGTGCAATGGCACCCCAAGCCTGATGCTTCTACAGAACATCGAAGGGCAGGGCTGCAAGGCCATACCTGGTAAGGAAGGAAAGAGAGATCCCCCCTCAATAACAATCCTAAAAGGAAATCTGAAGCTGGAGCAACTGAGATGGGTCTGGTAGAGGGAAGGCAGAAATGGACAAAAAGCCCCATTACCAAAGGGAGCTCCATACTGCATTTCCACAGTAAACAGAGCAGTTTTCAGGATACAGCAATGATCTCAAACATGTAAAGTACCAATTTTCTACCAAAACTGGGAATGTTTTTCTTTCTCTCCTCACTCAGTATCTAGTGTCATCACAAAAGAACTCAAGAGTATCTTCTTAGGGTACAGAAGTAGCTAAGATGTGTTTCCGCTACCAGTGCTACGTAAGCACGCTGTGGTTTCCCACTATACAAGCAAGTCTTTCAAAAGATACACGAAGCTTTCAACTGTCTTGAAAACTGAATTATGCTCAGACCGCAATTGCTAAATTTAGCCACTAGATGGTGATGGAAATCTGTTTAACTAACCCTAACGTTGCGCAAAGGAGGAAATGAAAATCCCTAGTCATCAGACCCAGAAGCATGCCCCAGCTCTGACCGCAGAGCTATTCCCCCCCTCTCCTCAGCACTTCACAGGCTTTTTTTCCTCGGTGGCCAGCCAAAACTGTTCTTGAGGTGCAAACTCGCAGCTGGCCTGAGAACAATGTAATAAGCCAGTAGTGAAGACAATAATTTACTAGTAGGGGTTTTTTTTCCAAAGCTCATATACTTCTTTCAGACCAACTGTAGATCAGTAAAAAGTTTATGATCACATCACACTGCTCTCAATTTCACTGCACCCATCTCGTGAGCTGTAAAAAAGAAAAAGCAAGAATATATTGCGTTTTTGTTCCACACTAGCTCAAGAACATCATTCTCATTGTACTGTTTCCAGTGAAAGATACGTTTTCATTGAGATTCAAGCTGGCTGCAACATGGATATACAAGTTCTACAGAATTAGAACTTAGAAGTTCTATTTAACTTATTTCAGACATGAAGAGCTGACTATACCTTCACATGAGAAACCGTTGCAGTATCACCTCTTAACACCACCAACATTCAATGTTCCCCTGAAAAATTCTGCTACAATGCCACAATTTTATCATTGGATGAAGTTTTAAGTCAAAATTTAGCAAGCTGAAAATTCATTCTACTCTGTCAACAACCATATGGCACAGCACCAAAATGCTTACAAAGCAGCCGTTTCCAACAAACCCATTACAAAATATGAAAAAGAAAGCTCTCTAGCATCCTGAGCTTGTACAGCATCTCTACAAAACAAGATATTAATAAAAGATATATTTGGTGTCCGAGTCCTAAACTATTTCAAGTCTAAATAATTTGGATAAAATCAGCCACCACTGGAAACAACATTTATCACAAGTATTACATTAGCTCACTGAACTCAACATAAACATCATGGATGAAAACATCGTGTTTCATAGAAAGCTAGACATTCCAGTTGAGACCACTCCAGAACTGCAAGCCTTAGTAAGAGATAAAGAGTAAGATAAATAGAGTAAGATAGATAGAGAGTAAGATAAAAAACAAACAAACAAAAAACAAAAAAAAACCCACAACACAACACACCTAAACAGACAGGTTTAGCTGATTAAAAGACTAGAGACAAAGTCCTTACCATATTTTAACGTCAAAATTCATGGTTGCCATGCTCACTACCATTATTATTATCGATGTTTTTTTCTGGGCCTAAGAGCAGCGTTCTACTCCCACAGGCAAGAAAAAAAAAAAAGATAAAAACACTGGACAGGCCAATATTGTCACCAGGTTACAGTCAATGCAGAAATTTATCTGCAGTTTCTCTTTTGTACTTAGCTGGACACTAAAGTTTTAAATTATTTTTTTTTATTTATTTAAGAAGGAACTCATATTAAAAAAAAATCCAGTCAATACGAAGAGAACCACCCTAGAATCTATTGTTCAAATAAACACTCCTAATGGACGTAAAATAGCTTCAGTAACACAGATTTTCAGTTTGATGATCTCCTAGGTAACGATCTGATTTTTTTAGAAAATTGTACATTATCCTGTCAAAAGCACTACTGTGACTACAGTTACAGTGCTCTCTAAGAATTATCTCCCTTAACCTTGAAACAGGCATTCCTTTTCCATTCCCCTCCTCCATCCACTCTATGCAAACACTGGTGGTTCCACCTCCTCTTCTACTGTGAGAGCAAGCTGGCAATGGCATTGCAACATGCCCCTCCAAGACTTAGAAGACTTCAGAAAACCCAGTTTTTAAAAACAGACTTCTTAAAATGTATTTCATTACATGATTACACAGAAAGTTGATAGCACCAGGAAGCAAAAGAGTACAAAATTAAGGGGTTGACTGCCTTTATACTTCCTGAAATCTCATACCACAAAGATTTCAGATCCCAAGTTTCTATTTTAGAGTCTGTATCCAAAGTAAGCATCAGAGACAGTAACCTCTGTAAACCAGGTGAAAGACTAGAAATTTTCTTTCAAAGGCGGAAAAAACCACAAAGCCAACCAAACAAAAAAAGCCCAACAACACCAAAGAGAGTCCAAAAAAACCCCCCCAAAACAACAAACAACCCACCAAAAAAGGCTTGGACTGTTGAGAGAGACCCTGCAGCTAGTTCAAGTCAAGTTTGGTTTTTAAATGGTCCTTGGAAGATGCTAGTTAAACAGGATTTAAGGTGCCACTAAGTATTTTTATAACGTATAAAAGGAAGGTTTCTTGTCAGTCTTAGCTTTATTATCATGCAGGGTTTCTTCAGCTAAGCTAGTTAAACATCTGCTCCCTTCCCACCATCTTTTCAATGCTCATCAAAAACTCACTGGCACTTCAGCCCTATAAAACAGCTTCAGACACATCTAGAAATTCTGTCAATCTTTTGTCATAACTATATGTAACTAACTATACAATGAAAGGTTACTAGTAAAATTAATATTAAAGAACATCGATATGTTAGTATGAATATCATTTGCTTTTCAATGGCTTTTTGTCAGCACATACTCTGTTAAACCTCTCCCTGCAATTCACCTTGTAATTCTATCACCTGAAGGACTCAACATTGCTACTTCTTCACTGTGTTAGGTCAATTTGATTGACCTATAAGGTCATCTTGTCTTCTGGAATTTCAACAGTCACCCTGAATACATTGCCAAAATATACAAACTTTACTTAGCTCTGCACCAGGAGTCCAAGACAGTTGTCAACTTACGCTGCCAAGAAAAAGATAGCAGCAGATTCCCAGCCTCTCAATTCAGGCTTGAAGAAGAGGTTTAGAACTAAACTGAGTTTGGTTAGTTTGCCCATTTGCAGCTGACAGTGTGAAGAACATCAAGAATGTAGAGATATAATGCAATTTCCTAAACCAAGCAAGGAACATACTAGTAAATCTTCAGAATTGCTTTTAAGTTGCCATGGAGCAGTAAGATTTCAGGGCTTGCTAAAAGCAGTACTGTTGTATTTTATTTTGAAAAGCGTACTATCCTGAAGAAGAAAAAAGTAGGTCAATTAATTCCCTCACTTCGACATCAAGAGATTTCACATCACCTTAATTGCTTTGCCCGCTGTTTATCTGAATTTGGCATGTTTCAAAACAGTTCTAGTGATATATGGACCAACACAAGTTTACAACAATTGACGCCTTCTTAACATTTCAAATTCAGAAAGCATACATGCAATGTATAGAAGTTAACTTACCACACAGACTCCATGAACTCAGGATAAAGAGTTTTATAGTCATTTTCAAAATCAATCCAGCGTCCTAATCTGGTAACACTGAACTGTTAAGAAACACACAGATTGAAAGGCATCTTAACATTAAAGATCATGATACATTTCCAGTATTTATTCTGTGAAACAGCTTGGTTTTTAAGTGTAGTGTTTGTCCCATATCAATGAAACACATCTATGAAATATTTTAGCCTGACAAGAGTTCCAAACAGTGTATTTAAACAGGCAAAAATAGGCAAAAAAAGAAATCATAAACATAATTGTTTAGAACCAAGGTCACACAACAAGCAAACGTGTTCAACACTACTAAACAGATATGGTGGGTCACTTGGATCATTCACCAAATAGAAGTGGTGGATCATTCAAGGTTCAGCCAAGGTTCAAATGCCTGAAAATTGCTTTTGATTACAGTCTTTTGCTTCTATTTTTAAAACTACTCATTGCAGAGATAGTCAAAATCCAGAACACATAGTCTATCAGCTTTCAGTTATATGAAAACATGATGTAATTCGAAGACAAAGAAATGCTGAAAGAAATTGATATGTCACAAGAAGTTAGCAAAACTATTTCAGGCCAACTGCCTTCTTTGACTTCCCAAAGCTATGACAGGGCTACCAAAGACCACAAGACTGACAGGTGTTAGTCCCTGTCTCAGGACAGATTATGGTCACGTCCATTGGCACAGGATATGAAAACTAAGGAGGAATAAGCTAGCTATGGGATTCACTTGGACAAGTGGTACTCTCTTGCTAATTTCACAGCTATCGGAAGCCTTAGCTCTGGAAATAACCAAGCCCAAGACACCTGTCCTGATACTGTTAGACACAGACCGTACTGAATGTCAAACTAGTAAAGTGAAAACAAAGCAAATTAATTCTCTCACCTCTATATTTTCATATAACACTGGAGCTCCTGAAATATATGTTTTGATTCTGACCTTTAAGCCACTCTGACATTCCACTATTAAGATCCAAAGCCTAGGACTGATTAGTACAAGGATCCATGAAGTTGGAGTATTATATTTGGTCTCAACACTGAAGGATCTTATACATCCAAGGAAACTTTTACATTTTTTCGTAAGGTTCAAACAATTGCTAGCCACTACAGACAGAAAATAAACACTATCTCCAATAGGAATGTTCGGAATTCCTCTCCTAGCACCATCCCAAAATATTTGAATTTATTACCAGCCAAATCACAAACAAGATATTTAAACAAATTTCATTGATTTTCTTAATAATCTAAAATATATGTCTGTGTGTGGAAATACACACACGTACATGCACAAGTTTATGCACAAAACAAAATACAAAATCCATTTATCATCCAAGAGACTAAGTATTTGGACTAATCAGCACTGCAAAAATACCAGTTGCTGAAGACGCAGCAAGTTAAAAGGAACAACTATGGAAAACAAAACATGAACCAGAATAAACGTTTTTACTTTTATTTCTAAAAGCAACGAAGAATCATTGATGATGTTTTTGAAATACAAAATTTCAGAGTACTGATGAATGATTGTGTATTTGAAAAAACAAACTCTGTGCTTTTCATCCAGCCACTCGCTTAGATTTAGGCCACAGCTATTCTAACAAAGGCAGCTGTAGTTTCTTCAGATACTGGCCATAACTTCAAAACACTCCCAAGAGCAAGAGGCAAGTGATACTCAAATAAGAAATTGCTATTTCAATCAAAAGGAATATAGCAGGACTAGAGAACATACAGAGGATTGTGATGAGGTAGAACAGCTTCTGCATGAGGAAAAACTAAAGAATTATGACTATTCTGCCTAGAAAAAGAAACAAATGATGGTGAAGATCAAGATTTACTGGAAACCATATTATAGAACTACAGTTCTTCAGACTGCATATAGGAATGCCTTGATACAGACTGTTTAGAGGCCATCAGTATACCTAGATTCAAAATGTAGCTAGATAAATGCATGAGGGAAAAAATCTGTTAGGGTTTATAAACTAGGGAGAAAAAATTTTAAACTCTTTGGCCTAGGAAGGCTTTGTGCCACAAAAGCTGAAAAAATATGGGCTGTTCTTCCATTCTTCCTTTGGCACTTGCTATTGCATGCTCTCACTGTAATATAGTGGCACAACTAGGAAAGCACCTGGGCAACTCCTTAGCTCCAGAAAGCCACAGAAAAGAGTCATCACTTCACAGACATATCAGACTGACACCAAATAAAATAATGGGCTAGATGTACTTTATTCCAGCCACACTGCTAAAGACAAAAATAAGGAGCATTAGGTGCTATGCACAGGATGAATATTATTCAGAGCTAGAAAAAAACCTGTGCATCTCTTGAGAAAACACCTAACCCATCTACTTGGAACAACTCTCCAACCTCAAGAGTCTGCATAGACCAATGCTCTCTCTATCACTTTATTTACGGGATGCAAAGTTTAGACCAATATTCTCTTGGAAGACTGAGGGTTTACCCACACCTATTCTGACACAAAATCAGATGCTGGAACTCCTGCTGTTCCAAAAATACAAGCTATGGTCCTACACTCTAGCAATGAAAAGACTGAAAAGGGGGGGGGGGGGGGGGGGGGGGCAGGGAGCAAAAAAGCATGGAGTTGATGTGCATTTCCTTTATTGATTCCATTTGAAAACCAAAGTCAGATCTTACTTTGACTTTTCCATACAAGAAAAGACACAAAGAAAGAGATAACTTGTTCAATATATCTATTAGATGTTCAATGTATCTATCATTTGTTCAATATATCTAGTTAGACACTTTGAGCTCCAGGTTACCTTAAAGTAACCTTCTCTTGACATCACAGCAGTCTCCCTGTTCTGAGCCACAATGGTGTTCTTTTTGCTCCCCTTTCAGGATCACCTCTGAGAAACACGGCAGATAAAGACAGGAGATTTATGCACGTAGTCAAATGGAAGGATGAAGTTCATCCCAGCTGAAAAACTTCTCTACACATACAATTTGAAACATACAGCAGAACACGTACCGAGTCTTTGCTTACCTCCCATTCCTTCGAGTATCTCATCACAATTCCTCTGCACTGGTTGTTGTATTCTTCAATCCCCATCTTCGCCACGTCCTCTGGCCCTTTAATGCCTAAGGTCTTGTCAATCTCATATTCCTGAGAGCATTGAAAGCAACCAGACAAAAAACCCACGCTGTCATCAAAAGCTTTCAGGATTTCTCTGGATAGTTTATTTATGTTCTATGCAGTCTAATGAGGCTAAAGGGCCTCCTTTATCCTTTTGACATTTCATGAGTATTGCACCTGAACTAAGCAGATATTTCAAAGGATAACCCTGGTGTGATTGTTTCTTTACAATCTTTAGAAAAAGAAAAAAAAAAAATTTCTGAGATACATACCAAATAAATACATCTTTCTAGTAATGAACAGAGTGCCTGGAGAAGGGCAGGTGACCAGTAGGAAGCACCTGAAATCACCACACATGTAAAAGCCAGAGCAACACACTGGACAAAGAACTCTATTTCTCTTTCAGCAACAAATCCAGGCATAAAAGCAGTAGAAACGCGATTGCTAAGCAGGCAATAACATGGAAAGAGGAACCAACAGAAGTATCTGTAGCCAGATTTATTACACGTACCACAGGTAAGCCATGGCAATCCCAGCCAAATCTTCTGTCAACATGAAAACCACTCTGATGAGCAAATCTGGTTACTATGTCTTTAATAGTTCCTGCAAGAATATGGCCATAGTGTGGAAGCCCAGTAGCAAATGGAGGGCCATCATAGAAGTTAAACCTACAACACAAGACAATATTCTTAATTAAATCAAAAACTGAGCGTCAAATCTTCAAACAGGATAAGTTTACCTGTACACTTATGCTTCTTATGTCTTACTAGGACAACATCAATTTCTTCCTCTTCTATTACCAGTCAGCACAGGTATCATGTTAGTCCCACTGCCAACTGGAACATTTCAACTCATTCAGTTCCTACTGAATGCCAGTTCTACCAAGATTACTAGTGAAAATACCAGCAAGCTGCTCCACAGCTGGCAGACATGGGAAAGGGTTGTCCTTGCTTACCTGCAGATTTCTTTTATAAACCCACCAAGCAGGAAATTACAGGTTTATTACTACTGTTTGAACACAGTTGATTCTTCACAAATTGAAATATAAATGGTAACTGACACGACAGCAACATTAGCCAAGACTGCTATCTGCAAAGGGAGCAGCTGTTGTTAACAGAACCAAGGTTAAAAAAAAAAAAAAAGTAATTACAGCTAAGCCAACCTTGCACTGTCACACGCAGTTGCTACGGCTTTTAGCAGATTCTTACCTAGGTCTATTCTTTGATTGCTTTAGGCATTCCCGGAAACAATCAAGGTTTTTCCAGAGCTCCAATATCTTCTCTTCCTCATTTGGAAAAGTTATGTTTTCTGGAACTTGTTGAACCATTCTTTCCCAGCAATGACCAAGCAGAGAAAAGAAAACACATATTGAACAGAAGTGAGAAAAAAAATGACTTCACAAATATAATTTATTGTCTTACAAATCCATATGACCAAACTACCTCTCAGTTTTTCAAAGAGCTTGATTCAGTGTAGACATGAAAGCAAGCACTATATTCTAAAAAAAGCCTAACAATTTTGACAGACTAGAATCAGAGTTTTGTAACAAGAAGAGGATTCCCCATTCATTCAGCTATGGTGGTTCTTTTTTATTATGCTTTCATTTTAGTTTCCTATAGAAAACAGTCCAAGGGCAAATTATTTTTTGGTTACAAGTTTGAGGTTTTTTCTTTAGGAAAAGTTTCCAAGTTCAAACTGACCTTTCAGCATCAGTTTATGAACTAGTGAGACTTACTTGAAGTGCAGGAACTAAAACTAGTGAAGAAGAGACTCCTCTTGACTGTACATCTACTCCTACCATTTAAAGTTTTAAAACAGCATTTTTCCATCTAGCTAGGCCATCATTCTCAGATGCTCCTAAAAGCAGCTCGACTTCGGATAGCATAGTTGAAACACATTACAATGAAAGATGAACATGTGGGAAGAATTCAAACAAACAGATAAGGAAAAAGCTCAAAGACTTCAGCTGTGAATCTTGAAAACCTCTAAATTCCAGAGTACTGGCATAACACTACTAGTCTCTTTCTAGTCCCTTTTTTTTTTTCTTCAGTTTTACAAGTATATCAGAACTAAGCCACAAGGGACTACTTATTGCTGGCCATTTCCTGAAGGTCTTTTTTTATTTGGTGGGTTTTGGCCACAAGAGCCCAAAGCCATTCTTCAATTCTGGGTAAGTCAACGAAAATCGCTCCAAGCAAAATTATGTACCGGCAACCCAGGGAAGAGAATTCTCAACATCATTAGAAACACACAACAGAGCTGGCTGGTGTTCCAGACCTGCTACAAGAATCACAGGGATCAGATTTCTAGAAAATGCTACAGCAAGCACACTAAGCAAAAGCTCTGCAGAATAAAGATTTTTAAGACAGGAGTTCCATAGCAGAAGAAAACTGGTTACAAAGGTTGCAACAGATGAATGCAGAGAAGAAACAGGCTCTCCCACCTCTAACTTTAGTGCTGCTGCTCCTTAGCACTTACACCAGAATGAGCTGAGCACTACGACAGCCTTAAGTTTTGCTTAGCATCACGGAATTACAAGCAATGGCACAAGAACTGAGTCTTCTGATTCACTCAGGTTTGTCAAATAGTAACCATAAGCAGCAACAATGCAAACACATGAAGACAATACTTCAAGTTACAGTTGACATGCTGCTTGGTAGCGCCAAAGTTCCAAAATAGTTACTTAAATGAAACCCACACCACCACAGAAATCGCTAGCTCAATGCTTGAACCCATATGAAAAAACGTGCCCCCAAATGAAACCTATTGACAAATTCCACCATTCATACTTTTTGTATTAATGACAAATCATTCTCCCTACTAATAAACCCAAATTATCAAATAAGACAAGAAATTAATTGAGAAACCCACGACATGGTACACAGGCAACACAGCAGCTGGAGGGGAAATCATGAGCTGACAAGGAACACGTGGACATGGCCTGGATATATTCTTAAAAAGGTAATAACCAGTCTTACTTAGCACAGTAAGTTAAGGTGTACACAACTTGTACAAGAGTTTTCATCATTGTACCTCAAAGCACTCCACAAAGCACTAATTAGGCCCTGCCATTTCTCAGTAATTTGATCACAGCCCCAAGATCACAGAGACAATGGAGATGATAGAAGAATTCAGCCTTAAAGCTTATTTCCTACAAGCCTGTTGACTTGAGGACTAAGGATCTGCACATTTTACTTAAGATTAAGCTCAGCCTTCTCAATTTAGTCATAACTACAAAGGTTTTGGCAACTGGCCCAGCTGTCAAGTCCCTATAATCTAATAAATTAAATATACGTTCAAGGTTTGGCCTGTAACTGTGACCGGGCTATGGAAGCTGCTCACGTATCACAGACTCCATGCATAAATCACAGTATCACTTTTGGCCCATTTCTACCAACTGAAGCACTGTATGCACAAACCAGTGTCCAGTAACCACAGGGCACAAATTCATACACACTCTCATCAATATTACAAGAGAAGTTTATTATGTCAGAATTAGGAAAAAAAATTACTGATGAGAATTAACATGTAACAGTCACTACAGGTCAGTTTTTTCAAGTTACAAAACAGAATTTTAAACAGATTGACTTAAAAGACAAACCACATTTAAAATCTATCTATGGCTCAACCTCAGTTGAGCAAAAAAGCAATGACTTCTGTGTTCAGGAAAAGCATCATCAGTTTATAGACAGAGATATGAATAATTCCATATACCTACAGCAAAAAAAGCTCATTACTATAAGCAATCTAGGTATTTTAAATCAGAAAAAAATCAAGGACAACTCATTACTTTGAACACAGACTGAGTGAAAACAACACAAACAATGTTACAGAAATTGTTATACAAATGCATCTCAAAACAACACTTTTGGACAACACTCCAAATTTACATACAGATTAGTAAACAGAAGGGATTTTTGTTTTCTTTTTTCTCCATACATTTTATGCTGACAAAAAGTGTTAAAGTTTAAGACAATGCACCACTGGGAAACAACGTTTTTTGTTTGTTTTTTTTAAGTACACTCACTTTTTCTAAAAGATAATAACATTCAATAGGAAAGGTGTCAAAGTTTGTAGATTGTACTACAGCAGTCTCAAACTTATGTTGGGCTTCTTATCTAGAAGAAAAAAAATAAACGAGCATTAAAAACATAAAAGGAAGTTAGAATGTGCTTTTTTCAATGTTAAGATTTTTTTTAAAAGTCAGTACTTAATTTTTCAACAAAAATTCAATAGAAATGCCACTATGAATGAAAGGAACTAATATTTTAGAAGTTCATTGGACTTAACATACATCACATACAGATAGATGATTAAAAGAAAGTGGTTTTCAATTACTCATTTTGTTAACCAAGAAATGGAAAAGAACCAGCACAAACTAAAAGTATACAAAAACTCTCCTAATTTCAAGGGGCTTATGATCAGTCTCTCCTATCCTTGTTCCAGTCACCTTTTCCCACAAACTATTCTATACAGAGACCGACCTATGCACAAACTTCCCTCCAGAGATGAGGAGGAGCCTCCCTTCTCCATCTACAGATGCCTTCCCCAAAGTTAAACAATGAGCTATTTTACATACACACAGAACTAGGCTCCCCATTTCTGCCTTTTTAGGTACTGAGCTTTGAGGCAAGGCAATTTCTGGGTTAACAATATTCTAAACTGTTCATCTGATAATCAAAAACATCCGTTTCTAGAATGGATGGAAACAACCAAGTTTAAAATAAAAGGAAGGATGGATGGGAACAGAATACTAAGCTACAGAACAAACATTGCTTCTGAAAATCTTGTGCCAATGCCTTACACAGGGAATAAAACTGCAACACTAATCAAAGACCTGAGAATGGGTGAGAAAAAAAACAAACCAATCATGCACACCTATCTTTAAAACCTCTTTTTAAACTGAATAATCTCGTCCTACTCTAACTAGCACTTTATATAAACCACGAAATAGTTGGAAATGCAAGAATAAACTTAGGAAAAAAAAAAAATTAAAAATTGAACAGTTTTCTTCTCCAAAAGGACATACAGCTGCCACCCTCATGGTCAGTCTCCCTAACACTGTAATTTAGAAGTGTAATTACTTCAGGAAAGAACTAAAAACATGGTTTTCTTCACAAAAGTTTGGGGGTTGATAGTAACATAGAAAATTTGTATTTACACCTTATTCACAGCAGACTGATAATGGCCTGATTATTCCACTGTTCTATTTGACGGGTCACAAAACTGAGGAGTTACTGACTTTTCTTACTGAAAAATATGCCCCAAAGTAAGCAGATCAGAAAACTAAACTTGGAAACTAGGAAGTGATGGTTTCTAATTTCTAAACAGGTGAATGAAATCTACTCAAGCTGAGCTTGATACTTAAGGATGGGTTAGGGAAAGTGTATCAAGATTAGTTCATCTCAACATATCATTCAAGATGAAACACTACCCGAAATGGACTATAGCCCATCCGTCCCCCAGCAAGGAGTATCTCTTTTTGTGCTGAAAAGCCAATTAAAAAAAAGATTGCTAAAACAGTGAGCAGACTGATAAATTAATACTATGTTTACACACAAATTTATTTCATAATACACAAGAACTCAGTTTTACCCTATATCTTATGATGTCTTCAGCAAATTTTTCTGTTGTCTTCACACTACCTTGATTATAAGCGTAAAATTTGTCATTGTACCAAAAAAAAAAAAAAGGTTATTTTGAAATAACTTTGAACTATGTATTTTAAAAAAATCAGAAACTACTGTCAGGTGAATTAGCAGACACTGCTTTACGTGCTAACTAAATTCTGCTATTACCTGACAGTCGCTTCCTAAGCACGTCACCAACAAACTGAAAAAATATGCTTTCTTCAGTTTCCAGAAGGCTCCCAGGTCGCAGGGGGGAGCCAACATTTGCTGAAGATAGAAATATCAAAACCATCACAGCTACAGTAATCAAAAGCGTGCCTTCCTCAAAAATTTCTCCTCTATTAAAAGGATGCTGAATTGGAATGCTTAAGACATATTACGCATTGCAAAGCACCTTAGATTCTTCGTTCAACTAATTAGTGAAATTAAGCCTTGATAGCTATTGCACTCTGCGAGGAGACTGGTTAACCTTTAGTAAGTACCTATTTTAAGTAGTCACTAAATTCCAGAAAACGCAAAGAATGCGTATAGCACCCAGGGAAGCCTAAGAGTAAAATATCTTAAACATAACGTTGTAGATACGGAATACATTAGACCCAACGCCTGAGAAGGCGCCGATAACCTCAACACCGAGCAGTGAAGCAGCCAGCCCGGCCGCTTTCCCGCAGAGCTGGACGTTAACGCGCTGCAGAGCTCCGGGCGGTGACCGGAGAGGCACCAGCCGGGCCACAAACCGCGCCGGCCGACCCGCCGCGGGGCGAGAGCAGGGCAGGCAGCCAGCCAGCGGCACCGGGACGAGCCGCCGGTTTCCTGCGACACCCTAAAAATCGCCGCCCGGCCCCGGCGCCCGCGCGAAGCGTCCCCGAAAACCCGGCGCCGGCCCTCCCTCAGGCCTCTGAGCGCGACCCCCGCCTCGCTGACACTGCCCCTGGGCCGGCGGGGGGCGGACGAGGGGGGCGGGGGGCTCGGGAGAACAGCCCCGAGGGCCGGGCCGGGCCGGGTCCCGCCACCGCCGCTCACCTCAACGCCGCCCGTCCCGCAATGATGCAACCGCGCCCGGGAAAGCATGACAGGAAGCACCGGCGGGCACACCCGGCGGCGGCGGCCAGTCAGCGCGCGGCACACTCAGGGTGCAATAAGGCGGCCTCCCATTGGGCACGGCCGCTCTCCTGGAAACGCCAGGTCACGGCGGCGCGGGGCAGACCGGGAAACCCTTCCCGCCCTCCACACCCCGCGCCTGCTCATTGGGCAGGACAGGGCGGGGGGCGGGGCCTCCGCGCGGGAGGGGCGGTGAAGGGGGTGGAGCTCCCCCGCCCTGAGGCGGTGGCGGCCGCTGCCCGCCCGGGGGTGCGGTGAGGAGGCGGGGAGGGTCCCTCCTGCTCCGGTCCTTGGGGCAAAACGTTTCTTTCACAAACGAAAATGGCTTTTTCGAACGCCCGGCGGCTGCCATCGCTGCGTTTGCGCAGAGGGAGGGCAGGGCCGTCGGCTGAGGCGGCTGCCGGCTGAGGGGAAGGAACCTCTGTTTGGAGCACCGCAGGCGATGACCCGCTGTGGTATTTCTGGATTTGGAACCCAGAAAGTGTAAACGTTCTCCCTCGGCCGCAGGATTTCCCCTCACCCACGCAAAAAAGAAAAACCTCTAAGATCCTAAAAGTTAAATAAACTTGAACTTTGGTGTTCAGGAGGGGCTTCCAGCAGCATGCCCCTGGCCCAAGGCCTCTGCTTAGAGTGAAACCCCAGGCAGTTTTGCTGGGATTCCTTCAACACCTGGTGTCCCGGTTTCAGCTGGGATAGAGTTAACTGTCTTCCTAGTAGCTGGTACAGTGCTATGTTTTGAGTTCAGTATGTGAAGAATGTTGATAACACTGATGTTTTCAGTTGTTGCTCAGTAGTGTTTAGACTAAAGTCAAGGATTTTTCAGCTTCTCATGCCCAGCCAGCGAGAAAGCTGGAGGGGCACAAGAAGCTGGCACAGGACACAGCCAGGGCACCTGACCCAAACTGGCCAACGGGGTATTCCATACCATGGGACGTCCCATCCAGTATAGGAACTGGGAAGTGGGCGCGGGGGAATCGCCGCTCGGGGGACTGGCAGGGTGTCGGTCAGCGGGTGGTGAGCAATTGCACTGCGCATCATTTGTACATTCCGATCCTTTCATTATTACTGTTGTCATTTTATTAGTGTTATCATTATCATTATTAGTTTCTTCTTTTCTGTTCTATTAAATTGTTCTTATCTCAACCCACGGATTTTGCTTCTTTTCCCGATTTTCTCCCCCATCCCACTGGGTGGGGGGGAGTGAGTGAGCAGCTGCGTGGTGTTTAGTTGCTGGCTGGGGTTAAACCACGACACCTGGATACCAAGTGCATCTTGAGAGACTCCGCCAAACACACATCTTGGAAGCTTGACCTTGTCTCCATTAAAGGAATACTCTTAAATATGTCGAGATACCGATTCTTAAGGCTGTAAATACAACAGAAGTCCCCCCCTCTACCACTGCACTCCAACTAGAACAAAAATGAACTTGTAAATGGGTCCCCATATGTCAAAGGAAACTTAGGAATTATTTGAAAAAGTATTATTACTGGCTGCCAACCATAGCACTGTGAAATTACAAAACATTTCCTTCCACCAATAGAAAGCGCTGAAAACAGCTGTGGAAAGGCTCTTGACAGTGAAAAACGTAAGAGAGTCCAGGGAGGTGATGGAGGGAGACAGGTACTTTTTCTGGGCTGCACATCTGCACACCTGAACCCTTAACCAAAACAGATCGTGGGGGATGAAGTTCAGATCAGTAACGGTCTGAACAGTTCAACTGCCTCAGCTGTCTCCATGTAACAATTTTCCATTACTCTTTAAAACTTGTATACTAATAGAAATGTAGGTAATCAACAGAAGCTAGCTTGTGATTTTGATTTTCAGGAGTAGGTACAAGATCAGCTCACTGGTCCATACAGGGCAGTGTCTCAGTCTGCAGATGGGGGACACAGATGCAAAGTGTGTCACATCAAACGGAATTCTCACCTGCACAAAGCAGCACAAGACTATTCTCTACACAGAATTTCATACGTCACTCTCGGATAGCTAAGAGGGGAACTCAATCTGCGTCCAGCTCGGAGAAACAACACAGAAAATGTGAACTGAGGCCAGACTAAGCAGGACTGACCAACAGGACAGGGAGAGACTGGATGCCTGTGCTTGCCAGAAGAGAGTCTCCAGTATAAACATGATGCAGATTCCTGCCTGTGTGGATCCGGGATGTTCTGTATCCAGGAGGGAAGTTGGAAGTGGCAGAAATCTGTTTCACCCATATTGCTTTCTAATGCATCCAAAAGCTATGACAAAGCCTGTGATAACTCAGAACTGAAAGGAGGAGGACTTGGATTCTACCACCTGATGCAGCGTTTTAAGTGAGCATTTTATTCTGTCATGTTTTGCAGTTTCCATTGCTGTTTTTTAAAAGAAAATCTAGTAAGTATGATTGAAGACAGGTAGGTAAGAGAGGAATAAAACGCAGGAAAGAATAACTAATTCAGAGATTTTACTCATCTTACAATTCTGGACATTTTCTATACCCACAAAGCTTTCTTCACTATGCAGACAGATGGGTATTACTTTCAGGAAGCCCTGAATTTAATTTAACAGTGGCTTCTGTTAATTTAGTTTGAACTTTTTTCCCCCCACCGTAGTCTAAGCTTACTTGAGAAAAATCCCAAACGGGTTCAGACCACATCATGAGCTCTTTCTTTATAAACATACACTTTTATCAAATATGAAAGCACTGCAGCCTCCGTGTTTTCACATTCCTTCAGATTACAGAGGTTGCATTTTTTTAGACAACTATAACTTGTGCCAACTCCTTCAATGTTGGACTTTAGTTTGTAAAACATATAGGTGATAAGGCCAGTTCACTTTAAAATGGAATACCATGTGATTTCTGAATGGAATTTAACACACTGCTTAAAAATATGTACTCTTAAGCAATGAAATACGGACAAATGTTGACAATTTGTTGTTGACAATGTTGATTGACTCTGCAGTTACCACACATCCAGATTTTCACCTTGTTCCCCCGTGTATTTTGTACTTCTTTGCCCTTCACTAGTAAGTAATAATAAACTGTTATCTACATTAAAGTCTACTGTCCTTATACGTTGATGGCCTTTAATTGAAACCATTTGGGCCACAACACTGAGTTCGTTTTTCATATACGAAATGACCAGAAAAAGGTGTGAAGAGGGAAGTCACTGCCAGATTTAGTGGTGCAGTAGCCAAAAAAGAACAAAACGGATTTGAAAACCAGGGGAAATCTGCAGCAGAGGGATCAAGGCCCAGCACGAGTAACTGGGACAGCCCCCGAACCAGAAGAATGAACGTCTCTGCTCTAATTTTTCACAAAACGCCGTTTAAAAAGCACCGATTCATCCGGAAAGGTTAAAGGGAAGAAAGAAAACCCCAGAAAGCCTCAAGAGGAGACTCCCCTCCTTCTCCCCTCCAGCTAAATGCCAGCTCAAACCTCCTCACACCCCGGCTCCTCTCCCCGGTCCGGGCCATGCCTGGGCCTCGGCCAGGCCTCACCGCCGCCCGCGCTGCCGCGGGGTGGGGAGCGGGCCTCGCCGCCCCTCCGCTGGGCTTGTGCCGGTTGTCGTCGCCGGGCAAGCGATGCCTCCCCCCTCCGCCGTCCCCGGAGCGGGGCAGACCGGAGAGAAACCCCACCGGAGCGCGTCTCCTTCCCCGGCCCCGAGGCGGCCCGCCGGGCCTGTTCTCGCCGACACGGCGGGGGAAACCTCCTCTCCCCGCGCGTCGAGGGGGGAAGGCGCGGTCACCCCTCGCTCAGGCACGGGCACCATTTTGTGCGCTACGAGCGGGAAGACCGCCCTTCCCCGGGGGGGGGGGGGGGGGCGCCGGCCCCCGTCGGGAGTTACGGGGGAAGGGGGACAGCAAGCGCTGGTACAGAGCGCCGCGGCTTTCCAGCGCTCGGTCACGGGCCCCAGGCCGCTGCCAGCGGCGCCGACGGCCCGGGGCGCTGCTTTTTGCCCCCGCACCCTCGCCGAGCACCGGCGCTGCCCGCAGCCATTACGCCCGCCCAACTCCAACGCCGCTCCGCGCCTCACGGGCGGCTTAAGCAGTTTACGTACTGCCACTGCAACGGAGAGAGGGGCAGCCGCGCTTGCGCGGGGCACCGGGCGCAAACGGTGTTCGTGAATAGGGGATGAACAAAATAACGCTCCCGCAGCGTTGGGCCAAACCAAAACGCGCCGGACGGGGGGGAAAGATCCCGGGATTAAGCCGGGAGCCACGAGCGCGCGGCCCGGCGGGGCTCGTCGCGGCGCGGAGCGCCCGCGCTCGCCGGGCACGGAGGGGAAGGTTTGGCGAGGACAGGCTTTCTCAGGAGCGGCTGTCTTCCCCCCCCCCCCGCCCGCGGCGCGGCGGCAGTTGGACTGCGCCGGGCTCTATAAGTAGGGGGTGTGTGGGTGCGCGCCGCCAGTCGGCGCGGGGCGGCGGGCGGTGGCGGTGCGGGTGGTGTGCGGTGCCTGCGGCCTCAGCGCCTTTCCCTCGCTCGCTTCCCCGCCCGGCCTCGTGGGCCTCGGCCCGGCCCGCCGTCCCTCTGGCGGAGCGCTGACAGCCCGGTTAGACGGCCGGCCGGGGAGTAGGCGAGACCATCTCTCCGAGGCGGCGGTTTGGAGCCGGTCAAGCTGCCCCCCAGCCCGCAGCCCTTCAGCCAGGCTATGCGCTGTAAACGGGCTCCGCTCAAGAAAAAAACAGAGCGGATCGTGAAAAGGTAGAGGCGCCCGGGGACGCCGCCAGGGCTCTTTGGGAACCGGCAGCTCGGCGCAGGGGACGAGGGGGAGAAGGCGCAGCGGGGGAGGCGACGGCGCTGGACTTGCTCGGCGGGGGTGTCCCGGCGGCGAGGAGCATGTGAGAGCGCCGGGGCCGCGATGCTGCGACGCGCCGAGCTGATGGCGTGCGGCGGGGGAGCGCGGCGGCCCCGCTGGGAGCCCGCCCGCGGCGAAGGGGTGCCGGGAGGCGCGTTCCCGCCGCCGCTGAAGGGCGGCGAGCCCCGGCGGGGCGGCAGCCGGTCGCGCTGGCCCCCCGGGCGGCGGGGGAGACACCCCGGCGTGTCGCGGAAGCTGCTGGGCAGCCGCACGCACAGCCATTACCAGCACTCCCAGCAGCAGCAGCAGCAGCGCTGCCGCGCTTTCCGCCGGTGCCACCGGCCGGCGCGGCCGCGGGTGCTGCTCTCCCTGCGGCCCGTCAACGTCCTGGGCCGGCGGGCGCCGGGTATGCGGGCCCCCCGCAACACCAACCAGTTCCTGATGAGGGAGAAGTACCAGCTCATGCACCTGCGCTCGGACTCGGTGGGTACCGAGAGCGGCGGGTCGGACTGCGAGATGGACCCGCTGGACATGGACTCCTACCTGGGGGTGCTGGAGAACGCCCGCGGGGCGCTGATGGAGTGCGCCGGGGAAGCCGGCCCCGCCGCCCGCTCCCCCCCAGCCCACCGCGGCGCCGGGGGCGGTGCGGCCGCGGGCCCCCCGCAGGAGGAGAGCCAGCAGTACTTCCCCTCCGAGGACGATGTGATCGAGAGCGAGCTCTTCATGGAGAGGGACTTCGACGAGTTCTGCAGCAGGATCGCCTGAGCAACCTCCCCCCCAACAGGCGCTGGCACGGACGCGCTGCTCCGGCTTTCACTGGCCGCTTTGGGGGCGGGGGGGGGGAGCAGAGAAAAAGCCTGCTGGCCGCGAAGCCTTTCTGCCTCGGGGGGGGTGTGGGAGAGGTTTATTTATTTCTCAGCCACCCCTTTGCGTTTTTGTCAGGGGGGCTTGGCTAATTTTATAAATGTGTGTGTGTGTAAATGGGGGGAAACCCCCCGCACCTCCCTTGGAAATAAAGCGAACTTTTCTGAAGGCGAGCTCGGAACGGAATGCGCTTTGTTGGGCAGGGGCTGGGGGGGGGGGGGGCTGCCGGGGCAACCGCTGTGTCCCATCCCCCCCCCCCCGGGGGGGCGCTGGTGAGACTGGGAGGGAGGGGACAGTGAGTGACGGGGGGGGGGGGGGGGAGCAGAGACGGACCGGGGTGGCTTCTTACGTGCAAAACTGTCGCGGAAAAGTTCCATGCGTTCCTGGCTCTCACCCCTGTTTCTAGTTTCCTACGGAAAAGTCGTTTGATGATGGCTGCAAGCGGAGGGCAGCCAAGGAAGAAAGCCAATGCGGGGAAAATGGCCCTTTATATGCTCCGGGGGGGTGGCAGGAGGGAAACGGCACCATGAAAACAAACAATTCCAAGCGGTCCAGGAGCCCAGGTGGTGGGCAAGCTCTGCCTGCCCCCCCCCCCATGCCAGCACGGCTCAGCTCCCTGCAGCCCCCCCCGGGCAGGGGAGACACTCGGTGCATGCATGGTGGTGAAGGTAAACACGAAGGCATCGATTCTGCTGCTATTTATCATTGCCCTCCTTCAAAGGAATGCAATCAGAGCCAAGTGGCACTTTGGGCATGAGCTGCTGATTGCACCGCTGTGCCGTTTTCCTACTGTAATGGAAGCGTTTTCATGGCTGCCTTATATTTATGACAGCAGGGTTTTATTCCTATTTTACCAACTACAGGAGAGGGAGAAATGTCTAGAAAGAGATTTAAAGGGCCTCTGCACACCGAAAAATGCAGATGCCTACCAGCTGAACCAAGTTCTCCGGAGACGATTGGGCTTAAGCTTTCTGTTTTACACCTACCACAAAGGGAGCGGATAAGGTAAACATAAACCTCACCAAATCCCTAAAGAGTAGAACTAGGAGGCATAAATTCAAGCTTAGCAGGAGATGATTGGCTTGATGCGGTTAAAGTACTTTACACAACAGGTAACGCGTTCCTGCGACTTGTTGCCACAGGAGAAGATAGGGGCAAATTGTATCAACTGGTCTGAAACAGGATTAGATAAACTAGTGATGACCTGGCCACAAACAGACAGAGCACCAATAGTCCATACTGGGGGAGTAACAATATAGAGGGGACTGTGGAAGTGGGTGCTCAGGGGTGCTGGCTGTCCCCACACAGCCCAGCCTGTGCCTGCCAGCACTGCTGGAGACAACACGCAGGGCTGGCTGAGCCACAGGTCTCACCTAAGGCCTTTCTCACCCTCTGAACCCCAATTACAGCATAGCTATAGGACCCCTGGAAGCTGCACAGTCGTCTTTTTGAATCGTTTTTCAATGTGGCTCCTTTTCCCCGAGGACTGTCACACATCTTGTGCTTTCCACCCCGTAAAGACATGGTGTAGGAAGGTTGTAGAGTTGGGAAAGTTGCTGCCCGTCCTCTAGTGCACGCCTGTGAAATTGGAGTACGTCTGCACTCATATGTCAGAAGAATAAATGTAGGGTGTGATGCTGATTTGCAGATAATGCCCCTTGCAATTACAGACACAGAGACAGGAGTTAATCATTATCCTTACAAAGGAAACCGTATTTTAAGGCAAAATATTTAAGATTTCTAGTAGCTCAGTTGCAATCCTATGAAATACAATGTCCAAAGACACCATTTTCTTCACCTTTCCCAGGAAACAAAGCTGCTGAACACATTAAGACTAACATCATGTTTATTTTATTTGGAAATAGCCATATGGTCTATACACAGAAACTTCTGGCAGTATCGTCAATTTGTTAGATGCAAAACATAGCTCTTACTGGCAGCAGCAGGTTTGTATTAGAAGCATGCCTATATCGGGAATTTTACTTGGTGGGAAGCCATTCTAGAAGAAAGGTACAGGGATAAACCTCTCATACAGGTAAATGAAACCTAAGTTTGCACCCAGAAAAACTCCAAAGATTTGGTTTTCAGCAAGCTTGTATTTTATGAATGAATCTAGATCTGTAGTAACATGTTAAATTAATGGTTTGAATGCATATTTTTTTTTTCCTGACTTGCTATTCAAACAGGTATGACAAAAACTCACTTATGAACACTTACTTGGAACTGGGCCTTCGCTCTGTAGTACTGCTGGGAAATTTGCATCATAATATGGATCTGCTTGAACACAAGTAAAGCAAAACAGGAGTGTAAATTAATAGAAGAGCACAGGGACATAATTACAGGTCACATACTGCCTGACAGAATTACAGTGATACCTTGCATTTGGAAAGTGAGCCCTAAGTTCTAGGCAGAGTGATTTGCCATGAGCGATCTGTTCGCCTTGAAGCCCTAGATGTACGTTATGGCACCTAGCCTTCCCCCTCCTCCCTGAGTGTCCTTCTCCATTGACTTCTCGCAGCTCTGGCCACCAATTCGGACTGCAGCGCCCTGTCTTGGACAGGAGCATCGGACACCACTTGAGTCTGTTCATCAGTCATGGAAGAAGGAGGGAAAGAAAGATGACACAAATGGGATTCCCCCTTTCTCCTTTGAGTCAGTACAGAGCCAAAACGTAGATGTGTTTGGCCACACACCAAGCAAAGCTGATACCAACACTTTCAGCGAGGAACTCTCACATGTTGCCCTTCATCTCCATGCCCTCATATTCACCTTCTTACTGCACACTTGCGTAGTTACCCTCGTCTCGTCAGCAAGCCCCAATTCTCTTAAAGACCTTTTCTTGGTGTGTTACTTCCATTACTTAGATCTGGCTTAATCGTAAATTTTTTTCTCTTTCCTTCCTTTATCACTTGAATTACGAATTTCTTAAGTGTTTGGAAAGTACCTGCCTCGTAATGGATGCAACCACAAATAGCACCTTACTATTAAGTTTGAAAGCACTTTACAAAGCTGAAATTCAAAACATAACAAAGTCAGTCAACATCAAAGCTGAGAAGAGAAACAAAAAGCTCTTACTTCAGAAGATCACTGATCAACCCACTGGCCAACAAACTTGCTCATCTTCTCCAACTTTACAATGGCAAGTTTTATATGTGCATCATTGGCTTCTAAGTATTTCTTGTGCCACTGTCTCAAATCTGATTCATACACACAGGTGGTGAGGCAGATCACAAAACCACAGGAATAGTTCTCAAGCTGATCAAGGATATCTTTGGACCCAATCTATTTCATATTTTGAATCCTTAGAGCCTACATTTTGCTTTGATAAGTTATTGGTTTGATTGTCATCGTAATCTATCAGATAATAGTACAATGACACATTGAACACATAACATTTGTAGAAGGAGAGATAGATGAGAAGTGTTATCAGTAGGGAAACATATGCCTGTGCTATGAGTCACACCGTAACTGTTGTATGGACATGATAAAACATTATGCTTGTAAAAACAGCAACATTTTTAGAAATATTTCCACCTTATTTTCATTTTTAAATAGCTTCACCAGAATAGGATTTTTCTTTTAGAGCCACACTTTTCATACAGGTGAGCTTTACAAACTTAAACAAATTTTATTAACAGAACCTTACATATCAAGTCCTTAAATCACTGATTTTTTGTTAGGAGTATAGTTGGAAGTCTTTTATAAAATACATATGAACTACTTGGAAGTTCAAGGCAAAGGGGAGGAAAGACTAAGGCCTAAGCTATAGAGAGGCTACGCTGACACAACACAAGGGATTCTGTTGTAACTTGTGTAATTTATTTTTATGGCCAGTCTGTGCACAGGATGACTTAGGATTTGGTAAACTTACCTGGAGAAAAAGGGCTTGGTAATATTATGAAGGAGGCATAATTTCCCTTTTATTATGCATTATTAAAATTGCAGCACATTCTGTTAAGCATGTAGATAAGCAGTTTGTATGGCTGCATAACTGTTTGAAATTTCCAGCAAGGCAGAAGCACTACTTTTTATTGAGGAACAGGTGATGCTGCACAATACAGGGAAGGCTTTCAATCACATTCACTAGAAAAAATTAATTATGATTGGAAGAAAATTGTCGCCCAGTCGCCCCTTATTTCCAACAATGCATTTGTAATGGATCTGAGGATGTTCAATTCAAAGGTGGGGTGATAAAAAGGAATTTATTAACTATCTGCTGTAATATGAGTGACCATTTTGCTGTCTTATGTTTCAATGACATTCAACTGTCTCTGGTTAATTTTTCTTAGCCCTTGTATTCTTTTCAAGACAAGAACTGACGGCCTATTTTATTTTCACTGGATCAGGAGATCCTTTTTCACCATGCAGAAAAAACACCCACAAACTTGTCTTGAAAACATATATACAGTTTCGTAAACACTGCAGTACTTTCACATCACCCAACAGGTGACATTTTAGGAGAGGAGGCAATTTTCCTTCAATATCTGATACAGTATCTTCGTCATTTATTGAGCTACTTCTGTGACTTTCTGATCTTTGAGTTGTTTTTACACACACACCAAAATAAATATAAGAAGTTAGAAAAACAGTAATTTACAAGCAAAATGGTTACCTATACAGTGCTACTTTGACAGATTTACCAATTCTGACCATTTTTACCTTCAAGTCAGCTCCTTTCTCCTTCCCTTTGTACTTCACCTATCACTTTCCACATGCATTTAGTTACGTTAGTGTGCACGAGATGATTATACTGTATTCCACCTTTCTACGCAGCCTCTGAAAATATTTTTCCTTGCTCAGGCTCAATATCTACAGTAAAAGTGAAATATAAAGTTTTTGCATAAGAAGCCTCAGCAGATTCCAAAGAAGGAAAATAAAAAAGAAAGAATCCCAACTGCAAACCACACCTTAGACTCACCAGTCATCCAGCCCTAAAGAAAGTCACTTTCAGGAGATCTTCCTAGTGCCTCAAAGACCGTAACAAAAGGATTATACTGAATAATGTTCTCAACTCAGTTAAGAACATCAGATTTAAGACATGAAAATATACTTCTAGAAAAACAGGGAGAGAAGTCCAGAACCTAGACACAAATGCTACGAGGATTTGGGGAGCTACACTTACTTCACGTTCTGGGTAGGACTAGAAATAATACTGTAAACTGTAGTGCTTCTTTAGTGAAAAAAATCATGATGTACTGCACCACAAGCACATTCCTAGCTCTTGAAGGAAGTGGAGACATGGCAATGCCCTTCCTGTCGCACACTGCAGACTTTGGTAATTTAGTTCTTTTGTACAAACCGTCATATATTGTTTTAAGGTAATGGAGAGTTTTGTGGCTTGCAGGAAATTAAATACAAAGTACAAGTCCTGGGGAATCCTCCTTGACAGTTTCTCCTACAGAGGAGCCTATGGTTTCAAGGCACTGCACCTAATTCAGACAGTTCCTTCCAAGCCTGCATACAGGCTTTCCATCCTGAGAAGCAAAAACAGAGCTAGGCTGAAGTGAAAAGGCCTGTGGAAATTCAAAGTAAAGAACAGGTATGAGTAACATTTATTTGAGATGGTGGGACTGAAGCTACTTTCATTCTCTATTTCTTCAGTCAAACTGGGGTGCAGCTTACCATCACTTATGGCCATATTGCTACTACATCATATCCAGCTACAACACGCTAGTTTTAGCTGTGAAACAAGAAAAGTAAAACATCATGCAAAGAGAAGCTTCCATCTAAAGTGCAACAAATACTTTTGCATTTCATATTATCTTTAATATTAATGATCCTTCTGTCATGAAATTTTGTAGTGAAAAAGATCAAATGTTTTATGCAATTCAGAACAAGGCAATTAGTTCAGAATAAAATTTTGATTTATGTACCCCTCCTCCTAGTGTTTCTTTAGGAAAAGCAACCCAAAGCCTAGCAGCAGCAGATTTAAACTGAAATAAATAAATACACTGTCTAGCACGATTATGCCCAGCCAGTTAAATGTCTTTTCCAGAAGATGAATACTTTATTTAATAGCAACAATTTAACCAAAAGTTGATTCAAAATAATTAAAATTCCAAGCTCCAGAATAGTTCTTTTAAACATAAGCCAGCAACTTCTGCCTAGAAAAAAAAAGCCTCCTCCTGGCATGCCCGAGCATCTCAGTCAGGTTAAGAAGTTTCAAACAAACAGGAACGTACTACAGAAGTACTGTCCTACCAGTATCCCTATGCACTCCACTTGAGAGTCCAGTCCAGCTGGAAACTGAGTCAATGATCTTTGCTTCAATAAGAGTAGGAGGCCCCAAAACATCATGGAAATATGCTAATTTTGCTATTTCAAGGTTTCTTGCAAGAGTCAAGTCAGTGGTAAAAAAATTAATAGTCATCTATCCATAACAACTAAGTCAGTGCAGCAGTGCTATCTGCTGCCAAGTTAAGGGCAAAGTAGCGTTTTTCCTCTTTGTTACTATCACAGAGACCTGCCCAGGCCAGCATTTCTTAATTATCTTGCTCAGCCCCTTTTCTCTCCACAAATGAACTCTGTCATTCAGTTCCTGTCCCTAATTAGCCCAACAAGCAGCAACCATGCAGACGAAGCTGTGCTGCTTCCAAATCTAGACCTGCTTCCATGCCCTTTCTGAACACCTCTTGTGCCATTTCTAGAGTAGTATGCCCCCTTCCCATTTTGGGAGACAGTGGAGAGAAAATTCTTTGCCTCCTGCATTTATACAATTTGTTTCCACAGGATTCTCAATACAGACTTGGATGGAGCAGGGTCACTTCTACAAAGAAGTGACTTAAGCCCATTACTTAAGTCTTTTTACCAGATCAGTGAAGGATTCTGCTGCGTACCTGTCACGCACAATGCAGCGATCCTCTGCCTATCCACAGCACCCACATTCTTGATCATGGAATCCGTCAGTAGAAGCACGAAGACAACCTAGATGTAGGTAGAAGATGGTTACAACCTAGCTACGTGACACCTACTTTAAGTCTTACTGTGTTTACTGCGGTTCAAACAGTCTATCTGCATGGCAAAATCAACAAAATCATATTCAAAATCTACTTCAAGGTCACATCCTTTCTTATTTACCAAATCAGGACATGACATAAAAATTGAGATCAGTTCAATCAAATCAGACCAAAAGCAGGACTAGCATACTGTCTTCAACATTGCCATATAAGACTGTACGAAAGAGGAAGGGCAAGGCACAAGTTACAAATACACAACACTTTCTCCAAATGCTATTCCAAACTGTGACTATTTTCATCTCAGGGAACCTTCCGAGTCAGATGTGGCTCCCTATATTTAGCAGTCCTCAGCATATTTCTATTCCATATACCACTTCACTTGCTCAACACAAGTAGACCTTTAATATCCTTTGGAAATAAGCTTCACGAGTCTGCCATGTATTGAATCAAGTACATGTCCTGATTCTGTTAGGCTTCTGCGGTGTCTCCAAAGTTCTTGTATTAGAAGAGGTGCTGAACAGCTGGTCTTTATCTAATCTCACTAATGATTTTGCAACCTCTGTCACATCCCAAGTTGTCTTTTTTTTGAACCAAAGACTTCTAGCCTAATCATCTGTTTCTCAAACTGATCAACCCTGTGACCTGCAAAGAATTACTGCAAAGGTTACATCTCCTCTTGCAGACTTTCTAATCAGTTTGTCTATATGAGTCACTGATACTGTCTAAAAATTGCTTATCTAAAAACTTAAGTAAGTCTTCGCATTTTGTCTTGTAAAACTACAGGTGACTTGTACTTGAGAATGACTTGCACCCAGCAGGTTGTCTTATATAACTGAGATTACCTCATTGTAACCAAAAGTTATTTGGCTTGTAAATTAATTTTACCATAGATCAACTGCAATGAATTCAATGTTTCCCCTTTTTACTGTAACAGCTGCCAACAAGATGTCTCTAAAGAAAATGCAACTGAATGTAATTTAACACAGAGAAAATTTTGCTTCAGTATCAGGAAGGAGGGAATATTTCAAATGTTGCAAAGTTTGCCAGGTGAAAAACTTCTTGTGGTTAATTGAATGTAGATGTCAAGTTAGATTTACCAATTTTTATGTAACAATGTAAACCTAAATTCATCAATTTGTAAACAAACAAAAAGTACTTGCTCCCAAATGTGAAGAAAAGCAGAAAGAAAAATAAGATCACAACTACTCTCTGGTACTCCTTATTAATATACAGTATAGACAGAAAAAACTGTTTTATAATGATTTGACAAGCCTAGGGGAGAGGGGACGAGGGACAGTGACGTTTTCCTGTCGTATTACAGTCATATCACTACAATCTCATCTTCTGGAAGAAATGCAGTGCATATCATAGTTCCAGCTAAAATTCATCATTTTAAACAGCAAGACTATTGAAGCCAGTTTTCCAGTAGGCTTATGCCTGGTTGCCGACTGAATTATTTGCAACGTTTTTATCACAGTTCTGCATCACGAGTTTATCCCTTACTGATGACTGTCTGAAAACTGACATAGAAGAGAAATTTTAACTGAGAGCTAAATCTGGGGCTTTCTTTTGTGGATTCTTTGATCCACAGGTTGAGTTCATATTGCATGCTTCAATACGCATCAGTCTGTCTGTGTATTTTTCCCCTCTTCAGAACAGAAACGATTGGTGTGTTCTACCTTTGAGATGTCTACATCCCTCTTGGCTCTAGAAACTATTATAAGGGACAGATAACAGGACACGTGCAACAACATGATCCTTAAGAGACAAAGCTAGAAAAGAAAAGAAAAATAATAACATTTCAAAACACTTGAACAAATGTCATTATTCTGTAGCTTGTATTAAAGTACTTCCAGTGTTAAGCTTTACAAGCACACGCAAAAAGGTGCTATCCTTACTGAAAACTGTATGTTAATACAATGTTAGTATTCATGCTATTTTGTAAACAGATTATGGAAGAATTTAGCTTATTCACGCTTTTCAGAAAAGTAGGGTGGTATGCATCTATGACCAATATTAAACCATATTTTAATAGCTTTAATATTTAAACTGAAAATGTTACCATCTGATTATGTATACAACTGCATAGAGCACGACAACGATTATTGTGATGATTGTAAACAGCATTGTGGTGATTATAAACATTGAGTTTGGGATCCTACCTGAGCTTATGTTGCTCCCGCAAATGTTTTCCAAAGGGGAAAAAGACCCAAAATGCACACATCCCAACAGGCTGTTTATTCTTAACCATTGACATCAACATTGACCGCTACCAGTTACTAAGTTTCAGAGGTAGGAACTTTCTCACTTTCCTCTCAGTATAATATATATACACATTGCATCAATGTGAGTTATGCAACTGCTAACCTGTTTATTACCTGGTTTATATCGTTGTTTAGTCCTGATCCATCTATACCAGCACTCAGTACCAGAGAAGCTGCACATGTGTGCACACACACACAAGTAAAGAAAAATTTTAGTAGGTCTCACAAATACCAAGGAATTACTGGATTAAAAGACGTCCTTTTATTCCGATTGCTCCTTAGTTCAGTTTTTCAGCATCCCTATTTAACTAACCCATGTTACAAGAAAAGGCAAATCTTCTCATGTTTCAAGACCTGCTACAATCCGTCTTACAGATAAGAAAAGCCCTGTTACACATTTCAGATCATCAAGAAATTCTCTGTGCACAGGAGAACGCATTTTTTCCCCTCCTGTAACCAATTACTGCAAAAATTGGAAAGTATTGGATATCTACATAAGAGGTGCAGTGGTAAAGGTACTAGCTTTCCAGAACATTAGACAGCCTCACGTATAGGTTTGATGCTTCCCCTTTTTGTTCAGAGAGGAAAAATGAGTCAGGCACACTAGAATCTGGTTTGCCTTTGGATCTAAGACATGTACTGTTTAATTGCCATTAAAAAGCATAGAAGCTTGAAAGAAGCAATAAGCACGCACGGATTATTTCTTTGCTAAAACTTTCATGAGGAAAGTTGCTCCTAAAGGGCTAGGAAAAGGCAAGGCCACAGATTTACTCTACCCTTTCCAGTCAAACAATGCAAGTGTCGGTGTGTATGCTGATTCTTTTATAGGCTAGTATCCAGTATATCAACACAAAATTCTATTTAAAAAAAAACCAAACAAAACCCGAAGCTTGAGTTGGACACTCCCAAAATTGTAAGATTTGCTTTTATTACTGATTTTATATTCATTGATTATTTTGGGTTTCATTTGAGGAGGAAGCTTGGAGGAGAAACTCCCCCCATGCCCCTTCAGGAGTTTATAGCCTTCAAGGGAAAACTGCCAGGCTTCTAAACGTGTGGCATTTTGGGGATACAAACCCAGCCTTAAACAGTGGAAGCAAGCCTTCTCACTAGTGATCAGAAGGGATTCCTCGTAGCTCTATTTTCTGGAACTCATTCCTTGTGTTCATTTTAGTCCATTTGCTTTAGTATCCTCCTGCTCCAACTTTCTCCTTTACCCCTGTTCCCCTTCTGTTCCTAAAGATCCCCCGTTTCTCCCCTTTCCTCCACATCTTTCATTGTTTTGTTCTCCTTACAGTTTCTACACACCAGAGCTTGGTCTCAGCAGGGCTGTAAGAGATGGTGGTCATCATAACAAGAAACTGCTTCACTTTCACATTGCTTGGATAGGATGATCAACTTGCTGACCTCAGCAGTAACAGGAACTTGCCATTTTCAATTAAAAAAAATAAATCACAAGATAGCAAAGCTTAAGAACACTAGGAACACATTATTCATCAGACCAATGGTCCATCCAGCTCAGTATTTGATGTCCAAGAGCAGCAATAGGAGTTGTCCTCCAGAGGAAAGCACACCTTTGCCTGCTTTCTGCTATTTGTTCCCCTCTTACTCCCCCAACATCTACTGTTGTTGTGCTCACCGTTCCCACTAGTTTATCAATCTGTCGTCACAAATTTGTCTCATACCTGATTAGACCAACTGATACAATCTGCCCCTACACACTCTTACTGGGACAAGGAATAGAGTCTGTGTGTAAAGTACTTTCTTTTAACTAGTTTAAATTTATGCCCCCTCGTTGTTCCACTGTTTTGGGATTTAGCACACCAGATATTTCATACAGGAAGCACGATAAACATTTAACAATTGTCAAAAATATGGAGCTATTCTAAGGCCACTTAACTATTACCCATTTTCCCACAGTTATTTAGGATAGCAAAGCTTTAGCACTTGCAGCCTAACCTTATGCAAGGCAGGTCTACACTAGTGCTACTGCAGCCTTACACCAACACTTTGGACCTAATTCAGCTTTGACTTGAACGCAGGTCCTAGCAAAGCCAGCAGGAGCTGTGCCTACACTTGTCAGGACTGAGTTTGTCCCTGTACGCCTACAGCTTTCCGTCCTCTGCATTTAGTCCTCCAAAATTCTCTGGGTTTTTGAAGGGGATCAGGAAGCACGGATTGACTAGGTGAGATGTTGCACAGCCTTGGTCTGCCCTGACATCGGGTCTGTCAATCACAGCCTGGTGGCTTTTGAAGGCTGTGGAAACAAACGGGAGTGCAGAGTACTAGTTTTTCAAAGAATATACAACTAACTTCTGCCAATTGTTTTTTTTTCTCTTTTTAAAAATAAATCCATACTTTCATTACATTCCGAACCCCTCAGTTTCTACTTCAACATATTTTTCATTATATAATATCCTTGCTCCCATATTCAGGAAATATAAAAACTGACAAAAGTAAGAGCTTAATTGTGAAGTAGTGTAACAGGAAAGGAAAGGAGAGTGAGATATCTATATTTAATTACTTTCAGTGGCTCAGTAAACCTGCTAAGCCAACACTATGCTCCTCTGAAAAACTTCTTTGAACCAAAATCCTTGCATAAACCAGCTTCTTCATTTCTAATACAATCTATCAGAATAGCAAATTTGCATTCATATTCGTTTGTGATGGCCTATCTAGTACATAGTAATACTAGTTAGAATTACAGCAGAGATCTCTGCAAATCAATTTTTGGAGTAGAGACAATTCATCTCTAACCCTATTTATCTTTAAACTACTGCTCTGCTTTGCCTTCATAAATAAAGTGGCCAAACCCAAGACAAGCTGAAGATACAAGCTTTCCAAAATATACCTTAAATGCACAACAGTTCGCATTATCTGGGAAGGGGAAGGAGAAGAGGGAGTGGAACAAAACTGTTACAAACACTTCTCCAATTTTAGGTCTGCATGATACCCATTGCTGAATGCAGAGAAGTAAAGCTTTAGGACACAGATGGCAACATTTGCCAGGTGCAGGTTTTGTTCACCTGTAAATGCCAGCCTCACAGAGCAAATACCTAGCTAGTCACAGTGGTGACTGCATGTATTATAACTCAATTTCAGGTTAGAATCGATTCTTACTTAGGGCAATAACACCTCTGTAATGCAAATAAAAGACTCACACAGCCTTTAATTTTAGAAAACGGCTTGCGTGGGATTTGCACATGATTCTGAGAGATGACCTGCTTTTTATTTACTGGACCGGTGTTTCCTAAGCTGTTTTGAAGAGTTTTAAGAGACACTAAACTGAGATGAGAGAACATGGGCAGCAGGGAGGCTACTAGGACCCAGCATGGCTAAGGGGGGGGGGGGGGGGGGGGAGAAAGGGTGAGCAATTTGCTTCCCCAGGAGGGCTGCAACTCTGTCCCCTGACAGAGGATGCTGACCCACAGCCTCAAGCCTTTACTGCTTGGAAAAAGGAAAAGGGAGGGGGGGAAGTATCACCAGTACTTTAACTTCTGTTAAAGTACAACTTCAGTCAGTTAAACACGAGCAAGAAACAATTAAGTTCCGGGGGGGGGGGGGGGGGAAGCTTCTAATCAGAACTAGGAGGACGTTTGGCTTTCAGTGACTTTTGAAGTTAATAGAAGCTACAGTGTAAGCTTCCTTCCCCAGCCTGGCCGCCTTGGAGATCCCCTGCAAGCAGCCCCCCAGCACCCCCTCTCCTTTCACAGCCAGACCCCTTTCTTTTTATGTCCGGGCTGGAAACGATGAGCCACGGTGAGCCAGCAGTCCTCCAGCTACCTCAGGCAGAGTTACATTTTTCAGTCATTACGGTTTTCATTACTAATTTGACTGGTGTAAATTGTGAATGAATTGTCTGGGCTGTAAAAGGTGGACGGGGGAGCCAGCGTACGGCAGAGCAGCCCTGAGCTTGCTAAAACCACGCTCCCAAGCTTTCGTTTCGTGAGATACGTAAAGACGACACTTTTCCAAGAGTCCCTCCAGCACAACAATTCCCCAAGAAGCAGGGCCTCAGCATTTAACCACTGGAGACATGAGCCCGATGAAGTTCAGTCGCCTTGGAACTGGGATGAACAGCACCAGGGTTTAGAAACTGCTGCTCTCGCTGCTGCAGTTGAATTAAAGTCCTAACAGGAGGGATCCATGCCAAGGTGCACTGTTTTATATACAACGTGTAAGAAGAGCGAAGTCATATACACCAGTTAACCTCCTGACTCACCGCCTCTGCCCTCACATGAATATGACTAGATTTGTTAATGGTTGGGAGGGTGGGGGTTTTTGTAACTCACTCCTACTACTGCTGACCAGTGTTGCCCTTTGAACACCTTCCTTCACAGCCTCCTCCTGATGTAACCTGCATGTTTTTCACTTTCTCATCTTCACTTCTTTTCCCCTTTTTGCTTTTTCAGCCATTAGCCTCTCCACTGGGTTGTTGGTTCGGGTTTTTGTTTTGTTTTGTTTTTTTCTTTTGCTTTTTTTTTTCTTCTGTGATTTTATGAGAAAATGATAGCCAAATGCATGAGAGGCTTACAGTAGAAATGGCTTAACAAATTGGACCTGATTTTTCTTCTCTGATTTAGTGGTGAAAAAAGCAAGGCAGGACACAGACCCAGGAGGGCTAGAGGGAGGATGCTCATCAGCTGGGGCACAACAGAGAAGAGTTATACTTATTCAGACCTATGCTTCACCTCAGCTGTTTAACTTTCCTGAAGCATTGGGAAGTGCTCTCCAGCACTAGCCTTCTATTGCCTGTTTATTTCTGAATCAGACCCCCATTGTGTCCTCGATTATTTCAATCTCCCCATTGTTCAAAATCCACAGTTCCTGTCCTTGCATTAGCCTGGATTCTACTTTGAAAAACTACTTCTGGATATCAGAAAAAAAATTGCCCAGAAAAAAAGTATTACAATTTAGGTTGGGCTAATGTTTGAATGCTTCAGGAATTGTTTTTCTTCTGGTGACAAGGAAAAAAAGCACACAAAGAAAAAGGTTTTCTGTTTGCTTCTGTGGATGGGCTTAAGGTTTCTTCTGTGTTTTTCTCAGATTTCTAGGATTCCAGTAGCCCTGAAGGGTTCAGCAGTACAGCTCTGTCCAGCTTTATCTCACTTGCACCTTCTGTGCAAGTGAGATGCAAAGTCCACGTTCAATATATGCTGGCTGTGAAGAAATCTTTCATGCCAGTAAATCTCGTCAATTCTGAAAGTACTGGCCTTAGTCACGCTTGCACAGTACAACGCATTCGCATGTTTTGTTCCAAGAACACCATGGAGAGAAGCAACCCTTCTTTAACTGCACAGCAACTGGTATTTTTTATATGCATCAGAGTTGCTGCACATCTGTCACCATTGCTGTGTCCCTAATGCAGGTGTTCAGTGCTCCCCAGACATATTGGATGTAACTGCCGCACGTGTTGCAAGCGTTAAACTACCGCTCTGGGATGTACAGTGCAGCCAACTCCTTTCAGAGACACCAGTCTTGCTGCTCATTCATTGCACAGCTCTTTTGTGCGCCCTCCTAGAAATTCTGGGCAAGAGGACAAAAGGGCTGTGTTTAGAAAGCGTCAAAAGAAAGATTTTGCCATGGACACTACAAATGGTTAGCTAATAAACGGCATCAAATTCGGTGTATTAGATGAAATCAGAATCCCATGTCTTCAGATATTCTGGCCTGGACAGTAAAGTACTGAGCATTGCCTCTCATCTAGACCATGTTCAAAGACCCACAATAAGACGACTGTTTCCATCTCTTCTCTGCACCCTGTTTTCATACATACTGTCTATGGTAAGAGCCACTTGGATGTCTGTGTCTTTTCACTGAGGAAGAGAGATATCTGTCTGAACATAGAATCATAGAATCATAGAATCATAGAATCATAGAATCATTTCGGTTGGAAAAGACCTTCAAGATCATCGAGTCCAACCATTAACCAGCCCCCTAAACCATGCCCTGGAGTACCCTGTCCACTCGCTTTTTGAATACCTCCAGGGATGGTGAATCAACCACTTCCCTGGGCAGCCCATTCCAATGTTTGACAACGCTCTCAGTAAAAAAATTTTTCCTAATATCTAACCTAAATCTCCCTTGCCTCAACTTGAGGCCATTTCCTCTTGTCCTATCTCCAGACACCTGACAGAAGAGACCAGCACCCACCTCACTACAACCCCCTTTCAGGTAGTTGTAGAGAGCGATAAGGTCTCCCCTCAGCCTCCTCTTTTCTAGACTGAACAACCCCAGATCCCTCAGCCGCTCCTCATAAGACTTGTGCTCAAGGCCCCTCACCAACTTGGTTGCCCTAAACATGGCCCCAGGAATCTAGAATTAGTGAATATTTTATAGTCACATTTAAAAAAAATGCACATAAATAAAAGGCCTGCTTAACTGATACTTATCCACAGCTGCTACCATAATAGGAAACCAAGTTAAAGACATCAGCAACTATAGCTAATAGGGGAAGTGGAATAGTTAAATACAAAATGCACACAACTGTTATTGTAAACTTTCACTATGACAGAGAGGCACAAGGTTCCCAGAGTTGTCACTCTAGACTATTTTGATGTGGATTAATTTACCCAGCACTGAAAATAAAACGAATTTACTACATCGTGCACTACTCAGTTGTTAGCTCATTTTGATGAAAAACCAAAACAAAATCCTGATAGTTCAAATGAGGACAGCACTGTAGCTCACTGGTAGAGGAATGAAGGCCATTATTCCAATTTGGTTAGAAACCGGAGTTGTGTGAGACAATTTGTATTACTAGTGTTGCTTCAGATGGTATTTGTGACCCTTAAACAGCTCCCTTAACCTCTCCAAGCCTCAGATGGAAGGCAAGGAGGAGGTTATTTCAGAGGAAGTAACGCTTACCTCTTTCACAAGCTGGAATCTCTGACTATCTGTGAAATGCTTTGGGTTTACTGATAGGTTTTGATAAAAGATATTCTCACAGTACAATAATTTTAGTCATATAAACCATTCCAATGCACCTCTGAAAAATGCTTGGAAAATGAACTCTGTATTGTACAGTATTGTAGAGAGAAATGCTATACAGTAATTTGTAACAGAGCTAAAAAAAATTATCAGATGACAAAACAAGGGGAAAATGGGGAAAACTCAATTTCTCTATTACAGCACCCCCCTCAGCTTCCCCCAGAGAATTATGTCTACGATATTTACCCTCACTGACCACATGGCAGACCTTGCTACTACAGACCAGGAACCAAACAGACACTACTTCCTAGAACAGCCACTATAAATATGACATCACATTAATTAGCCTTTCTTTTATTCCACTGTATGACTAATATTCCAATGGGAAGTCTAGATAATATGCTCATTAACTTTTCCATTCTTTGAACCAGTAAGCTGTCGAATTTGAGCAAAAGTATTTGAAATAAGCTTAATTTGTCTCAGTTTTTACTCAGTTATCTGCTCGGCATGAGAGACAACCTGTTTCTGATACATGAAGCAACAATTCTATAACAAGTACTAACCTGAAATTTTCTCTTTTGTACCTATTTCACCATAAAGTGGCTCATTCAATCAAGGAAGGCTTTTAAGCAGATCGTGGAGCTGCAGCCATGACTAAGTGACAATAACGAGACTAGACAGCTTAAAACCTTGATATTGTTTCTGCTTCATACCCAAGCTGACACCCCACTGAGATCCTTCCACATTTGCCTCCCTTTATGGTACTGCAAAAGGTGCAGCTCATCACCAATGACAACATTAATGAGATTTCTATTGGGATTGCAATACGTTTTTCTATCGGGACCATTTGGACGCTACTATTTGCCTAATTATTCCTCTCCTAATTAATTCTACTGGCAGTTGCAGATCTTCAGCTACATAAATACTCTCCTGTGTTTGCTCAATTAAGCGGAAAGATTCCTGTAACCTAATATGTTAACATTAGGAAAAAAACAGCTCCATAACCTCCACCCCATACAGAAAATATTGGAGCTCTCTCAAAGAAAACCATATCAAAGCTCCTCGGATATCTATTTCCCCCCCAATATAAGTAGTTCCTTATAATTTTCAAAAGTACATCACAGTTCTTTTTTTCCATCTTTCAGAGTTGGTAGAAGGTATCAGACTACCAGTGAGTACAAAACAGTATCTCTTTGGGCAGCTACATGACAAGGAGCCTTAATACAACTTTACTAGACCGCATGGTACCACTGAAGTCTTTGAAGGTTTAGGGAAAAAAAAGAGTTCAGTACCCTGCTGCATTATTCAGCACTTACACTAGGAATGACAAAAAACGTACTTGGGTATAAGCGTATGTATCTTGTCTTCATGGCTTCCATTTCAGTGGAGAGACAGGTAACTCCTTTACCTCACTCTTTAGAGGAGCCTGCAGCACTGTCTGTGTCAGCCTTGTCTCATGAAGTCTGGCCAAATCCACTTTTAGGAGATCCACAGAAAAATGGATTTCTCTCAGCAGGAAAAAGAACTTCATTCTGCAAAAGGACAGACTCCCTACAGCAGACCACATGGCACGCTTCCAGGAAGAGTTAACTGACTCTTCAAGCTTCTGTGCTGACAGACCATTTATCATCCCCAGCACTCCTCCCCAGACCACCCACTCCATGTAATACGTTAGGTTCAATGCATGCTTCAGACTTGCACCTTTTTTTGAACAATTATAAACAATGTAGATGAACGTCTTCAGTAACTCCACGTCACTGGTTTCCGTACTTTCCAATGTGTGCACAACAACCTTGTTTGGTTTGGCTCATGCCTAGTAATTTACAGAAAAATTTGCCTTTTGAGGCCAGAATTATATGCCAGCAGGTAAATTCTTTGCTACAGGTAAATACAGGTGTGTGTATATATATATATATATATTTATACAGGTCAGCAGGTAAATACAAACTACAGACAGAATTAGCTTTTATAGAATGACAATCAAAAATTTGTGGACAACTAGTAGCTCGTTTGAATTCCATCCTGAGTTACACAGGGTGTCTCAGGATGCCTCGTCAATAACTGTCATTCAGTTATGTCATGGATTTGATAATTCTAAATATTCATATCAAGAAAGATTGCTGTTATGGCGAAGTAGAAGTAGAACAAGGGGTTTAACAACTCCATTGCATTTTGACAGTTCTTACGATTACTGTACTTTTAAAACAAACACCTTATGACACATGTACACACTGCTCATAATGTCTTTATTGACTCTCCCTTATCACAGACTTATTTAAGTTTCCAGTTGGAAGCCATCAGCTTTGGAAGAGCTGGTTAAGTATTTTAATGAGGTGTTGGCTTAGAGCTCCAATTTTAATACTCAAAAGGAATAACAATTGATAACTACCAGCCTCCAAAGCTACATGACACACATTACTATTCAAGAACATAAACAGGATTATTTAATGTTACAAAACAGAATTAGACTTTTCACTCCCTGGGACTGTAAAATTATTTCAATATGGATTATCTCTAGGTTTTCTAGACATTATCAATTCTATTCAATGCAAAAGCTTCCAGCTGTGTCAGTTAAGACTGCAATTAAGAAAAAATTGTGCCAATTAACCGAAGAGCCTCACAAGATAAAGGTGATACTAAGGTCTTTCTGAAGTACACATCCCAGTTAATACAAGACTCCTGTTTAATTGTCTGGCAATGAAGTGCATTCTATTACTTGGCGTTCCTGCTTACTTGGAATTGTACAATCAGAACTACTCCGCAGTAGGTTAGGCATGGATTTTACGTTAGTCATCACAACATAAATAACGTACCTTACACCCCAAGTATCGATGCAGCAGATTATGCACACAACCAAAAAATAATGCTTTGAATTTTTATCTCAACAGTTATGAAGCAGGAGAAAATCTTGATAGGATAACCTTCCATAAAGATCAGGTTCCTTACAAGCAGATAGCTTCCTCTTGCAGTGAAAATAAGTGGTTCAGAATGTCCTTGTCCTGTCTTCACCACAAAGATGTAGGCTTGGTTCCTAAAGCAAGGTGTAGACACTTCTTTCCCCCAAACCTAATCTAATCCCTGGTGTTCAGGACACCAAAAGGACTTCTTTGCAGAGTTCTTTTCCACACCTATTAGCTTCTACAACCACAGTTCTTCTTCCAGTTCCTCATATATATGTGTTTAGAATACAGCATATTTGATTTAAGCCTGTTGGATTTGATTTTTTTTTTTCAAACACAATGCAGAGAACAGGCCTACTGCCCTGCTACAAGCCAACTTTGGCCTCTCTCCGAGAACATACACTCTCTTGAACCTCTCCCCTTCACCCGGATCAGCACATAATCCTCCAAACACATTTCAGCAGGAATGACAAAACTCAAACTCAGCTATAACTTTTAAAGTAGATGGCTTCTTGCAAATACCTGTACGCTGTATTAAAAGATGCACTTTTTTTCCCCCTAAACCATCTTGTCCTTATTCCACAGGCTATGCTTTCCTCTGCTCACCTTTAGAGTTGGCCATCTTACTACCTTTTTTGCCAGCTTGATCTATCTTCCTGAGATGGTCTGACTGGTATACACCTAATTAAATCTCTGAACTCAACTTGGATTTAATCTCCACTTTTATTTAACTTTGAAGTGCACTGATTTTATTTAAGACTTGAAGGGTTGAGGGCGTTAGAGATGGGGAGACACTAGTATGTTTTTCTAATTTTATCAGCTGATTTTTTAAAAAAGACATAATCTCTATTTTATGAAACTTGAGTGTCTTTCCAATATATGGACTGGACGTGCAGTCAGTGAATAGGTAAGTACCTGAACTTGCTTCATTCGTTTCTGAGGCAGAAGAGGCAAGAATCTGCCATTGTGCTGTAAAACCTCAAACGGAAAACTGCAACTCAGGTACAGTTCTCCTTCCTTAAAGGGAAAAAAAGAAAAAAGAAAAAACATTCATCTGATGATGACCAGGAAAGAGACTAGCAATTTGTGGTGAGCTAAAGTCAGTATAAAACATTCAGATACAGATCAACTTCCTAAATTGTACCTCCTACTGTCCCAATTGTCAAAATGAAAACCTACATGTTCCCAGAAGTGCAGTTCTTCACAAAACCTGAAATATGTCCTGTCCTACCCCCTCACCTCCAATGAACAGAGGCTAATCAATGGTTAAAACAAACATTGGTAAGAATGTAGTCTGGGTTAGACTACTATAAAACATGTTTTAGCTAGGTATAAAAGCCTGGTAATAAATTCTCTGTAAAACGAGATGTAAGAACAGCCCTTGTCCTAAAAACACTAAAGCAAGTGGATGTGTATCTTCACAAAGTTAAGCTGAACTAGAAGACAATATTAACCACCTGAGCTTGCCATCTGCCTCTCTGCCAGGGTGCTACCACCTCCACCACAAAGTCAGCAGAATACTTCATGCAAGCACTATCTTATCATTCAGGCAAAAATTCAGACAAGTTAGCTCAGATCACCAATTTAAATTATTAAGCTTATCTAGCTCATTTTGCCTGAAGCAGGTTACAGGACACTCACATCATCCTTCTGGATGCCTTGCAAAAGGCAGCACTTACCAAGGGTGAGAGGATTAGGAGACGCTACAAGGGGGAAACAAACATCCAATTACAGCTTTATGTATCAAATGAAAATTTCCGCAGCAACCACTGACTCAATCATCCCAATTTTCAGGGATAAAGTTTAATTTAATTAAAAAAGGAAGCATAAAATGTTAATTTGAGCTTGTTACAAAAGGTAATTAATCTGCCTGTTTCAAAAAACTGATAGGCCATAAATGAAATAAAGAACTATAGTAAAGTGTTAGATTTTGTGCTTTTCTGTTGATATTTTGGGGCTACACATTTACCCATTTCTGCAGGTAAGAAATGAAGGTGAATTCTACCTGAGCTGTTCAAATACCTCTGCATTCAAACAAAATGTTGAATTTTAACTAAAAATAGTAATAATAATGCAAAAGTAATGATGAATGCCTAAAAAAGCCCCCCCAAACCAATGAAGTTTGCAAGCATCTATTCTGCCTCATTTTTCAAGGTTTATTTTTATTATTATGCATCAGGAATGAATGCGCTCCATACAGTTCAAAGACATGCGATCCCCTTCCCTTTCACCATATAAACGAGATAATTTACAAGACCTGGTTCAAATTCCAGATGACGGTTATTCACCAACAACTAATCCAGGCTGTGAGTTAACCACGTCACAGAGAGATCGCCTTGGCAGCTTGGACGCAGGACTGCAGACAGGCAGCTCGTGCAGCTCTATTGCTTCCGTGGCTAACCTGTGCTCACAAACACCGCGTAACACAGCCGAGGGGTCCCAGCAGAAGCCAACTCAGGTGTTACTTCGCTGTCGGCTTAAAACTGGAAGCATACTACAGATGCAACAAACTGCCTTTGAGCAGCCAGCTTGAGGGCAGCGCTGGTTGCGCTGTGTGTGATGTGGACCTTACGTGGGCCTTACGGAGCCACCTGGCTGTGCCCACAGCGCGCTGCTCAGCATTCCTCGTGCCAGGAGTGAGGAATCCACGCAGCACAAACGCAGCGAGGCTGCTAGGCCCATTGCTATGGATTGTAACACACAGGACGTGTACTGTCCGGATTCTTCCATAATCTGGAATTCCAGCCTCACGTATATCCCTGGCAGTGGTGAATTCACTGTATATTAATCGTGAACCAGTCCATGCTCTCTCCAAACAAGAACATGAATTTAGTAACATTAGAGGCAAAGTTTCCAAGATGCAGCACTTCAATCAATTTCTAATTATGTAAGCCAAGTTACTCTTCTGAATAACGAAAACTGATTTAGCACACCAGAGTAGTTCCTAAATTTCATATGTGTGCATGTGTGTGTAGTTTCTTGCCATTTTCTCTGCAGCTAAAGGACAGAATTAGCTGGTTTCTATTTTGTCCAACTATGTGTTAACTAAAAGCGTTTCCTCTTACAAGCTTAACATATAAACCAAACTTCTATTGTCATATACTTCAGTAATCATCGTTAAAAAAAGTATTTTACACACACATTTAACTTTTAAACACTGCAATGTCATAGAACTTACTGGCAACCCAAGTATTACCAAAATGCACATTCAAAGATACATAAATGATGAGGGCAAAGCAAACTGCAAAGATCAGAATCCATGCTAGGACAGTCAGGTGAAGGCAGGTAATCAAAACAAACTCACTATCACACCTTGGAACACTTAACCTACCACTTTCTTAACTGTAAATTTCCTAATACAAATGACTTAATGTAGATTTCTAAATATCTGAAAGAAAAATACATGACATACCACAAAGATGATGTGACAAAGTGAATTGAAAATTCTTGGAATATCACTGAAGAACATAGTCACACTGTACATAGATACGTGTCTTTAAAGACATTCTATGTCAAAACCCTACTTCTCTCAGTAGTAACACACTGTGCAACTCCACAAGAAGTTGCTTCTGAGTAAGTACGAGCATGCAGGGTCAGCTTACTGCCCTTCAGGGAACACCACAAAGCAAATCTGCTCTCATACAGTGGTAGGGGGCCTCAGGGCAGGAGGCAGGGAAGATGCCAGAGGACCGTTGATAATTTTGCACAGCTCTTTCTACTTACATACTACTCCAGGTTTATAGTACAACAAATACAAGCAAGAAACACTTGCAAATATCTGGAAGCTTTCTGTTAAGCGCTAAAACTGCAAACTTCTTTCTCTCCTCTCCCACTTCTGTCTTAATTCCCTCCCTCTCCCAGCCACACGCTCCTCCTCCACCTCTTGAGTTGACTGTGGCACCTGAGTACAACATCACCCAAATCAATTGTCACAGAACAAGAATTAACCAAAAAGACATCTGCTGCTGGATGACGAGATTGGGACTGGCTTGCTGATCATGTGGTCAGATGAGCACTAGGTCTAGCACAAGCAAGACGAAAGGAGCACGTACTCCTTTTAGCATTGGCAAGTCTTCAGCTTAGTTTGTTTCTACTGTTTATATGCAGGTAAAAGAACAAGTAAGAAAGTGCAGTGCAGAAGAGGATATGACTGGAGATTTCCCCAATAACCTAATTCAGCTGAAACGAGACATCACTAGCAGCTGTTAGATATTTAATTTGGGTATCTTACCTTTTATCAGCAGAACAAAAGTCAACATTTCAACAAGTACTGTATTTCACCATCTGAAATACGGCTTTAGATACAATTTCAGGGGAATGATGGCTGTTTGCTGTGTTCAGAGAGCCAGCTCTAGAACAACTGGTATTCCACAGAATCCTTGAAAGCATCTGGAATAAGTGGCTAATGAACATTTCAGCCAAAGGCTTTATAGGACATGTTAAAGCTTTCACATACCACAGAAGAGAACTTGGACTCTGAAACGTACTATGACAGCATTTGTATCTACCTGTGTAGGAGGGATTACCCTCTCTAAATATTTTCAATGAGTTCTGAATGTCAATGCCTCTTAAATGCCAGCAGTCATTGGGTTCAGCTGATCAAAATTTAGTCCATTTATTTGTGAAACAAACAGCTAGAATAACCCTTCTTGTTTCAGATTGCTACTTCAGTAAGAAGGCCGACAACCTGCTCGTACAAAAATATCTGCTCATTTTCAGTATTTGCTCGTTTTGTTGTCAGTCACTGAGGCTATTATCAATGGCTTGTTACCCTGACCTAGGGTGGTAGGACAATCAGTAAATTGACTCAGGGTCCTGTCTTTATAATAAGCTCATACCAAACCAAACTTAAATGAGGGGAGGTCTGGTATGAAATAGTTACAGTACCTGCGATAAATGAATGAAATGGCAAACTTCACACCATCTTTTCAGAGGCCAAGGCTGCCTTCTCTGCTTGTACAAGAAAATATTCACTTTCTGATCTGATAATAAAAAAAAAAAAAAGCAGCAGAATAAGCTAGAAATCAGGGACCTAAGATCGCAGAGGATGGATCAGATAATCCTAATAATTATTTTCTAGACCTAAACAATATGAAATGCTATTAATATAAACAGGTTTTTGGTGTTGGGGTTTTTTTTGCTTAACAGCAGAGATTAGAACCAAGTAAAAAAAAAAAAAAGAAGAAAGAAAAAGAAAGAGAAACCAAGAAGGGCAGCAAAGCACCAAAGTCCACTGACGGCTTGCAGGAGAGAGATGCCTCATTTTTATTTGCATCCTTAAAAATTACTCCTGTGCCAAGGCTACAGTGTTGATCTGCCCTGTTTGCAGCCACTAGAAGCCAGAGACGAATACAATTGCAGTACTGCAAGACTTGGCATGCTAGGTAAAGGCACTGCTTTATTAGTGGCATTCCCATGCCTGAATCCTCAATAAGAGAAGAAAATCACTAATGGCAACTAACTCTGAATAAACACAAAGCACATTCGAATGACCAGCTGAAGCGCTCAAAGGAGACAGACTTAACCACCCTCACACCTGAAACACCTTTGTGTCCAACATCCACATTTGACAGTTCTTCCCTTGAATGTTGTTTTGTTAAAAATCAGAAGCTTAAAATAACAGTGCCTGGTGCAGTTATTGAACCTAAAAATAGCCCTCTAACAACTGTTTGATTTATTTCCCACTGTCATGAACTAAGACTTTTATCTTAGGTCAGAACAAAAGAATTCCAGACTCATGCCTGTGTTAGATACAGAGAGATTTTGAAATGACGAGGGACAGTAACTATTAATTATATGTTGGAAGGTTATTTATGAAGGGCAGGAAAATGGGGGGGGAGAAGTCAAATTGCTTTCCAAGAATAAAAGGGAAAACTTTTTAAAAAACGGTATACTTTGCCATTTTATCTTTGCTTCTCTCCCAAGACCAAAGGCAAAGGTCTTGCACTGTGACTATCACAACAAAGTTATTTTTGTATCTATAAAATTAAAATGTTATTATTCTCCAAAATAATAAAATTACAAAATCTAAAATAAAAAAATTTCCAAAGTATCTGTCAATTCAACTGCAAGATACATAAAATGCTACCTGACAGCAGCAGTTCAGTTGTTCGCCCAGGTTACAAAGGTTTACAAACAAGAATGGCATGCCTGAAAGATCCCTATAATAGATTCACCACAGTTGAGAGGTTTAGCAGGACATGAGCAAATACAGTGATCATCATTTCAGGAATTGGATAAAGAAACCAACTCCTTAAAAACTGTGTTAACAGTTTCAGTTAATTATCTACTAGAACAAGAAAATAAAGTACACCTTTAAAACAGCCTACCAAACCAACACTGGACTTTTCAGGAATGAGTCATTTTACCTACTATATGGGCCTGGACTTAAACAGAAAATCCCACCCGCCTTCTGACTGAGCCTAGTAGCACAAATACAGAAGTGGCAACGGGGCTGCCACGCTGTCAGGAAGGTGAGCTGCTGTTCTGCTGGTGCTGTACGTAGTGGGTCATACAGTTCGTCTTTTCCAGACTGTGGTCTGGGAGGTTGGAAATAATCATATATAAGGTTTTGTTGCTGTTGTTGCTAAATTACAGTTCTAACTAGTTTAGGAGCTTTAGACATTGTTTCATTACAAGTTATTTTTATTACATCTCTTCTACAATATAATAACTATTATCTTTAAATTTAAGTTTAAAGCACTACTCCAATATAGAAGAAACTTTTTTTTAAAAAGTACTTTATCCCCCAGAGCTCAAATAAGGTTATGTAAACAAACACACATTTGTTAGCCTACAGAAACTACGGGAGTCTTTTGTCGAGGGGCTTTTTTTTTTTTGTAAAACACTGACACATTTGGTAGGTACCAACAGGTTGAGCAACCTAACAATTCAGCTCTGTTTTCACTACCTACCATTACCTTCACAGTATCAAGACTATCTTTTGTCAAAGATAAACGAGGCTATTCCTTTTGACAACACATTTTTGCCACTGCCTCCAACAGCTGTAACCTGATAACAAAAAAAAAAATTAAAAAATCAATGTTAATAGCCAAGTCAACCCCACAAATTTTTGTTCATTTAGAATTAAAAAGTGACTGCACATCATCTTGTTTCTTATGCTTTGCTATCTCTCCTCTTCTTGACAGTACAAAAGACAGTACAAAACGCATATCATGCATACTTAGAATCTAGTTAAACTGTAGAATATGGCAGCATCCAAGCATCCACAATTATCTGCATTGACAGAAATGGATCATAATTTATCAGTCAGTTTGCTTATGCAAAGTAAGTATTACAAATCACACACATGATGAGAGGAGTGTGTGCAGAAGGCATCTAGGAGATAAAAATCTATGTGAATCTAAAACAGAAAACATATGCTTTTAACCTAGCAAAAAATCAAACCCCACAGCTGTCTTCAAGAAACTACAGCATGTCAAATTCAGCTTCACTTATGCTTAGAAGATCTTCCTTGGAAGGGCTGTAGCTATTTTTTCTTCCAATTTAAGCTTTTTCTAAAGATGGGCTAGAAAAGCACTAAGTCTGCACATCTACATCTTTGACTAGTATTTCATAGAGAAAATAACTTCATCTGAGAAGCTTGTGAGGAAGATACTTAGATCAATGGCTTCTCTGCTACCTATGCTCTTCCTCCCCACCGTGACTGCAGTTTGTTACTTGCATTAAAGGCACAGATGAGAGTCAACCTAAGAAAAGGAATTTCAAAGGCTGTAATGTTTTATATCCCATTACTCTAAGTGTCACATACAAAACCAAGCTAGTATAAATAGCTCTCTACTACATGCGGGGGAACTAAAATGAGATCTTGCATATTGGATGTCTAGTATGAGTGATCGTATCTGTGAAAACCACTGTAAAACAGGTACTGCATCACGAGTGGCAAAAATCCCTTCAAGGGGAGAATCCAGCAGGGAGAAGACTGCAGAAACTTATATTAGGTTGTCAGGTACTGTGCGGTATGTGGGCATCTGAACCAAGGGAATAGCCCACACAAGCAAGCATAAGAGGAACCCCACATAAAACACAGAAAATCTTCTATGTGACAAACCCAAGGACAGGAATCATTTGGCTCCTGATACATGGCTACCTAAACTAGATAACTTTATTTCTTGAATAAAATGCTTTAACAGTCAGATAACATCTAAAACTGTACAGTCATTCGTCTTGTCTGCTTATGTTTCTGGAATAGTAAAAAAAAAGGCTCATTAACCAAATCTTTAGCTACTGCTAGATACTGATTAGCTCAGCACTCCTTTAGCTCTCTTTTGACATGTTTTGCGAAGCTAGTGATTGTGAGCGTGAAGGGGCTGAGTGGTGAACAGAACCTGACTCTGAATTTGTTTCTCGGCAGCTGTCTCAGCTGCGCTGCCAGAAGAACGCAAAATGCAGTGACACCCTACACCCAATTAACTGTTAGTTAGCCATCTCTGCAACCATGAAATCAGAAACCACAAATGTGAAAGTGTATGCACAGAGCTTGCATCATAAAGAAAAGACTATTTTGAGCAATATTCTATTTCTTTTCTTAACAGGTAGGCTAAAGTGCTCAAAAGCAAGTGCTTAAAGACTTGCATATACTTCAGAACATCTAAGCATGTGAACATGTGGTCTGATTTGCTAAAGAACTCAGTGTTCAGCACTTTGCAGTGGGGCGTAAGTGTTCTCAATAGACGCTCAGAAATAAAAATTAGGCCTTTTATGGTTTGGGGGTTTGGTTTTGGGGGGGGGTTAAGATGTATAGGGAAATTCTTTATATTATTAGACCACATTAACTGTCTTATCACTGAATAAAATGAAAAATTAATTTTATTTGGAATAAGAAAAGTTATTGATGATTCAAGATGTGGCATTCTCTCTAAAGAACCAGGTTTTGAAATAGTGATTACAGAGCGATCTCCAGCTTTCAGCTGAAGTAAGCATACTAAAATTTTCTATCTTTCAATTGCAACCCCCCCCCCAAAAAAACCAAAATCCCCAAACAACCCAAACCTAAAAGCCAGAAAATCTCATTAGAGCTTTAAAAGTCTGCAAGCCCATTGCATTAAGGTCTGATTAGTAGTTACCTGCTGCTTAGGTTTGTCAGTATTGAAAGGAAAGATAAGTTATCTTCACGGAAGGCAAAATAATTCTTAATTAGCATAATTAAAATATGGTTTTATGAACATCCTACAAGACACACTTATGGAACTATACAAAGACATAAAATTTTGACACAAGATAGGTGAGGTCATATGATCTCCTAATTTTTGCCTGACAACAAAATGGCATACAGCAGTAACACATACCATATCTAAGGCTGACACTGAAACACAGTCAAGACATTTTTAGATGGCTAACAAACTTCCACTTATCCAATTGCTGCAGCTTGTCAAAATTTATCCTGGCTCTGCAGTGGTAGAATTCACATCCCTTAGTTGAGGTAAACAACTGAACAGTGAAAATTCATTACAGTGATTCAAATACAGATTAGAGGCAGAAATTAAATAATTTAAAAAAAAACCCAGATTCTGCTGAACTATCAAGTATGGAAGAGAAAGAAAGAGGTTAACAGGAACAAATAGGTTAAAAGCTTGATCTACCAAAGCTTATATCAAAGCTGCTGTACAATGGTTTAATTTACCAGTCTCCACTCTCTTTTGCTATTGCCTTAGACCACTAAGGGATTACCAATTTGTATTCCCATGATGCCTGTAAGACTACCTCCGTCAATGTCAGTTTTCCAATACATCTGAGACACTGTTGTTACCAGGTTAGAATGACTTCATATGACAGCCCAGAGCAGGATGTAAGGAATATATCCTGACCTTCCTGATCTTCTCTGTTGGAAAGAATTAGCACAGTTCATGTGCTACTTACTTTCTTCTGCAGCGGCCATCTAGACCTCAGCTGGCTTACTCCACTTGCTTGGTAGATCATTAGCAAAGGACAGGAATAGTCAAAACAGCAAGCAGGTCTAAACTGTATAGCATTGCTCTCTGGGGCACTGTGGAGTTGTCTGGTATCTCCTCACAAGAGTTGAAAGTAGAAACTAGACAGGGAGAGCACTAACTCCACACATCTCATGGACTACGGTCTACCTACAAAACGATGCCTTCCTTTTCAGAATTTTGTTTTGGTGATTTGCAGAACAGTTATTTGCTTTCAATAATGAAAGCAACAGAATCAATGTCATATTTCTCCCCCCTGTTACACTAAAGTTCTGAGTTTCTTGACAGAAGTTCTCATCTCACCAAGAACAAATAGATAGAAGGAATGACTAATTGGTCAATGATCTTTTCTGAAGATCCAGCTACCAGCTGCACTTCCTAAAAAGCAAAATGTCTCATCTTCAATCGTGTACATGTCTCAGTAATACATGTGGAAGTCAATGAAATATACACCAGTTAGAAGAGCAGACCCAGGAACCTACTACATCTACCAAAAAGAAAATCTATAATTAAACGCTGGTGAAATATTACAGCATTCTGTATTGATGCTAGGCCAAAAAGCTAGTTTTAGAGGCTAGTTTCACTGTACGTTATTGAAAATGTACCACAGCAAATTTGCCTAACTCGCTCATGTACAGTTGTTATTACGTGGCACCCAGAAGTGGGAACTATTTCATATCAATGTCACTTTTAATTAATAGACTGCTGACTGGTTTATAGCACCTGCACCTCTAACAGCTTCCTTTCTAGCCATGTTCTGTGGCCTTGTACCCTACGCAGCATACACGTATCACATGTGGTTACACCTCCCTACTTGATGACTTCTTTTAAAATGGACTACACTGTGCCTTTCCACGGGGGGAAAATGCAGAGCATTCTTTACAAGCATCATTCCCTGAGTGCTCAGCATATAGCCCATTTCCTAACTTGCCTTATGAGAACTGCCACACCACAGATAAAACTGTAGCCTTACAAAAGCAACGTGCATGGACGTTCAGGTGAAAAACCCCACAAATATCCTACTCATGAAAATGAAACATAAGTCGAACTTTTGCACACTTGTTTTTACAAAATCAGAAGAGCAGAGGGCTAACTTAACTGATGACACTCCACATTCTTAAGCAAAAAAAAGGAGTTACCAATGGACAGATGTAATACTGAGCATTCAAACAGAAAGTAAAGGCTCTACCTTTCTTCAGACAAGCGCCGGAGGCACCACACATGATCTTTCAGTGAGCTTATTCTTTGGAAAGGGGACTGCTCATTTCCAAACATACCATGTTCTGTTGTGTGATCACAGACCAGTGTCCTCAACTACCTCCAAGCCTGACAGCTGAACAACAGGGTACTGGTTTTTGTCTTTGGGTAAGACAGCATTTTAAAAACAAATGCAAACAAGACTATGGGGTATGAAATACCATAAAGCTAAATTCAGGGACGTGTCAGAAACAGCAGGTCAAGTTACTCAGCAGCACAAAGGGCCTCTGTGTTTAAGAACCTGTCTTTTAAAGAGATACCATGTGTATCTTCCCTGCAACTCGACTGCTGTTATTGTAGGTTGGACTTTGTTACCAAAGCAAAGACACTGCTTGCTACCCCATTGTCAAACCAATCTGATAATTGGGCTGGAGATGGAAGGAGGGGTGAACCATTACCAATTTGCCTAGCACATAAGAATTTAACTGAAGTAAAAGACTGCTTTTCCTCTGTTCCAAAACACAAAGTAGCAGACAGGAGATTCAGAGATCCCCTTCTTCCGTATTTCTATTATCCAGTGCCTCCAGCTGTCTTAAATACCTGGAAGGTGGGACCAGAGTTCAGTTCCATAGCACCAGCTTTTCTAACTTGCATTAATTCTTAACCTCTCCCCTTTCCTTACAGTGCAAGGCTACTTGCCAGTATCATCTGCATTAGCTGTCCAACCCCCTCCATCTCAGCAGAGGAAACTCAGTAATACCAGCGTTAACCGCTTATGATTCAGCAGTCCACAATATGGTATGAGTTACGCTGTGCTGTATGCGGTAGCTTTCCAGTACTCCCTTTACTGTAGCCTTGTGCATCAAAATGGATGTTGAGAAACTGCAGTAAATGCTAATAAAATTTGTTCACGGTCTCCTAAGTCCTCTTTAAAACTCTGTACAGAGAAATTCAGACATTTTACTTAGCTACACTGTACAGCTGGCACTGCAGAATAGTTTACAGAAAGGCAGAAGAAAACAAAATACAGAGCCTTTTCCTGGCAGATATAGGTCACAACTAAACGACTAAACAAAAAATGCTTGGTTAAACCAAATTCTATTGCACAAACTGGAGCGAAAGCTTCAGGATGTCACCTTAACGCCTGCAGTGGAGGAGGGGGATGAGGAAAGAGCGTATTAAAAATAAAAGCAGAGGAAGTGCTACAAATGCTTCCACTGTATCTAACATCTCTGCGGATTGGCTGCGAGAGCTGTTGCTACACAAACTCTGCCTGCTCCTACCACAGATCATCAGCCCCGCTCCCTGTTACGACAGACTACCACAGCAGCATGGCAAGCTTCACTGAATTAGAATTCCCAATGACCATCCCCTCTCAGGCTAAGAGGAAAAGTAATGAGTTTGCCTGAGAACGTACAACTCCCCTGAAATTAAGCTGCGAACGGGCAGAAAACCTCAGCCTGTAGACGGTTCATGCGAAGCCACGCAAACTTCTGTTATAGTAGTTCTCGTTTCCAAAGCAACAGAACATGGTTCAAATTCCTGCTAGTGTATTGTCTGATAAAAATCTTTTAAAACTGTGTGATCATTGTAAGAAGGAAAGCAGAGGGACCAAGGTGAGGCAATTTCAAAAGGTACTAAGCTGAAAGCAGAAAGTAAATTAAACTCCCTCCTAAAAGAAAACAAGCCATGGGTTTACAATTAAAAAACACCCTTAAAGGTTTGTTTGTTTTTTTAATTAAAAAACCAGTTTTCCCTTTTTGTATGACCTGTGTATTAAAATCAGCACTGACAAGACTGTACCTGAGGGTCTAAAAATCTCACCTGTCCCAGCATTGACTCTTTTTATTGGAAATCAAGGGTGTGCCTTAGCCCAGGGAAAAGTGATGCAAAAATACCTGCTGCTTAAGATATGAAATGGAAATGCTAACATACTGCCTCTTCAGCTCCTATTTTAACGCAGAGCAATATTGAATTTGGAACAAAACCCAGAAACTTAATAAAACGAACAACAATGTTCTGAGAACTAATATGCTTGAGCAAGCCTTGCACGGGCCATGGGATTCAGCAGTACACTTTGATCATAAAAAAAGTAATATTAAAGTGAATGATCCCAAGTAACGGGCCAAACTACTGAGAAAATCCTCCTTGTATAATTAAAAAGAATAAGTTAATAAGGTTGTCTGATCAATTCAGGTCCATCGGTGGTATGTATAATTGTTACAGCTTTAGGTGTCATCTTCAAAAACAGCATTAATGTGAAAGACCTTGCATGCAAATTTGAGCAGTAAGTGGGACTTAAATCTCCCAACACTAAAACCTGATTGGTTTGTGGTGAATGGGAAAATTCTTCTCCAATTACAAAAAGTAATTGGCTAAGAAGTCACAAGCCCTTGGTCATGAGAGTCAGTTACACATGGAAACTCTAAGATATGCACATCTGGGTTTTGCAACATACCTGTTATGGCCATAAAATAAATAATTGCATGTACAAACATGTTACCAGTAAGCTGAATTCTGTAGTTCTGCCTAATGCAAAATATTCAACAGAATTTTATTTCCTTGGAAGTTGTGTTTGTACATAAAGCATGGTTTGTACTCCACCAATGAAAAAAAAAAAATAATCAAAAAAAATGGGAAGGTGGTGACTTACGCAAACAGCAAATCAGTGAGGCAGTTACATCTAACCCTTCTGCTTCCTTACCACACCCAGAGGACAGGCAGAGAAAGGAATGCTGGCACATGCCTCAGCTGCTTCCCTGCACAGTCAGGTGGCCATGGCTGCACAGACAGGCCACTGCAGCAACTCCCCTATGACCTAAGAAATTCGGGCACTTCTGAAGACAGAATCCAGTTATAAACATGGAACTGAAGAACAGAGGCCGGTGATATCTTATTTCAACAATAATAGAGTAATTTGTCCACCACCTAAAATTTAATGCTGTGGGTGATGGCATTGTTAATATTACATTTAAACACATTAATATTTCTTCAGATTATTTGTTTTGGATGAGAATTTTATATAGAAGTTATTGGTTTTGACAGGTGTACTAACAATTATTTTCCTACTCTTTTGAACAAGTAACTTTACCTTGATTTCTTTGCAATAGGGGCTGTAATATCTTCACACAGTGGTTGCTCTTGTGAGGACCGCCACGAATGAAGTCACAACTGCTTTCATGTCAATACCATCATTTAATTAAACAGTACAGTCACCCCTCTCATTTAAGTTGTGGTTAAGAGCCCTGTGGTTGGGGGTTGTCCTGCTTTCAGCTGGGATAGAGTTAATTTTCTTTCTAGTAGCTGGTATAGTGCTGTGTTTGGGATTTAGTAGGAGAAAAATGTTGATAACACACCGATGTTTTCAGTTGTTGCCAAGTAGTGTTTATACCAAGTCAAGGATTTTTCAGCTTCTCATGCCCAGCCAGCAAGAAGGCTGGAGGGGCACAAGAAGCTGAGAGGGCACACAGCCAGGACAGCTGACCCAAACTGGCCAAAGGGGTATTCCATACCATATGACATCATGCCCAGTATATAAACTGAAGGGAGTTGGCCTGGGGGTGGAGATTGCTGCTCAGGAACTAACTGGGCATCAATCAGCGAGTGGTGAGCGATTGCATTGTGCATCACTTGTTTTGTATATTCCAATCCTTTTATTATTATTGTCATTTTATTATTGTTACTATTACAATTAGTAGTTTCTTCCTTTCTGTCTTATTAAACTGTTCTTATCTCAACCCATGAGTTTTACCTTTTTTTTCCTGAGTCTCTCCCCCATCCCACTCGGTGGGGGGGAAGTGAGCGAGCGGCTGCGTGGTGCTTAGCTGCTGGCTGGGGTTAAACCACGACAGGGGTGGAGGGGAAGTAGGAAGGGATATCTCCTCCAGAGAATAAGAGCCCAACTTAAGTTCACACATAAAAATTAATCCCCAACTGCCTTTAAAAAACAAGAAAGTCATCTTTAACTCAACAGGAACTTGCTTCCTTTCCAAAAAGTATTTATGGCCTATTGTCTACTTTTACCCAGAGGAGTATGTCTCAGCAACAGGTATGTCCATCCCTTTATATACTGTCTAGGCGGTGAGTACAATTCTTAGCCTCATAAGAATTCCTTTTTGCAGAACAATCTTCATTCAGCTGCTTGCTGAGGTCTCTGCCTCGCTGCCGATTTTGAGCTTTCTAATGTAAAGCCTGTTTTAGCCTGTGACTCCTTAAAGCTTACACTGTGAAAAGACTGGTTTATAATTTCTTAGTACAAACTGCAAACAAAATAAATAGGCTACCTAATTAAACATTAACTTTAGGAAAGACTTACTTCAGTGTGTTCTGAACTGCCTTAACTATCACATACCTTGCTTTAAAGCAGTATCCTACTAACCCACAATAACATCCTCCTTGAAAATACACAGATTTTAAGTTAATTCAAATTACTTACCGCATCTTACATGCCAGTTTCATCTCAAAGAAGCTAAAATGTACTTCTAAGGGGGAAAATATTTTAATTTATGTATAAGCAGAAATTAAAACAAATAAGGCATAAGAAACACTGTTAGATTTTTTTTTTTTTAAAACTACATGGCATAACTGTCAGGGTTAAAAAGCCAAATTTAATCAAACCCAAGCTCTAGACATATATTCTAACAAGGAGACCAAGCAATTCATGCATGTCTTAACATCGTATTCCCTTTTTTTTTTTAAGCATAAGAACCTTTTCAAGCCTGTAACATCTTTGTTCTTCCCTCTTTAAGGAAAATGACACAAAAAAATGCCTTTGCTTTTTTAACTGACAATATTCCTCAAGAACACTTACAAGGGACAGGCCCCACTTTCTCCTTCTAAAGAATTCTCATTTTCATGATGTTTTATACAATGAGGGAACAGATTATCTTCCATAGAAGATGAATACTATAGGGCATCATTGTGGAAAGCAGCTGTATCATTCAGTTAGCTATACGGCACTTATATTTAACATTGCAAGGCATAAAATTAAAATAGAGAACAAAAGTCAGACTGCATTGTCTTCAATATTCTGAAAGTTAAATACAATATGTTCTGGAGGCAGAAAAATTAAGATCGGGGAGGTGTCAAAGTTTTCTTAAAGAGTATCGTTTTGCAAAACCAAGTTACGTCAAAATACATGCATCTGAAATGAGGACTCGAGTCGAAAAGCAGAAATACTCTAATCACACGTATTCTAATAAAACTGATGTTGAAAAAAGTTGTAATTCCCAGTAGAGCCGTTTCAAACACTGTAAATACTGCTCCTAAAAACATGGGGAAGATTAAACTTTAACGGGAAAGATACTGACGAATATTGAGAAACTTCTCAAAGCATCAACTCGTTCCTTTACAGAGATGAAAGCTGTGCATGAAAGGTTTATTATCTGCTGCTCCAGATGCGCTGGATCCTAACTGCTAACAGAAAATGCAAACCACAAATATATGGAAGAGGAGAAGGCACGTAGTATGGCTGGGAAGTGACAAAACTTTCCATGCCAAAGAACAGAGATTCCTTTGAAGGCATCGTTGGCTGGCAGAAAAAATTACAATCAAATAAAAACTACTCCTTCGGCTTCTTTGCTCAGAAATCGATCGGGGGCGCAATGTACCCACCAGCAAGTCGTGCTGGCCTGCTTAACCTCGGCGTAACGCTGCCCTCAACCTGCCGGCGGAGCTGGCTCAGCCCCGGGGCGGTTCCGACCCCGGCGGCAGCCCCGCACCCCCGAGGGGAAGGCAGCCGGGGGGAGCCGAGGGGAAGGGAAGGAGCCCGGCACAACCGGCCGGGAAGGAGGAAGGGAATTGCGGAAGCCAAATCCCAGCGCTAACCAGCGGGTGACGCCGTCGCACGTCGGTTTTGTTTTGGGGTTTTTTTTTTTGGGGGGGGGGGGGGGGGGCACCGAGAAGTTGTAAATCATCGGTTCTCTCAGAGCCCGTTTGGTTCCTTGGGGCTACTACAGGCGAAGTGTCGGGGGGGGAGGAGGGGGAATGAAATAAAAAAAAAGGGAACTGGATCTTCATCTCTCTGCCTGAATTCTAGCTAGCAAGCAGATTTTAAAACCGACCTAGGCCATACCTGCCCTTTGTGTAACTGCCGCGCAGGACTACGGATCAGCTGCTCTTCTTTCTCGCTACGTAATTGCCCTAAACTTCTAATGCGCTACAAAATGCACTTAGTTTGACAATTACAGTTAGATGCTTACTGCTTATCATCCATATTAGTTGTTAGTTTATGCTTTCATACTTTTTCTCAAAACAAAAACCAACCCCCCCCCCCCAATACTGTTGGTCATATTAGCCAACACGTCAAAAGTTTCTGGATATAATGAGCAAATGCAGATTTAATATATTAACCTTGCCATAGTAATCTCCTAGCTGAGGATACCATTTCCACAATCAGATGTTTAAAACAAGGACCTTCTACATAGCAATTATCTACACTGAGATTTTGGGCATATTTGCATTCAGAAAGTACTTGATGGCTAGTAAAAATAAAGCCCCAGTCTCCCGGCAGGAATTTTTAGGAATTTGTATCAGACTGTGTTACATCTGAATCTGAGACTGCCATTCTCCAGGACAAATGGATCAAATCTAAATATATTAATGCATAAGCAAATTAAACAAGAATGAATCTTCATTTTTGCTCAGCAATATCTTAAGTAAAACATGAAAATGTAATGCCTGTAAGACAACTGCAGTCTGTTTTTTTAGTGCAATCTGTGGCACCGGCAGTTTTTGCAGAGAGCAAACTGTTAACCACCGTCACAAGAAGCGTGTGTGTGGTTTGGGTTTTTTTTAAGGCACTGCTCTGCTGAAGTGTTTCACCTGCCTTGGGTGAAAGCAAGTTAGCCACTTACACAGAATTACCACTTCTCAGCTGAATCATGGAAACCGATGGTGCAATGTAAAATGAATTACCTTAAGCCACTTTTGTGGTTAAGATTTACCACCTTATCTTGCATTGGACACAGGGTAACAACATGCACATGCTCACTACCATCTCTTCTGACAAACATCTGTTCTTTTAAATACAGTAACATCATTAGAAGCAGCTGGATAATACTTTTGTCTTTTCAAAGGTAATGTACATACCTAGGGCTTGGACACAGGACAACATCACCACTATTAAGGTACAGCTACATAACAGCTGCTCTGTCTTAACCAACAGCAAGCAGGCCATTAGTCAGTAGCAAACATGGGCTAAAAACAAGTTTTCACTGGGGTCTTATGCTAATGCATTTTACCTTTCTGTTTCTAAGGAAATAAAACTACATGCTGTTTCATTCAGTAACTAATTCAGTACTGTGCTGACTAGCCAAAAATTTAAGTAGCTCAGTATCATGACCAAGCCCTGGAGAATTTATGTCCTAATGATTTGAATGGTGTTCTCACTTATCAGTCACATCAAAAAGTTATATTACTATGCTACGGTGCAGTAAAATGACTGTAGCAGCCAGGCTAGGGCCAGCTTTCACTGCTTCAAGTTTTAGAAGCCTCTTGGGAAGCCTGGACACTTGTTAGGCTAGCTAGCCCACGCTGAACTCTCTGTTACTATTTGAGTACTGTTGTACTTGGTCCAGCTGGATTAAAGCTAACTAGTGATATGCCTTCTGAACATAGCGCAGCTGTAGCCTTGGGCTCCTAGGACCTTTAGGGAGAATGTCCTCGCTCACAAGCTGAACAAGCTATTTTTGGATTATACAACATGCATGTTAATATACCTGGAGGAATGAAATGCTGATTTAAACCAGCACCTGCCTGCAGCAACAGCTTCCACAGTTGTTCCTAAAATGCTGTGCCGCTCAAATCATTTTTCAAAGGTGCTTCATGCATAAAGCTGCCTGGGGAAGAGAAGGAGAGAGCACGCACATGGAAGAGCTGCATTAGGTGCGGGAGGCGAAGAAAACAGCCAGCTATTGCGTAACAGAGAGCTGGTTTTTGCTTCTGGAAGCAACCGGTCTCTCCTTTTTCCTCCTTGTTTTGCCACCATCTTTCACACCCGCGCAAGGTCTGAAAGCACACCCCGCAGGCTGTCAGGGGAACGGCTGGCGCAAATAAACAGCGGGGCGGATGGCGGGCTCTGATGCTTTCAGGGTCAGGCAGCTGATACCTACTAACTCCGGTTCAGAAAGCCACAGCTGTCAATCTAAACGGGTTACCCCATTACCCCGTGCGCATGCACGCCCAGTAACTACACGGGTTGCTGAAAGGCAGGCGCGTTGTTTCACCTACACAAGGGTGTAAGCAGACCGCAGCAGCGCAGAACTGCCTACCCCGAAGTGCCTGCCGCAGAGCCGCCGGGTGATGAGAACTCCCTGCTTCGGAGAAGCCCACGCAGAGCTCGGCAGAAGCTAAAAGCTCGACAGCGGCAGCCCCGCCGGGAAGGGAAAACGCCCGCCAACGACAGAGCTAACGGCGCGGCGCCTCACGTCGCGGGGCCGCTCCCTTCCCTTCTCCCGGCCGCCATCTTGCCCGGCGCCGTGCAGCAGCCCGCCGGCTCGGGCCGGCGCCGTCCGGCGGCCCCCCAAGCCTGTGGCGCGGGTGCCACCCTCAGGCAGAGCCGTGACAGCTCCGGCGGAGTGACAGGCTTTCCATCCTCGTCTGGCACGGCACGGCACGGCACGGCCGGCTTGTCGCCGCTGCTGACAGACCTGGTGTTGCCAGTGGAACGTTCTCGTATTTTCAGTACCTCAACTAGATGTGATAGCCCAAACGTCTGACTTGAAACGCCGCGGGGGAAACCGTAGGCTTGTGAGGGGAGAAAGGGTATGTCAAAAGGCAAAGGGGGTGAAGGGGCAGACTGAACAAAGATACTAAACTTTCGTGTTTGCAGCATCCTCAAATATGATGGGCGAAACAGTATTATGAAAAAAAACTACTAAATTTTAAGACATCAAAACGTGCCACCGTCATAATTTTGCAAAGACGTAAAAATCTTGTAAAAGGCAGTCAGGTATTCCTTTGGCAGGTCATATCAGTTCAATAAAGGGATTTGATACAGCAGTCTTTATTCTTAAAATATTCCAAGGACCTCAGTAATCTGAGTGATTAGATTCCAGGAGAGCACTGATGGTTAGCAAAACAAGTCAGCCATTTTGTGTAAGCATCAATGCTGATCCATGCGTAAGTGCAGATTTACTAGAAAGAGGATTTTCTACTAATGTGCTACTGCGTAATATATTCTCTCCTGGCAAACTGGTAAAAACATGTTCCTTTTTGTGGTAAACAGCTTAGTGCTCCTTCATCTCCTCCAGCTATCCTACATGAAAATCCATGCAGGCTGAAACATGCAGCTGTACAAACTCTAGGGAAGTCAGAAGGGCTGATAGCAGGTGCCCAGTACTTTTATTCCTTTGCTAATTTGGGGCTTTGATGTACCTGTTTCTTAGTTCAACGCCCATCAAAGTGGCCTGGAAAGATTAGTCTCGACTGAAACTCTATACTGCTGTAAGTAGTAGGTCATTAGGTCTCGTGTATCTCTCTGCAATGCACTATGTCTAGCGGTTAACAGTTGTGAAGCTCTGGATCACAGGAAAGCAGTGCATTAGAACATCAATGCTACAGGAATTCTTAGGAGAAAATCAGAGTGTGCAGAAGTAGTAAGGCAGTATACTGCAAAATGTGGCATTTATTAAAACTAGAAATCAGAAAGAGAAAGGATCATGCGCCACAAAAACCAGTTCAATTTAAGGTCTTCACAAAGCAGCATGACACACCAAGGTATTTACAAATTGAGTCTGACCTCATGGCTTTCAAAGATAAAGCCTGTTACCTATAAACTTACCTTTTCATGTTTGCAAAAGAATATGTTAAAATAAGTAAATAATTTTTTTTATATGTTTTCAAACTTCCACAATGAATTCTAAAGACAGAAAAAAAAAATGAAAACATGACTAAGACAAACTTCAGAAGGCATAGAGAAGAAAACAAAAAGAACAGAACTCCAGAAAAAATACAGTTTTTCTTCTTCATCTACTCAGCACATTGGCTATTTGTATTTTCATCTTCTGTCCTCTAACTTGTTCCTCTGAAAACAAGACATTCAGCTTTCTTACCTCAACGGTGTATTTCCCCAGTCTTTGACTTGCCATTGAAATGCTGGTTTAGCTGAAATAAACAAGTGATTCTCAGTAGAAGAGACTTCCACAAGCCTCCCCACTGCTGACCATTCACCTCTACCAGTGCTCACAGTCATCTCCTAACACACCTGAGCTTCCCATCCTTCTGTGAGGGAAAGATTATGCAAAAGTCTAGGAATGAGCAGGTAGGGTAGGGAAGACTGAAACCTTCTCTTGCTAGCTGCTTTCTTGAAGGCCTACGAGGATGTTTCATGGAGGAAAAAAAAGCAACACGAGGGAAGTAGAGAGCAGAGGCCATTGACCCTCAGAAACTTACTGTACCTGGGCTAGCTACAGGGCAGCCAAGGGAGCTGTTTCATCAGTCCCTGGGAATCTTTGGCAACGGTGCTGCAGTACGAGCTTCAATCCAGAGGCAGGAGGAGTCACCTGGGCAGGTGAGCGCTCAGGCAGCAGGACATTTCCCCACCAAGCATGACTGAGTCCACTACTGAACCTATGAGGACAAAAACCAGAGGGTGTCTCAGGCCCAACCAAAGCAGGCGAAAAGGAATGCCAAGTCCAGGACTGGAGAACCCAGGTCCGAAATGCAATTCGGGACGAGGATAGAAACCCGGAACCCCCAGAAGCCCTTCTGCGATACTAGCGGGCTGACACTGCTGAGAGGCACTGGAGGCTTCCCAGGCTGCCTCCTTCAGCTGCTGCTTTTAGAGTGTCCTCAGCCACCTTCTTCTGCCAGCCACCTTCCAAGCCAAACGCCGGTCCTCAGGGTTTCCTTCTCAGCAGGCTTTCTGAGATTTTGCTCGGCCTTCCGACGCCAGGGCGTTACGGAGCTCCGTTCGCTAGATGCCGACAGAGGCGAGCGGTGCCAGGGAACAAGCACCTCGGTTCGGAGCGAGGCCGTGCACGACCACAGCGCTTGGGGCAGCTCCCTTTGAGCTCCGTTGCTCGGGACTGCCTGGGAGCTCACATGGCAATCCCCCTGAAGAGCACTGCCTGCTCCGGCCGTGTCTAGACCTCACGTCTTCCCAGTCACGGCAGGCAAGAGCAGAAGGACAAAGCGCTGCCACCGAGTTCTCTTTTGGACCCTCTCTACCTCCTTTCCTTCCTCATTGCCTCTTTGCTGGCAGGAAAGCCCATCGGGTCTCCCGGGTTCCCCTGCCTTCCTCAGAGAGGACAGCTGCTCCCTACTGTAGTGAATCGACTCGCATGCTGCGTCAAGGCCTGTCAGGGAGGCGCTCAATGCACACACCGTAAGACCAGCTGTAGTTTGCCTGAAGAGCAGAGGGTTGTTCACATCTGTACAGCCAGCCCAGGGGATTCTCTTTGCGCTTTGGTCACCGTTATTCTTTGATTCAGCCTTCCAGCTCTCCGCCAACTTCCGCGGAGCTGTTCAGCCGTCACTCTGCAACCAAATCTCTTCTCCTTCCTGCACTAGAAAGGTACTTGCTGGTCTCCAACGGGAGGGAAATCCTTTTGGATGACTGACATTTCCCAGGCCCCCTGTTACCTTGCCGTAGAGCACGTGTGGGTTTTTTGCTCTAAAGGGCACGTGACGGGACTCAAGCCCTCAGTAACAGGTACTGCTCTGGCTCTCCTCAACTCTGAGGAGTACGTCCCTGACCAGGTGTTTGCAGTCTCTCTTAAAAAGGATGTCTTGGCTTGTTCTGCAGGAAGGAAGCCTTCAGTTGGTGCAGCAGCAGCAATCACGTTGGAGAACAGGACCCGGAGCTGGGGAACGGGGAGTGGCCTTTGGCTACTGTAGAAACACGAGCTGCAGAATTCTTCATGTCACAAAGACAGACGTGACACCGACCTCAGCTTTCCAAGAAAAGGAGCTTTGCCGCTTTGCCCCGATTCTCACTCACCTGGGCAACGAGGATGGGCAATGGGTTATAGCCTTGTCAAGAAGGAGAGAGAGTTGAAGCGTGTCAAAAGTCACTGGGGCCGGGGCGCGTGATTTTGGGGGGCGAGCCGTGAGGGCCTGTCATGACCCAGACTGGACAGACCAGGGAGTTGTGTTTAATTCGAAATTCCCTTGGGCTAAATTAAGGTGAAACGACACCAAACGATCGGTTAAAGATTTTATTCATGACAGAAGCCAACTGAACTGGGGAGGCGTGGTAGTAGGTGGCAGGGTTTCTCACAACGGGAATTGGCATAAGACTGCTTCTGTAAACCGTGTAACCATATACGTGAATTCAGGGAGATCCCTCCCGTTGAGTCAGGAGGTTCAGAGCAGACCCCCTTGCTTTCCAGACTCCTCCTCAGAGAAGGGCCCGGGGCGGCTGCATCTACTCTTAGTCTCTGACTTGGTCAGCGGTTTCTATCTTGAAACGGATGAGGTGTAGGGATTGTGGCAAAGGAAAAGGAAAGAGAGAGGAAGAGAGAGAGAGAAAAAGGAAGAGAGAAAGATTTCAGCGGTCCTGGGTCCGTCCAGCGTTGGTTCAGTCAGCGGAGGGGTCCGGTCAGCCGAGGGGTCCAGTCCCGGTGGGCTTGCGCACCCGGGGCTTCAGTTTGTGTCCTTTTATCATCGTTGCCCCTCCTTCGGGCGGGCACCCGAACTGGCCAGGTTAATGAGCAGGCTGTGAGCCTTTGGGCTTGGGGGTCGTTTGTGGAGTAACTTCTCCTTCCCTGCAGACACTGCCATTGTTTGATCTTTGTATCAGAAGAGCTTATCAGAAGAGGGAGCTGCGCACCCTCCAGCACGCCCTCCCCCTCCTGTTGCTGATGTCTGAGCTGATGGGCTTTTCACCTTGGTTCCTTGCTGTGCAGGGTTTGTCTTTAAGCCGAACTTGCCCCACCACAACGTTTGAGACATTAACCCTTTCAGTCTCTCACAACACCGACCTCAGCTTTCCAAGAAAAGGAGCTTTGCCACTTTGCCCCAATTCTCACTCACCTGGGCAACGAGGATGGGAAATGGGTTATAGCCTTGTCGAGAAGGAGAGAGAGATGAAGCGTGTCAAAAGTCGCTGGGGCCGGGGCGCGTGATTTTGGGGGGCGAGCCATGAGGGCCGTGCCGTCTGGGGGGGGCACAGCCCACGTTGCCGGAGACGGGCGGTGGCGCCGACTGGGCCGTGCCGGGCCACCCTCCCGGGGGTGGGGGCAGAGACCCGAAGCCCACGGCCATGGCGCGGGGCAGCCGGCCAAGGCCAGCCCGCGAGGAGGGAGGTCTGGGGAAGGTGCTGCCAACCGCCAGGGAGAAGACGACGCTCTGGGCCCAGCCCCTAAGGCTGCCCCCCAAGAAAGGGAGAGGTGGAGGAGGAGGAAGCCGACGAATGAGCGTGGAATGTCCCAGCGCAGAGATTAACGGCCAGCTTTATTGTACGGGTGGAGGGGGATCAGGACCAGCGCTCGGGGATGGCGCACGGCTGGTCCCGCGGCGGCGTCCGGGCTGGCTGTAGGGATGTTGGGCCCGGCGTTGCAAGCGGGAGCGGTCTCGCATCCGCACGGGCCCAGGGGGGCTGGAGCTTCTGCTGCTCTCGAGCGCTGGGGAGCCGCAGGAGGACCCCGCTGGCAGCTGGCTGGCGGTGCTGGGGCTGCTGGTCTCGGGTGCCGGGGAGCTGTGGGACGGCCCCAGCGCCGCCTGGCTGGGGGTGCTGCTCTCGGCACTTGGTGCTGGCGCACGGCTCCTGTCACGGCGTCTTCCGGGCCGGCTGTAGGGATGTTGGGCCCGGCGTCGCAAGCGGGAGCTGTTTCGCACGCGGTCGGGCCCAGGGGGGCTGGCGCGGCTGCTGCCCTGAAGCACTGGGGAGCCTTGGGACGGCCCTGATGCCGCATCGGCGGGGCTGCTGGTCTGCGGTGCCAGGGAGCCGTGGGGTGGCCCGAACGCCGCCTGGCTCCCAGTGCTGGGGCTGCTGGTTTCCGGCGGTGGGGAGCCGCAGGAGGACCCCGCTGGCAGCTGGCTGGCGGTGCTGGGGCTGCTGGCGTCGGGTGCTGGGGAGCTGTGGGACGGCCCCAGCGCCGCCTGGCTGGGGGTGCTGCTCTCGGCACTTGGTGCTGGCGCACGGCTCCTGTCACGGCGTCTTCCGGGCCGGCTGTAGGGATGTTGCTCCCGGCGTTGCAAGCGGGAGCGGTCTCGCATCCGCACGGGCCCAGGGGGGCTGGAGCGGCTGCTGCCCTGAAGTGGCGGGGAGCCGCAGGAGAACCCTGATGCCGCCTGGCTGGCGGTGCCGGGGCTGCTGGTCTCCGGCGGTGGGGAGCCGCAGGAGGACCCCGCTGGCAGCTGGCTGGCGGTGCTGGGGCTGCTGGCGTCGGGTGCCGGCGAGCCGTGGGAAGGCCCCGATCCTGCCTGGCTGGCAGTGCTGGGGCCGGCGAGCTCCGAGCTGGCACTGGAGGCTGTAAGGGGAAGCAGGAAGGTCAAGGGCACGGCCCCCAGGCCCGGGGCAGGATAGGCCAGAGCGGTGCCCCCAGCCCTCCTAGAGCAGAGAGGCTCTGCCAGGCCCACCCTGGGCTCCCGCTGCCAGGCCTTGCCTGGCCCCTGGCCCCAGCCCAGGGGCAGGCGGGTGCTTTGCCTCTTACCGGTGCCCAGGCCAGCACACGCGTCGCACTCCCAGCTGGCCGTGCTGCTCCTCAAGTCGGAGCAGCGTCTGTGGGTGCCCTCGGCAGCGCAGGAGCAGCACAGGAGCAGTTGCCAGGGCCTGGGGAAGCAAAGGGGTTCATGGCTGTGAGGACAAAGTGACCGCAGCACGGGATTGTCCGGCCGAGCTCTCGGTCTCAGTCCTTGCGCTTCGAGCCCTTGGCGAGACAGGCTTCCCGTACAGAGCCCCGGGGTGCAGCTTTGGCAACTTACCCCTCTTCCTCTGCCTGCTCCCTGCCTCCTGGACAAAGGCACTCCCTGGCATCGCAGCGGCTGTGCCTCTCACTTAGTGCTGCGTATGCACGCCTGTTCTCCCACGATGGCAGTCTGATGGAGAAAGGAAAATGGATGAGCCCCTGCTGCCCCGGCATAAGGGAGATGCAGGGCGTCCCTGCTCGCCCCCTCTGCCCTGCCCTGTTTCCAGCTCCCCCGTGAAGCTGAAGCCCAGACTCGCGGGACAGCGGAGGGCCAGGAAGGACTGCTGGGGCAGCCCCTGGCGCGGGCGGCACAGCGCTTGCAGCCTCCTGTCTTGTGAGCCGGCCAGAAGGGCACCGACCTGGAGGGGATTCGGATCCCCATGGTGAGCATTTCCAAGAGAAATAGCTCCTTATCTCTACAGAGGGGGCACTGGAAGCAAGAAATGCCGGCGCACAGAGCCTGTCCCTGCAGGAGGAGAAACATAAGGAGCATGAGCGAGGCCCTGGTGCTGCCGAGCGCCTGCCGTGCGCCGGGGGCGAGGGAACCCCGGGGGCGAGGGAACGGCTCCTGCCTGGATGCAGCCCCTGTGGAACCAGGCGTGTTTGCACGCTGGGCACACCATGGTGCCGTAGGACTTTCTCTCCTCCACAAGGTCCAGGCAGATGAGGCAGGTGGTGTTCTCCTCCGGAGCCGCCTCCACTGCCTGCTCTGGGCGGTGCTGCCAGCAGAAGGCGCTGGGGGCAAGAGGAAAGGGATGGGCGAGGTGAGAAGCGCTGGCTCCTTCCCCGGGTGGCAGCGAGGAGGGGAGAGGAGGTACCTGTACTGAAGAGCGTACTGGGTGACGCATCCACCCTCCGCGGCACAGGGGAGATGGAAGCTGCGGTCGCAGCTCCTCTGCCAGCAGGAGATGGCGGCCCCGCTCTCGCCACAGACGAAGCAGTGCTGGAAAGAGCAGAGCAGCCCCCATCAGCGGCAGCCTCAGGGCCGCCACGGCCAGCCCCACGCCTCCGGGCAGGGCGCAGGATGTGGCCGCTGCCGGGTCACACCCCGCAGATGCGCCTGTCGGACGAGGCTCCTGTGCTGGAGCCTCTGTGGAGCTGCTGGGAGCAAGACTCCTGTCCCAGAGCCGGCTGGAAGGGCTGGGATTTCTCTCTCGGGTCTGGGCTAGGCTCCCGCAAACCTCTCCCGGCACAGATCTCCCCGGCCTTGTCAGGTGCTCACCTTCCGCGCTGCCCGCGCGACTGCACGTCGAATATCCTCGGGGAGAAATCCCATGAGTCCTACTTCCCTGCCCCCTTGCTGAAAAAGCTCGTTGGCAAAAAGCTGCAGTAGAGAAAAGAGGAGGAGCTGCTGAGGAGAGCGTGGCAGGGACTGCCTGTCGGAAAGCTGGAGGGAGCCCCGGCGTAACTCACCAGGCAAAACACATGGGCACAGAGCCCTTGCTTCTCCAGTTTGGCCCCGCAGACAGCCGGGTCAGCCTCTGCCCGGCGACACAGCAGGCATGCTGGAGGGGAGAGAGCAAACGCCACTGGGAATGAGCACCTCTGCGGGGCCGGGGGAAGCGTCCCTGAGGGATTGCCCCCAAGGGCCTGCTCTGCCCCTGCCGAGCCGGCTGATGGGCAGGGCTGGAGGCCTTGGAGAGGAAGGGGGCATTGCAGGCACGGGGGTCCCAGCAGGTGCCCACTGCCCAGCCTGGGCCCCGCTGGCTGAGGACAGGAGGGGCCCTGCCCCGGGGTGGTCGTCGGGGAGCTCCTGCCTCCCCCTGCCACCGCTCTCGGCCCCACGCTGACCGCCCCGACAAGCCCTCTGCTACGCTGCGGGAGGGCTACTTTGCTCTCACCCTGCTCCATCGAGCCGGGGGCCTTCTGCTTCCTCGCGGACATGGCGCACGTCAACGGCGAGCGTCTGGAGAGTCCCTGTCCCAGCAACGCCGGGCGTCTCCTCCAAATGCTCCTCTGCTGACTCTGAGGGAGAAGCAGGGCGCGGGCGAGGGAGAAGCCAGAGGCGGGTGAGCTTGCAGCGCAGGCCCAGCGCCCCGAGGCCTGGGGCCCCCCTCCTCCCTCGGCAGCCCCGCACAAGCCCCGTCCCTCCCCTGCCCTCTCCTCACCTCGCCAGGTCGCACTGACGGACGGCCTGTGCCCAGCGCTCCTTTTTGTGGGCTTGCCCCCGCGGGTCACGGTGGCCACTGTGACATCAGCACCGCTGGCCTGCGTGCGCCCCAACTACGGGCAGGGACGCCCTCGGCCACCCGCCGCCCGCTCTGAGGCGGCCACCGCCTCACAGGGGTGGCTGCGACGTGCCGAGGCGGGGGCCCGAGCCCTCGGCACCCACGTCACCGGGGCGGCTGCTCCTGCAGCGAGTGCAGAGTCCGATGCCGGGTCCCCCGGGGCAGCCGTCGAGGGGGACGCTGTTGGCCGAAAGGTGCTGTTGGGGCAGCGCGACTCCAGGGCTCCAGCCCTGGCCGAGGGAACTCTGTGCTCCTGCCCCCGGCACGGGGAGCGCTGCCAGCAGGTCGGGGAAGGTGATCCTTCCCCTCTGCGCCGCGCCGGTAAGGCTGCGTCGCAAGTACTGCCTCCGGTGCCGGGCTCCCCGGCACAGGGGACAGGAGCGACCTTGGAGCCTGGCCTGGGCTCACACGTGCCATCCGCTCAGAGGCGGTGGGTGGCCGGGGCACAGCACGGGACCTCAGGGCGGCACCTCAGAGTCGCAGGTGGCCCAACAAGGGCCTAAGGTCTAAGGCGGCCCAACAAGGGCCTGAGGACTCCTTAGCGCTTCGGCGATGTGCTGCCTCCGGCACTTTCTGGCGGTGGGACCGCAAGCTGGGGAGTCACGGCGGAAATGGCCTTTTTCCGTGGCAAGGAACTGCCTTTCAGAGTCAGCGTGAGCCTTTCCGTGGTGGGGTAGGAAACTGCGAGTGGCTGTGGGGCAGCTTCGGAGGTGGTGGGTGGGAGCGTTGATCTGTTGGAGGCTGGAAAGGCTCTCCAGAGGGATCTGGACGGGCTGGATCGATGGGCCGAGGCTTGTCAAGCGCTGGAACGGGCTGCCCAGGGAAGCGGTTGAGTCGCCATCCCCGGAGGCGTCGAAAAGACGTGTAGGTGTGGCGCTTAGGGACACGGGTTAGCGGTGGACTTGGCAGTGTTAGGTTAACGGTTGGACTCGATGATCTTAAGGGTCTTTTCCAACCTAAAGGATGCTGTGATTCTAATTACCATTCAGTTATCGCTTAATCACCACTTGATGACCACGTGATCTTCATTCGATCATCGATTGATTACCACTTGATCATCGCTTCATCGTTAATAAAACCCTCCGAGTTAAGCCCACGGCGATGACTTCTCTGACTAATTCACCCGTGACACCAGGACGAAAACCAGAGGGTGTCTCAGGCCCAACCAGAGCAGGCGAAAAGGAATGCCAAGTCCAGGACTGGAGAACCCAGGTCCGAAATGCAATTCGGGACGAGGATAGAAACCCGGAACCCCCAGAAGCCCTTCTGCGATACTAGCGGGCTGACACTGCTGAGAGGCACTGGAGGCTTCCCAGGCTGCCTCCTTCAGCTGCTGCTTTTAGAGTGTCCTCAGCCACCTTCTTCTGCCAGCCACCTTCCAAGCCAAACGCCGGTCCTCAGGGTTTCCTTCTCAGCAGGCTTGCTGAGATTTTGCTCGGCCTTCCGACGCCAGGGCGTTACGGAGCTCCGTTCGCTAGATGCCGACAGAGGCGAGCGGTGCCAGGGAACAAGCACCTCGGTTCGGAGCGAGGCCGTGCACGACCACAGCGCTTGGGGCAGCTCCCTTTGAGCTCCGTTGCTCGGGACTGCCTGGGAGCTCACATGGCAATCCCCCTGAAGAGCACTGCCTGCTCCGGCCGTGCCTAGACCTCACGTCTTCCCAGTCACGGCAGGCAAGAGCAGAAGGACAAAGCGCTGCCACCGAGTTCTCTTTTGGACCCTCTCTACCTCCTTGCCTTCCTCATTGCCTCTTTGCTGGCAGGAAAGCCCATCGGGTCTCCCGGGTTCCCCTGCCTTCCTCAGAGAGGACAGCTGCTCCCTACTGTAGTGAATCGACTCGCATGCTGCGTCAAGGCCTGTCAGGGAGGCGCTCAATGCACACACCGTAAGACCAGCTGTAGTTTGCCTGAAGAGCAGAGGGTTGTTCACATCTGTACAGCCAGCCCAGGGGATTCTCTTTGCGCTTTGGTCACCGTTATTCTTTGATTCAGCCTTCCAGCTCTCCGCCAACTTCCGCGGAGCTGTTCAGCCGTCACTCTGCAACCAAATCTCTTCTCCTTCCTGCACTAGAAAGGTACTTGCTGGTCTCCAACGGGAGGGAAATCCTTTTGGATGACTGACATTTCCCAGGCCCCCTGTTACCTTGCCGTAGAGCACGTGTGGGTTTTTTGCTCTAAAGGGCACGTGACGGGACTCAAGCCCTCAGTAACAGGTACTGCTCTGGCTCTCCTCAACTCTGAGGAGTACGTCCCTGACCAGGTGTTTGCAGTCTCTCTTAAAAAGGATGTCTTGGCTTGTTCTGCAGGAAGGAAGCCTTCAGTTGGTGCAGCAGCAGCAATCACGTTGGAGAACAGGACCCGGAGCTGGGGAACGGGGAGTGGCCTTTGGCTACTGTAGAAACACGAGCTGCAGAATTCTTCATGTCACAAAGACAGACGTGACACCGACCTCAGCTTTCCAAGAAAAGGAGCTTTGCCGCTTTGCCCCGATTCTCACTCACCTGGGCAACGAGGATGGGCAATGGGTTATAGCCTTGTCAAGAAGGAGAGAGAGTTGAAGCGTGTCAAAAGTCACTGGGGCCGGGGCGCGTGATTTTGGGGGGCGAGCCGTGAGGGCCTGTCATGACCCAGACTGGACAGACCAGGGAGTTGTGTTTAATTCGAAATTCCCTTGGGCTAAATTAAGGTGAAACGACACCAAACGATCGGTTAAAGATTTTATTCATGACAGAAGCCAACTGAACTGGGGAGGCGTGGTAGTAGGTGGCAGGGTTTCTCACAACGGGAATTGGCATAAGACTGCTTCTGTAAACCGTGTAACCATATACGTGAATTCAGGGAGATCCCTCCCGTTGAGTCAGGAGGTTCAGAGCAGACCCCCTTGCTTTCCAGACTCCTCCTCAGAGAAGGGCCCGGGGCGGCTGCATCTACTCTTAGTCTCTGACTTGGTCAGCGGTTTCTATCTTGAAACGGATGAGGTGTAGGGATTGTGGCAAAGGAAAAGGAAAGAGAGAGGAAGACAGAGAGAGAAAAAGGAAGAGAGAAAGATTTCAGCGGTCCTGGGTCCGTCCAGCGTTGGTTCAGTCAGCGGAGGGGTCCGGTCAGCCGAGGGGTCCAGTCCCGGTGGGCTTGCGCACCCGGGGCTTCAGTCTGTGTCCTTTTATCATCGTTGCCCCTCCTTCGGGCGGGCACCCGAACTGGCCAGGTTAATGAGCAGGCTGTGAGCCTTTGGGCTTGGGGGTCGTTTGTGGAGTAACTTCTCCTTCCCTGCAGACACTGCCATTGTTTGATCTTTGTATCAGAAGAGCTTATCAGAAGAGGGAGCTGCGCACCCTCCAGCACGCCCTCCCCCTCCTGTTGCTGATGTCTGAGCTGATGGGCTTTTCACCTTGGTTCCTTGCTGTGCAGGGTTTGTCTTTAAGCCGAACTTGCCCCACCACAACGTTTGAGACATTAACCCTTTCAGTCTCTCACAACACCGACCTCAGCTTTCCAAGAAAAGGAGCTTTGCCACTTTGCCCCAATTCTCACTCACCTGGGCAACGAGGATGGGAAATGGGTTATAGCCTTGTCGAGAAGGAGAGAGAGATGAAGCGTGTCAAAAGTCGCTGGGGCCGGGGCGCGTGATTTTGGGGGGCGAGCCGTGAGGGCCGTGCCGTCTGGGGGGGGCACAGCCCACGTTGCCGGAGACGGGCGGTGGCGCCGACTGGGCCGTGCCGGGCCACCCTCCCGGGGGTGGGGGCAGAGACCCGAAGCCCACGGCCATGGCGCGGGGCAGCCGGCCAAGGCCAGCCCGCGAGGAGGGAGGTCTGGGGAAGGTGCTGCCAACCGCCAGGGAGAAGACGACGCTCTGGGCCCAGCCCCTAAGGCTGCCGCCAAGAAAGGGAGAGGTGGAGGAGGAGGAAGCCGACGAATGAGCGTGGAATGTCCCAGCGCAAAGATTAACGGCCAACTTTATTGTACAGGTGGAGGGGGATCAGGACCAGCGCTCGGGGATGGCGCACGGCTGGTCCCGCGGCGGCGTCCGGGCCGGCTGTAGGGATGTTGGGCCCGGCGTTGCAAGCGGGAGCGGTCTCGCATCCGCACGGGCCCAGGGGGTCTGGAGCTTCTGCTGCTCTCGAGCGCTGGGGAGCCAGAGGAGGACCCCGCTGGCAGCTGGCTGGCGGTGCTGGGGCTGCTGGTCTCGGGTGCCGGGGAGCTGTGGGACGGCCCCAGCGCCGCCTGGCTGGGGGTGCTGCTCTCGGCACTTGGTGCTGGCGCGCGGCTCCTGTCACGGCGTCTTCCGGGCCGGCTGTAGGGATGTTGCTCCCGGCGTTGCAAGCGGGAGCGGTCTCGCATCTGCACGGGCCCAGGGGGGCTGGAGCGGCTGCTGCCCTGAAGTGGCGGGGAGCCGCAGGAGAACCCTGATGCCGCCTGGCTGGCGGTGCCGGGGCTGCTGGTCTCCGGCGGTGGGGAGCCGCAGGAGGACCCCGCTGGCAGCTGGCTGGCGGTGCTGGGGCTGCTGGCGTCGGGTGCCGGCGAGCCGTGGGAAGGCCCCGATCCTGCCTGGCTGGCAGTGCTGGGGCCGGCGAGCTCCGAGCTGGCACTGGAGGCTGTAAGGGGAAGCAGGAAGGTCAAGGGCACGGCCCCCAGGCCCGGGGCAGGATAGGCCAGAGCGGTGCCCCCAGCCCTCCTAGAGCAGAGAGGCTCTGCCAGGCCCACCCTGGGCTCCCGCTGCCAGGCCTTGCCTGGCCCCTGGCCCCAGCCCAGGGGCAGGCGGGTGCTTTGCCTCTTACCGGTGCCCAGGCCAGCACACGCGTCGCACTCCCAGCTGGCCGTGCTGCTCCTCAAGTCGGAGCAGCGTCTGTGGGTGCCCTCGGCAGCGCAGGAGCAGCACAGGAGCAGTTGCCAGGGCCTGGGGAAGCAAAGGGGTTCATGGCTGTGAGGACAAAGTGACCGCAGCACGGGATTGTCCGGCCGAGCTCTCGGTCTCAGTCCTTGCGCTTCGAGCCCTTGGCGAGACAGGCTTCCCGTACAGAGCCCCGGGGTGCAGCTTTGGCAACTTACCCCTCTTCCTCTGCCTGCTCCCTGCCTCCTGGACAAAGGCACTCCCTGGCATCGCAGCGGCTGTGCCTCTCACTTAGTGCTGCGTATGCACGCCTGTTCTCCCACGATGGCAGTCTGATGGAGAAAGGAAAATGGATGAGCCCCTGCTGCCCCGGCATAAGGGAGATGCAGGGCGTCCCTGCTCGCCCCCTCTGCCCTGCCCTGTTTCCAGCTCCCCCGTGAAGCTGAAGCCCAGACTCGCGGGACAGCGGAGGGCCAGGAAGGACTGCTGGGGCAGCCCCTGGCGCGGGCGGCACAGCGCTTGCAGCCTCCTGTCTTGTGAGCCGGCCAGAAGGGCACCGACCTGGAGGGGATTCGGATCCCCATGGTGAGCATTTCCAAGAGAAATAGCTCCTTATCTCTACAGAGGGGGCACTGGAAGCAAGAAATGCCGGCGCACAGAGCCTGTCCCTGCAGGAGGAGAAACATAAGGAGCATGAGCGAGGCCCTGGTGCTGCCGAGCGCCTGCCGTGCGCCGGGGGCGAGGGAACCCCGGGGGCGAGGGAACGGCTCCTGCCTGGATGCAGCCCCTGTGGAACCAGGCGTGTTTGCACGCTGGGCACACCATGGTGCCGTAGGACTTTCTCTCCTCCACAAGGTCCAGGCAGATGAGGCAGGTGGTGTTCTCCTCCGGAGCCGCCTCCACTGCCTGCTCTGGGCGGTGCTGCCAGCAGAAGGCGCTGGGGGCAAGAGGAAAGGGATGGGCGAGGTGAGAAGCGCTGGCTCCTTCCCCGGGTGGCAGCGAGGAGGGGAGAGGAGGTACCTGTACTGAAGAGCGTACTGGGTGACGCATCCACCCTCCGCGGCACAGGGGAGATGGAAGCTGTGGTCGCAGCTCCTCTGCCAGCAGGAGATGGCGGCCCCGCTCTCGCCACAGACGAAGCAGTGCTGGAAAGAGCAGAGCAGCCCCCATCAGCGGCAGCCTCAGGGCCGCCACGGCCAGCCCCACGCCTCCGGGCAGGGCGCAGGATGTGGCCGCTGCCGGGTCACACCCCGCAGATGCGCCTGTCGGACGAGGCTCCTGTGCTGGAGCCTCTGTGGAGCTGCTGGGAGCAAGACTCCTGTCCCAGAGCCGGCTGGAAGGGCTGGGATTTCTCTCTCGGGTCTGGGCTAGGCTCCCGCAAACCTCTCCCGGCACAGATCTCCCCGGCCTTGTCAGGTGCTCACCTTCCGCGCTGCCCGCGCGACTGCACGTCGAATATCCTCGGGGAGAAATCCCATGAGTCCTACTTCCCTGCCCCCTTGCTGAAAAAGCTCGTTGGCAAAAAGCTGCAGTAGAGAAAAGAGGAGGAGCTGCTGAGGAGAGCGTGGCAGGGACTGCCTGTCGGAAAGCTGGAGGGAGCCCCGGCGTAACTCACCAGGCAAAACACATGGGCACAGAGCCCTTGCTTCTCCAGTTTGGCCCCGCAGACAGCCGGGTCAGCCTCTGCCCGGCGACACAGCAGGCATGCTGGAGGGGAGAGAGCAAACGCCACTGGGAATGAGCACCTCTGCGGGGCCGGGGGAAGCGTCCCTGAGGGATTGCCCCCAAGGGCCTGCTCTGCCCCTGCCGAGCCGGCTGATGGGCAGGGCTGGAGGCCTTGGAGAGGAAGGGGGCATTGCAGGCACGGGGGTCCCAGCAGGTGCCCACTGCCCAGCCTGGGCCCCGCTGGCTGAGGACAGGAGGGGCCCTGCCCCGGGGTGGTCGTCGGGGAGCTCCTGCCTCCCCCTGCCACCGCTCTCGGCCCCACGCTGACCGCCCCGACAAGCCCTCTGCTACGCTGCGGGAGGGCTACTTTGCTCTCACCCTGCTCCATCGAGCCGGGGGCCTTCTGCTTCCTCGCGGACATGGCGCACGTCAACGGCGAGCGTCTGGAGAGTCCCTGTCCCAGCAACGCCGGGCGTCTCCTCCAAATGCTCCTCTGCTGACTCTGAGGGAGAAGCAGGGCGCGGGCGAGGGAGAAGCCAGAGGCGGGTGAGCTTGCAGCGCAGGCCCAGCGCCCCGAGGCCTGGGGCCCCCCTCCTCCCTCGGCAGCCCCGCACAAGCCCCGTCCCTCCCCTGCCCTCTCCTCACCTCGCCAGGTCGCACTGACGGACGGCCTGTGCCCAGCGCTCCTTTTTGTGGGCTTGCCCCCGCGGGTCACGGTGGCCACTGTGACATCAGCACCGCTGGCCTGCGTGCGCCCCAACTACGGGCAGGGACGCCCTCGGCCACCCGCCGCCCGCTCTGAGGCGGCCACCGCCTCACAGGGGTGGCTGCGACGTGCCGAGGCGGGGGCCCGAGCCCTCGGCACCCACGTCACCGGGGCGGCTGCTCCTGCAGCGAGTGCAGAGTCCGATGCCGGGTCCCCCGGGGCAGCCGTCGAGGGGGACGCTGTTGGCCGAAAGGTGCTGTTGGGGCAGCGCGACTCCAGGGCTCCAGCCCTGGCCGAGGGAACTCTGTGCTCCTGCCCCCGGCACGGGGAGCGCTGCCAGCAGGTCGGGGAAGGTGATCCTTCCCCTCTGCGCCGCGCCGGTAAGGCTGCGTCGCAAGTACTGCCTCCGGTGCCGGGCTCCCCGGCACAGGGGACAGGAGCGACCTTGGAGCCTGGCCTGGGCTCACACGTGCCATCCGCTCAGAGGCGGTGGGTGGCCGGGGCACAGCACGGGACCTCAGGGCGGCACCTCAGAGTCGCAGGTGGCCCAACAAGGGCCTAAGGTCTAAGGCGGCCCAACAAGGGCCTGAGGACTCCTTAGCGCTTCGGCGATGTGCTGCCTCCGGCACTTTCTGGCGGTGGGACCGCAAGCTGGGGAGTCACGGCGGAAATGGCCTTTTTCCGTGGCAAGGAACTGCCTTTCAGAGTCAGCGTGAGCCTTTCCGTGGTGGGGTAGGAAACTGCGAGTGGCTGTGGGGCAGCTTCGGAGGTGGTGGGTGGGAGCGTTGATCTGTTGGAGGCTGGAAAGGCTCTCCAGAGGGATCTGGACGGGCTGGATCGATGGGCCGAGGCTTGTCAAGCGCTGGAACGGGCTGCCCAGGGAAGCGGTTGAGTCGCCATCCCCGGAGGCGTCGAAAAGACGTGTAGGTGTGGCGCTTAGGGACACGGGTTAGCGGTGGACTTGGCAGTGTTAGGTTAACGGTTGGACTCGATGATCTTAAGGGTCTTTTCCAACCTAAAGGATGCTGTGATTCTAATTACCATTCAGTTATCGCTTAATCACCACTTGATGACCACGTGATCTTCATTCGATCATCGATTGATTACCACTTGATCATCGCTTCATCGTTAATAAAACCCTCCGAGTTAAGCCCACGGCGATGACTTCTCTGACTAATTCACCCGTGACACCAGGACGAAAACCAGAGGGTGTCTCAGGCCCAACCAGAGCAGGCGAAAAGGAATGCCAAGTCCAGGACTGGAGAACCCAGGTCCGAAATGCAATTCGGGACGAGGATAGAAACCCGGAACCCCCAGAAGCCCTTCTGCGATACTAGCGGGCTGACACTGCTGAGAGGCACTGGAGGCTTCCCAGGCTGCCTCCTTCAGCTGCTGCTTTTAGAGTGTCCTCAGCCACCTTCTTCTGCCAGCCGCATTCCAAGCCAAACGCCGGTCCTCAGGGTTTCCTTCTCAGCAGGCTTGCTGAGATTTTGCTCGGCCTTCCGACGCCAGGGCGTTACGGAGCTCCGTTCGCTAGATGCCGACAGAGGCGAGCGGTGCCAGGGAACAAGCACCTCGGTTCGGAGCGAGGCCGTGCACGACCACAGCTCTTGGGGCAGCTCCCTTTGAGCTCCGTTGCTCGGGACTGCCTGGGAGCTCACATGGCAATCCCCCTGAAGAGCACTGCCTGCTCCGGCCGTGTCTAGACCTCACGTCTTCCCAGTCACGGCAGGCAAGAGCAGAAGGACAAAGCGCTGCCACCGAGTTCTCTTTTGGACCCTCTCTACCTCCTTGCCTTCCTCATTGCCTCTTTGCTGGCAGGAAAGCCCATCGGGTCTCCCGGGTTCCCCTGCCTTCCTCAGAGAGGACAGCTGCTCCCTACTGTAGTGAATCGACTCGCATGCTGCGTCAAGGCCTGTCAGGGAGGCGCTCAATGCACACACCGTAAGACCAGCTGTAGTTTGCCTGAAGAGCAGAGGGTTGTTCACATCTGTACAGCCAGCCCAGGGGATTCTCTTTGCGCTTTGGTCACCGTTATTCTTTGATTCAGCCTTCCAGCTCTCCGCCAACTTCCGCGGAGCTGTTCAGCCGTCACTCTGCAACCAAATCTCTTCTCCTTCCTGCACTAGAAAGGTACTTGCTGGTCTCCAACGGGAGGGAAATCCTTTTGGATGACTGACATTTCCCAGGCCCCCTGTTACCTTGCCGTAGAGCACGTGTGGGTTTTTTGCTCTAAAGGGCACGTGACGGGACTCAAGCCCTCAGTAACAGGTACTGCTCTGGCTCTCCTCAACTCTGAGGAGTACGTTCCTGACCAGGTGTTTGCAGTCTCTCTTAAAAGGGATGTCTTGGCTTGTTCTGCAGGAAGGAAGCCTTCAGTTGGTGCAGCAGCAGCAATCACGTTGGAGAACAGGACCCGGAGCTGGGGAACGGGGAGTGGCCTTTGGCTACTGTAGAAACACGAGCTGCAGAATTCTTCATGTCACAAAGACAGACGTGACACCGACCTCAGCTTTCCAAGAAAAGGAGCTTTGCCGCTTTGCCCCGATTCTCACTCACCTGGGCAACGAGGATGGGCAATGGGTTATAGCCTTGTCAAGAAGGAGAGAGAGTTGAAGCGTGTCAAAAGTCACTGGGGCCGGGGCGCGTGATTTTGGGGGGCGAGCCGTGAGGGCCTGTCATGACCCAGACTGGACAGACCAGGGAGTTGTGTTTAATTCGAAATTCCCTTGGGCTAAATTAAGGTGAAACGACACCAAACGATCGGTTAAAGATTTTATTCATGACAGAAGCCAACTGAACTGGGGAGGCGTGGTAGTAGGTGGCAGGGTTTCTCACAACGGGAATTGGCATAAGACTGCTTCTGTAAACCGTGTAACCATATACGTGAATTCAGGGAGATCCCTCCCGTTGAGTCAGGAGGTTCAGAGCAGACCCCCTTGCTTTCCAGACTCCTCCTCAGAGAAGGGCCCGGGGCGGCTGCATCTACTCTTAGTCTCTGACTTGGTCAGCGGTTTCTATCTTGAAACGGATGAGGTGTAGGGATTGTGGCAAAGGAAAAGGAAAGAGAGAGGAAGACAGAGAGAGAAAAAGGAAGAGAGAAAGATTTCAGCGGTCCTGGGTCCGTCCAGCGTTGGTTCAGTCAGCGGAGGGGTCCGGTCAGCCGAGGGGTCCAGTCCCGGTGGGCTTGCGCACCCGGGGCTTCAGTTTGTGTCCTTTTATCATCGTTGCCCCTCCTTCGGGCGGGCACCCGAACTGGCCAGGTTAATGAGCAGGCTGTGAGCCTTTGGGCTTGGGGGTCGTTTGTGGAGTAACTTCTCCTTCCCTGCAGACACTGCCATTGTTTGATCTTTGTATCAGAAGAGCTTATCAGAAGAGGGAGCTGCGCACCCTCCAGCACGCCCTCCCCCTCCTGTTGCTGATGTCTGAGCTGATGGGCTTTTCACCTTGGTTCCTTGCTGTGCAGGGTTTGTCTTTAAGCAGAACTTGCCCCACCACAACGTTTGAGACATTCAGTCTCTCACAACACCGACCTCAGCTTTCCAAGAAAAGGAGCTTTGCCACTTTGCCCCGATTCTCACTCACCTGGGCAACGAGGATGGGAAATGGGTTATAGCCTTGTCGAGAAGGAGAGAGAGATGAAGCGTGTCAAAAGTCGCTGGGGCCGGGGCGCGTGATTTTGGGGGGCGAGCCGTGAGGGCCGTGCCGGCTGGGGGGGGCACAGCCCACGTTGCCGGAGACGGGCGGTGGCGCCGACTGGGCCGTGCCGGGCCACCCTCCCGGGGGTGGGGGCAGAGACCCGAAGCCCACGGCCATGGCGCGGGGCAGCCGGCCAAGGCCAGCCCGCGAGGAGGGAGGTCTGGGGAAGGTGCTGCCAACCGCCAGGGAGAAGACGACGCTCTGGGCCCAGCCCCTAAGGCTGCCCCCCAAGAAAGGGAGAGGTGGAGGAGGAGGAAGCCGACGAATGAGCGTGGAATGTCCCAGCGCAGAGATTAACGGCCAGCTTTATTGTACGGGTGGAGGGGGATCAGGACCAGCGCTCGGGGATGGCGCACGGCTGGTCCCGCGGCGGCGTCCGGGCCGGCTGTAGGGATGTTGGGCCCGGCGTTGCAAGCGGGAGCGGTCTCGCATCCGCACGGGCCCAGGGGGGCTGGAGCTTCTGCTGCTCTCGAGCGCTGGGGAGCCGCAGGAGGACCCCGCTGGCAGCTGGCTGGCGGTGCTGGGGCTGCTGGTCTCGGGTGCCGGGGAGCTGTGGGACGGCCCCAGCGCCGCCTGGCTGGGGGTGCTGCTCTCGGCACTTGGTGCTGGCGCACGGCTCCTGTCACGGCGTCTTCCGGGCCGGCTGTAGGGATGTTGGGCCCGGCGTCGCAAGCGGGAGCTGTTTCGCACGCGGTCGGGCCCAGGGGGGCTGGCGCGGCTGCTGCCCTGAAGCACTGGGGAGCCTTGGGACGGCCCTGATGCCGCATCGGCGGGGCTGCTGGTCTGCGGTGCCAGGGAGCCGTGGGGTGGCCCGAACGCCGCCTGGCTCCCAGTGCTGGGGCTGCTGGTTTCCGGCGGTGGGGAGCCGCAGGAGGACCCCGCTGGCAGCTGGCTGGCGGTGCTGGGGCTGCTGGCGTCGGGTGCCGGGGAGCTGTGGGACGGCCCCAGCGCCGCCTGGCTGGGGGTGCTGCTCTCGGCACTTGGTGCTGGCGCACGGCTCCTGTCACGGCGTCTTCCGGGCCGGCTGTAGGGATGTTGCTCCCGGCGTTGCAAGCGGGAGCGGTCTCGCATCCGCACGGGCCCAGGGGGGCTGGAGCGGCTGCTGCCCTGAAGTGGCGGGGAGCCGCAGGAGAACCCTGATGCCGCCTGGCTGGCGGTGCCGGGGCTGCTGGTCTCCGGCGGTGGGGAGCCGCAGGAGGACCCCGCTGGCAGCTGGCTGGCGGTGCTGGGGCTGCTGGCGTCGGGTGCCGGCGAGCCGTGGGAAGGCCCCGATCCTGCCTGGCTGGCAGTGCTGGGGCCGGCGAGCTCCGAGCTGGCACTGGAGGCTGTAAGGGGAAGCAGGAAGGTCAAGGGCACGGCCCCCAGGCCCGGGGCAGGACAGGCCAGAGCGGTGCCCCCAGCCCTCCTAGAGCAGAGAGGCTCTGCCAGGCCCACCCTGGGCTCCCGCTGCCAGGCCTTGCCTGGCCCCTGGCCCCAGCCCAGGGGCAGGCGGGTGCTTTGCCTCTTACCGGTGCCCAGGCCAGCACACGCGTCGCACTCCCAGCTGGCCGTGCTGCTCCTCAAGTCGGAGCAGCGTCTGTGGGTGCCCTCGGCAGCGCAGGAGCAGCACAGGAGCAGTTGCCAGGGCCTGGGGAAGCAAAGGGGTTCATGGCTGTGAGGACAAAGTGACCGCAGCACGGGATTGTCCGGCCGAGCTCTCGGTCTCAGTCCTTGCGCTTCGAGCCCTTGGCGAGACAGGCTTCCCGTACAGAGCCCCGGGGTGCAGCTTTGGCAACTTACCCCTCTTCCTCTGCCTGCTCCCTGCCTCCTGGACAAAGGCACTCCCTGGCATCGCAGCGGCTGTGCCTCTCACTTAGTGCTGCGTATGCACGCCTGTTCTCCCACGATGGCAGTCTGATGGAGAAAGGAAAATGGATGAGCCCCTGCTGCCCCGGCATAAGGGAGATGCAGGGCGTCCCTGCTCGCCCCCTCTGCCCTGCCCTGTTTCCAGCTCCCCCGTGAAGCTGAAGCCCAGACTCGCGGGACAGCGGAGGGCCAGGAAGGACTGCTGGGGCAGCCCCTGGCGCGGGCGGCACAGCGCTTGCAGCCTCCTGTCTTGTGAGCCGGCCAGAAGGGCACCGACCTGGAGGGGATTCGGATCCCCATGGTGAGCATTTCCAAGAGAAATAGCTCCTTATCTCTACAGAGGGGGCACTGGAAGCAAGAAATGCCGGCGCACAGAGCCTGTCCCTGCAGGAGGAGAAACATAAGGAGCATGAGCGAGGCCCTGGTGCTGCCGAGCGCCTGCCGTGCGCCGGGGGCGAGGGAACCCCGGGGGCGAGGGAACGGCTCCTGCCTGGATGCAGCCCCTGTGGAACCAGGCGTGTTTGCACGCTGGGCACACCATGGTGCCGTAGGACTTTCTCTCCTCCACAAGGTCCAGGCAGATGAGGCAGGTGGTGTTCTCCTCCGGAGCCGCCTCCACTGCCTGCTCTGGGCGGTGCTGCCAGCAGAAGGCGCTGGGGGCAAGAGGAAAGGGATGGGCGAGGTGAGAAGCGCTGGCTCCTTCCCCGGGTGGCAGCGAGGAGGGGAGAGGAGGTACCTGTACTGAAGAGCGTACTGGGTGACGCATCCACCCTCCGCGGCACAGGGGAGATGGAAGCTGCGGTCGCAGCTCCTCTGCCAGCAGGAGATGGCGGCCCCGCTCTCGCCACAGACGAAGCAGTGCTGGAAAGAGCAGAGCAGCCCCCATCAGCGGCAGCCTCAGGGCCGCCACGGCCAGCCCCACGCCTCCGGGCAGGGCGCAGGATGTGGCCGCTGCCGGGTCACACCCCGCAGATGCGCCTGTCGGACGAGGCTCCTGTGCTGGAGCCTCTGTGGAGCTGCTGGGAGCAAGACTCCTGTCCCAGAGCCGGCTGGAAGGGCTGGGATTTCTCTCTCGGGTCTGGGCTAGGCTCCCGCAAACCTCTCCCGGCACAGATCTCCCCGGCCTTGTCAGGTGCTCACCTTCCGCGCTGCCCGCGCGACTGCACGTCGAATATCCTCGGGGAGAAATCCCATGAGTCCTACTTCCCTGCCCCCTTGCTGAAAAAGCTCGTTGGCAAAAAGCTGCAGTAGAGAAAAGAGGAGGAGCTGCTGAGGAGAGCGTGGCAGGGACTGCCTGTCGGAAAGCTGGAGGGAGCCCCGGCGTAACTCACCAGGCAAAACACATGGGCACAGAGCCCTTGCTTCTCCAGTTTGGCCCCGCAGACAGCCGGGTCAGCCTCTGCCCGGCGACACAGCAGGCATGCTGGAGGGGAGAGAGCAAACGCCACTGGGAATGAGCACCTCTGCGGGGCCGGGGGAAGCGTCCCTGAGGGATTGCCCCCAAGGGCCTGCTCTGCCCCTGCCGAGCCGGCTGATGGGCAGGGCTGGAGGCCTTGGAGAGGAAGGGGGCATTGCAGGCACGGGGGTCCCAGCAGGTGCCCACTGCCCAGCCTGGGCCCCGCTGGCTGAGGACAGGAGGGGCCCTGCCCCGGGGTGGTCGTCGGGGAGCTCCTGCCTCCCCCTGCCACCGCTCTCGGCCCCACGCTGACCGCCCCGACAAGCCCTCTGCTACGCTGCGGGAGGGCTACTTTGCTCTCACCCTGCTCCATGGAGCCGGGGGCCTTCTGCTTCCTCGCGGACATGGCGCACGTCAACGGCGAGCGTCTGGAGAGTCCCTGTCCCAGCAACGCCGGGCGTCTCCTCCAAATGCTCCTCTGCTGACTCTGAGGGAGAAGCAGGGCGCGGGCGAGGGAGAAGCCAGAGGCGGGTGAGCTTGCAGCGCAGGCCCAGCGCCCCGAGGCCTGGGGCCCCCCTCCTCCCTCGGCAGCCCCGCACAAGCCCCGTCCCTCCCCTGCCCTCTCCTCACCTCGCCAGGTCGCACTGGCGGACGGCCTGTGCCCAGCGCTCCTTTTTGTGGGCTTGCCCCCGCGGGTCACGGTGGCCACTGTGACATCAGCACCGCTGGCCTGCGTGCGCCCCAACTACGGGCAGGGACGCCCTCGGCCACCCGCCGCCCGCTCTGAGGCGGCCACCGCCTCACAGGGGTGGCTGCGACGTGCCGAGGCGGGGGCCCGAGCCCTCGGCACCCACGTCACCGGGGCGGCTGCTCCTGCAGCGAGTGCAGAGTCCGATGCCGGGTCCCCCGGGGCAGCCGTCGAGGGGGACGCTGTTGGCCGAAAGGTGCTGTTGGGGCAGCGCGACTCCAGGGCTCCAGCCCTGGCCGAGGGAACTCTGTGCTCCTGCCCCCGGCACGGGGAGCGCTGCCAGCAGGTCGGGGAAGGTGATCCTTCCCCTCTGCGCCGCGCCGGTAAGGCTGCGTCGCAAGTACTGCCTCCGGTGCCGGGCTCCCCGGCACAGGGGACAGGAGCGACCTTGGAGCCTGGCCTGGGCTCACACGTGCCATCCGCTCAGAGGCGGTGGGTGGCCGGGGCACAGCACGGGACCTCAGGGCGGCACCTCAGAGTCGCAGGTGGCCCAACAAGGGCCTAAGGTCTAAGGCGGCCCAACAAGGGCCTGAGGACTCCTTAGCGCTTCGGCGATGTGCTGCCTCCGGCACTTTCTGGCGGTGGGACCGCAAGCTGGGGAGTCACGGCGGAAATGGCCTTTTTCCGTGGCAAGGAACTGCCTTTCAGAGTCAGCGTGAGCCTTTCCGTGGTGGGGTAGGAAACTGCGAGTGGCTGTGGGGCAGCTTCGGAGGTGGTGGGTGGGAGCGTTGATCTGTTGGAGGCTGGAAAGGCTCTCCAGAGGGATCTGGACGGGCTGGATCGATGGGCCGAGGCTTGTCAAGCGCTGGAACGGGCTGCCCAGGGAAGCGGTTGAGTCGCCATCCCCGGAGGCGTCGAAAAGACGTGTAGGTGTGGCGCTTAGGGACACGGGTTAGCGGTGGACTTGGCAGTGTTAGGTTAACGGTTGGACTCGATGATCTTAAGGGTCTTTTCCAACCTAAAGGATGCTGTGATTCTAATTACCATTCAGTTATCGCTTAATCACCACTTGATGACCACGTGATCTTCATTCGATCATCGATTGATTACCACTTGATCATCGCTTCATCGTTAATAAAACCCTCCGAGTTAAGCCCACGGCGATGACTTCTCTGACTAATTCACCCGTGACACCAGGACGAAAACCAGAGGGTGTCTCAGGCCCAACCAGAGCAGGCGAAAAGGAATGCCAAGTCCAGGACTGGAGAACCCAGGTCCGAAATGCAATTCGGGACGAGGATAGAAACCCGGAACCCCCAGAAGCCCTTCTGCGATACTAGCGGGCTGACACTGCTGAGAGGCACTGGAGGCTTCCCAGGCTGCCTCCTTCAGCTGCTGCTTTTAGAGTGTCCTCAGCCACCTTCTTCTGCCAGCCGCATTCCAAGCCAAACGCCGGTCCTCAGGGTTTCCTTCTCAGCAGGCTTGCTGAGATTTTGCTCGGCCTTCCGACGCCAGGGCGTTACGGAGCTCCGTTCGCTAGATGCCGACAGAGGCGAGCGGTGCCAGGGAACAAGCACCTCGGTTCGGAGCGAGGCCGTGCACGACCACAGCTCTTGGGGCAGCTCCCTTTGAGCTCCATTGCTCGGGACTGCCTGGGAGCTCACATGGCAATCCCCCTGAAGAGCACTGCCTGCTCCGGCCGTGTCTAGACCTCACGTCTTCCCAGTCACGGCAGGCAAGAGCAGAAGGACAAAGCGCTGCCACCGAGTTCTCTTTTGGACCCTCTCTACCTCCTTTCCTTCCTCATTGCCTCTTTGCTGGCAGGAAAGCCCATCGGGTCTCCCGGGTTCCCCTGCCTTCCTCAGAGAGGACAGCTGCTCCCTACTGTAGTGAATCGACTCGCATGCTGCGTCAAGGCCTGTCAGGGAGGCGCTCAATGCACACACCGTAAGACCAGCTGTAGTTTGCCTGAAGAGCAGAGGGTTGTTCACATCTGTACAGCCAGCCCAGGGGATTCTCTTTGCGCTTTGGTCACCGTTATTCTTTGATTCAGCCTTCCAGCTCTCCGCCAACTTCCGCGGAGCTGTTCAGCCGTCACTCTGCAACCAAATCTCTTCTCCTTCCTGCACTAGAAAGGTACTTGCTGGTCTCCAACGGGAGGGAAATCCTTTTGGATGACTGACATTTCCCAGGCCCCCTGTTACCTTGCCGTAGAGCACGTGTGGGTTTTTTGCTCTAAAGGGCACGTGACAGGACTCAAGCCCTCAGTAACAGGTACTGCTCTGGCTCTCCTCAACTCTGAGGAGTACGTCCCTGACCAGGTGTTTGCAGTCTCTCTTAAAAAGGATGTCTTGGCTTGTTCTGCAGGAAGGAAGCCTTCAGTTGGTGCAGCAGCAGCAATCACGTTGGAGAACAGGACCCGGAGCTGGGGAACGGGGAGTGGCCTTTGGCTACTGTAGAAACACGAGCTGCAGAATTCTTCATGTCACAAAGACAGACGTGACACCGACCTCAGCTTTCCAAGAAAAGGAGCTTTGCCACTTTGCCCCGATTCTCACTCACCTGGGCAACGAGGATGGGCAATGGGTTATAGCCTTGTCAAGAAGGAGAGAGAGTTGAAGCGTGTCAAAAGTCACTGGGGCCGGGGCGCGTGATTTTGGGGGGCGAGCCGTGAGGGCCTGTCATGACCCAGACTGGACAGACCAGGGAGTTGTGTTTAATTCGAAATTCCCTTGGGCTAAATTAAGGTGAAACGACACCAAACGATCGGTTAAAGATTTTATTCATGACAGAAGCCAACTGAACTGGGGAGGCGTGGTAGTAGGTGGCAGGGTTTCTCACAACGGGAATTGGCATAAGACTGCTTCTGTAAACCGTGTAACCATATACGTGAATTCAGGGAGATCCCTCCCGTTGAGTCAGGAGGTTCAGAGCAGACCCCCTTGCTTTCCAGACTCCTCCTCAGAGAAGGGCCCGGGGCGGCTGCATCTACTCTTAGTCTCTGACTTGGTCAGCGGTTTCTATCTTGAAACGGATGAGGTGTAGGGATTGTGGCAAAGGAAAAGGAAAGAGAGAGGAAGAGAGAGAGAAAAAAAGGAAGAGAGAAAGATTTCAGCGGTCCTGGGTCCGTCCAGCGTTGGTTCAGTCAGCGGAGGGGTCCGGTCAGCCGAGGGGTCCAGTCCCGGTGGGCTTGCGCACCCGGGGCTTCAGTTTGTGTCCTTTTATCATCGTTGCCCCTCCTTCGGGCGGGCACCCGAACTGGCCAGGTTAATGAGCAGGCTGTGAGCCTTTGGGCTTGGGGGTCGTTTGTGGAGTAACTTCTCCTTCCCTGCAGACACTGCCATTGTTTGATCTTTGTATCAGAAGAGCTTATCAGAAGAGGGAGCTGCGCACCCTCCAGCACGCCCTCCCCCTCCTGTTGCTGATGTCTGAGCTGATGGGCTTTTCACCTTGGTTCCTTGCTGTGCAGGGTTTGTCTTTAAGCAGAACTTGCCCCACCACAACGTTTGAGACATTAACCCTTTCAGTCTCTCACAACACCGACCTCAGCTTTCCAAGAAAAGGAGCTTTGCCACTTTGCCCCAATTCTCACTCACCTGGGCAACGAGGATGGGCAATGGGTTATAGCCTTGTCGAGAAGGAGAGAGAGATGAAGCGTGTCAAAAGTCGCTGGGGCCGGGGCGCGTGATTTTGGGGGGCGAGCCGTGAGGGCCGTGCCGGCTGGGGGGGGCACAGCCCACGTTGCCGGAGACGGGCGGTGGCGCCGACTGGGCCGTGCCGGGCCACCCTCCCGGGGGTGGGGGCAGAGACCCGAAGCCCACGGCCATGGCGCGGGGCAGCCGGCCAAGGCCAGCCCGCGAGGAGGGAGGTCTGGGGAAGGTGCTGCCAACCGCCAGGGAGAAGACGACGCTCTGGGCCCAGCCCCTAAGGCTGCCCCCCAAGAAAGGGAGAGGTGGAGGAGGAGGAAGCCGACGAATGAGCGTGGAATGTCCCAGCGCAGAGATTAACGGCCAGCTTTATTGTACGGGTGGAGGGGGATCAGGACCAGCGCTCGGGGATGGCGCACGGCTGGTCCCGCGGCGGCGTCCGGGCCGGCTGTAGGGATGTTGGGCCCGGCGTTGCAAGCGGGAGCGGTCTCGCATCCGCACGGGCCCAGGGGGGCTGGAGCTTCTGCTGCTCTCGAGCGCTGGGGAGCCGCAGGAGGACCCCGCTGGCAGCTGGCTGGCGGTGCTGGGGCTGCTGGCGTCGGGTGCCGGGGAGCTGTGGGACGGCCCCAGCGCCGCCTGGCTGGGGGTGCTGCTCTCGGCACTTGGTGCTGGCGCACGGCTCCTGTCACGGCGTCTTCCGGGCCGGCTGTAGGGATGTTGCTCCCGGCGTTGCAAGCGGGAGCGGTCTCGCATCCGCACGGGCCCAGGGGGGCTGGAGCGGCTGCTGCCCTGAAGTGGCGGGGAGCCGCAGGAGAACCCTGATGCCGCCTGGCTGGCGGTGCCGGGGCTGCTGGTCTCCGGCGGTGGGGAGCCGCAGGAGGACCCCGCTGGCAGCTGGCTGGCGGTGCTGGGGCTGCTGGCGTCGGGTGCCGGCGAGCCGTGGGAAGGCCCCGATCCTGCCTGGCTGGCAGTGCTGGGGCCGGCGAGCTCCGAGCTGGCACTGGAGGCTGTAAGGGGAAGCAGGAAGGTCAAGGGCACGGCCCCCAGGCCCGGGGCAGGATAGGCCAGAGCGGTGCCCCCAGCCCTCCTAGAGCAGAGAGGCTCTGCCAGGCCCACCCTGGGCTCCCGCTGCCAGGCCTTGCCTGGCCCCTGGCCCCAGCCCAGGGGCAGGCGGGTGCTTTGCCTCTTACCGGTGCCCAGGCCAGCACACGCGTCGCACTCCCAGCTGGCCGTGCTGCTCCTCAAGTCGGAGCAGCGTCTGTGGGTGCCCTCGGCAGCGCAGGAGCAGCACAGGAGCAGTTGCCAGGGCCTGGGGAAGCAAAGGGGTTCATGGCTGTGAGGACAAAGTGACCGCAGCACGGGATTGTCCGGCCGAGCTCTCGGTCTCAGTCCTTGCGCTTCGAGCCCTTGGCGAGACAGGCTTCCTGTACAGAGCCCCGGGGTGCAGCTTTGGCAACTTACCCCTCTTCCTCTGCCTGCTCCCTGCCTCCTGGACAAAGGCACTCCCTGGCATCGCAGCGGCTGTGCCTCTCACTTAGTGCTGCGTATGCACGCCTGTTCTCCCACGATGGCAGTCTGATGGAGAAAGGAAAATGGATGAGCCCCTGCTGCCCCGGCATAAGGGAGATGCAGGGCGTCCCTGCTCGCCCCCTCTGCCCTGCCCTGTTTCCAGCTCCCCCGTGAAGCTGAAGCCCAGACTCGCGGGACAGCGGAGGGCCAGGAAGGACTGCTGGGGCAGCCCCTGGCGCGGGCGGCACAGCGCTTGCAGCCTCCTGTCTTGTGAGCCGGCCAGAAGGGCACCGACCTGGAGGGGATTCGGATCCCCATGGTGAGCATTTCCAAGAGAAATAGCTCCTTATCTCTACAGAGGGGGCACTGGAAGCAAGAAATGCCGGCGCACAGAGCCTGTCCCTGCAGGAGGAGAAACATAAGGAGCATGAGCGAGGCCCTGGTGCTGCCGAGCGCCTGCCGTGCGCCGGGGGCGAGGGAACCCCGGGGGCGAGGGAACGGCTCCTGCCTGGATGCAGCCCCTGTGGAACCAGGCGTGTTTGCACGCTGGGCACACCATGGTGCCGTAGGACTTTCTCTCCTCCACAAGGTCCAGGCAGATGAGGCAGGTGGTGTTCTCCTCCGGAGCCGCCTCCACTGCCTGCTCTGGGCGGTGCTGCCAGCAGAAGGCGCTGGGGGCAAGAGGAAAGGGATGGGCGAGGTGAGAAGCGCTGGCTCCTTCCCCGGGTGGCAGCGAGGAGGGGAGAGGAGGTACCTGTACTGAAGAGCGTACTGGGTGACGCATCCACCCTCCGCGGCACAGGGGAGATGGAAGCTGCGGTCGCAGCTCCTCTGCCAGCAGGAGATGGCGGCCCCGCTCTCGCCACAGACGAAGCAGTGCTGGAAAGAGCAGAGCAGCCCCCATCAGCGGCAGCCTCAGGGCCGCCACGGCCAGCCCCACGCCTCCGGGCAGGGCGCAGGATGTGGCCGCTGCCGGGTCACACCCCGCAGATGCGCCTGTCGGACGAGGCTCCTGTGCTGGAGCCTCTGTGGAGCTGCTGGGAGCAAGACTCCTGTCCCAGAGCCGGCTGGAAGGGCTGGGATTTCTCTCTCGGGTCTGGGCTAGGCTCCCGCAAACCTCTCCCGGCACAGATCTCCCCGGCCTTGTCAGGTGCTCACCTTCCGCGCTGCCCGCGCGACTGCACGTCGAATATCCTCGGGGAGAAATCCCATGAGTCCTACTTCCCTGCCCCCTTGCTGAAAAAGCTCGTTGGCAAAAAGCTGCAGTAGAGAAAAGAGGAGGAGCTGCTGAGGAGAGCGTGGCAGGGACTGCCTGTCGGAAAGCTGGAGGGAGCCCCGGCGTAACTCACCAGGCAAAACACATGGGCACAGAGCCCTTGCTTCTCCAGTTTGGCCCCGCAGACAGCCGGGTCAGCCTCTGCCCGGCGACACAGCAGGCATGCTGGAGGGGAGAGAGCAAACGCCACTGGGAATGAGCACCTCTGCGGGGCCGGGGGAAGCGTCCCTGAGGGATTGCCCCCAAGGGCCTGCTCTGCCCCTGCCGAGCCGGCTGATGGGCAGGGCTGGAGGCCTTGGAGAGGAAGGGGGCATTGCAGGCACGGGGGTCCCAGCAGGTGCCCACTGCCCAGCCTGGGCCCCGCTGGCTGAGGACAGGAGGGGCCCTGCCCCGGGGTGGTCGTCGGGGAGCTCCTGCCTCCCCCTGCCACCGCTCTCGGCCCCACGCTGACCGCCCCGACAAGCCCTCTGCTACGCTGCGGGAGGGCTACTTTGCTCTCACCCTGCTCCATGGAGCCGGGGGCCTTCTGCTTCCTCGCGGACATGGCGCACGTCAACGGCGAGCGTCTGGAGAGTCCCTGTCCCAGCAACGCCGGGCGTCTCCTCCAAATGCTCCTCTGCTGACTCTGAGGGAGAAGCAGGGCGCGGGCGAGGGAGAAGCCAGAGGCGGGTGAGCTTGCAGCGCAGGCCCAGCGCCCCGAGGCCTGGGGCCCCCCTCCTCCCTCGGCAGCCCCGCACAAGCCCCGTCCCTCCCCTGCCCTCTCCTCACCTCGCCAGGTCGCACTGGCGGACGGCCTGTGCCCAGCGCTCCTTTTTGTGGGCTTGCCCCCGCGGGTCACGGTGGCCACTGTGACATCAGCACCGCTGGCCTGCGTGCGCCCCAACTACGGGCAGGGACGCCCTCGGCCACCCGCCGCCCGCTCTGAGGCGGCCACCGCCTCACAGGGGTGGCTGCGACGTGCCGAGGCGGGTGCCCGAGCCCTCGGCACCCACGTCACCGGGGCGGCTGCTCCTGCAGCGAGTGCAGAGTCCGATGCCGGGTCCCCCGGGGCAGCCGTCGAGGGGGACGCTGTTGGCCGAAAGGTGCTGTTGGGGCAGCGCGACTCCAGGGCTCCAGCCCTGGCCGAGGGAACTCTGTGCTCCTGCCCCCGGCACGGGGAGCGCTGCCAGCAGGTCGGGGAAGGTGATCCTTCCCCTCTGCGCCGCGCCGGTAAGGCTGCGTCGCAAGTACTGCCTCCGGTGCCGGGCTCCCCGGCACAGGGGACAGGAGCGACCTTGGAGCCTGGCCTGGGCTCACACGTGCCATCCGCTCAGAGGCGGTGGGTGGCCGGGGCACAGCACGGGACCTCAGGGCGGCACCTCAGAGTCGCAGGTGGCCCAACAAGGGCCTAAGGTCTAAGGCGGCCCAACAAGGGCCTGAGGACTCCTTAGCGCTTCGGCGATGTGCTGCCTCCGGCACTTTCTGGCGGTGGGACCGCAAGCTGGGGAGTCACGGCGGAAATGGCCTTTTTCCGTGGCAAGGAACTGCCTTTCAGAGTCAGCGTGAGCCTTTCCGTGGTGGGGTAGGAAACTGCGAGTGGCTGTGGGGCAGCTTCGGAGGTGGTGGGTGGGAGCGTTGATCTGTTGGAGGCTGGAAAGGCTCTCCAGAGGGATCTGGACGGGCTGGATCGATGGGCCGAGGCTTGTCAAGCGCTGGAACGGGCTGCCCAGGGAAGCGGTTGAGTCGCCATCCCCGGAGGCGTCGAAAAGACGTGTAGGTGTGGCGCTTAGGGACACGGGTTAGCGGTGGACTTGGCAGTGTTAGGTTAACGGTTGGACTCGATGATCTTAAGGGTCTTTTCCAACCTAAAGGATGCTGTGATTCTAATTACCATTCAGTTATCGCTTAATCACCACTTGATGACCACGTGATCTTCATTCGATCATCGATCGATTACCACTTGATCATCGCTTCATCGTTAATAAAACCCTCCGAGTTAAGCCCACGGCGATGACTTCTCTGACTAATTCACCCGTGACACCAGGACGAAAACCAGAGGGTGTCTCAGGCCCAACCAGAGCAGGCGAAAAGGAATGCCAAGTCCAGGACTGGAGAACCCAGGTCCGAAATGCAATTCGGGACGAGGATAGAAACCCGGAACCCCCAGAAGCCCTTCTGCGATACTAGCGGGCTGACACTGCTGAGAGGCACTGGAGGCTTCCCAGGCTGCCTCCTTCGGCTGCTGCTTTTAGAGTGTCCTCAGCCACCTTCTTCTGCCAGCCACCTTCCAAGCCAAACGCCGGTCCTCAGGGTTTCCTTCTCAGCAGGCTTGCTGAGATTTTGCTCGGCCTTCCGACGCCAGGGCGTTACGGAGCTCCGTTCGCTAGATGCCGACAGAGGCGAGCGGTGCCAGGGAACAAGCACCTCGGTTCGGAGCGAGGCCGTGCACGACCACAGCGCTTGGGGCAGCTCCCTTTGAGCTCCGTTGCTCGGGACTGCCTGGGAGCTCACATGGCAATCCCCCTGAAGAGCACTGCCTGCTCCGGCCGTGTCTAGACCTCACGTCTTCCCAGTCACGGCAGGCAAGAGCAGAAGGACAAAGCGCTGCCACCGAGTTCTCTTTTGGACCCTCTCTACCTCCTTGCCTTCCTCATTGCCTCTTTGCTGGCAGGAAAGCCCATCGGGTCTCCCGGGTTCCCCTGCCTTCCTCAGAGAGGACAGCTGCTCCCTACTGTAGTGAATCGACTCGCATGCTGCGTCAAGGCCTGTCAGGGAGGCGCTCAATGCACACACCGTAAGACCAGCTGTAGTTTGCCTGAAGAGCAGAGGGTTGTTCACATCTGTACAGCCAGCCCAGGGGATTCTCTTTGCGCTTTGGTCACCGTTATTCTTTGATTCAGCCTTCCAGCTCTCCGCCAACTTCCGCGGAGCTGTTCAGCCGTCACTCTGCAACCAAATCTCTTCTCCTTCCTGCACTAGAAAGGTACTTGCTGGTCTCCAACGGGAGGGAAATCCTTTTGGATGACTGACATTTCCCAGGCCCCCTGTTACCTTGCCGTAGAGCACGTGTGGGTTTTTTGCTCTAAAGGGCACGTGACGGGACTCAAGCCCTCAGTAACAGGTACTGCTCTGGCTCTCCTCAACTCTGAGGAGTACGTCCCTGACCAGGTGTTTGCAGTCTCTCTTAAAAGGGATGTCTTGGCTTGTTCTGCAGGAAGGAAGCCTTCAGTTGGTGCAGCAGCAGCAATCACGTTGGAGAACAGGACCCGGAGCTGGGGAACGGGGAGTGGCCTTTGGCTACTGTAGAAACACGAGCTGCAGAATTCTTCATGTCACAAAGACAGACGTGACACCGACCTCAGCTTTCCAAGAAAAGGAGCTTTGCCGCTTTGCCCCGATTCTCACTCACCTGGGCAACGAGGATGGGCAATGGGTTATAGCCTTGTCAAGAAGGAGAGAGAGTTGAAGCGTGTCAAAAGTCACTGGGGCCGGGGCGCGTGATTTTGGGGGGCGAGCCGTGAGGGCCTGTCATGACCCAGACTGGACAGACCAGGGAGTTGTGTTTAATTCGAAATTCCCTTGGGCTAAATTAAGGTGAAACGACACCAAACGATCGGTTAAAGATTTTATTCATGACAGAAGCCAACTGAACTGGGGAGGCGTGGTAGTAGGTGGCAGGGTTTCTCACAACGGGAATTGGCATAAGACTGCTTCTGTAAACCGTGTAACCATATACGTGAATTCAGGGAGATCCCTCCCGTTGAGTCAGGAGGTTCAGAGCAGACCCCCTTGCTTTCCAGACTCCTCCTCAGAGAAGGGCCCGGGGCGGCTGCATCTACTCTTAGTCTCTGACTTGGTCAGCGGTTTCTATCTTGAAACGGATGAGGTGTAGGGATTGTGGCAAAGGAAAAGGAAAGAGAGAGGAAGAGAGAGAGAGAAAAAGGAAGAGAGAAAGATTTCAGCGGTCCTGGGTCCGTCCAGCGTTGGTTCAGTCAGCGGAGGGGTCCGGTCAGCCGAGGGGTCCAGTCGTGGTGGGCTTGCGCACCCGGGGCTTCAGTTTGTGTCCTTTTATCATCGTTGCCCCTCCTTCGGGCGGGCACCCGAACTGGCCAGGTTAATGAGCAGGCTGTGAGCCTTTGGGCTTGGGGGTCGTTTGTGGAGTAACTTCTCCTTCCCTGCAGACACTGCCATTGTTTGATCTTTGTATCAGAAGAGCTTATCAGAAGAGGGAGCTGCGCACCCTCCAGCACGCCCTCCCCCTCCTGTTGCTGATGTCTGAGCTGATGGGCTTTTCACCTTGGTTCCTTGCTGTGCAGGGTTTGTCTTTAAGCAGAACTTGCCCCACCACAACGTTTGAGACATTCAGTCTCTCACAACACCGACCTCAGCTTTCCAAGAAAAGGAGCTTTGCCACTTTGCCCCGATTCTCACTCACCTGGGCAACGAGGATGGGAAATGGGTTATAGCCTTGTCGAGAAGGAGAGAGAGATGAAGCGTGTCAAAAGTCGCTGGGGCCGGGGCGCGTGATTTTGGGGGGCGAGCCGTGAGGGCCGTGCCGGCTGGGGGGGGCACAGCCCACGTTGCCGGAGACGGGCGGTGGCGCCGACTGGGCCGTGCCGGGCCACCCTCCCGGGGGTGGGGGCAGAGACCCGAAGCCCACGGCCATGGCGCGGGGCAGCCGGCCAAGGCCAGCCCGCGAGGAGGGAGGTCTGGGGAAGGTGCTGCCAACCGCCAGGGAGAAGACGACGCTCTGGGCCCAGCCCCTAAGGCTGCCCCCCAAGAAAGGGAGAGGTGGAGGAGGAGGAAGCCGACGAATGAGCGTGGAATGTCCCAGCGCAGAGATTAACGGCCAGCTTTATTGTACGGGTGGAGGGGGATCAGGACCAGCGCTCGGGGATGGCGCACGGCTGGTCCCGCGGCGGCGTCCGGGCCGGCTGTAGGGATGTTGGGCCCGGCGTTGCAAGCGGGAGCGGTCTCGCATCCGCACGGGCCCAGGGGGGCTGGAGCTTCTGCTGCTCTCGAGCGCTGGGGAGCCGCAGGAGGACCCCGCTGGCAGCTGGCTGGCGGTGCTGGGGCTGCTGGTCTCGGGTGCCGGGGAGCTGTGGGACGGCCCCAGCGCCGCCTGGCTGGGGGTGCTGCTCTCGGCACTTGGTGCTGGCGCACGGCTCCTGTCACGGCGTCTTCCGGGCCGGCTGTAGGGATGTTGGGCCCGGCGTCGCAAGCGGGAGCTGTTTCGCACGCGGTCGGGCCCAGGGGGGCTGGCGCGGCTGCTGCCCTGAAGCACTGGGGAGCCTTGGGACGGCCCTGATGCCGCATCGGCGGGGCTGCTGGTCTGCGGTGCCAGGGAGCCGTGGGGTGGCCCGAACGCCGCCTGGCTCCCAGTGCTGGGGCTGCTGGTTTCCGGCGGTGGGGAGCCGCAGGAGGACCCCGCTGGCAGCTGGCTGGCGGTGCTGGGGCTGCTGGCGTCGGGTGCTGGGGAGCTGTGGGACGGCCCCAGCGCCGCCTGGCTGGGGGTGCTGCTCTCGGCACTTGGTGCTGGCGCACGGCTCCTGTCACGGCGTCTTCCGGGCCGGCTGTAGGGATGTTGCTCCCGGCGTTGCAAGCGGGAGCGGTCTCGCATCCGCACGGGCCCAGGGGGGCTGGAGCGGCTGCTGCCCTGAAGTGGCGGGGAGCCGCAGGAGAACCCTGATGCCGCCTGGCTGGCGGTGCCGGGGCTGCTGGTCTCCGGCGGTGGGGAGCCGCAGGAGGACCCCGCTGGCAGCTGGCTGGCGGTGCTGGGGCTGCTGGCGTCGGGTGCCGGCGAGCCGTGGGAAGGCCCCGATCCTGCCTGGCTGGCAGTGCTGGGGCCGGCGAGCTCCGAGCTGGCACTGGAGGCTGTAAGGGGAAGCAGGAAGGTCAAGGGCACGGCCCCCAGGCCCGGGGCAGGATAGGCCAGAGCGGTGCCCCCAGCCCTCCTAGAGCAGAGAGGCTCTGCCAGGCCCACCCTGGGCTCCCGCTGCCAGGCCTTGCCTGGCCCCTGGCCCCAGCCCAGGGGCAGGCGGGTGCTTTGCCTCTTACCGGTGCCCAGGCCAGCACACGCGTCGCACTCCCAGCTGGCCGTGCTGCTCCTCAAGTCGGAGCAGCGTCTGTGGGTGCCCTCGGCAGCGCAGGAGCAGCACAGGAGCAGTTGCCAGGGCCTGGGGAAGCAAAGGGGTTCATGGCTGTGAGGACAAAGTGACCGCAGCACGGGATTGTCCGGCCGAGCTCTCGGTCTCAGTCCTTGCGCTTCGAGCCCTTGGCGAGACAGGCTTCCCGTACAGAGCCCCGGGGTGCAGCTTTGGCAACTTACCCCTCTTCCTCTGCCTGCTCCCTGCCTCCTGGACAAAGGCACTCCCTGGCATCGCAGCGGCTGTGCCTCTCACTTAGTGCTGCGTATGCACGCCTGTTCTCCCACGATGGCAGTCTGATGGAGAAAGGAAAATGGATGAGCCCCTGCTGCCCCGGCATAAGGGAGATGCAGGGCGTCCCTGCTCGCCCCCTCTGCCCTGCCCTGTTTCCAGCTCCCCCGTGAAGCTGAAGCCCAGACTCGCGGGACAGCGGAGGGCCAGGAAGGACTGCTGGGGCAGCCCCTGGCGCGGGCGGCACAGCGCTTGCAGCCTCCTGTCTTGTGAGCCGGCCAGAAGGGCACCGACCTGGAGGGGATTCGGATCCCCATGGTGAGCATTTCCAAGAGAAATAGCTCCTTATCTCTACAGAGGGGGCACTGGAAGCAAGAAATGCCGGCGCACAGAGCCTGTCCCTGCAGGAGGAGAAACATAAGGAGCATGAGCGAGGCCCTGGTGCTGCCGAGCGCCTGCCGTGCGCCGGGGGCGAGGGAACCCCGGGGGCGAGGGAACGGCTCCTGCCTGGATGCAGCCCCTGTGGAACCAGGCGTGTTTGCACGCTGGGCACACCATGGTGCCGTAGGACTTTCTCTCCTCCACAAGGTCCAGGCAGATGAGGCAGGTGGTGTTCTCCTCCGGAGCCGCCTCCACTGCCTGCTCTGGGCGGTGCTGCCAGCAGAAGGCGCTGGGGGCAAGAGGAAAGGGATGGGCGAGGTGAGAAGCGCTGGCTCCTTCCCCGGGTGGCAGCGAGGAGGGGAGAGGAGGTACCTGTACTGAAGAGCGTACTGGGTGACGCATCCACCCTCCGCGGCACAGGGGAGATGGAAGCTGCGGTCGCAGCTCCTCTGCCAGCAGGAGATGGCGGCCCCGCTCTCGCCACAGACGAAGCAGTGCTGGAAAGAGCAGAGCAGCCCCCATCAGCGGCAGCCTCAGGGCCGCCACGGCCAGCCCCACGCCTCCGGGCAGGGCGCAGGATGTGGCCGCTGCTGGGTCACACCCCGCAGATGCGCCTGTCGGACGAGGCTCCTGTGCTGGAGCCTCTGTGGAGCTGCTGGGAGCAAGACTCCTGTCCCAGAGCCGGCTGGAAGGGCTGGGATTTCTCTCTCGGGTCTGGGCTAGGCTCCCGCAAACCTCTCCCGGCACAGATCTCCCCGGCCTTGTCAGGTGCTCACCTTCCGCGCTGCCCGCGCGACTGCACGTCGAATATCCTCGGGGAGAAATCCCATGAGTCCTACTTCCCTGCCCCCTTGCTGAAAAAGCTCGTTGGCAAAAAGCTGCAGTAGAGAAAAGAGGAGGAGCTGCTGAGGAGAGCGTGGCAGGGACTGCCTGTCGGAAAGCTGGAGGGAGCCCCGGCGTAACTCACCAGGCAAAACACATGGGCACAGAGCCCTTGCTTCTCCAGTTTGGCCCCGCAGACAGCCGGGTCAGCCTCTGCCCGGCGACACAGCAGGCATGCTGGAGGGGAGAGAGCAAACGCCACTGGGAATGAGCACCTCTGCGGGGCCGGGGGAAGCGTCCCTGAGGGATTGCCCCCAAGGGCCTGCTCTGCCCCTGCCGAGCCGGCTGATGGGCAGGGCTGGAGGCCTTGGAGAGGAAGGGGGCATTGCAGGCACGGGGGTCCCAGCAGGTGCCCACTGCCCAGCCTGGGCCCCGCTGGCTGAGGACAGGAGGGGCCCTGCCCCGGGGTGGTCGTCGGGGAGCTCCTGCCTCCCCCTGCCACCGCTCTCGGCCCCACGCTGACCGCCCCGACAAGCCCTCTGCTACGCTGCGGGAGGGCTACTTTGCTCTCACCCTGCTCCATGGAGCCGGGGGCCTTCTGCTTCCTCGCGGACATGGCGCACGTCAACGGCGAGCGTCTGGAGAGTCCCTGTCCCAGCAACGCCGGGCGTCTCCTCCAAATGCTCCTCTGCTGACTCTGAGGGAGAAGCAGGGCGCGGGCGAGGGAGAAGCCAGAGGCGGGTGAGCTTGCAGCGCAGGCCCAGCGCCCCGAGGCCTGGGGCCCCCCTCCTCCCTCGGCAGCCCCGCACAAGCCCCGTCCCTCCCCTGCCCTCTCCTCACCTCGCCAGGTCGCACTGACGGACGGCCTGTGCCCAGCGCTCCTTTTTGTGGGCTTGCCCCCGCGGGTCACGGTGGCCACTGTGACATCAGCACCGCTGGCCTGCGTGCGCCCCAACTACGGGCAGGGACGCCCTCGGCCACCCGCCGCCCGCTCTGAGGCGGCCACCGCCTCACAGGGGTGGCTGCGACGTGCCGAGGCGGGGGCCCGAGCCCTCGGCACCCACGTCACCGGGGCGGCTGCTCCTGCAGCGAGTGCAGAGTCCGATGCCGGGTCCCCCGGGGCAGCCGTCGAGGGGGACGCTGTTGGCCGAAAGGTGCTGTTGGGGCAGCGCGACTCCAGGGCTCCAGCCCTGGCCGAGGGAACTCTGTGCTCCTGCCCCCGGCACGGGGAGCGCTGCCAGCAGGTCGGGGAAGGTGATCCTTCCCCTCTGCGCCGCGCCGGTAAGGCTGCGTCGCAAGTACTGCCTCCGGTGCCGGGCTCCCCGGCACAGGGGACAGGAGCGACCTTGGAGCCTGGCCTGGGCTCACACGTGCCATCCGCTCAGAGGCGGTGGGTGGCCGGGGCACAGCACGGGACCTCAGGGCGGCACCTCAGAGTCGCAGGTGGCCCAACAAGGGCCTAAGGTCTAAGGCGGCCCAACAAGGGCCTGAGGACTCCTTAGCGCTTCGGCGATGTGCTGCCTCCGGCACTTTCTGGCGGTGGGACCGCAAGCTGGGGAGTCACGGCGGAAATGGCCTTTTTCCGTGGCAAGGAACTGCCTTTCAGAGTCAGCGTGAGCCTTTCCGTGGTGGGGTAGGAAACTGCGAGTGGCTGTGGGGCAGCTTCGGAGGTGGTGGGTGGGAGCGTTGATCTGTTGGAGGCTGGAAAGGCTCTCCAGAGGGATCTGGACGGGCTGGATCGATGGGCCGAGGCTTGTCAAGCGCTGGAACGGGCTGCCCAGGGAAGCGGTTGAGTCGCCATCCCCGGAGGCGTCGAAAAGACGTGTAGGTGTGGCGCTTAGGGACACGGGTTAGCGGTGGACTTGGCAGTGTTAGGTTAACGGTTGGACTCGATGATCTTAAGGGTCTTTTCCAACCTAAAGGATGCTGTGATTCTAATTACCATTCAGTTATCGCTTAATCACCACTTGATGACCACGTGATCTTCATTCGATCATCGATCGATTACCACTTGATCATCGCTTCATCGTTAATAAAACCCTCCGAGTTAAGCCCACGGCGATGACTTCTCTGACTAATTCACCCGTGACACCAGGACGAAAACCAGAGGGTGTCTCAGGCCCAACCAGAGCAGGCGAAAAGGAATGCCAAGTCCAGGACTGGAGAACCCAGGTCCGAAATGCAATTCGGGACGAGGATAGAAACCCGGAACCCCCAGAAGCCCTTCTGCGATACTAGCGGGCTGACACTGCTGAGAGGCACTGGAGGCTTCCCAGGCTGCCTCCTTCAGCTGCTGCTTTTAGAGTGTCCTCAGCCACCTTCTTCTGCCAGCCGCATTCCAAGCCAAACGCCGGTCCTCAGGGTTTCCTTCTCAGCAGGCTTGCTGAGATTTTGCTCGGCCTTCCGACGCCAGGGCATTACGGAGCTCCGTTCGCTAGATGCCGACAGAGGCGAGCGGTGCCAGGGAACAAGCACCTCGGTTCGGAGCGAGGCCGTGCACGACCACAGCTCTTGGGGCAGCTCCCTTTGAGCTCCGTTGCTCGGGACTGCCTGGGAGCTCACATGGCAATCCCCCTGAAGAGCACTGCCTGCTCCGGCCGTGTCTAGACCTCACGTCTTCCCAGTCACGGCAGGCAAGAGCAGAAGGACAAAGCGCTGCCACCGAGTTCTCTTTTGGACCCTCTCTACCTCCTTGCCTTCCTCATTGCCTCTTTGCTGGCAGGAAAGCCCATCGGGTCTCCCGGGTTCCCCTGCCTTCCTCAGAGAGGACAGCTGCTCCCTACTGTAGTGAATCGACTCGCATGCTGCGTCAAGGCCTGTCAGGGAGGCGCTCAATGCACACACCGTAAGACCAGCTGTAGTTTGCCTGAAGAGCAGAGGGTTGTTCACATCTGTACAGCCAGCCCAGGGGATTCTCTTTGCGCTTTGGTCACCGTTATTCTTTGATTCAGCCTTCCAGCTCTCCGCCAACTTCCGCGGAGCTGTTCAGCCGTCACTCTGCAACCAAATCTCTTCTCCTTCCTGCACTAGAAAGGTACTTGCTGGTCTCCAACGGGAGGGAAATCCTTTTGGATGACTGACATTTCCCAGGCCCCCTGTTACCTTGCCGTAGAGCACGTGTGGGTTTTTTGCTCTAAAGGGCACGTGACGGGACTCAAGCCCTCAGTAACAGGTACTGCTCTGGCTCTCCTCAACTCTGAGGAGTACGTCCCTGACCAGGTGTTTGCAGTCTCTCTTAAAAGGGATGTCTTGGCTTGTTCTGCAGGAAGGAAGCCTTCAGTTGGTGCAGCAGCAGCAATCACGTTGGAGAACAGGACCCGGAGCTGGGGAACGGGGAGTGGCCTTTGGCTACTGTAGAAACACGAGCTGCAGAATTCTTCATGTCACAAAGACAGACGTGACACCGACCTCAGCTTTCCAAGAAAAGGAGCTTTGCCGCTTTGCCCCGATTCTCACTCACCTGGGCAACGAGGATGGGCAATGGGTTATAGCCTTGTCAAGAAGGAGAGAGAGTTGAAGCGTGTCAAAAGTCACTGGGGCCGGGGCGCGTGATTTTGGGGGGCGAGCCGTGAGGGCCTGTCATGACCCAGACTGGACAGACCAGGGAGTTGTGTTTAATTCGAAATTCCCTTGGGCTAAATTAAGGTGAAACGACACCAAACGATCGGTTAAAGATTTTATTCATGACAGAAGCCAACTGAACTGGGGAGGCGTGGTAGTAGGTGGCAGGGTTTCTCACAACGGGAATTGGCATAAGACTGCTTCTGTAAACCGTGTAACCATATACGTGAATTCAGGGAGATCCCTCCCGTTGAGTCAGGAGGTTCAGAGCAGACCCCCTTGCTTTCCAGACTCCTCCTCAGAGAAGGGCCCGGGGCGGCTGCATCTACTCTTAGTCTCTGACTTGGTCAGCGGTTTCTATCTTGAAACGGATGAGGTGTAGGGATTGTGGCAAAGGAAAAGGAAAGAGAGAGGAAGACAGAGAGAGAAAAAGGAAGAGAGAAAGATTTCAGCGGTCCTGGGTCCGTCCAGCGTTGGTTCAGTCAGCGGAGGGGTCCGGTCAGCCGAGGGGTCCAGTCCCGGTGGGCTTGCGCACCCGGGGCTTCAGTTTGTGTCCTTTTATCATCCTTGCCCCTCCTTCGGGCGGGCACCCGAACTGGCCAGGTTAATGAGCAGGCTGTGAGCCTTTGGGCTTGGGGGTCGTTTGTGGAGTAACTTCTCCTTCCCTGCAGACACTGCCATTGTTTGATCTTTGTATCAGAAGAGCTTATCAGAAGAGGGAGCTGCGCACCCTCCAGCACGCCCTCCCCCTCCTGTTGCTGATGTCTGAGCTGATGGGCTTTTCACCTTGGTTCCTTGCTGTGCAGGGTTTGTCTTTAAGCAGAACTTGCCCCACCACAACGTTTGAGACATTAACCCTTTCAGTCTCTCACAACACCGACCTCAGCTTTCCAAGAAAAGGAGCTTTGCCACTTTGCCCCAATTCTCACTCACCTGGGCAACGAGGATGGGAAATGGGTTATAGCCTTGTCGAGAAGGAGAGAGAGATGAAGCGTGTCAAAAGTCGCTGGGGCCGGGGCGCGTGATTTTGGGGGGCGAGCCGTGAGGGCCGTGCCGGCTGGGGGGGGCACAGCCCACGTTGCCGGAGACGGGCGGTGGCGCCGACTGGGCCGTGCCGGGCCACCCTCCCGGGGGTGGGGGCAGAGACCCGAAGCCCACGGCCATGGCGCGGGGCAGCCGGCCAAGGCCAGCCCGCGAGGAGGGAGGTCTGGGGAAGGTGCTGCCAACCGCCAGGGAGAAGACGACGCTCTGGGCCCAGCCCCTAAGGCTGCCCCCCAAGAAAGGGAGAGGTGGAGGAGGAGGAAGCCGACGAATGAGCGTGGAATGTCCCAGCGCAGAGATTAACGGCCAGCTTTATTGTACGGGTGGAGGGGGATCAGGACCAGCGCTCGGGGATGGCGCACGGCTGGTCCCGCGGCGGCGTCCGGGCCGGCTGTAGGGATGTTGGGCCCGGCGTTGCAAGCGGGAGCGGTCTCGCATCCGCACGGGCCCAGGGGGGCTGGAGCTTCTGCTGCTCTCGAGCGCTGGGGAGCCGCAGGAGGACCCCGCTGGCAGCTGGCTGGCGGTGCTGGGGCTGCTGGTCTCGGGTGCCGGGGAGCTGTGGGACGGCCCCAGCGCCGCCTGGCTGGGGGTGCTGCTCTCGGCACTTGGTGCTGGCGCACGGCTCCTGTCACGGCGTCTTCCGGGCCGGCTGTAGGGATGTTGGGCCCGGCGTCGCAAGCGGGAGCTGTTTCGCACGCGGTCGGGCCCAGGGGGGCTGGCGCGGCTGCTGCCCTGAAGCACTGGGGAGCCTTGGGACGGCCCTGATGCCGCATCGGCGGGGCTGCTGGTCTGCGGTGCCAGGGAGCCGTGGGGTGGCCCGAACGCCGCCTGGCTCCCAGTGCTGGGGCTGCTGGTTTCCGGCGGTGGGGAGCCGCAGGAGGACCCCGCTGGCAGCTGGCTGGCGGTGCTGGGGCTGCTGGCGTCGGGTGCTGGGGAGCTGTGGGACGGCCCCAGCGCCGCCTGGCTGGGGGTGCTGCTCTCGGCACTTGGTGCTGGCGCACGGCTCCTGTCACGGCGTCTTCCGGGCCGGCTGTAGGGATGTTGCTCCCGGCGTTGCAAGCGGGAGCGGTCTCGCATCCGCACGGGCCCAGGGGGGCTGGAGCGGCTGCTGCCCTGAAGTGGCGGGGAGCCGCAGGAGAACCCTGATGCCGCCTGGCTGGCGGTGCCGGGGCTGCTGGTCTCCGGCGGTGGGGAGCCGCAGGAGGACCCCGCTGGCAGCTGGCTGGCGGTGCTGGGGCTGCTGGCGTCGGGTGCCGGCGAGCCGTGGGAAGGCCCCGATCCTGCCTGGCTGGCAGTGCTGGGGCCGGCGAGCTCCGAGCTGGCACTGGAGGCTGTAAGGGGAAGCAGGAAGGTCAAGGGCACGGCCCCCAGGCCCGGGGCAGGATAGGCCAGAGCGGTGCCCCCAGCCCTCCTAGAGCAGAGAGGCTCTGCCAGGCCCACCCTGGGCTCCCGCTGCCAGGCCTTGCCTGGCCCCTGGCCCCAGCCCAGGGGCAGGCGGGTGCTTTGCCTCTTACCGGTGCCCAGGCCAGCACACGCGTCGCACTCCCAGCTGGCCGTGCTGCTCCTCAAGTCGGAGCAGCGTCTGTGGGTGCCCTCGGCAGCGCAGGAGCAGCACAGGAGCAGTTGCCAGGGCCTGGGGAAGCAAAGGGGTTCATGGCTGTGAGGACAAAGTGACCGCAGCACGGGATTGTCCGGCCGAGCTCTCGGTCTCAGTCCTTGCGCTTCGAGCCCTTGGCGAGACAGGCTTCCCGTACAGAGCCCCGGGGTGCAGCTTTGGCAACTTACCCCTCTTCCTCTGCCTGCTCCCTGCCTCCTGGACAAAGGCACTCCCTGGCATCGCAGCGGCTGTGCCTCTCACTTAGTGCTGCGTATGCACGCCTGTTCTCCCACGATGGCAGTCTGATGGAGAAAGGAAAATGGATGAGCCCCTGCTGCCCCGGCATAAGGGAGATGCAGGGCGTCCCTGCTCGCCCCCTCTGCCCTGCCCTGTTTCCAGCTCCCCCGTGAAGCTGAAGCCCAGACTCGCGGGACAGCGGAGGGCCAGGAAGGACTGCTGGGGCAGCCCCTGGCGCGGGCGGCACAGCGCTTGCAGCCTCCTGTCTTGTGAGCCGGCCAGAAGGGCACCGACCTGGAGGGGATTCGGATCCCCATGGTGAGCATTTCCAAGAGAAATAGCTCCTTATCTCTACAGAGGGGGCACTGGAAGCAAGAAATGCCGGCGCACAGAGCCTGTCCCTGCAGGAGGAGAAACATAAGGAGCATGAGCGAGGCCCTGGTGCTGCCGAGCGCCTGCCGTGCGCCGGGGGCGAGGGAACCCCGGGGGCGAGGGAACGGCTCCTGCCTGGATGCAGCCCCTGTGGAACCAGGCGTGTTTGCACGCTGGGCACACCATGGTGCCGTAGGACTTTCTCTCCTCCACAAGGTCCAGGCAGATGAGGCAGGTGGTGTTCTCCTCCGGAGCCGCCTCCACTGCCTGCTCTGGGCGGTGCTGCCAGCAGAAGGCGCTGGGGGCAAGAGGAAAGGGATGGGCGAGGTGAGAAGCGCTGGCTCCTTCCCCGGGTGGCAGCGAGGAGGGGAGAGGAGGTACCTGTACTGAAGAGCGTACTGGGTGACGCATCCACCCTCCGCGGCACAGGGGAGATGGAAGCTGCGGTCGCAGCTCCTCTGCCAGCAGGAGATGGCGGCCCCGCTCTCGCCACAGACGAAGCAGTGCTGGAAAGAGCAGAGCAGCCCCCATCAGCGGCAGCCTCAGGGCCGCCACGGCCAGCCCCACGCCTCCGGGCAGGGCGCAGGATGTGGCCGCTGCTGGGTCACACCCCGCAGATGCGCCTGTCGGACGAGGCTCCTGTGCTGGAGCCTCTGTGGAGCTGCTGGGAGCAAGACTCCTGTCCCAGAGCCGGCTGGAAGGGCTGGGATTTCTCTCTCGGGTCTGGGCTAGGCTCCCGCAAACCTCTCCCGGCACAGATCTCCCCGGCCTTGTCAGGTGCTCACCTTCCGCGCTGCCCGCGCGACTGCACGTCGAATATCCTCGGGGAGAAATCCCATGAGTCCTACTTCCCTGCCCCCTTGCTGAAAAAGCTCGTTGGCAAAAAGCTGCAGTAGAGAAAAGAGGAGGAGCTGCTGAGGAGAGCGTGGCAGGGACTGCCTGTCGGAAAGCTGGAGGGAGCCCCGGCGTAACTCACCAGGCAAAACACATGGGCACAGAGCCCTTGCTTCTCCAGTTTGGCCCCGCAGACAGCCGGGTCAGCCTCTGCCCGGCGACACAGCAGGCATGCTGGAGGGGAGAGAGCAAACGCCACTGGGAATGAGCACCTCTGCGGGGCCGGGGGAAGCGTCCCTGAGGGATTGCCCCCAAGGGCCTGCTCTGCCCCTGCCGAGCCGGCTGATGGGCAGGGCTGGAGGCCTTGGAGAGGAAGGGGGCATTGCAGGCACGGGGGTCCCAGCAGGTGCCCACTGCCCAGCCTGGGCCCCGCTGGCTGAGGACAGGAGGGGCCCTGCCCCGGGGTGGTCGTCGGGGAGCTCCTGCCTCCCCCTGCCACCGCTCTCGGCCCCACGCTGACCGCCCCGACAAGCCCTCTGCTACGCTGCGGGAGGGCTACTTTGCTCTCACCCTGCTCCATGGAGCCGGGGGCCTTCTGCTTCCTCGCGGACATGGCGCACGTCAACGGCGAGCGTCTGGAGAGTCCCTGTCCCAGCAACGCCGGGCGTCTCCTCCAAATGCTCCTCTGCTGACTCTGAGGGAGAAGCAGGGCGCGGGCGAGGGAGAAGCCAGAGGCGGGTGAGCTTGCAGCGCAGGCCCAGCGCCCCGAGGCCTGGGGCCCCCCTCCTCCCTCGGCAGCCCCGCACAAGCCCCGTCCCTCCCCTGCCCTCTCCTCACCTCGCCAGGTCGCACTGACGGACGGCCTGTGCCCAGCGCTCCTTTTTGTGGGCTTGCCCCCGCGGGTCACGGTGGCCACTGTGACATCAGCACCGCTGGCCTGCGTGCGCCCCAACTACGGGCAGGGACGCCCTCGGCCACCCGCCGCCCGCTCTGAGGCGGCCACCGCCTCACAGGGGTGGCTGCGACGTGCCGAGGCGGGGGCCCGAGCCCTCGGCACCCACGTCACCGGGGCGGCTGCTCCTGCAGCGAGTGCAGAGTCCGATGCCGGGTCCCCCGGGGCAGCCGTCGAGGGGGACGCTGTTGGCCGAAAGGTGCTGTTGGGGCAGCGCGACTCCAGGGCTCCAGCCCTGGCCGAGGGAACTCTGTGCTCCTGCCCCCGGCACGGGGAGCGCTGCCAGCAGGTCGGGGAAGGTGATCCTTCCCCTCTGCGCCGCGCCGGTAAGGCTGCGTCGCAAGTACTGCCTCCGGTGCCGGGCTCCCCGGCACAGGGGACAGGAGCGACCTTGGAGCCTGGCCTGGGCTCACACGTGCCATCCGCTCAGAGGCGGTGGGTGGCCGGGGCACAGCACGGGACCTCAGGGCGGCACCTCAGAGTCGCAGGTGGCCCAACAAGGGCCTAAGGTCTAAGGCGGCCCAACAAGGGCCTGAGGACTCCTTAGCGCTTCGGCGATGTGCTGCCTCCGGCACTTTCTGGCGGTGGGACCGCAAGCTGGGGAGTCACGGCGGAAATGGCCTTTTTCCGTGGCAAGGAACTGCCTTTCAGAGTCAGCGTGAGCCTTTCCGTGGTGGGGTAGGAAACTGCGAGTGGCTGTGGGGCAGCTTCGGAGGTGGTGGGTGGGAGCGTTGATCTGTTGGAGGCTGGAAAGGCTCTCCAGAGGGATCTGGACGGGCTGGATCGATGGGCCGAGGCTTGTCAAGCGCTGGAACGGGCTGCCCAGGGAAGCGGTTGAGTCGCCATCCCCGGAGGCGTCGAAAAGACGTGTAGGTGTGGCGCTTAGGGACACGGGTTAGCGGTGGACTTGGCAGTGTTAGGTTAACGGTTGGACTCGATGATCTTAAGGGTCTTTTCCAACCTAAAGGATGCTGTGATTCTAATTACCATTCAGTTATCGCTTAATCACCACTTGATGACCACGTGATCTTCATTCGATCATCGATCGATTACCACTTGATCATCGCTTCATCGTTAATAAAACCCTCCGAGTTAAGCCCACGGCGATGACTTCTCTGACTAATTCACCCGTGACACCAGGAAGGAGTGGTGGGAGGTGTGATGGTCGGAGGCCATCTCGTGCTTAGCGACCATGAAATGATAGAATTTTCAATTCTTTCAATTCAGTTCAAGAAGGTGGTCAGCAAAACCACCATTATGGACTTCCAGAGGGCAATCTTTGGCCTTTTCAGACCACTGGTTGAGAGAGTCCCTTGGGAGATGGTCCTGAAGGGCGAAGAGGTCCAGGAGCGATGGACATTCTTTAAGAAGAAAATCTTAATGGCTCAGGACCAGGCTATTCCCATGTGCCGCATGTCAAACCGCTGAGGAAAACGACCGGCCTGGCTGAATGGGGAGCTTTTGCTAGGAGTCAAGAAAAAAAAGGAGAGTTTATCATCTCTGGAAGAAAGGGCGGGCAACCTGGGAGGAGTACAGGGCTTTTGTTAGATCATACAGAGAGAAAATTAGAAAGGCAAAAGCTCAACTAGAACTAAATCTGGCCACTATTGTAAGGGACAACAAAAAATGTTTTTACAAATATGTTAACAGTAAAAAGAATCCCAAGGAGAATATCTATCGTTTAATGGGTACAGGAGGGAACGTAGCCACCAGAGATGAGGAAAAGGCCGAGGTACTTAATGCCTTCTTTGCCTCAGTCTTTAATAGGGAGACCAGTTATCCTCAGGGTACTCCACCCCTTGAGCTGGAAGGTAAGGATGAAGAGCAGAACATACCCCCCTTAATCCAGGAGGAAATAGTTAGTGACCTACTACGCCATCTGGACACTCACAAATCTATGGGACCCGATGGGATCCATCCAAGAGTACTGAGGTAACTGGCGGAGGTCCTTGCCAAGCCACTCTCTATCATCTATCGGCGATCCTGGTCAACAGGGGAGGTCCCAGAGGACTGGAGGCTTGCCAATGTGACTCCCATTTACAAGAAGGGTCGGAGGGAGGATCTGGGGAACTACGGGCCTGTCAGCCTGACCTCGGTACCGGGAGAGATTATGGAACGGTTTGTCTTGAGAGCACTCACATGGCAAGTCCGGGACAAGCAGGCGATCGGGTCCAGTCAGCATGGTTTACGAAATGCAGGTCCTGCTTGACCAACCTGATCTCCTTCTATGACCAGGTGACCCGCTGAGTGGATGAGGGAAAGGCTGTGGATGTTATCTTCCTTGACTTCAGCAAGGCCTTTGACACTGTCTCTCATGGCATACTCCTTGAGAAGCTGGCGTCTCATGGCTTGGACAAGTGTACTCTTTGCTGGGTGAAAATCTAACTGGATGGACGAGCCCAGAGGGTTGTGGTGAATGGGGTGAAATCCAGTTGGCGGCGGGTCACAAGTGGTGTTCCTCAGGGCTCGGTGCTGGGCCCTGTTCTGTTTAATATCTTTATCAATGATTTGGATGAGGGGATTGAGTGCACCCTCAGCAAGTTCGCAGACGACGCCAAGTTGGGAGGCAGGGTCAATCTCCTTGAGGGTAGGGAGGCTCTCCAGAGGGATCTGGACAGGCTGGATTGATGGGCCAAGGCCAGTTGTATGAGGTTCAACAAGGCCAAGTGCTGGGTCCTGCACTTGGGTCACAACAACCCCATGCAGTGCTACAGGCTTGGGGAAGAGTGGCTGGAAAGCTGCCCGGCAGAGAAAGACCTGGGGGTGCTGGTTGACAGGCGGCTGAATATGAGCCAGCAGTGTGCCCAGGTGGCCAAGAAGGACAACGGCATCCTGGCCTGTATCAGAAATAGTGTGGCCAGCAGGAGCAGGGAGGTGATTGTTCCCCTGTACTCGGCACTGGTGAGGCCGCACCTCGAGTCCTGTGTTCAGTTTTGGGCCCCTCACTACAGGAAAGACATTGAGGTGCTGGAGCGTGTCCAGAGAAGGGCAACGAAGCTGGTGAGGGGCCTGGAGCACATGTCTTCTGAGGAGCGGCTGAGGGAGCTGGGGCTGATTAGTCTGGAGAAAAGGAGGCTGAGGGGAGACCTTATCGCTCTCTACAACTACCTGAAGGGGGGTTGTAGTGAGGTGGGTGCTGGTCTCTTCTGTCAGGTGGCTGGAGATAGGACGAGAGGAAATGGCCTCAAGTTGCGGCAAGGGAGATTTAGGTTAGATATTAGGAAACATTTCTTTGCTGAGAGGGTTGTCAGACATTGGAATGGGCTGCCCAGGGAAGTGGTTGAGTCACCATCCCTGGAGGTATTCAAAAAGTGAGTAGATGGGGTACTTCAGGACATGGTTTAGTGGGCATGGTTGATGGTTGGACTTGATGATCTTGAAGCTCTTTTCCAACCTAAAGGATTCTATGATTCTATGTTTCTTTTATTCAGCCTTCCAGCTCTGCGCCACCTTCCACGGAACTGTTCAGCCATCACTCTGCTGTTGACGCGGAAGTCACGGACACTGCACACAATCAATATGATCAAGCAGATGCCACTTTATTGCCAAGATAGCTTGGTTTATATGTTCCTTCTAGTTACTGTTCAGGCATAAGCAAATTAGAGATTGGTTAGCATGTGCCGTCCACGTGCCTAGTTACACCTAATGATTGGTTATATCAACACTGTACACGCGCATAAACATAAGGCATAATTGGTTGTATTAACTAAAACACGCGAAACTTGTCTCAGTCTAATTGGTCAAGATAAGCTGCCGAATTGAGGTTCTTTGTGCCAAGTTCCCTTTATCGTGGAATGTGCACCTGTGTTCTTCTAATTGGTATCTTTCTTTTTTTGTCTTCTTGTTTATTCTGTTCAAGGCCTTCTAAAGGAATGCTCTTACTACCGTTAGCTAAATATGTGTCCACAAGCAAAGCATCCTTGAAGTCTGCTGCCTACAAAACATCCTTGGCTCACAAATTGATCAATTCCATCGAGTCTGGATTGTTCACTATGTGCCCATTACTTTCCAAGTATCCCACACTCTGCAACCAAATCTCTTCTCCTTCCTGCACTAGAAAGGTACTTGCTGGTCTCCAACGGGAGGGAAATCCTTTTGGATGACTGACATTTCCCAGGCCCCCTGTTACCTTGCCGTAGAGCACGTGTGGGTTTTTTGCTCTAAAGGGCACGTGACGGGACTCAAGCCCTCAGTAACAGGTACTGCTCTGGCTCTCCTCAACTCTGAGGAGTACGTCCCTGACCAGGTGTTTGCAGTCTCTCTTAAAAGGGATGTCTTGGCTTGTTCTGCAGGAAGGAAGCCTTCAGTTGGTGCAGCAGCAGCAATCACGTTGGAGAACAGGACCCGGAGCTGGGGAACGGGGAATGGCCTTTGGTAATGTTCAGACAGTGTGCGGGTGTTCCAGCTGAGGAGCCAGCCTGCTAACAGAGCGCCGGGCGAGGACGTAGCACACGTACACGGGAGGCCAGGCCACGGGCCTCATGGTGGGCCCTAACTCAGCAGCCCACTGCTCAGCCCCACTGTACCCAGGTCGACACCCCATAGCAGCTCCCCGGAGCGCCGCCTCACCGGGAAGAACCACCGGCCGCCACAGCCGTTTCCCGCGCCTGAGGCGGCGCCGCCCGGCGCTCGCTGCGCCGCCCCGCCCCGCCCCTCCGGCCGCCGGCCGCTCCTCCCGCGAACGCGTGGCGGCGCCCCGGGGGTGCCGGAGTCCCGGCGGATCGGCCAGCCCCGGCCCGCCCCGGGGAGAAGCGGCGGTGCTCATGGCGGCGTGGCGGGGCGCCCTCGGCCTCGGCTTCGGCCTCCTCTGCCTGCTGCCGGCGGCCGGTGAGCGCGGGGCGGCGGCTGAGGGGGGGTGCCGGGCGCTGCGAGCGGGGGTGAGCCGGCCCTCCAGGAGGGCGGGCGGGTTCCTTCGTCTCTTTCTGAGGCGGCTTTGGGGGCTCTTGCCGGCTTCCTCCGCGGCCGGGGCTGCCTCCCCCCGGGGAGGCCCTGCCGAAGCTCCCGGTATGGGGGAGCCCCTGGCTTCGAGCAGAGACCCCTCAGCTCGGCTGCCCAAGCGGCGGTGGATGTCTCCCGCCCGCGCCGGGGCGAGGGCCGACGCTGGGGCCGGGACCCGTGGTTTTGGGGGAGGCCGCTGGGGCCCCAGCGGCCTCCCCCAAAACCACGGGTCCCGGCCCCAGCGTCGGCCCTCGCCCCGGCGCGGGCGGGAGATAATCCACCCCTGAACAGTGGGTTTGGAGCGAATTGGGTTCACTGAGAGAAAAGTTGTGCTGAAAGTGAGGGGGGGTTGATACTGGTGTGCATTGTGAGCAGCAGTTGTTGCCCCAGTAATGACTGGGTGGACTGTCTACTGGTAAAGCTAAGGTAAGACTATTGGGGGAGAAATGACGTGCCACGAAGTGGCTGCCGGTCACTCTTGACGCATCCCATTGAAAACTTTCAACTTTTCACCCCCAACACAGTAAATTTTAGACTTTTAGGGCAAGATAATATAAATACTTAGATGTTAAGTGATGATACTGCATAAACAGCACTGCTTATAGAAACTCATTTGATACTGGAGTTCATACACAGCTATCGGATGCTAACGCTGATAATGGGGGTTTTTATCAGCCCTATCTGTAACTATCCTGTTATTGCACTTAAAGGATGGAGCGTGTGGTCTTCCCCAACTTTGTCATGTAATGAGAAAAAGCAGATGTGATCATAGGACTTATCAGGTGAAGTCTCAGAAAAGGAGAAGTGGTCTTGATATTGTATGGATCAGTGGCATCTGATGGATCAAATTATGTGCAGACGTGCAGGAAAGGTGAACGTGATCTTTAGTGGATATGCAAGAGGACATTTAACTTGGTCAGAGTAGTAAAGGATCACACTTTGTCTGAGGGCTGAGCTAAAGCATGGCTGAAATGGTCAGAGTTTTATCTGTAAGTACTTTGAAGTGCAAGCACCAGAAAAAGGGTTCTTTCAGCTGGCTCACAACGACGGTGCTACAGCAGTAACTGTATGCAAGCTGGCCTTGAATGTGTGGGGTTGGAAGTTTTCTTATTGAAATGGTTGGGGACTTTCAGTGGGAATAGTTTAGCAGCTCTGCTCTTGAGGTGGAACTTGATTAGTTTGTTAAAAGGGTTTTTACGGTACTGATTGTGTGAAATCATCAGGCTGCTGTTTTGCAGGATAGGATGAACCCCTCAGCAGCAGGCATACCAAACCAGGAGGTCATTTCTGCCTCCCTCAGGCTTAGCTCTTGTGTTGTGCTGGGTTGGGTGTACACTGGGCCTCTTCTGAGGTGATTCAAATTGTTAACCCAGCAGAAAACCAACTGGAGAAAAGGTCCCACAAGCCCCTAGTTAATCTGCTGATCAGCTGGGGAATTGAATCAGTTGAGGAAGAGTCTCGTGGGTGCCACAGCAGATGGAAGAAGAGAGGAACAAAGTAGAGGAGCCAAATTCTTCTCTTTTGGTGTGCTTGGCGCTTGTTGGCTTAGCTCAGCCACCTGAGAACTGGTCTAGACCTTTGGTTTCCATTGTTACTTTATTGTGCTGCAGTAGCACAATTGTGAGATGAAGGGAGTAATTTTGTTGGTTGCCTTTTTTTGTTTGTAATTTCACAAGGTATTTTGGATTCGGTTTAGCTACCTATCAGTTCTTTATTGGTGATACAGAAAGGAGAGGGTTGTCAGGTGACATTACCTGTCTGCAGAGGGAAAATTTGGTGAACCAGGCATAAGCATGCATAAACACATTAGTAGAAGTACTGTGGTGTTGGTACAGGAGAAGTTCCTTTTTGCTTGTGTTTAATGAACCTCCACATTTAACCCCTTAGAACATTTTTTTTTTTCTTTTTAATGTAGCTGAAATATTCAGGTGTGTCTTGGTGCCAGAGAGTCAAGACTGATTTTTCAAATGGCAAAATCAGTTTAAATAGTCCAGGAAATGCCCCTTATTTTTATTCTGAAGGAACATGATTTGTTGTCTTTGCTTCTTTTTGTTTGCTTTTTCTGAACAACTACACCTGAAGTAATTTGAGCTTCTCGGATGGAGCGTGGTTTAGGAGCAACATGTCAGGGTATGTCTTGTTCATGTGATATGTGATAGGAAGGAAAATGAGGAATAGAAACCAGCTGACTGGAGCATTTATTGCTGAAAACTGTAATGATACTCTTGCTAAAGATTCTTCTATGGAAATGCTTTTTGCTTAAGCTTTGAGAAGTATTTTTATGTGACAGTTGGAAGCTTTTAATGTGCTGTTCTTACGTTGCAGTTATTCAGGCCTGAGATGGCAAAGAGAGAGAAAACAGCCAGTATGTTAAGGAATGTATCAGCCCAATGCAATGCTGAAAAAGCATGGGATGTCCCCTAAGAGATCCATCCTAGTACATTAACATCTCCATTTCCTTTCCATTGTAGCCACACCAGTTGATGCTTGCAGTGGGAAGATGCCACTTGACTGATTTTTAGTCCTAGGAATCTCTGTTTTATGCCAGGGATTAGCAGGATTAGGATTTTCCATGAAGTAAGCAAAGCAACAGGTAGAAAGAACCAAGTCACATGGAAATGCAAATCTACAGTGAATGTGGTAGTGTTACCTTTTTTACCTGGTTACCTAGTCTTTTGCATCAAGTCAAATATCTAGGAAGATTTAACATTTTCTTCTAGCTGATCTTGGGGCTTGTGTGGGATTTTTAACATATCTGGCTAGTCACATTGCTCTTTGAGTCTTTACAGTAATTTAGTAGCTACTAGCAGATGTAGTGAAGAGAGTCTCACCAGACAGAGCGTCTCGTAAGTATATTTGCATGCAGTTTCGTCCTTCACGTATGTGTGAACAGTTGGGAAGAGCTACTTGACAAAGACAGGATACTCTGTGTGCAAGGAGTAAGTATTTGGAAATAATTGATTTGTAAGACCTAACCAAAATACTTGGAACATATTTAAACGTTAACCTAGGTGAGCTGGTCAGTATGAGAAAGAGACTTTATATGATTATTTCTTTAGTTACTAACTATTGGATTTTAACTTTTTTCAGTTTTGGGTGAGGATTGTCAGGCATATATTGATCGTCATGGCAAGGCACAACCTGCAAAATCCTGTCCCAACTTCTGCTGTGGAGATTGCATGCATCGATACTGTTGCTCTAACACGTTCTTAAAATTTGATGAAGAACAACAATTTCAGTGTAATCTGCTTGATGAAAGGTATGAGGCAAACTGAATGTATACAGCAGGTTATCATTCTATCATCAAATGACAAAAATACACAGTTTAATGATTAGAAACTTACAAAGGGACCTTCCAGCTCTGTATCTGGCTCTGTCGGGTATCTGTGTTAATGTATGTAACTTACCCGTAAAATGGGAGCAATGAGGTGGACAAATTGATGCATGAAGTGGTGTGTGTTTTCTTGAGCGTTTTCAAATACTTTTACCCTATTCACTTTTTCTTTGAGCATGACAAAATTAATCTCTTTCTCTTTGTAGCGTACAGTACCTTTCATAATCATTTGGAAGTTAGCCAGGTACTTGAATAAGTCGTAAATTCCATTTTTGAGATGAATTCTCTTACTACAGGACCTCTGACTCAAGCAACATAAATTACATGCATGTTTTTTCGGACCCTGATGATTACATTTCTTCTGGCCCCAGGTAAGCCATGCAAAGTCTCAGCTTTTAAAATGGTATTTATTTAGAAGTTCTTCATTGTGTAATCAATACATGCCAGTAGAATATGAAAATAGAAATACTTATTTGTGTGTTAACGCGGAGCACTCAAACTCCGTGTACACGTCGGAATATCTGAAGAAGCAGAGACACGCAGAAGAGGTTAGATCGTGCTGTTTAGACCGTAACGATGGCTGTACGTAATAGTCTGTGTTCTTACTACGGAACGGGAGGTTGTCCTCTAAAGCATCAGTGCGCTTGCTCTATACCCTTCGATACTGGCAGATGAAGTCCATAAGAGAAGCTGCTTTTGTTTGAGGTATTTCCTTGCTTTTTAGCATCTTTTTCGCTTAGAACAAGAAATACTGATAAAAACTATTTCAATCTCAGGGGAAATAAATTAAGGCCATGCATTAAATTGGTGATTACAAGAGTCCTGCTGTACAACGCTTCTGTTTTTCATAGCGTGGAAGACGACAAAGAGAGGACAGGGGTTAATTCTGAGCTATGAATATGCCATATATCTGCAGAAGTTTGAATAATTAATTCTTCCGGGGCTCACAGAAAAGGGGGACTTTCCGCGGGGGCGGGCGCACAGCGGAAGGTGCGCGGCAGCCTCCGGCCGTCGCTGCGGCGCCCTTTAAGGGCGGGGCGAGCGGCGTGACGCCAGCGGGGGGCGGAGCCGGGCGGCGGGCGCGGGGCGAGCGGCGGCGGCGGCGAGGAGCATGGGGTAAGCGGGCGGGACGGGACGGGACGGGACGGGACGGGACGGGACGGGACGGGGGGGTCGGACGCCTGCGGGGAGGGCTCGCCGTGCCGCTGCGGCGAGGCCGGCCAGCCGGGGCAGGAGCGTGCCTCGCGCCCGGCGCCCCCCCCCCCCCCCCCCCGCCTTCCCCGCCGGAGAGTCGGTAGCCTTTAGCGAGCGGGGCCGCCTCAGCGGCATCGCCGCCGCCGCCTCCTGGGAACGGCGTGGTGCGGGGGGTACTCGGGGGCCGTGCTGGTTCTCTGGCACAGCCGAGTGCAGCACCCCACGTCGTATCGGCTGGGGAGATACCTTTCCGCATCCTGTGGGCGGTAGGAAGGGAGGCCTCGCTGGAGGCACCTAGTGGTAGCGCTGCCCCTGGCATACGGCAGGGCGTCGGGGCGGAGAGGGTGGATGAATGTCTTGGATCCTTGGTCTCCTCGGAGCCAGTAGTCTTCCCCGAGGAAGGGGCTGATGGGACAAATGTTTTGGAGGAGGGGTGCCCCTTCGTGTCTGCTAGGCTGGTGGACCTGTCTTAACGTATCTGCAAATGGTTCAGGTACAGCAGGCGTGAGCCTCAGCTTGCAATCAGTGTTCGCTCTTGATGCGTTTTTAGTGGAAAGGTAGAAAAAAAATTCCACGTCTTTGGGGCTGCAGAGATGTTGAATCTGCTGGAGTAATAAAACTTAAATATAAAGAATGTAATAGATGTGCGTTTTCCATGCCAACAAGCATAGTTACTAAAAAGCACAGAAAACGAAAGAATGCAGTATTTTAAAAAACAAACAAAACAAACCAAAAAACCTGCACAATTGCTAAAGGAATTGTAACCAAGGCCCACAGTCCACAAAGGTGCATTTGTAAATGACAGAAAACATTTAGGAAGTAGCAGCTAAGTGGCTTTAATTATCTTTAGTTTTAGCTATGGCCTGTCTAAAAAGAGAGACTCACTGATGTCTCACCTTGTGAAAATGGGTCATTAGTGACTCTGTGTCAAGCTTCTTTGCTCTTTTTCCTTTCAATTACATTATAGCTTTGAAAAATTAATGTGTTGTGCAAAGGCCTAGACTTAACATCAAACTTATTTTCTGGTTAGGCAATTTTAATAGAAAGATGGTAATTATTCACAGAAATACCGCCCTTGAAAAGCCACCCGGATGTGACTCCAGAGGAAAACCACATCCCAGAACTTTCCAAAGTGACTAATGACTTTGGATGTCTGATTTAGGGTGTTTCAACATCGGGAATGAAAGTGAGTAGGACTTTCTGTGATTGCAGTCAGTGGGACACCAAGTAGGCTTCTGTTTGATTACAGACTTTGCCCAGGTTTTTGCGTGGTGTGTGGGGGGGGTTTTTGTGGTTTGGTTTTTGTGGGGTTTTTTTGTTTGTTTTGTTTTGTGGTTTGTTTTTTTTTTTTTTTTTTTTAAAACCAAGCAGTAAGCTGTATCTCTTCTGGAAGAGCTGACCCTACTTTCTGCCTGCAAGGTGCACTCCACCCTCTCCCTCCATGCCAATTTCTTTTAAAGTACAAGTTTTACATTGTTTCTTGATGACTATGTTTATTTAATACTTTACTGTGTGGAGAGGAGGGCTGATGTCAGTTGAGATATTTCTTTGTATCTCCCAGCAAGATGAGCATAGTCTTTGAACAGTCTATAAGGTGAGGAAAGGCAACAAAGGGCAACTTCCTTTAGTGCCCTGTTCTTTCTCATGAGTTGCAAATACTGCCTTTAACACTGCCTTTCAAAAGGAGGAGGTGATGGTTTCCTGGCATTGAAAGGGTCAGAAAGCATTTAGTTCCTCATTCTTGCATCGGGCATATTCCTAGATCAAGTTACCACTCTGGCACATTGCTCATAAATCCTGGCTTTTTAAGAGAATTTCACCTCTCTGAGGGCTTGTCACAAACTGCATGTGGACTTGCCACTAGGCTGAGTGAGCTGGGGTGTCTCTTCTCCCTGCTTGGAAGATCTGCCACAATTACACTCAAATTCTATAGGACGTTAGGAAAGGGTTCGGTCAGGTGGTATGTATGTTCTTCCTTGTCTTGTCTAGCTGAGGAGTTTTTAATTTGCTTGTGCTTTTGCTTTTTTTGCTGTGTTTATTCTGAGGTCTTCTGCAGAAGTGCAAGCAAATCACCAGTTTTTAGTAGGCTGCTTTTTATTAGTATCCTTTAATGTTAATATCTTTCAGTATTTAATACTGAGTATCAGGTGCTGTTGAGGCAGGGGTTCAAGGCACTTTGGCCAACCCTATTAAGTGTAGTTCACAGTACAAGCAGTTCATATCCTGTAATCTTCTTTTGGACATTTTAAAGACAATAAATTACATTCCTTTGGAGTGTCTTAATAATGTACTTTCAAGTACTTGAAAGCATTTTGCTTCCCAGAACACTGCATTGGGAAGCAAATGTAAACATTTTAGGAAAAGTATAAAAGTCATCGTTAACTCAGATTAAGGCTTTTTCAATTTTTGATCAATACTTAAAGATCATTCAGAACTTTTAGGTCAGAGCGTAGGCATAGGTTTTGTACCACTGAACTTGTTAAGTTTGCCACCATTTTTCCTTGCATGCAAGATGACCATATGCAATTTCTATAATTTCTGCTGCTAGTGAATGCATTGTGGACAAGGATTTACTACTGGAAGGTGTTTCACTTTTTCCCCCCCTTTTAATCAGATTACTGAAATTTCCTCTGCTTTGCTCTGGTTTCAAAGATGGATTATGAGTAGTAAGGTTAATTTAGTTGTTCTTCCCCTTTCATTCTGCAGTATGTAGTAGTATTGCTCTAAGAAACTGTGCAAAAAGCAGAGCACTGATTCACTGAACAGCAGTTGTCATAATTTGCATCGGTAACATGGTTATTTAGCCTTGGTATGCCAATTTTCCAATAGTGACCCTTACTGGAAAAGGAAATTAGATGACTCACATCCACAATTCAACTAATTGTGAAGTATTTGAGTGTTTAAGGAGGTGGCGCAATTCAGAACATCTGTATCAGAGTTACAGAACAAAATAATGTAGTTGGGGCAGCTGATACCAGTCTTTCTAAACAGAAACAAGACTTCAAATTGTATTGTACACAGTTAATTGGACTCTGTTTCTGAATTAATTTTTGCCTTGAAGTTACAGCAGATTGTGTAACAGATACAGTAATGCTTGAGAAAAGGCTGTTCATCCTTACGTGATGAGAAAAGGGACGCAGAATGGCAGTCTTCCTGGGAAGCCTCAGCTGGCAGAGACACAACAGCCTTTTTAGACTGGGGATGCGCTCATTTGGGTTTTGTCATGGGCTGATCAATGCGTTGTCTTGTGACTTCATTCTCCTTTTGTGAAATGGAGAAAATCCTTGTCATTCTGCCTGCCTTTGAAATGCAGCATCTGCTATAGCCTGCTATGTGCATAAGTTGGCAAAACCAGTAGATTTCTAACTGTGGAAGATGTGAATATCTTTATTTGCTGTCTCTCAATTTAGGTGTTTTAAAGCATATGTTTTCTCCACAGACAAGGTAAAAAATGGTGTGATATTGAACTATATCCCATTTTTCCTCCTCCTCCCCTATCCCTATCAGGGACTTCAGTTTACACTTGACTGTGTATTTGGATGCTCCATCATCTGTAATAGGTTGCCAATGATAGGGAAATAAATTACGAAAATTATTCATTGGAAAAGAACTTCTAGAAATGTAAGCAGTCTCTATTTAATGAGCAGAGGATTTCTTTTTCATACCAGTCCTTAACATTTTTTGTAATAAATGAGTTAAACTGCATACAGAGCCTATTCTGTGAGGGTTGCATTCAGACACCGGCTAATCTCACCAAGGAATGTAAGCTTCTTGTGTAGAAACAACTGAGATTTGGATTTGAAGCTTTTTAAAAAATTGTTCTATGCTTTTTACTAGCCTGAAAAGTAAATACAAGCTTGCACAATTTGTAATTGTAACTTGCATTATAGAGCATTTGGTTTTGTGTTCACTGTAGTCTCAGTAAAGGAGTTACTTAAAGCTGACAAAGCAGTTGTGAGTTGCCATTAATGATTTCTCAGCTGCCTGATTCAGGCAGTGGGCTTAATGCTCGTGCAGGTTCATTTACTCTGAAACCAAGATGGAAGGAGAGATTGAAAAACGCTGTCCTGGCTCAAGAGGCAGATGTGAACGGTTGGGTTAGTGTGCTCTTCTAACTACAGAAGGCTGTTTCGTGGCAAAAACCAAGACAACCTGGCCTAAACATGCAAAGACACAGTAAGATTAATCACTTGAATTATGTTCAGGAGTTAATTTTTCTGTGGATGCCTACATCATTGACTGTATATACTTACTAGGGTAGAGTGTTCCCTCTTCTAACTCTGTGGGCTTTGCTGTAGCTCTACACAGTGTAACTCTGAAACCTGTAGATTTTTAACATACAGATTGCCTCTGGAGAGAGCTTGTCAAAGCAGCTGCAGGCAGGGTAACCCTCAGAGAAGGGTCCTATAGCCCAAGAAACAGAGAATCCTTCCTTGAAAATATGGCTAAAAGATGATGATTGTTATTTAGAAGGACTTGTGAAAGTTTGAGCATGTGGGTTCCAAAGCTAGCTCCAACTCTGCCATTTCATATACTTTCATAAAATAGCCATGGCCTGAGGTATAGCGAGATGTATTTGTGATAGACTGTGTTGTAGATGTGTTATGGGAGGAGGAGAATGTCCTTAAATTGCCTAGCCTTTTAAAACTGCAGTTGTAGGGTCTTCTGTGAAATGAACAAATTAGTTTAATTTCAGGAAATTAGCAATTGTGCAAAGATTGGTCTTTTGACAAAGTCTATTTTTATTAAAAACATTTTATACCATTCATTTTTAATGTGATATTCCTTGCTGTTTACTAGAATGATTTCTGGTTTTCAATTTCACTGAGAGGCAAACTTAAAAACCTCTATTTTTTTAGGTTGTGGAAGGAACCAGTCATCAAAGTCACTTTTGTGACTTTTTTTTATGAACATCCTGTTAATGATAAATACAATTTACAAGGAGAAGCAGTGGTCAGCCAGATATGACCTTTGCTGCAGAAGTCTGTTCTTATCTGTGCAGTGTTAGATTTTCCTTGAGGATCCTCATTGTGCTGGATGAGTAATACTTCTGAAGAGAGGGTGAGGCAGCATGTCAGTTCATAGTAGTATAGGATAATTAATTTACCTAATTTAAACTTTGCTCCTGCCTGAACACAGTGTTTCTAACTTTTATATATATGATGACATGAGTAATGGTGGGTAAAGAAAAAGGTGTGTTTCAGCTAAGAGCTGGGTTATAGGCAAAGCAAAGCGGGTTGGTGTAACCTAGTCTGAACTTCCTTTGATTGCAGTTTCAGTGTGTTTGGCAAGTCATACACTCTGTTGCAATTTGCCAGAAAAAAAACCTTTAAATTTTTTTTTTTTTTAATTTTATTTAAAACTTTAGGCCTTTAGCCAAGTTAGTTTCTAACTAGTTGCTTAAATCTGCTTTCTAGAGTTAGTATGGTATTGGCAGTAGCAAATTCATACTATTGCAGTTGTTGTTTACATGGGGAAAACTTTCTGCAATACTTAATTTTTTTCAGTTAAACTTGTTCTATTTATTCAGTTAACCATTTCAGAAAAATCCCTCCTACTGCCTTTATGTTGGTCCCAAATTTTAATTATGGTGGGGGGTAACATCCTGTATTGTTGAACTGGGATCCTAACAGTAGGAGGGGAACTGACTCACTTTGTTTTCCTTAAATATCTGTGCCTGTAATCGGTCTGCATTCTCTTTTTGCCACTAAAGGAGCATTTTAAATTTATTTATCATCTGTAGAAGCAAATGCTTTATATTGTGTTTAAGGACAGTTTTTATGCTGAGGTTCCAATGGACTTGTCTGAAATGGTCTTGTGACCTGCATGAAGCCGCAGTGCTAATTCTTGCACTGTTGATGAAAGACTTTAGTCCCTCAGATTGCGTATTTTCAATTTATCAGTTACCTATAGCAATTATTCTCAACTGTCTACAGAGTGTACAATAGTAGATTTCCTGGGAAACTTCTCTGGAAAATTGTATTTTTAGTATGCATTACAAAGGGATTTATGTAAATAGACATATTTAGTACAAGTGAACTGTTTACAGACCAGGAAGAGATGCTTGTATACATTTTCCATAATAACCTGTTGCATCCGGGTGTCGGATGTCTGAGTAAAACCACAAACTCCGGGAAGTTGCCTCCCTGCCACTTTCTCATATAGCCTGTTTAAGAACTTGTGCTAAACCTGTTACATGTTACTTGAAAAAATTGAGAGGTCAGTGTCTTTAAAAAAAAAAGCAGTAATTAGCTTTACTTCCAGTAGGTCTTTGCGTATGAAATTAGAGTTTATTATTTTGGGCTTTAACCCACATCAGCTTCCTATTTGAACAAATATAAAAAGGACCCATTCAATACTTATTTAGCAAACTTTTTCTCAAAGGACTCTTGCATTCTCTTTTTCTGTAACGCTTTTGCAGTTGTGGGGCTTCTTGGCTTACGATGGCATTATTGTTGTTGCTTTAGTATTGGCTCTCATGCCAGAGCTGGCTTGGCTGATGCTAAGAGTCGCTGGGCTGTGCTCAGCTGCTGACTCTGGGGGGTGTAGCTCAGAGTTATTTAGACTGCAGGTGAGCAGGGGTGTCCCAGGGCTTGTTTTGGGGGGCTCCTGCTGCAAACTTTTGTTCTTTTTGGGGGTACCCAGAAAGAACTATGGAAAATTGTGGTAAGTTTTAGGGGTTTCAGTGGCGGTTAATCTATGTCCATGCTAGAGCAGTTTAGCAGTTTACAATTAGCGATGACTTGAGCTGGTACCGTACTGATGGGCTAGCCAAAATTAGATTAAACCCTTTTCTTCACATTAAGGAACTGTACGCGGGCAGGACCCTAGGAGGGACACTCTCAAGTGCTAACCTGAGTTAACATTTGAAAGACCAATGCAGACATCACAGTTCCAGTCCACGCTTCACTCCCATTGCGTAGCTTATAAAATGACTTAGCAGTTACTCAAACTTGCCAGCCTTATGAAACTATCAAGATTTCATAATTTTGAAACCATGCTGTTCAGTCCGAGTCTTAAGCTGCCTTTTGCCCACCACAGGAATCACTGGGCCCTTGTTTCTTAGGCACTTCTTGATCATGTAGAGATCTCATTTTGGGGAGGTGGCCCCTGGGTAAAATGGCTGGTAACCCATGGGTAAAAAGTGCAGGCCATGGCCGGCACTAGCAATTAGTGTGAATGCACCTGGACTTAACTCTGTGGTGTATATTTTGATTGTCCACATGGGCTGAAGCTCCTGTGGCCCAAAACCCATCTGTGCTAAAATACGCTGGTCAGTCTATCGAGTGTTAAAGTCATGCTAATGTTTTCCTGTGAGTATTAACCTCACAAGAGTTTGCTTTCTGCGTAATAGTAAATAGTTTTTTTGAGTCTCTAGCAAAGTGGTTCTTACGTTTTGAGTCTTCATGCTAAAATACTAAACTGAGGAAGTGTGTTGTTTGTAAAGTTATAAAAACTAATCCCCCTGAAAGACTCTTGGGAAGTCATACTACTTTTTCTTAACAAAAAAAGTTTATCCTTTATTTTCCTGCTAAGCTTTAGAGGCAGTATGTGGCATTGTATGGCTGTGACTAAAATGTTGGACTTAGGAAAGCATCTCAGTCTGGGGACTTGTTTGGTCATGCCCTATACCTGAGTCAGGACAAGTCTGGACATTTACTATTCTGACACATTTCTGGGAACTGTATCCTTTTCTGGAGCAGTGAAAAATAATATGGGTATACTCAATTTTTTAGACTTTTAGAAATGGCCTAAATTATCTTCTGAAGTCTTTCCAGACCACCCCGTGTTACAGTCATAACTCAGTATTTGTAAATGTTTGTTTGTAAAAGCAGCCATGCTTTTGAAAAGGACTCTGCCAACATCTTTCTTGTAGCATGGAACAAATCTTGGAATAGATTAAGACTTGCAAAATAAATAGGCTGCTTAAACAAATTTTTCAGAACTAGGTGGTCTCGTTCATTTGGGTATTTTTTCTTTTTTAAAGACAAAAGTTGCAGTATGTCCCATTGTCATGAATGCATAGATATGCAAAAACTTTCTTTACAGCAGGGCTTGTAAGATGTCACCAATTTAAGTGATTCAAACTATTAAGGGGGTTTACAAATATGTTACTGGAATTGAAACTTAGATATTTTCAAAAGCCTTAAATACACTCAAAGTGTTTTACATTTTTTTTCCACTTGACAGTGTTTAAGATTAAGATCTCTGATATGAACAACAACTGTCTTGAGAATTAACTTCTACAAGTAGTACTGTTTAGATCCTGGGTTTGATTCTCCCATTTTAGTATGTCCATTGCCTCTCATTCAGTACCAAAAGGGGTAAAACAGGCACTAATCACATAACTTTATGTGAACTGGTACCTGTTTTGAATAAATAGAAAACTTTAAAAGTAAGGCGAGTCTGTGAGGTATGCTCATTACCTATGCAATTTAGGGCTTTTCAAAGGTGAGGGAATAGGGCTAGAAGTGGAGTAGGGCAAGGAATGAGAGAGGTGGTGGTAGGAAAGGACAGGGAGTTGTCTCTTCATATTTACTTTCCCATGGATTTTATGAGAAGTTGCAATTTATCATTGCTGCAGTAAAACTGCTATTAGGTTTGGTTTTGTTCTCCATTTTGTTTTCTATTAAATTATTGGCAAAAGTTAGCTTTTATGTGAAGAGAAAGAAGCAGGAAACGGCAGTGAATGAGCTCAAGCTGTTTATAACAGTGTGTGCTTTATTTAGAGACTATGGTATATATAATGTGGGAGTTTGGAAACCTGTGTTCAAACTGTGATGCCAGCAGAGTGTTCTCATCTGGTGCTGTGGCCACCCTGACTTCTGCGCTCTGATGTTTGTTAGCAGAATGCAGGGGGTAAAGTGTGTTTTTTGGTTTGGTTTTTGTTTGATTTTTTTTTTTCTTGGTTAACCATTCAGTGGAAGAGCCTTTTAAGCTACAATCCCTTATGTCTATTCTTTTTCATTTATGTATAATGCTAACAGTTGGTAATTAAATTATCATTTAGTGTGAGTATATTTTTTTCCAAATATTTTCAGAGTCCTTTTAGGCAGATTCATCAAGTAAAGGCAATTAAATGAAGCAATAGTTTTGTTTAAGAAAGGAGTATAGGCTTTCTGAAGTTAGTACACTGCAAGAGAGTATTTACACAGTATCTGGAATATCTTGTCTCTCAAGCTTAGACAGTTCACTGAGTAAAGTATGCTGAGCACCATTCTGGCCTCACTTGAGTAACATCATCTATTACTGGTAGCCTTCCTGCAGTTTTTTCAGTAGTTTTACTAGTGGGATATTACTGAATGTTCAGGAAGAAGTGCTCAGGGTAGTACCGCTTGGGCAGTAAAAGGACAGACTTTATTACAGTAAGGTAGTGCCTGACAATTCAGACATTCCGAAAGAGTATTGCTAGTTTTGATTATCAATAGAAATTGTTAGGAAAAAAAAATACTGTTGAAAAGCTCCGCTGTTGAAAGAGAGTGTTGATACAGCAAGTTGCAAGTTGATAGCACATACTGTTTTGTTTTCTGTGTCACGCTACCTTCTGCTGTTTCAAGACATAAGTCTGCATGAGCCCAAGCACTGGCAGGAAAATTATGGTTCTGCTATAAAGTAGGTGATAAAAACGCCTACAGTAATCCAGTTGTGAACACTCCTTAGAAAAATATGGGAAGAACTAACTCCTGTTTGTTGTTTCACTCACTGGGCTGTTTCTGAAGGCTTGTAATTTTGGTCTGTAGTAATCTCACAGTATTTCAGTGGGTAGAACTGTATCACAGTGTTTACACACACAAACAGAACCACACTCTAAAGTGTATACGCGTGACACGCCTGTACTTTAAATATGTGTTTCCATTTAGCTCTTTAAAAGATGTATGCAAAATGTTGTCATGCAGTGCTCATGTAATTTTAGCAAAGACACAGACAAATGATGAAAATGCACAGGGTGTCTCTAACAACTTGGTGAAAATAAGGATATGGTGGTTTTTTTCCCCTGAAGTTTGCTTTTGTCGCTTTCCTTATTAGAGATAGTAAATAGGCAATGAGATATGTGTTTCAGTGAGCAGAAAACTGTATTACAATAAGTGAATGGAGCCTATGCTTCAGACTGACCACTGTTTTTATCTGTTGGTGGCTGCAGATGGGCTTGTGCTGTTTTCTCTCTTGTCATATCAGAACTGAATACGGTTGTGAAAGATAAGGGGTCTCTGCCAGTTTCCTGCTGTGCTAGTTTATTTATGAGTAGACATTTCTCCACTTTGTCTGTTTTCTCCATTTCTTAGATTTGTTTGATTTTGCCCAGCCTTTGCTAAAGTTGAAAGCAGTTCATTGTCTGTACAAGTAAAGAATTCTAGTTGTCTTTGTCAGGCCTAATCTCTTTCCTTGATACAAAAATTCCTTTTCTTGGCATAGTTCACTAGCAAAAAGTTTTTTACTTCTGTACTGGGGAAGAAGCCCAAGGAAGAACCTAGAAGACTCTTTTAATTTGTTGTCTCTGCTGATGTTGCTTGGTAATAATTGTGTGTTATAGAAATGTTATTTTCCCTAGTGAGAGAGCTTTCTCAGGGTTGATAACAGAAGTGGGAACAAGAACAAGGTAAATGCTGTTGGCACTCCACAAGTAGCAGTAATTGTAGTTGTTGTCAACATTTGTTGTCGTGCAGTTTCTAGAGGTGTCCATAGTTTGTCACAGGCTTTCATGCTGTTTCTTGTGAACGTTGCAATCAAGATGCTTAAGTTTAATGTATGAATCCATTGTGCACAATTCTCTTTTTCTTCTCCAGTGTGTATATGAATTTATATAATGAGTATCTAGTAAGGACCCTGTATAATTAATCTAAATTCCACAGGTCACTCTTAAATCTAATCAATTTCTGCATAAACAAGTATTCAGCTTGTGTTTTCAAACTAACTTGATGTATGTTTGCTGTTGGACAGGAGGCAGCCTGTGTTTCAGGATGTGTTATCTTGTTCATGATTATCTCCCCGCCTCCTTTGAAATTGCATTTGTATCTTCCTTTTTATACCAGGCTTGAAAAAGATGGCATTTTTGGATGGAGATGAGCTGGCTGTGAACTTACTGTGCTGAAGTGAAACTAATGCTTGTGAGGATGGGGAGGGCACTTAAAAGTAGCATGGTTAGGAATGTATTTGCATGTGCAAAAAAAATGCAAAGCACTCTATCCCTAGCCCAAATTTGGAAGACCTCACCTCAGTCTTCTAGAGCAACTTAACCCTCAGTAAGCATATGAAAAGTCAGCATATGAAAAACATTCTGTAAAGGTGCAAATAAACGTGACAAAGCATGCATGCATCTTTACATTTTGCAGCTGTGTTGCAATCATCTATTTGCTTTCCCGGCAGTGTTTCTGACGTGGCTTCTGTGACTTCAGGAGGCTGCAGCAGTTCCTGCTTCCTGCTCTACATGTAAATCTTAGGTGCAGTGACCATAGCCAATCCACAGTGTTAGATTTAGTATTTGAGGAGTAAATCCATAGTGTTATATTTAGTACTTAACAAAATCAGTGCACAAGTTAGATGCAGTTACAGTTAGATAAAATTGTTGCTCAGATTCTTGAAAGAGATTTGTCCCAAGCTTTTTCTTCTAGCTGTTGCAGAAACAGAGTGAAATTGATGGAACCTCTCTTAGGGGAAAAAAATGTATTTTAAATTGAACCCGTTTTATTTGTCAATGTTTCTGTTCAGTGTCCAGCTTACTGAGGGTTAAGTTGCTCTAGAAGACTGAGGTGAGGTCTTCCAAATTTGGGCTAGGGATAGAGTGCTTTGAATTTTTTTTTTTTTTTTTGGTCAGTGATTTAACCGTGTGGTGTCATTGATACTCAAAAACAGTTTTTACATTTGATGGCTGTTTGGTAGCCAAGCAAAAATTGCTGGAGGTTCTGGAGATGTGTCATTTTGTTTAAAGCTGTTTGACAGGAAACTGAGCAGGAAAAAAAATGGAGTTCTGTAGCCAAAATCTCTACAAAGCAGCAAAAACAGGATGGATGTAAAACCAGCTCTCTGCTCATTATTTTAGAGCTTGTTCATGAAAACTAACTTCCTGCAATTGTTCCCAAAACTGATGCATGGTGCATTTTTTTTAAGAAATAATGGAGACTTTGGCTTCTATGGAAGAAGGGCTTTATTGATTACAGACAGTAGGACACAGATCATGTGAATTAACACTTAAAAGGGAACTGTCACTGGGCATTTAATGCTTTACAGTGTTACTTTTTCTTCCCTGTGTGGTAAACAGAATTTATAAACAGTCATCTCTGGAAGCCTTATGCCTGCTTCTGTCATTTGGTTCTCATCACAGAGGTTAAAGATGGTGTAATCTTTGGTCTTTCCACACTAGGTTTTGGTGGTTTAGGCGGTGTTTCTGCCTCCCATAACGTAGCATAACATACTTGCTGTTGCAGTAAAGGTGGCAGAATTTCTAATCTTCCAAACCACGTGAAATGTGGCTTCTAAAACAACTATTTACAAATGTCAGGGAACCTGCCAAGAATCTGCAGCATGGAGGGGTCTGCTCAGTACCGAGATTGTCCTGACTGGGCCTGGGAGGTCTTACAAGTGTACAAAGAACTCGCCATCATCCCAAAGTCTGGCGTGCTTCCTTTCAGGCATGCCTACCTGTGTGTTCAGAGCAGTCATGTCACGTTTGGAAAATTAAGTCACCAAACTAGTGATTTTGAAACCTTAGCGCTGTAACCTTTTGGAATACATAAAGGGGCACATAGTTGCACTAAAATAACAAGAATCGCAGTCACACTAAAATGGTAGGGACCAAAGACTCATGTTGGGCCCTTTCCACGTACAGGGGACCGCTCTCCTTGATAGCAGTTGGTCAGCCTCCACTGATTTAGCAGCTGCCTTCTCATGTAGCACTGCATTTGACAGTTGTTTGTTATTCAAATGCATGAAGTAGTAAGAGTAACAAATTGGAGGAAGAGCAATGTGTTGGCTGCAGAAGGTTAGGTTAAAGTATAACAAGTTTGTGTGAAAGACACTTAATGCTTCTGGCCCTACCTTTTTTGCAGTTTTGGAACCCTTATTGCCATTGGAGTTACTGTTTGTGCGGTGATTATAATTACTATTATTCTGTGCCTCACCTGTTCATGTTGCTGTTTGTATAAAGCATGTCGAAGACCACGGCGTAAGTACCTGTATATTTATTTTCTTTTTCATGTCTTTGAACAAGACTTCCCCTCCCCCCCCAGCCTCCCCCCCCGGAAAGTTATGTTCCTATAAAAGGTGAAAATAATCTTGCCTTACCTTTCTGCTACAGAAGTTGCAACACCTAAACATTAAAAATAAGCATTTCAGCCGCTTCACAATGTGAAGTTGCAGAGATGTTTTGGAATATTTTCTAAGCAGGTAGAAGTTCTCCCCCCCCCCCCCCGCCCCAATGTGTGGATTTTGGCGGGGGGGGGGGGGGTGTGTTGTTTTTTGTTGTTTAGGTAAGCAGGGGATAGGATGAAATTTAATAATTTTCCCAGTCTCTTAAAAATGTACCTGAAAAATACACAAAGGCCCAGGACTGCAACAGTACAATCTTGAGCAAAGTCTGTAATTGTACCATAAAGAGGAAGGAGATCTCAAAAACAAATTATTGCAATTTATTAGAAAGAGTTAATACTCCCTTATTCCAGTAAGAGATATAAACCAATGATCCAACATCAGCTCCTACAAAAATTGATGACTTAATGTGTATTTGCCCTTCTGACTGTTACTTAGAGAAAGACGTACTAACACATGGATGTATTAGTGTGTAGACGACATACAAAAGGAAACTCATTTGGGCAATCATGGTAGGGAAGCTCCTTACCTAATAAAGGAGATCTTTATCACCTTAATCCTTAAAAGCAGATAACATTTAAAAATGAGCAGTTTTTCCAGACTCATACCAAATGATAGATAACTTGGCTGCAGGGTTGAGTTCCTGGTTTTTGAAGAGTCCAGGAGAAAAATTCTTTGTTCTTTGTGGTTGAGAAACAAGGAGATAAGTTGGCTGCTATCCCAGTATGTGAAGGCTCTCATTACCACCAAGATCAATGGAAGGATATTTAGAGGCATACATTTCTAAATCTTTCATGGAACTTTGAAAATTAAATTACCCAGATTTTGAAGGGAGAAATTAATTGATCTTGAAGAATGTTTTTTTTACATTACTGTTGTTGGTTGTACCAGGTGATCTTTTAGAGCCACCAGCACTAACCATGTTCCTTTTGCTTGCTTGTAGCTGTTGTGGCCACCACTACTTCCACTACAGTGGTTCACGCTCCCTATCCCCAACAACAGGGAGTGCCACCCAACTACCCAGTAGCCCCATATCAAGGATATCAGCCTGTGGCTATCCAGCCACAACCAGGAATGCCGGTAGCACCATACCCTGCACAGTATCCTCCCCCTTACCCCATGCAGCCATCAGGACCCCCAGCTTATCATGAAACAGTGGCAGGTAAGGCAGCGCTGAGTGTTTTTTTTCATCTCTTAAATAGCTAAAGAGACAGTTGCTTTGGAGCCGATCTTGTATTATTTACATTTATTATTTTCTATGACTATATAAATGTAAATGTAAACAAATTATGTAAAAGTCAAGTTATGGTGGATGCTGTAATTCACCCTTGCTGAAATTTCCCTATCAACATTTGTATTGCATTGCGAGAGGAGATGTGGCTGGAGCTCTATTGGCAAAGTTTGATGATATGTGGGACTGTCAGTGGATCCAGTAGAATGTTTTACTAATTCAGTTGAAATTTCGTATTAAAATCAAAGTCCAATTAACAAATGTATAGTAGTTGGGTGTTTCCACATACCCTTTCTAATCTAATATTTGCTAGATGTTTCAATTTATACACAGATGGCATTTTCTAGTAGTTCATCGCTATGTTTATAGATACTGAGTCTCTGATAGATTTCAGACAAGTTTGCTGAGGACTAGCAGTTAGAAATACCAGAATCTTTTTTCTTCTGCTTTCCTTCTTTCACAGCATTGTTTTCATGCAGCTTTGTTGTTGCTATTACTAATTCTCACTTCTGCTGGTAATAGCTGTTCTCTGAACTATTGGCTCCTGGCTGTTCAGAGAGGCCAAAACTAGGCTGTTACCTGTCCAAGGATTTTCAAGCCCTCTTACAAACCACACTGTTCATACTTCTAAGTAACAAGCAAAGTATAGTCCTGAGTAGTAGATAATGCCCACAGAAAGTAACTTTTTCATGACAACTCAAATACAAAATGTCTGTTCATGGTCTGAAGCATTTGTAAACCAGTTAGAAGTTGCACATTACATCCAGGGCTGGTTTGCATATTGTTGAAAACACTGACTTGGCAGGCCTGTTGACTTTATTTTTCTGTTGTAAACTCTGAAGAAGCTGTGGGTTTTATGGGATTACCCCAAAGTGCTTTGGCTTCATCTTTATCATGTGAGGGAGCCAATAAAGTAGTCATTTTGCTTCTCCTACTCTCTAGTTTCTCAAACTGCTGCTGGTTTGTTAGTTCTTAAAATATTTTTTTTTTCTGGAAAAATCTCAAGGCACTTTCCATGTTGCCAGCTGAGAATGCCTCAAAATGAGAGCTCTTTTCTTTATTTCTCTTGTCTATTAACCAAGGGGCAGTCTCTTAATTAGGTCACATGCAAGGGAGAAGAATACCTGTTCTGTCATACAGGAGCCAAACCCACTCACTTTACAAGATCAGCAAAAGATAACCACACTTATATGTTCCAGGGATCTAATAAGGTGTTGCGTTATTTGAACTAACTTGTGCTGTTTGACAGACACGAAAATGAAGATGCCACTTGAGAGCAGCTTGTCTCAGAATACCAGAAAATAAGGATACCTTCCGAATGATATACATCTAGTATATAAGTCAAAATCTTTAGTGTGCTCGGTAGCGGTGGGATACTTTTTTCCCTTTTATTTTAATTTTAATTAACTCTGTGACACTTACCAGGAAAGCATTTTCCCTGAAGGAATCCTAAGATGCTTTCTCTAGTCCTTTTTCTTTTGCCCAGTAGTTTATTTTCACTTCTCGGCATGCTATCAGGTATATCCTGTTGTTTGTGCATCTCTGACTTCCACTGGCTGGTTTTTTTAGACCTGATCTGTTCCTTTTTTTTTAGACTATGTTCTCCCCTGAAGGCTAACCATGTGCTTGTGGCTGCCATAATACACATGTGGGTTTGGTTTTTTTGATGCTTAAGTGTACAAGAACAAAGGTTTTTGTGATCTCACTTTTGAAATGTGGATGCTTTATGACTTAGCACAAACTGTTCTCAAGTCCAGTTAAGATACTAGATAAGTTGAATCTCTAACTGTGTGCTCAAAACAGAAGTTGCCATTATAGATGCAAAATTCAGAATGTAAATTTTACAAATCTGTTTTTTCTTGTGTTTTGCTTTTGCAGCTGGTGCTGGAGCACCTTACCCAATCAGCCAGCCCCCTTACAACCCTGCTTATGTGGATCCTCAGAAGCCCACCTATTGAAAAGATCTTCTACTATGCTTCTGCATACAAAAATTTTTAAAGTATAATTTGTGCCGTTTACACCGTGCAACTGTAGTATATTTTTTCTGGAAGACAGCAATCTTTTGTCTAAGTAAAGTGAAAGTTAATTCACTATCTTTTTTTTAAATGCTTAGAGTACGAGGAAGGAGTATTTTTCTTGCAGAAGTTGTTAATTTATACCTCAAGCAAATACAAACCGAGATTTTGTTCTATGTACAATGAGAAAAGCATGAAGGAGTACTTCAGAAATAAGAACCACAATAACGTTTGCTGTGCAATAATTTTGAAAGGAATGGCCTAATATCAGCATTATCAAACACCCAAAGCTGTAGCAATCTTTTGCTCAGTGAAAACATAAAAACTTAATCTCTGAGAAACTACCTGATATATGTTATGTATGTTCTGCCTGTTTTGAAGCTACTATTGTTAGGTAAGCTACAATGTAATACATTTCATTTACCATTCAAAAGGGAATTTTCCTTTTCTGAAACACATTTGCCTTCAGTAAGGGTAGCAAACCACGTTTAATTGTCTTTGGACTAGTTGCATTTTTCTGTGCTAAATAGCATGAGTTGATAATTTCCTTGTTTTCTTTCCCAATTTTAAGGCTTAAAAACTGAGCCTTCATTGGGTGTTTTCTCAGGCCATTTTAATTTATAGCTAGAAATTAACAACAAAACCAAATTCTCTGCCACTTAGTAGAACAAATAGATCAAAAGCTGAAAACCTGAGAATTCTTCATAAAAATTATTGGACAAATATTTGTTGTCCAAGTATTATTGGACAAGCTTACTTAAGTCATATGTTGCTGATGAGTTTGGAAGAAAAATTACCACCTTAATTATATGTTAAGCAGAAGTACCTGCCAGTGTTCAGTCCTGCCTCATCGTAGGGAAGGAATTTATTTTACAGGAGAGATGGGATGTCAGAAGTAGATTGGGGTTTTTAAATGCTTAGGGTTTGTCGCTGTCTTGTCTCTGGTGGAAACTGTAGATGGCAGGAACCTAGAAATAATAGATCTTTATAAACTCAGTCTGCACTTGAAAATAATATGCAGGGGCGTTAAGAAATCCCAGCCCAACACACAGTAGAGATTCAGCCTCCCTTTTGTCTTCAACATTCCCATAAAGCTGAGCCGAGAATGAGAAGTCAGGGAAAGTAGGAGTGGTAGGATTTGGTCACAGCGAGGTAATGTATTTTTAAGATGGTAGTGCTTGCAGTCATGAAATGTCTTGAGACATCCTCATGACTGTTACTGGTGTTTGCAAGGCTTTTCACTCTATACACCTTGTATTGATCAAAGGAATCATGATTTTTTTAGTGTCCTCTACAATTCTCTTTTCTAACATTGAAATACAATTTGTTATTCCTGAGTAGAGCTATCTAGTCTGTTGTATGTATCACTGTGACATAATTAGTGAAATAATTTTGACATATCTCATACACTGATTGTACTTTTTTAGAGAGGCCATTAAGCCATTTGTCCTGTGTTTCTACATTTGGGGTATATTACTGTTCGAAAAACATTGATGGTGGCATTGTTTTACCTCATATGATGGATGGAAACTGCTGCTGTCAAAGACAGCCTTATTTCTCTTCCTGATTTTTGAGTCTATTTCTGGGTTATTCCTATTCTTTTTTTCAAGAAAGTCTTCAGGGCATTTCAGAAGAAACTTGTAGAAAGTTTTTAGCACTGGGATTCATGACAACTTAGGCCCCTCTGTTACACCTCTCTAAAAGTGTTGAAGTTAATGGCATGAAATGGTGCCACGAGGCACTCACAGAGCATGCATGCCCCGTATCTGTGTGTTCCTCCTCTTTCCTGCCTTGTAAGCTGAGAAATTGGGCAATGCTTCATTACACTGTTAGGAGTTATGTGAGAACAACCAAAAATGGACAGTCTCTCCTGCATGGAGGATTAAATGTTTCCCTAGAAATCTGGAATTTTTACGTGTGGGAGGGCACAGAGTAACTGCAGAAATAATTCTCTTGCTATAGATCCTCCTCCTGTGTGTTTGTTCTTATAGAAGGAGGGCAGACTATTCCAGCACCTTTGTTAGCCAGCTGCCTGGATGGAGTCTGGCCAGGGAGATGCAGTCAGCGAGCACGGCTCTCAGAGCACAGGTGCAGTGTTCTAGTGTTGGGCTTCATGAGGTTGTTACTCTGTACCGCCCTTCCTTTCCTCCATCTGGTGTGACAAAGCGTACAGTTTGTGGCAGTGTTAGTAGGGTTATGTTTTGGTTATGGAAGGAAAATCTGCAATTTCATGAGAAGTTGGCTCAGTTATCTGGCATCATCCCTAAGGAAAAGATAGGAAAGTAAAGTGGCAACAATGACAGAGGTCCCCAAATCTGAAGTTTTGGTGTAGACGTTGTACAGACCAAATAAATTGCCCTGAACACCACTGTATGTGGAGCGGTGGAAGGAGATGAGGGATAGGGTTAAGGACCTTGAAAATTTACGCTAATGATAACTATATACAAGTGAAGAGATGAATCATTAGTCTACAAGGAACTACTTTAGTAGTAGTATTACTACTTCAGTTACAAAACTCATTGAAAGAAGAGAAAATGGTCCACTTCATAATCGGAGCACTGAATCAGATCTTATTGTTAGTGTATTAATCATCATTAACAATAAGATGTAGGACCAAATTTTATTTACTTGTTGCCATGCAACCCATTGAAACTTGTTTTTGTATAGTTAAAGAGAATGGGATAGTTATAGAAAAGATGGAGAAGTTGGTCCATGAACTTTTAGTTTAAGCACTGCTGATGTGTCAGTCCAAGTAGCTATTGCCTTCATGTCAAACTAGTTATCCACAGTGCTGTAGGGGAGGGGGAATGGAATTAAAATTTTAAATGTTGAAAGAGTATATGTTAATTTTTTTTTAATTCTGTAAGTGCCTTTGTTTCAGAAATGTTTTGTGAAATTAAATACAGTAGAATATTCTGTTGTACTGAATTTACTAGATAATCGTTGATTTTACTACATACTGTAACCTAGCTTTGTATGTTGGTTGTTAAGTTAGTTTAAATGTAAGTATTCAAAAGAAATGGCATAAACTCTATGCACCTTTGTAATAAATGCAGTGTTTGAAGTATATTCTATCAATTTCGTTTTCTTAGCCTCAATTTGAGTATTATTTAGGAGTGTGTCTGCAAAGCTACATTTTACTTCATTGTGTTTGACAGCTAGTGTTACCAAGTGTACTTTAAGTCACCTCATATCATGAATATCCCTTTTGGCAGTGGAGACTGAAGCCTAATTAAAATTACAGGTCACAACATAAAGCAAGGACAACATAAGCTCCTGAATGATATTCTGACAGTATGCTTCAAAGCTAATCTAAAAGGATTGCTTCTAAGGCCTTGTCTAGTCTAAGGAGTAAATTAAATGCATGAAGTTTGAATGTATTAGCTAACAAATCCCAAGACATTTGGAAAGTCTAGTGTAGACAAGGTGGTAGACTTCAAAGAAGTCTATAATTTGATTAAAGTTTAATATCTTCTTAACATGTATTTTGACTTGTGTGTTAAATATCATGCCTCATTTATCAACTTGACCAATTCAATGTGTGGTAAGGGATGTTTTCTACTCTGTGTGAAAACATTTTTGCTGATTTTTTTGTATTTTCAATAGTTGTGAAAAAAATGCTTTTGAAAGGTTGTATTCATGCCCCTGACTCAGTCTTTCACTTGAAAATATTTTCTTTGAACAGGTCAATGCTTTTCATAAGACACAAGTAGTACTGAATTGGTTGAGGGTGTTCGGTATATAATCATTATACCTTGAATTGCCAGCTAAGTTTCCAATGTAGGATTTAAAAGTGAAGGGGGGTACAACACACCACAAACAATCCACCACCACCCCAACTTGTTCTGAAAGAGTAGTTTATCATGGAATAATCAGGTAGCTTTGTAATGTTACTTCTTGAATTTGTTGGAGTTTCAGCTGCAGGCTGATAATGTGTTGCAGGTGAAATGTAGATCATTTCACTTCCAATTTTATTTCACATTTTCTCAATGGAATTTCTGTTAGTTTAACTGGGGACAGCAGACAAAATGTATGCTCCTAAAAATGTAAATCTAGTAAACAAATATAATTGTTTGGGCTAGAAATTACACCAGGAAATTGCAGAGTTATTTCTCATGTTTTTGTTGCCACTACTTTTTAGTTCATCTGTTTTTCTTTTCCCATGACTCTTTAGCAGGTGCATCTGTGCAATATGGCTGAATTTAAGAAGTGACATGCAGAGAAGCCTGCTTCTGTTCAGAGAAAAGCTGTGTGCCTTTCATTGTCTCTGTGCACAGGTCTGAGGAACACGAGCTAGTGTTTTGTTTAAAACCTTCAGATTTCCTTTAACGAGCACATAGGGTTTCAAAGGTACCTTCACCCTCTAAAATTGCAGCAAACTGTCATATATGAGAGCAAACCACTGAACTAAAAAGTTGAGAGCCTGGGGGTAGGTGAGGAATACTGCTGGTTATGTTTTCGTAATGTTTAATCAGCAGTTGTTTATGGTAGTGTGACTTTTTCCAGAACAAAACTTGGCATGCATCTTAAAACCCATGGCAGGGTTGCATGGAGGAGCTGGACACAAAGCAGGGAAAAAATTTAGCAATTATTGCCAAACAAGCAATTCTCTCCTAATTCCCCCCCCCCCCCAAGTATGGAAACTTAGTATCATATCTAGGCATGTACAATAACTTGCCAGGTTTGCTTTAGCCAGTGGTTTGGGGCCTATTTTTTTTCCTGCTGGTTACTATTTGACCTCATCTACTTCTTAGTATAGCCTGTGTCATAGGAACCTGGTCAGATTTACAGCTTTTAAGCCATATAGGAAGGAAAAAATGTACCCGAGTTAGACCTGTTAGAGGTGAGAGAAAGCTGAAGAAGAGTTATTTTATCCTTTCAAGAGCTCAGGCATCTGTATTGATGGAGTAGTCTCCTCTGCTTCACCTTTTTATGGCAGTCTCCACTAAGGGCGAGTTAGCCATGTTATAAAGGATGTCCTTCTGTTGTAAAGTGATTTCTTTAGGTTTGAGACACAACTAACTACTTTTGTCCATACTGGATAGCGAGGAGGCTCTGCCTGGTGCTGTGAGGCATGGGGCCTCTCTGGCTCCCCTGGGGCTGCAGCGTGCTGTGCGGGTTTGGAAGTGATGCCATTTCTATCTCAGTGCTGTCCCTCCTCTCCAGCAAACTGACAAGTTGGGTGGCTGTTTCACTTTTTGTTTCACTAGAGTGAAGAACAGTTCAAGATATGTATAAATTAACCTCTGATATCCCATTTCCCTTACTGCAGCCAAAATAACTTTTAAATCAGTTACCTGGAGACTTTTCATTCTAACATTTCTTGCTCCTGCAGTTGGTTTTTGTGGTTCACTCTCCGATGTTACTTTGGCCCTGGAATAAGGTAGGATCTGCTTTACAGACTGTTGGACAGGTGTCACAGCAGAGCTGTGCTGTAAAGGAGGCCTTTAGCAAAACAAATTGTGCAGCTATGTTCTCAAAATACCAACCTACAATATGACTAATGCATAGACAAAAAAATTACTGTTCTGTGCTATCTGTTAGGAGACTCTGCAGTTACGTGGTTGGAATAGAATAACCAATACGAAAATACACTAGCTGTTTCCTCTAGATATTTTCAAAAGCAGGTCACCATTTGAGCAGCTATTCAGAGCACTATTTCACTTACAAGCTGTAGGACTAAAACTTTTAAGATTAGTCCAAAGTGAACTATACGTACCTGCTGCGGGGACAGGGTGCTCAGCACATTGCTAGCTGTTTGCAGTTAAACTTCGTACTGAACGTGTCGGCCCTCACTCTTGGAAGCATTTTGACAAACTTGAGCCATAGTGGCTTTGCAGGTCTTTAAAAAGCTCACAGACCACCTTTTCTTAGCAGTCTGCTAAATTATAAACGATGTATAGGTTTTATTTTTAACAATTTACACTGTAAATGTAAGTTTGCATTTGCTATTACATTCACAGCAGATAATACACAGTCTTTACACACGCAGATCAGAACTGCATTTGACAATTAATATAACCATAAATAATTAATACTACTGACTGTAGCATAAAAATGTTATTCAATGGTTAAAATAACTTACTGTTCTAATAGTCTAGGACAGGCTAAACTTTCTTAAGCAGTAGTTCACACTAGTGGGATTAATATGAATAAAACCAACTCAGGTTAGATGTTGCATGTTACATGATGAGGTACTTTTGTATTTGCCATCTTCACCTCTTACAGCTTGGTTTATAAAAATGTGTTTTGAGGCCTGACATGACACAAAACAGTGGTTTGTCTTGTCTGTGGAAGTTTGCTTTGATTGGAGGCAGGACTAGAGCTACAGAGGTCCCTTCCAACCTCAACTAGCCAATGATTCTACGAGTTGTAGAAAATAAGGTGTTACCTGTGCAAATTCCCTAAATATTTTAGTCAATGAAGCATCATTTATCTCTGTACATAGCTTTAGCAGAAATAAACTGCTGTGTTTGAATCCATGCAGTACCTCAGGTCCTTGAATCACCACAGGAAGATGTTTAGCAATGCGATGATGCCACCTCCTGTGCTGTGACTGTTCAAGGGGTAGCATCAGTAGATCTTAAAATACAAGTCAGCAAGGCTACCATCCTCCTCTTTGCATCAGGTTGCCTGAGTAATGGCTAAGCTAGTAGAGGTGATTGCTTTCTTCATCCAGCTCCTGCCTAGCTTTAGTCCTGTCTGCTCAGTACAGTTCATTGAGGAGGAAAAAGCCAGCTATACTTACCTCAGCTTTCAGCAAAGGGAAGACTCTAGCTGCCATCCCCATGGGCAAGAAAACAGATGGGTGGCTGCTGCTGACTGAGGAATGTGGTAATCATGTATAGAACATGACTAGTGGTTTTTGTTGTTGCTCAATAGATCCATTATTCAGTCCTGTGACTGTGCTTGATGCCAGAGTAAATTCCTTTTCTCAGTTAATATGGAGGCACAGCTTATCTGTAACATGTTGGGAAAATGCAAACTGGCCTTGGAAAAAAAGAGCTGCTATGCTATGAATTCTTCAGGGAGTGTCTGATGAGAACAGTCTGAGTTCTGTTATTTTTAGGTCATGAAGATAGTAACTAGCTCCATAATCTGTAAAAATGCTTCAGGTTTTTTCAGGGGATGATCAGCTGTTGCATACATGATTGGATCTCTTTAATCCCAAGAGAATGTATAAAGGGAAGAATTACTGAAGGTCAGTACAATCTGCAAAAATCCTGACAAAAGATTGGTCGCTGTAAATTAATTATGGCAGTTCTGCAAGTATACCTGTCTGCCTTTTCTCTTTAGGAATGCAGCCTCATTTTTCCTTAGGAGTGTGAACTTTTAACTTACAGAAAATGCCTTTATTTTCAAAAGCTACAGTTTAATTTCATAATACCATGATGTTACTGTAATTTCTGCCAGTGAAGGTGTCGGGTTTTGGGTTGGTTTGTTTGTATATAGCCTGGGCTATGCCACTTCAAAGTCAAAAGTGGGAAGAAAACAATCAAGAGTGTAGATGTTCACATTAGGGTGTTGTCTGTTAGAGTGGGTGGACGGGAGGGGATGCAGTGCCAGAAGGGAACAGTTAGGGGTATTTTCCCAGCATTTTTTTCCACAGATAACACTTCCGTTTATATAAAGTTTAGCAGTAATACACGTCTCCCTTTTACCAAGTTGCCATACACACATCCTTTAGATGAGGCCAGGAATTTTATAAAAATTTTTTTAAACTGGATTGCTTCAACAATTTGGGATTCCTTAACTGGTTTTCATCCAGATTCCTCTTAACAATTTATTTGGTCTGTTCACCCAAAGAAGGGGTTTAAATGCATCTTAGTGCTATAAACTCAAATTATGTTTAGAGAAATTTAGACCAGTTGAAAAGTGATGGCAGGTCATTGTATTTTGGGATACCGCTACTATTGTATCTTTGTTAGGACAGCTCTAAGTTTGCCATTCATAGCAGGCTAACTGCCAGATACTGCTTTACTACTGCTTATGCTCATAGGGCTATTTTTAAAGAATTACCTTAATGATTATTTTGGTTTTGAGTAAGGAAGGGGCTTTTACCTGACACTCTCAAGCCCTTCTCTCTAATCCTAAAGGCCAGGAAGTGCTGTTTTGGGTTTGGTTGGGTTTTTTTTTTTTCTAAAGTGGACAAGTCAAATGGTTTTGTGTCATGCTGAAACTTCTGTAGCATGTCTTGCCCAGTGCTCTGGTGGCAGTTCTTGGGTAGTTACCATGCAAGCATACATGGACTCAGAAGGCTTTGGTGTTATGTGCCTGTGTATCCCTCGTTGCTGCATTTAAGCAGGAAAATGGCAGTTCTCCAGATGCTACAAGGGACTTGAAACCTGTTACTGAGAGGAGCAGTTGGCAGCTTGTGTTTTATAGAAATGAACAGGCCATGCCTGGTGGAGCTCTGCTAGCTGTTGCTCAACGAGGAGGGGGCTTAGCCCTAGGCTGTGTTGTAGGAGGAAGGAGTGAAGCTTTGTACCTAAGAGCTTTGGCCCTAGGGAGATGCTGGATTATTACACTGGTTATTCCTGCATAGCAGTTTCTGGGAAAGTTCAAAAGTGAAAGCCAAGTCAAGAGCTTGTTCAGCAGACTGGAGTGGGACTCTTTGCCCACATGCACCAAGGCAGGACACAGCCCCTGGGTTACGACCAGAGAAGTGGATGTTTCCCAATTTTCCAAGGGCTTCTTTCCCACTGTAGTACTATCTCTCCTCCTCCTCCTGGTCCCCGGAGCCAGGCTTGTTCTGAATCGAGTATCTGTCAAAAAATGAAAAAAGCTTTCCAAATTATTTAAAACTACAAACCTGTAGGCTCATTTTAGTAGCACTCACACTTCCCTTTTTAGTGTCTAAGGCTCAGCTGATACCTGCAGCTGATAATCATACACAGTTGAAAGGGTATAGCAACAGTTCTTCCTCCAATCTTCAGTGCTGTATCCTAGGAATGAGATGCTCATTCAACTTTACTGCACTGTCTATCCAGATACTACAGCCAAAAAGACCCAGTCATTCTGCACACATTTAAATATCCTTCTCTCGCCTAGTGAGATAGAATCCTCTCCTCAACATTACCATCTTACTCTAAGGTAACTTTTTTAAAAAGTAAGTTCTAGTATTTTTTGTTTTGTCATCTCAATAGTTAACTTTCAGCAGATTCACAAAATTGAGAAAAATGAGTGAACTCAGGTGATCATTACAGAGCTTTGAATTTCTTGCTCAGAACTGAACTGCCAACTATAAGTTATTTGTAGAAAGGTTTTTAAATCACAGTAAACTGTTTACTAATATCAACATGAAAATTTTGGAAGTCAAGCAAGAAAGTGTTACAGCTGCAAAAGAAACAAATGTGTTCAAAACACTTTCATATGAACACAGTGATCCCAAACATCTAAGCACATTCAGCGTCATAAATTCAGCTGCAGTCACAGTAAAATGGAGAACACAGTGAAATTTCCATTCCATTCACAGCAATTTCATAAAGGATGAAATTCATAAACAGAACCAGTCATAAGTCATTGAGTGGTTTTGCACAGCAAAACAGTACATGCAGTATAATTCTTAGATCAAAATTGGTTTTCAGCTACGTTTAGATGGCACTTAAATAAAATCACAACAAAGAAATGTGTCTTAGTTGTGCTGCATTTGAGTGCAACCTTTATATAATCACTTAAAATAGACAATTTAAATTTCAGATTTACACTGGCAATGATTATTATGATTTAGATGAGGAAGGACAGAGATCTATTCTAGATGTTAGCTAGCTGGAATCCATTCCTTGGTCTTCTGCTTCTGGCTCAGGAGGATACAATTCATCCAAAATCAGCTCTGCAACAACAACAAAAAATCATGTTTCAGAAAATCATTTTTCTACTTGATACAGAGTACAATTATAGCTGGTATCCGTTTGCATTTTAAAACATACTGACTGTAGAAGGCTACAGCAAATATCCTTTTTCAAGGTTCCATGCAAACAGGTCTTTAGATATGCGTTTTGTCATACAAACTTCTCCCCATCTTTTTTTTAATGCCTAAAAAGGCATTAAAGGAGAGAACTATCTTGAGCAGTCAATTAAATTTATGTATTAGTGGAAAAACAGTAAAGGGCACTTTGTTATTTTGCAGCTAGTTCTGACTACTCACTAAATTTAAAACCTCATTTTTGTTAACTAATTTTAAAAAGTCACTAGGACAAGAGCATGGTATTTTGTGTTTTAAAGGAAGAACCTGAAAGCTAACTATAGGTTTGCAAGGACACGTGTGCACCACCATCCCCAACATCACAAGCTGTTACACTGTTTTGGTCCATTCCCAAGCATAACTAGGCAAGGTGTTGGCAAAGTTCTAGAAAACCTTGGGACACTCTAAGCAATCAGAGTAGAACAAATACATGGCATGCTGTTTAGCATCTCCAGAAAACTCACTGTAACTAATAGTGCCATGCTTGCATGACCTGCCTTACTGATGCAATATGTACACCAACAATGAAGGATTTATCACTCCAGCTCTGAATAAGACCAGATGCCTTGTCTGGTACCTTGTAGCAAACCACAGACTGACATAAGAGCACAATCTTCACATCAGCTCTACAACATGCATGTAAATAATGCCATGAGCAAATGAAGAAATGGCATCAAGGTACGAGGAGGAGAAGCAATTTCATGAGATTAGTGCTCTCCAGGAAAGGGACACCAGAAGTGTGCAAAGCAAGGGGCAAGTCCTGATGGACATGGGCTAGAGGAGCTTTTGGGCTAATGGAAGAAGGTTGGGGGTAGAAGAGGGAAGAGGAAGAAGAGAGATGTTAAGGATGCAGGGGGATGTGGGGTGGTCAGTGTGTAACAATTGCAGAGCGAAGGTGTAATGCTAGTTGGAGACTTGGAATAATGATTTTTTTTTTTTTTTTTTTTAAATAAGGTAACATAGTGCAGATAGATTGTTCTACTAAAGAGAGCTGGAATATAGGATTTTGTTTCACCAGATAGTAGGGGCATATTTCTACAGAGAGAAGAAAAAGATAAAACTATTGAAGAAGAATAGTAGAGTAGTGATTCAGTACAAGGAAGATTGAGAAGCACTAGATTATGGACTGCCTTCAGAGGTCTGAGCAACAAACATCCATGGTATTTGGTACATGGTACTTGTTAAATGAGGAAAGGGACAGAAGTGGAATTTCTATTTCTACAGCATGGAAAAAAGCCAACATTATCATTTGACTCGTTTTACCTTCACAGGCACTCAGTTTTTGAGTCTTTTTGAGAATGGCTCTTACGCCCGGCATGGCTTGGTCATATTGATGGAGAACTTCCAAACAGTGTTCATGAAACAGTTTATCTTTCTGAGAGAGGCTGTGTAAGAGTAAAACAGCATCCCGTAAAAACTGAATAATTTGTTCCTTATATGCAGACAAACTGTTCTCAGATCTTCTAATCTTCATCCACTGTCTATGTAACATTATAATTAGTGCCTTAACCACCTGCAAGAGGAAAAAAAGTACCTCAAACAAAGTAAAGTAGTGGAAAACTTATTTCATTATGAACTTTACTGATTAATGTCTTCAAACTTCCAAACTTCAGAATATTTTCTAGCAAGGAAAAGCAGCCTTCCTAGAAGGTGGCATCCCTTAAAGTACAGTATACTTCTGTTTCATTGTAGCTAAAAAAAGGGGCAAAAAGCTATTTCAGCATTGAATACCTTTAAATTCTCAGTAGATTAAACTCAGCTATTGTAGTGACGTACCTCAAGATTACATTGGCAGTCTGTACCAGGTAATAAAACCGCTGGATTGGAACACCGCATACACCTTGTCAGGAGTCTAACTGTCTATTACAAAACGACACAGATTGCATAATGAGTGCTAGGGTTCTGCAGAATTATCAAACAATTAAGCTCCAAATAAAGGGAGGCAGAAATGATATTTCATTACTAGTTTCAAACACTGGGTTTTTTTAACAGTTGATGTTTTTGACCCCCCAAAATTGTTAAAGTTTTTTCCCTGTAAAACTTTGCAGACCTAGAATTTGCCTCGCACAGAAACCTTTTCAAACTTTCTGATAAGAAAGGCTAACAAGATGCAGTGAGCCTTAATTCCTTGCATACAAATAATATGTTTACACTTAATATAACAATGTAGGTAGGGGGATAATGAAAATGGTTCAGAATTCTTTCAAATGAGAGCAGAGGTGGAGCAAATAGTAGAACCTCAAACAAGTTACCACTGTCAGTACAAACAATACAAATTAAGTTCAAAAGCTGTTCTTCCTATATATAATCATGACTATTATACAGCAAGCTAGCATTTCCACTGAATACAATGAATATAATTCTAAGTCACTACAGACTGCCTTTTATATGTAATAACTCATATGATACAGTTTAGAATTAATATGATCAAAATGAATCGTAGAACTTGCTTCCTTTTACTCCTCTATCAATTTAAAAGCAAAATAAAGCTTGATGTTGAACATTTACAGCCATCCTAGGATCTTTCTTGCTTTTTCAGTGACTTAACTATGACTATTATGACTGATGTTCTCTTTAAGAATAGTTACTGATTCAGTTTCAAGCAGCTACTCTTAAAATCAGCGTAATCCCTTACTGCAAGCCAATACTTTCAGTGTTCTATTTCAGCTGGAGGAAGAACTTGCTTTTGGAAAATTTATGCATTGCCCTGCTCCTCCCACTCCCCCAGCTGGAAATAGCAGGAAAAAGCATATGAAGAAACAACTGTGGTTACCTCTTGTTCCAGCTGAAGCCAAAGCATTTCAGATGCTGATTTATCTGGTCTTGATGTAATATACATGTACAGTGCAAGAAGAAGGCAGGTGTCTGAAACAGAGATGACTTTGTTCTTTTTCCAACTAGTCAATTGTTTATGACAAAAATTAATATTGTCACACAAGAAAGCATTTCAGAAAATACAGAGAGCGCTATCCTGGGACACATGATACAGCCTCAACTTCTTGCTTTACTTCAGACATCTTACGCAGTGCTGAAGAAGCTAGTATCCCTAAACTGTATATATGCATTTGTGGTAATACTGTCCTATTTCATTCATAAGGAACTGGACAAAGGCTATTTGTCATGCAGAGTACTGGAATCCCTAAGCTCAACAGTGTCATGAGCACAGATAAATTAAACTTAAAATCTCTTCAAAAGCCTTTTTTTCCTCATCAGTCTTTAATAAAATAAATATTAATCTGGCAAGTAGTTTTAAAAATCCACATGGGTAGCAAAAGCACTGTATGTAGACAGACACCACAAGACAAAATACTCTTCAAACAATAACTGAAACACTGCACTAAAAAAGTTTTCAAGTAACGTAGGCTTTTTGCCTTTTGGGGTTTTAACACCTTGGAGCAAGGCCTGTTTCCATTACTTTTAGTCATGCTAACATTCAACTAATAACAGTCTCTGTGTTATGCAGTCTTTTACCTGAATGAGAACAAAGTTGAGCAACTAACACGTGGTGCTGAGCAAGAATACACAACAGTCTCACGGTCAAAAGGACAGCAGGCAAAGGAGTCTCTGGACACAGACAACGGAACAGTATCTGGCTACTCAGTAAGTGCTGAAAACTTCAAAACAAAACTCAGAGTTAGAAATGGGAAACGCACTGACAAGTTGAAAATACACTCTTTCTTGTACACAGCATTGTAATTTGTGCCTTTTTAGCCATTCAAAACATATCTGATCTCAACTTACCTGTCATAAACACGAAGTATACTGAAAAACATATTCCGTTACATTTGGCAGTCAGTCTGCAATTCATACTACGGTTGTGTATATTAGACCATTAGCAGACTAAATGTCTCATTTCTGAGAGTGGCGTTTTACCTACCAGAATGAGACCTTGTGCTTTCATTAATTATGCATCTCCCAGCAGTCACAAAAACCCCCAAAATGAATGGTATAGATATTCTGATCAACCGCATATGGCCTTAAGAAGTTTTCTCACTTTCAAGTGACAGCTATGGAATGAGACAACAGCATCCGCTTCATATAAACATCATAAGCAAATCTTGATACTGATCGGAGGCGATTATCACATTCATTAGCAGCAGAGGCAGTAGAAAGATCCCTCAACTGCTTCTCAAAGGTGATCTGAGAAATGTGATATTCCCTCATACATGTCAAAACTTCTACTGTCATCTGCACAGATTAGTTTCAATGGAGAATGAAAATTGCTAAACAACAGACTCTGAAGTAATTTTAAAGCTATTACTGACTTACTTTATTAGTAAGTCCATTGTTGAATTTTCAGCTAATTTCACCAAAACTTTTAGGCTTTGGTTCAGTATACTATCAGTTTGGGAGCCTCTTGCAGCAGAAAAACCTAAAACCTGAAGCAGCTTTTTAAACAAAGAATGTTGAGCTCGATTGTTATTGGGAGCATCCTGTGGAGCTACAGGCAGCCCTCCTTGTGTCCTGGTATCTTCTTTATTATCACACTGATTATCACACAGCACATTTTTGTCCATCTTGGAAACCTGTTCATCTCCAGCAGCAGAACTTTTTTCCACTTCAGTAGATAGCAATGTGTGGACAACATCCCAGCTATAAAACGCCAAATAATAAAGAATACCCAGTGATATAACTGTAGTTTCCTCAAGAGACAACCTGAAGTCCTCCTTACTTGACCCCATATTTGTGTTGGTTCTGGAAGAAACAGCTGAATGGTTTCCACAAGAACCATTGACTGACTTGACTGCCAATTGTACTGCTTGACAGTATGCACCAATATGGTGTTCTACCAAGGGCAAGAGATGCACAGCGCCTCGGATCTTGCAGCGTGTGAGGTGTGAGAACTCTGTCCGGCTTTCTGTTGGGCTTCCTTCAGATAATCCTTCGTCCATAGCAATCAAGTTCAGTCCTGTTATTGCAAGTTCTTGAGCTTCTCGCAGGGATACAAGAGGTGCGGTTTCTTCTTGAGTTGTCCTGCTGCTGGGTAGTTGTGTGGACTTCCTATCCAAATAAAATTAAAAGAAGGGAAATACTTCAGAAGAAAAGAGAACATAGTTGAAATTTGAGTTACCCATATTCTGAATCAAATAATAGAAAGGCTAGAGTAATAAGAGATGTCTGTTCCCAAAATAAAACCTAAATTGGGGGGAAAAAAAAATCCTACTCCCTGATACCTGCATGGAAGAGCAATTTCAAAGCATTCCTAGGCCTTGTTAAAGTAGTCAAGAGCTTACAGCTGAGTAACTTCAGCAGCTCATTATAAGCCATTGTCTGAAACTACATTTCAAACATTGGCTTTCCAATTTCATGCTTTTCATAACCTATCATATATTCTTATCTTCCCCTGATGTTATTTGGTAGCTTCTGGGAAGAATGGTATCTGTACGTTACTGATCTGTAATATGTAGGGGCCTTTAAAGGACTACAACAGCAATAAAAAATTGTTTTCTTGGCCAGAGATGAGAGAGTTCAGCTCTTAAACTAGTCAAACGACAGCTACAAAGGCCAAACGCACCACCTCTACTTGCCTAAGTGGCAACGGCAATGAGACACGAGCCTTGCTATGAACCCACAGAAGACAAGAATTACTAATAAAATAACATATCAGGAAAGCAAAGGTATTTCAGGAGCTACAGGCTTATTCTTTAAAGTGAAAATTGATTATAATTTATATCAAATATTCATATTTAAAATGCTTTACCGGTCATTATAAATATATCTTGGAACATTACACATAAACTGTACATTACAAATTGAACATAGTTTAGACTTTGAAGATATAAAGCCTACTGCTCTCTTGACGACATTTTCAAGATTTTCTTCCCACTTAACTCATGATCATGTTTAAATGCTTCCCTCATTGCAATACAAGTTTTATGTCCTTAAGTGGTTAACAACAGCAGCTGCTAACAGTCACTCCCAGGTTTTACAAAACCTGTTTCTGTGCCTTCCCCTAATACATAATTAGCCCAGTTTATCTCTTAGTGTTGTTCCGCTGTCTAGTATCTATGATAATCAAAGATTAATAATCAAAGATGCAGAATGTTCCAAATTTTTCATTAAATGGCCTAACCAAAACAGCATTTAACACAAGGAATGAGCTATCCTACACAAATAAGCATTTCTTAGTACAGAGAATGCCACTATACTAAGAACATGTCAGATACAGTTTAACAAAAAAATATAAAACTTACGTATCCAAATAGTTAGGCTGCAATACAGCTCCAGGTGGAGGCTCAGAGTTACTGCTAAGAAGATGGCAGAGTCCTAGTAATGACCCAGGCACAATGGGCTGCTTCATCAGTGCATTTAGTAAGATAGAACCTAATAAAAGGATACATAATTATCTTTGGAGTAGCTTTACCATCAACTGCAACATCAACAACAAATTAATATTTCAGAAGATTAGCCTTATTTACAGTGCTGTCAACCTCAAAATAATTTTTTCATTACAAATCTTCTTTCTCTACAAGAGAATGATTTTCAGAAAAATTGATTTAAGATATGATTTAAATATTAACCAAATTATATTTAGAGATATTTTAATTACAATCCCTTATTAGCAAAACAGCTTAAGCCAAATGATAGTATATCCCAACTATCCTGATGACTTGCCCTCCATGTTCCAGTCCAGACATTAAAATTACGTGATGCAATTCTATTCTGAATTGTAAATAAAATAGTACCCTGAAGACTTCCTGGTGTTGACTGTGGTAAATGTTGCTTTATTGGTTTTACCTTAATTTAAAAAAAAAAAAAAGTACATTTTTCCTGTTTTTGTATCAGTTTACAATAAAAAGCATAATATATTAATACTGAAAGAGCCAGCCTTGTAATAAGATGCTTCTTGATCCACACCCCTCCATAAAGCAAAACCCAGGCAAACTTTTTTCTTAAATAGAGTAACAACATAAGAATGTTGTTATGATACAAAATAATAATATAATCTGAAATGTTTTACTGCAAAAATCACAATATTCAAAGCAAAAAGCAACGAGCTGAACACCACTGTTCTGTGCAGTGGCATTGTACGTAGCAGGCTCCTCAGCATGACACTGCTTAGTAAAGGCATCCAAGCTGTTCCTCAGGAATGCTCACTATTTCTGCATTAACAGAATTAAGTTACCTCGTGCGTTTCGTTTAGGTACAGAGCTGTAGGAACTGTTTTTTCCCATTGCTTCATGCTTCATGGATAAAACTTCAGGATGGGTTATCTTACTGTCTAAAAGAAACAGTAATTATGAGTCTAATGTGAGAACTACATTGCTTATGTATATGTACCTATCCTTTACACACATTCAGTTAGCCATAGCTGTTATATAGTTAAGTAGACAGACTGTATACAAGACAAATGTTTTTTACTGGTCTAACTCAGATACGTCAAACAATAGTTAAGAGCTGTGATGCAAGTAGAATTGTTCCCCAAAATAATTTAGAAAAGTGAATAAAATTTCACCTTTACTGTCAGATGTTCCACAAGTTGTTCACTGCTATTGCTCGCAACTTTTCTTTTAGAAAAAAACAATACCTTAAGTTGAATTCCCACTAGTAGCAGAGATTTACATGACATTAGTTAAAAATCAACATAAAATTCTTAAAACAAACCAACCAACCACCCCCCCCCCCCCCGAAGTTGAGCATTTCATAGTCTTCCAATCATCTATGTATGTCACAGTTACTAGCCAAACTGAAGCCAAAAGCCTTGCAGGGTTCAGAAGACAAATAACCAAGTGTGTTTTTCAAATGAATAGGCATATTGAGTGTTTTTACTATAACAAACAGTCAGGAGGCTAAAAGAATAGCCATACTACTGCTTTAAGGCTACTGTATTTTTCTTTTTGATGGAGTTCATACTGCCCATTTGGTTTCAGATTGAATACCATAACTGACAGTAACACCTCAGATTTTTCACGACTCTTCCTGTAAGGATTAGTTGATGATATCTAGATTTCTTCCATTTGTTATTTCCTATTGGAAACATGGCAGTCAGCTGCTATAAAAAAACCCCATTTTTTGTTTCATATTATAGCAATCTTCAAATACATGCATATATTCATTTCCTAAGCTTTACTCAAGGAATTTCAAGATAACAATGTTGTGAGAATTACTGCCCTACACATAAAAGAGGAAATGAGTATACTGTTTCAGTTGCTTCTTTCAATACGGCTAAATATGTACCCTTTAAAATAAAATCCCCCAAAAGGTCAGCTTTAAAGCCAAAACCACAAGAATACCAAAAATGCATTAACTGACTAGCAGAGTGATTCAAGAAATAGGCAAATTATTTCCTGTTCTTCTTTATTCAGTGAGAAAGGCAGATTAACAATTTGGATATTTTAGTTCATCACATAATAAATGAAAGTTCTTCATTACGGCCGATAGCCACTTCATCATTGACATCTTGGCATCTGGTATACAGGCATTACCAAGGTGTGAATTAAAACGATCTTGATGCAAATTTGAGTCATAGCTATTTAAAGCCAATTGGTATAAAATGGAAAGAAATTTAAGCAAAACCAAAATCAAACAAATACTTGTTTTTCCTCTACAGTGAACTTACTGAAACTGTTCAGTCACATAGTACAAAAATCCTTATCTAAGGCAGAATGTTCATATGCAGCTAAAAATGTTGCAAATTGTATATGGGTTTACCTTCTTTGATCAAAGTAGCTGGGGCAATCAAATTTCCTGAAGAACACGATGATCTAGTGGACATCTCAGCACTGAAGGATTCCTTTGTAGGAAAAGATCTTTTTCCAGGCTGCGGAGAACATCCTTCTGATTTCACTTGTATTGCAAGATTCTTTTTAGGGCTAAAATAAAAATCAAACACTTAGATGAATCTGTATTTCTTTTGTAATTATTTTATTAAGCAATAAACAAGGATCTTTTTACATTGATGTTTTAAAGGTACTTCACTATAAACTCTTTGCATTTCTGTCACAGATACGAGGAAGGCTCTTTTTGAGCAAATTCCATAAAGGTCAACAGACTTTTTTTGGTTGTATTTTTTAAAGACAACGGAGCTAAGAGTTACATGAAGAAAGAAAACCTCTTTAATAGTTTAAGCACACATATTGCAAAAAGGAGCACAAATTCATTTTCCCAAACTCCTACCTTGGCATTAAAACCGTCTGAGTAACATGTTTATTTCTTTCACAGTTCTGAAGTCGTGTCCTTAATTCATTCATTTCTGCATCTTTGAACTGCAACTCTGACTGTAATGACAGTAACTGAAAAAGGAATTAAAAAGACAGTTTTACTGTTACTGAATAATTTAGAGGTGTTATAACTGCAGAGCAACTAGAATTACCGTAAGATTTCAAGATTACCATCTACTTACTGTGAACTCTGCACAAGATCTCCATTTTTAGGTATGTTAGTCCAATTAATACTATCTTAGAACCAAGTGCCACAACTTCAGGCAAGAAGCATATGACTTGTTAAGACAGACCAAGTGTCACGCAGAGCATGACTACAGTGAGGCCGTTAACTGCAGAGTAGACAGGACAAAAGCAGCCACTGTCCTCTTCAGGGCTTTCAGAAAGATGACTGCAACAGGAATAGCAATCTGATCAGAGTCATAAAGCATATCCTGTCACTTTTTTCCACTTTAAAATACATTCCAATTTCAATGTTCTTGGGATTGCTTAAAAAAAGCAACGAGTAAATGAAAAACTCTACTACTTGAATTTTACTCTTATTTTTGCAGAAGAAAACCCTCAGTAAGTTCTTATAAATGCTTTCTTCTAGATAAGAAAATAGAAGCATTCATCATTTGGAAATTTCACACAAATGTTCTTCCTTTGACTAGATGGTCTGTGACATCATTAAGTCATACAATTAGCTGCTGCTTGTGATGTGCAGGTAATTGACATATTTACAAACCTTTTTGGAGAACTCTTTTTCTTTTTCACTTAAGGTCTGAGTTTTTTGCTGTTCCAATAGCATGTATGATCTTTTCTGTTCCTCCATAGCATACTCCATCTGCTGCATTGAGTCACGCAAAATTTTAATTTCTCCATTTTTACTAAGAATTTCATCCTGCATTTCTTTCAGCTGCAAACAGATGAATTCCATTAAAGGATGTATATAACCAAAAGTATGTATTTATATCATTATGTGGTTGAAAATTAGGTATATTTACACTTTCTAGGGAGAAAAATGCTCCTGTAACCCAGTTCAGAAATTCTGCAACGTTGCTTCTCATCTTTTTCTGATTAAATCAGGCTCAGATATGGTTTTCTCTAACAGAATTATAAAATGACAGCAAAGGCACGTCTTCATATACCATCCTGGTATCTGTCAGAGACCATTCTCCTCTTTCCCCTTCTCTGTGATTATGGTCTTTTTTGAAAAGTATTCGAGTCACAAACATCAATGATTTATTCACTGTTCAGATGATAACAATGATAATTTAACTGTATTTCATCTAGCATGGCAGCCAACAAGCACGCTGTCCTAAGACAAGCTACCGCCCCCAGGCAGTATCTTCATGACCTCTATATAGTCTCAAATACTTTCTGAACAGCCATTACCCTCGGAGACAAGACTTTGGAGATATAATAAATGAGTTACTCAGACAAGCATGGAGGAAAAAAGCAGAAAGACACCTCTACACCACTATGTAAAATTATGGTTTACCCTCACGTTGAATGCGGTGTACAGGTAGGAGCTTCCCCAATAAAGAAGGATATAAAAGAACTGGAAAAGATTCAGAAAACAGAGGTAAGGGTGAGGAGAGAAAAGTAAATAGGGTAGGACCCTCCCACCTGGGAGAAAGCACAACTGTGAGGAAACCAAAGTCTATGGAGGCGTGAGTGCCATGCACAAGTTATTCCTTGTTTAATGCCTCTCGTTAACAGCCAAGACCCATCCGCTGAAAATCACTAGGTGCAAAGTTCAAAATAAAAATCAAAGAAATTTCCCGACACAATTGTGTTGGTAAGCTGCGGACCTTTTTCATGCTAAAAAGGTATCCAAACCCAAATACACAAGCATTTAAAAAAATACACTATAGAATATTAAATACACGTATAATACTTCTGGATCAGGAAGTACCTACCTGAAATTTTACCAGAAGCTAAAAGATGACTCTGGTAAAATATCATCATAAACTTGCTCAGGTCTTATATTCTTCCTAAGCTGTCTGCCAAAAAAGGATGGAGTTGGTATGGGCATTTGTACCTTTTTTCCCACACCTATTTCTTCCCCATAGTATCTTTCCATAAGGGATCATCAGAAGGTAAAGTAACATAGCACAAATGTCACTTTACTTTCTTAAATCTTTAAGTTGCCCCAAACGGCTCTTGGTGACTAGCTGACAGGACAGAGGAGAATCGATTTGATAGGAAACAAGTAAAACTGACAAACTAGCATTTGCTAATCTGAAATGGCCAAGAAATTAAATATTGCTTTCACTCTTAATATTACTAGAGCTGTTTCTAGTACGATGCTTTTCACAGATCTATGGATTTCAAAGATTACTAATCAACTTGATTAGAATGAAATACTTGGAACCGAACTTATCCCACCTTTCAGTTAGCCCTGTGAAAAAATGTGATACTTAAGGGGGAGGGGAAGATATTGCTAACCTTCTGTTTAATTTCTTCATGCTGTGTTTGCAGTACTTCAAACTGGAATGCATCTCTTATCAGACTATCTTCTGTACTGCTTCCTGCTGCAGAAAAAAGCCAAGATCTGTTCTGAAGCACGGGTGATGCATGTATATCACTGATGACCTAACATCAAGATTTTGTTATTTACCATTACATAGGTCTGAATATCTTAATATTTATACTGTCACTACAAACAGGTAAATTGCACGCACCTAATCACCACAGTAACTTTTTTAGAGCTCCTGCATCGATCCTTGAAACGGAGAAGAAAACCCTCCCCCCCCAGCATTTCTAACATCTTGAAACAGTAAGCGCAAGCATTTCCTCCAAGATAATTTTAGCTACTGCACCCTGCCACAAGTAAGGGTTAACTGGAAACTTTTTCACCTGCAGAGATTACAAATGTTAGCATTGCTCAAGCGTACTGAGAGGATTTAAGCCCTCCGTACTTAACTGCGAGCAAAGCCCCGTGTCCTGCATGCTTTCTCAAAGTACGCCTGAAAGTCAACCGCTAATATGAGACGTGTGATGCATTTACTGGCGAAAGTTAACGGTTAGGAAAAGGAAAAAAATCCGGTAGCCAGCATGCACGATCCTATAAACAAGACGTAAAGCATGCTGCAAGTGGACGAAACTCGGAGCCTGTTTTACGGAGCAGGCCGAAGGGGCAGTCGCCCACCTTAGGCGCCCCGCCGGAGAACGAGCGGTTCCCGCTCCCGTCAGCTCGGCGCTCCGGGCCTCGACCAGCCCTCTGTGCACTCGCCATCCCACCGCCAGGTTCCCGGAGCCGGGAGGGACAAGCCCCACGCAATTCCCAGCCGGGGTAACGACCGAGAGCTGCGCGGGCTGCAGCGAACCCCCGCCGACGGCAGCAGCCGGGCCGCCGCCCCGGAGGCCCAACCGCCCTCCCCGGCCCCGCCGCCCCGAACCTTTCGGCCTCCTCCCCGCGGCGGGGGCGATGCCCCGGGGCTGCCCCGCGGCCGCCCGCCGCTCGGCGCCGCTCGCTCCGAAGGCGGCCCACGCGTGTCTCGGGAGGGCGGCGGCGGCGGCTGCCTCCTGCGACAGCGCCTGCGAAGCCAGGATGTCGATCTCCTCCAGGTCGTCCGCCGTGAAGTCGTCGTTGTCCCCGAAAGGGTCTGCCGGCCCCTCCTCGGGCCCGGCCGCCCCCGAGCTCTTGGGGCGCTTGTGGGGCGGGAAGCCGTTCTCCGGAGCGCCGCCGCTGCGGCCCGCCGCGGCCCGGGGGGCGGTCGCGGTCCCGGTCCCGGTCCCGGTCCCGGTCCCGGCCCAGCCCGCCGCGCACGGCGCCGGGCCGCTCCGCTTCCGCGGCCCGAGCGGGGGCTGTGCCGCCATGGCGGGGGCCGCTGGCGGCCTCCGGGGTCGCACCGGAACCGCCGCGGGCCCCGCGGGCGAACGCCCACCGGGCCCACGCGCCGCCGGCCGCGGCCCAGCCACGCCCCCGGCGCGCCGCGCCGCGCCACCCACCAATCACCGGCGGGCAGGGCTTCCCTCAGACCAATGGGGCAGCCGCCGGACCGACGGCGGCCCCCGCGGATCGAGCCGAGCGCCGGCGCGCAGCGGCCGCCCGTAAGCGTCCCCGCGATTGGCCGCGGCGACCCGCGCTGCAAGCGCCTCTCTGATTGGCCCGGCGGCGCGCGGGCAGGCGGGAGCGGGGCTGTTGGCGGCGGCCGGGGAGGCGGGGGGGGGGAAGGGCTGCTGACGTCAGACCGTTAGCAGGTGATGCCATAGCACGCCGTGGTGAGGGCTTGGCCTACTGACGGAAGGCCGGGCGCCAGGCGGCGGTGCGGTGGCGCTGGCACCTGGGCGGGTGTCGTCACGCGAGGCGGCCGGGCCTCACGTAGCGTCACAGATGCCGGCTGCCGCAGGGCCGCCGTGCCAGCACTGTGATGTGATGTCATGAGCGGCACCTGGTGATGTCACGGCGTACAGCCCCTGCAGGGCAGGGTTGGCGGGCTGCTGGCAGCCGGCCCGTGTGCCGGCCGGCCTGTCCCGTGGCGTGGCCGCGCCGGTGCCCTGGGCTTTTTGGTGGCAGGATGGCGCCAGGTGAGGTGCTGGAGGGTGGCAGTGCCACATGCTGCCGGCGTGCGCCGGTGCACGGTCGTGGCACTGCCAGCCGTCGGACGGGGCCAGCTCTGCTGCCTTCACCTCTCTTGGAGATTTGGGGACAGTGCTCTTACCTCGCTGGTGCAGGCTCACAGAGAGACCATCCAGATACTTGGACAAATGCGGATCCCGGCTGTTGTCCTAGCAGGGCGTTTGTATTCTTGATCCTTTCTTTGTGAGGACATCCTGTGGTAGCTGCAGAAGAACGTGAGACTGCGAATGTGCAGTGGCACGCAGTTGCTTGTACCCCATGGGAATATGAGACACAAGACTGTTAAGGAAAGGAAATTATTTTTACTTGACAAACTCATAATGCTCGTGAAGACCAGAAAGCACGTACTCTGATTTTCTGTTGCAGACTCAAAGGGGTTTTATGTCCTCAAAATTTGTCCTTTTTATTTTTTTTTAATTGCAGTGCTAATCTAATATTTAAGTCTATAGAACAACCCATTAGAAAAAGACCCTTTGCCCTGTAATATTTGCCCTCATTAGTATTGCTGCAAAGGTAGTAATCAGAGTAATTTTTCACTTGCTCTGCTAAATCATTGGCAAATGTATTGTTTACTGGTTAAATGCTTAGTTGCTTTAGCAAAGAAAATAGGATCTTAAATAGGTTATTTTTGTGGGTTTTTTTTCCAATGAAGTGGGACCAGTAAGAGATAATAGTGTCAGGGAAGTGCAATATTTGCAAAAATTCTGTACTAAAAGCTTGCTGTTAATTTACTGGCATTAACTTGCTTTTGTAATCATGTCTTAGTCTGTTTTTAAAAGCTGTATAAAGTGGATTGAAAAATATACTTTCCAGCTGATGTAGGCTCTGTATAACTTAGGTGGGTGTGAGGTCACAGCTATGTTGATAAGCATAGACTAGACAGTAGTCTTGAAGCACATTTTTAAAACAGGGTTAGTAACAATTTTCAGGGCTATAAATTGGTTTACAAATCACTTGGTGGTCTTTAAGTGAAAAACACTGCGCTCTTAGTATGACATATTTCTGATTCTGTCAGAGAATTCTGATGCCTCCTGTTCACTTCTCCATTTCCCTCTAGCATAAGCAGCAGTAGCCTGTGATCAGCCAGTAAGGCCAAAAGAAAGCCCTGAGGGTTAGTGTTCTCAGCTGTGCTGTCTCATCCCAGCTTCTCTGCTAAAGTGACAGCAGGTGATCCCTCTGAACTTAAGCAGGCAGGGCAGCTGCATCTGGTCAGTAGAGGTGCATAAAAAAGGGGCAGTCTCAGAGGGGGATAATACTTCTATTGCTTTAGTTTTGGGGTGTTGGCTTAAGATCTTGTTTCTCTAAGAAGTTGTCTTTTATTAATAGGTGTACTAAACTGGGGAAATTATGGAGGGATTTGATGCTTAAATTGTTGAAGGTACCATTGTTTGTGTTTAGAAATATTTTTTTTTTTATTTTTTGTAGTGGGAGTGGTAACATAATGTTTGTCTCTGTAGTCTAGCGATAAAGAAAAGGTGGCTCTTGCTTTTAAGAACGGGTTGGTTTGATTATGTTTAGAGATGCTTCTACTAGATAGAGTAAAACCAAAACTGCTTGTTTTGTTTAAAACCTCCTCTTTCAGGTTCTAGTGCTCTGTTTCAACTGTCTGTTTGTAGAGACATGTATGAGAGCTTAATTTAAGTAATCTAAAAGGAACTTGATTGAGAATTTACTTAGTCTTAATGCTAACTTTTTTTTGATAAGTGAATAGGCTTGTGCTATCATTACTATTTTTTTATTATTACTACTTTTAAATAACAATATATTGTATAAGTTATATAGCTTCAGTTTTACATTCTCCTTTTCCTCTAGCTGAAGTTGAGGAAAAATGGAATGGTAGAATATTTGCACATACTTTCTTTTTAACAAGATAAACCAAGATACTGACTCTGTTTTCCTCTACTTTAGGTGTTCCTGGTAGAGAGAAATGACTTGTAGATGAACAGAATAACAACAAAGTAAGTCTGAGTTGATGAGCTAAAAAATTCTTTGTGAAAAAATGTTATAGGTATGGTAGTTGTTGCAGGAAATAGGTATCTGCCACATAGTCCGTGTTAGGAATTATGTGGATTATGCGGATGCTCCCTCAGCAGGGCTCAGCCTTGGGTTCCTGCTTGAAGACGACGAGTCGCCAGTCTGCTGAATAAATAAGTGGTTTATTTAGCTGACATGCAAAGCAGCTTGAGCTGGGTGCCTCTGAAGAGGGATCCCTACTGCAGATTGTGCACCCCTATTACACCCTTACAGACAGATTTCCCAGAATGTACCACTCATCACCCAATCCCCAAATCCAATCACTTAATTCTGGTGGGTGGTCTCTTGATTTCTTATTGGTTTTCTTGGTCACTGGGCTGGCCTTGTTCTAAAATTACCTCATTCCCTTGGAATTGTTCATTGGTCCTTCTTCATTCTGCTTGCATCTGCTGGTTTCAGCTAGTTTTGTATTTGCAACGTTAGCTTTACCAAAAAGTTTACTCTTGGTCAGCTCTTGCAGCCTAAGGCTTCCACTACTTTAGTTTCTAATGCTAAGCAAGGCTATTAATCCTAACAATTCTAAACAGCAGTGGTAACTTACCTGCTTCTGCTGTCTGTGTGATGAGGCTTCTCAACTCTCAAAGCCATAGAAATCTTCCAGCAAAAGGGGGGGGGGGGGAAAAAGCAACCAAACCTAGAAGCTTGAGTTTTTTTCTGTGTATGAGTACTTAAAATTTGTTTCTAATGAGAAATAACATATTTCAGTGGCTACTGCTAAATTGTGCTGGTACAGTGTTTCCAAATTGTTGTTTAATTACCATCTCCAGCGCTGTGTTATTGGAACCCTCAGTACTCCCTAAAACAGCCTATTTATATAAATGGTTAGCTTAATAATTGACAAATAACTAGTTTCTTGATGAACCCTTCCCAGTTTGTTTTAAAAACTACTGTGGTACTGTTTTCTGGCAGGGAGATGAAAGTCAAAGAGTTATTATCTACGGATTTTTTTTGTCTGTCTTTCTGTGGTTTGCTTACATTGAGCCTTAAATGTGAAACTCAACAAGGAGAATAGAAGAAATCAAAGTGTGACTTCAACATTACCTGACAACTGTGGCATCTGTTTATTTTTATAGCCAGACCTTCTTATCATCTTATTTCAATTGAATGTTCTACTTGGGACTGGTGGATCCAGGTGCCAGACCTCAATCTACTGAGCATTAATCTGTGCCAGCAGTGTTATAACATTAACTTTTTACTCTTGCAGTATTTTTAACTACCTTTCATTTGTTTGCTTAGAAAGCTTTTCTACTCTGATCTTCACTGAAGTTTTCTTGCAAGTGAGCTAAAACCAGATCCCTTGGTATCTGTCTTGGCTTTAGCAGAACCTTGTCTGACTGACTTAGAGTAAAATCAGTCTGCATATAATTGGGGATTTGTGTGTATGTTCATATGGGCATGTGCAGCCTGGAAGGTGGAAGCTCTTTAGCATAATTAAGCATTAAGTCTGGATTTGTACAGTTCTTAGTGCTGTTGACAGTAATGTTATGTTTATTCTGAATACTAGTAAGAATTTAATAACTTCAATGCAAGTGTTGTTTCTTTGTCCGTTATTTTAATGAATCTGTCTTACTGCATTTGTGGTCGTGCTATCAGGGTGTTCGAGGCTTTGAAGTCATGCAGTGTAGATATGGTAGGGGAAGTGTGTGTTTCACAGATGAAAGGGAAGGGGAGTGAATAAGGTGGGGAGGTGTTAAGAGATAAGCACCTGACAGAAGATGCAGGATAAACCCAGAGCTTGTCTTAAGGCAATGATAAAATTTTGTTGTGCAGCAATAACGGTCTAGACCAAGTAACAAATAATGCACGCTTACTTTTTTTTTGCCTTCACTTAACTAGCAAGTGACGATTGTGTCTGATCAAACATAGGGTGATACAGTCCATGTGTACCTAGATAGCTTTACTAGTGAAATCTCCAAAGCTGGAGAGTTGGGTTTTGTGTTCTGGTTCTTAAAATACTGAATAAAACAAGACTGGAGTAATTGGATGACTGATATGTCCAGGTATCAGCAGAGATTAATTTTTTTAGCTTAACTTCTACAGTGTAGGGTACTGAAATGCAAACTGGACTTCAGTGAAAACTTGTTCTAATAGCATCTTGATCCAGACTGGAGACTTGATGAGGAGAGGAGGTAGTCTAGTGCTAACAGCTGTGAGCAAGAGGAAAAGGAAGCACAGAAATCTGCTGTCATTTCTTGAAAAGAAGGTGAAATAAGATAATTTTTTATCTCCCCCCCTTGTTTGATAAAAAATCTCTTTGGTTAGGCTACAAAATGGCATACGGAATTATACTCTAGTTAATCTGTGATGTGGGACTGTCAAACTAGGTGGTAGCATCTGAGTTTTGGACAGGTGTCTACAGTTTTGTCATTTGAGGTTCTTGGCCCTTCTGTCTTGGTCCTGTTGCTTGCTATTAAAGGAAAAGGAGGGCAAGAAGTCTTAATCATCTTAATTGAGTAACATCAAGTAAGGAGGCACTACCTGAGTTCTGATGTTGTCATACTGTTACAAATAATTTTGTCCAAATTGGATAAGAACTTGCTTTCTTGAAGTAGTTTTCTACAAACAGAATGAGTCTGAAGAAGTTTTAACTGTAAATGGAATGACGCTTTTATTTGACTGTTTCAACATACCAGATGGCAGAATCTAGCAAAAATAAACTCTTGGGAGTGAACTGTAATTCACTCATGGTTTAATGAACAAACTGTCTGTCCTGCTATTGCAGGTAACTGGACATTCCCCTGGGAACTCTTCCTGTGTGGGATGAAGTTTGGCTCTGTCACAAGCTGTTCTCCTGTACCCCTGTTATTACAGCTTTGATGATTTCTGACCCTTGGATTAAAGGGACAGAGGTTTGGGGAAAGTTCCTGTAAATTCTCAGCCTGTGTTAAACTGGTTGCTAGTAACAACCAAAGCACTAGCCTGAGTTTTTTCTTCACTCTTCTATTGGTGAATAAATATTGTCTGGTAATCTCTAAATAGTAGTAAAACAGGATCTAGTTTTTAAAGGTCTGCAGACAAGGCTTTTTTTCTCCTTTTAATTCCCTGGGTGTGGCTTTTGCAGCTGCTGAACTAGAGGTGATATGAGGTTCTTAAAGCTGACAGGCAAGAAAGGGGAAAAGGATTAAGATGTGCATTTGGGAAAACAAGATACTACTTGGTTTCCTCGGAGGTGAGATCCCTCTGAAGAAGGGGTCCTCTAGTGCTCTCTGGCATATGGCAGGCCTCGGAGAAGAATAAAGGAGCGGTTAGCTTTGTTTTAACAAAGGAAAATATAAAGTCTTAGAACCTAACCAACAGCATAAAGAAATCAACATACTACTTTTTTTTTTTTTTCTCCAAAGTGGGTTTAAGACCCAAAAGGGGTCTTAAGGGGGGGGATGTATTTAAATACAAGGCAAGGAGGAAAAAAAATGCTTGGGGCATTGTATGGACTTTTCAAAGAAGAGTGCTTTTTGAGAATTATATTCAGTTATGACTGCAGGCTGTCCTGGTGATGAAGTCCTGACCTTAGTCATTGTTCTTGTGTGGGGAAACAAAAAAAGTGATTAGAGGAATCGCTTGTGAACAGAACTTCAAGGTTGGGGGGGGGGGGGGGGAAGTTTGTGTTTTAGTCTTTGAACTAGAGAGAAAGCTTTTTTTGTAAACTCGGGGAGTCTCGGCTATACCTAACACAGCCACTTTTTAAAAGCTTTAAAATAGCTGAAGAATATTGTCGCTGCACTGAAGGTGGGAAGGTCACAGCTGAGTCAGCATCCACATCCCTGAAACTGTCGTGAAACTTGGCTGACGCTTGGCAGTTGTGTGGAGGAAGTGAGCCTGGTGAGTTATGGACAGGATTACTGGTTTGGAGCTCTTGGGCAAACCGGCTTGCCAAGGGGGAGCTTGATAAGTGGTGCAATGTATGTACGGCGGCTCTTATGCTCAAATAAGCACTAGGCTTGTGTTTATTTCTAACAACAAAATCTTTCCAGGACTCTAAATATAGGCCAAAGACTGATCCTTTTGCTGTAATAACATCTGACAGCAAATTTAATGACGTAGCTCGTGCACCAAGCTGAATTCAGTTTACTTGATTCTTGTGTGTATCTTAAAGTGTTCCCAACCCCTTGCAGGTGAACAGGCTTTCAAAAGAAAACTGACCCTTTCTGGACCACCTCTTTTCCTGAAGATAACCTGCAGTTTTTTGCATCGCTCTTACTGAAAACTGCTTTAGTGCTTAGCTAAATAAGGAGGGGATGTTGTTAAAACTTCTTTGCCATTTTGCCATGTAAGAGCATCTTGGCCTTGGAGGTGTAGGTCTGAGAAGAGATGCCGAGGTATCTTCAGATTTTTCTGAAATGGGGTCGTGAGAAGTGAGAGTGGAAGGGGTGCAAGGCAGGATAACCGTCCTGTCTGCCTGGAATACCGTCAGCGATGGGGCGGATGCGAGTACAACGCGGTCAGCATGGGGAATTCCGGGCAGGAAAGCGTATGTAACCTGTTAGGTCTGCTGGACTGTGAGTAAGAGCCGAAGAGGAGGAAACCGGGCCAAGGCGGGAAGAGGAACGCGGCCCGGGAGCGTTGACGCCCGGCCCGGCCCCACCTCGCCGCCTCCTCCCGCGGCAGGGGGAGGGCGGGGCGTGCCTCGCCCCGCCCCTCGGCGGGCAGGCCCCGCCCCTCCGCCAACAAAACAAACACGGCCCGGCCCGTGCGGCGGCCCAATGGCCGCGGGCGGTCGCCGAGGCCGCCCCGCCCCGCGCCCGTCGCCGCCAATGGGGCCGAGGCCCGCCCGCCTCTGCGGGGGGCCGGGGCGGGGCGCCGCCGTGTGATGCGGCTGTTGCGCGGCGCCGCCATTGGCTGGAGGCGCGGGGGGGGCGGGGCCGGGGCGGGCGCGGCGGCGCTGGCAGCGGGCCGGGGCGGCAGCGGCGGGGAGGTGCGCGCCGGCCGGGGCGGCCATGAGGACCGAGATCTCCACGGCGGCGGCGTTCGTCACCCGCCTCCTGCGGGCCGCCGGCGGTATCGGCGAGGAGCAGCTGCGGTGCTTCCGGGAGTGCCTGCAGGAGGCGCTGCGCGGTGAGCGGGGGCGGCGGGCGAGGGGGGGGACGACGACAGCTCCCCGGCCCGGCCGCGGGGGGTCCGGCGGGGCTGTGGGGCCGCGGTCGAGCTCCTCTTTGTTCCCTCCCGCAGAGCACTACAAGCACCACTGGTTCCCCCTGATGCCCTCCAAGGGCTCCGGGTACCGGTGCATTCGGATCAACCATAAGATGGACCCCTTGATAGGAAAGGCAGCGGGGATGATTGGACTGAGCCACGAGAGACTCTTCCAGCTCTTACCCAGCGAATTAACTCTTTGGGTCGACCCTTTCGAAGTGTCCTATCGCATAGGTGAAGACGGGTCTATCTGCGTCCTTTACGAAAGTCCCCAGCCTGGTGGGAAGGCGACCAAGCCAGTGGAGAGCAGGACCAGCTGTAAGGAGGAGTGGAGAATTGGCAGATCCAGCCCTTCCAAGAATTACAACATGATGACGGTTTCTAGCTAAAAATTACTCCTCCTTGTACAATGTTGTATGTATCCCAGTCTCACGGTAAACTTAGATGTAACTGAGATTTTTGTTTTTTAATTGTTTTCTTTCCACCCTGTAGGCATTAAAGTTGTAGTAGTACTGCCAAGTTCTTTGTGGCCAAGGGCTAATGTATAAAACGGTTCTTTTCACTGCATGTTACTTTCTGGATTGTGTACTGTAAATGCACTGTACAGTCAGCTGATTGTTTTACACATTTATATTTTCAGAGAAGTTTCGCCTATTTGTAATAAAAAGCAATATTGTAGCACTCTTTATGATGGATTTTAAACAAGATTAACACTTGCTAAAACATTCCTCAATTTGCAGAGCAATAACATTAAGGGGGGTGGGAAACAGATCTAACAAGCTGCACATAAATCTTCCCAGTGATTTGTCTGCACGGAATTCTCTCAGGGTCATTCAAGCTTGGCTGCGAGGCACAAATCACAAAATTAACTCTTATTTTTCCTTTTTCAAAGCATGCATTTATTTGAGGGCTGGATTCCATCATGCCCCAACATTTTGACAAAAAGAATTGGGGAATTAGTTTGTCTTGTTATTTCTAGTTATTGGAGTAGAACAATAAAGACTTGCTCAAACTGCTTTTGACTTGTGGTTGGTTGTTTTTTTTTTTTTTTTTCCTCTCCTCTCCCTTCCAGGCTTTTTACATTGCTTTCAAGGCTTACTCTAGCTATTTCTAATCATAACAGATAGCTTCACAGTTAGAAAGGTGTAGCTCTGAACGTTCATCTTTTTTTCAGATCACTACAAAATGCTTCGTTTCAGTAAAGCTTGCTGGCTCTGTGTCTGAGTAGAGCTGAATAGTCTGTGGAGAACTGTGGGTTTTTTTTTCAGTGTGTGCCATTTCAAGCTGAGTGGAAGCAAAAGTACTCTTCTAATATTTGACCGATTGCAAAAAATGCTTGAGTTTATTGGGGAATGGAGTTTGCGTTTAAAACTGCAACTTAAAACCATCTAGGAAGCTAGAGTGAAACACTGATCATCAATACTGCGTTACTACCTTGACTCTTCTGCAAGGTAGAAACCTGCTATTTCTGGCATTATGTTGAGTTCCTTCTCATTTTGTCAGCGTCTTGAGTACCAGTTGGGTACAAGTTTAGTAACAGTATCAAACACAGTGGATTTGATGTAATAACAAAACTTCACGTTGCTGGTTTATGTGGAGACTCTTAGTATTGATATTCCAGTAAAGGATTCAATTTACAGATACTGTGATTCCTATTCTAAGAAGCAGTGGTTTGTAATCCAACTATAGAAGGCTGCATCGTGTCTAGTATTGCTGGTTTTTTGGTAGCCTGTGTTCGAGCACAGTTGAATACTTGATGAAAGAGAGCTTTGTCTCATGTTAGTATCTCAGGAAAAAAAAAATCTTGCACTGTGTCAATAACATGGTAGAACATACAGCGAAGGAAGGGGCAAGTCTGGGCAAACTGGAAAGGGTAGAACTCCAGCTCGCATAAAGAGGTCTTTTTCTTTGTTTGCATTAGAAAAAGCTGTGGCTTACTTTTTGCTCTTTGCCTTATTATCCTGGAGGCAGGCTTGTCTAGTAGTATTTGTTTAATCTGAATAAAAAGCACAGTGCAATTTTCTTAGTAATTAAAGCTTTGCAAAAATTGATTGTGTGTTTCTAGTCTATCACTCCAATAAATAAGTTTCTGGGTTACTTTAACAAATGGGTGTTAAAGGTCTTGTGGCAAATTGCCTTTTTATTATACAATATTGTAAATCCGTTCTTGCGACATTGTTTTATTCTCTTGGGGAGATAGTAACGCTTTTTTTTTTTTCTCTGATAGAATTACCTGCACTGAATATTTATTTCCTTAGGACCTCTAAGGGACATATTTGACACATTTGTCAGTAATTGAACAGAATAACTTTAAATCTGCTAGGGGTGAGATGCTGCCTTTGATTAAATTCATTTGAAAGATAATTGGCCTTGCTGCACATTATATTAACAGCCTATCTGAAAAGATGTAGTATGAAGTTTTTAGTTTAACAGTGGATTTTTACATAGCAGTAAACATTTGAGGTGGAATTAAAGATGACTTGGGACCCAGGGTATGATTTCCAGCTACTGGGTGTGGTTTGACATGAAGTAGGGTACAGCAGGTTTTTCAGATGTTCTTTTCTTGCTTGGTGTCTCTCGGTGTAAGAGTAGAGAAGAGCCTAGATTAATCCCAGCCATGGTGAATTCTGTTGCTTCTTACTTATTAATCGTACCACATTCAATGGGATATTTCATATGTTATATAATACATCTCAAGTATCTTATATTCTCTGCAAGTTTGATATTTATCATTGAACGGGACATTTTTGCTAGTGTAATTCAAGTTCAATTTCATATACCTAAGCCATAGGCATAGAGCTGAAGTTATTCTGCAGACAAGCAGGTGGAGGAGACTGTGGAGCTTGAAGAAAACGCACTGAAGCAAATAAAATACTTCAGCTGCAAGTAAATACACTGTAATATCTGTGACATCTAGAACTACATTCCATTGCTTTAAAAAAAATGTTGAAGACCTGCTAACAGCACAAAGGCTGTTCTGATGGAATAGAGCTCTTGGTAGTAAGCCAGGGATGCTGTTATTTGGAGGAGGTAAATAAAATTAACTTTGTGTTTTCCCTAAAGGGTGGTAAATTTTGCATTCTGCCATTGCAACAAACAAGCCAAAATCTTAACATATTAAAAATTACGTACGTGTCACACAAGACTGACCACATCTGATGAGTCATGATTTAGAACAGAATGGTTTGGATTCTTTAGAAAGAATTACTGCATGCTAGCCTCCTTCAAGGAGTAAAAATATATGGAGGAAGGGTATATTTGTTTGTTCTCATGCCTGTTTGTGTGAGGATGGGTTAACTCTTGGGTAAGTAAAGCTGAAGGAAGAAACATTTATAGAGGAAAAAACCCATACATTTACCCATTTCTCTAAAACGTTGCCTTGCTGAGAAGACAGTTGAATAGCATTTGTCTTTCTGAGTTGTAAAATCCAAATGAGACAGAAGATCCCATTAGTTTATATAGCCTGACCACTTATGTACTACAATTCCTATGTATCACACCCTTGTCTCATTATTTGCACCTAAGAAAACAGAGGGGTATAGTTTTAATCTGAAAACTTCAAGAGATAAGGGTATTGTCTGTATTTGTTTCAGATTCTATTACCTTTAGTTTTAGGTAAGTTCAAATATGAAATTTGGTATGTTTTTTAAGTTTAGTTTCTAAACGTTGGTGTCCTTATTTCTTTATCCTCAAGATAAAAGGCCTTTTAGTATGGCCTCTTGTATGCACTTTATACTGCAATCAAATTAAGTCTGTTTTTTATTTAAAAGATTAAAAAGATGAAGCTTTTTAAGTTTGAGCATAAATAACTTTCTCTTATCTGGTATTTACATACGTGCTTTCTGCAAACACTCATTCTGTTTTTTAATATGTGCATGAGAATGGGTTCTCAAGAAATAAGTGCAATGAACCAACTGATCCGGATCACACTGTTGCAACCATTATTTGTCATTCCACCAGCACTGACGGTACTGTGATTTTTACTTCACTGAGAACAACGTAAAATTACTTCAGATCTAGTACTGACATAATTGCTAAATATGAGGTCTTTCACTTGACTTATTTTTAATTCACATAATGTGTTCTTCCCTGTGTTATTTTTATTTTGTCTAGAATGCCACATTTCAGGTGAAGTGCCTTATAAAAGCTGAAATAGTTACTGTTACTGCAATTACTCACGCAAAGGACAAACCCCGGGTTTGTTTACCAGGATAGCTTTTCTATAAAACCATGTTGATTAGCATTAATGATATTGTTCTCCTTTTAATTATTTCTTATTACAAAGTGAATTAATACTTCATTAATTAACCTCCTTTTTACATTTAATCCATGATTAAAAGTGTTCTAACTCTCCTGCAATTTTTAGTTGTTATATTGGGACACCTATTCTGGAGAAACTTTCTAGTTATTCCCACATGCATCGGAAATAGACATTGGGATCCCGCTGATATCCTAAGGCAGTTCTCTTGGGCATTTTTCTAGACCCTGTGGTTATGTTTTTCCTTACGAAATCCTAAAAATAACTATCTTGATGTTACCTATTTGTCATAAATATATTGGAAGTATTTCATTATCCTCATGCAGTGTAAAGTAATCTGCATTATCAAATACAGATAGGCAACATTTATTGAACACTTACAGCTTCTTGCCTCACTTTAGCAATTTTGCCCTCTTCATCTTTTCAGTATTAGAATTCCATTTATGTGCTGATGTATATCTTAAAAGGTCATTGCCTTTGCATAGCTGTTTTTCTTAGCTATTTTAACCATGGATTTTCCTTTCACATTTTTGGCGTCCTTCAGATTTTTTACTTCACAATAATCCATGTATGTTGGCTTTTTTCTGTTTCTTCCCCACCCCCCTTACTGGTATGGTAAGGGGTATGACTCAGAACTTTGATCTCATCTTATTTTCTGCCTAATGTTCTATCAGTGTAGCATAACAACAGTCATCAGTTTGGCTTTGTGCAATTCCTCCAGGCTGATGCATACTGCTGTGGCAGAGTGGGAAGACTTGTATTGTTGGGTTAATAGAGGCATTCTGGTTCTTGAGTAGTAAGGTTGATACTTTTTACTGTCACCACACTTAGTTTTTATTAATTATTTTTTCTTGTGGTGCCAGAATCACTCTTGATAGTTTTTATGCTGTAAGAGTCATAGGCCCGTCTATTTTCATTGTTTTCTTGCTGGGGACTGAATTTATTCCAGTAATAACAAGGGATATTTTGCGTTCCATTATAAGGCTATGTAGAATTTTCATTGAGAAGTAAACTGCTGATTTTAGCTTGTAATTTGGGTGACTTCTCGGGGGGGCAATATATTTTAATTGAAATGGAATTGCATGAAAGAATCTTTCATCTGCTTGGGGAAGACACTTTGCACTGTGAGATTCAGCTGCCCCTCGTTTGCAATCAGTATGACTAATAGATCTCTAAAAAGTGTCAGGAAGCAATGAGAATGCAAATTAAATTATGATTTGTGACAAACTTGGTTTTATCATTATTTTGAACTATTGGCCCCCAGATTATTGATGGTAACATTTGTATAGCCTTATTAGCAGAAGCAGCTATGTAGTATCAGTTATTCTCGCCAGTGGTTCTTAAAAATCCAAAGAAAGAAAAACTGTAAAAGAAGATAAACGTCTGTTCAGTTACATTAAACAGCAAATCAGTCTCGAGTCACTGAAAGACAGAGTTGCAAATATCTCTCCTGATAAAATAATTATGTTGTGCTTTAGTAGGAAGAGGAAAAATTGTATCACAAAATGGTTCTACAATGTTTCAAGTGAACCTCTTGTGCTAAATAAACACCCAGCTTGGAAAAATAAGTTTGTAATCCTGGAGATATGCCAAGTATGAAAGTTCATCTTTGAAACAGAACACATTTTTAAAAGAAAAAGGCATGTATCAAAGTATAAATACAGTCTTTGTGGATGCTGTGATGCAGCAGCTTTGCATATGAACTTTCTAGAGCATAAACTCTTATAAACTTTATTTGTTGTTCAGTAGTAGCAAGTACAATCAACTTCATAAAGCAATTTTTACTTTAGAATTTTCGTGACTGCAGTATGATGTTTGGGACAATGCAGTGTAGACCCCAGTCATGCAAACTGTCGTTAAATTGATCATCTTACACAGCTGACACTAGTGACTTTGGCCTCAGATGACTGATGTTGCTTCTGTGTACCATTCCCAGGATTGTCTGCTACGTGAATGAAGAATGAACAAACGCGAAAGAAAACTGAGGAAAAAGGTAGGTTGTACCAGAAAATACTTCTTAAACTGTCTGAACGCTGAACCCTGGTTGTTCCAGTAGTTCTAGGTAGTCAGAAGAGAATGCTTCACAGAAGCAAGGTCATTGTATCATCAAACTACTAAACTTACTTCATTTTGCACTGAGTGCTGTCATAGAACTCGCTTTCTTCCACTGGGGCTCTGAGGAGGAAAAGAACTTGCCTGTTATTTATAAATATTTATGAATATTCACAAATATTTAGAAATTACGTTATTTGCAAGACCTAAGCTTTATTTTGCATGCTGCTTATAGGTGAGTAAAATACTAATGAGTATTCCTAGTGCGCAACATCTTTATATGCAATTCTATTTTAGTAACTGTACATATGTATGATATGAATATGCAATTGACACTCTGTACTGGTCCACTACGTATTATTTATACAGCATAATTAGCATCAAAACAGTGTTATGTGAATGTTTGTTGCAAATGTGCAACCTGAGGGTTAGGTTTGCATAAAGGCACATGTAGGAGTGATGCAAAAGACTATAAACTATAGTAGTTTATGCTTTTATATATTTTTGGAATGGATTGCAACAAAAGCTGACCCCTTAGACTTGCCCTCTCTTACTCTGTGAATTTGGATTATCATGTGTTGTTAAGAAGATAGTGTATTTCTACGGTTGCAGAAGTATAAATGAAAACAGGATTCTTCTAATGTGTATGATGAGATAACATTTTATTTAGTGTTCAAAATAACATGTTACTCATACAAATCCTTTCTTCTGGGAAGTATGCTGGGTTTTTTTCTGGATATACCAGAGAACATCACAGCACATCTCACTTGACTGCATGTTAAAGGTTGATACAAGGGTTTTGTCAAAGGGTTTTTCCTCTGGGGGAGGAGAAAGATGTACAAGTGTGTTGGGAGAGGGTCGTCTTGTTCTTTTTGCTCCACAGTGTGGTGGGCTGATACTGAAACCGAAGGCGTTGAACATTTTGATATGGATTGTGAGCTATTTTTTCAAGTGGTTGAAGTATGCATGCTAAGACATCAGTCAAGTAATTAAATACGTACTTGAATTTAGTAGTAGTGCTGAACATTTAATGTGGAATTAGGTATTTTGATGGATGGAGGTTTTGCTGAACAAAATTAATTCAGAATCATGAACTGCAGTATTTATGGAACACTTGATTTTGTCATTAGTCTTTTCACTAAATTATGTTTAGCTAATATCTTTGACAGTCTTCAGATTTTTTTTTTCAATGACTCAGTGCTACACATCTTAAGAGAAAGTTGTTGCTTCTATAGAAGTCAGTAGAATTACTCCCTTGTTTAACATTAAAAGCCTTTTGGCTCAGCCTAGATGAACATGTCAAGCACTTGCACTGTTTAACTGTGAGTCCTGTGTATTAGCTTCATGGAGCTCCTTTTAGTTCCTGAAGTATCAAATGAAGATTTAATAGCTGAAACCTTAGCTGTTCTGTCTGTGAGTCACTTCACCAGAAAAGAAAATAATTTGTTTGTTTGTGTTAAGAGTGTCACAACTGTATGTGTGTGCCATATGTCTTGATGGTATATTCAGGGAAAGCTGTGTGTAGTTTCTAAAATAAAGAGATATTTGTCTTTTTTTCCATAAGTCTTTAGCATTGATTCTTTTTCTAAATGTGTTCTAAAACACTGAACATTGAACACTCTATGATGAAAACAGAAGTAAGTTGGGGACCAAAAGTCTGCTGAAGTTAAAGGGCTTCTTTTTAGCTGTGATCCAGAGTAGGCTGTATACTATCTCGGTTTACGTAACTAGAAATCAGAAGAAAAGCATATACAATACAACTTCTTGTTGCCCTCTCCTCCCCCCCTTCTTACCTTTCAGTGGTTTCTCTGTCCTCCACATAATCTTTTCTCATTAATTTGCTAAACCTTTGCGTCAACATGAAATGAAAAGAGAATAATGCTTGTTTATTGGCACCATGTCTTGACAACAAATGTAAGAATTTGAATAGTAACCAGCACTGGATTAAAAAGGGAAGATGAATCCAGACCTTTTATGTGTTATTGCTTTCCAGCCTTATTACAGCTCTTTTGTTTTCATACCAGATTGGTGAGTGTAACACTATACTGCAATGTACGTTTTGTATTCTGTTCTTGATGGCGATAGTATTGTAAATGACCTGGAAGTTACTTTTGCAAAGAGAATTATCTGTTCCAGTGTCATTTCACAAGGATCCATAGTTGAGAATATTAAGATCTGGCATCAGCTTTGTTAACTAAGTTGGGGGGGGCAAACAATTGTGCTTTTGAAAAATGTTACCTGCAACATATTCAGCATATCAGACGGGATCCTAAAAAGCCATATACATTTTTTCCTATACCTTCTGCTAATATGTTTTAGAATATTTTGCATTTTTTACAGCAGTTGTTTACTTTGGCGATTACTTCAGTATTTCTGAAGATTGGATTTTTTGGCATAGTAGTGCTGGGTTATTGTTCTTCTAGTAACTTATCTCCTGGTGTGGTTCATTGCCTATAAACTAATTATTTGACATGTTGCTGTGGTGAACTGCATATTATTTCCACTGCTTCAGATGCCTAAGAAAAATTAAAGCTGGAGTTCCATTTTCAGCAACAGCATCTAAGCTTTATGCCTGCATCTACAGCTAGTTTTATTCTTACTTAAAACTGCCAGTGAATTAGTAGGCCTAAAATATATCCTTTGGTGTTTTTCCCAGTCTTTTTCATTTATATACAGTTGTCTCCTGTTTCATGCTTAGTTTCCAATTTTTAACCTTTTTTCCAGAAGTATGCGCTCAAGTCTCTAAGGGGCATTTGATTATCTTTTTTGTTTGAAATTCATTGAGTTTCTCTTATCTTTCCCTCTATTCCCCCCCCCCCCAAACTGTAAGTGCTGTTTATATATCTGATTTCTTGTGGTTGTAATCAAACTGTTCTCTGGGTTTTCCAGTATTCTTCTTTCCTATGTGTGTCACATCAGTGATGGCTCTCACCTTGTCCCACCAACATTTTTCAGTAATTGTTGAATGTTTTCCCTGTTTCAGAGGAATGGGAGGCCTATCACCTAAAGAGACAGTGTTCACTATATGTAAAGGGCTACCATTTACAGGCTATAATCCTGTGTTCTGACAAACATTTCACTGTGCTGCAGAAAAATGGAGGAACTGGAAAACTCGTATGCAAAATCTAAAGATAGTTGCCCCTTTTATGAGAAGATGAAGCTGAGCTTGCTTTTTAGCGATTAACAGTCTTGGGGAAATTTTTTTTTACCTTCATGCTTTATTTATGGAGCTATTGTTTTCACCTTTGTTTATACTTCTTGGAAGAGGGACTATTTTTAATATTTTTGTGTAACGCCTTTGTGGACCTCTACATATAAAACCAAATAAAGCAGTAGGTCAATGTTCTCTCTCTCTCATATTATCTAAACTCCTCATTCATATAAAAGGGTTCCTGTGTGTTTTAATTTAAATAACTTATCAGTAACACTTCTTTTACATTAGATGTCATGTTTGGAATGATTGCTCTAGGAAATTGGTGGCAGAAGAATGGTTGCTTTTGGTAAAGGTAACTTTTTGGTAAAGGTAAATATTTGTTAGAACCAAAGATTCTAGTTCTTAATTTCTGCTAGAGTCAAAATGTCTGTGAAATCAAATGGTCATTTTAAGTTGGCAGTAATACGAAGGAGTGAGCCTGAAAATTTGATAGCAGGAAAGGACAATTAACTTTATATCATGCATGATGGTCTAAAAGAACAGTATGATGCTTGTGAAAGTTTGCTGTCATTTCACTTTACTCCTAGTATGTACCTGGACATGCCTATCTTTTGAAGATCTTGTGAGTACCCTCAACGTATTGTAAAGCTTATCTACATACACAGGTAACAAAAAATAACAAAGCTACACCATACTGTCCTTCTGGAATACAATATAGCAAGAATACTTCAGCAGAAAGGAAAATATATCTCATTAAGTAAAGCATCACTTCTAATATCTACTGTTAGTAAGAGAAAATTTCTGATAGATCAATCTTTATATGTGTATTTTTTTTTCAGTTAGCTCTTTGCTCTGTTATTGTGTTCTAATGATCTCTTGTTTCTGTAAAGTGATAATGCATAAGCAGGATTACTTGGCATTCAACTGAAACATGGTGTTGTCGATCTTGCAAAGTATCCCCTGCAGAAAGATCCCAATGTGGTAAAATGATGCTTGTAGGCAGATGAGGGGAGGGGAGGTGGGAGATAGAGGTGGTGGGGAATAAAAGTGACCAGGAAATTCAGACTCTTCTCAAAACTCCAAAGGGCCCTTGGGAAATGTTCATGAACTGGAAGGAATACATTTGGGGGAAGGCTAAAAGCTTAGAGGATAAGATCCATATGTTTCTCCTTTTACTTTGAATGATCACAGAGTGATCCTTATACAAGGATCTTCTAATAAATCATTTTTACACCTCTTGGGGATTTTGAGTTGTCTGAGAAGGTTAATATATGTATAGCTCGTATAGCTATACGAAGTACGGATAAGTACTGGTTAGGCTGTGTTCCTTTTTTGAATAATTGCTGTGAGCAACTTCTAGTGAGTCAGATTATGGTGGGTAATATAGTTTATTCCTGAAACGGCATTTTTTCCTTTGAATCAATGTGGATCTAGTCTCCTGAAGTCTCCTGTAAAGCCTCTTTACTCAGTTGCATTTCATAGTGTCGTACCCTTGATAAAGAGTTAGTCATGGAATGATTTTCACATCATAATAAATGACATTCTAGGACTAATCTCTGAAACAATTTGCATGCAAAAGTAACAGTTCAGACTTATGGCCTTTGATATTCTGCATGTTTCTTGTTTTATTTGCTTCTGTTTTCCTTTCTACCACTTTTTAAGTGCATCTTTATAACTGCCATCTGTATGCTCATTCCCATTCTAAGTTTTTCTTTTTGTTTGTTTCCATCAACTTTTAACCTCTTCCTGTGCATCTAAGGTCTCCCATCTGAGCATAGACATTGAAATAGCGGCCTGACTTTCAGAAGTGTTAAGTGAATGCAGAGCCTTCTGATTTGAATGGGAACTGGAACTGATCAGCCCTTTGAAAATGAATGAGATCAGTCTTGTCTAAAGGAAGCATGGAATTGTGAAGCCAAGGTAATTTAAGTAACCTGAGTGACCCATGTTTTTTAAAATACTTTCTGCAATCAAGATAATGGAATAATGAGAGAGTCATTATTTAACTTTGGCAAAACCAAACGATTTGTTTGGAGATTGTGTTAACTTTAGACCAGTATCCTGAGGGAATGTGAGGCTAACAGACCACCCAGGGATATGAAAAATACTTACGCATAGGATCCCTTGGCCTTGGCAAGTAAGGAAGCCTGTGTGTAAGACAGGTAGCAGCAATAAAGGTGATGACCAGTTGTTTGGAAAGGTAGAAGAGGGACAGTCTGCAGGAGGGAAGAGACACGATGGGTTTGGTTGTAGGTACACTTGTGCCTGGCCTCGTACCTTGCATTGGTGGCTTAACTCCCTCGCTTGACCTTGGATTGCCTCATCGCTCCAGATGGCCGGCAATCACCAGCCAGGGCCATCCCTGGTTGCTGTCACCAGCCCTGCTCTGCTCTTCTTCCTCAGGTACTGTAGGACTTGCACCCCTTAATGCTGTGCCTTGCTGGGGTGCCTTGCTGTCCCCCTGGCTCCTGGCTGACCTTCCTTTGCAGAGCAGCCACTCTGGCTCACTCCCTGACTGCTATAGCGGAGCTGGGGCAAGGGCTGGGACCTTGAGCCAGCTGCAGAGGTCTCAGGGTGGCTTCTTGCAGCTGTACCACATCAGGCTCATCCACCAGATCCAAGGCCACACAGCTGTGCTGTATCAGAGCTGCAGCTAAACTTCTGGGGGGCTGGGGAGAGCTTGCAGAGGAGGATTACAGAGGAAGATGGATGGAGGCTGGTCAGAGCTATTACAGCCTGTCGATGCATGTGGGGCCCTGAATTTATCAGTAAGTGTACAAAAGAAACTGCTGCTCGGTCCTTCTGTACCATCCCCAGATGTTGTTATGCAGTCTGGTGTTTCTGGGTATAAGCTGAAATGTAACGTGTGACCAGTTTACGTGAATTTGTAATTTATTGTCTAGAGACCTTGTACTTGGTGAACTAAAAGTTTTAACGGGGAAGGCTTCAAGGTTTTTCCACAGAAGTGCATTGCCGAATGATGGCAGTTTAGCTGAAAAACGGATTAGTATACATGTTCTCTTCCCTGTTTAAAGATGGTCACAAAGGGCTTGTGTCAAAAAAGTTTAAGATGTGCTCTCCTTTAACTATTAACAGGTCCAAGGACTAAACACAAAGTTAGGGTATGTTTGTGATATTGGACAATAAGGTGTTTTCCCAGGGGCAGTTACATGTTGCAAGAGGGTTTTTGATGATGAGCAAATAGTATAACATTAACAGTAAAGCATCTGCAATAAGAAGTGTTAGCCTGTTCTGAAAGCAGCAAAAATACTGCTTCTACATGACTTCTGACCAGGCTACCGAGTCTGCTCTGGTAGTTTGCTTTCACCTCTTTATGTAAAGAGCGTTTTGTTTTCCAGTTGCGGGTATGTCACTTAATACAAGGCAAGACCTAAAAGCTCTTTATCCCTTCATCTTTCCTTCCCTGCCCACAGGATTAAAAGCTGTAAGAACAGGCTTTAAGGAGGTGCTTAGATGGGTTGGTCTTGTTCCGTTCTGCTTTAATACCCTGTCAAAGCTACTAGGATTTCACCGTAGTGTTCTGCTTTAAAGACCTTTTACAGTTTCTAACTAGATCTTCTTTTCCATATATTTTCTCTTACCGGTCCCAAAAATTCACCACAACACTGTTTTTTGTTTGTTTGGTTTTGCAGTTGTAACCCCCCCCCCCCCCCCCCCCGCCCTGGTAATTACTGGTATTTTTTCTCAGTAAATGTTCAGGACTCCTATGCATGGAAAACAGTATTTAATTATCTCGTCTATGTGTAAAAAAAAAAAAAAATTATATATATATATTCTGTCTTGGCACTTCTTTGGAGTTATATATACTATACAGAGTTGCTGTTATTTATGCTGTGTCTGTAATTTCATTTCCTTCCTCAGACTGTATGTAGCAATTAAACCTCTTAGTAGTTTTAATGTCTGTTTATTCACATCTGTGGTTATTGATGGCTGGGTAAGTTTGTGCAAGCTCTTGTCTTTTAACAACATATATGTGGCTTTATCTTCGTTGACCTTAAGTCACCTTTCTTGCTACTTACAGTCCTATTCCTGAAGCCATTGACTTAGTTTCTAAAATATTTTATTGTGGTTTGAAGTACCACATGTGCTTTCTAAAAAAAAAAAAAAACCAAAACCAACCAAACAAAAAAACCATCAAATGGCACACTCCAATCCTAGTCTAATCTTTTTTCTTTGTTGGGTCAGTGTTTCTCAGTCAGTCTGAGACGGTGAAATGGCAGTTGGAGCATGATATTTCCTGCATTTCTAGTATGTGTATGAAATTACATAGATAAACCATGGATTCAAGAAAAAACTGTGGCATGGAGCAGTGTTACCATCCTGATAACAGGAAAAAAAGTAAAGCTTTAAAATTTTAATGAGGTGTGAGTTATGTAAGTATACTCCATTTTTGATGGTCTGAGTATAATAAAAATATAAACCTGTCAGTCTTATTTAAACATGATAATTGCATCTTTAGAAAACTGAAAATGGTGCAGTAGTTTAAAAAAAATAGTGATAGTATATTGTAGCACAATTATCATGTCCATTCAATATTCTTGGACTCACTGCCTTGAATTTGTGATTTTTAAACCTCATTTCTCTGGGCAGCCATTTCTAGGTCCCAGGATAGGATCTTTTGAGTCATGCTTACTCTTTTCATGAAGAACAAAATATCCTGTCTTTTATAGAAGCCTTTCATTTTATGAACCTGGAGAACTAAGATGTAGCTATTATCACAAAAATAGACCTTTGTATTATTGGCACCCAATTTTATCTTGAGTCTCAAGTAATGCTATTTTTTTTTTCCTCAGATCTGGGTTTAATGAACTCCTTATAGCCATCAGAATATTAACAAGAAATACTTGCCTGATATTTTTTTCCCCCCTCCCCCTTCTCCAAGTGAATAAGTGAACTGTTTTTACCATTTCGTTCTCATTCCCTGCTAAACTTACAAGTTGTAAAAGTTGGCATATGTGAGAGTCCAGTGTTGATAGCTCTGGGGCATGCCTGGGAAGAGGACACAGCAAAGGTTTAGAGCTGAATTTGGGGGGGCAATCATGTTTTGGTGGGTTTTGGCAGAGTAATGATCTGTACAGCAGGCATGACCCAGGGGAGCCGGGATGACTAAATTAATGATGTGAAGTCAGTGCCATAGTTTAAATGCCATTTAAAAACAAGCAAAAACTACAGACATGGGATGATAGAAGACAGGGTGGGAAGAAACTTTGTATTAGTTAATTTATTGTTGTCTGTCTTCTTCATGTAAAGAGACAGGATGGCTATTTTCTCATTTTTAGTTGCAAATCTGTTTGATAGCCTTATGTGTCAGTATTTTACTAGCTTATTCTTAATGTCCTATGATTTCTTTGCTTTGACTTTATTAAAAGACTGTAATACAGAGTCAAATTTGGCTACTATCCAAATTATACAAATGTTGGTTATACAGAGGAAAACTTGCAAGAGTTAGTCACCTTCTGATGTGTCAGTTTGGCTACTGTCGAGGAGTGCCGTGTGAGGAAGGAGAAGAAAAGGGGGAATTTCAGGGAGCCCGTAGAGATGATTTTGAAATGGTAATTCAAGGATAAGTTTTGCTGTTTGTAGTCAAAACTCATAGTGATAAAACTGACTAAGTGATCTAGAATTTAATCCTGTATTTGTGATAGGGAATTTTGATAATTTAGATAGTTTGTCTTCAATGTACTGCACATTATAGATGTGTATATTCATATATAGAGGGGTGTGTGTTGAAGTGCCCTGTGAAACTATATTGAACCATGTTGGTAACGGTAAGGAAAACAGCTTAATATTTTAATAAATTTTTAATGACCGTTACATACACTTTCATGTTTGTGCTTGTAACACCTCTATTAGGTATTTGAAAAACCTGGTGTATTGAAGCAGAGAGTTATTCAGAGACACACAGACTGCAAGAGCTACTCTTTTATATATAAAAAGTCTGTAACCTTAAAAACAGCCTTAGCAGGAAACACAACCCCAAAGGTAAAACTCCACGCTTTTTTTTTTTTTTTTTTTTCTTTTTGGCGTGTTTGATCATCTGAATAACCTCTGTGGCAGGTGCAAGCTCAGTTTCTACAGTGCGGTATCTGCGTATGTTATCTGGGCAACCAACACAAGGGTGCATAAAAAGCACTTGGGGTCTGGGTCGTCGTTTCTGGAGGAAGATGCTTTTCTCCCACCCCCAGCCCCCGGTTCCTCTCAGCGGCCTCTGAAAACCGGCCCCGAAGAGCTTGGCACGACGGGCGCCGGGCAGCGGCTGGAGCGGTGCGGGAAGGCCGCGGGGCCGGGGCCGGCCGCTCTCGCTGTGGAAGGGGGGGGTGGGGGGTGGCGCCTGAAAGGGCTCTCCCGGGGCTCCGCCGCCGGCCGAGGGTGAAGGAAGCGAACCGGAGCTGCGGGGCGTTCCGCTCGGCCTCCCGGGCCCGCCACCGTTTGCTTCCGCCCCGCTCAGTGACGGCGGCGGGCGGAGCTCCCCGCCGCCAAGATGGCGGCCCGGCGCGCCCCCGCCTCTCCGGCGGAGGGCGGGACTTCCTGCGGCGGGGCGGCGCGCAGCCGCGATGGTGGAGGCGTGAGCGCGGCGGGCCGGCGGCAGGCACCGTCCCCACGGGGCGCGGCGGCGGCCCGGGCCGGGCATGGAAGTGGAGAAGATGGATGAGAATGAATGGAAGTACCACGGGGAAGGCAACCAGAGCCTCGTCGTCTCCCACTGCCAGGTGTGTGTGTGTGTGGGGGGGCTGCGGCGGGTAACGGCCGGCGGCGCGCGGGCGCCCCTCCCTCCCCTCCCCCGCCCCGCCGGGCCCGCGTGAGGGGGGCGCCGCCGCCTTCCCTCAGGGGCCGCGGCCGCGCCGGCGTCTCCACAGGCCGCGGGCCGGGCCGGGCCGTGCCTCGCCTCCCCGGGCGAGTGCCTGCCGCCGGGTGCCCGGGCCTCTCCCTCGGCGGGAGCGGCCGCCCGGCCCCGCCGGCCTCCCCTCCGTCCTCTCCCGGAGTAGTTTTTCCGTTCCGGTCGGCGGGTGTTGGAGCGCTGAGGGGAGCGTGCGGGGAAATCGGGCCCGTCCTGTGGGAGAGAGCGGGAGGCGCTTTCCTTGGTTCTCCCTGACGGCTCGAAGGGGTAGTGGAAGGGAGAGCAGCTGATGACTAGACAGCTGTCGTCCGGGAACGGGAGTTGTGGGGAAAAGTACTAAAAATTTCCCTTTTCTGTTGTAACGCCCGTGTCTGTGCAAGTGTGACAGAAGAAAGAAATCCGGAGAAGGAATGTTTTTCCTTTTGTCGCTGACTCTTCTCCTATACGAGAGTTTGAATGCTTGCTGCAGTGCTGAATTGGGACTCCAGAATATAATTTGGGTTTCGGGCTTGGCCATAGACCTCTGTGTGAACGGGCCGGTCGTTTCATCTCTCTGCTTGGATTTACCTTTTGGGGGTTTTTTGGTTGGCTTGAGTTGGGTTTGTTTGGGTTTGGTTTAAATTAAACAAAAAAAATAGTGAAATGGATTCAGCATTTTGGTGAGCAGTCGCAATTAAATGAAGCTAAATCCAGTCAAGCGGATTCTATGTCAGTTTAAAAAGCACGTGTTCGTTTGACTGCTGTCACTATGTTCTTGCCCTGCTTGTATGTGTATTATTTACTTAATATATTGGGATATGTGTCACTTGAAAGAGTTTATTCTTTTTCTAAAAACTCCTTGTGGCTATTTTTTGCCTTAAAAATTTATTTGTGTTTCAGTTTAAATTCTGGTATGGATTTGTCACAGAATGTTCTTGATACTTCGTAGATCTAAAACCGTTAAAGCCAAAATGATAAAACATAGGCTTTGTGTGGAAAAAAAAAAATCTACAATAAGAGTTGGATCCTGAGAACCATGTTTTTTTATGACGTCTGAATGAATGACTGAAAATACTGGATTCTTTTGATGTCTGTTTTCTGGATTATAAGCATAAACTAGGTATAAAAAATATTAACAAATACCAAGTCTGAGAAAATGCTGGAAATCTGATGGTGCTCTGCAAACTTTAGGAGGGGCACTTCTGTGGCTCACGTTTCTTCCTTCTCTTTCTTTGTATAAAATATTTTTTAAAAGATATTTTTGTTATGAGAATGTGCATGTTTTTGTTTCCTGTCCAAATTTTAGCTTTGAAAAAGGCAGTTTAAGAAATACTTAGTCACTGGATGATAGGGGTCAGAACACGTAATAGATTAATAGTGATGTAGTTGTGATATCTTTAAAGATGTGGAAAGCGAGGAAGTCTGCCAGAGATTCAGAGCAGTTGCTGAGTGTGTCAGTTCTCTTTTTAACAAGATGCTAAAACTTTAAGATAGCGTGAATGTGAAATAGATATGATTTTTCCTTTATAGACAATTTTGAACCAGTAAAACTTAGGTCTTAGAGCTTTGTGTCTACTGATGGCGAACTCTTGTAAAATTGGAGCATATAAAATACTGTTTAGATGCTAATTGTTACTTTATGCCTCTTACAAACAGGACATACTTGCATGACTAATCATCATTCTTGTGATCTGATGTCAAGTCATTCTCAGGTTTGTGTGAACAGAACAGCATCATAATTAAGACAGTGAATTTCATTTTAACTGTCCTTGCTTCATTCTGTATCTCTTCAGTTCATGTTTTTTGTGTACAAATGCTAGTGGGAGGGATAGCAATTTGGTTGTGGCAAGGGAGATGTGAATGGATGCTCAGATATAAGTGCTGGGGTTGTCAGTGAGAGGCCAGGGTGGAACTGTGTGTGTGCTTGTTGTTTCCATGTTCTCCCTTTTGATGTGCAGTTGTATTTTGGAACGTGGGGAGGAAGCTGGTCCCTGCCCCTGTAGGTCTGAGCCTCTCTTCCTTGCTGCTTCTGGAAGATCTGAGAAGTTTTAAAAAACAAAACAGCAACAGAAAAAATAATCCCTGTCCTTCTGGAGAAGAGGGCAGAAGCTTCTTTGCCTTTTATGAAGTAAGATCCATGGTGTTTTGTTTCAACTCCTGCCCTCTGGACCACTCTCGGAAGCACTGATAACAGGTACTGGGCAAGGGCATGTATCAAGGACACAGGGCGTTTGGGCTGGGCTGAGCAGGCAGCCCGGATGGATGCCCTTGTTCCTGGTTGTGTGGAGTGTGACTGGATTGGGGTCAAGAGCAAGGGGAACAAGGCGTCCATCGTCAGTTCGTGATGCTGTCGTGTGTTTAAGGCTATGCTTATTTCTTTGGTTTGCTCCCTTCCCTGTATCCTTCCCTTAAGACATGAATGTAACGCATTGTTAATCCAGAGTTAGTACAGTACCAAAATTAAAAACTTGGTCGTAGAAGAGTTACATGCCCAACAAATAGCTCTGCTAGTGATGAGCTGATAAGTCCTAGACGCAGGCAACATGCAGCCGTGTTTTCCAGTGCGTTTGAATGGTGGCATATAGACAAAGGTTTGTCTGACAGTCAGACATTGGCATTCTGTGGAACACGCTCTGTTGTTGTGGTGAAAGTGGTGTAAAGTACTGCTCGATGTGCTCTTTCCTCTTACTGGTTATTAATGCTGCAGAATGCAACAGTGACCAGAGTCTCCCTGTGTGCCTGTGCTCCTACAGCCTGTGGAATGCCATACTGAGATGAGTGGCTGAAATCACTGCAAGTGCATCTCTGTTTCTTATTCATGCAGTTAAGAAGAGAGGACTTAGGGCACGGTCTAGTCAGCACGTCTCTTCTTACAGTGATAGTTTTACAGAGTTACTTTAATTAGTTCTCCAGCATTTAGACAGTGATCTGATGAACGAAGATGGAATGCCTGCCGAGCATTTCCAGTTACCATTGTTATCTCTGGAGCTGCGTGCTTGCTTGCTTGCTTGATGCATACTCAAACTTCCGCTTTCATAGATTTTTAAAATTTCAGTTCTGATGAATCTAAAACTCTAAGAGATGTACAGTATTATGGTACAAATTCTTTGTTGATAAAGTTTTTCCTGTTGGTTTTTATTGCAGCTGTGATTAAGTTAAAACTGAGTTGTGGTAAAAAAGCCTTTGTATAGTCTTGCAGCCTGCTGAAACGCTTCTAGTAGAAAACAAACAAAGCTTTTCTACCTCACGATTTTAGTGAGAAGTACAACTGGCAACTCTGGTTCATGAAGACAGTGCTTGAGACGTTCGGAAAGATAACTCTGAAGTACACAAAAACTGCAAGTTCGTTCAGGCAGTGTCTGTATGATCCTTGTGCATTGGTTGCAATTTTGAATATTTGATTGCATCATAGCATCCTCTTCAAATAACTTATTTGCCACCCTTCGCGCTATACAGTGAATTGTCTGGTTACTTGTTCTAGTTGCCATCTCAGAGGTGCATAAATTGCTGCAGTACAGATACAGCTCTACAAAACCCCAACCAAGCACCATCATAGACAACCAGACAGTTTAGAAAGGATGCTTCTTATTCCCAGCTTTTTTACTGGATTGTTGCTTCTTCCACAGCAGATTTGGCTTCTGATTTAAAAAGAGGGCTAAACCATGTATTCCCTCCTCCTCTCTGCTTTTGAGCAGTAGAGAGGGTTCAGAGGAACTGCTGTAGAACAGTTATCTTCTTGTAAGCTGTTGACTCTTTTTAAGGTGGAGATACCTAGTTTTTCAGAAGTGAGCTGGAAATCCTCATTTGTAGTTCTGTGTTTTAATCAGTTGTTTGCTCTTACAGAGACACTTGACACTTCATTTCAAAAGGCTTCAGGAGATGTTTGTAGAAGTAGTGTAAGCAGCTCTAGAAATAATGACTTCTAGTTCCTTTCACTGTTGAAACATATGCTTGCAATCCCCAGCTTTTGCTTTATGAAATAAAGTATGTACATTCCTTATGTGCATCACTGCAGTTGATTTCCACTCATTTTTATTTTTTGCATGTTGGGATATTATGGTAACCAAATACTTAATTTTAACATATGGTTAAACATTAAGCTTGTGTTTCAGGGTGTCTACTGGGAGGTGGTACAAGAAAAGAGGAGGGTTTTTTCCTAGCTTGTTTTTTTTATTCAGTGAGATGGTCTAGAGGAACCTTGGTGTGTGCTTGCAAAAGGTTGTGGTTTGTATCTTCAGATGCCTTGATTGTTAGTAATAATCTACTACTTGTCTTGGAGCACTTGCAGATATCTGTAACAGATATCCTTGGGTTTTGGTATGGGACTTAATTAGTAAATGCTTAACCATCTCAAGAGCATATGTAAGCTTACGAAATAGAAAAAGGGGGAGGGAGGGTAGATGGAGAAGGTAAATGAAGTAGAGCTAAGGAGACTGGGTGAGGGAGTCAAGTCAGATAATCAAACTTGCAGAAGATTTCCAAAGTTGGTGCCTGTAGTAAGTGAATAATATCTGTCTCTTCTCTTTGATTTGTTTTGGTGGTTTGTTGGTTTTTTTTCCCTTTAAGGCATATGGGTAAAGATGGAGGATATCACAGTGCTGCTTTCGCAGGCATCCTTCCTGATCCTTGTTCTGACTTCATAGGATACTGTGAAGAGCGGAGTCTTCTAGGAGAGAGGGGTATCTTGCGTTTTAACAGTAGTCTTTGATTTCACTGTATTTGTAACTGGTTCTGCTGGCAGCTGCATTATGGTGGCTGCAAAGTGTGTGCAGAAAGACACTTTCTGCATATGGGGGAGATGGATTTGGTGTTGGTTTTTGAAATGAAATAATTCTGCTTATGAGGGGGTGCTTTGTGTCAAATCAGGCTAGATAATTGTTCCTAATACAGCTTTTGCAATATGAAATAGTTTTCCTGTGGTTGGTTGGTTTGTTTGTTTTTAAGAATAATGACAAATTATTCTTACTGGAAGATTTTGTCATAATAAACTTACTTTGAGAGGACCATTAACAAGATTGTATGTTTAGACACAGGGGGTTTTGCTGAAAGTGAAAAGCTTATGGTCAGACTTACTAGCTAGCTGCAGCTTTCCTATTTGGTCTTGTTTGGCAGAAAGGGAGTGATGCTGATCATTAACTGCTGTCTTGTTGAATCTTCTTAAGACGTTTTTTCTGATGATGTCATTTTGTACAAGTTCAAAAACCTGCATGTCCTGTTTCTTCTTCTGTTGTTTTTCTATGTGGAGTTGGCTGTTTTGTCCTATTGAAATTAGTGTAAGTGAAGTATTGCCCCCAAAACTTTCAAGTTGTTCTTGAGAAATTCCAGATCCCTGACTATAGAGCAAACTTTGTTCAGTTGTCTTCTGGTTTTTCGTCAGTTGTGTTCTGTTTGTTTTTTTTTCCTTAATGTCTATGGAACAGTGAACTAACATCTATGAATGTCTTTATTTCAAGGAAACACAGAACAGACTGCTCATTCCTGTATTAAAGAGTCTTCAGGTAGGGGAAAAACACTGAAAAACTAGTTGCTGTTCCTTGTGGGTATAAATATGACAGTTTATTAACAATGACCTCTGAATATTGCTCTGATTTAAAATATGCCCAAGTTACGGTGTCTTGGTTCTTTCACAGTAAGAAATTGTCAGAAAAGGAAAGATGCAACTTGTATGTATTGAATTTTATTTTGACTAATGGGAAAGATAGTTTTGGTAAGACTTGAACTTAAATGTTTTTATATCCTTGAGGAGTTTCTTCTATTTAAATTCCAAACCTATGCTGATTCTTATTTCTGATGGATTTCACGCTCTGGATGTGTGTCCAAAAGATTCACCAAGGCTATGTCACGTAATATAGGGAGAAGTTTTGCATCTGGTTCTGTAGAATTTTCTGAAGAAAGCAAAATTTACATGTGAAGGGCCATTAAAACCTCTTCTCCTTTTTTGCTAGTTCATAGGGCATTTCTTTGACCTGGTTTCTCTAGCATTGTGTTCTTTTGGGGGTGCGCATATCTAAACATTGTCTAGCAAAGAAACCCCACACCTGCACACCCTTTGCCTACTTCGTAGAAAAAGAACAAGAAAACAGATTGATGACTAAACATAATATATTGCTTTGTTCCTTCTTTCCTAGTTGTAATTGCTTTTTAATTTATTTATTTATTTATTGTAAGCAAGTAGAGGAGCTTCTGCCCAAATTTACTGAAGCAAGCAGCTATAAAAACCAGTTGAAAAGCCAAGTATGTGATCCGGGTGTGTCATCTGTGGAAAAGAAAGGAAGAGATGTCCGCCTTGCTGTAAACAACAATTAAGTTTTTAGGAACAGGAGGCAATCACCAGTCTGAGTTGGAATTCAGGACCCTGTGTGGCACCTGTATGAAACTGTATGTTTCCTTGGTTAACTGATATTTACATAATACATGTATGGTCACTGGGGAGAAAAGGAAGACAGTTTTGTATTTGTTTGTATTTGGGTCTTTGGCTAAACTGGTACAATTGCAATTGTAGATGTCGTAACTAATTGGACTAACTCTACTTGAGTACAATCTACAAAGCTTTTACTATAAATGAAGAATTAGAAGTTGGAAGCACTTCCAGTTCTGTGGATTAGCTGCAAAGCTTTTTTTGACCCAAAAGAAAGTCAACAGCTTGAGTCAACATCTATGTAGAATTTTGATTCCATATTGGGATTTCAATTCCATATTGCACTAATGTAGTTAAATTTACATTTTCCTTGGCTTTACCAGGTTTCTGCACTGAAAGGATGCTCTGAATGCAGTGCAGTTTAGTAGTATCTTCCATAAAGTGAAAGGGAAGGTGGCACTAGGTAGCAGGACTGAATGTAGAGAGGGGAAAGAACAGAAAGGCAGCAATTAAAACTTTTCTTATCATATTAGTGCCTTAGGTTCTATAGATGCAGACAGGAAAACATAGTATGTGTGTGGAAGGAGATGGGAGACACAAACACTGCAAATCTTAGGTCTAATACTCTAATGTAATATGGCAGAGATACTTTAACTGTAGCAGCAGCAACACCACTCTCCTCCCCCCAGAATACTTTTTTTCAGAGGTGTTGTCTTATTGTGCTAATAAGAGTGTTGGAGCAGACCTGTCTTCTGGTGGCTTACTTTGGAAATTTGAACTCCACTTTATGCCTGGTTTATTTCTTTTTTTGGGTGACTTTTGAGAATGCCGAAGGCTATACGCAATGAAAATGTAAAATAAGTCCCAGTTTTGCAGATGTCGTGGTTTAAGCCCAGCCAGCAGCAAAGCACCATGAAGCTGCTCGCTCACTCCTCCCCCCCACCCCTGTTGGCATGAGGAGGAGAAAATATAAAGAAAAGCTTGTTGGTCAAGACAAGGACACAGAGGGATCAATCGTCAATTACGGTCATGGGCAAAAAACAAACTCAACTTGGGGAAAAAGAAAACCCAATTTAATTTACTATCAATCAAATCAGAGTAGGATAATGAGAAATAAAACCAAACCTTAAAACACCTTCCCCCTACCCCTCCCTTCTTCCCAGGCACAGCTCCACTCCTGATTTTCTCTACCTCCTCCCCAGCAGCATGGGGGTTACGATCAGTTCATCACACATTGTCTCTGCCGCTCCTTCCTCCTCCTCACTTTTCCCCTGCTCCAGCGTGGGGTCCCTCCCATGGGAGACAGTTCTCCATTAACTTCTCCAGCATAGGTCCTTACCACAGGTTGCGGTTCTTCACAGACTTCTCCAGCATGGGTCCTTTTCGTGGGCTGCAGTCCTTCAGTCACAGACTGCTCCAGCGCGGGCTTTCCCATGGAGTCCCAGCCATCTTCGGGGACATCCCCCTGCTCCGGTGTGGGGTCCTCCCAGGGCTGCAGGTGGGCATCTGCTCCCCCGCTCCCCTCCATGGGCTGGGGGGTGGGGGACAGCCTGCCGCCTCACCACGGGCTGCGGGGGCATCAACCTCCAATGGCGCACCTCCTCCCCTCCTTCTTCACTGACCTCGGTATCTGCAGAGGGGTTCCTCTCACATTCTAATCCCGCTACTCACTGGGGGTTCCCCTTAAATCTGTTTTCCCAGAGGCGCTACCACTGTCACTGATTGGGTCGGCCTGGGCCATAGGCAGGTCTGACTTGGAGCCAGGGAAGCTTCTGGCAGCTTCTCACAGGAGCCGCTCCTGTAACCCACTCCCCCGCTACCACAAACCCTGCCACACAAACCCAAAACAGCAGACAAGCTCAGGAGGTAGCCTTGATTAAAAATGGTCTTGTTTTTTTCTGTTTGGGTTCTGTGCTAGCTCAAACTCAAATGAGTTTCTTTTCACAGTTGGTGAGATCAAGTCATTATCTAAAAAGCATTTTTTTTTGTCTGTTTGGTAAATGCAGTGATGGTGGAGTTCAGAAGACTACACTTTGCCTTTTCTGTGCTGCTGCATGTGTATCTTCCCTCAGTCAACAGCAGTAGTGGGTTGGTTGCTTTGGTGAAATAAGTTGGCTGACCCATAAGCTGTATAGAAGTGGTCAGCCTAACAGCCTATTTTATTCACTCCTTTGGTTCCTTCCTCCCTTCCAACTTTTCAGTGAGTGTTTTATTTGCCTCAGTGTACTGAGATAGGCAATAACTGTGTTCTGACCTCCTGGGTTTGCTCGGGAAGGAACAGAGACACTGCATTTGATTGAACAGTTGCCCAAGACTTGCTTAGTTTTCTTCTAGCTGAGGTGTTCAAGATGCTTGGGATTACCAACTTGTTCTAACTCTCCATTTTATTACTTAACTTCATTCTAATTCCTCTTACTGTTTTGACTTTTTATTTCCTCCCTTCCCTATTAATATTTTCCTGAAATGCCTTGTTGCCCAAACATAAAACAGCAGCTGACTAGGCAGCTTAATGCTGCAAAGTTTATGTTGTTGATGGGTGGAGGTTTAGACCAGTTTAAAGGAAGGAAGCTTAGTACATGTTTTCATGTTCTCATTGGTATAACTCACCTGTTTGACAGATGGATGAGGTATTTGATACACTGTTAAATGTTAAGGACCAGGTTTTTTCTTGCTTGTTTTTAACAGCTAGAATATCAGGGACATCTACGGTGTTACCTGGACTGTAGTAATGTATGCTGAGGGCCAGGCATCAATAGGTTTATTCATTCTGTTCTCTCTCTGGTATATGTTTCCACCTAGTACCAGCAGGTGTATCACTTGATATCATTTCAGCTACTGTGATGAGGTGGCTTAGCTGAAGGGCAAACATTTCCTTCTCACTTATGGCTAGTGCAATCATAAAATTCTCTTGGAATTGCTATCATCTGCATATTGCAAGGTTATACAAAGCTTAGCTATAAAGTGAAACCTGAGTTAGTGCTGAACTATCACAGAAATCTAGATCATAACCAAGCAGGGAAAAAAGTGGAATGAGTACCTGAAGTCTGATGCAAGCTGTGAGCTCTGTGCTAAAGAAAACAAGTATCGTGGTGCAGTTGCTTTCAAATAATGGTTTAACATACTGGATGGTGTCAAGCAAGGTGCTATGCCAGAAATTCTTTATTCATGTAAAGAAATAAAAAGATTGTTCTTAAAGGACTCGTATGCTAAATAAGAGAGTATTGTTCCGATTTTTGAATGCTTCCTTGCACTTTGTACGAGCAATTACTAAACTTCCTCCGTACTGGCAGGAAATGTAGCTTTCCTCACTTTGTTTTGTGTGATCTTATCCACCTTATACAGAACAAAACTGGGTTGGAAAACAACACTTGTATACAATATTACTGTGTGTACTTAATTCAAAAGCTGCAAAATTTTCCAGGGCTTAGTTTGTTTTCATCTCCCACATCCCTCCACATTGCACAGCACGCTGACACCCTGGATGAGGAGACGTTTAAAAATGTCTTGTCTTGAGTATCATAAAGGTAAGCTTTTGATTGAAGTGCCTGGGCAGTGTGGTGGGCATGTTTTTACTGGATTTTATTAGTTCTCAGAAGAAGGAACTCTCCTCTGTGCAGCTCTCTGAGATGTGAAGGTGACACCTCTTTGTCCACTTGCCTCCCCCCCCGAAATTGCATTTTTTGAATAGAAAACCATTGTTTTCTGCTTAAATCCCTCAAACTAAAGTTGGAATTGAAAGGTTTGTGGAATGTAAATTTGGAATAAAAAATGTTGGAATAATTTTTGTAGTTGGCGTATACTGCATGCAGCTCCAGTGTGCTACTGCAGAAATAGCTTTATCAGCAAAATAGTTCCGTAGTTCATATTTGGTACCATTGAAACTGTCATTAATTAGTATATGTATATCACTGCGTCGAAGTAGGGCTTGAGTGGCACTTTGGTGTAATTTAACCTGTCTCCCTCTCTTTGACTGAAATTCAGATAGAATGCACTTTTTGTAGGTGTCCTTCCTGTACATTGTTGTAAATCCACGATGGTTAGGTTGCGTTGAATAGCTACAATGGTGGTAGAAGGTTTGGCATGCTTAGAGCTGCGTTCGGTAAGATCTTGATAGCTTTTTAAGTTCAGCAAAAGACAATGAATTAAACAACTAGTTTTTACTGTATAAAGAAATTCAAGAGCCTTTACAGGCACTTTTTTCACTCTAAAAGTAGTCAACTTCGTATCTTTACCTCCTTAGGTAGTAGTTGGTGGTGGTGTGGTTAATTGGTTGCAACAAATAGTATAGTAATAATTGTAGGGAAAGTTTTGTTACCAGTCTTTGAGACTGTTGTTCACGATTGGAAGCTCATGACTTTTATGTGCACAACTTTAAAACAAACGTGGGTTTTCTTCTTCTGCTTGTATATCACGTGCCTTTTCAAAATAAATATATTGACAACAGTATGGTGGACAGGTAGGTAACTTTGTGATGTAAAATTGTGTGTAGTGCTTACAAAAATACTGGTGAGTTTTTAGATAGCACAATTTATGAGACCATGTGGAGTGAGGGAGATGATGGGTGTGGGAAGAGGGGTGGATTTCCTTTTGGGACTTAAAAAGTTGCTTCCCAAAGTGCCTTGATTTCTACCAGTAGATCTTGCATATGTGAACACAAGTTGGTAATCAACTAGGTAAGAATCTTTTCTAGTTATACTGGGCAGTTGCAGACCTAGATGTTAGAGTAACACTTTGCCTCTAGACAAAAACAGTTAATGCATGCTGTTTAGAATAATAATAGAGTAATAACAAATGACGTGAACCTGCTTATTTGGAAAAGCAGAAGCTGAAATGACGTTTCCCAGGCTTTGTGTTTGGACAGGCTAATTCTTCATATTTTCGTACGGAAGCTTATTTTAAAACCATGTGAGCTGAGGTGGTAACAGCAGAAGGATACATGTCTTTCTGTACTTCTAAACAATTTTACTAGCATTTGAGCTTGTTTTTATACAAATTTTCCTATTTCTTTCACTGGCACCAGCTCTTATACAGATTTTGTTATTAATGTAGCAAGAGACGGAAACTTGAAAAAACCTCAGTGATGCAAACAAGGTTTTTCTCTGAAGGGGAATATCAGGATTATAGATTGCCCCAGTTGAGTTCAGCTTGTGAAAACTCTCCAGTTCAGGAGGCCTGCATGGTAGTATCTTACGACACTGAAGTTTAGAAGACATTTTGGGAAAATATAAGGCCAATATCAAACATAAAGCTGTAAAGAAATAAATGGAAGCTTTTATCCTGGTTTCATAATGCTACTGTCTAATCCAAAGTACCTGGATTGATGCCAGTCATATTTTGGCCTAACTACCAAGGATTACTTTGGTTTTGGATTTCACTAAGAAAGATTAAAATAATAGCTATAGTAACTGCTTTGGAGAAGAAAAATTCTTGCAGATAACCTTCTTGGGGACTAAGACCAGCAAAGTATTTTTTCCCAAGGTACATTAGGAGAAGAGTTGTGTGTACGCATCCCTGTGTTTCTGTGATGCCAGTGACTTCTTTGAGTGTATTTTTGCAGACTCTCCCACAGCTTCTTGTCTCCCTATTGGCAACCATTAACTTTTCAGTTATGATTTAACCCAAACAATTGTTTCATGGTAGGGTGTTAAAGAAGTGTTTGCCTTTCTTGGTGGGACTGTAAGCTTAAGGCTGGAGTCTCAAAATGCTGTGGCTTGAGACAGCGCTCCTCCAGAACATCCTGCTCATCAGAACATCCAGAACATCAGTGCTCCTGATTACATCATCTTGGCAGCCGAGCAACTGAGACACACAAGTTTTGGTATCCTTGTTGCTATCGTTTGAGTTTTCTGTAACAATTGGTAATGGTTTTTATTGTAGCCCTAGTATGGTCCTGGATGCCAGTAAGAATGTGGTTCGTTATCTGTTATCAAACTGCTGTGCTCTCATGTGAGAGTTGCAGTTAAATTCTTTACTTGAAGAGTAAGAGCAGTCATGTTTGATATTCTGATGGCTTTTTTTTTTAGTCATTTGTGACTAACTGGATGCTGAACATACTTGCAGAGAAAGGGTTGCAGGATTTAAAAAAAAATGTAGACAGAATTCTTCCTTTGAATTCAGTATTTTTCTAGCTTGTCTTGCTTCTTCAAAAGATGTGAAGCCTCTTAATGTTTCATGTGTTACATTTGCCTACCTCCATGCATTGTTTCTTTTTTTCTCTGCTTGATTTTACAGCCTGTTTTTTTCATCTTTTTGGCTGTATGGCACTATTATCCAATTAACTAAACACTTTGATGGTAATAGTGCATTGATGGAAGTGTTGTTAAGCAGTGGAAGGGCTTACAGAGGTGTATGTAGAGAATGAAATTTAGGGAGCATTAGGATCTAGTTGATCTGATTCTCAAAGTGCTAAGGAGTAGGGACAACCTCTTAAGAAATCTTTTCTGGATTTGGGCCATTCTTTTGCATGCAGATAAGCATGTTACATCTTTGTTCAATCTGTAAATACAAAAAAATCAGAGGCGTTTAAGATAACTGGCAAAAACCCTCGTGGCAACAACCACCCACAGCATTTCCAAGTAAAGGATCAGTCAAGTGAATCAGTAATGCAATAGCATGAAAAATGTGGGCCAATATTTTCAGCGGTAGTAATTCTGAAACAGTTGGCATCTTTGACATCTGATGGGTTAACCTTTGTACCGTGGCAGTGTATTTGTGTAACTGTGTATTGAATTGCACAAAGGGATGGAGCTAGCTGAAAACCTTCCCCCCAAAAAGAAAAGTGTGTTGGATGGGGTTTTTTTGTTTTTTACTCCAATCATCTAATAACCTTACTAAGGCACAGTGCAGGCCAACTGGTTGAAGTGCATCTGTGGCAGAAAAGTTTTGTTTGAACTTTGCTCTGTTTCCTTCTGATCTCTTTAGACAAGCAGTGTGTTCTTCTTTTGCCATATATAGTTTTGGTCATTTTATCCTAGCATGCCTCTTCAGAAATGATTTGGTAGTGAACAAATACTGTAGTGAGTCCTGTGAGAGCAATCAGGTTTTCCAAAGCAGTGGTTGGAAGCTTGTTGGCTGGGAACTGATTAATAGATAAATATCTGCAACACCCTTGCAATACTACAGGATCAAGTTTCTGAATTGATTAGAAGTGATGATCAGATGACTCCATCACTGATCCACTTGCTTATGAATATTTAAAGCGGGGCATCCAAACAGTTGAAACACTAAAAATAACATACTGCATACACAGAGCATACAGGCTCATCAGACCTGAGCTCTGTTATCTACGTGTAGGTCTTAATGAGAGAAAATAAGTTAAGTGTCACCCAGCAATCTTGTCAAATCCAGGTGATTATAACTAGTGTTCAGTTTATCTAGTTTTTGTGACACTTACGCTGTTCAGATCTTGCAGGACAAGTTGAATCAGAATTCAGGAAAGTATCCTTTTACCTGAGAGTGTTTTCCAGATGTGAGTGAACTACAAGATCTATGCTGGTTTGAGACTTTTTAGATATTGAAGGGGCTGTTTCTGTGTGTCACTAGCAATGTCTGAATCTGAATCTTGTTTTGTTAGTATTTTGGATTACACATTGTCATCTGTTCTGCTTTTCTCCTCCTGCTCTTTCTCTACATGTTGGTAATAAAACTGCTGCTCTCTTCCACTCAGCACTGTCCAGAGACAGCTTTCAGCCCTGAAATATGGAATATATCTGGTGCTGTTGTGCTATGGGAGGCTTTTTAATGGCAAGTCATTCGGTAGGGAAAAATTAGATTCCATAAACCCAAAGTGTAACTATGACATTTTGCCTGCATTATCTTTGTCAGGGAATCTGAGTGTTAGTACTTTTTTGGTAGTGCTTTAAATAGAATGTAATCCTTTGGTGTGTCTAGGAAAGATCCAAATGGAGACACTGAGTGGCTAAGAGGTAACTCCAGAAAACAGCTGTTTGTCTCTACCTACTGTGGTGCCCAGTTGCTTTTATTCACATTTTATCTGAATAGGTTGAAGTATATCAGTGGGAGTAAATATCTTGAGGATCAGATATTTACTGACTAATTGGAGACAGGGCTATGAGTTGCCTTGCCTAGTAAGGCTGCAGGTTCCTTAGTACTATGTCAAAATTTGATTTTAATATCAAAAGTCTATTTACCAAGTGTAATGGTTAATTTCAGCAAGATTTTATTGAGAGGAAGATACTTCAGCTGACTTCTGTGATGAAAGACACTCTCTTAATAGGCTTAAGGAGAAAGGCCTAATTTACTTAGGACATCTACAAAATATTTTGTATCTGAACTCTTAAAAATAAAGGCTGAGGATGTTTTTAGAATTTGTGCACTTTGAAAATATGAGGGTTTTTGAATTGTTATAAAATATGATAGTAATTGTAAAAATGACAAAAATTAGTGGTGGTTTTTTTTTTTTTTTTTTAGGGTTATATGTTTGGAAACCTGCTGCATTTGTCCCGATGTTATATGTTTACTTTTTGGAAGTTTAGAAGTAGTAGGGTTTTAGTGTTTATAAGTAGAGCTGTGTAGCTACTGCTCGTAACTGCTAAGTGTCTCCTTAATATTTTGTAATGCTGTGCTGATACTGTAAGCAGATGATATCTAAGTGGGTCTTACGTTTTTTTCCCCCAAAGACCTTTGGCGCAAAAATGATAGGGTGTTGTTCTGTTTGTTTGATACTGTGTTTTACGAGATTTTCAGAGCAGTGCTATAAGCTAAGGGAGTATTTCACCTGTTACACTTGGTGACTGGACACGCAGAGTGGCTGCCTTGTTAAAGTGATGGCAAATCTGGGAACAGACATTGATGTATTTGATTTCAAGTTGAGTGAAATAACCATCTAAAATGTCTATTTTGCCTTTTTTTCCCTTAATTTCTCAGATGAGGTAAATTGGGGAATCAGACAATTTTGCTGTTCAGGAATTATAATGTACTTAAATGCTAATGAAACCATATTCTTTCCTATCTTTCTTTAGCGCTGTGTGGTGCTGCGGTTTTTGAAGTCCCCCCCAAACCAGAATAAGGTAAGACTCAACATGTACTGTTGATAAAAGCCCCCAGGTAAGCTAATAACCGGGCTGAGGAGAAACAGGAAACCTATGAAAGAACTGTGACTGATAGGAGAAAGAATAAGGGGATGTTTTGAAATGTGCCTGTATTTCAGGAGTTTTGGCAACAGGAGGAAATTTGAGGTCCTCTTACGTAACTAAGATTATGTGACTGCTGATGTCAAGACCTTTGTGCAGGACAGATTGTAAGACTGCAATATGTAGAAGGTACGGCTTTCTGTAAGGATAGCTGTGGCAACAGAGAAAGTGCTAATGTTGCATATCAATGTAGGAATGCAGTGATGCTGAGGAAGAAATGAAAGTTTTACTGTCTGTTGCTAGGTGGGGCAGCAGAGGAACAGCACAGGAGTGGTGTGATAAAAGTCTGCTGTTGACTAACTATTCAGTAGCTAAAACCCCATGGAATTTGGATGAAGATATGAAATATTCACAGAATAGCCTTTGTCAGTGCGTGATTTTAGTGTCCTGTCTGTTGCAAAAAGATCATGGAGGGACACAGTCTACCAGTTTCTTGGAGTGTGGCAGAAGGTTTTTCTGCTTGAGAAGGAACTGAAGCAACTTACCTTAGATTTGCTTTAACAGGGATAAAAAATGATCAATAGTGAAAGGTGGAGGGTAAAAGTGAAGTGTCAACACAGTGCTCCAAGGAGGAAAAAAAGAGGGCACAAGAGGCAGAATTTGCACCTCCTGCCATTTCCTCAACCCCGTGAGTAGTCTTTAGGGCATGTTACCTGAGACAGGGAATGGCTTGAGTTACAGCAGCTTCCGAGCCACGGCTTTGTAAGGTTCAGTGGCAAACTGTTCTGATGAAAAAGAAATATAGAAAGCATTACAGCTGTACTGAGAGCTGGGGGGGACGGACGAGTGCTTAATTTTGGGAGAAAAGAAACAAGGATGAATGTAAAGTAAACAATATAGGAAGGGTGTTTTCCTTGTTTTGCTTTAAATTGGGAAGATGAATGCAAAATGCATTCAGTTTAGAAACTTCTCTTTTGTCCCTTGTTAAAGTAGATCAGAGGAAAGCAGGGGAAGGTAAAACCCACGAACACAGTGTATATACGAGTTATTTGACAGCCTTTCTGCTACTATTTTACTTGGAAAAAAAGTCTGGTAAAACTAAAGTGTGATTCAAGTAAGTTTTTGATCTACTTATAGAGGCAGGATTTAAAAAATAAACGCTGTGCTTCTGTAGTAGACCAAGATAATAATATTTAGAGCTTTTACAAGAACAGGGAAGAATCCAGTGGATTGGAAGAAAGGAAAACAGTGCCTATCTCAATTTTTAATATAGCAGGGGAGAATTAGACCACAAGTTTAAGTAAAAAGTCAGTCTATTGCCATTTATTTAAGAAAACAAAACATCGAGTACCAGCTTTTTTGCCGCTTTTTTTTTTTTTTAAAGTCCAAAGAGATTGTTGCATAGTAATTGTTTTTAAAAAATTGACAGTGTGACGAAGTCGCAAAGGAAGCCAGGAAGTGACTTTTCAGTTACCCACCACAGCGTTGAAGTTGATAATACTTCTGTGGACTGCTTTGGCATGCATATAGTTTTTTGGATTAGGATAGCGAAACACAAGAAAAAAAATCTCCTGGGCATGGTGTTCTGTTAGTATTTGAACACTGGTCAGGTTCTTGAATGTTGGTTTTTTTCCCTGCATAAGCAGATGAGTAAAATTGCTCAGAATCCTACAAAGCATAGAGATAGATCGCAGTAGGTATTTCTCTGGGCTGTAGCTGATGAAGCACTGAGAGTTTGCTTTTTAGAAGTTTCTAAACACTTGTTAACAAAAGTTGCTAACAGTTGTTAGCAAAACTTCCATTCAGAGTTGTCCCAGACAGACATGCTTCTCTTCTTGCTTATTGTAACAGCAAAAAGGCTATTTGTGGATGCAGGTAGTGGCGGAGTGTACCTCTGAAAGCATTTTAAACAGTGTCTCTTTTGAGTGTGTGCTCCAGATTGATAAATGCACACTATCAGAGCAAACTCCCCTGTTACATGTAGAAGTGTTAAATTTTGAGGAGAGCTGGCTAGTGGCCAGCTCCAGCAATCTGTATTTGCCTTGTATTGTGATTGTGTGGACTTTAGTGATAGACAATTCCTTTTGGCTTTGCCCTCTAAATAGACAATGATGTAATTTGAATATATTTAATTATTCTGGTGATTGATTTTTTTAAAGGATCAGGTTTTATTGGAGCAGAATGGAAGACTAAATATTATATCTTTAGATCTGTAAAAAAGTCCTGGAGAATCAGTTTTGGGACAAACTTGGACGTAGCAACATGACAGCTGTAGAGGAGAAAATGTTATTTAGGTGTAATCTGTATTTCTGACTCATGCAAGATGAGTTAGGATATCAAGTGTTATATATCTGTGCACAACATTGTAGCTTATCCAGTGTAAACAACTCTGAAAGAAGCAGTTGAAGCAAAATATTTTCTAGTAAGATCCATACTGAAATTCAGATGTGGACAAATGTGTCTTGGTCTCTTCTGCTTAACTCCTTCAGAAAAGGTAAATAAGTCTGGATGCTGCTTTGCATTTATACTGTTTGGTTATGAATTTGGGACTAGATAATCTAGTAGTTAAACAAGGTGGTGTTATTGCAAATTGTAATCTTACTGTTACAATTCAGTGTTTTAATGAAAAATAATCAATAATGTAACTCATGGGCTTGCATTTCTGGAGTAGAAAGTCCAGTGTCGGGACTCGTGGAATGATTTTAATTGCATATTGCTAATTTTAGTGTATAAGTCTTCTGCATGAATTTTTTTTTTCTCCTTTTTATTGTACAGAACTTACCTGATGAGTTTTAGTGTTTTGCTAAATGAGCTGGCAGTAGTAATGGGTCCTTCAAAAGCTTTTCATCTTAGTGGTTTTTAACATTGAAAGGTGATGCTCCAGTAACCCGTTAGTTGTTTTTTGTTTCTTGTTTAGAGTATATCAAACATATTTGCTCTTTAAAAGGAGGTGAGCAGGTGTCATAAGCTCGATTTGTAATTTTAAAGTTGCATTGATCTTTTTAACTGGTGAGTCTTTCCTTGTAGTAGTAGTAGTAGTAGCAGCAGTGAATGTCCTGATTTTCCAAAATGCTTATTTCCCAGTATGTGTGTGTGTGTATATGTATGTATATGTTTAAAAAAAAAAAGGCCTGTGGGTACTATGTACATCAGCAAACCAGGTCAGAATAATCTGTAAGTGGGAATTAGCTGAGATTTCTGTTACTGTATGAGATGATGTGACATTCCTTCTGACCATTCAGAATTTGTATGAGTTAAACAAAGGATTATGTTGTTCTTAAAAGGGCAGAAATCTGTATATAAATTGAAGTTTTTGCTATAGTATGTGCTCAGAATTGCCGTTTCCCACTTCATCAGCTGGGAAAGATACTGGAACTATTGAGGTTTTAAATTGCTGGGGGGCGGGGGTGGGTTTCCCCTCCGCAAAGCAACTGCTTCCCCAGCCTGGAACAAATGGTACAGTGTGTTTGCAGGCTGCTCGGGGAGAGAGTAGAGGGGTGGGGGCAGGGGTTTCCCCAGTGGTGGTCTCCTCTGCCCTCTGGTTGAGAGAAGTGAAGGGGCTCAGGCTGCCGGCACTCCCCTCTGAGGGATCGTGGCGTGTTCAGCACTAGCGATGGGGGCACTGGCCTTCCTGGGAAGCACAGATTGAGCAACCCTGCTGTAAAACATCCTTTTGCATACCCATGTGGGTGGCCTGCTCGCACATCTTGTTGCCTATTAATTATTTTTTCTTAAATACACTTCTTCAGACCAGATGACTGCAATTGAGGAAGTTACTCGGGCATCAGTGTGTGTTTTGTTCTAAGACATAAGCTGTGGAAGATTGCCTGTTGTGAAGAGACTCCAAGCTTATTTTGGCGCTCTCAAAAGGATTCAGGGAGAGCTGTTCTGAGAAACAACTCTACATACAATATGCCAAGCATTTTAAATAATAAGTGCTGTCCTGGCCTTTATAGAATGATGGAAATGCTGTGCAAGTGCTTTGGAAAAAACTGTGTTTTTCCTACTTGCTGCAAAGGATTGTTTTTTTTGGTTAGTGCTTTGCATACTGAAGTAACAGTATGTAGTACGGTATGTTACTGAAGCAAGCGTGTAGTAATGTGTATTACTGTAGTAACTTTTCCTTCTGTAAAGCATTATTGCATATTGCAGTATTATGCGTTGCTGCTTCAGTCTGGAAAATGAATCCTGCTAGAGGAAGAATATTAAACTCAGTATGTAGTCTTAGCAGACCTGTGTTTACAGTAACAAACTAATCTTTCTTAGTCCTACAACTTGTGTAAGTTTGTTAGGTAGCAAATCCTTCCGGTTGGGGGGGGGGGGGGGAATCTACCTATTGTGATGGTATTATAAAACAAAGTTAGCTAGACTGCCTGGTTAGTGACAATCTCCTTTTACAAATCTCAACACGTTTCATTTGTGTTGGTTGTGGTCTTTCCTCTTTTCTCTAGACTCTGTCATTATCTGAGTGTTGTCCTCCTAGCATTTTATTTTCTCTTACTCTGCTCTACAGTGTAACATTTATTTTTTTTCTCTTGCTTATGTTTTTTTTCCTCTCTGATTTTACAACTTGGACGTGAGTGTTGCACTTTCTTTTCCTCCGCTGTTACTTAATCCCAAGAGTAAATCTGTATGGTTTAGTGCTCTATAGCGTACAGTGGTATGCAAAGTAGTGTTTTTCCAGAAAAGTTTTGGGTTACAAAAGGATACAGGAGCTTGGAGATTGTCTGTAGTGACAATAAAATACTGTGCAGAGAACCAGAGTGTGCTGGAGTGCTGGGAATGGGATAATATTGTTGTAAAGCTGCTCTGGTACCTTTTTAATGAGCAGAAGTCTGTCAGAGTCAGACTGCACTAATGTCACTGTCCTGCTTCCAGTACTTGTTTAGCATCACTTTTATCTAGCTTGGCATTTTGGTCTTGTAGAAGAACTTTAGTGTTTTCTTCATAAAATTAATGGAAGATGACATTATAGTAGGATTTGTCATTGTCTGGGGCAGGATTCGGGACAGATGGCAAATTCTGTACCTGTTCATGCAGAGGTTTGTGATGTGGCTCAGTCTTTGCGGCCACTCTCTTCCAAATCTCCAGGTGATGTATTTTACAACACTCAAAGCCTCTCTTGCACTTAACCTGTTGGTAAGAAGGCATGCTGTGCATCTCTTTTGACTATTACAGTTCTTTGAGCTGTTTTAAGAATAACACTCAAAGACAGAGATCTTGAGTAGTCTCCCCCACTTCCACCTTTTTCATTTTCTCTGTCTTTTTTCCCCTGAAACTTAAGAATCATTATCTCTTCTGACCGTTTTCCTGGTTATCCTGGCCTCTCAGGCAGCAGTGAGGAAACAAATACAGCCAGCACATTTCATGTGTCTGTTTAATTTCAAGGTGCACTGACCTACCAAACTCAGTAGAGCAATTAAGCTACTTTGCTAAATCATTGACTAGTATGTGTATGTATTCTTGAGTGTTGTTTATCATTATTCCATAGTTAAATTACCATGTTTCTGTCTTCCAGACTCCAGAGGAAATACTACACCATCTGCAAAACATCGTAGACTTTGGAAAACATGTCATGAAGCAGTTCTTTGGGGAGAACTATGTTCACCATGGGGTAAATGTTTTATTCTTAAAATAAATGGCTTATGCATTGTAAACACTGAAGTGTTTTGGGGAACACTGAGAGCCAGTAACAGGAATTAATAGGGTTTGCAGATATTCCTGAGGAAGATGGATAGATATATACACACGCAGGTGCGCACGTACCCACACATGAAGCATTTGGATCAGAACAAAGATCCTGCTCTGTGCTGATGAGGTGATTGGATTGTACTGTGGTTTGAGCTATTTCAAGCTCCTAATGAAAAGAATGGTAATTTCTTTGCCCTGCATAAGGTGAGAAGTGAGAGAGAGATTTTTAGACTAACTGCAAAACAAGGGGAGAAACCAGGTTCATGTGAGTTGTCTAGCTTTCTGTGCAGTCAGAGGTAACCTTTTTCCTTGCCACCCACTCTGTTCTTCAGGGTGGCCAGATCTAGTTAACATCAGAGATTTGAGTGGAAAAGTTACACCTTCTCCTGGAACTTGAGTTACACAATTCTGCCTTGGAAGGGTGGGTTGCGAGACGTGGGACGGAATGAAATGGGACTGTTTCGTTTGTGAAAAGGACAAAATGATGCGGGTTTCTTCATGCACATGAAACTTTTCACTGAAAATGTTCCTTCTCATGCATTTATTTAAGTTGGTTTTTGGTTTTCATAGTGGAGTAAGTATTGCATGTGATTGCAGGTACAGATCTTCATATAGATGGTAAATCAGAAGGAGAAGCTGCTGACTGTATAGTTTAGGGTACTGTTGTTAATATCCACTGAACTTTGGTATTCCATTTTAAGACCCCCAAACTGGATATTAATTTTTGTGTTGAAATATATGTTTTCTTTTTTTTTTTAATAGGAAATTATTCAACTGCCTTTGGACTTCGTAAGACAGCTCTGTTTAAAAATTCAGCCAGAGAGGCCAGGTAAGTGCCAGGGATAGCATTAAAAAGGGGGCTTTCCTCAAGCTGTAAATCATTTTGCTTTATTATAAAGTAAAAAAGCATCATACCTCAGAATATGAGGAAGCTTTTTTTTAACGTTTAGACAATGACAAGTTGAAAATTTGTTGTGAAGAAATGGGCGTGTTCTAGAATTGAAAGTTGCATCTGATATTAGTTTCATCAGATTGGGGAAAGAGATCCTCTGTAAGCCTGTGTTTGTTAATTCTTGAACAAGCTTGCAACTTGCTGCAAAGTCCTTTACAAAGGTCAGTGAGGGAGGTGGAAGATGTGTCCCGAAATAATTGTTTTGATTCCATCAGTTTCTTCTCCTGGACTGTGCAGCAGGGCTTTGGAAGGAAGATAGCTTCAGAAACTCCACACTGAATTGTCTTGTTTTCAATGTTAGTATTTCGCTTGGGGCTAAGCATCTTGCATCTTCTGAGTCATAGCACTCAAGCTGTGTGCAACTTATCGTTCCAGCTTTTCATGTCTCTTCCTGAGAGCTGGGCATCTCTCATTGCAAGGGTTTGCAGTGTTACAGGCTGTGCTGCCTTTAATGAGCACCTCCAGGATATGGGGCTGTGCTTGATTTCTCCTGAATCTTACATGCTGTGCTGGGGTCCCCATCCAGAGGTGAAGAGCAAGTACATTTTTCTAGTCCCCTTGGATGGGGTGGGGATTGAAGGGGACAAGTGTGTGGGGTAAGGGTGTACTGACATTGTGAAACCTTTTGGAACATGCTGTAAGTCTTGAAGTTTGGCAGTCTCTGGCACATTCCGTGTGAGGTGAAGCACTACAGAATTTGGTGTCAATTGATCTTAGCAACACTTGGGTGCATTGTTCTTCATATGTGGCTAAAAGTACAGGTAGGTGTAAGCTCTAAAATGGACAAAGAGATGTTGTTCCTCATGGTGTGTTCATCTTATGTTCTCAAACGTTCTTGAAAACAGCCAGAAAAGCCTGCTTTAGCAAAGTTCCTTGAAGAAAAATGTGGTATTAAATCCAAGTACTGTAGCCAGTACTTCGACGCCTTTGATCCAGGAAAAAATGGAATTAATTTACATATAGTGAGCACAGGACACACTAGTGCTGACTTGTCCTTACCTTTTTGAGAAACAGTTCCGCAGTGCCAGAAACCAGCAAGGAGAGTAAGTAGTGTCTAATAAAAGTTACAAAATCAATGATACTCTGGTAGAAGTGAATGATAGAATTTAGTTTTATTTCTTAAAGTTAAATTTTTTGTGTCCGCAGCTCCTGGGGATTTCTTTAGAGGAAGAAATATGGTTGGGAGGAGCTGTCCAAGTGCTTTACAACAGCAAATCTCACTGTTCATTTTTAACAGGAATTTCTTTTTAAACCTCAAAGAAAGAATTTCCTTTAATATTACCTTTCACATAAGCCTGTCTAACTTATGAAGGAACTTCTCTAATAGTTCAGATTTCTGGGTCTGTCTGATTTGGCAAGTGGCTTTCAGCTGAACGTGGATGTACTTTTGCTTCAGTTTGGGAAAAGAAAACAAACCCCAGCATTTTGTTGGAGAAAGGAGGTTTCTTCTTGCTCATGCTAGTGAAGTACAGCATGGAATTGCAGGCTGATGTCGAAAGAGGCTTCCATTTCTGAGATTTTTTTTTTTTCTATTGCAATATATTTTTCAGAATGGACATTTTTCTTAGCAATGGAAACTATAACAGAGCACATGTATCCTGTATGTCTCTTTAGTAACACAGGTATTTGAAAATCTAGGCGTGTATGTTCTTGTTAAATTTGAATTAAATCTCGCAGACCTTTCTCTGTGCCAAAGGATGCGTGTGGAGGGAGGTTATTTAAAGGCTTTACCTACATAATGCCTCTTAATCTTAGTCTGAAGCCATTTTGCTACTTCGTTTCTTCTCAGGATTATATTAAAAAAAAAATGCTATTTTTAAAAGGGTGGCCTTAGCAGAGGAAATTCTTGTTTTAAGTTGTGAGCTTGTGAGGAGGGGGAAGCTAACTTTTGTTCCTTCTGTGTTCCTCTTCACTTCTTTATTATTTTGATGTAAACACTGGAATGGCTAGGAAGAGACTACATACAGACTAAGGAGTTGAGCGAAGCTACTTGCAGGTTCTGTTTAGATTTACACTTTCTCCTGAACTTCGGAATAATTTATGATCTTCCTGTTAGTTTTCACAGATTCTTCTTGACTAGACTGAGGGGTGGTAGTTCATGCAGTTTTACTAAGCAAACATGAGATCACGTCTTTGAATGCAGTAGTAAGTCTGTTTACCTGTTGTCAGCCAATTGAATGCGCTCCCTTCCTGTGTCAGGCCTCACTGACGCCTCTCTTGGGTCGAGCTGGGAGCTGGCCATTAAAAGCAGCTCTTGAGGCACTCTGTGTGCCTATGACAGTTTTGAGGAAACTGGAAACACGTGTTGATAATGGGGAGGGCAAATTTATGCAAATGCATAATTGGCTAAAGCCTGCTAAACTGTGTCCTGTCTTTCTAAGTTTGCTTCCCCCCCCCCCCCCCCCCATCTGGTGGACAAGACAACTGCAGAGTAAAATAAACATCCACACACCTAACTTTCTTGTTCGTGGTGTTTGTTTTGTTTTCCCCAGAGTCTCGCTGTGATAAAGATATGGACACTCTTAGTGGTTATGCAATGTGCCTTCCTAATCTTACCAGGCTGCAGACCAATCGTTTTGTGGAACACCGGCCAATCCTCTGCATAGAGATTAAGGTAATTGAATAGAAGATCCTTCTGGGGGTTTTGTTTGCATTTTTTAAGTACATCCTGAGGAGAGCAGTTTCAAAGGAATGCAGCAGTGAGCTAAGGCAGAGCTCACTGCTTTCACTGTGACCCATAGGATGAAATACGCCCCTCCCAATTCCCGATCTTTCAAAACTTGGGAAATTCCCAGGTGTTACTGGGCTTTTTTGTAGGCCACAGCAGTTTCGTGTGTCCTTATTTCCTAAGTGAGGACTCTAAAATAACTGGGAATAATATACAGGTTTTAAGCATGGAATGTTGACTGGTATTTTTTTTATTTAACTGGAAAGATTTGCATATTGTGTGCCCTTATATTTCTATAAGGAAATACATTTATATTTATAATCTTGTTTGTTTGTTTGTTTTAGCCAAAGTGTGGCTTCATTCCTTTTTCCAGCCATGTTTCACAGGAGATAAAGCACAAGGTGTGCCGTTACTGTATGCATCAGCATCTAAAGGTAATTTTTTTTTTTTTTGTCATCCTGCTTTCCTTTGACTGTACTGTGCTTTATTTGCTATTCCAGTCTTGCTTTCCTGTTGAAACTTGCTTAAATTTCTGATATGACTAAAGATAGTAGGTGGATACACATTGGAGTTGTTTTGTGTGAATCTGGTGAGAGATGGAACAAGTTCTGTGGGAAGCTGGAAGCAAACATACAATATTAGTCTTTGAGGACTATTAATGCTGTTGCTTGGGTAAACTCCAATGTCAAATTTTCTTTCAAGTACAGCTCACCAAATGCATGGTGGCATTCTGTAACTTATAACAGCATGGAACACACACTGAATTCATTTGACTAATGTCTGTTATGTATCTGAAATCGTGTAACTGTGCCTTACTGTAATTGAATGTTACCTTTCTCCATGCTTTCCACTTGTGAATGCAATTTGAATGACTTGAGCTAAACATGAGTAGGAGGACCCATAGTAGTAATGAATTTTACATTCAAAGGGTTTTAAATGTCATCGGACTTCTGAAGACAGGATGTTAGTGCCGCACACCTGACTGTTAAAGTAACTGAGAGTAGTTATTCCAGAAAGAGTGATTAACAGCAGTGGTGTGGGTTTTCAACAGGTAGCAAATGGAAAATGGAAGCGACCAAGTAAATATTGCCCATTGGATCTCTTCTCAGGGTAAGTGTGTAACTTGATTCTGTGTTTTTACCCCCAAATTTGTGTTACCGATTTCTTTCTCAGATTACTTTGACTTTTGGTGTAGTATTAAGGATGATCAAAGCCTGCTTGTCTGACTTTTACAGTGAGTATTTCTGGTGCTATACACCTCCTTACACCTGTTTCAGAAATCACGAGTTGCTTATTGATGTACCAGTGCCTTTTGCTACATAACATTAAACCTAAGAGCTGTTTAGATTACTCAGATTTGAATTTCTAATTGTGAACAGTCACTTTGTCTTTGCACTGACTTCAGCATGAGTAACATGCTTAATGGGTGTGTTCACTTCAGGTGCCCAGTTTGGATTCCACAGAGCCCTCCAGGCTTGGGTGTAAACATCTAAAGACTCTGAGAAAACATTCTTGGATTTTATTTATTTTTTTTTTCCCCCTAGAAATAAACAGAGAATGCACTTTGCTTTGAAGAGCTTATTACAGGAGGCACAGAACAACTTGAAAATATTTAAGGTAAACAATCAAATCTCTCTCCTTGCTTTTTTTGTCTTGGCTTTTAAACAATTTGACTTCAGCATCTGAACAGTCAAGATCCTAACCGGCACCATCGCTATTGGATGCCACCAAAAGGAGAAAACAGGAAAATTCTTAGTTAGATTTCAAGTTAGGACAGGTAAGTAATAATTTCCCAGAAGTAATTAGTCTGAAAGAATCGCCAAGGAACAACTAATAGAAAAGGACTTTTAAAGATTACCAAAGTTTTAAAACTTTATGTGCTTATTCAGGAGGAAGAAGATCAAGAACTTTGCATGTTGCTGCAGGTATTTTTTTCAATTACTGTTACAGCATTCATGAAGGCCAAATGCACAGCATGCCTCACTGAGGAAATAAAAAGTTGCCTTTTCTATGGCATTAATGTAGGAAAAATACAAAGCAGTAACTGATGGCTTATGCAGATTTTCAGATTAATTCTAGGAAATAAGATTCTTTACAATTTATTTCCAATATTAAACCAAGTATTTGAATAACTTAAACTTGTATGAACTGTCTTATTTTTTCTATTAGTACAGGCAAATGTCACACCTTTTCTGTCCCTCTTTATGGCTTTCCCTTTTCCAATCTGGCTATAAAGAAGGTTGTTTCATATGCTGCTTTTTCACTATTGACATTATTGAGAAAGAAGCGATAGGACAATGTGCTAAGTATCAGTTCACTTTTATTGTTCTAATTACCTACAATTGATTAAGTTGGGAAAGTAGCACTTGATTTAAATGGGCTTTTTGGTCCTAATTCAAAGGTTGTTACCTGTGGTATCTGATTAAACTTAAGAGGGCAAATTTGCAAGAGATTGGGAATGCGTATATTTGTATGCAGACTGTTAAATTAATAACATTTTTCTGTGCTATGTGTCTTAAAATATTAAATCTGATGCTTTGATTAACTAAGTACAAATAACTGGATTTCATGAAGTGCCTAAATTTTTTTTTTTTTTCTCATTTGCAGAATGGGGAGCTAATTTATGGCTGTAAAGATGACCAGGACTGTGTGTCTGACTGGAACGAACTTGCTTGTCACTTAAAACCTTTCTTTTTTCCTTCCAATGGGTTGGTCAGTGGGCCACACTGTACAAGGACAATTGTTAAAGAACTAATCCATGTTATAACTACGACGCTACTAAGTAGTACTGATGCCTGCAGGGCAGGTGATATGAAGACAGTTCCCATTTCACAAGGAAGAAGCTACTGTGAAGCAAGTGCTTTCAATAAGGAGCTAGTAAGAAATGGTAAGAAATAATTTCTTGAGCGTTGTCAGTAATTAACTGTTATCACGTAATGATTCAGATCTTTGCCTCTCGTTTGCTGTTTAATACCAACGTGGGAATGGAAACTGGAGTTTTAGTGACATTTAAAAAATGAGTTCTGAGCTGCATAACTGCTAGATAAGTGTTTTTAATATGACCTTGTAGTGAGCAGTTTTAGTGCTGTACCTAATGACAGGGGTAAAAATCAATTCAGAAGGTGAAGAAAAAAAAAAAAGTAAGAGAATACCAGGTTGAGCTGATATAAATTCCCCACTCGTTTGAAATACCTACAATGGTTATGTTGTGTTTGATGAAGTCTGGCGCTTTGGTTGGTTTGTTACATGACACCTGTTTCTTGCCTTTCCCTGCTCTTCCTGTCAGCCCTCGCCAGCCAGGGTGTAGCTCATTTTCTTTTCTTCTACTACTCCACTCCTGGTAGAGAGAAAGGTGCAAACACTGGAGGGAAAAGGAATGGGAAGTGAGAGTTGGAAAACTAAATAACGTTAATTCCTCAGTGCCTAAGTTTTGTAAAGCTCTAATTATTCAAGATGCAAACAGCTTTTTGAGGAAGAGCTTTTTCATTGCTGGTTGGTTTTGTTGTATTGTGTTGGCGGAAGAGCTATCTTACAGAAATGATAGCAAATACAAATCTGTTTATACTGTATTAAAAAGATGTGATATCTGAAATGCTAAATGACTTTCTGGCAACAGTTCATACTGTTGAAAGTGAATTTGTGGTGACTTCAAACTCTCATGAAAAATTTCTCTTGTAGACTCAGAAGTAGATTGCAATGGAAGTATGTGGGTTTTGGTGCGTTGTTTTTTGGTTGGTGTTTTTTGGTTTTTTGGTTTTTTTTGGTTTTTTTTTTTTTGAGTAATTTGTAGAGCTGTATACCAGGTGTTTTATTCTGCAGTCAAATATGTGCTGTTTAAATGTGAAGGTTAGTACATGCACCTGGCACATCAGTGTTTGGAAATGGAAGTGTTCTGGATGACACTCATGTCTGCCTTATTTGAAAATACATTTTCTTCTAGGTAAACATAAATTGGAAAGCTCTGGTTTACCGAGGGGTTGTCTCCTTTATAAAACCCTTCAGGCTCAGATGCTTGACATGCTGGATATTGAGGGACTCTATCCTTTGTACAGTAGAGTTGAGCAGTACTTGGAGGAATTTCCTGAAGAGAGGTAAGACTTGATGGCTTTTCTTTCCAGTTCTCATTAAGTAGGTACACAGACAAGACTGGCTCTATGCAGACATGACCATTTGTTCTCCCTTATTATATTGTGTACACCCTTCCTTTATGATACTGCATATTCTGAATTTCTAATTTGAAATGCCAGATAACATAAAAGATGAGTTTTATTGTTAAAAGTTTTGTTGCCAGTCACTTTGACCTGAATTTTTAAGTAATGATTATGGGAAGTTCACAACAGGGTAAGAGAGAAAAATGCCTTGTTCCTTAGTAGTGGAGGTTGTATATTTGAGGAAAGGTACAGTAAGACAGATGGTTGGTTTCTCCTGCATTCAGTACCTGCAGAGCTAGGGCTATGGCTGCAGTAACTCAAGTCTGTATTGGCCTACCTACAACCTGCCCTTTAAAACCCCAAATTTGATATTCAGCAGCAATCCAGCCTGTGCCTGCAAGATCTTTCAGAAGGTGTGAATCTGCTATTGCCCAGCCTGCCCTCGTTGCATGATAATAGTTCCAAAGGCTGGGTTGTAACCCACATCACAAGTGATCAAATCATACTTGAGGCACAAGAATCTTCAGCTTATGGTGTTTCTTGCCCGTGAAGAAATACTGGGCATTGCAAGCTGCTACATTTGTTCTCAACTAAAGCTTCTTAGTTGTAACAATAATTGCTATAAAAAGCCTTGATTTGGATGCTGCTGCACTGTCGGGCTGTAACTTGCCCCTGTAATTCTGCCGTTGCTCACACGAGGGCACTCTGGCTTCACTTGCAAGACGTTGCTGCCTGTGCTCCTTCAGCTCTTTGGACTCCTCTTGGAGTTGAAGGGTTATTTTATGGGCAACGGTTTGGCCTTAAGTTCTGCTTAAATCTTGTAGTGTGGCTTACTTGTATATTTATACATTCAACAAATAATTAGAAAGTGTATTCTTTCATCTGTGGGGTGTTTGCGTGCTGCAAACCCCACTTTTACACATTCAGCTTTTCAGGAGTTCACGTATTTAACATGGGAAGGAAGGTGGCCAAATAATCCTTCCCTTTGCTGGCACACATCATGAAGCTGGGGGCAGAGCAGGGCCTTGTCAGATAAGTGTGTACCCCCAATGTTTTCAGCCAGGCTTCCGGGAGCTCCTGCAAGCTGTCATAAATTTTGAAACTTACCCATTTTTCAAAAAAATACTGTTCTTGTGGTGATATGCAGGTGGCAGTGGATTAAGAATGATTCATCTTTTAAAAAACCCAACCCAAATCCTAAGCAGTAGCAAATCTTGAGTGATATGAGAATAATGGAGACTGGTCATGGTGTTGGTTAGATCTTTAAGTATTAAACTGTTGCCATGTTTATCGGTGTTATTGTTGGTTTCTTCTAATCTGAGTATCTGGGCTGCTGAAGAAGGATCTCACTGAAAAACAGTAAATCATCTTGGCTGTCAGTAAATCTTCTTTTAAAATTTATTTAGAAGTACATTACAGATAGACGGACCTTACAATGAAGCATTTTATGAGAAGCTGCTAGATCTTTCAACTGAAGATGATGGGACAGTAGCATTTGCGTTAACTAAGGTACTTTTCCTGTGCATGTTGCTGAAGCTTATTTAGTCTGTCAATTTTAATAAACACCTGTCTCACTGGATAGTGTGTTAGCATCACCGCTGGCTGACAGAGGTTGGTATGGTTGAAGTTCTTAATTGTGATAGAGTGTACTTTTATGGCAGAAGCAGTTAAAACCAAACAAGTTTAGCACCAGTTCTTGAGAGAAGAATAAAGCTGGTTATTTCTTTCTAGACTGAGGAAGCATTTATTATTTGCATGAACTGGTGCTGTTTTGGCCTTCAAGAAAAGTAGCTGTAGGAAATAAACATGATTCTTACACAGGATGCTGTAAAACCACTTGGTCCTGCTAACTATCTGTTATAGAGATAATTTCCAGCTCTTAAAGTACTAATATACTGCCTATACTAATGCCTTTACTAAAGAATACTGTTCTTTATAAAAGGCAAACATAAATACAAGATAAAATTTATGTTATTTTTATGGTTTATAGGTGCAGCAGTACAGAATAGCAATGACTGCTAAAGATTGCTCCATCATGATTGCCCTTTCACCCTGTCTACAAGATGAATGGTAAGAGAGACCTGCTTTTGAATGACTCCTCCTCGGTTAGAAATTGAAGATTGTTTGCATGGTTCAGTCAATTCAAGTAACTTTAAAAAGTGTGGCGGGCTTTTTGGAGGGGGGGGGGTGTCCAAATATTTGGCCGTGAGCATATTAGTAAGGCAGAGTTCTCATTTAAGACGTTTAGGACAAATGTCTGTTTCTGAAGAGCTTTAAGTTGGTAAAAAGGTGAAGGTTTTTATATTTACGCCCTTCTTGAAATTTGAATTGATGACTGTTCATAGTAGATTTATGTGGTTTTAACTAGGTACAATTCCTCTGCCTTGGTGTCCTCATATGAGAGATTTTTCAAGATGAGTTGCCTTTAACTGCCTAATTAGAATAAAAACAAGGTAATCAAGAGGTGACATCTTTCACTGTAAGGCAGGAGACTTTGCCACAATATTACCTATTTTGACTTGTGTCAGCAATAACAGTCTGCTCTTATGTAGGGGGGTTTGCTTTACCAAAGCCTTGTTATTTTAGATAATGTTGTTTCCTGCATTTGCCCTGCAGTTCTGAATAAAATGTTGATGATGGAGATGACTTGTGCAACGGCTGACTTAATATTAAGCCCTCCATCCTTCAGTATGCTTGGACACTAGTTCTGATACTAAATTTGTATTACCTTGAACTTACTTAAGTAGGAGTTGCAGTGATTCTTTCTGCTTCTGGTAGCTGATAAGGCTGTGGCTTTGTGTGCATACCACCTAGAAACAGACTAGACTTACTAAATACAAAGAGACAGTAATTGAGAGTAATATTTTGACTTAAGCCATGTGGAAGCTGAAAGGGAAACAACAGGAAGAGGTGCCAGCAAGTTCACTTTAAGACTAGTGAAGCTATAGTTTCCTAAGAGCTACATTAGCTGAAGTTTATTTTCTTAGGCTCCCATGAAAATTCCAAGATAAACATTAGAGTCACTTTTGCAAGGGGACTAGGGATACACGAATGAAAAATGTTAGTTTCAGTGACTCAGATGTGCAATATGGTTTTCTTTTCCAGCTCTGAGCAAAGACCTGTGGTACTAACATCCAAATCAAGATTCACCTTTTCTGTTTCTGTCCTGGACCTTGATCTAAAACCATATGAAAGCATTCCTCACCAGTACAAACTTGATGGCAAGATAGTAAACTATTATTTGAAGAATGTACAGGCCAAAGATGACCCAGTTATGTCCAATCTCTTCAAGGAGAATGAAGACTGCACATTAGTTCTCCATAAAGTGTAACTGTTTCCTTAAGGTTATTTTTATTCAAACACATTAGAAAGTGAAAGATTAATGGAATACAATTATGGTGATTTTTTTCTTTTCTATTGTGTTCAGTGCATTTTTCAGCTGTGAATGTTTTTGCTTTAAGAAATGATTTCTAATTGGTATGCCTTTTCAAAGACATGCAATAGCACTAAACCACGCATTTGCTATATAACCTTAATGAATGTATTTAATAGGACAGAACAGATAATGTGCCATACCTTGGAACTAGAGGACAGATCAAATTAATACTAAAAGTCTACTTCCTTAGAATGGAAAGAGCACAGAACTAAAGGTTTCCTGAAGTATTGCACTAACATAGAAAACCTAATTACTAACAAGAGAAATGCCTTGGAGCTTGTGCTTCGAGTCTCACTCATGCCTCCTAGGAAGAGGGAATGCTCTGACAAGACCCAGTCTAAAACTTAGCATTAAGTCCACTGAAAATACAACTGAAGTGGCTACTCAAGTGTTACTGATCTATGGAACTACCATGTTACTGCAGAACACTTTTCAGTACTAATGCATGAGATTAAGAACACCACACTGCCTCCAGAAGGTTTGAGATCACCTTGTATCTACCTAAAGCTTCTGAAACTAAGTGAAGAGGGTTAAAGGTAAGCGTCTTTGAGTTTTATGTGATAGTTGGGCTTAACTCATCTGACATACTGGTCTTTTATTTTTTATACATTATATGCTGCTATTGAAGGTGAAACCACAGCTCGCTCTTACCTAACTTAAACTGAGCTATAAGAATAATATATTCCGAGTTTTACAGATTATTTCAGGTCTTTCAGATTGTGTCAAATGTTGGCATTATTTCACTGATACCGCACACGTGTGAGCAGCTGCTTTCAGGCTCCTTCTTTTTAAGTGACACAGAAGAAAGGTGACAGTATCTGATTTTCTGTGCTGAAGCTGCAGGGGCTTACTTTCTCATGATGAGTACTGGAGCTAAGCTTGTGTCACTCTTGAGCAATTTAATGATGGTTTTACTTTGTAAACATTGGTATGGGCAGCTGAAGTCTTGTGAGATGTTGCAGTAAAAGCCATCCTCAAGGAGGATCCTGAGTTGGAGACTGAGGATATATTCAAAACTGAGGGTAGTATGATAAAATCTACAGCCGCTTTTCCCATACACTTGGGGGATTACACACCCTGAAATGTGCAGAGAGATGCTAGTCAAGCTACAGTGAACTGCTGTTACCTGGATACAGTGTGTGCTTACTGGTAATGTTTTTCAGAATAGTGTAGGTTAACATTTAAAAAAATATATTTATATTGGGATCTTGGTGTAATGTTTGAATTGTTCCATTTTACCTGAAATTCAAAAAGCAAAAGCAGAAAACCCTGTATATTGGCACAACTCAAGGAAGAAACAGGAAATGGAGAGTAACAGCACTCGCACAGCAACAGAGCTCTGCTGTGAGCTGTGACCCATGTTAGCAGTCTCTTGTATTCCACTTCCAGGTGACAGTGTGCCTTTCTGGGATAGGGTTGTGGGCTGCTCTCACTGAAATGTGATACTTCAACAGTGCCATCAGCTGGTAGTGGGCAGTGGTAATAACCCCTTCTTTCCAAAGAAAATCTGGGGGGAAAGAGAGCTATTGTTAAATCCAGAAATCCTCCAGCTGTTAGACAAGGGGAGGAAGGAAGGACTATCCATGGCTGGAAAGTTGCAGGTTTTTATGCTGTAACTTTACACACATTTTGTATGTGTGTAAATAGAAATGTATGTGCTGATTGAACAGTTTCATTTTCATGCAAGAAGGAGCTAAAGATGAACTAAATGAAAGGTTACACAAAACTAGCTAAACCAGTAACATGTCAGTGGATAAAACAGCTTGTCTACTGGATTCCAAACTTGAAATCAGTCTGCCTTACATCTAACAAGGTATTTTATTATAGAGTTGCTGTTCATCAAAACTTAATCTCTGGCATTGCTCAGCTGTAGATTCTGACCAAAACCAATCCAGCCTGTCAGTTTTTCCTGACCTACCAGAACAGTAGGAGACTATTTCAGTGATCAAATAGTGGATTCTTAAAATTATGGTATTATAAACATATGGTTGCCTTAGTTCTTGATTTCTCCACCTATTTCACCATTGCTATAAAATATTTTGTCATAACTTAGAAATGGAGCAGGCAGCTCTACTGCTTGTATGGTTAGAGCAGCTGTGGACTTGAAAAGGAAGTCTCCTAATATTACTTGAGGGGCCACAGTTAGTTGGTGGTTTTGGCCCCTTCGTTCCAGGACCAACAACTGTTGCTCTCGACCTGAGAAGGACATGGCTTACAATCACATTGGTTTGGTTTGGATAAGGTGGTTTGGTTCTGCTAGCTAGTGCAGAGCAGGAGCTCTCTGGAAAAATGCTGAGAGCTCACAAATAAGTTAATGGTACATCTGATGGAAGGGAAGGAAGATTACAAGGCATCTGTCTAACCTGTTTTGTTTCTTCAGGGATGAATACATGAAATGTGATGCTTTTGTAATGTGTTACCTGCTAGAATTTCCTCCTAGAATTAGGAAATCAAAACAAAGCACTGCAGCGAGCAGTAGTTAACTCGTCCATCTCTCTTTACAGAAGTGTAATGGTCCTTTCTTAGTTTAATGCTGTCTCAACACTTACATTGTGGAAAAAAGTTACTTCATACAGTTACCCCCTCCCTTTTTTTTTAAGCATAGTATGTCTTTGAAATCTTCAAATTGTCTACTTTCACCCTAATTTAATGAGAAAGCTATTTAACTCTTTGTTCTAGGAGTCTCTTACTGTTCTCTTGTCATTTTAAAATCACTGTACTTTTACAGAGCTGTGAAATGAAATGGATTTTTATGGACTTGATTTTGACAGTGCATGATCTTTTAACACTTTCCAGGTATCTAGAAAATGTTAAGAAGATAAACCACTCTGGGTACATTAATGATTCAGAAAGATAAATTTATAATGGAATCACTCTGTACATGTAACTATTTTATTTGGCATTTTTGTATTTAAATGGCTGTATTTATTTTCATGTCATGACAATTTATATATAACGTGCCATAATTGTACAGATAGCATGTTTTATGAGTATGGTTTCTAAATGGAAAATAACTTAATGTTTATATTCAATAAAATTATAGACTGTGTAACACAATATCTTAATTAAAACTACTTTTGAAATTTCTACCTGTTGTAAGTCATGCTGCTATTCATTTTTCCAAGCCAACCACTTTGATCAGATTCTCGAGAGCTGTCTCAATCCCAAACAGAAGCAGCATGCTTCGGAAGCAGGCAGGTGCATTTTCAATAGTTGCCATCTTCTGCTCCAAGACTGCAAGAAAAATGTAACAATGAACATTATTTTCAAACAGTTGCACTATTAACTGAAAATAGCTGTCAGCATTGTATTTTTGGATAAAACAGGTTACCTGCTGTCTGGAAGATGAAGACATACTTGTTTTTGTAAGCCCTTTTAAATTATACAAGAGGTGAAGCTTAGCTGCTTGCTAAACTGGGCTTTGTTTGCCTGGTTGGGCTCTGCAAAGATGTATTTCCTTTTTGTCTAAAGAGAGAGATGTATGTATGTTGGGCAAAGAAGGGGACAGGCGTTCTACTCAAAAACGGTCTCTGGAGTGAATGACGTTACCTTGCTCTGGTACTTTAGTCAGAAGGTCCAGAACAGGTGTAGTTCTCCCTTCTTCATCTATATGTATCTTCCAGACAATCATTAATTCAAACCTGTATCATGTGCACAGAAAAGTTAGTTAGGTGTTAACTAGGCAACTGTCTTAAAGATATTTAAAGGTTTCTTCAAAGCAGAAAGTACAGTATTGGGAGGTTCGTGCTCATTATGCTCTTTAACAAAATTCACCTCAGGTAATGCAACTTGCCCAGCTCTGTGTTTGGGAACCAGAACTACTTCTATTTGAACCAAGGAAAACCAGTAATCTATTGCCAAGGAAAGGTTCCAGGTACATTCAAATTTTCAACCTTAAGGGCTTTTTCCTCTGGTTCTTGTCTATGTCTCTCATGAAGAGTAAGCGTCCCTAGTGCAGTGGTAAAAAGTAAGAGAGGAAAAAAAAATGAGAAAGGGCACATGTCCCTACCCCATCCCTTGCATAGTATCTGTGGCCAGGTGTTGTGCTTAGATACACAGATGAGAATAGTGGTGTTCCAATAGGTTTGGAATAAAGCCCACCCCGACATTGTTAGACATGGCCTTTTTAGAATAACACACAGGGATAAACATATCCAAGGCCTAGATTACTGCATTTGGTTGCTTTTAATTTAAAAAAAAAAAAAACAAACCCATCACTACTCCTTCAAGAGTGTTTTTGATGGTTTTGCAAGGCTAATAATAATTTTCAGCTTTTGCAGGGGGAGAAGATCACTACACCACACTAAATACACACAGTTAGCTTCTGCAGGGGAAGAGTTTGTCTAGTCAAGTACACACAGGAATTACTCTAGAACTACAGTCATAGTAGTTCTGCTGCTTTCTAACATCCCATCTGCATTTTGTATTCCCCTCCAGTCCCTGCTTTTAGGAGTACTCCTGATGGCAGGGAAGGCTTTCCTAATCCAAAGCTGATCTGCACAATAACAAGTCATTTCTCAGTGCTGTTTGACCAATCATGACTGTAAAAGTTTCCTTTAAATACAATTTGTCAGCCTTTTGCCACTTCATTGTTAAAAATCCTTTGAGAATTTCTGCACAGCTTGTTCTGGGATTTTGCAAACAAATTAATATGCAAGTGTATTTTCTACCAACGCACTGAAATGATTTTTAAATTCTTGTATTTTGTGATTGTGGGTGAGAGGGAATGTGTAATAGAACTTGACACCTGTCAACATGAAGAGAAACTGTAAAATAAAGCAGCTTTATTTTGTAACTAACTGTGATGGTCCAACACAATTCATTTTGAATGAATGCATCTCAGAGTTAAAGCATTCAGTTTTAAATGGCAGCTTGGGCACTACAGTGCTGAGACAGCAGTATCTATTATGGTTTATTTGCTAGTTCCACAAACAAATGTGACAGAGGGAGCTATGCTTTATTTCCAGTTTTTTCCGTATAAATTAATGCATATTATAGCAAAGATGTAATAGGAGAAGGGAATGGTCTGGTCCCTTCACAAAATAGTTACTTTTCTTGGCCCTTACGGAATTCCTGACAGTGACAATTATATTGTCTTACATGAAACTTCAAGGATTTTTTTTTCTTTTACTCAATTTAAAAACCCAAACCTGCCAGAACATGTCTAGCAGGGAGCCCAAACAAATCCAGCATGTGTGGTAGAGTAATAATCATAAATGGCAGTGAAATGATCCCCTCCATCTAACTGATGTCCTTCTAAAACAATGGAAAAATCTAGCTGCAGTTGCTTTCAGTAATGTGCTAACTGTGATTTTCTTTCCATTCTTCAATGGAAAGAAGACCGAAGAACTGTGCTGTGTGCTCATTGTACCTCCGACCACAGAAGAAAGTATAAGCTGTAACTGACAGGCTGCCACCCTGGCCTTTGCCTGCAAGAACGGATAAGCTCCTTCATTCAGGCCCAGGGGGGGAAAATCCTGCCTTATCTCATAGAGGATGGTTGCCAGTGGCCCACCCTGTCACAATAGGAGGGATGTTGGCCTCAGCATCTCTTCTGCCTATTGCTCTGGTCATGTAATGCAGAAAGAAAACCAAGATAGAACAAATCCAGCCAAACCTGACGTTTTCTGATGCGTGAGAAGGAGGATGCATCCCATATTCCTAAACTTTGAATTTAGACTCTTCGTTGTGGCATAAGCTTCCAAAACCAAGATAGTAATAGATTTTTTTTTTTCTTAAAATGCAAATTAAAAGCCTGTGAGAGCCCTTTATTTTTTTCCACTTAGCTTTTTAAAAGAGTGGGTACACACAGTAGCAATACAATTGATTGACTTATCTAACAAGGCCACATGCACATGACCTGTATATATATATTTGCGGGGTGGTGGTGGTAATTTTTTCTCCTAGTGTTTTTAATGTGTGGCTATAGCCCTAAAATGTAACACACATCATCTAATCCCTGTGTTTAGAGGCATTATAAAGCAAAGAGTGACTTAATGTTCAAGCAGATTGATTATGTATATAGACTGTCAATACACATTTCACAATCCTTTATATATGCATAAATCAAGAAACGCATTTATTGGCTTACCCAGAATGTTTAGGGTTCCTTAGAATTATATAATCCCCCAGCAGTCCTTCTGGAAGGGTTACAATGTCAGGATATTTGCCCTGTGAATAAACAGGTTATAAAAGGGTATAAATTAGGTCAGAAAAATCAGAGTAGACAAGGTGGTTTCTAGCTAGTGCTTTCCAGTTGCAGTGGATTTTAATATGCTGCCACTTTTAGCTTGCATTTTTAATAGTTTAATAGTTAAGAGTAATGATACTAATCGTTTAAAATTCTGACATGCTTTTTAAGTTTTGATGGTTTGGTGGTTTTAGTATCATTCATGTGGTATCAAGAGATACTTAAATTTGGTCACCTCGGAGAAAAAAAAATACCTAGTATCATGCACCTGTACAAACAGGCCTTAGAAGTCCTTATGCAAGACGTAGGAAACCTTGAAAGAATATTTTTTTTAACTAAGTTCTGTTAACTTGATTTAATAACACCTTGTAATACATCACAGTTTCACAAAAAACCCCCACCAAACCTCTTACTAGTACGCTCTGGTTTGCTACTCCTTTTGAGAAACTGGATCACCGAGTTCCATACAGTGCTTTGAAGGCATAAAATAATAAAGGCAATGAGATACCAAAATAACCACTATTAACAAAATATTATGGCACAATGGAAAATGATAAAACATAAAACTACTGACTACTATTAAACTTCCATGTTACTGGGAATTAGAGCTATTCTCAGTTGCTACAGTGTGCAAAGATTGATCATCGTTCCATTACTTTGTTAGTGCATTTAATATTTTGTCTTCAATGTGTGTATCTTGAATTACCTAAGACACATAACTTTTGCTGTAACTCTATTTTAAAAGCACATAAAAGAAATGCAGAATAGTAGCTATGTAGGGATTCCTTAAAAGTTATGCAGTATGTAAGGTGACAGGTTACTCAGTGGGAAGAGATGCATATACATCAAAATAGTGAGAAAGAACACAAATTACAGCATCCTGCAGGGACATGCTATTGCAAAAGAAAACAGAATTTAGACACAGCCTGTTATCGTGAAGACTTCAACACTGTTACTTGCTTGTACTGTCTTATGTACTGGATACAAAGCTGTGTTCCAAGACTTGTAGTTTATAAAGTGTGAAAAAATCTGTCAGCCTATATCATTCTACCGCGCTCACAGGGCAAGTGGTATGTCTTACGGAAAAGGAGCAGGAGAGCTCGTCTTTGAAAAGCACTGGAGAAAATGAGTTCGGTTTTATAGGATTACGCCTCATCTGGCAGACTGAAATTGCTACCAGATGTGACCTTGCTCTGGTTTAGGAATTTATGACAAACTGAAGGGGGTTTGTGCAGAACGCCAAGTGACATAAAACACATGGAATTTGCCAGTTTTAATTTCTACAAAGTATCTAGTACTGTATTTACCATGGGGATAAAGGCCACGATCTATCCTGGGAACAAAGACACATAAGGGGCCACAAAGTGCACAGTAGTTAGAGCATGAAAACGTGGCTGCTCTAAGGTCACTCGCCTAGCAGAACAGTGATCTTTTTTCAGCTTTACTCCCTGTGGAATTATGCTCCTCTGATGACAACATAAACCAAGTTTTTTTGGCTTTCCTTCTCAATAACCCATATCTTTGATATTCATTATGTGCCTTCATTGGTCTGATATCACTGGGCTTGGAAAATCTAGCCATCTCTTGCTCCAGGTTGCAAATCCTAGAAATTTAGGATTAGCTTGCATCTGGTGAACTCAAGAGTTGAGTTCCTCGTTTACAAGAGATCCCAAGTATACCATAGCTAAACACTGAGTCATGTTTTATCTTCATCCACCCATCCTGAGACCTTTGGGAATCACAAGAGAAAAGAGATCAGAGGAACTAGATTAGAGTTCCAATTTTCAAACCGCTGTAAAATGCACCCATGACTTGTTTGGGAGTTCCTGTGTAGCTGCCATAATCACAATGCGTTTACCCCCATGGTATTTTAGTGGGTGGTATTTTATGTTGTACAGAAACCAGAGGTATCTCAAGGAAATATCAAAGCGTGTAATTTTCAGTTGTCTAAAAGCTTCCTTGTACCTGGGAGGGAGTGCATTGGTGAGTTCTGCACACAGGAAGCAGTTATTCTGGGCCCTAAATGCCAGGGGTTTGGCAATCCATCTGAATCCTGTGAGAATCTGATCTTGTGTGAAATTCACAGGATTTGGGATAAAATCCAGCTTCTTAGCAAGAAAGATCACATCTTAGCAATCCACAAAACACACAAAAAGCCAAAACACAAATACCTACATCTCTCTTCAGGCATATTACATGCTAAAATTGAAGTCATAACAGTAGCATGAAGCAGCACCTCGCCCAGAGCCAGGTAAGGAGGTGTCTGCCCATCTCACCTAAGGGTGACTCCTTAGAGTGATGGTGCAGCAGAAGCAGGAAGTAAAACTACTGCACCCAGGATTAAGCCAGCAATGCTAAACACTGACAATTTAGGGAGTAAAACCCAGGAAATGCAGTCACACAATCTACCTTTCAGGTTCCACATATCAAATGTAATGTCTATATCCCACAGGTAAAATGTGGGGTCTGGCACGTAAACAAAAAAACAGGCACACAGTATGCACAAGCTGCAATAGTCCTGACAGAACTACAATTCCAGATACTTTGTGGGTACAAGATTATCACCTCATATTCTCTGCTGTGCAACTTTTCTATGTTTTCCCCAAGGAAAAGAAAAGCCGAGGAATAAGCAGGGTAACAGAATGACCCGATCCACTGAAAGGTCTCCTGGGGAAGTCTGTAACTCCTATGGGATTTCGTAAAGTGGACACCGGGCAACTGAAAGATAGCACGTCAAGTAGCGCGACACCAGATGGGAAAGATCAGCTACAACTGCATTAAGCAAAACCTGACTTTAATCAAGAAATATCTTTCCTCAGATGACTTTTAAATGTCAGTTTATGATCAAAACCAAAAGCCCATGCTATTATTACTTCTGGACGGAAATTGTTTTTCCAGCTCCTTCAGGAGTCCAAGCAGGGAATCTTATGGGAACTTTTGTCTAAAACAGAAATAGTCTCAAATCACAAAGGGACGACCATCATGATGGAATACACAGTCTTCCCTTTCTCCCATGACAGAGTTTACACATACACACACACAGAGCCATCCGAGTGAACACACTTGGAGTATCTATTTTTAAACAAAATGTATTATTCTTCAGCTGTTGAAAATTGCATTGCAATTTTCTGCATACTAAAACTCTTCTAAGGAAGATGTTTTAAGTTATTCAGCTTAAGAGCCATAACTAAGGATGCAAAGCAAAATTGGCAAGGCAGAAGCTATACTAAAAGCAGAGAAATTTGCTTCTAAACCCACTTATGAAGAAAATACGCTACTCTGCTCTTAGATGGAACAATAAATAGTTAACAATCACTCATTACTAATTTTGAACTTGGCATTATGTAAGAAGGACTGTATATAAGAGTGCTAAGCAAGTCATGCTGCTATGAGTCCCTCCACAGGTGTAAGCTACTTCTAAACTTACCAAAGATGCTATGTTTAGGCTCTGATTGGGGGTGATTTATACATATGTTTTGCTCAGCTACGGCCACAGTATCACCCACTGCAGTCACACACATGGTGGTAGCATCAAGGCCTTAAATAACAACATCAACGTAACTTCAGGAATGCACATTGCTAAAATATTTGGTGCTAAGTTCACCAAGAACTCCTATCCTCACGTCACAAACTATGTTAATCTGTCATAAACTGAATGTTGCGCATACATTTTCAATCAATTATCTTCCTAGAAATGTAATTTAAGTTGCTTTGATGAGTTTCATTTTTAGCTACTGGACAATACATTTGTTAATGCATTTCAATTAACTAAAATATTTTATCCTGTCAGACAGCTGTCACCAACATGAAAATATAACAAGGATTTATACTTTCCTGTATTTTTAAAGCACGGTGGCAAGCCCTAAGTCAATGAAAAATTTCTCCAGAAATTTAACTTTTCTGGTACCAACATGCACCTCAGACTTCAACAGATAAGACAAAACAGTCTGCCAATACAATGTGGTTGAGAAATGAGTAATACTGTATCTAAAAAGAAATGCATCCCATTTTTTGTTCTTTCCTTCCTCTCCACTGCTTGATTGGGTAAGAGCAGCACTGTATAAACTGATCTACACTCAAAATCTGAATACAAGGATGAAAGAAAAACCTGTAATGTAGGCAGAAGAAGATATACAAGATAGCCATGGTTTTGAGAAGGTTTTTGTCTCAAAGTTGCATTTTCTTGAGACTTCTTTTGAACTGAAAATCAACAGGAAAAGTCTGGAACCTTTAGAATACGCAGGGAGAAGGGCAACCCATTGCCTGCAGATGCCGCAACTTTGTTGCATGCTGAAGTTGATGTTCTTTACGCAGAAGTTTTTGCTGTACAATGGCAGTGTTTGCATATTTTTAATAGAATACTGTAAACACTACCAGTGTCATTAAATATTATGCTCAAAGCCTGAAAGGTCTGAAATTTGACTATGGAAAGTGCCGTATCACAACATTCAGTAAAACACTTCTGGTCTGATGAACTGGAATTACTGAGTCAGAAAGACAAGGGGAAAATTCCCACAGAAAGACCTTTTGGTTTTAACATGTTACATGTTAGATTACATTTCACCTCAAGTTTCATTTAAAGGAGCTTTTAAAAAGTATATAAAGAAAAAACATGGTAATTACAATTTAAATGTATGAGCATAATCAGCAAATCTACAGTATGTCTCCTTAGGGATTTGTTTAGTATCCACCAAACAGAAAGCATTAGATAAATAGGAGGAATACAAATTTTTAGGTGTTTTTACAAAGAAACCCATTGTTATAACTGCTACTCTTACTTAAATGATTCCAGCATTATAAAGACAATGTCAACTGTGGGCAAACCGAGCACACTCCACTGCTCTAAATCTGGCCAAATAAACAAACACCCGCCCATTAAATAACTACCCAACACCAACATAAATTATTAAGTTATTGTTAAATTCACTAGCTTTGTCTGCCAAGATTTGTTCTTGTATATGTAAAACTGATGCAAATGTAAAGTGACTGAATTTCCGCTTATTTTTCAGAAGCGTCAGTTGCACAGGTAAAATATAGACTCATAAAATCTTACAAGCTGACATGTTTAAATCTTTGTTTCTTCAGCAGCTTAATACTGGAAACAAAGGTCTTTTGGAGCTCCTGGGGTATTTGTAAGGCTTAAACATTTATATTTTGAAGGAAAAAAACATTTCATCCCATGCACATATTTTTTGGTTGAAAATGAAAGTATTCTTTATATGTCATTTCATATCCTCTTTAGTATCTTTCTGTGGAAACAAATTCTGTATTATCTAAAATCTGTATTTGGTACATAGAGTATTGATTACATTACACTTCAACTTTTACACATGGACTTTTGCTTTAAGGTATGTAATGAGCCAATGGGACAAGAATTAGAAGATGCAGTGAATCCTCAATCCGCTGCTTTTCCCTTGTACAGCCATTTACTGTGTGTATGTACATACATGACAACATATCCACAGTTTTAAACTATTTCTGTAAGTTTTTGTTTTTTCCTTTAAATGAATTCCACTACAGCAATAGAGGAACATTTAGAAAGCGATTTATCCAGAGTTACACCATTATTATCTACTGATATTTGGAGCAATGCTGTGGCTATTCCCTAACTCAGAGCAATGCAGAACTGGGATCTCACTAAAAGTCAGTATTTTTTAATTTTAGTTTCTAGAGCAAGGAATTTAATCAGCATCCCAGTTATGGAAGTATCTCATAATAGCATACTTTGGGAATCAGTGTCCCCACTCCTTGCTTGATCTGTCTCTGTCCATTGTATAAGTTTGTGACAGATCTTCATAGAATCATAGAATCATTTAGGTTGGAAAAGACGCTTAAGATCATTGAGTCCAACCGTAAACCTAACACTGCCAAGTCCACTGCTAAACCATGTCCCTAAGTGCCATAGAACTGTGCAATTAGAGTAAGAAATGCAATACCTAATTGCTGAGGTAGCATTCCACAAATAATTTGAATACCTAGGCTCAAGAAAAAAAAAATCTCATTCTAAGTTCCCTCTATACTAAAACATATGGAACATTAGAAACACTTAATGTAACACAAAATATTTCTGTATTTCTCAAACGGTAGCTACCACTGCACAAAACCCACTCGAACAACTCCACCTTCTGCACTCTAGTATAATTTTACGGTAATTCCACAAGATGCAAATCTCCATTTATTGCCTCTCCTCATGCAGAGATCTATTCATACTTTAAACGTTAAAGATGTTTTAAAAACCTAATAATGCTGTATAAATTCTATTCACTTTTATACTTGGCTTTAAAGAAAAAGTATGGCTGAGGGCAATATCTGTTGGATTAACAACACTGATGTTTTGGGGAGGGCTGTGCGTGCTTAAATAATATTTTCCTATTGGCCATTTGGTCATAATGAGAGTCAGACTTGAGTAACAGACATAGAAACATGAGGAAACCTAGCATCAACACAGCCCTACTTGACCAGATTTTTTTTTTTTTTTTCAGGACTAAACCCAAATATCCATGCTAGGAAACAGGTATTGCTGAAGCCTCAGCACCAAATGAAGTTCTGTGTCCAAACCAACATGTTCTAAGGGCAAGATGCTCAAGTAAGGTGTACTATTAGCTTCTGCATCACCCACTTCATATGGCTTTGTGAAGACAAACAGAGACAGTTTGGTCTGTGCCTGAAAGAGAACAATGTTGTAACCTAAGGTTAATGATTTAAATTAGAGCAAAATATGGTAATCTTTTCAGGAAACAGACAGTGCGTTTAACTAAATCTCAGTTAAACCATAAAACTACAAACACTATTAGCACATCAGAGGTCAACTTTCATCAGATCATCAGCATATGCTTAGGAAGATGGCAGCATGCTTTTATTTTTGGATAAGCATAAATATCAATTTGAAGAAACTAGGATTTGTAATAAATCTTAGCTATGAAACTAAGCTGTTATATCTACTGCTGCAGGAGAAAAACTTTGACAAAACCTGTTTTTAAACAACAAAATATGAATTATAGAATTATAAAAGAGAAACATTTTATAAATGTGCTCTTGCATGCCTTTTTTTTTTAATGTCTACACTGAAAACTGCCTAAAATGCTTTGCAAGGGCTAGAATTATAATATCGTCAAATATTCAAAGACTGGCACATTGGATGTTTAAAACAAAGGATCTCAAATGTCACCATGAAGTTTCTCATTTTGGGCAATTAAAGGAACTGAAACCAAGAAAAGATAAAGCACTTTTCCCCTTCAACTAAATTACACGGTATAAAAACACTGTATTTGCAAAATGGATTTATGAAACTTCACCACTCGTAATTATGTCTCAGAATAAACACATCTTCCATCTTCCCATCTAAGTAAACATTTTACTCAAGTAAAACAGTCCTGCTGGTTATCTGTGTTATGGAAATGACACAAAACTACAAGTGTGATTAGAACCAAAGAACAAGTTTACAAAAAGAAATGCGTAATGAAAAAGTAGTTTTGTTTATGTGGCAGTCATATTACATCTCACACACTGCTCAGTTCCTATCTTTTAAAACTAAAAGCACAAGTGATACTACCAACATGCGTGTTTCCCTTTTAGTAGAGGAAAGTAGCAAAAAGGAGAATTTTGGGGGCAGACTTGAGGAAAAACAGTATGAATGCCAACCTGGACAGGGGAAATCATTGCAGAAAATGTTTACCAAAATTTCCTTACAAGCTCGGGATATGCCTCGTTTCCTCCAGTAGTATACATACAGCTGGCTACTTGAATGAAAATTGCTCTGCATGCACCTAGCTTCAGACCTGTATTTTTTAGCAGACCAGATCTGTAACTCAAGAGTTATAGATCACTTCGCTAAGATTCAATCTTACAAATACCTCTTAAGGTTAAGTCAATGCTTTACGCTAGTACCTGAAACCAGCTGGGAGGAAGTCTTACTCACTGCCAGCCCAAAACCCATGTAGCATTAGTAAATTGCCAATGAAGTTTCTTTGCTTTGTTCTTTTTTCCTTTTTATCCTCCAGTTGATTACAGCTTCTCTTTTTTTGGCCCCTACCCTATTTCCATTTGCCATTTATTTTCCTTCTTTCACATTTCCATAACATTATTTTTCATGCTTGAGTCAACCATGATTCTACAGTACATGATTCAGTTTGTCACTATTCGCTATGTGACTATTAATTTACCATGCCATTTGTATTTTCATAATGGGATCAAGGCTGCATGTCTACAGAAGAGCTAAACCAGCACTACCCAGGCACAAGTACACATACTACTGTGTCTCTTATAAAGCATTTCCTTTCAATATCACTTTGTCATATGGTAACCATATGTTTATCTGCAACTTAATTACAGCCGACTGGGAATAAATTAAATACATACTAGAGGTTTATTTTTAAAATGTGAGGAAAAATAGAATTAAATGAAAATGAAACCTTGGAAAGAACAGGAAGGGGTACATAATAAACACTTAGTGGGGACAGGAGTTGCAGATGTTTTTTCTTTACTTTTTTTCTTAATGGGGAAGAGATAAGTCTTCTCTCCATTATTTCTTTAAAACTGTCGAGGCAAAAGATTTCCACTAGTTTATGAAAAATTATACTCCTGGCCAATGATGTGTGCACATTTACAAACCAATGTTTCTAAAAGCAACAGCACCAAGGTGCTTTATTCCATGTTTGTTTCTATAGTAAATAGGCGTATTGGAAATTAGAATACACTTCTCCAGAACAGCTGAAAAGACTTGCAGGCTTGCTCACTTTGCCTTCAGAGACTTCACATTTGCCCACTGGACACCCTGGACCACACCTAGGTTCCAAAATTATCTTCACCTATTAATGCTGCTCTCTTGGACTGGAAAACCTGAAGATTACAGTGAGCCACGGGCAAGAGGCTAGAAAGGAGCCCAGAAACCAAGAATGCTTCTGCTGCTACCAGATCAACTTCAGTACAATCCTGTGAGATGCATCATCTGGAACTGACTGCCTGGATGTTGCATGGCTCACAAAAGCCTGTCCTCCTCCTGGAAACAAGTCTACCAGACTTATTAATCAGTGTAAGAATATACACAGAACAAGCTTGCCATCTGCTACTCAGGGACAGCACATTCCCCATCGTTTACTCCTGTATCAGATATTATTGATTATCCACTTAAACTGAAGAATCATATCCTCTGAATTAGCTCTGGCTTTCTCTTTGCCTTTTTAAGTTTAAATAACCCCATTTTTCTAAATTTAAATTTTAGGGTTTACTTGTTATTTTATTTAACTTTTAAAATACACTGTCTTAATACTAAGAGGGCTGTAGAGCCATCCTCTGCATAGTTGTCTGCACAGCTCCACGTCCAGGACTTACTAATTGATTTGTTTTTTGTGGGAGAGCATTAACACTGCACCTAGGCATTTCTGTCAGTGGAAACCCACAGTAAACCAGTAGAGCTCAGTAGTTCTGTTCTTCCTCCACATGTTTACTGACATACTAGTTTTCATTGTATTTTATTTTGAAACCCCTACCCTACCTCTGCAGTTAAATATAATTAAACAATTCTCGATGATAAACTTAATATAAGGCACAGTGGGGAAAACAGCAGGTATGTCTAATTTACCAAAGAGATACTAAGCAGTCAAGGACAGTACAGAGACACAAAAAAAGTTATGAAAGGAAAAAAAGATGCCACGTTACAGAACAGCATGAAGAATCAACAATTTGGGAAAAAATAACCGTGAGCCAATTTTTCAATAATCTGAAGGAAGTAGACTAGAAGAAAGGCACTTTTAGGAGGGAAATTAAGCTAAGTTTGTGTTTTCTTCCATTACAACAGAAGCAAGTTACTTTATAAGATCTTTAAATATTTTTCTGTATAGAAGATGCTGCAAGATTCTCTCTAAGCCTTTTTGTTGGCTTAATAAAAGGGTCCAGGACTCCATAAAGCAACTTGGATTTGAAATACCACAGCAAAGTTGATAATCAAGTGTGACCCAACTTGCTTTTGTACAGTTTACATTATCAAACTTGTCCAGACAGCAGATTTTAACATAATATAAATAAAAGCATCTGAATTTAGTTAATGACTTGGCTCTGAAGCTGTGTTAGTTTTTTTCCAGGCACCCTGATTCATTTAAAAAAAAAAAAAACAAACAAAAAAACCCCCCAAAAACCCAAAAACCATAGGACACAACGAAGAAAATCTAGTTCATCTAAGTAAGGTCCAGTTTGCATTTACTTTTTTAAAAGCGTGACTAAAAAAGTTTTTAGACAAGGTATTCAGCTTATGTTCATTGTTTACTCTTGTGGTCATTTCATCTTGACCATGGATCAGGTAGAAGATAAAAGTGCACAATTAAGGACCAGAGTCAGTCAACTACTGTTAATGAATAAAACTCCATTAATTTCTACAATTAAAAAAAACAGCTGCCCATTGGTGCAGTAACTGGAGTTCTTTGAGATATGTTATCCCTATAAAGATCATGTCCCTGCCTCAGATGAGAGAATTTTTCCCTTGACTTCATTAGCCAGTGTGTCAGTTCATGTGGCCAGCCGGTAATTACCATAAACACAATATACTCAAAATACATATTACCAATTGTTATGTGGCATGAAGTTATTTTTAATAAGTTTCATCTGCCTGCAAGGTTTTTTTGTACTATAGACTCTGCAGAGAGAAACTCAAAGCAAGAAGGATGGCACACAGTAAAGGACAGAATAAAATAATCTAATAAACTTCAGTTATTATTACTTATTAACACTGACTGCCAATTAATAGACCAGATATAGAAAAGGTTTTTGGGGTCTTGTTCAAATAAAGCTTAGAGAACTGAAAGAGTCTGAAGAGTTATTCGCTTCTATGTGGGTAAACATTTATTTTACCTGGTAAAGACACGTTATGTCCATAGACCCAACTGGAACATCTAAAATGCCAGTTTTCATTTCTCACCAAGAGATATAAACTGTTTAAGAGGTCAATCTCTTGTCACTTAGAGCAAACTGTCCAACAGCAGAGAGGGTTTTGGTCAATTAGTAGCCATCAAATCTGCTTGTACTATCACGTTGATATCTTAAGAAAATAGTAGCTGTACTGCAATCTTTACTGGACACCAGCGACAAAGGTGCAATCCTGTGTTGGCACAAAACCAAACAAAAAACTTCTTGCATGACTTGCACTCAAGAGTAAAGATATGCTCCCTTTTTAGTTCCACCCAGATTTGATATCAGTGGATGAATGACGATGTCCACAGCATAATTCCCTACTGCATGTCGTACAATAATACTCATTTATCTAGCTACAATAAGGACCAGGTTTTCCTTAAACATATGCAGATATGTATGTAAAATGCATTCTCATATAAATCAGTGCTTATTTTCACAAATAGCATTGTATTATTATTATTATTATTATTCCTGAGCATCAGAAAAAGGTTTAACATCTGCATTAGGTGAAAAGTGAAGCTTTCTATAAAACCCTATGCTGTAGATACATTAAAATCTTTGGCATAAAACATCTTCTTTTACTGGCTCTACAAAGCATTATATTTAGGGCAGTCAACAAAAATTTGCTGGTTATTAACACTTATCAGTTGCCTCAAATATTCTGCTTATATGAAAATAAATATTAACATGAAACGCTAACACGCCTGTTGCTATCAACAAGAGAAGGAGCCAGTCCAGCTGAAAAGACCCCGAAAGCTTTAAACCCACTGAATTCCTTTCATGTAATACCCAAATACAGTTCTTCAAATCTGGCTGTCAAAAGCATGACATTTCAGTTTATCAAACACATTCTTAGTATAAACAAAAGTGACACAGGAAATGCTCTTGAGAAGACCCAAGCATCTGCAAGAAGAGATTTATAGTACACAAAAACATTTTACAATTTATAATGATTGTACATGTAAGAGCGTAAACTTGTCAATCCACTGATAAATAATAGGCTCACAAAAGTGGTCAAGTATCCTCAAACTTTGATCTACTAAATTACTTCAATAAGAAAGCGGCAAAAACCCAAATAACAAAACAGAAAAAAAAATAGGAACTATCATTACACAGAAAAACTGTAACACTATTCACTCTGCAATTTTGTAGTATACTTTAGACCAAGTCTCTCAGAACAAGGATGATTTTGAGTCAAATATTTGTATACTGCCAAGTACAAAAGAATTTAGGGCAGTGATGAGAATTCTTTAGTGTATCCACTAGGAGAAATCACATGCAGCTGCCAGGCAAAAACATTCTTATGCTCCACCTTATTTGTTTTTTAAATGCCAAAGTTGCAGTCACCAAGAATGTACGGTGATGTGTGTATATAAATATTTGTTTTATTGCTAGGTACTGCTACAATACAAAGAAGTAATAGTAATACTAATACTAGCTGTCAGTGTAATTCATTCACTTTCAATGTAACCCTGAGGCATTTTTTAATTTGAATTTAAATAGCGGTTATTGCAGAAACATTTCAAACAACTGTTGGTAACAATAAATTTTGTTCATATAGAAGTCCAGTTGAAAGAAAATTAGCTAATATTACAGCTTAACTGCCTCTTTTTTCTTCTTCAGCTTTTCAAACAATCAGTTTAATTCTCTTGTGTTTTTAAAACTCTAGGGAAGTAAAGTAACACAAACATTCATGCATATAAACCTAGCGTATGTTTAAAGCTTTCTTTTTTGCAGTTGTATCCTAACAAGAAGATTAGTCCTAACTCAACAACATAAAGCTGTAGAATAATGCACGTTTGCAGTGTGGATACTGGAGCACCAGCCTTTGCCACAACGTGCTTTTACACTGTTGGATTTGAGGAAGCACAAGAAGGCTTCAAGCCTTCTAGTCCCTGTCTGCACGCATCCCAAATTCCTCCGCAAACTCTCCCCACAGCTACCAACTGTTTTCCACACAAACCAATGGCAAAATGCCGCTGTTTGGCCTGAGCTACTGGCAACTCCAGACGGAATGATCATGGATCTAGATTGTGGAATGACTTCAGGACTGTTGGAATTCAGCATGCTTTGCAAAAGGACTAAGTTAGTAATGCATGGCATATAGCAACACATTGCTTTGATTCAAAATGGCATGCTCAGCAATTCCACAATCATTTGGGTTATTAGTAAAGTCAGTTTAGGAAGGTACAACTGATGTCAGTGGTATTGCTCTTTTTTCTCTAGTATTAACAGCTCAGTGAAAGGGGCATGCCCTTCAGGCTTTGACCTGATGGCCTACACAGATGAACTGCTAATTGCATAAGCATATGATTGATCACTAATTCTATTAATTAATGCCATAGACTAACTGGGTACTCAAAATTTCAAGTTTCCCCACAAAGTAAGAGCAATATTTTAAAAGATTTTATTTTATTATACCATTTCAATATAAGCAACAGTGCAGAATTTTCCAGCATTCTAATTCAAGCCGCAATAAATGAATCTCTAATTATTTGAGGTATATTAACAGGACAAACAACACAGAGTCATATGAGAAGCACCAAAAATCCAATGTTTGATTTTATTGTATGTACATGGAGAAAAAGAGAGAGAGAAGCAACAATAACAAAGAGAAAAACAAGGAGAAAGGATAAAAAAAAGGAAAAGAGAGGAAAAGGGGCAAGTACGAGTAAGCAAAGAGCAAGATCAAAAAGTTTGGTAGTAATAGGCATATGAGTAAAAATGGTTCAAGAAAAAGGAAAATAAAGCAACAAACAAAAGGAAGATTTTGCATTCCCAGAATTTAAACATGTAGTTATCTCCAGCTTGTTAACACTCAAAGACAGGCTATGTTTCCAAATCCAAGCTGAGTCTCATAGCAGGAACTGTAAGGTATACACAGATAATCCAATTGTTAGGTAGGAAAATTTTGAGAAGAAAGGCAAGCACTATAATGTTATTTAAAAAGCAGTTCTGAATTACTTCGATATTCATTTTTTCCCCTGTAGAAAGACCTCTGGATGACTCTTCCAAAACACACTGCAAACTAACATTTGAGGCCTCCAGCATATTCTTCATCTTTGGCTTTTTCTATTTTTTCCCCTCTCTGTTTTGGAATTAGCTCTTGTATTAGCATTTACTTGCAGCTGCCCCTGCCAGTGCAAAAGTAGCATCGTCTAGACTATGTACATATTTATGCCTCTTAAAAATAATTCAAATGATAGCTCTACAGCTCTTATAACTCCAAAACCACATTTCTCATTTCTAACATATCCTGTTCCTCTATTAATTCAGAATTACTGTCTCTCTAACAATTCAATCCTTATTAAATCATAGGATCTTTCCTGTTAACTTCTATGAGACAAAGATGTCATAACATACAATCACCAAAGTACTCGCTGTGAATGTACCTTATAAAATCTCCCAACTCTTGGAAACAAAACCAGCAAACATGTCTGACAAAATCAGTTTATTCCACCTTGTAACAACACACATTGTGTAATACAAGTAAAGGCCATGAAGGGAATAAAGAATTACATATCAATGCTTGCTCCAAAAGATAGTATAAAAATCACACACAAATAGTCCTTCTGCCTTCCCAACTGCTTTAATAACCCCTGTAGTATGTGGGGAAAAGAAAGCCTTTTCCAAGGATTCAATCACACAGTTGAAATACTATATCTTTTAATTTATTTTGACTACTACTCTTAATCATGCTAACTTTCTTTAAGCTAGTGGTAAAAATTCACTACCAGATGCAATTACATCTTCATTTTGTTACGTAGATATACTTTGGTGACAATAGTTGCCATTTCTTCCCATTTGTCTATCTTGATTATTAAAAATTTAAGTTCATGCATGCTTGCAGAACAAAACAAATGCCACCCTTATTCTAATATGTTGTAGAGCTGTCCTGCTGGGAACAACCTTATGGTGCACTATCATACGGAACATGCTGGAGCATTACCATAGATGGATGCATTAAATTAGTGTTAAGAGCAGCAGTTCTTTGATGCAGGTGAATACTTACTCCATTTATGAATTGCTTTTCATCCCATAAGAACAAAGTACAGACATTAATGACAATAATTTCATTTTACAGTCCAGAAGATAGACAGACAGAAAAACCATTTTACTTATTTAATTCGATTTCATGAGAAAAATAGGTTTTGTCTTGGCTGAGAGCTGCTGCTCTAACCAGTAGGCAGAGGTACCTCTGCCCAGTCTTCCCTTCACTGAATTATGGATACAGAAAATAAATACAACTTTTCAAGATTTTAGATGGTTTAGAATTATTTTAAAAATATTAAATACTAATCTTAGATTTACAGTACTTTGTAAGACACAGTGGCTCAAGAAATTTACACTTTACAGTGTAACTGAAAAACAAGAAAATCAAAATGAAACAGCCTGCACCCCCAACAAATCCCAAACTCTCTGAAGGTATGGTTAAAAACAAACTTATGATTTTAAATTATGACACTATTCAAAGAGCTGCTAAGCTGATGAATCTTGTGCTACAATATAGTTTGCTTTAATCAAGGCTTTTTAATACTCATCAATTAAAAAATAACCCTTACTCCATTGCAAGTTGCTGGCTTGTTTTATGGCACAGCTTTGAGTTAGGTTTACTGAACTCAATCTTTTAGAAATTCACTCATAAAAGGAAAAAGGGCAATTAAAGCAAACAACATGAGTTCCCTTGCAACTGATGTGCTTGTAAATGGATTATGAATAAAGCAGTACAGAAGCAGCAAAATGTTTTAAAGCAGAAAATGAGCAACTAATAAAGAGGAAATAAGTTAATCACACTCAGAGCTGCTGCAAACATTTTTGAGTATACTCCAATCTGCCACTGAAATAATAAACAAATGTTACTATAAACAAACATGATAATGTCCCCAAATATGGTCCATATAATCTCAAATTCTTGTTACTCCACTTTCTACGTCCTAGTATTTTCTTACTTGACAAGTAAGAAACTACAGCATTACTTCACACCTTTCATTGTAACTTCTGCAGTACGACATTTACCAATGCATCCATTTACAGACTCATTTCTCATCATCCATTTTAGCTGGGCTTATGGATGCTCAGCCACAAGATTAGGTAGCTACTTTCTTGAACTGACTCTGCGTTAAAACTGCTAGATTAAAATCAGCTGACAAACCACTGTCTCAGTAATTGGCTTTCTTTTTTTCTCAGAACATTTGCTTATACAGCAGTAGGTTTGATTAACAGATACATATGCATTAGACTTAGTACAGCTAATTCAAGTACCAGTAATAGCAATGCCACAACAGCACATCCTTCTTTGGTGGCCTGCCTACTTGAGCAGACAGGTTGAAACTGCCTGTGCCGTCACTATTGGTATTTCACCTAGCCAGTTAAAGCTAATATGGACACGTCAACACACTCTGCAATGACATCTCAGCAAGTTATGCATAGCCATGATGCTGTAAACTCAATCTGATATCATTTAAGTGAAGCTCATACAACAGAAATATTTTCATAACAAACTATGAGATTATTTTCTCTTTCATTCAAATAACCCAAAGTACTACTGAAAGGCAAGAATGCCACACACTGTCTACATCTATGTATCTTTTTTTTTTTAATTAAAAAACCCAAACTGCCAAAACCCAAACCCAATCTGAAAACAAATTTGCCAGGTTAAACCACATATAAACAAAGAGGTACCAGAAAGATCATTAATTTCACTGAAGAAGAACACATACAATTACTCTGAACTGTTCTCTCAAAATTATTGTATGTATTTTGACACTCTACTCTTTCAGCTGAAATAAATGGCTCTTCACATATAGAATATCCATTAACTGGTTCCTTCCACACTCATTAGTTTTACTCTACAGTAATTGCATTAACATAAACAGAATTACTTATAATTTAAACTTGTAGGTGATGGAGTAAAATCCCACTCCATCCCAGTAAATACAGTAGATAATGTACCTTTGTTCCACATGTGGTATATCATAATCACGCAATCATTATTGAGACAAATGATTTGCAAAAACTGTCTTGCTCTCATACTCATGACATATGGACAACTGTGCCATATTAAAATTACAAGAGTCTGAATTGCTCTGCTATGTGTGGAATATGTTTCCATGGTTTTCAAAAGCCTTTAGACTACAGAAGGTGAGGAAAACAGTTAAATTCCACACATACAAGAGAAAAATTGTATCAATAAAAAAGCACTCTACTTGAAGCAAAACTTCAAGTAAATGAACCTCAAAGATTTTTATAAAATTTAACAATTTCTGAAAAAGCAAAATATATTTATCCATCACAGTAACATAGATTGGAACTAACCAGTTAGACAGGTTGTGGCTAATGTGTACAAGAAAACTCTGAAAAGCTCTTCTGCAAGTCATGTCTCGGTATGTAAGATCAGTACATAGTGGCCCTGTGTCAATGGGGACCTTTAAATGCTACCCAAATGCAAACCATTACAGGTCATTCAGTCCTCCCAGGTCTGGGATGAAGCTGGACTAGAGGCACAGTTCTGTATAGAGTACAGATCATTCCAAGAAAGAAGTGAAGATAAATATAATAAAACAAAACTGCTGAGTCATTAAAAGTTATTTAAGAGCATATAGGATGATTCAAACCAAATTCTCTTCAACTCACTGGGAGCTGGTATCCTATTTCTTGTTTAGGGTAAAAAGAAGTAGCTTGTTTCAGTCGGTTTCTGGCAGAACAGATAGCTATCTCAGGTTATTTCTGCATGGAAATGCGTTGTTTTAAAGTATGGTTTCATAAAACAAGTATCCAGGGACAGCTTAAGCTATTCCCATCCTCCCTGCTTTCCTCCATTTTCTCTCCACCAGCTAGCTACTGCCCCCTCAGCTCTGCCAGCAGAACTGCTTGGGTGGCTACACCGTCTGTCGGTCCAGAAAGCAAAACAGGAAAAAATGGCATTAGTTCTCTCCATATGACTAATAGCACAGCCACAAAACCAGTAGCAGGATAACAATCTGGAGACAGCACACCCCAGCACTCAGACAGGAATGCATAATACTGCCACTGAAGATTTCATCTCCTCACACGGCTGTTTCACTCAAACAGCTGCTGTACAGAGAGCAAGCAGGATGGATGAAAGAATAGCTTAAGTACTTCTCAAAACACTTCAGCATTGAAACTGGCTAAAGGCAAATAAATACTCTTAGGTCAAAAGCTCTGCTCAACATCCACATGGAACTGCTCTCTAAGCAGCAGAGCCAAAAGACAAAATACCTTTAATGAAGAAAGGAGCTCTGGGTAAGAACAGTGACTGACACCTCTATGAAAGTTAGGCTTGTCTGAGCCACAATTGAGACATGGGGAGTTTTTGGATGCGACATTAACAGAAAGCTTTTGATGTTCCTGCTACTGCAATGAAACAATATTGCAGTTCCAAAGTAGTTGATTTTTTGTCAGATTGCCATTTTCCAAAATAAATAACTGTTAGTTTTGAACCGAAACCCCCCACGCTGTGCAAGCTTTTAGACACAGAATAGTGCAAGACCTAAACTAGGTTTGGAGACTCAGTAGATAGGATGTGTTGACACAACAGTAATTATCAATTACAAGGGAACCCCCTCACATTGTTTCAGAAGTCCCCTCCTCAGCTGCAAGCTTCTCCTCATTATCTTGTATCATGAAAAGAAAACTGTTTCAGAAATAACTCTACTTGTTCTTCACTCATCTGATGAGTCCTCCAGTTAACAAGGGAAAGAGAATGCAAAGGATTTACTGCAAAGAAAAGGTAGAAATTACAATAAAAAGGTAAACTGGCAAAGTCTTTCTGAGTTCTGGGAAAAAACCAAACAATGCTAATACTCGCCTTCAGCAAGACATGTTTATACACAACACAAACACAGTCAGTTTGCTTTTAGCATTTCCCTCATCAACATGACATGGAGGGAATTGTGCCGGAGTTTCAGGAAATATGCAACTCCCATTTTGCACAAGTTTGGCCAGAAATGCTAGTCAGATCATAAGGCAAACATAAATAATCACGTCATGAGGTGTTTTGAACTTGTAATCAATCCTGAATTTTCTGCCCTGGGGAATTACAAATCCCTAGATATGTGATAATCATAAAAATACCAATATGGTAGTACACATTAAATTTAAAAATTAGATAATTTGTACATACACACACGCATATGTATCCCTGCCATTTTTCCCCCTCAAATTCTCACTGGTAGCGCACTGCAGAATTGCTGTACAAGTAATTTTTCCCATTGTCCACTAATTCACCCAAACAAACCACTTGGTGCCACTGTTTGTAATGGGGAAAACATGAATCAACAGGCAAAGACAACTAAGTTTTAGATTTAAAAGGAAACCGCAAGCAAACTTTGTTATTTTCCTCAAAGTATCTTCGTGTACCAGCTGCCAGCAAATCATTTTTGACTAAAAAGTTTCAAAATATTTGTGACCTCAGTTTACATCTCCTTCCTGAGACAGTCTCTCAGTGGAGAGGCATCCTGTTACCCATTTCTACTTAATATTAAAACCAATGTGAAAACATCTCAGGCAACAAACAAAAGTGATATAAGAAGCAAGTCACAGGAACCCAAAAATGTCTACCAGATGAAACCTCAAACCAACATTTTTATCTGCAAGATCAAATATTAATTTTCTTATTTCACTTCTGATACAATCTAAGATGGCAACAGTATACAAAAGAAGTTTATAAAAAATTGCATTCAGTTTTTAGAGAAGTATACAGTGTTCTATATGGACACCTTTTTTTGCCATTTTGCCTACAAATGGAAAGTGCAACCAAGCACGACCAAGTAAATGGAAAGCAAATCACTGCTTTGAAAAGGGCAAACAAATAGGGAAAGACAATTAGAATAATCATATATTCTTATTTTTAATGAATTCTAAACAATCTATTTTCAGTATTTACACACAGATAAAGTCATACTAATTTTTTATATTTAAAATACAGACTTTTTCTACATGTTCATTTTAGCCAACCTTTCTCTAAATGATTTAAGAGAAATACTGTCTCTTTAGTCTAGGTATGATGCGCATGCCTATTGAAGAAAATGGAACTGTGTATAAGCAGCAATGGCAGGATGTGAATGAAAGCCTATAGGAGGCTTATGTCTGTCTGCTAGAAACTTAGTAACTGTTTAGGTTGCTATGACCTTTAAAACTCTCTTTTGAACCATTCTGAATTCTTCATAGTTTACAGCTGAAAATTATCTTTATGAAAGAAATAAACAGAGAAAATGTCTTTGGGGGTATTTCTGAGCAACAAGAACTTAAAAGAGAACTTTATCAGTACGATACTAGTAATGTGATGGGATTTCCCCAGAACAGAAAAGCTTACAATATCTGAAAATAATGGAGTAATGTCTTTGATATAGATTTATATTCACATAATTAAATGGGCACTTGCTAAAATTAAGATCCAAGACTACAAACTTACAGGAATGCAAAAATATTTGTATAAATAGTCTTCAGTTTATGCAAAGTTTGAGTACAGCAGAAATTAGAGATAATATTATGTGAACTATGGCAAGGACAAAAAAAAAATTGAATGACTCCATCTTTTGTATTTATGCTGCAAAATACGATTATCTTAGAAAAAAGTTAGAAACCTCAAAATTATATTGATGAGTAACAATACTTAATACTGGCACATGACAAAAACCAAACCCCAAACCAAGCTCATTGTGCTATTTTAGACACACAGAAGACATGCTCAGCTGCCAAGATGAATATTTTGGAAAAATACAAGTCAGCAAATAGCTGAAATACAACTGCCCAATATACATTTGAACCCGAAAAAAGAAGTGATACTATCTGAAAGGAAAGACAGAAGGGCAGTGAAAATTTTACACGTTTACTTACAATGGCCAGGGTTTTAAAGTTGTATTTATTCAAGCTATGTGAACAATTTGCTTTGTTGCTTGCCACAGAGAACAGGCTCTAGACAATTAAATAATAAAAATTCTACTAAATTTCTTCGCTGATGCACATAGTCAGAAGGCAGTACGTGAAACACACTGGCCTCAAATTTCAGGTAGCTGCTGAAGGAAGGGTTTACAAATTACCTCCATCTGTTTGTTAATTGGCATTTTAGATATAAAGTGACAAAACCATCTCAAACTAAAAATGGTGCTGTGGGATTGAATGGAAACATAACCAAGAGGTATTGAGCTGTGGCAATAGTTAGCATCTTGAGAAAGTTAATACTAATGAATTTTAATATTTTATATATTCTGTTTACTCCAGTGAAGAACTGGAATTGGGATGCAGTTACAGTTGAAAACCAAGCTTTCTTATGTAAATAGATCCTAGCTACATACCTCTCACATTGCAAATTTAGGTTTATTCCCACCTAAAGAAGTACTCAATGCTTTTTGCAATGTATTGTTAATATTTTGAAATATGTGAGGAAAATCTGTTTTGAATTTCTCTTAAGGTTTCCCAGCAACATTTTTTCCTTCTCCTATGTTTTTTTCCTTAAGGGTATTGGTGACCGCTGATTACAAAAAGGAATGCAGTAACTGCTATAGGTTTTAGAAATGCAGTGTACTGCCAATCCCAAATTCCCCACCTCATGTTTTGTGCTGACTTTAACAGTTATAAGTTTATTTCCCCCCCGTTACTATTTTTTTCCAATTATCAACTTGTGTGTTATGTTTAAAAAAAACAACGCATCAGTAATGTCAAAGTTTAGGACTCCATCTTTGTCTCTGATCAAAACTAGTCAGCAACTGCAAAGATTCATCATGACAACTAAGAGTAAATCAATTTTAAAAATTCATTACGTTCTCTTATTTCATTGAAAGGTTAAAAAAACAATGCTGTAATTTTCAGTACTGCCTCTTTTCTTTCAAATTCCTGAGCAAAACAGAAATAATTCCAGAATTAAATTCCTGAATGTGGATGTGGTTTTTGACTCACAGAAATAATATTTTCATCAGTGTTTTAGAAATAAATTAAATAATGGATCCAACTTCAACATAGCCCTTCTCTAAACAACATAGTAAAACAGAAGGCATAAGGAAATGTGTGTTAACGAGAATGTGAGAGAAAGCTATTAAAAATAAGGATGACTGCGGAACATTTCAAGCTACAGAGTGTACTCTTTTCTCGGTACCAGGTAAGACATGGTAACAGGTGATAGCGTACAGAGGTGGTTTCCACTCCCCCACCCCCAGATAAGGGAATTGATAAACTCTGTGCTAAGGTACGCATGCATGTGGCAACTGCTCACCTGTGGCACCACTAGGAAGATATCATGAAGGATTTCAGGACATGAGAGATAACAGAAGGAGAGTACTGTATATGCAAGGTGGCCCACTCTGAGCTGTTGTGCCACTAATCAGACTGCAACATGAAAATGCAGAATATTGCAGAATAAAAAGGGGGGAGGGGTAGTATCAAGTTTCCCCTTGATGCTCAAGGGAAAAATGACAGGACAACCATATTATAATTACTAAATAAAGACATAAAGTCTGCAAAACTAGGTCAATAGGGAAGCTATAAACCTTGGCAGGCTGTATATTTTGAAGTGGCTGAGAAAAGAACTTGTGAGGGGAAAAGGGGGAGGAAAAGGAATAAAGGAATATAAGATAAAGCAAATAGTGTGTGATCAGGGCTGTTCAGGGGCACCCTAGGACACAGCCCTGCACCTGATCATAAAGCCTAGAGAAGAAGCGTAAATCTGTTTATATTCTGATCATACTTGTGCCTGACTGCCTTCTGTGGTCAGAAGGACTTGCGGTGTTCTCTCTGGCATTGATGAAGAACTACCAGAATGGGTGGACTTGGTAACCTGAAATCCTAACACTGTATAAAGGTGGAGATGAAAGGTGGCATGAGTACCATTCTAGATTCAAGTGCCTAACAGTGCCATAATAATGTTTTCGGTTTTGTTTTCTAATCTTTTGAGCTGATATTTTCATTTGCAAGCCTTGTTTAAAGACCAGGGTGGAAAACAATACCAACGCAGTTATGTCACCTTTGGAGGTGCTTCACCTAAGGTTTAGCCAGTGACAGTAAGAAGAGGATTTCCTAAGATTCAAGGCGCCAGTGCCACTTGCCTTGTCAGGATGTCTTGGAGGGCATGCCCCAACAAGATAAAACCTCACTGGGTCTACTGCAGGTATCTATGATGACTAGCACCTTCATTACGATTTGAAGAAAAAGGCTCAGGAGCTTAAGATATGACTAATATGTGACTAAAGGATGCCTTCAGTACAGGTGCTGCAATCGGGAAGACAAGAAAAAACTACGTCTGTAAAAAAAACCCACAAAGCAGTAAAGTGTCCTAACAAAATAAGGAGATTGAGAGGAACTGAAATGGTAATACACATGCTACCTACAGAATGACATACTGAGCGAGGAAGGATAGAATGAAAGGATACATGCTTTGTGTAGATATTGTAAGAAAAAACTTCACTTTCATCCAGTAATGGGTATGCATAGTCATGCAGAAGATGTGGATTTTCCAACATTTGTATATGATATTTCTCACAATCAATTTATAATTGCAGAAAGCAGAACACTTCACAGCTTGATGTCTTGCAAGGAACATCATGTTGTTCCTTTAATACTGTTCAATAAGACATCAACATGTAGCATATGATACACATAAATCATTACCTAAATACAGACATATGCAAAATACTCTCAGATAATTATGAAATAACTTTAAAATAAAAAAATAAATAGAGACTCATGTTACAATTAATAGACTTTTAAAAAATGTTTTGCGGGAAGATATCCAGAATTGTTTTTTTTTTGGGGGGGGGGGGATGGAGGGGGGGGTGGTGGTGTAAATTAATGTCAAGAAAATTAAAAATCTATAAATGTACTCCATATGCACAAGTTCCCCAAAAGTTCAAGTGCTCAGAATCCGTAACACCACAGGCCTATCATTTTGGGCTTGTTTGTACAAATTACAGAAACAGTCTGTCACAACTTGCTTCAAAAATAAGAAAACTCTGATGCTGTCCACTTATCACAATTTCCATCTTTTTAGTCAACATTTTCTCTGTTTTACTCCAAAGCAAGAAAAAAAAAAAAGCTATCTCCAAAACTTGTACTGCATAGCTGCTATATATGTTGTCTAAACCATCATAACTTGGCAAGTCATCACTAGCTAGGAGTCAGCCCTGCAAATAATCCCGACTTTAAGTTCTACTTGGAGAGATCTCAGAGCCAAGAGCACTCAAAGAGCCAACAAAGTCGGCATGAAAATACACTGCCTTTTCTCTAATCTTGATCACAACACATGGAATAAGAGAATAAAAAAAAATTATACACATCCATTTGAAGTGGCATTGATTTTTTTTTTTGAGAGCCTATTTTAATGTCATCTTCAATCACATTTTATAACCAAGCATGCTATATACCCTTTTGAACCATTTCCAAATTCCTTAGGGTTGGCTAACAATAGAAATAAGAGACTGGTTCTGCCTGGAGAAAAGATGGCTTAGGGAAATTGTAAGAGTAGCCTTGCAATATCAAAGAGAATACAAAGTACAGCTCTTTATGGAGGTGCATCCTCAGAAAGATGAGAGATAAAGAAAAATTTTTTTCTTGATGGCAGTCAGGCATCGGAACTGACGGCCAAGAGAAGTTGTGTAAACTCTACCCTTGATGCCTTTCAAAACCAACTGAACAAAAACCTGGTCTGAAATCAGTCTTCACCCTGCTTTGAGCAGTAGGTTGGACTAGATGACCTACATGACCTCCTGAGTACACTCATACAGTAAGTTAAGAAGGTAATTTAAGCAATGCTGTAAGTTATCAGCTGCTGTCTAAAATAAATGCATTATTTCCTCTAGTATGATAAGCCAGGTTACACCTGGCACTAAATTGGCTCAGTGAAGGCTATTCATGTTCCATTCATGTGTTTTGTTTGGCCATTATGCAGATAAAAGATTACATTTTTAAGAGGTATGATGTAGAACTGAGGTTTCATGATCTCTATAAGGTGTGATCATAAAAAGTGACTTCAACTGCTCTTTCTATACTCCCTATATCATCTCTCAAATTTCCACTCTTAAACTGACCAATCCCAGATGCTTGACTTCTTAACTTTGCTTAAGAATTTTTTATTTTATTTTTTTAAGATGTCCTCCTTATATTCTTTCAGCCTGCTGGCTTTCTTTGATGACTGTCGTGGTTTAACCCCAGCCAGCAACTAAGCACCACGCAGCCGCTCACTCACTTGGACAATGACGAAGGTATTACACTTCAGGCATTTTCAAGATAATTAAGAAACAGACGTTGTTCCTCCTGTTTCAGCATGCTCCATGCATTTAAGTGGGTTTTCAGACAGAATTTTAAAATCTATAAGCCACTTTCAACACCACAGATTCTACTATATTAATTTATACATTAATTTTACACCCCCATCCCACCCCCACCCCCAAGATTTAGAACAGAGCCACAGTAGTGAAGTTTTTCCTCCCACTATTCATTCCTGCAGGAAGAAGTAAAATTGATAAAAAGAAAAATAACAATGGTACTATTGTACACTGACTAATACTTTTCCTTGCTGTGAAAGGAAAAGAGGCTACTGATGCCCTCAGGAAATTCAGAAAAATTATCATTTGATGTTGTGGAGAAGCAATGTAGAAAGCTATGCTAAGGATGAAGAAAAAACAGTGGCAAAAAAGATCCCTTTTGCCACTCACACTTCGGAAGTAATTCTGTAAGATCACAAAATATTATTCTCTAGTTCATAAATATTGTATTCCTTCATGGTATAGGAGTAGGTATCAAAAGTAGACACATTTTATCTGTTATTACTGTCTGAGGAAATGACTGGAAACAGAGAAGCAGAGGAGAGCAATACGTTATCGATGTTATATGTAGTTCCAAAACTAAATCTCTGTAGGAATCTGTTGAATATATAAATCATCTGAAGTTTGTGCTTCAATTCATCCTGTGCCAAGAACACTGATACTTAAAGAATCCAACTTTTTGGTACAAAAGGCTATAGTTACACTACCCACTGAGGTGAACAAGTTCTGTTGGGAGAGCAGAAGAAAGTATCCTACTGTTACTCCATATTGCCATAACTATGCTGCTTCACAATATGGAGATAAGGTATATTCATATGATATGGCTAGCTTAAAAAGCACACTTGCTCTTATATGATTCCCTAGTATAGCTTTTAAAAGATTCTAATTCTTTATTTAATTTCTACTTAATGGGGCAACAGATCAGAAAACTCAAGTAGAAATAGTGAACCAAATACAATTACTAGAAGTACCTAAAATTTAAAAAAATACTTTATAGCAGTATAGGGGTCCAGGAAGGTTGCTGTCTTAACTCATAGGATCAACTCATAGGATCCTTTATGTTCACAGAAGTGAGATTTAGTTCAGTGTTTGAAAAGTAGGTCTTCTGAGGGAAAAAATAGAAAACAAATTTATTTCAACTGTATCAAATTGCTTAAAAGCCTATTTCCATTATTGGTTGTCATCTAATAGGTACAGTTAGAGATGTTATAAAAACCTGTTGTAACCACTACAAACAAGCCTGATGCCAATCTAAACTCTAAGCCCTCTTTTTTTCGCCGAAGATTTCCTTGAATCATGTCCATTGGATAATTTCAGCAAAGAGGGTAAGCCTTGTCCCTCTACAAATAATAAACTATAAGGAAAAGCAATCAGCCTAGATTTTATGAAGAATCCATACCAGCAGCTCCAGGCTTCCACATTCATTTCACACATCCTTTGGCTCTTGCTCAAGACACTAAGCAACAGTGCTCTGGTGGCACTTTGCCATAGGATACAAAATAATAAAAAGTTATTTTAATTATTAGTCACTGCTGTTTACTCTGTCTCTTCTCTCCTCAGAGGACACCATTCCGCATTAAGGCATCTTAATAGACAATAACATTCATATTGCACAACTCATTCAAATGACTAGCCATGCATATGGGATAGATAGGCATAACAGTACTTACAGCGAAGCAGATATTGGCAACTTGCTCTGCTCTCAGAGTGAATTATTCACATAAACACAGTAAATATTAGATCCCTGAGGATACTGCAATGTTTTTCACTCAAACAGAAGTTACCTGAACTGCATATGTATGAAATAATTTGCAAGGCCATCCTAGTCTGAGGTTTTCGCCAAATATACAGGGTTTTTTCGTTAGTTATTATGACAGGCAAGTTTGCATGGAAGATTTTAAGTAAATAACAATATTAAAGAAATATTTAATTACTAATCTTACATACATTTAAATCTTACTGGAAGGCAGCAGATGATGTCTATTTTCAGATACTGCTTTTACAAATTAAAAAAACCCCAAACCCTCCAGATATCAGGTAACCATGGGACACACTCTTTAACAGCTCCTACAATTTTAAAACATTATTGTTCATTGTAGGAAAGTGTAATGTCATTTTCATTAAGAGGGAGCTATGTCTTTGCAGATCCCTCAGATTGTCTTTATTTCTTCCTTAACAGAAGTTGAGAAAAAGATAAGCAAGGGCCTCATAGGCATTCTGTTTCATACTAATGGCAGGTACTACTAAGATCACAAAGCCACACTCTTATGCCAGGTAACTAGAGGGATAAAGGAGAAGAACAAACTAGATTATTTATTTGTTTAGTACAACACACTTTTGTTCAGATATTTTAACTTCAGTGTAACAGAAATGGCACCACATACATATAGGAGAAACTTCATTTTGGCATGCATATTAAAGGAGAACAGTGACTTAAAGGTGGCCACAAGGAAGGCTAAACATGGATACCACCAGAACTGTAATGCCTCCAGGACTTTTACTCACATATTAGAAGCAGTAACATTATCAGAGGAAGCGTTTGTTTACCAGCAATCGCTTTCTGTGCGAAACCCAGGTGATGGAATACACATATAACAGGTGAATAGATCATCTCAGATTCTTAAAATTAGCAAGCCTTTGTGCTCCACTGCTCACACTAAAGTGTCTGTTTTAGAGAAGTCTATATACTGATTCAATAACACTGTAAGAGATCCTTCAGTCTGCTTAAAGGATGTAGGATTTTCACTGTATGATCTAGCAGGGGAGACAAGATGGTGTCCCACTTGGTTCTAGAAAGCTGCTCTGGACGATGTTGAGCTTTCAAAAAATACAGAGATGACATAATCTAAAAAGTCCAGGTTTAAGGATTTACTAGAATTCAGCGATTCGAGATGTCGCATCCAAAGCAGATGCATTAAACCAGAGCTTTATGTGAGCAAAGGCTGGCCAGATCCACCTTATTGGCCTACTAGCAGGCAATTTTGTGTCCCAGCTAGGCAGGCTTTCTGGAGATGTGTGCCTGAACGCTATCAGAAGATGATCCTGAGACAGTGATCAAAAGCGTAAGAAACCACATTTAAATATTTAATGAAGTGAATGCTGTCATTTTTGTCTCTAATAAATACACCATCATTTAAATACATAAAGTATTTACCTGACATGCATAGCCATGAGAAGATTATCTACTTTGCTATTCTTTTCCCCGCTTCTGCTAGAAGGACTGTTGTCCTATTGTTCAACTTGCCCTTTACAGATCAATGCTTTTAGCACAGGTACTGAACCATGTCATCTCATTTCAGATGCTAGCTCCATTTGTTAAGTATAACTATCTCCATTCTTTTTAAACAGCTCCAGATAAACTACAAAAGTTTAATATTTCTTCTTTTGACTTTGCAAAGCAAAGCACAGTAGAAACTGAATGACTATTTTAAGAGACAATGTGTTTTCCCAGTATCTTTCCACCACATACTGGCTAACAATTATGGTTAACTCAATGGTTATACCATTCCATGACTATCTGTCTAAACATTCCTCAGAGTATGAATTCAAGCAAACAACAAATTTTTAATCTCAGAAGAACTCAGACGACTCTATCTACCAGGTAAATTTGTCATTTCTGAAGCTTAGCAGACTCACCATCTCATCAAACACTGAGACTCTGCAGAAGCTCTATCTGGGGATGAAGGAAAAGGCTCTGCTGGCATACAAAGGACTTGTGGTAATGTACCATTATTCCCTCCCTCCCCCCCCCACCTCAGTTCTCATATTTGGATTACAAACTTCACTGCAGCTTCTGCATAGCTGTGCTTCAGGATCATGTTTCAGGATGTAATTAGCCTCACAAAAAAAATGAAGGGAAAATGCTTCAGTCATTTTATTTTCCATGCATAAGCTACAACTTATGGTGAAATCATTGCTGTAAATGGACAAAAGAAAAATTTTCCATGCTAAAACTTCAACAAAAAGGTTTGCTGCTTATAGGTTATAGGCTACAAGGGCAGGAGTGGATTAAGAAAATATGAATTGAAGAAAAAAGTTTTAATTTTAATAAATGTTTTTGTATTAAGTTTATGTTTGCCAAAATGCATTATCTCTATAAAATAATAAATCTACATTAAAATCACGGCACCTGGAAACTAAATTTCTAAATACATAAAACAGAACTGAATAAAATACACATTTTTTTGTGTCTTTTGAAAACACTCCATTTTCCTGTTCCTTATGCAACTGCAGTACTGAAAGAGAATTTCCAGCTGTGCCTTGTCAGCCTACGGACCGAACATATTGTGCTGCTTTTCATTTTCCTTAAGTGAGCTTTTTTAGTTCTCCGAGTAACAGTATTAGCTGATTCTCTGCACACAGAACAGAACAGCGCTTTGTCCCCAGGGAAAGAAGCTATTTCAGACTTAACTAAGGAATCATCTAACATGTTTCAACAATCCCTACTGTTTCTCTGTTTGTTTTAAAGATATCACTGTGATTTTGTTTCATTTGCAACTGGAGACTAAATGACACCAAGCAGAATCTGCTGTTAGGTTAGATTACAAGGTAAAATGTTTTAAATTTTAAATTACTGCTTAAAGCATGGTGTTGAATGGCTTAAACGACATGTTAACTTTGCAAATATGTATGAAATAATACTAGCTATATTTAGCAATACTGAACATAAATGCTTTTCTAGATAAAATATGCAATACCAGTTGATCTGCTTTTTGTTTGGTATGAATGTTTGCCACGCACTTCACGCTTAAACTAACTGAAAGTGCAATTAATTTTGCTGGTATGGCTAAATGTAAATCATTTCTATGCAATAAATTTAAAGAAGAGTATGTGAAAAATCTTTGTAAATAGCTTTAACCCCTGTGTATCATGAGAAATAACCTTGACATCTTAGAAATATGTTTGAATTTAGACTGAATAGATAAAGATAGATTATTTAATAAATTCTGATACTCTGGCATTTCTAAAGGGTCCGTACTTTAAAAATTAACTATTTCCATTAATATAATAGCAAAATGACAGATACTGAACTTACTGAAGATAAACATTTTGAAAGCTACAAACTACTGAACACATTATGTGATAAAAGTAAAGGTAATAAAGATGCTTACACATACTATGCATGATCTAAACATTTATGTGTAAAATTAAAAAAGGTATAGCAATGCAGCCATGTTGAGAGTATCTGGCAACACAAAGATATAATAATTTCATTATATTAGTTACCTATAATTTTAGTTTGATATGTAATCATTTAGTATGAAAGTCATAGAAGTTGAATAGGTTGAATTTTCCCCAAATTAAAATTTCGCTGGCACTATACTAAATATAACTTCCTGATAGATAATCTGAGGATTCAAGTCATGGGCAGTAAAGGCCCAATGCATTTAAGGCCTTTTTCTTGTACGACATTCACAATTTGGGCCTTAAAACGTGAGACAGCACTTATAAAATAAGCCAAGAAATGAAACTTAGAAATGTAGCTCAGTATTTTGCATGCAAGGAACACCATTTGGTTGAAAGTAGCAGTAATAAGCTTTCAGTACTGAAAAGTTAACTTGGTGTGAAAATATAGCATATAAACTCACATATATGAACAGGATTATTTTATAAAGACCTATTATTGGGGGGTTGTTTTCTGTTGGTTTGGGTTTTTTTTTAAATTTGTAATTATAATGTATTTTATGAAAACAAGTTTCACTTCTATATTGAAGTTAACAGCAAAACCCTGAGACATCATTTATACAGTAAATGTAATGTAATTCACCCTATGTTATTCCTGACTTTTAAAAACACATGCATAGAGAATGGAAAAGTATTTCAGTCATGCCATCATATGCCTCTGGTCACAGGAAGAAATGGTTAAATGTTAAAAAAGCAGAAATGTAGCAGCATTGTAACTACATAGCTATGGTGTTATTATAGAGTATACTATAAAAATGTGACCATAATTAAGATGTCACTAACTCAACAGAATGAATACACATGTTCAAGACTTTTCTTTGTATATTCAGTTTTCCCTAAGGGCTCTTTTTGTGTTTCATTCAAACTTGCGGAACAGAAGTTCACTGTGTAATTTTATAGCCAGTCATTACCATGCAAGTAAGTCAGAAACCAAAAACATTAGGTCATTTGTCCTGCAAGCTGAGGTACTAAGAAACAAGCACTTTCTTAAAAAGAAAAGACATCATCAATGCAGAGTACAAGCTTCTGCATCTATTTGATATGTTAACTAACAGTAATTTCAGTAAATAAAATGCCAGTATAAAGTCTATATGGCATTTTGGAACAACTGATTTCTAATGGGTAGAAAGCAATAAACTGAAATCTGGATTAATTTGAAAACCCTGCTATTACATGAGACATTATGTGGATTTGTGTGAGACACTTGCATCTCAAATTCCCTTTATAAGGAAATAAAAGCATTATCTTAGCTTAACAAAATTCTGCAAATTAATATCTATATTTGCTATAATATTTTAAAATTAAAATAGTTGAACACAAACTACAATATCAGAAAGAAGTAAAAGCATACTGTTTTAAGCTTATTTACTGCCAACTTCCCATTTAAAAACATGAGAATAAAATTTATGAGAATTGTGCTGTGGAAAGCATGAAAAACATGCAATCAATCACATGCCTTATGTTCAAGAAAAGTTAGGCAACTTGTACCAAAAACTTGACCTATTATATAAATCAGAAAATACCAAGATGCACAAACTTTTTAAAAAAAATCTGATTCAGGCAAAACCACAGTTCATGTTCCTGGAACAATACTATCCTGTATTTATACAAGTAACTATAATAAGACTAACTCCAAAGTGAAAGACTACATATAAAGCCAGACTGATGAACATCAAGAAAAAGCAGTTTTTAATCCCCTCAACACTTCCTTAGACAAAAACCATGGACATACTCTAAGCCTTGTCTTGGACACAAAGACTAAGTGCTCTTACTCTTAAGTTCTTCACTAATTCTCAACTTCGCAAGAATCCTAGTGTCTTCAGACTCTACCGTCTCAGTTAAAATAGACCACAGGACAAAAGCATTTCCTTTATGAAAGAATTATGCCAGCAGATCTATGACAAATCATTAATAACTTTGGACAAGCATAGCCTTAGCTCAACACTGGTATAGCCATTGCTGGATATGCTTTCTATGCATACTCCTGAATCTTGACTGCTCTGTTTTGGAATGCCACCTATTGGTGACAGTAAATGCAATTTTTCTGTCAGAAGCATAAGAAGTCTCAAGACATGTAGTAATTTTGAATTTCTTGGAAAGTAAATGCAGTACACAACCCACTATAGATCAACCTTTTTAGACTACCTATGCTTAATAAAAACTTCCACTAGAAAAGCAGATGTGGGATGTCACAAAGAGTGCTATTGTGATCAAAATTCCAAAAGATCTCCTCTACTGCAGAACCAGAAAGATTCTGTTAAAGAAGAGGATGGCTAGAAACGGAAGCAAAAGCAACATCTCTTTTCATCTCTGTTGAAAAATATCTTGCACAGAAATGACAAACCAAAAGCATTTGGGGTGGCATATCAGAAATGAATTGGGCATTTTTCTGTTACTTTGCCATTGCCATGTTCAGGAGTTACAACCACCTGGAAGAAACATTAGCAATCAAAAAAGTGAAGAAACACATTACAGCTCTCAAAAACTCCCTTGCTGGAAGAAGGAACAATTACTAAACTACAAATGCCTGGTGGCACTGCAAATCTAAACGACCTCTTCAAATGCAACCCCGAATACAAAGCTAGCAGCTATTTGAATTTGACTATAGCCCATAAGGGCAGAAAACCACAAAACTAAAATTGCTTACTTTAGCTCCCATAGGGCAATTTCATTCCAAGAGGAAGCTTGGTTATATTGACCTATCATGTATTGGTCCACCTGCTTTGAACAGTGCACCATGACTGACATAATTCTAAAAGCTGTCTAGGTATCTAATTTTCCTCTTTTTTCCCATTCCAGGATACTTTCCAAGACACACAAAAACATGCAGGCTACATCATTAGTCTATTATTTCCTGCTTGTCTCTCTGTGCATTGATTTTTCTCAAAATGAAACTAGTGCACTTCTCAGGAGGCAAAGGAGAAGAATGCGCTACAGAGGATTGAGAAGGAGCTCCTCAGCAGGGCACAGGTCCCCAAGACAGCCAAGGATGAAGCTTCCAGCTCCTGTTGCTGTAGTACCCAGCATACCTCTTATTAACATTGATGACAGTGTTATGGGTGTATTTGACTCTCTCATAGGTTTGGGTGGACATGAATCTAGTTACAATGTCTTACCAGGTAAGAATAAAGCCCCTCTACTACTGAGAGTGGGACGATTTTTCTCTTGATTTCAAATGAAAAATATAAACTCATGAAAGCTTTATTTTAGCTCTGCTTGCAACACATACTGAAATAAAACTCAATTACCTTTTTGCTAACCTACTTTTGTTGCCTTTTATAATTATTTGGTGGCTAGCATATGAAGCTTTTTAATTATCTATGCTTAAGCCTTACAAAGAATCTTGCTTTGCCAGGTAACAGTAATATTTTTGGCAATTTTTCTGCATTCTCATTTCATCTTAAGTAATACAAATTTTGTTGGGATATTTTCATAACTTCAAATGTGTGGCAAGTTTGAAGGCCATTTTGAAGAATCTGTTGCTCAATATATCTAAGCCAATTAGCATTTCACTAAGGCCCTAACACCAATAACACCAGTGTTATTTAAAATAGATTTAAGTTCTTTGTTTGTTGTTGTATTTTTGAAAAGCAGCATTCAAATTATGTCTACACACAATATTTAATGAATAATTCTTTATTTTGTGAATAAATTAATGACACACAGTAATAATTGCAATATGAAACTTACATTACAAACAAGACCCTTATGATGGAAAACTAAGCTAAGAGAGAAAAACAACACTCATTCAACACAAGATCACTCTTATGTTCCACCAATATCGAGAACCCGGAATCATTTAAAAGAAGAGTTCAACAGTATGATTTATTTAAAACTTGCCTTTTTGGTAATCTAGATGTTTTCACATTGCTGCACTAATATGTATTTTATGGTTTTTGAAGGAGATGTAGGGTAGAGGATTTGATGTCTTAAGAAACAAACAAACAAAAAGCATAATTTCATTGATCTTTACTGAAACCTGCTTTGGTAATCGTAACAGGCTTTTCTACAGTCTCCTCAAAGAATACAAGACTAGACAGGGATTGAGAACTGATAGTTGTTAAGTGTCTCTTTGGTCCTTAGTGCAGTAAAGGAAGAGTGAACTCTTGCTCTAGGATGGTTGTGATTCAACATCACAAATGGGAAATTACGACTCACAAAACGGGAAATTAAGATTCACGAGTCTAAAGCTCAGACATCCATTCTGAAGATAAGAACTTCTGAATACTACTATCAGTATTTTTCAGGTTTGAAACCCCAGTTATCAATCAACTGAAAATTACTGAGAAGTTATAACACTTCATTTCTTTTCATAGAAAGAGGTTCAAAGGTTGAAGAAAAGACACTGGGATGTTGTGAAGAACCAATACAGGGTCATATCAACTCTATAGCTAATAAATATAGAGACAGAGATACTTCCCTTCCGGCACCAAGAGATCACGCAATGAGTAAAATTATCATATGCAATTTTGTGAAAAAAATAAGAATGCCCTGATTACCACTGTTCTACATAAAATGATAATAATCTATTTTTATAAGCAAAAAGTTAAGCCTTTCAGTGTGTCACACAAGAGACACGAACACTAGGTTAATAGATCTCAACTTAAATGGCAAAACATATTTTAGTCACATTTTCTTAACAATTACTATTTGTTGTGAGTCCTTACTTTCAGAACGGTTGAACCATTTCAAATGAAATATTTTTAAGTAAGGGGTTTTAATGGGAAAACTAGCAAAACTCTTGATTGTAGCATTTCTAGTGTGTACTACAATGTTACTTTCATAATATGTACTACTGATGTCAAACCTTTAATTTAAAAATATTTTTAAAATTAAACAGAGGAAAATACCACATAAACAGCATACACTTCATGTAAGATATTCCAGTCTCTCTGTCAGAGACCATCAGTCATGCTGAAATAATGCATGGTTCTTTCCCCCTCCCACCCCATTTGTTTCTTTCTATCTGGACTTGTATCCAAAAGCTGAGCTAAAACCACTGAACTCATTTTATTTGGAACTTCATGCTGAATTTACACCATATTTCCAAAGGTTAAAAGTCCTATGCTCATCTGCCAAAGACTTCAACCACAAGGTATTTTTTAGTCTAGCTTTTAAAGTTCAAAATTTTTTCAAGTTAATGTCAGATTTGGAAAAAACAGAGCCTATTAAATAATAGAACACTATTATTAATCATGCTTCGGAACAGAAGAAAATGCAATCCAAAACTTAATTTTCATTCTCCTAGCTACTTACTTTGCTCTTAGTAGCCTAAAAAACAATTTACAGATAACATATGCAGGATGAAAATTAACAGTTAAATAGCGGTTTAACAGTAACCAGATGTATCTCCTTCCTCCATATAAAAATGATGTGAACCATTTAAATTAAATCAAACCACAACATAAAGTAATTTGCAGTTGTTTGTCCTTTACAGACCACAGTCTGCCCATTAAGCAGTGCAGAATAGGATGTACACTGTTGCACTATTTCTAATATCTCTTAAACCTCACTTCTCCCTGCTCATACCCATACTAAAGTTATTCAGTGGATAGGAAGTTTAAGGACCATCTCAACGCAGTCTTTACTCTGTCTCATAAGTATTGTGAATTCCAACAAAGCGCCAAGTAGCAGTTCTGCAACGCAATGAAAGGGTACCTCTTTGCCTTTGCACACACACATTTGTCCTGTCTTTTTAAGTAACTCTCACATACACAGAAAACAAGATAATTTGTTAAAGTCTGCAGAGGGCAAGGCCTGATAACCCATATCTTTATGCTTATTCGGACAAGATTTGCACCAACTTCAGATACAGTCTAGTAGCTAAAACAAAATAAAGAATTTAAGGAAGCACCAAAGAATTTCCATCTCAAGCCAGATATGTTCCTCTGGAACAGCTGACGTTTTATTGTTTAACATGAGAAAGTGTAGTGTCCTTTTTGTGTTTCCTTTGGAGATTATTTAAAAGAAATATTGTGGCTTCCTGGCAAGCATATAAAAACCAGAAGTCAGCATCCAGCAAACAGCTGCATTACAGATACCTGGGTAGAATGACAAGGGACTTACAGCCAACTAACATTTGGCCTGGGCTAACTCATCTCCTTCTTCAGTTAACGTGGTTTGAGTTGATTAGAACACAACTTTATGCAGCTGAAATGATGCATACATACCCTGGACCTCTGAAAAAACAAGATGCGACTGTTCAACAAATTAATTTCTCTCCCTTTCCATCGCGAGAGTAACTTAAATCAAAAGAGCATTTTTTAAAATGTAAGGAATATAGAAAAGCATCCAAGCAGAATGATTCTGATAACTAATTTTTGTTCTAGAAAATAGGTTCGTATCCAATGGTCTTTAAATAGAAGGGCAAAGGAATACCTTTGTTATGAAGCTGAGAGTAGGACTGCCTTAAAGGATTTTGCAGAATGCCTGACTTTGAGTCAAATATTAATTCCTGAGACATTTCAAACCAAATATTTACAACAGTCTCGTCAGGATATTTAGAGACTATCCTGAATACTCTTCCCTTTAAAACTGAACAACCAAGCATGGACCTGGGCGGAGTGCGGGAAAACAAACCCTGCAAACAATCCCTCCAAAGACAATTTGTCTATCACAAACAAAAGTCTCTTGCATGTAAATTCAGTTGAGATAAGATTTTTCCACTGTATTAGACAACTTTCATCTGAAGGAGGAAGTCAAACCAAATAGGAAAAGAGGAAAATCTTTTTTTTATTTATACACAGGAAAGTACAAAGTAACTTAGAAATGGGTTTTCAGCTTGAAACGAATACTTCAGCAATGCATTCTTACAATAATTAGAAAGAGGAAAAGGAAGGTGTGTAGGGAGTTGAGAATCTCACCAGATTTAGAGGTACGCTCAAAAATAGGAAAAGAATTACATGGGATGAAGAATCTCAACCTTGGCTTTCCTTCTCTCAAAAGAAAATAAAAAAAGCGTCATGCTAAATTGCAATGTTTATCCTGGTGTCTGGATGAGAACTGCTCAGGGAAACCTTTGCTGAGGTAGACTCCATCACTGGAAGGAAAGAGAGACTTGGAATAGTTTCTTTCCCAAGTCTTTATGCTCTCCAAACAACTTGTCTACTGAATATCTGAGTATAGCTTACAAAATAAGTATCTTCTACATTTCTTTCTGAAAATTTCAACTAGTACGCTGGGGAAATCTCAATTTTTTGTAGATACATGTCCAGAAACTTTGGAGATGAAGTATTTAATAGCACAAGGTGTTCAAGCTTGCTACTTTCCTAGCAAAGAGTTTTTTTCAGATAAAGCAAGTTACAGGGAGGAGGAGATGTTTGCCATCTTACCAGTCATTACAGAATGGACTTTACTTCCATTAAGCCTATGAACAGTCACCATGAAGTGAATATTGTTACCCTCCCAGTTCCACACAGCCTTAACAAGAATTTCTCATTTAAATGTGCAAGATATTAGAAAAGATGTCTAGCACACAAGAGAGAAACAGAAGAGGGTCTGGAAAAAATATTTTCAAGCTCTGCATGATTTATTTTAACTCCATTGTGATGAAGAAAACTTTTGCTTCTTTCTCAACTGTATCTACATACAGCTTTCATTGAGATCTGTGATTTCTGCTTTCCATTTCTAAGGGTGGAGAGGAAAAAGGAGCTGCCATGCAAAAGACCCTCAGAAACTCACCATCTAGATTTAATTTTCCTATTTTAGGAATATCTCTGAACTTGAATAATTCAAGAGTTTTTCCAGAAGACAAAGATGGTAAGGGTATTCATCGGTTGGCTAGGAAATGAACTATTACGACAACTGCCTGAAACAGAGGGAGCACACAATTAGAGGGACAGAGAACCTGCACTCAGTTTTCACTGTGAAGCTGTAAGCAGGTAACAGCTACATACACATTAATTGTGTACCTCCCCCTTGATTGCCTTCACAGCTGAGAGGCCAAGAACTAAATAGAGATTGGAAATCACTAATAAGCTGAAGAAAATACAGCTATGAAAAATAAGGAATAATGATAAGATACTTAGAATAAGGTATATTTTACATATTTTCAAAATGAGAACAAAATAGTAACGCGTCTTGCCAAAGTTTTAAATAAACACTATTGGTTTTATTTCAGTTTAAGCTATTTAAGTCCAATTTTCTATTTTCTTTTCTTAGGAAAGAAGGGGCACTGCACAGCTAATGGGATGATAATGTACGATAAAGCCGTCTGGTCTCCCAAGCCCTGCATTACCTGTCTCTGTTCAAAAGGAGAAGTGATATGTGATACAACCATGTGCCACCCCCTGAAATGTCCCAAAACTATTATACCTGCAGGAGAATGCTGCCCAGTTTGTTCTGATACTGGTACAGTACACCATATTATTTTTACTATTTTAAAACTAACTCATGCAAAACCTAACATAAACACTATGTTTAATGATATCAAGGATTACAAGGTACACATTATCCTTTTACAGAGAAAACGAGTTCTGAACTACATGATAAGAGCAGGTCTTCAAAATTTCTACTCAAGTTGACTTCAGTTTCTTAGAGTACACTGGCTGTTAGAGGAGTTTAATATAATATTTAAAGAAAAGAAGATGTTAAGTATGCAATAGTAAAGATAATTATATTTCTTTTTTTATTTTCCCCTTTCTGTTTCTTCCCTCCCGCGTTTACAAAATTTTGGTAAATGTATGAAGAAGGAACATCTGGTTACATTTTATATCCCACTTCCATTTCCAAAGGATCAATCAATAACTACTAGCCATTATTAATATATTAGACATACATAATAAACATGATACAGTTTACAGACTGGTAAATCTTTCTTAGGAGTGTAAAAACACGCAGCTATTTGATATAAATCGAGAGAAGATAGTCAACTCACAAGAGGAACAACAGAACTACAATCTTGTTTCTTCATAAAAATTTAAACAAAATCAGTATCTTTAAAAAGAAAAGGAATGGAGAAGATAAAAATGAAATGTGTTTTCCTTCCACCATTCCCAATACCCTAAGTCTGCAAAGTACTGAACTTAACCTCCTCTTACTGTAAAATATTGTTTAGCCTTGTGCGCGCGCACATATGTGACAGACAGAAATGTACTGAGTAGAGACATCACAGAAATTAACTGTAGAAGTCATGTTGATTGAAACAATTAAACTCCTTTTATTTGAATTGCCCTGTTATGTGAGTAAAAACTGCATTTTGGTAACTGAGTTAACACATTTCCCTGGTGAGCTCCCTACCTGCAGCCATCTCTACATCTGACAGTCGCCCGCACAGGAGAACAAGTCTAAACCTTTGTGAATTTTATTCAATTACCTTCCTCCCACTCCCAGACACATTCTTTTTCTCTTTAGACACCTCCATCAACACAAAAAACCTAATGTATTAGTTCAAAAAGGAAGATAAGGAAGGTTATATTAATTTTTTCCCCTTTTTCTGGAGTTGCATTGAATCATACTGTTCTGTACTGTTGGGTCAATCATTTCTCAAAGTATGTCTCTTCTGTCAAGCAGCAATATAAGATCATATTTTAATTCTTTCAAATAATATTCTAAGGGGGATACTATTCTTCTATAGTTACCATATTTTTACTATATGAGGGGAACAGTCTTTACTAAAACTTTAGTTTCATATCCTCTTATCAGACAACTTTGTTGTTGTTGTTGTTGTTCTCATTGCCTCTGGTTAGCCTCCTTTTTGGATTCAAGTATTATCTCACTGGATGATGTGACTGAGTTGTCTGGTGATTCTCCAGAACCCAATGACCTTGACAACACCAATATATTGTCATCAGCACGTACTCAAACTGAAAAAGATGAACTGCTTAGAACGCAAGTGGTAGAGTTTAAAGAGAAAGAGGGTCATAAAAAGGATGAAAAGAAAAGAAAAAGGAAAGGCAAAAAAAATCGACAGAAGTATAAAGCCTATCACAGAGAAAAGAAGCCTATCACAAGAAAGGAAGCTGCAGAAGAAGAAATACAATATGAAAGTGATGAAGATGATGGTACTTTGAGAATGCCACCTCATTTCCCAATTCCTGTTCCACCCATAGAAGCTCATCCTTTGCCATCTGGATGTTCCACCTCGGACACCACAATAAGCTGTATTAATGCCAAACTTACACAAATACCACCAATCTCAGATCCAGATACAACAAGTCTAGACCTTACAGGTAAATAATGGGTCTACTTTGCATGCTTTTTCCTATGAAGTAACATTATCCATTCTCAAATGCAGTCAACAGTAGTGTTGATACTTTGTTGTTCCTTGTCATAAAAATGTATTAGAATGAATTTTACATCCAAGCCTCTAAACCAATGAATTAAAAATGTTAGATTTGCTTACTAGTGTTTAAATACCAATATGAATATGTCTACACACAATTATTGTATATAATAGAACTATTTTTGTAATATTTTTTCACGTACAATACTACACAACTCAGATGCATACTGTAATTCATAACTCAAACTATTTTCTTGAATTCTGTCCTAGGAAATAGTATCACTACTATCTCAGATGAAGCATTCAACGGGATGCCTAATTTGGAATGGATTGATCTAAGTAAAAATAATATTACCTCTCCTGGCATAGGTCCACAAGCATTCAAAGTAAGAAAGCCTAACTTTTCTACTATCCTATGATTAATTCTTGCTTAAAGGAAAAGTCTTCCTGCTTTTCAGTCTATGGATCTAAAACAGTTTGCACCTAGTATGAGTAACCATTCTATAATTACAATACAGTTAAACCTGGCTATTTCAAGAAATCTCTTGTCATAATCAAGAATATCTAGAGATTTTTGAATGACATTCACCAAGAATTAAATGTTAAACAATAAGAGAGACAATTTTCTCATATTTTACCAGTTGCAGTTGAGAGATTTCAGAATTGAAGGGCTCATATTCCATTAACAACACCTGGGATACTCAGGCTCAATATTTGTAAATTATGTATCATCTTACTCACTACATTAGCTCTGTAAAGCTTATGCTCTTGAATTCCCAAAAAGATCTGCCTATGCCAAGTCTTACTATAAAAATCCACTCAATAGCAGTTCATGTAATCAGCTGTATTCTTATTGTTGACTATCTTTAATGAGAAACTTTCAAGCATAGCTGCTTACTAAAAGAACAGCTTTCTCATAAAATAGTCCAAGAATCTTTCTACATTCAGTCTTTTTCTTGCAAGGGGAATTTACATGGTAACAGGCTATTCAAGTGCATCTACACATACCTCAATTGAAGGCAGAATAGTCCCATAATAATTTCTCATGCAAGCAAGAACACACAGGTAGTAGTTCAAGTGTAGAAGTAAGGCATCAGGGCCTTGCTTTTTGAGGCAAGATGAACACAAAAAGCATATGAACAACAAATTGAATTATCACAGTAAGTTTTTAATTTTGTTTCCTGCCATATGCAATCAGTCTTCTTGCAGGACTTTCTGTATACCACCTCCCTCCAGATAACATGCACAGCTGTGGCTGACTTCAAAGGACTTCAGTTCCTACAACTCCTATGAAATCAAAGTGGATGGAAAAGACAGACCAGGAAGGTGTCTCAATCGTGAAAAAAATTTTAGCGAGGCTTGTATCACACCAGGCAGTTAAGACAAAACTGGTAGAAAGCAGGCTTCAGTGGATCCACTGCTAAAACATCTCCACCTTTTTAAGAAATGCTCACTACTGCATGATTACTGATATGCATTTATCAAAATTAAGCTGTGGTAATTTTTCATACCAATTTTTTAAGCTGGCTGAAGTCACAAAAATCCTAGGTCACTGAAAAAGTTGCTGTCATTATGCTTGAGTAAAGTAAATTTGCTGACCTACAGAAAACCATCAATTTGCTCACAAATGAAGAGTATAAACACATAATCTATAAATGTATGTACTTTGAACTCCTAGATACTGCAATAATGTAGTAAGGTAATACCTACATGACTCAAAGACAGTAGCAGTAATACAAATAGTTATGACTGGATAGCTGCAGGATGGCTGTGTGAAGAGTTGATGTGCTCAATCAAGCTCTTCCAGTTGGACATTACATTAACTGGCATCTTTGTTAATATTTAGCATAAAGAAACCAATTAATTAGACTGATAGGAGAAAAATATTTTTTTATTCAAAACACTGGATACTAGTGCACTGCTACTGAAAATCTTCAAAAAACCATGTGTTTAAGAAAACATTAACTATGATTATACTGTATGTTTAACCATATATTTTACACCTTGATAATCTAAGTTCTCTTCTTCACCCCTATGATTAAGATCCTGAAAAAGCTAAAACGTTTGTATTTGGATGGAAATATGCTGGTACATATTCCCTCTGAATTGCCATCATCTTTGGAAGAAATAAAAATAAATGACAACCACCTTCATGCCATTGATGAAGATGGCTTACAAGGTATTTAGAAAACTAATATTGATCATATGAAAAGATTAAAATAAATTTGAAAAGAAGAATGTCCAACCAAATGCATCTGGATATAACCAGGAAAATAATTGCTAGCTTAAGTGCCATGTTTTCAAAAGGCAACAAAAGCTGAAAGATTTGCATGACAAAGTTTTTTAAAAATACATTTTCCCTTCTTATGCAACTGCTACTCTCCCAAAGAAGCTTATATTTAAGGTTACTAAGTAGAGATGGATTTGAAGTATGTTGAAGATAGCTACTCTCCTGACCCATAACCTGATCGCTTTATGTGTGATGAAACTATATTAATTATTTTTTAAATTGCATGAAAGCAAATAGAATTTGATGTGCATGAAAAATAAGGCAGAATAGAGCTGGAGTTAACCATGATTGTTTTAAGCCAAGCAAAATGTGGGCTGATACAAAAAAAAAGAAAAAAAATTAAAAAATATTAGGGGGGGTACCATCAATGTTATAATATGACTGACTTTTTTGCTCTCTTTCCTCTCCTGCCAAAAGGCTCCCCATTTAAACTGGATCAGTTTAGTGATACAGCTCACTATGGTGCAATATAAATGCTTGAGCTAAGACAAAGAAAACTTAGGCCAAGGGCTGCAAGAGCCTTTTAGTTTAAAATCAAACTGCACTGTTAGAAGGAGCTATACAAAGCTTCTGTAAAAAAAAAGTTACTTAGATTATTTGTGAATGAAGAACTTATTATTATGAAACAGTATTTCCTGCTTACATATATTGATCAACACTGGCTTCTTCTGTGACCTGCATTTGGATGGCTGAGGAAGAACAGTATAATCCATTAAGGGTTCTCAACACAGGACAGTAGGTGGTTGAAAGGAGTAAAATGAAATGAGTAAAGCAGGGAGCGGGAATATATGAGCCCGAAGAAAGAGTAACATACCCATTATCACGTAAGTGACTGAAGACCCATGGATATTATTCAGCAACTGCACAAAGGTCAGCACCCACATAGCATTCCAAAAATCATCTGCACATAACCATGAAGTAATAAGGCCTAAATGGTAGCACTATCCACAAGCCTTACAGCTGCCTTCTTTTCCCTTCTAAGTGGGAGAGAAAGCTATAAATAAAGCTCTAGTCAATCTCTAAAATTCTACAAACTAATAAACAATATAATTGTATGATTATGAGATAATAAATGAAAATCCTTTCACTATATCTTCATTGCTGTGAACTGATCTGAGTAATGCTTAAGATGGTTAAATTTTAAACATGCATTTGAACATGATATGAGATGGAATTAACTAACAGAAATTCCAACTTTTTCTCCCCAGATTTAAAGAACTTGGTCACCCTGGAATTAGAAGGAAATAAACTCAGTGAAGCAAATGTCAGTCCTTTGGCCTTTTATCCTTTGAAAAGTCTCTCTTATTTGCGACTGGGAAGAAATAAATTTAGAATTATCCCACAAGGTCTTCCCGCCACTCTTGAGGTAAAAACAAAACAAACCCAAAAGGCAAAAAAAACCCCCAAAACCACAACCCCAAACAAGAAAGCTTCACTTTTCCAGACATTTTAACAGACTTTTTTTTTTACTTACTGCATTACTATCATAAGGTACAGATAAATTTAAATTTTATAAATTTGTTTCCAGATATATTAATATTTTTTTATTCCTTAGTCATTATTTCTAGAAGTTTACTTATATACCAACTCCATCCCAAAAGGTATCTTTTAAGTCTGAATTTATGTAGTACTGTCACACAAAATAGTATAGCCTGCAACTTCTGTCTGTTCAGTTACACATCATTCACATAACACTCCTAATACAGATAACGTCTTAGTGCAAAAACCTGTGCACTTTGAGTTACCACACAGAGTAAAGTTCACAAGATGACAACAAAAATAATAAGAGATCTAGAAAACCTGTTTTATAAGGAAAGACTAAAGGAACCAAGATTGTCTAGTCTGAAAGCGAGATGCTTATATCTAACCACCCTCTTCATTTTTTGGCTGGTCTAAGTCTCAATTTCCCTGGTGTTCCAAATGAGGGATGCTATCTGGAAGGTATTTTCTTCCTCCATTTGAATCTCTGTCTAGTTTCATTCTCTGCTTACCTCAGTCTTTACTTCAAAGGTAATTCTTGCTACCTATTAATTTCACCATCTCTCTTCGTTCTATCTTTCCTTTTGCCCTTTCTCATTTCAGTGTCCTTGTATTTATTTCCTTTTATCCTTAGGATCTTCCATGATCTGAAATGCAAGGAGAAAAAAAAAAAAAAAAAAGAAAACCAAATCGAGCAAACCCAACAATATCTCTTCTATAACATTAGCTTCTTCTGCAGCTACTGCCTGCAACTTTACTTCAGCTTAATGTTCTCCACTACCCATTCACTCATATGTTACATTTTTTTCTTTTTTTCACTTCATCCCTCCTTGATGAAACAGTGAACACCTGGCAAGTTTTTCCACATTTTATATGCTTTGGGAACACTCAATTTTAAACCAACACCTAATAAATTCACAAACAATGATTTTCCAGCTACAAAGTTGCTTTTCTATTTTCCCAAAGCCTTCCTCTGCAGGCCCTAAATTCTATTTTGGGTCCTACATATATTTCAGTCATTGCTCCATTTTTATTTCACATCATATTTATCCTATATTACAAGCCATTATCAGGAACTTAATCTATGTAAAACACGCAGTTATGATACGTTGCAGACTCACAACATGAAGTTTTGTAAAACATTAACATTTTATATTCCTACAAATTTGAAAGTTTCAAAGCTCACAAGTGCCCAGCAAAAATATTAAGAAAGCAAGACTCTTAATATTTTTCTCACTAATAGCTTTCCAAGACACAAAAAAATTAACAAATTCTTGTCAATCTCATCACTCTCACATTATATACTTTTACACTGTACAACTTTCAGACAAGACAAAAGATACAATTCTTCTTCTATTTAATCTTTCAAAGCAATCTGTTTTCTCACAAATTAGAAAACAAAACAATTGCTTTGAAAAATTGTGTTTCTGAAAGTCACACAACAGAAACAAAATTACTCTGATTCAGATTCAGAAATTAACAGATATATCAGGTAATACGGAGAATAGGTAATAGCTACATTTTGAATTGCAATGGGAAAGAATAGCATATTTTGCATTCACAAATTTTCTTTCCAAATGCACTTACAGGAGTTATACCTTGAAAATAATCAAATTGAAGAAGTGTCAGAAATTTGCTTTAACCATACAAGAAACATAAATGTTATTGTGCTAAAGCATAACAAATTAGAAGAGCACAGAATAGCACCTTTGGCTTGGATAAACCAAGAGTAAGTAAGAATAATTTAAAATATAATTATTTTATTTTTCTTTGTTATTAGTGAGTCAGATAATGAAATAAATATTTGCATTTCATTACATTTAACTTGAAATTGTAGTTATCTTTAGATTTGCTTGTTTTCCTTAGCTAATTTGTCTTAATTTCCCTTGCTTAAATTGTATAATCTAGGAAGTATTCAGAATTGGCTTTCAAATAAAAAGATCTTATGCCTCAAATCTGTACCATTTTAACATAGAAGTCTAAATATTTTTTCTGACCATGCAATTAAAAAAAAGAACATTAATTATCAATAATAGTCTATAAAATTATACAATAATGTGGTATTAATATATAATTATCTCAAAGGTAATTTAAAAATAATTTCATATTGTCATAGCCTTATTTCCAATTGGATTAAAAATTATAAAAGTAAATAAGATGAAGGGAAGACTGTGCAGCCGCATTGTGTGAAAGTAGAATATAAGCAGAGGAAGCAATGAGAATGAAAGAAGCAAAAGACGATACTACTTTTGATTCTTCTGGTAAATTATTTGCTAAGCTACATAAGGTACCTTGCCATAACATGTCAGCAGCAGTCCTATCAAGTTGATTTCCTGATTTATAAACTGCTTAATCTGAAAACCACCACACTGTACTAACAGCTTCTCTCATCTCTGGGAGTGAAGCACATTGGAATGATTCTAAAGGAGCCCTTCACAAAACAATTCATGGGCTTTAGAACAAAATTTAAAAATCCATGTCAATGGGATAACCACTAAAGTCCCAAGCTTATTATGTGTTTTCCAGTGTAACTCATGGCAATTCAGCAATGCTTATCAATCACAAATTAGTCCCTTGGATTTCCCCTATTCAACATTCTCTCTGTACTCATTACTGTAGATTTCTTACCATCAACAGAATCATTGTGCTTGATTGGTAATTAATGACTTCAATTCTTTCTATTCCTAGAGTAATTACTCATGACCATGTTCCATAAAATGCATTCTGTTCCATTAACAGAAATAAATTTCCCTTTGAAATTTAGTTTCCTTGTAATCATGTTAAGCACTATTTTGTACAGAATGTAGCATTAACAATGCAGTATGCTATGTTTTCATCCCTTTTTTTTTTTTCTCCTTTAATGCAGGAACTTGGAGTCAATTGATCTCTCTTATAATAAGTTATATCATGTTCCCTCCTACCTGCCAAAATCTTTACTACATCTGATACTTATAGGAAATCAGATTGAAAGAATTCCAGGATATGTCTTTGGTCACATGAAGCCAGGGCTGGAGTATCTCTACCTGTCCTTTAACAAACTTACTGATGATGGAATAGATCCAGTATCATTTTTTGGAGCATATCACTCTCTGAGAGAGTTGTTTTTGGATCACAATGAATTAAAGTCTGTACCATTTGGAATTGATGAAATGAGAAAATTACGCTTTTTAAGACTGAACAATAATAAAATAAGGTAATTTCCAAGTTCCTTGTTACATTAATGGCATTAAAATAAATGTCACAAGACATGCTTAAAGCAGAACTTTTTACTTTTAAGTAAATCTTTTTTAAAAAATTCTGAAGGAGGAGCTAAATCCTGAGCTTTCTACTGCAGTATTTCTGCATATGATAACAGAAAAGTGAGATTTCACCCTTCCTCATAGCTCTTGAAAATGCTCACAAAGATGCTGAGCACCAGTTCCCTCCAGGAAATTAATCTGTAATACTGTAATAAAACACCCCATATGTCTGCTGGGGCAGCTGCGATTTGATAGGCACAGCAAAGTACCAGCTTTTTCTGCTCTTGGACCAGCCTGCAAACTGGTTACAAAATAACTGGACGGAGTCATCAGCTGCTGGTGGCCACTGAAAGCTGCCTTTCAGCAGGTTTCAGCCAGCACCATTTGTGAAGTTAGGCATGCTCTCTGGTTCCTCTGTATTGTTTAGAAAGCAAAGTAATGATTGACAGAGGATCTTACTACATGTGTTATACAGAAAGTTTTCATTCAGCAACATGTGGCAATACCTTCCTCAGGAAAACTAAGTATATGATATAAATGAGAAAACAATGCAAGGAGAGAATTTTAAAGAGAATGACTTGCAAAAGTCCTCAATAAATATATTATTGGGAAAATTTAATGTACTGATTAAGTTAACATTTTCAAATCCCTACATAAACAGCATCTCTAAAATAAATTATGAAGTTATGAGTTATCTTGAATAATTAAAATATAATTCCTTCCACAATGTCACAGGACGGTCCCTCCAGAACGCATCTGCAAGACTCATATCAATGATGATGATGTTCATGAGAACAGTGAAGAGGAGAATGAAGAGTCACGCTTGGAGCATGTTCATCTTGAAAACAACTATATCAATACAAGACAGCTATCACCACATGCATTTTCATGCATAAGATCCTATTGCAGTGTTGTTCTTAAACCACAGATCATCAAATAAACACCCAACTTTTGCATTGCAACCCCTATCTCTAGAAACACAGCTTTATTTATTTTCTGCTACTAACAGGTCTGCTTATTTCTGATTTAAACCCTTCTTACTACTCTAAATAAGATACAGTATATTATATACTGAAGTAAGGTAGTAGTATATTTCTTAATATCATTTCACTATAAAAACATTAATTGTAAAAATAGAAGCTCAAGATTATGCCATAAATTTTTATTTCTATTGACAGAAATTCTACTTAAACACAACAGATCAAGCTGTGCCCCCAGATACACCTCCATAAGATCAGATTTTAGAAAAGAATATAACTAAACCCTCAACTTGGTCCTGGCTTATTTGATTAACTGAATTTAAAACATTTTAAATGGTACCATCAGCTTTAAAAATGATACAATCAAAAGTCCTTCAGCTATGAACATTCTAGCAGTGCAAGAATCAAATTTCTTAAGACATATGTGGTACTGGATTTTCTACCAAACATTTTGCAGTGATAAATTCTCTTCTAACTGAAATGTCAAGAACAAAAATGTTAAATTGTTTGTTTTAGATGACCCTGAAAACTTCCTGTATTCAAACACAGATTCTGATGAGTTCGAGGAACAAGCAATTAATTTCTATGTGGATGGGGGGTTTTTTTTGAAACAAAGTGTATTTGAATTTTTTTTTTTTTTTTTAAACTCAGAGAGTGGTAGATCCCATTCATTTGTACAATGAATAGTTAGTTTGCTAGATTTTTATACTGTAGAGGATCAGGATCATGTTGCCCATTTAGGGGACAAATCAGACTTTCACAAAACTTTTAAATATTGGGTTAGTAGTTATTAGTAGTTATTTTAAAGCTTCTAGATAGTCATAAATCACCACTTCAGAGACAATGTGGATAAAGCAGTTTCAGTAATACATCTGATATGAATGTCTGCTTAGGTATATTAACAGTAAGTGTTTACAAATATATCTCTCTTTCCCTAGAAAGGAATTCAGTCTCTTGAAGTTTCTTTTTAATGTCTGAGTTCAAAGAAAAGAAGCATTTTTAATATTCCTCTCTGGATTTTAACATTATATTCTTTAGAGAAAGTGGCCAAAAATTTGATAAGAAGTAGTTAATATTTTTATTTTAAAGAACAATTTCAATAAAAATTCAAAGTAATTCTAACACCTTTCATATTTCTTGAATTCTACAATCCTTTCTTATAAGAGTAGGCTGGTGGTAGGAAATGGTTACAGATGACTGGCAAGTCATTATTCCTCACACAATTACTTTACTTTATCCTGGGCTATTCTGTGAGGCATTAAAAAAAAAAAAAAAAAGTAAGTACTCTGTTTTCTTCAGTACTATAGGTATGCTGTCTAATAATTTCTTCTTCAGAATGGATCGGAACAAAGGATGAAATGGCTTAATACAGGGATTGACTTTTCTGAAGGCATATAAAAGCTGTAAGCAACTGCACATCATAAAACTTCTAAGGACACACATTAACTACTGAACTGTAATTTTATTGCCCTCACTCTGGAAGTGGAGGTTTCTCTATGCATTTCCCACACATCCCAACCTACTGCCAATAGACATGTCATATAATCAGCATAAGCATACTGTTTGCACAACATTTAACAGTGAAGGATCTCCAAACACTTTTTTTAGCATATTATAGACAGCATATATGAACACCTGAGTTTTATTTTCTCTGAAGCTATACAATCATGATAAAAACAAGATCACATTGTTCTATCTCAAAGTTCTCTCTTATTCAAATAAACTATTACCTGCAAGACACAATGGTACTTCATCTGCAGTGCGTTGAAACCTACTGCGTTTCTTATAAGAGACAATCCTAAGATATGTGGATTTCTGTAAAAAGATTGCTTTGGATATTTTGTTTGGTAAAGTATGGTCAGAAGTCATACCTTAGTGATTTGCTAAGTTTGGTAAAGCATGGTGAAATCAACAGGCTGAGTTTTTACATACAGTGTTCTGTTTTAGGTGGTTTGATTTCATTGCTTGCGCACTTTCAACATTTGATTCCTTCTTTCCTTTCACTTTGGCTAATATTCCTTTGTCTTTGCAAAACACCATTAAGTTCCCAAACTACTGCTTTGAGAGACTAAAAAAACTAAATTATTAAAATGAATACTTTTAGTCTATTGCTAAATAACTTCAGATTTGCTTTGCAACACTGCTAAGCAGTGCTTTCAGAAGCTTTACTAAGCATTTTGAATACACAGATTGACCCAAGGAGGGATTTCCAGGTAAACAAGCTGCTATATTACACCATTTTATGCATTCTTATAATAAATCTAAGCAAAACACCACATATTGTTGCAATTATTTTCATTCAAATAGAATACTTTTCTTATCAAAACATTCAGACTTATAAGACTTACTAGAAAAATCTCCACTGGATAACACTGCTAAAATACAGATGACTAAAGATTTATTGCTACCATTAACATATTTTTTTTCTCCAATATGTGCTTTTCCACTTTTAAGACATCATAGAATTGAATTTTATGCAAGTAATTTGTCTAAGATCTTTCCTTTGATCATTTAATAAAATGAGTATCAAGCTTGCCTGAAAGTACGCTGTGATAAGTTTTTCCTACAAGAAGCACTCAATAACATAAAGTGACCTAAAGTTACGGTGCAAATATAATGCCACAGTAGCGAAACAGAGAGACTGAAGGAAAAACATTTTGGAATCAGAACACAACAGTAGCAGAGGCAGAAGACCAAGAAGGAGAAAGAAGCCAAGGGATGAAGGGTATGCAACAAACGGATACTTACTCACTTAAGAAATACATGGGCAATTAAACTTGGATAGCATTTCCATACGTCAAATGTAAGCAGCTTAAGTCTGTTCACTCTTCAAAATTGCCAACTACGTTGGAAGTGAAATGGACTTTATTATAAAAAAATCCCACTACTTTTTAACAGTGAGCCTCACGAGATTTTGTAAACAAAGTAAATGGGATTACCACCATTTTACAGCTTGTGACAGTAAGACATAGAGATGTGACCTGACCATTCTTGGTCAAGAAAAATATGGGAACAAATTTAGAATCTTTGGCCACCAGTAGGATTAAGATATGCAAAGACAGCTCAACACAAACCCCCTGCATTTACTGTTTATTCTCTGAAATATATTTGAGCAAATAATTAATTTTTGCAGGCTTACATTGGAAATTAATATACTTCAAGAAGGTAATCAGATTGAGAATGGAATATAGTTCTGCTAAAGTATTATCAGACTCAGAAGTCTTATAAAATAGTAGGGACCACACCCTGTAATAGCCATTAGATATTCTTGTGGAATAAGAAGCTTGAAATAACTTGTTGAAATAACCTGTTTGAACCTCGGTCATACTGGTCCTTTGAAAACTTCCTAAGTCTTACTAAAGTAGGCACCACTTGATCTTTTAGTCTGACAAGAAGCTCAGTTGAGGTATACTGGGAAACCCTTCACATTATTCCTAGATAGGTGGAATAATCACTGCCCGCAGAAACTCGCTGTATGCAAATCAGCAAGTCCCTGATGAGAATGCGGTTTGAGGAAGAAAACTGTTAAGTCAATCAAGTAGCAATTCTAACAAACAATCGGATTTGGGTAGATGCGCAGAAGTACTCTCATTACCCTTGTTCTCCAGATGCAGATGTAACTGCAATTTGTATTCACAGATAAATTCAAGAGAGAACAAGGGGCAAGTTGCTAAGACAGCAAAGATGTCCCATCAGAATTTTTTTAACCATTTCAGAGAGGAAACTAGTTAGAGAAGGGCAAAAACCTGCATAAAATTTTCTTAGTAACCCAGCCAGAGACAAATGTAAGGTAAATATATCCAAATACAAGGATGTAATGTAAATGTTGAAACTATGAGAGGGTAAGATATTTTAAAGTTAGTAAGAGACCCAGAATAGCAAAGGTTAGGATTCAATAGCCATAGCAATTCCAGAACCACAATGCTTTGTGGCATAAGGATCATAGATAAGAATTTGGACAAGACCTGCTAAATCCTTCAGGTAGGTCCCGTTATAAATTCAAACATAACAGAAGACATCCTGTGATTATCATCATATTAATAGAAAAGGTATTGACACTGACATTTTTATTGAGTAGGATCTTTCTACAGGTTAAATGATGACAGAACTTTGAGGATCTGCCTGAACTGTTATTTTGTGCACAGGGACATAGACTTCTGGTAAAATAAAAACTGTAAAGGTGTCCAACAAAATAAGGTGGTTACCATGGAAACTCAGATATCTTTCTGAATTTGAAGCAATGATCAGATGCAATGCTTCCTCTAAGATAAGGTAAAAGATCTTTCCTCAAAAAAAACCCAAACAAAAAAACCCCACAAGAACTCAGAAAAATAAAGGCATCAAATGCCTCCCAAAGTGAGATTGTTGTTATAAATTCCCATGTGTTGAGGCCGTTAGAACCTCTGAGACCCCAAAAATGTAGAGCTGACAGTATACACCCTTCCCCATTTTCCATTTCAATTTAATAAAGAATAGAGAACCCCTCATGCCAAAGCTACAAATCACTCAGTTTTGCTCCAAAAAGGAGTTTGAGGCATGACCACTAGTGAACCACTTGGGTCTAGTGGCCCAAGACAACAAAGTGCATTTCACCCAATGAATTCTCTTTTACGTAATACTACAGAGAGTGGTTGATATAACTTCTGAATTTCAATTCTGAAACATGCATCATGCTTGCTCTTACTAGAAAACTCTCTTAGCATTCAATTTAAAAAAAAAAAATCAGAACTTGGAAGCATGATTTTATAATTTCTTTACCAACAATTTAGTTACTCTTTTACTGAAAGAAATCAGTGAACTTTCAAGATCTCTCTCAAGTCACAACTTTATAAACAGTTATATCACAGCAACAAAATAAACAGTTTATTGTTTCTATTGTATAGTAATACAAATGTTAACTAGTTGAAACTCTCACGAGAAAACATTTTCTAATTTAAGTACTATGTTTATATTATAATGTATACAATTTTCAGTGAACACAAGACTACAGACAGTAAAATATTAGAAATATGAGCAAATACTACCAAAATAATTTACACAAAAATCCTGATGACTTTCTATATGAAGCAGTTTTCAGAAAACAAATCTGCAGATCATAAGTTTGTAGACCAATACAATAACTGGTGCTCTGGAAGTCTGAAGCTTCCTTAAGTAAGCTTCAAAATCTCTACTCATTTGGAAGTGTGGGCACTTAAAAACGTAACCACAGGGACCTGCCTATATCCTCTTTGGATTCATAGCCTGAAACAACCAACAAAGGGTCACTCCTTCTGTTTAAATGCAGAAAGCAACAATGAAGATGCAGTATCAACATGTGTTACAACTTTTATACAACCACTCCTTGCTAAGGTTATCTATCAAGACCAAAATTCAGGTCAAATCACTGCTTAAAGGCGTCAGAATCATACTATGACAATCTTATAGAATGTCCTAACCACAAAGGTGAAGCCTACTTTGGAAAGAGTGCATGTTTTTAAAGTGACTTACTTCTAAAGCTGGTTTTGCATGCAGGAAGCATTTAAAAATTTAGTGGACCAGAAACAGCAGTCAACCATGTAACCTACACTCATTTGGAGGAAACCCTGCATAACAGTCTTATTGTCTTCTTGAAAACTGAAAGAGATATAAACATCCATCCAAACAGACTAATTCATAATAATATGTTTGACTTATTCAGTAGACATACATTCCTGTTTTCTAATGAACAAAAGAAAGATCTCTGCTGCTATTGCTTATTTAGTAACATTACCCTTCTATTATAGCTAGTTACCATTAAATCCCAAACACTCTATTTCAAGGGGAAAGGCTTTAATTTTACTTCTCCTGGCACACTGAAAACCATTTTAAATGGGGAAAAAAAACAGTGGACGTGAAATAAGAGCTCTGATTTAATGATGTCAACAACTTCTGTACAGTTGCAAGGCCCAAAATATTGTGGAAAAAAGTTGGAACACTTTTTCCATCTAAAAGTAGTGAAGACATCACTTAAAAAAACTCTAAAATGTATTAAACAGATCTCCTTTTCCACATTAAGAAATAATCATATGATCAAAATGAACTTAGCTTTTTATTTTCCTAATAAATTAACATATTATTTAAAAGTTTCATACCAATTCAGGCATCAACCAGCTATACGCAAATGCTAGCAAGCATAATTTCAACAATTTTGTTACAACTGCTATGATGAAATTAAATGGAAATACATTGCTTTAATGGTCCCAATATCCAAGTTACAAAGTCTCATTACACATGTAATGTTCCTTGCTAACAAACACCCTGTTTCCACATTAAAATTCCATCAGGATAGACTTAGCACTGTTTTTTCCTTTTCAGTTTAAGAAGTGAATAAAGAATATCAAACAGAGCTTTTCATAAACATCTTCCATTATATATGATGCAAGATGAACAAGGTGCAACAGTTACCACATCATGAAATTACCTTTGGGAAAACATTCATATATCATTGTGCATCCCTGAAAGAACTTACATAGTCAAGTACTGCATAAAACATTTTTGATCACACCATAAAACAATTCATGATAAATTATCATCCATTTTATGATACTGAAATACTCCAGTTAGAAAAGCAAAACTAAACCAACAGATTTGCTAGCATTATGGTGTCAACTTTTTCACACAATAAAAGTCCTTATCTAAACTGGATAATGTTTGACCAGTCTCAAAAGGAATGGCATAAAAAAAAGCCAAACTACCTCAGGGTGAACCTCAAAACTAAATGAAACAGCTGTCCTAAAAACACAGCTTTATTTTTCTTCAAGAAAACTAAAAGCAAAGGAACACCATAAACAGCAATACCCTTTCTCTGTGCAACTATTTTTGGTCACTGTCAAAGACAGGGGCCTGGACTAGATGGGCTCTGATCTGATCCAGCACAGCTGTTCCTATGTTCTTATGTACTTTACATGTAGCCCTGCCTAATTGCTGCTGAACATAATTTCGCACATTTCCGCTAAGTACTTACTGACTTTATCAGCCTGTGAACACCATTAATAAAGTTTCTCAATACACAGTCCAGTCATTGCTATGAAGTTTCTCAGAGCAATACACCACTGCCTCTTCTCTGCAGTCATGTCTATTAAAAATTCCCACCAATGAATCGAGTTTCCCAGGATACTGCAAGATACAAATGAAGGAGAATCTCATTTGAACAGCGAGGTAGGCTAGAGAGCTGATGACAACTTTACATCTTGTCATTGCCCAATAGCTGAGTACTACTAGAAAAGCTCATGCAGCTTGCATGCATTATTCTATTTCAGTCACTCACTAAAACTAGAAGTAAAGTTTGATCTGTATTTCATACAGGTCTGTCTTTCATTGATGTCTATACCTGGGAATCCCTGTCCTGGTGACTAGAAGTAGTCATTTCTACTTATTTTCACATTTTCATCTGTGAGTTCTAGTTCTACGGGTCATGAGGTTTACTTGGGGCGTTGACTTCAAAGCTCTGTATTAAGAAAATGTAAATTTTTTCAGTTTGGAGAAATGTTGTGTACTACAACTAATTGGAAGACCATATTAATCTCAAGAAAAATGAAAGATCTTCTCTCTTCCCCAGATTGCAGTTTCCTTTATAAACATTAATTTCTTTTCTATGGGAGGATAAAAATACACAAAATTATGCTGGATATTAGGAGCAAGGCAGCTAAGGGAAATGCCTGAACATTGCTTATCTATCATAAGGTCCAATAACTGTTATGCTGGGCTCAAAAAATTACCTGATGTTTGGGAGTTAAAACGGCTTAGCTATTTGCTTTTCCCATAAAAGCCTGTGACGTTCTTGCCTAGTGCTTCAAATCCAGTCCTATGAGTTTGCCAGCCATAATGGACACAAATATTCTCTGTAGTCTATACAAGTGAACAAAAACCCAAGAGTTGAGTAAATTCCCCAAAACAATATTCTTTCAGTCTGCTTGAGCCATCCTGACTCCATTCATTAAATGGATTTTTTTTTCAAGGATTTAAGAATTAAAGTAAATTAAAGCATTAACAGTTGCATTATTTAAAACGTTCATCTTAAAAAACATTTACCTTATAATGTCTTCTTTAATAGTCTGTTACGTAAGGAATTTCCTACAGCCACTGAGTAAACAATTACTATAGTTTGGCAGAATTTCCATTTCTCTTGTGTTAAATTCTTTGCACAGGATACAGATCCCCACACAAGTTATCAAATGCAAACATTGCATAATTCATAGCTTCCAATTTAGACTGTTATTTATATTAACATAGCTTTGATAAACTGAGTTATTAAGACCAGCTAATAATGTACTGTTTTCTACAAAGTACTTTGAAGCAGTTCTGCTAATTCAGAGAAAACTTTCATTCCAAATGTGCAGCATTATGAGTATATATGGAGAAAAACTGTAGGTTTTGCATGCAGTATTACTAAAGTAAATCTATGTTTCTCTGTGGGAACTTTTCATATGATAGCAATTCCTAGGGAAAATATATAAAAGCTGACTTATTTTTTCCACAAGACATATTTTTCTCAAAGGAGTAATACTGAACACAGCTGTGGAAATATTAGATATTCAACAACACTATCAACCAAGACAAGAATCTTCTAAGTGAATTATGTAATGGTATTTTTAAAGGATTAAAATGAGGAAAAAGGATTAAAATTGACTTCATTTTTTTCACAGCAGTTTCTCCAAAACCCTGGAAGTTGGCTATGCCTTTATATTTTATCCTCTGGCCTCATGCATTCTGTTCCTTAAAAACCTTCACAGCTAGGGAACGACTGCCCTCGTGAATATTTCATGGTTCACATCCACTTTTAAATTACTATTCTTTATAAATATATATGGCTTGCCTTCTTCTACTGCAAGATGGTTCTGAAGTTCTTCAATAAAGCTTGTTCACTACCAGTCTTCCAGGGAGAACTCTTTTACTATTTTTTTTTTCCAGCACAGTTTGGCTCTCATAACAAAGAACTCAGGAAGCAAGACTTTTCCTCTTTCAATTAGACCAATTACTTTTTGGGTCTATATAAAACATTAAAATCTACTACACTTTCTTGCACATTTCCACAGCTGAACTATAAATGTTTCATAAAGTATTTCCTTTTGATTTGAACCTGCCACCCACTCATTTCTTTTGTTTTAACCTAGTTTTTGCATTGGAAAAGGCAAAATAATTATTATCTTTCCTTCTTGATGATGTATGGGTTCAAATAGATCTGTATTACCTATATTCTGTATTTATTTTGAAGGCTATTTTGATAGCCTCTGGTAAAACCTTAAATGAAAGAAACATTGATTAATTGTCCATTTCAGTTGAATTAAATTTCTTTCCAATCTTCTGAGCAAAGAACAGCCCATGGTTTTATGTGAGGAGACATGCATCTTTTACATTAATTGTAACACATATAGAAATTATAATAACCATGAAACAAAAGTATAGTCACAGTACAAATCATATGCTGACAAATTACCAAAGATGTAGTTTGCTTGTTTAACAAAATAAAAGTTATACATTGGTAAGTAAGCTTACTTTCTAAAGTCAAAGCTACTTCATACTGCTGCAGTCAAGCCAAATGGAAATTACCCTTTGTGGAATATAAGCGTTCAAGAGAAAAATAATAGCTTCTGCTTTACAAATTGTTCTACAAAAAGATCTCATTTTCCATACCGTAAGTTAACATGCAATTATGACATGTCTTCTTTCAATTTACATTAATATTTCCACTGAGTGGTAAAAGTAACTTCTATCATCTAGTGAATTTCTATCTATGATAAAAAGCAGTGTAAAACCATCCAGGGAACTAAACAACTTAACTAATACATTCCCATATTCCCAAACAAATACTTTTGAAAATAGTATATTAGGCTATCTGTCAGACAATTCTAACTTCTCTGCAAGTTTCTACATGGTCTTATAGCTTAGTTTAGAAGTGTTTATCTTCCAATTTCTTTCATTTTTTGGTCAACTCTGCTATAACACCTACCACATCACATCACTGCATGTGCAATGGCAAGTGAGACCGAGCTCATACCTAGATTCAACCAGTCATAGGCCTTCACTGCCTAAATCAAAGCAACCACGTTTGTTCAAGGCTGTAGCAGATTCAACTTTTTGAATACTGCATACCCACAGAGGGAATAATGCCAAGAATGTATTTGTTACTTTATACACGTTTTATTTTTTAATATGTAAGCACAACTAGTATGAACAGCTGCAGAAGCTCAACATAGTTTCACTGGTGAAAAAAAAGACTTAACAGCATAATTATTAGATCTGTTACAGTATATCAAATATTGCAGGTTTTCCCTAATTTACATTTAATTTCTGTATTTGTTCCTCTCCTCCTTGTGCTTACTTGTGGTTTTCCCCTACAGGTAAAATGGGAAAAGAATGAATGTTAAAAATCAGCAAAACACTTTATGATATCTAAGTAATTAAAGCAAATTTAATTGTCTTCTTTTAAGTGCCAACTTGGGGAAAAAAATACAGATTACATAATACTTATGATTTAATAATAGCATAATTATGAGAAAATAATATTAAAACCGTAACAGCAGTAGTTAACTACAATGAAAGCAGACTTCTTCAGAAGTCTCCCAATGTATTTAGTGTTACATCAAACCTTGCATGACAGAGTGACTGCTATTGTGTCAATGAGACACAAACGAGACCCTCCTATAAAATTCCCAGGAACAAACCATGCACCTGAGAACACAGGCTAGATTAATTAATACAGTAGGGAAATCAATTCTTTAGTGAGATAATATCCTTCTTTTTATTAGTAATGTTTCTGAAAGCTTTCATTTTGACTATACTGAAGTAACAAATTGCGTGTTTCAAACTTGCAAACAAATTTAGTCTGGAGATCTTCCTAGAAATACTGTTACTTTTTCCATCTAAAAACCAGTATATGCTCAAAGTACATGCAAACATTTACGGACCCGTGTTCTTCATCAGACATACAAGTGCAAACTGTAATCAATTACTATGTTATAAATGTGATATTTACTGCTTCCATTTCTAACAGTCTATCACAAACTGAGTCAAAGTCATCTTCTTTTGGATCTTTGAATTTCTAATATAATATAAATTACCTTTGTTGATAAGTAAAGTTATGAAAAACCGTAATACCAAATTAAATTAAATTATCTTTGCAACCTAACATACTTTGAATACTTTATCTTTTCTGGAATACAAAGGACTGGATAGCCATGTTTCTTTTTTCTTAAAACTACCAACTCAATGGAAATTGATGACAGCTACCACTTTAAATGTTGCCTCTATGTTCTGAACAATATGAATCTAGCAAAAGTTTGTGTGTAAGAAGACTTATTTACACTTCCATATTATTCATACTGTTTGTTAAAACAAAGGAAAAAATGGAAAAATATCAGCATTTTCAGGTGATCAGGTTTGTCACGTTTTGGTTTTGTTGGGGGTTTTTTGTTTTTATTATTATTGTTAAACTTTGGCAGAGTAAATGCTTGACACTCTACGAGGAAATGTTGTGCTCAGTCCAGCTTGTACTCTGAAACAGAAAATTTTCCTTTAGAACTTATTGTCGGAGTGATTCAGTAGTTTGGCACTGGTTGCAGAGCTTTTAATTTTAACTACTGTTTGATTTTCCATGAAAGAATGTCTGGTGTTTCCAATGTCTGTAAGGCAGATAAATACCCATATTTCATAAAAATGCCATGTAACATTATCCAAACTTGTAAGTAGCATCAAAAGCAAGACTAACAATTGACATGTACAGAAACCAAAACTATTTCAAGATCTTCATTCATCAAGCAGGTTCTTCAGGCAGAGCAGTTTACTGATCAGTTAAGTGCACAAACCTTTTTACAGGACCAAGGAGATGAGCATCAAGGTGGGAATAAGCTAGCTGGGGACTTCTTAAATTGGCATTCCCACACAGAGAAATTTGTATTAATCTGTAGCCTCAGGTAGAACAAAGTTAACCTACTCTCCTAAGGCAACACGAACTATCTGCAAGGGTGAAAAATAAGGTCTGTCTCTTCAGGTTACTATTGTGCCTCTTCAGTCATTCCATATCACCACTTTCTTCCATATATAAAACACATGATAAGCCTGACAATCACTCACATGGATGCATGTACGTGCACACTTGACTTCACAGCTCTTTTTGTACATGATCTCTTAATACTGCAAGCTATGAATTGCCCTTCAATACTGGTATGTTGCTAATAAATGCCAGGGACTAATGACTTTGACTGCAAAATGAAACAGTATATTTTGTTGCGGCTTCTAAGTCAGCTGCCAAAAATATGCAAAAAAATTATGCATATATTAACAAGTGAAAATTGATTCATGTATGATAATAAATGATTATTTTATATATTTACATATAAATACTGAAGAATCAAGATGAACTACAGAAACTGAAGAATAGTTTTTCTATACTCAGCTCGCTTAAATGGTGTAGTTCAACTCGAGTAGAGCCAAAACTTAGCTAAAACCAAAATATGTGACTGCACTCTACATGGACTGGTTGTGAGCATGAAAGGAATATGTCATGTTATTAAAATGTGATGGGCAGTCTCCAAGACAGATTTGTGCAGTTGATGTTAGATTCATCATTTTATGTAAACCACATTTATAAACAGTGCCAGATAATGAAAAAGTACTTAGTTTGCCTTAAAATAACAAACGTATACAAGATCAGCTTAAAAAGAGATTGCAATGTAAGCATTAGCCACATATGGCAGCATATGCTTACTTGCTCACGTACAGAAAGTGATACAAATATAGTCATTTCCAATAAAGAAATCAAGATAGCATTTGATATTACTGATGTGATAATGTTAAATATAAAACACCATGCAAATTTTTTTCATTTGCATATTTTACCACAGTGACAGACAGTATTCTGAATCACAACATGATGGATATACTCCTATCCTTTACCTCAGAAATTATCCCCACTACTCATAAAAATCATGTATTTTAAGGCAAGATAGAATTCTAGTTTTCAACCAATTCTTTCATTGGTGGAAATAGAAATCACTGAAAAGGTCTGAGCAAAGAGTTTGACTTCATATAATATTTTAGTTATTTAAACATGTAATATTTTGTAGGAAAATGTATATACATTTGCTCGCAAGGCAAATACCTTCAGACTACTTTCTATCTGAGAGTATCTCTCTTCATTAAGACCCCAACATCATGGATTAAACAATTGTGACAGACACATTTTCCTATCAGGCTATTTAAAATCAAAATCTCACTGTTAATGAAACAGCAGATGCAATAAGATACCATCATTTTTCCTTTTAATAGCATCTTCAACTATATCACCTCAAAGCAATTGCTTTACAATATAGCCAAGAAAGCTGCATTTGATCCTACCTTAGAAGGCTGCAGCTACAGCCTTTGAACAGCTGCTACACATTCTACAGAAGTACACTATAGTCTTACCCTAAGAAGTGAGAGGAACATTGACCCAAGTACCTAGCATCAATTCATTTGTTTGCACACTCCAGCTTTCATTCAGAACTCCACAGCTGCCCTACTGTGCTGGCTCCTGTAATGACTTTGGGTCCAAAAATTAAAATATACTGGAAACAGTGATTCTGAAGAGGAATTCTGCAATAGTAGTCAGTTTTTAGTAAATTGGAAATATGCTGCAAATGTTTAAAAGAACAGGCTCATAAAGTAGATTGAGAACCACCGGCCTATTTTAGTTTGTAGTATTGGTATCAACAGCTAACATCTAAAGATCAGAATCTGGTAGTCAAGAGACCTGAAAAGGTGACTTCTGGGTATTTTATTTTAGAATGCAATTATATTCACAATCAAAATACTAAATCCGTGTCTTGAGATATTAAAACAGTTTCATTACAAGAACAGCATGTCAATGTAAGCAATATTTATTTCTACCGTATTGATGCTATACGTTGTACAAAATATTAGATAATCCATTATAAGGTAAGATGGTTACATTTTTTCCAGATACTACCACTCTACACGTCAGCTTCATTATATAGTACGGCTATGACAAACTTTATGCACACAGGAATGTGTTTCTACCACCAGGATCAACTAAAAAGAGAAAATAGTAATTAAAATAAAGTATTTATCCAAAACTGAGATGTTGCTAAACATCAGGAACAGGAATTGTTGCTGCAAAACTAGGATCAACTGAAATTGCTGATTCAATGCTTTACTATTGAAAGGAGAAGTGAAAAAGAAGAAACCGGTACATTTATATCACAACCCTCAGGTCCCGCTCTCTTCGATTAAAGAGCCAAGAAAGTGTTGGAGGGTTTTTTAAAACAGCAATTTAATACTAATTTGCTCAAGTAAATGCATCCAAACCAAGCTATTCAAAACACAGGGGAGTGTTTGCTTAGGAAGCTTTGGTTTCTAAATGCAGGCAAGAGAATGTAGATAATGCAATTTGAGAGTTCAAAAAAGTTTAAGATCATCCTTCAGATTTTTATGTGGGAATGTGATTGCTTTTGAAACCGTAATTTCATTCCATGGGAAAAGTGATAGGGACAATCTTTATCATCATTCGTCTATGCTACTGGAATGGGAACACATGCAAAAACAATGCAGCACGTAACACAAGCCTTATCTTGTTTGATATGATAGCACCAAAGTTTTAAATTTTGGCATAGTATCTTTTTCTTCCTTAAGAAAGTACAGTAGACAAAATAACTAATATGCCACTTAAACCATCATTTTGCAAACAGCACCACATTACATGTATGTTAAAAAAACCAAAATTTCCAGGCTATTTTTCTGCAGCAAGACCAGATGCCTAACATAGAAAAGGAGCTAATTAAAGAAATTGACGAAATCAGATGTGCATGGAATTGGATAGATATCATGTATTGTAAATTTAAAGATACAAACATTGACTATGAAACTTGCTTTAGGTAAACCCAATTAGTCATGCTTTTCTTAAGTATACATAAACAGGTAGCCTACAGAACGTGAACGAAGAATAATCCAGTTTCTAAATATTGTGATGTGCATGGCAGTAAAAACCATACAGCAGGGCAAATTCTCAAGGACTTTGTTTTAAGCTCACAACTTCAATCCTTATCACAGAATATTGCAAATATTGTCTCTGTTTTAAATAAAAGTTATGCTTTATTTCTAATACACAAGAGAAATTAATTAACTATACTGACTAACAAAATTTGATCTACATTCTACATCCTTGAACCATCTTCCCCAGCCAGATAGTTGTCTACTGAAACCAAGAGGTAGAATTTATACGTAACTACACAACAAAGTCCTAATTTTATAACTTTAGAAAGGTTTGGCAACATGTTGATCACAGTAGGCTATTGGCTTACTCTACCAATGTCTAAGGTTTTATACATTTATTCAAGTCACACTTTTTAAAGAATAAAGGCTAATGAGATCATAAGTAAGTGTGATTCCATAGCAGGAATGACCTGAAATAGACCTCACTGTACTTCCAATGGCCTGATGTCAACTATTATTAAACTACAGGTTTTACAAAGTCTTCCACTAGACGTCTAGAGTTAAGCCAGAAGTTTTGGCTGTAATACAGGCAGTGATGAAAAACATATGAGTGGTAACAAGTCGTCTTAATATCATTCTTCAGTACTAAGATGGGCTAATCTGAAGCAGCACTTTACTCTGCTATCACCCACGGTGCCAGGAGGATCAAGAAGTTTGGGAGTGGAATTTTTCTTTATATTTACTTTCCATTTCACAGAACTCAGCCTAACTTCCTTTTTCTCTCTCTCTTTTTTTTTTTTTTAATATTAAATAACTGGACATAAAGATCTCAGGTGGATTATCACAGTGCTTCCGGAAGAACTATCAAACTTGCAAGGTATGTCCAGTTTGAATATCTATTCTATATAAATAGCAATAAAGAATTAAGCAACAGGTTGTCAGTCACTACGTGCAGATTAATAATGTCAGGTAATTTGGAGTTAGAAGTACCACTTTTTATGGAACATTTGAAAATCTACTTTGCAGCTGAAATAATTCTGTATTTACTACATCTGAGTTGCAAAGCAAAAAAAAAGCTACAGTGAATTATTTAACTACTAAAGACAGACATGTCAGAAAGACTTAACAACTGACAATGAAGTTTTTTTCCTCAGTTATTACAATCTATGAAAATCTATGCTACAATTATAGCAGTTCTTATAGTTACAACTCAGTGTTACCTTTCTGTAATTTGGTATTCAATTTGGATTTTTTTTTTTAAAGTAGATAGCAGCAAGGTAATTAAAAACAACACATGAAATAGTGAACTGTAGATGAGCTACAACCTAAAAACACTCACAGATCGTATTCAGTAACACAAGAGTCAGTTTTCCATAAAAAGTAAATACTCTCTAAATATGACTTATTTTGTAAACATGCTATTCATCATTATACTACATTACTTCAACATTGGACTATTTCTCAAGACAGAATCATTTCTTCAGTAATCTTACTGACCAAAAAAATTTCCTCCTGTTTTTCTTAAGCAATTTAAATACATCAGTAGAGTAGACAAGGAGTTAAACATAAACTCCTTTTATTTCTGGAATGGGACAATGACTAATAGAACCAGAACTATTTTTAAACATAGCTTTCAAAACAGCTATGGTCTTGCCTTTCTTTGGACAAAATCTGTGCACAGCGCAATGATTTGTGTTACTAATGAACACGGGGATTTTTCTTTGCCTCTGTAAAGACCACCACTGTGTCATTTAAACATTTCCTTTTCAGAAACAATGCCATCGGAAATTTGCCTCCATAGACCGGTAACAGAAGTGATTTCTAAATATAATTTAGAGTCTTTTTAAGTCTTAAAACTTTACCTGTTAACTCCTTCAGTGTCATAACTGGTAAGACAACAAAGACCACATGCTGCAGGACTGGCATGCAACTGCAAGGAATCCAGACATTTCTTTTTTAATGCACACATCCCATACTAACAACGTAACTCCTATCCTCACAGAAAGTGTTTTTCTTCCCGTAATTCATGTTTAGAATTTTCATGTCACAGAACTATTGCACACTTATGTGGAAATTTTCCACACAATCTCTGAAAGGTTTAAATCATATTAACATACTGTGACATCACCTGCATTTAATTAGTTATGAATGATAAGTATTATCCTAAACTAATAGCATTAAAAGTTCCTAACTTCCATGTGTTGTTTGGCAAGAGTTTTGGTAAAGACCACCACCCTAGTGAGGATAAGTATGTCCCAAACAATTAGTACAGTGATTTTGGTATTGTTTCATACTTCAGGAAAGAAAGTGAGCCTTACAGCATCTCTACATATAAAGTGTACTCTCCACATTCAATGACCTCACTTTGGGGTGGTTAGTGTTCCAGCTAAAAGGTGCTATTCAGAAGCTTTTTGTCCTGAAGGGTAAGTATGATTGCCATAAAGAAGGTGTAATGAAGAAGTACATGACCCCTCCTTGAATTTGCTACACTCTTTCTCAAACCCATCTTCAATGTTCCAGTCTGTAAAAACGTGAATGGACAAGGCCAGACTTTGTCCAAGCAACAATCGTTTGTTCAGGGTCTTATTAAACAGAACACCTGAGCCTGTCTAACAGCTTGCATATGTCAAGAATGGCCGTCCCACATCTTCTCCTTCCTTCTCTTTCCGTTTAACATTCCGTCCCCCTAAACCAGGCTGTTCCACCCATTCCTTTGTGCTGGCTCTGATACTCAGACTGATTCAGTTTGTTCAGCTGGAAAGAATGTATTGGGGTTTTTTTCCTCGCTCACATCAGTTTTATGCTGGTTTAGTGAGTTCAATCAGCTCAGCGAACAGCCTGAGTGGAAGAGCTGGTATGAGAGAACTGGAAGTACATACCTAGGAGCAGAACCAGCCTTAAGTGGCAGCAGTGAACCATTAGTAAAGCTGTATTAATGAACTGTATTTTATGAAAAAATTAATGAAATATTTCATAAAATTGTCATGATAAAATAATTAAAGTATTTCCAGAAAGATCACTACGATCTTGGACTTTAGGCTTTCATTTTCTTTAAGTTCTCTTACTCTTGAAGTTTAAGCATGCAAAAAGTTTCTATAAGTTCTTTTTCATGACCTGCAGAGTCAGAGCATTTCTACAGAGACATATCAACACCTATTAACTGGGAAACTCAAAACCTCAGCCAGGAAAAAAAATTAAAAACCTCCATAAAATCCAGTTCTTTGGCCAATGCAAACCTGGAGTCAAACTTGACTGTCACCCCTAACTACAAAGCTAATTAGCCATAAGGATTTCCTACTGGCAAAATGGGAAGATGAAGCGAGGGTTTTTTCTCTTTCATTTAAAAAAAAAAAAAAAAAAAAAAAGTATCACAACTCATGCTTCTTTCTGTATATGGACTTGTTTTCAAGAGATTTAACTCACAGGACTAATATATGTCGTCAATGACATATTTCAATACTATGTTTCTAGAACTGTTTGTTAACAACACATGTTTTTCAAGAGTTCAAACTGGCCACTACTCCAATCACTGCCCTCAACCTTTTCATAGTTCAAAATCATAATTAGTTTTTTGAATATCTGAAAGGAAATATGCAATCCATTTGCTACAGGTGCAAGTGTGAAAACAGATTTTTAAATTGTTTCATAAGACAAGTTCCTAGCACCAGATCCAGAAAAGCATTTCAGGAACATACGTGAAAGATTATCTTTAGATACAGTAAAACTATACCTCCAGTGCCTACCACAAATAGAAGTCAGCCGGGACTTGGAAACTAGATGTCTCAGACAGGATACATGCTACAACACTTGATATCCTACATGCAGAAATTGTACAACACCACTGAATAAAGCACAGAGTGTTTTGTCACTTAATACCTAAGTAGCCAGGGGAAGACCAGCCTGAGTGCCCATCTGTGAAAACCCAGCCATTAAAGCACTTGTCCAAGAATAAGGAGAACTCGGAAGCCTGAAAGGCTTCAAACTCATCTCCTAATTAATGGTATGACTAAAGTATTGAACATTTTGACTGTTTTGCTGAAGGTGAAACACAACATTGAAAGAGCCAAATATTGCAGAGGGGTACAGCCAGACATGACCACAATTCTCTCCAAAGAAACAAATGTAGGTTCCACATCTTGTTCCCAGCACTGTTTATATTCAAACACTCTTTCAAGAAAACACATTGTATAGGATTGCAAGTACAACTATAAAATTCTTTCTAGGAGCATTGAAAGAGAACATTATTTTGAACACAAAGGAAAATATACGGGAAAAATATATGTGAAGATTCTTTCAAGAGATTGTTAGATCAGTAAAAGATACGCACGCTACTCAAATGAGCATGCAACTGGAAGATTATAATAAATATTAAACTTACTTACGTGATGCATACCTGCAAGATACATAGTATATTGTGCTTCTGTTCTCAGACACATATTTGCGAGAAAGGAGTCACTGCATTCTTTTCGAAGGGGTGGGTTTTAAATAATCTAAATAGTGTTAGCTTTTTTCTTTTTATATACCCTGAAACATACACAGTTACAGTAGTAGCAATGTATGCAATACACGGCATTTTAATGCTGTAAGAATCATATACAAGAAACATTAAAATGACCTTGTACAGAGAAAAGCAATACAAACAAAACCTCAGAATTTTGAATAAGCCAAGTCAACACCCTTGTATGAACCAGTGCACTCCTTCTCCTGTGATTGAGGACCAATGACAAAATGTCTACATAAAGACACTTTTCAGCTATAAACAGATCAGCAAGCATTTAATTAGGTGATCAAACAAGAATTTACATCTGTTTAGTCTTTCCCTAAAGAGGTCTATGATAGTCTAATAGAAACATTTTTATAAACAGGATATACATAATAGAATTCACAGCAGCCCCTCTTGGTTTGCACAGCATACTGTAGAATCCAAATGACTTCTGGAACTGGGCTTTGGAGGGGAACAATGTAGAGCTACGGGCTGAATTTACAGTCTTTTCTCACAGAGTTGCAAAACACCCTGTGGCAGTTCTTACTATCTCCATTTCCCCTTGTGTCTAGTTTTATAGGAGTCAATAAAATCATCTTTAGGATAGAGTATGCAGAAAATATCTAAGGGTTTTGACCTATGGATCATCATTACTCAGGTAACACAGTATATTGTAGGACTGGACTCCTGGTTTTCCCAGTCAGGTGTGGCTAAAAGAAATCTGGTAAAATTAGAACTCAGAGAAGCAGAATAAAATTGAATGAACAGCTGCAATAAGACAGAATCTGCCATGTTTTTCTAAAGACAAATCTACTTTTTAAGTCCTTTGTAACTTGTGTATTCTTCTCAATAACATCAGGAAAAAATAATTGTAGCTATCTGACATGGGGTTTTCTGCTTTGAAGGTACCCTAACTGATCCAACATCTTTCTGTCTTCTAGACCGAAGGACCTTCGATTACACAGGAAAGATACTTTCAAGTTAAAGGTAATCTAAAAAGCTGCTGGGTTTCATGGCATTAAATTCAACCGCAGCGCATTTTCATCTCCTATCAGCTGGCTGCCTAGCTATCATGTACAGGCCCTATGATTACAAAAATAGGTTAACCCCCCCCCATGTTTATTGAGAAAATACGCACACAAAAGTACTGGCTTCCAGCTTTTTTCTGCACGTAATTTAAGTTACTGATTTGAAATGACAGAGATTCATAACCTGCAAGCCCTTGTCAGAGAAAAGAGCCCTCAACAAATAAAAGTCAATACAAATGTGCTTGCATACAGAGGTGAACTTCTATCAACAGCAGTAATAAACGAATGACTGGAATATGGGAAAAGCTGTTGTCAGGACTGAAAACTCTATTTTTCCAGATTAGAATAAGGAGAGTTTAATTAGAAGTGTTTAGGGAGCAGAATAACAAGTGCTTATGGAGCATCCTGATGAGTGCATTTCATGCATTGCTAATAAAGTATTTCCTGATTTTCTGGATACAAGCAATGCGCATATGCCCACGTATCCCATTAAAAATATTTTTTCATCAAGAATGAATAAAATAAATCCAATTCCAAGTCCTGGTAAAATTTACTACAAAAATTACACTTCAAAGCTTGAAGCAAATGATGATACTATTTTTTAAACTCAGAAAAAAAACCTTTGATATAAGATTAGTATCTAATGAATTTCACTTAAATAATTTTTAATGTTATAATATATAAATTTATAACAATATTTTTATTTAAAAGACTTTTTATATTTTTCATCTTTCATATACTAATTAAACCTTAATATTCATAACAGACCATTTTTCAGGACCACAGACTGTAGCAGTGAGTGAAATAAATAGTTTAATAGCTTTATTTGCTGTTTTACATTCACCAATTCTTGTGTTTGGGTTTGTTTGTTTGTTTTACTTTCCTCTTCAAGATTGGCTATCCTGATTAAGAAGATATGAAAGAATACACACTCCTTCTCTTCTTGGCTTTGTGCTCTGCCAAACCTCTCATTGGTCCTTCATATTTTACACTAAAGAATATGATGCTCCAAGATATGGAAGAAGATGATGATGATTATGATGACGACAACTCTCTATTTCCAACCACCGAACCAATTATACCACTAATTCCTTTTGATCTATTCCCAGTATGCCCCTTTGGATGCCAATGCTATGTGAGAGTTGTCCATTGCTCTGACCTAGGTAAGAATGAATTTGTGTGTCTGTTCTCCACTGGACTCCCCTTTGGAGGATTTGCCTTTTAAAAAGATGAATTCTACAGCTCCATAAATTGGACACTTTCACATATTCCTATACTAGTCATTTTCAAAAGGAGCTTACATTTTTTCAGTTAGGCTTACAAGCCATATCCAATTCATGTCCAGCAACTAATTTGTGTTCAGCACTTTTTACAACATAAATGTTTTCCCAGTTCATGTGCACCAGTTTAGAAAATTAATAAGTTGCTATAGCGACCTTCCATTAGCAATGACTTCTATCTGTAACAACATAGAATAGAAAGGCTTTTATAATATATAAGAAATAACTGTAAAACTATTTAACTGAATACTGATCGGGGTTAGTAAGTACTAAATAATCTGCAATGCTTTTTATCAACTAAGAGAAAAATTACAGAATTTGAAAATGCTTACATTTAGATTTTAGATTACACTTTCCCCTTTTTCTTTTACTTGCATGAAGTTACATCCAAACAGAGGAGCACAAAAGTTTGCTGTATCTTCTGTTTGCATTAGACAAGCTATTAGTCCCTCCAAAAAAGACTATGGCTAAAGAAGTACTTCATTCACAACTACAAAGCAACAGGTCAAATGACAAGAAAACATAACAAAGGAAAAAGAGGCCATAAATAAACCACAAGGAAGTTTAACATGAGCGCATAAATGGCATACAAACTATTTGCTCAGCTTAACTTCCACTAAAGTGTGCATCACTGGTAACAACATTTTAACAAAAGGCAAATCTGCTACTGTCACTGCTGCAGATACATGCTAGTCCTAAATATGAATTTATTATTAATTGTGCCAATTTGAAGTAGTGTTCGTTGACTTTTTCCCATGATTCAAGGTAATCAAAGGACTATGCTCCTGCCACTAGCACAGTGACAATGACATTTGTTCTCATCACAGCTCTGCCACCATCCTAAACTTAATCCTAGACTCCTCATGTCAGAAATATTGAGTCAATACATAAATTGCTGAGGTTTTTAAAGATGTGTCATTATTAAGGAATCAAAATAGACTTTTGCTGACAGCAGTAAACTGTTGTTATTGCATCTGGTCAACAGATTGCAAACCGCTTAAGTTCACACATAGAAAAAAACCCCTATTAATAGACTTCATCTTTAAATAACTGCAACTTATTAATTATGGAATAACTGTTAATAAACTGGACAAGCATTTAGCATTTGATGCATCAGCATTTCCACTGAAAAGAAAGTTACTATACCTTGCTAGTCTCTTCTGCTGATTCAGGATCTCAGATGGCATGAACTGAAATGTTTTTGTAACTGAACAGTGAACTGGATTGGGGGATTTATATAGCTGGTAATTAAGTACTGGCAGCTGGAAGAGCATCCTTTGTCCACTTTTACCAAGAATACATTTCTCAGCCCTGATGTTAACTGTACAGCTCTATAAGCAACTGTGCCAGTACAATGGATAGGGCAGTGCAGAGGTAGAAAGGAGCTTTCAAGCACTGAGCAGAAATCCCTTAAAGCCACTGCAACAGCCCTGTTCCTCAATACAAAACCACAGCCCCAGATTCAACAAGGGCTGCTTTCTGTGCTTTGCTGTTTAGCAGTTAATTTCTTTGGACTTATATACAGGCATGTGATGTTTCTGTTTATGTCACATACTTAAATAGGTTTGACATCAATACCTCGCAACATTCCACCAGATACTCGTATGATTGACCTTCAAAACAACAAAATTAAAGAGGTCAAGGAAAACGATCTCCAAGGACTCACATCACTTTATGTAAGCTTGCTATTTTCCAAGTTTGAAATCTTATTTAGCAATCTGAAATATTTTGATATTTTAAAATACAAATGGTATTTTTTTTCTCCAATAGCATCCATAAAAATACAGTCTAACATCTGCATATTTGACTGCTCCCACACAGTAAGAAGCAAATTTCTTTGAGCTGCAAGAACTATGCTACTTTCTACAACATGCAGAAAGTGTACCGTATGTACCTCACCAAAAAAATCCTCAAGATTTCTTCAGTCCTTAGCATGCACAGGAACATTCCTTACATTTTAAAGGCTGCAAGACAAGTGCTCCTTTTCTATCTGCTTAGCTGTAAAATAGTAGAAAGAACTTAATCTCAAAGAACGATATTTTCTGAGGGTATTTTCAAAAGCACACAACAAAACCATACAACACATACACCACTGAAACTAATGTTACAAATCCAATTTACCTGAACAGAAAACAGACCAACACTGAATTACTGAAAAAGTCAGGTGTTTTACTACTATTTTTTTAACATGCTCAAGTATGCACATAGAGACAGGCTTTAAAATAAGTAGCACTTGCAACTGATAAATCTATATATTTATAGTACACAATAATCCCTTTTTATAATGAAAGAAAGTAAGAGAGTTTCAGAGGCCTGGAAACGTAGATTTAATCTGGTTTGGAATACTTATTTCCATAAGATGTTACTCTAGATCCACTAACAACAAATATTGACAATTTTAAAATTTTCATTGTAAAAATGACAAATCTGTTCCACAAGTTATAGCATAGTAATGACATTCTATTCCACATTACAAAGACATGAAACACACATTAAACCAACATAAGCCAAATCCTTTTCAGTTGTATTTGGTTTCTGAGCAAGAACTGAAAATTTACCAGATCTAAATGTTTATGAATGAGCTTGTTAATTATTATGGGTTAAGCTAGAATAGAAAAAATAGGAACCATATAAATTCATTGTTTGCAACAAAGTGTTTCCAATTCCCCTTGAGTGTCTCCTGTCTGGGTACAGAATGGTCTTACCAGCAAGTTAGGGGTAAACACACCAACTGTGGTTTATATTCAGTATAAAAGAGCTATAGAAACTAACCTCCAATGACTGAGAAAGTCATTGCAATACATCAGCAATCACCACATTATATATGAGAGTCACCACTTAATTATGTGGTAACTGAAATCTCTGAGCTGTTTTGATTTTTCTCATTAGTCAATTTGTGGCAAGGCAGAACATAATTTTTACTGAAAGCAAAGTTTACTTTGTACAACTTGTCTAAGTACTAGTCTACTTAGCAAAGGCACAGATGGCAACTTGGATTAGGAAGGAGCATTTCCTGTTTATTTCCTTAAGCTATCCTCATTTTTTTGGGGGAAAAAAAAAGATTAATTCTGTTTTGCTCTACTTTTCGTTCCACAATTCCAGATGACTTACCAACAGCTCAAAGAAGTAAAAAAGGAACAAAAATTAATAGTCTAGGTATGGAAATGCAGAGATGTGATTTGACATGCAAAATAATTTCAGATAACTTATATTTTGTTGTCTGTAGTAACTCATCACAAGTTCTCTGATAACACATATCAACCAAGCGAAAAAACTGTCCCAAAAAAAGCACTAGTGCACTGTACAGAAGAGAGGCTTAAATTCACAGCAGTTGAAAAGTTACAGCAAATAAATATAAATTCATGTGTGCATCAGTCATAAACAGACATTAACTTTTAAGAAATTCAGATTAAAAACCTGACTCTTATTTTGCAGCATTATCCTGAAATAAAAGATGAAATTCTGACTTTTGAGAATTTCTCTGCATTAAGGAACAACAACATCATAAAAGAATATGTCCCCCATACAATCCCACAAAATATAAGAAGACAAACACATTGTTTTGCAAATTCTTCTCATTATCCATTGGCACCTTGTCAGCTCTGACTAGTTTTTCTCTATCTTCTAGTTGATGCTCCAGCTTCCAGGTTCTTATTTGTTTTTCACAATCAATTGAAATGCCTGAAGTATATACAAAGTGCTAAAGTTTGGTATGATAGAAAAATAAAATATTTCAAATACTTAATTGTTAAATTATATATCAAATTCATTACTTAAAATTCATAATCATAACATTCACGTATAAAGAAATTTTCTTTGTACTGCTCTTCCTATCCCTCATAGGCACTGGCTTTGAACAACAATAAAATATCCAAGATTCATCCAAAAGCCTTTCAACCAACAAAGAAGCTACGACGACTGTATTTGTCCCATAACCAGCTAACCGAGATTCCAACAAATCTACCAAAAACTTTAGCAGAGCTCAGAATTCATGCTAATAAGGTTAAGAAAATCCACAAGGACGTATTTAAAGGAATGAAGTCTCTACATGTTTTAGGTAAGTGCAATTAAGTAGAAAAGAAAATGTCTTTATCAAAAATGTAACACATTATAATTTTCATTCAAACATTTCCCTAATGTGCAATTTCCTCTTAGAGAGATATCCATGCTGTGGAAACTATCTTTCACAATTTAATTTCTATGTGAAGTTGCTACATAGGTCAAGTTTCTGGTAACCCTGCAAGCCAAGTTAAGACAGCCTTTATTAGCTGAAAGCTGTGACTTCTACCCCTCTGAATAAGTAATCAAAGCTAAACATTAATTAATGCTTAGAACATCTGAAGTCATAAATAAAATGAAATCAGCTGTTTATAACTTAGTCTAACATACACAAAATTCCTGCGCCATAAATACTTTTTTTCTTTTCCCTTGGACAGAAATGAGTGCAAATCCTCTTAACAATGATGGAATAGAGCCAGGGGCTTTTGAAGGTGTAAATATCTATCATATAAGAATTGCAGAAGCTAAATTAACTTCAATTCCTAAAGGTATGCTTTGTTTTACCTTTTCTACTTTACCTATACTCCTAAATAAAACGCTTTAACATCTATATGATTATTAAAATGGTCATAAATTCTGTTTTGTATTGTTCATTACTACCAAACCACCTCCTACCTTATTTTTCTTTTTGTACTTAGTATCCAATTCTACATCCCCAAAGTGTGCATGAACGTGCACGCATGCACACACACATAGTGCACACACACATAGTGCACACACACATAGTGCACACACACATAGTGCACACACTCTCAGTCTCCAGCCCCATCTCCTGCCTTCTCCCTGTCAGGAGGTCCACTCCTCTCAGAGTCATCCAGAGACTCCTCTCAGGAGAAACAATGTGAAGAAAATCGTAATAATATATGTCACTTCACATCTGTCACACCAGCCTCTCAAAAATCCTTGCAAAGAAAGAATAAACCCCCCCCGATATTTGATCTGGGTCCTAAGGGATACAGAATTCCCACTTTCTTTACACATTTAAAATGAAACCCCCAAAGTTCTAACTTGAATTTTGAATGTTTCAAGTGACTCTGTAGCTCAAATATGCTCTGCAACATAACAACTTTAATGCAAAACCCAATACAGCATTTTATACATCTTTTGATGGGGTTTTGCTAAGTAAAATTTAATATATTTTAATTAAATTCAACATAACATACCGCAAGATTAAATCACTCCTTCATATAAAACAATTAACTTGTGATTTGGAAGTAGCAATAAATTAAAACACTAACTTTACAAATCACTGACCTCCATACACAAAAGAGTAGCATGAAGGAACTTAGTACAACACTATGTTCATTTTCTGTAGGTCAATGTAGTATTTAACCAAATTCTCACGATTTTCAACTGCTCGAAACTACTAGCTAAGAGAAAAAGGGGGGAAACAAAGCATAATACCATATGTTATTTATTAACTTACAGGGAAACTAAATGTTGGCCCCTAAGATACTTATTTCTGCATCAGTCAGATAAAGAACTTGATTCTTATTAAATTTAATCTCTTCTTGTAGACAGATATATATGCAAAAGCATCCCTGTAGAAGAGAACACTAAAAAAAAAAAGCCCAACAACAAACAAAACCAACTCACCCCAATTGTTCAGATAATTTTAAGATAAGAAACTATCTGGCTCCCTATGGTAATGCTCCCCAACACAAAAAAAAGACATTCTTCTAGTATTATCATCATACCATCTCCTGTCACTTATCATAAAAATAACAAAAAAAACCAAACTGTAAAATGATTCAGATTTTGCTTTTGTTATAGAGAAATCTCCTATAAAAAAACACAGCATGAGGTCTAATTTGTGGTGTCAAATACATAAACAAATCATAAACAAACAGGATTTCATGGTGAATATATTCTACACAAATGGAAACTAAGTTTGTAGATCTTTCTATCTGCAAATTTTATAATAACACAAAAAGATTAAAAAAATACCACTTACAAAATGCACTTAAAATCTAAAGTGGACAGATGGGTAGTCTTCCCTCTTAATATTCTAACTCAGACATAAGCAACACCCGGTGGAATTGTAAACTGGAATGTAAACTGGAAAAAAGCCCAAACAAACAAACACCAAAGCATGTCAACTGGCATAAAGACAGGCTGTAAAGCATACCACTTTTCTTCAGTATTGTAATGCTACAACAAATAGCAATGGGAGTAGTGCTCTCCTAAGCCATATTAGTAACAAAAACATGTGGTTTGTCTTGCTTGGTGTCAGGGTGCCATCTAGACAGATGCTAGTAAAACTGAACATAAGATCAGCAAACAGAAATTCAAACTTGTGACTGTCTTTCTCTGCCTTCACTAGAAGGATATTGTAAAAAAGATTCTCCACCTCCTGGTCCGTTCACTGCCAGCTCTGAATTGGGACTATTTGGTACCACACGAGAAAACATTCTGCAGTCCAGCACGGGAACGAGCATACCAAATATCTAATTTTGCTTAAAGAATTCTGAAAGCTTTCCTCCCAAATCACACCTTAGGAGCTATAATAGCGCAGTTATTACATCGTGTGGAAGAAAATACATATCTACAAAAAAACGTCACTGGTTGCACAGGAGTAGGATTTTGACTACCAGCTGTTAGATAATTGCACATAACAACTTACATATTTGACAAGTTAACCAAAATCCATGAAAGCCGTTATAAAGAAAGCTAGCAAAATTATACCAAATTTTGGAACTCTGAAATCTTAACATTAGCATACGCGCTTTCACATCTTAATTTTTGTTTAAATTGCTATTTTAAACCAAATGATGTTGATGTTGTTTTGTTGGTTTGTTTTTTTTTTTAAGTAACATACTTGTATCTAATACCCATTTCTTTGATGCAGACAACCCCCCGCCCCCCAAGATTCTTCACCCAATCCTAAATACAAAGGAAAGCAGCTGTTTGGAACATAATAAATATTCCAACAAAAATAAGTTGGCTTATTTTTCTTTTACTGTGCATTTGTATTTCATCAGAACTGCCCTCCAGTCTACTAGAACTTCATTTAGATGACAATAAGATCACAACAATCGAACTTGAAGATTTTATCCGGTATAAAGATCTTCAAAGGTAAAATTCCCATGCAGAATGTTTTTATTTGATAAAAGGTCATACCTGGCAGGATCTCTTATTTGATACTTTTCTTGTTAATGGGAGAAAGGAGAATTACAAATTTTAAGTGTTTTAGTGAGAACTGCTGTAAATTAGACCAAACTTTAAAAAAACCCGAACAACCAAAAAAATAAACTCCAAACATCAGCCTTGTTATTACATGCCTTGCTTACAGTTCACAGTAGAAATGTATGTTAAGAACAGCATCTGATTACAAAATGTAATCATCATAAATTCTTACCTCCTGGCACCTGGGTGTTGTGTAGCATAGCGTGGCTTTTATATAATATCTCTTAATGTGCTAGTAGTAATATGCTTCAATTAAGCATTGCATTTATTTCTCAGAATATATGAACCTTTGTGGTCACGTTATTTATCAACAGTATTCGGTATTTTTCTCTAGCCTGTTCCCTACCAGGCCCAGGCATTTTAACTCCTTGGTCACTCATCTCACAAATCCCACCCAAAATGAGGTATACAGCAACACCAACTGATTTTTATTTTAGGAAGAGAATGCCTTTCTTGCAACTAAATTTATAGGATTTAAGAGTCATAATAGCTTTTCAATTCTACAGAAGGCCTAAGTGTACTGGAAGGAAACACTCCATACACACCCCAAAGAAAAATACAAAAGGATGGCATGAAAAGGGAAATTTGAGACTTCTTTATATAAACACATGGGAAAACTGGTAAATTATGAGAGAACATAAATTCACCTCCTGAAAACTAGCCTGAGAGGAATACCGCAGCTGGTAAAGGAAACAACTTGATAACAGTTTCCAAACATGATGGGCTTTAAGAAAAAATGCATGTTTCTGAGGAATGTATCACTGATGTAGGACAAAAGAAGGAAGTTCTTTCTGTAAAGCTCAGTTAAGTACTCTGAAAATATGGCTGAGCAGCACTGAATTTTTGATTTGGTAATAGAAACTACTATCAAAGAGGAACTACTGAACTGCACTTAGATACCAACTTCAGTTTCTGAAGAAATTAAGAAAGGACAAAAAGGGGATTGCAGGATGCGTGGAAAGAGGAACTCCAAATTGACCTTCTGAATTACCTTCCTAGCAATGCAGGCTGAAGTCTTATAGCAAAAAATCTAACTAAGGCCTAAATGAAGGAAAATGTGGAAGTAGGAAAGAAAGTAGTCCTGCTTATTTTTAAAATACAAAGTTTTTGACTAAGCTATATACATAACTGCTTCTTTGCAAGACTTGCTCTTCTTTGGCTATTTATTGGAACACCACTTTTTACTACTCTAAGTATACTTTGTAACTATGCTACTTGATAAAAGGGCATGATTTCTTTTAAAAGCAAATTGGTTGATGTTTATAATTTTAACTCTTGCCACTAAAAGTAGAAAAACTGCATGCAAAACTGGACAATTGCTCGCATCAGGCTAGCTGCTGTCCTTTAAGTGGAGATTAAATTAAGAAAAAATACTTGTTGGATCAATGGTAGTTTTTTTTCTATCAGAGGTAAGATTTCATCATCTTCCCCAGTTCTTTTTTCCCTATGTCTACTCCTGTGTATTTCAAACTTTAAAAAAAAAGTATGCTCTTCAATGCTGTTGTGAATGCTAATTAATCTTTAATTAAATGTTCCTTGTACTATTTCTAGGCTAGGCCTTGGGAATAATAAAATCAAAGATGTGGAAAATGGAAGTTTTGCCAGCATACCAAGCATACGCGAAATCCATCTTGAAAAAAATAAACTCAAGAAAGTTCCTCCTGGATTACCCGAACTGAAATATCTTCAGGTCATATACTAACTTAATAGAAAACTTTGGTAGTTATGAGTTGTTTGACTTTCACACTGTCATAGTGATTAGGACATAATTAAAATGCATGATTAACTGTCACATATTTTGACATGACTCATACTAGGAAATCCTGAAATCATGTATATACTTAAAGAAATAAACGAGATCAAACAGCAGGAACACTTCTGGGGGCAGGGCATAAACAACATGCTACACCCAGAAAATGTTTTCAAAAAGTCTGTATTATAGTTTCCATATTAGCAAGCCAGCGTGGAAATTTTTCCATTCCTATGCTGAAAAGCCTTAAATCCAAAGAAAATTATTTGAGGCTGAAATGATGAGATAAGGTTTTAAAATTTGTATTTAGAACTAGATAAATTCTGCGATAAGATGCCCTCAAAACAAATGAACAGATGACAGAGCGCATGATAAGCTATTTGGTAAAAGCTTTTACCTCTGAATTTCATTTCTTTCCACTTCTCATTTCACTTCCAATTAAAGGAAAATCTTCTACGATATATTTAAAAACAAACAAACAAACATCAACTTACAATGTAATGTAAAAATAGATATACAAACAAAAGAATTCTTTTGTCAATGTACATTATTTTACTTAAATTCTAAACTCTACTATCACAAGCCTCCTCTCCCTGCTGTTTTTTTTTTTACTAATTTAAGCTACATCTGTATTAGACTGATCTGTTCCTATAACCATACAAACGAACCTCTCCTAATATCAACTTTTCTAGAGACTACTTTTTAAAATTTATTAAATCACTTAAAATTTGCATTATGCAATATAATATAATACTGCACCAGTATAATTATTACTATAAGAGAATATAAAATTGCATTTTAGGATAAAGTTCCATAAGAAGAGAGTGCAATTTTTCTGACAACACACTGATAAAATACCATATAACTTTTTGAGGGGGGGGGAGAGACTGTGGCGGAAGGGAGACATTTTTTAAAGATTCAACACAAATTTTTAATTCCTGTTACTATTAAGGTCTGCATCCAACTGATTGTATAGAAAACCTCAGTTATCTATATGCCAATGAATGTTTGGATATTTTTTCCATTTACATACTAACTATTATATTTTGCTGTTTCTTCTTGCTGCAGGTAGTCTTCCTTCATTCTAATCATATTGCAAAACTGGGAGTGAATGATTTCTGTCCAACAGGAGGAAGAAAGAAGAAAGCGTTATACAGTGGCATAAGCCTCTTCAATAATCCTGTAAAGTATTGGGAGGTTCAGCCTTCAACTTTCCGTTGCATTTTAGCCAGAAACAGCGTGCAACTTGGAAATTTCCTCAAATGATACTGAAGTTGGTAATTTCAAAAAACACCTTGTCCAAATCAGTTCTACAATACTTGAAATCTGCAGAAAAATGCCAATTTTACACTATTTAATCAGTTTACAAAGTACTTACTATTTCAGACATAATTAATTAGGAACAATATGTTAGTAGGATCCATTGTATTATTTGACAATGTTCAACCTACATTTGAATAATTTAAACAAAAGCCTTTGTATCTTACGGAAGGACTCTTGGAAGTGCAACTGGAAACCGTATTTGATGTTTCCTATTATAGATGTTAAATTCTTTACTTAAATCACATAGTTTGGACATATTCTTTCTTTCAAATAAATTCTAAAAATCAAGTGGAAGTGACTTTTTCCACAGTAAGGACCTTTTCCTCTGCCAAAAAGTGTTGTATGAAAAGTTGCAAAGAAAAAAAAAAAAAAATCAGACTTCAAGGACAACTTCTTCTGTCATTTTTGATAATGAGCAAAGAGGTCTTTCCTCTCTAAACTAGAACATATTTTTATAATCTATTAAGTGAGATAAAGGTGGATTTCATATCAAGAACTAACATGCAGAAAGCCTTTAAAAGTTTTTTGTTTTTTTTTTTCTTGCAACTTCATGTGGGAAATGTCCTTCAATATTGTGCTATCAATATAATTTGATGCATTCTGAACATTAAAAAGTAGGATTCAAGATTTATCATATGCTTCAAGCTTAATAGGAATGATTATTAAACTCCCTTTAGGCCAGCACAAACATTTTCTTTTATCTATAACAACTGTAATCGTGTTTTTCATTTAATATTTTCGTCTTTTACATTTTGACATCACACGGGTTAAGAATCCCTTATTAAAAGTACCTTAAAATTGCTGAATGCAAGCAGATAGCTGGAACTCAACTGCTCTGACTTCTTATGTAGGTCAGCACATATAATTCTCAATACTGACAGTACTGTATAAAATGGATATTTTATATATCTATTTACTGTATATTTGCTATTGGGATTCAAAATAAATTAAATAAACTTAAAGAAAACTTGCATTTGTATACCTGATTACATGATTTGTCATGTCAAAACATTCAGAGATTATAACCAAACACCTTTCTGACTCTTCTATTTTCTCTATTCTTCCTTTTTCCAAATTTAGACACCTTGCAGATCATTTATCACTGCTGTTCTTCACAAAGTTAAAAATTTAACACTTTATTTGAAGCAGCTATGGGAAATGACACAGACTAGTAGTAAAAGAAAATACTACAGAGAAATCAAGCAATTCCCAATCTCTCAGCCTTTCTATCACCTCCCTAAGTACACTAAGCAATAAGCATCAAGTCTAACATCTGATATTTTTCATCTGCTTGGTCTTTCTGTGCTTAATATTTTGTTAGCACCACTAATGCTGTTGAGAGCCAAAACCACATGGGGAGATGAGGGAGAATGGGCCAGGGGAGGCTTTTACTGAGGAATAGTTTTTGCAAACAGAAATTCTATAAAATACTTCAAGGCAGAATAAAAACAAAACACAAAACCCAAAACAAATCTGCAGATCACCAAGCATCTTTCTATTCCTGACTTCTGAAGATGTTTCTAAGGAGTGCATTTCCTAGCAAATAACACGGGGAAAGCAGTGATCAGTACTGAAAATAGTAGTTAATGAGCATATTCTTCATCAGTTGGTCTAATTTATATCATGGACTTCTTTAGCCATAGCTGTGTCATCATGCTTGAAGAGCTATGATCTCTATTTACAGACCAGTGTTAGAAGACAAACCTGATGTATACATAGGAAAAAAAGGCAATACCTTCAGTAGATTTTTCCACTAGGGAATTAGTTACTACACTCACAGGAAACACAGAACTGTTGATGTACAGTTCATACAAGGAATGCATACCAGCTTTTACTGCAAAAGACACAGTCTGAGCCTCTCTATACATTGCACTTTAAATCCAACAGTAACAAATCTGACAAGCCTACAGAGGGAAACAGTCAACTCTTTAAGCCACGTCTACAAGATTTATGTGGAGCATGAAAGAACGTTGAAAAAAGCAAGAGCAGAAATAAGTAACTGAGAATGAAACAGCCTAGTTACATTAAGAATAACACACCACACAGACTACTCATTTACCCTAGAGTAAATCATCATCACAGAAAATCTTTACATTCATACGCAAGCAGGAGCACCTACTACGTCATGGTAACAGCCCAAGTGCACATTCATACCCTCTGGGAAATACCAGCCTTCCCTCAATGATAGGCTACCTGCCTTATACTACCAAACAGCTCATAACTCCATACCAGAGACACAAAGCATTGTCAGTAACAACTAACTGTCCAAGAAGAAAGTGAAGATTTGAAATAAATGCCCATTCTTATCTAGTAACAGCTAGAAAGCTTAAGTCCTTAATGTTCCACAAAGGGTTCACTGCTTAAAGTTTACTGTCAAAAAGATAGAGCAAAGGGAAATAAAGGATGAGACAGGAAATTTGTAGGTGACCAGAGGGTAATCAAGAGCCAAAACAGATTAGAGGGACTTCCAGTGGAAAAGAGTAGTCAAGTAGCAACATAACAGCAAAAGGAAGGTCAATCCTAAAGAAGGTTAAGAATAAAAAATGGAAGGAAAATTTCCAAATCTTTTATCTACTTTGTAGAATACTGAATTAACAGTTTTCACCTCGAGTAAGTGGGATAAAGGTGGACTTCAATCAAACCTTCAGTTAAAAGCACAATAAAGAGCAAGTACAATGCTAATAAAAAGAAAATAATTATATTTATATGAATCACTAGTTTGAATGTATTCTTAAACATTCATGCTATACTAGTTACACCAATTCAGCAAGGACAACATAAATAGAAAAGCTGCAGCTTAACTAAAAGAATAAACTCAGTGTAATATAGTACGTTATTCTACATTAATTTAGCGGTAAGGATTAAAAAGAAACGTAACAGAGAAAGCAAACAATTCCTTATCTAATTGAAACTTATGCAATGGACAACAGAAACGCTGCATCTGTCAAGACTAAGACATTTAAGAAGATGGACTAAGGTGTGAACACATGTAGAACAACTTCTGCTTCCTTTTGTCAGCTGACACCTCTACCCCAAAGCAGGCCAGTTCAACCAAGCCACTGCTAATAAACCTACTCAGCAGTAAGGAGCTCTTGGGAACAATTACCTATGTTCTCAGTAAATCTTAATAACTGCATTTTGCATAAGATTTCCAAACGTAACAAATGCCCACAGGTGAGTAGGTTGCCTCATGAAAAAATAAAATCCCTCTTGCTTTTGTTCAAACTGCCTGTGTTCCTATGACTAACCGCCAGGCACATGTATGAAAAATGGCCACTGGGCTTTTTGGTCTCCGAAGGCAAGGAGTTTTGGCTGAGGCTAGTTAACAATCCTAATAGAGACTCCAGAAAGTGTCCCTCTGCCTTGGACCTCATCTGAAACTTTCCTTGGGGCACGGCTTTAGGAGAGCAGTCCTAGTCCCTAGAAAGCATGGTTAACACCTAAACCTAAGAATTCTTTACAGGTACTCTTGTAAGAGTTTAACCAAATTTTAGGTCCACTGCTGAAGTCAATATAATGGGAAAGCTTTGTGAAAGTGTAGCGAAGTCCTAAGAGATAGAAGACTGTATAGTCTTGATCTTATCCTTCCAAAGCCTTAAAAATTCTCTTGCCTTCTCACTCTTTCCTCTTTGCCATGCATTCAGACTGAGAAACTCTTTCTACAGTCAGCATCCACAGATACATATAACATTCATAGAAGAAACTGCAACACTATTTTGAAGATACTACCTCCACTCTCACACTTAATAAATAATCTCCAAAGGATTTTATCAACTGCTTAGCTCTTCATCATCTTCAAGGCAAATTCAGCTAGCTTTGAAGTTTAAAAAACTTTATCTGTGACTTAAACTACATTGGCAATTTTGCATTAAGGCAGTTAAGTATCAAATGGTTCATTCTAACTGTCTCCTGTATGAGTTATTTTTAGAGAAAAGACAGTAATTTCCTATATCACATCACATAAATTCATAGGATGCCTGTTACGAGAAAAAAAAAAAGTTCAATGACCCTCCACTATTTTCAGATATCATTCTTCAGCTAGCATTTGTGGGTAATGATAACCAATAATTTACACACCTTGTATCTTTGGCATACTTTAACATAAACCCAAGTGGATGTCAATGACATACAGACATCACAATACCAAATGTGCCTTACACAGTTTCAGCAATGATTTCTGAATATGGACAGCAATGAAATTAACAGAATAATATCTAACAAATGATAATACACTGGTGTTCAATGGTCTTTCCACAGAACAAGGCAGTTCAGTATCAGCAGATGGGGAGAAAAACTGTCAAAAAATCAGCTCCATCTTTACATTCTCCACAAATGTCATGGAAAAAGGAAAGAGGGAGAAAGAGATTTGATATAAATCCTTCTAAGAGTCTTGTCTTATTACTTATTCCTTGTACAAGTAACTACATTCCTCTAACAAAAAACCCAGTATTTATTCTTTCTAAGCTTTCTGCTTTAATGGGCTTCTCTCTTCTGAAAATCTGTCAGGTCCCTACCAGACAGTTAACAAATTTCACCAGAGGATGGCAGCCTATTGTTACCAATAGAAGCAAAAGTAATTCTAAAGAATAAATAACAAAGACTGTTACTGCACAGTAATAGCCCAGTAAACTTCACAAATACTGATTAAGCCGAGTAGCCTGAGTACTAAAGTACTATTCGAGTACTTCTAAAGACTGAGTTCTATGCCCTGCTCTACACCATTAACTTGCCAAAGGATGAAATAACCTTATTTCTTCGAGTCTTCTCCCTTCCTCTTTCTCTAGTATCAACCTACTTAATGCAGTACTTTAAAACACAGCAATACAAAGAATCATGTAGAAGATACACAACATTAGCAGACAAATAACAACAAACTTAATATGATACTCAAAGTTTGAAGAATACAAAATACTATCAAATCATGATTTTAACTTGTACCATCAGGCATGTCAAGGACACACCATGTAAATCAAAACGTACATACAATAAAACAGGATTTCTTTCATATCCATACTGAAAAGCCAAAAAACCCCAAATTTTGAAGAATCAAACCACTTCAGTTTGAGATATGTTTGTTCTGCACACAAGACACCTAATGAAGAATAGTTCTGTAAAGATGCGTACACCATGCAACCCTCCATCTCTCATCACAAAATCCCATTCCACCTCATATCCTTAATGATATTAGTCCCAATGCAGTACCTTCTTTATTTCCTTCACAGCAATATATCCATACGTTAGAAGTATGGGTTCAGAATCAACTACTTGGTTGTCTGCAGACTAGTGTATGAAACTCACAGATCATCTAGGTGCTTTCTCTTGCTGCTAAACAAGTTAAAGAAGGTGAAGAAGTGTTGATCCTTAGGAAAAAAGAGTTGTGAAATCATAAAAGCATAATGAAGTATGGGCTGGATGAGCAGACAGTGAAGTGGATGGCTGAACGACAGGGAGCAGAGGGTGGCTATCTAGTGAATTCTAGTTGGAGGCCAGTAACTAGTGGTGTACCCCAGGGGTCAATACTGGCTCCAATTCTGTTCAACAACTTCATCAATGATCCTTATGATAGGGCAGATTACTCTCAGCAAGTTCGCTGATGACACAAAAGTGGAAGGATCGGCTGATACGCCAGAGGGTTGTGCTGCCATACTGAGCAACCTCGACAGGCTGGAGAAAGGGGCCAACAGGAACCTCATGCAGTTTGAAAAAGGGAAGTGCGAAGTCCTGTAGCTGGGGAGGAATAACCCCATGCACTGGTAAATGCTAGCTGGAAAGCAGCTTTGCAGGAAGCAAAGTGGACAAGTTCAATGTGAGCCAGCAACATGCCCTTGCGTCAAGAAGGCTAACAATATCCTGTGCTGCATTAGAAGGATAAGGACAATCTCTTCATTCCCTGTGTTGTTGTCATTAAGTTACTCCATGAACAAGGAAGCTACAGAAGCCTGGATTTCTATGGATTTGAGCCTTATAAGTCTCCGGTTTTTCCAGCTTGTTTCTACCTCGCACCAATATCTCAGCATATTCTCCTACAGCTACCACCTGTTTGGCTGCCAAGTGACAGAGCTAAAAGTATGCCAAGGGGTTAGTCAACATCTGTTTCGTCTTGCCAGCTAGCTGCTTACTCTCAGAAGGAGAATTTATAACTGTCTTTTCCTCAGTTGCAGTACCAATTTGGAGCGCTTTCCTCTATCCAGCTGCTATTTTTCACAAGTTTGCAGAAAGTACCTACACATTTCCCTCTATTCTGTGTGTCAAATTTGGTTATAATGGGCAATGAGGATCAAAAGATACTGGGTGAGATAAGTGACAAGGACAAAAAGTTTCCTTCCCTTAGGAAATCAAGAGATGAAAGTTTGGCTATTCTAACCATAGTAGAAACTTCCAGAAAGTTTCACATCAGCAAGCATTCTGTCAAGAATTCCTGCACCAGCATTTCCCAAAAGTGAGGCAAATGCCCAAGACTAGACCAGGAGAAAAAAGTATATAAACTAAGATATGCAAGTTTTTAACCATTCATATTAGTTTGGTAAAGTGGTAAGATAGTTCAGCTACCTAAAACAGGTTATGCTTATGAAATCTGATACAACTTCACTGTTATGAAACTTTTAACAAAATTTCAAAAAGCATTTACCTACATCCTAAGAAGCAATTTCTGCTTTTAAAGACAGCAATTACCACATTAAAATAAGTACCATACTTGTTCAACCATAGTTGGCTGTTTACTAATCTTATGATGTTTCTTTTCAAGTTTAAGTTAAATCTAGAGAGTTACATCTTTCAGAGCTTAGGTCTCTAGGTAATATTTTGATATTTACCACTAATAACGCTACAAGTAGTTGCATTCACTGAAATCTGTTGAAACAACTTCAAATATCTCAGAGAAGCCTGCCCAGTAAAGTTGAACAAAAACAAGAGGTCTCAACTTTACAAGCCTGACCTACGCCAATTTGTTCCCTCCATTCCTCAAAGTTTCTGGATATTTTCCCTTGTTGCCTTGATTTAAAAAAAAAAAAAAAAAAAAAAATCTACTTCACAAGTGTTTGGTTTTTTAATGACAGACTAACAAGAAACAGAAAATTAGTAAGATAAGCTTTTTTCCCCAATAGTTTCAAAGAAAAGAAGAAAATTCAAATGAATATATTAGGAATACCACCAAACATCACTGCTCACTATTTCACAGTCTTAAGAGCAGATTGCTCATTAAAATATTGCACTATTTATCCAGAAAAACTAATGTATACCACAACAGACAAAATAAACATTAATATTTCCATTGTATGTTGATCAGAATTTAACACTAGGATGACAATAAAAGCAATGGTAAACTAAAAATAATGAAATCATGATCTGAAGCCTATTTTTTTTCTCCTCTACATTTAGAATTTAAGATTGTTTCTTGGGTATTTTTTTCCTCCTTTCTGGGGAGACTAGAGGTTTGAGAACAAAGCTGCTAATAGGAAACATATGGAAAAGCCCTGGAGTAAATGAAAATCTGACTCGAATTCCAAATGCCACGTATCACATACCACTGTCTAAAATTATCTGGCAAGATAAATCTAAGATTTACCCTGTGTAGTCAATGAATCACCTGAGATGGAAGACAGTTAAGTATATAAAATAAACAGAAAGGCTTTCACAATATTTAAAATATTTCCAAAACTAATCAATATTTTGAAACAAGGTGGGATGTTTCTCAAAGCTTGTGTTAGCCAATAAAAGATTAGCTCTAACGTAACATGCTGCCAACAGACTTGTTGCCGTTCTTCATATAAAATATGAACAGTTCTACTGAAATGAACAATGCAATTCTGGATTTAACCATTATGCTGCTATGATTGCAGTGGGAATACCATACAGCCAGGTTTTCCTATGCATGAACACTTTTTCTGTCTCAAATTCTTGTCCAGGAGAAATTTGAAGACTATAAGATTTCTGGAACGGCAGCACTGTGGATGCAGTTTTGATGAGAATCCCACACATTTCCATACACAGCTAAGTCTTGCCACAAACTCCCTGTGCATAAGCAGTAAATTTAACAAGCCTGGATGCATTAGATTAGCCACATATATATAGACCATCTATGCATCTTGTGCAGTATGTTTCATATACCAGATTCATTATGCATGCACTACCCATCACTTATACAAAGGTTTCTATCAGAGTCAAGGGGAGCAGTATTTAAATTAATATGCTCTCTTCACAATTACACTTGCGGTAACTGTTAAGGAGTTACCTTCTCTCATTATATTCAGAAGAAAGTTAAGCATGGAAAAAAACCTCTAGTTGACTGGCTGCAAAAGGATGTAAAATTTCCTGAGAGACAGAGCAGGAGCAAGTCACCAACACAAGCATGCACTTGCCTCATAATTGTTCAGTCTGTGTTATTTCCAAGTGTTTTTTAGATATAAAGACCAATTAAAATATGTTCCATACAGAAGCACTCTTCACAGAATACCTTAACTCCTTCCTTTCTCATTTGTGGAAAAGAAAATTGGCTTGCCATTCTAAAAGATAGTATTTTACCTAAATTTATATCCTATTTAGGCCACCTAAAAGAACATGCAGACACCATACTATCCTTGTTCTGTCAGCTCTCTCTTATTCTATCTTCTTTCTATTCTACAGGATGAAAGAAGGAACAGACTGAATGAGTGACTCATGGGTCAGTAATAGTCCCTAATTTTTTAGCCTGAAGAAAGTGAAGCCACTTATGTTTTAACCTGATGAGTAGATGCTCAGATTCAGAAAGTGATGTAATAACCTAGTATTCTGCAAGAATAATAAAAGCAACTGTCTACTCATTTCTCCAGCAGCAATGCTGTGATGCAGCATAATTATTACTTGCTCAATAAAAAATTAGTGTTTAATAGCTAGAAATTAATAATTTCATGAAAGCTTACTTAGCTTTTTGGAATGCATATTTTTCATTTATATTTTAAGCTAACAATTTCCATTTAGATGTTACCCTCCTGTAAATTATTAATTCCAGTATTTTCTATTTCCCCAAATACTAGATTTCACAAGACAAAGAACTTATTTAACTCCATTTATAAAATGACTAACATAGAAAAAGAAAGTCAAATAACTTTCAGAAATACAGAAGTAGTAAGTAAATATCAGTACAACAGCATAATACTTTGCCCCCATATTCCCTAACTGCATAACACTGTCCTATAATAACAACCACCAGAATCTTCATGTAATATGATAAATTTTGAGACGAAAGAATCAGAGGACTTTTAGAAACTATGTTCCATGCAAACATCTGCCTAAATTGGGTAGTAAAGTTAATGGTTCTGTGTTCTACCTGACAAACGCTGCTCCTATATAGCCTGTAAATTTGGCACATTTGATATGAAGATTAAGTCTGTTGTGATGCTACGCAGAAGAAAACATACCTGAAACCTCCATCTACCACTATCATAGTCAGACCCCATAAAGTACTTCCTTAAGCAACACTGCAAGAGATTCTTTATTTGTCATGTCACGTTCACAGTTAAAAAGTAGCATTTACCTATACAATATAGCAGTAAACTTTTCAGAACACAAACCAGAGTAAGCTAGTATGAGGTCAATAGGCCACTATCTCTTCTCCTTGAGATCACAATCAAGGTGAAATCTGTACGATATTATGCATTGGTACTATAATCCCTTGGTATTTTGGCCCTTAGTCAAAAAAAAAAAAAAAAAAAAAAATTCTTGACCAAAAGGTCTTCCTGGAACAAACAATATTGCTGTTCAAAGCTAAATAAAGTGCATTCAGATTGAATTTCTAAAAGCCAAACCCACAATCTTTTATTTCAGAAAAGTAGAAACTAAGTCCGATCTAAAACCAATCTTCAATGTTCTTCTTACTGCTTCCATCTAGTAGATGGAAGGAAAAAAGTAGTTACTATTTATAAAACCCTTGTATCATTATTTATGATAAAGCCATAAACACAAACATTAAAAAAACCAAAATGTTTCTTACCATACTAACTAAAAATCTTTGAGATGTTTTCCTTGAGCACGTTCCATTGGATCATACACACATAAGGCAATATTTCATTACTCCTGTTTCAGGAATGCTTTGTCTTAGCGGTACCTGTGTATTATAGATGCATACTGCTTCTTCTTGTGCTTTGTGCTTAGAACAGAAAGGGTAACACATGCTTCCCACTTTAACAGTTCCCTCCCAAAATCAGAATGCACAGGAACCTGAGAGGAGGAGAAAATGTGAGCATGGAAAACACATCTGTTAGATATGCAACTGCTTCATAAAGTAACTTCTGTCTTTCTAAAGAGTACCTTTCCCCTCAAACATTTCATTGTGGGTAAACCTAGTACCTAGTTCACCCATTAGCAGTTCTAAGTAATTACACTAGTCATCTCTCTGTGACTGCTTTACTAACAGAGTTATTTGGAATTTTCAGCAATAAGCCCAGTGTTTGGCAAAGATGTGAAGGGAGTCTTGGACAGCTGTCTTGCAGTCATATAGAATATTAACATTTTTAAAGGCAGCTACTACTATTGGCTCAATGCTGATAGAGTTCAATCTAATCATTCAAAGCACTGGTTTCATGCCATCCCCTGACTAAGACCCAATCAGAATTATTTTTTTTATTTATTTTTTAAAAAGAAAGCATTATGTATGTTTATATTTTGGCTACAAATAGTTGCAGGCATTACCTCCGCTCTCAAGAAGTGACAGGACAAGGCAAGAGTCAGGTGTCAGAAGCATGACATCGGGCAACAAGGACACTTGCTTAATTACCATAGATGATCTGTAACCAATGCCTAGATCAACTCATCCTCCCTGATGAAATACCCGCTAACATGAATGCTGTTTTAAGTGTGAACCATGTTCAAGTCCTCACCAGAAGCAGCTATAAGGCCTTTCAAGACTCTCAGAATGGCTAATGATAGAAGAAACAGAAGACTTCCTGCCACAGAGTGCTTGGATAAAATAACTATGAGACCCTGTCTCAGCTCTGCCAAGAAGCAGCTGTGACTCACAAATTATTCAAACAGTAGAGAAACACTTCAATTTGATTACTTGCCATAAACCAAATGACACATTTTATCTATCAGGCAGAATATAGGTGAATGGACAAGTCTCTCTCCCAAAACAGCGTTAATATTAAAGAAAATCCAAACAAAATGGAGATAAAAATGGAGAGTAACTGAAGGAAAGAAAGGGTACAGAGATTATATCTTTCCTTATAAGAGAATATGCCCGGGTACAGATGAATGATGTGTAATAATACTTGATGTTTCTACGAAAGTTTCCAAGTCACAGATTCTGACTGCAGAAAAAATGTATTGCAGGCCATAAATGTAATGCTGGCTGTGATACCAGCATTACAAGGTCTTATGCTAAAATGAGAGGATTTATTCTTTAGAAGAAAGAGGGATAATAAAAACTAAGAACCAGTTTAAGGATGATCTCCAGTTTCCAGACTATTGGAGAGAGCTGAAAGGCTGCCTGGCAAAATCCTCTGCATCACAAGGCAGGACAGTTGTAAATATCTATTGCTCTGGAAATGTTCAAATGTATACATCTACCACAAAAAGAAACACATTCTATAGTCATTGTAAAAACAAGTAAGGACCTTCATTATTAAACATATTCAAAAGAGTAAAGGGGAAGCACTTTCCATCACGTACAGGGGGAAAATTTCTGCTAATACAAAACATTTTCCTATGCATGATCATTCAGGAATTCTTTGGCAGATAACTTAGACAACTAACTACTCCTTATCCTTGCCTGAAAGTGCTTAAAGGAAAAAAAAAAAAAGCTTATTTTTTGGGCTATAAACATATGATTTGCAGATGGATACAAACACAGTAACAATCTGAAGTTGCAGGCACGTTTTCTAGTTCTTTTAACAAAAATGCATGAAGTCCATAGCTATGAATGAACAAAATAAGCTAATGAATAAGGTATTAATATAAATTTTTAAGATAGGGTAGAATTCACATTATCTCTTTTAGGCATCTATCAGTTATCCACATCGAAGTTAGCAGTTCTGTTTGAAATAAATGAGTAGAAGTGCCTGCTTTCGAATAGACTCAAGGAATGAAGTTAAAGTGGATGCTAAGAATGCTCTCCCAGTGAGCAGCAAGTTTCTAGTCAACTTCACATATTAAGATGACAGTCCTCAGATTTTGCTGCCCTTTTTTTTTTTTAAAGACACAAGGGCCATGCCTAAGCTGCAAAAGAACTGAAAGATACACTAATATTTTTTGAAAATTATAATTATAAAAAGAGTGTCATTTTATGCTATCTCAAATAAATAACACTGAATAAACTATTACAGAAGCAATAAGGAAAAGTACAAAGGGTACTACTCTATTTGGACTTACCAGGTTGGATTGGTACTGTATTGCTCAAGGATCTCTGCACTCTACGTTCAGCTATATTACCCTTCTCACTTCCCTCCATTACAAAACACTGTATGTTCTTTTAGTTTTATTTATAATGTTTATTACTTTTATAAATGAGTGCAAGACACCTGTCATATACTATGATCATCTATATAATTTTACATAGGACACAAATCAGGCAAAATAAAGGCTATGTTAAATTTTGAGGTCCAATTGCTAATGCTGCCTCAAGAAAATGAATGTACCTGTACCAGTAAACTATGGTTGCAAAAACAGGCAGACACTTTGTGACGGTCTGACAAATTATAGTCAATGTCTCAAACATTCGTTAAAGAACTTTGGTGGAGAAAACGGCCTCTGTAAAAATGCTGGAGTTTTGTGAACAGGACAATGTGGCCAGAGGAGAGGGCCCCACGGAGGGTGGGACCGCACTTCTCTAAAGCCACAATTCCTTATCTTAAGTGACCAGGAGAAGGAGCACAGCATATGTGCCTGGAGGAGGAGGCCCCACGGAAGATGGGACTGTGCTTCTATCTTAAGCGGTCATGCCAGCAGAAAAAGAAAGACAACTCCGCAATGAACCCCCCGCCCCGCAAAGCTCACTGACTGATTCCAGAGAACCCTGGGAATGGGTACAGCGCATGTCGAGACCATCGACTAACACACTATAAAAGAAGGGAGAATGAGTTCTCAGCGCGCGCCCTTCGGAACTGGATCTCTACACTGGCTGGACCAACGCTGGACCCAGGACTGGTGAAACCCTTTTCTTCTCTCTTCCTTTCTTTCTTTCTCTCTTTCTCTCTCTCCCTCTTTTCCTTCTCTCTTTTCCACAGTCCCTACACCTCATCGTTATAAACATAAACCGTTGACCAAGTCCGAGACTAGGAGTGGATCTAGCCATCCCTGGGCTCCTCTTTGAGGAGTCCAGAAAGCAAGGGGGTCTGCTCTGAACCTCGTGACTCAACGGGAGGGCTCTCCTTCTGATACATTTCATGTTCCTTTTTCCATTTCTTTTTCTACACCTTCCTTCTCTTCTCAAACAGCGGCTTAACAACATGTTGCAAGGTTCATATTGATAAGTTTACGTGTACTTGGGCAAGGTTAGCTAGGTTGAATAAATGTTGATTGTTGTTTGAACTCCCCTGGTATCGTTTCACCTTAATTCTGACAAAGGAAATCCACGAACCTGAGTTGCTCCAACTTTGGGACGCAACACACTTCCATTTTATATTGGTGTAATCACAGATATACAATCTCTGATTAAGCAGGCAATATCCCAGAACTCCACATGGGAGGAATATACAGCCCAAAGTCATCTATCTTTGAACAACCAAAGTAGGCTGTATAAAAATGCAAAGTATAAAGCAAAGTATATTTGTTAAACCAACTATTCAATTACTAAAAATATAAATGTCAGCTGACAACAGTGACTCTCCTCAGAAGAGATTTATAATTTCATGCAATAGTCCAGGGTATTTTAGAGTAACCACACACTATATGCTACAGATATTATTGCTTACATGAATTTTAAACTCATTTTCTTATTCCAGTATCAATTGTCTATGATTACTTGTTATTGTGGTAGTAGAAACTTTATATGATGAGGACTATTTAAATGCCTCTACTGTAGAAAGTAAAATCCATACATCAAAAAAAAGTAACCCCTCCCAATATAGTATTACAATCTTCGAAAGTTTCTGACACAGCAATACATTCAGAAAAAAGTTACAACCCTCCTCTTCTATTAGTCTTTCAAAGTCAATTATCCATTACTGCAAATTGATATTGTCATGGCAAAAAACCTCACAGCCACCCTTCCATTCAAAAAGCTTGAGTATTACAAATTTGAACATGCCAGGAGGCTCGATACTTAGCTTTTGCTTTTGAAGCAAAACAAATTGCAATACAAATTGTTCATTGCACATGTTCATGCACATGTTTAGCTGATCTACTGAAATCAGGGCTTCCTAATGTATTGCTTCTAGATGCATAGATGCTTCTAGATGCATAGATGCTTCTAGATGCATAGATGCTTCTAGATGCATAGATGCTTCTAGATGCATAGATGCTTCTAGTGTATTCGATGCTAAAAAGTCAGTGTATTACTGTTCATTAGTAGCAGTTACTCAACAATTGCCTGTGGGATTATATTAATTGCCTTGTTACAAGGTCAATAAGCTCTTGCTCTTTCTCCGTCATTTGTTTCTACACCATGATCTGTCTTTGAGATACAAATGTAGCTGTATTTGTTAACTAGTAATATGCTTCAAAGGCGTGGGCTTTTGAAAAAACACAAGAAGTATAGTTTAAAAATATATAATAAGAAAAATGCAGAAATACAAAAAAGTAGAATGTGAGAAAAATTCAACAGTTTCAATAGGTAAGGAATGCTTAGGAAGAAGGGAGAACAAAAAGAGAGGAGAGGTTATTCAACTCAGAATCAGCAAATCCACATAAGTAGAGAAGATGGAGAAGATACTGAGAAAAAAATCCTCCATATCCCACAGCATGGATGAGAGGGAAAGATATGTTTATATTTCAGAACAACAATAAGCACCCAATGAATCCATCACAGGGCTTAGGATACCCACTAACTTACACTGCTTTCTAGAAAAAAATAGAAGACAACTTCTGGTTTTTTTTCATTCTTTTAGGACTGCATGGTCACCTGAAGAGCACATTCTTGAAACACAGCCATAAAACCTACACAAAACCATCTTTAATTTCCTCTTTAAATTCATGGTTGTAGCATGCATACTCAAGTTATAACAGACTGATAAAAATCAGCCAGCAACCACAACGTGCCTTTGATTAGAAGAGTCAATGAAGAAAGTTAGTTCAGAGTACCATTTGATCACTATATGCAAAATCTACAGTCTAGCAAATCTTAGGAATTATTTTTCAAAAATACTTTTTGTAAACTCAACTGTTTTCAGTTGCTTAACATGTTCTTCCTAGTAGCTCCTAGCAAAACAAAGCAACATATAAAACACGCTGCATAAGATGAGGGTTGCCAGAGTTTTGATCTTGTGAATACCACCTACTAAATGGGAAACAAGTAGAGACCACACAACAAGGTTCAGGTCAGAGGCAACAGTAAGCTCCGCACATGGCATAGCTCTGTCTTCCTTTCCTTTTTTAAACAGATTGGGTCTTGTCTCAGCACTGCAGCATTGTTGATGGGATTTGACGGCCCCTTTTCCACAACCTTTAAAAATGCATATTCCCACAGGGACATGCTCCTAGAACAACTTTCCACTGAGGAACAGAATAACATGAAGCCTGTAAGAGCTATTATTAACTGAGTGCTCTGTACTCTGGCTAGGCTGGAGGCTCTGCAAGATCAAGCAATTCAGTTTCTTGATTTGCTGAGAGCTCTATACTTCATTAAGTGAATTTTCAGATTATTTCTGGCACAGGATAAATAAATCCAGCAGCCACTACAGTCTTGATAATCAATTACTTTTGTTGATGACAAGCACAAATAAGTGCCTTTGCAGATCACGTATGAGACTCATACAGGCTGCAGGTGGTCTGCTGGCAGTGTTCGTGGACTGCCAGTTAAGACCTAGAAATTAGGATGCAAAGAGTTTCTGTGCCTACAATCTGACTTTGAAGTGCAGCCCAGTCTAGATGATACATGCCTAAGGCTGTTTCTTACTTCAGAAACCCACAGGCTTTGTGGGGAAGCAAATTACAACATTCAAACTTCCTCATTATATTTGATCATGCTTTCTCTTTTCTACTGTGCAATCATTTAGAGTAGCAAACTAACATCACCAATTCTCGTCTAAAGCACAGAATTCCTTCAAAGTTGTTAACTGAGGATTTTAAGATTTTGAGCTTGAGGCTTTTTCTCAGACATCTGATAGCAGGGCCAGACGTCAGCTGAAGAATTTTCTAATTCTAGCGAGATCGTGCTTCCATGACAGTTCTCAGTTCCAACTTGCACAGCTTAGCTTCATTTGATTTCCTTTAATCCTTCCTTTCTCTAGGTTTCATATGGACCATTATAAGTTGGGGGGGGGCAGAAACCCAAAGAAACCCCAAAATCTTTTACAGTAAAACAGTGAGTATAAGGATCAAGGCCAGTCCCATTCACCTCAGTGCTACTGGTTAACTTCTTTACTTATTCCATGAATATTTTAGCTAAAATTTGGAAATTCCAAATTTTTTAAATTGACTGTTACTCAACTAGCTAAACAAACCTAAAATCACAAAATATTAGAACAGTCTCCTTTCTTAAGCCTTCAGTTCAGAATCCAAGTTGAAAAAGCTAACAAGTCTTGTTAAGTTGAATGCAGTTAATGAAGATGGTAAGATTTCAAACATTTTAATTTACAAAAAGGATCCATCCAAGTCTGGCTTAAGAAAATAAATTAGTTTCAAGCCAACTCTGACTTCTAGCTTGATACACATCTCGCTTTGCATCACAACTGCATAAATACAATTATGAAAAAAAATTCACAAATTCAACAGTAAAAATAAGTCCTTACGAAACATTTTTTAAAAATAAAAAACAAAACACATTGAAAACTTAGTAAATTTGTCACAGCCTGTGAAACAAGATGTTAAATTTAATCCTCTCACTATCCTCCTTGTAAGGAAATTCCTACCACACCTCAAATGAAAAATAAGAGAAGATCAAACCATACAACTTGACCAAGATCACAAAGTATAGACTTGTTTGTATCCAAGAGAGCTCATGCAACAAAAAAGAAACTGAGTCTTAATATATCCCATGGCTAGATCTGCATCATCTTCTGCAGCTAAATATGCTTTAAAACAAGAGCTTTGCTACAATTTTTCAAAAGGACTGACTCTTTTGCTCTGCCACTGTGGATTTTTAAACGCATCATGAGATTTTAAGTCTCCTGATAGCTTAAGAGGATCTGGGTCACAATCAGTAGTAGAAAACAATAGAAAAGTATGAGGTATGAAATTAAAATTCTAATTTGGTCCAATTTTTATGTTTAGAGAAAACAGTTTTAATTTTTGCATATGTTTTTAGTTAGAACTGTTAATATAACAGAGCTTCCAAAAATTTGCACCATGTTCTTTGTCTTGTGCTTAAAAATCCCAACTTTGTAGCAGCAAATAATGTTTTTACTAACTTGCATATTTTATTCATCATTATGAATGTATTCTAATTGTTTTAAAAATCAATTATTTTTGTTGTTTAGTATTATAAGTTTAGTGGCACAATCCAGCTATCCAACTATTTACAATACTGTTAAAGGATTATGTAGTTTTAATTTTACTCTTTCAACTTCTTTCTTGTATTCTCTACGTAAATACATGACTGCTTTATTTTAGTTCCAGTATTGCCAACCCCTACAATATTATTTTGGTTGTGACTTCTGGTGCTTTTCTTTATATCCCAAATGTTAGAATCATGCATGATTTATCTTCTTAAACAATGTTCTTGACCTCAGTGTTACAGAGGAAACTTGAAAAGGTCAAGCAAATCATCAGCTTCAGGAAGCTCAAAGACAAAAAAAGAAGTAAAACTTACTATTGCATTATTTTCTCAAATATGATAGCTCTAAGGCACTTACGCTTTTTAAAGAACCAGATTCTTCCTTGTGAATAGATTTTGAAATAATGTAATTATTTTACCAAATCAAAAGCATAATTAAATGCTTTTGGTAAGTCATACAATTAATCCAGAACAGTGTCTCGCTTCAACAAAAAAATGTCCTTTTTCTCCATTTTTTGCATGTATCGCAGTTATTTAAGTACCATATAGCAGCAAAAGCAGATAACCATGCCTTTTTCTTCTCCCTCTTAAAAGCTATGGAAAATATTTTTCTTCAGTAAAAAGGTTTATATGTCATGTCACACCTGTCTTTTTCATAGGAAGATTCATGCTCTTTCTATACAACTTAGCAAAAACATGTTGGAAACTTACTGTGAATCCTGAACTACAACTTTAAAACAACACTGAGAAGCACACTATACCAACAGCACTGTACAGCACAACTACTTTGCAGGAAGGAAACAGGAAATATGGATTGTGGAGGGAAAAAAAGTATAAAATGGAAAATGTTCATAAGAGCTTTTTTATAGCACAACGCTTTCTCTCAATCTTGATAAGGTTAATTTTTTACTGTTTCTTAACTTCATCCTCCAGAGGACAAATCCTTTGCATAACTGAATCACTGTAGTTTAAACTGCACTATGAACTAACGACCTCTGTAAGTCTTACTCTCTCAGTTTTTTTTTAATGGGAACTTAAAACACCGAAAGAATCTTGCAAATAATTTTGAAGTGATTTTAACAAAAGGAGAAACCACTTCATAGACTTATGGCACAGCATCTACAGTAACTGATGATGTGGCACAAAATTTTTTTTTTTTTTTTTTTACTGGCAAATCAGAAGAGGGGCTAAGGCTATTATTTTGCTTTGCCTTCCCACAAGGCTCCTCACCACAAAATATGGCTTAGAGAGATCTTTTGTTCCTCCAGCTGTGTTAGACTATTTCTCAGATGATTTCACCAGCACAATAACTTGCTGCCCTCTACAACTTGAGCTTCACAGACTTCCAAAGAGTAAGTTTTCTTGGTAAGCAGGAATAAAACGAAACAATTGTGTTATTTTTGCAGTTAAGAGTGATTCATGCATGTTATATAATTTTTAGCTTTCAGCTAGTACTCTGTTTACAAATACAGTCACTAAACTTTATGCTAGAGAATCATGCTTTTTAACATTTTCTATTTTTTTTCAACTTTGTAAGTATGCAGTGTATCATATTGTGTGCATCTGACTTGCTTACCCCATTATCAAGTTTCACCTGACATGTTTCTTTGTTTTAAAGCTAGCTACGTTCTTAGAAATATTTCATGAAGAAGTGTTAGTACCTCAGTGCTTTGAGACATGACTTGCAAGCCTGGCAAGACAGTTACTATTCTACAAAAATGCACTCAACTACAGCCAAGGTGTAAAAAAAATCCCCCTAAATACCAGCTCCTCTCTCTCTCCATAAAACCAGCAAGAGACTTTGGTACCTATTACTTATCATTCCATCTGAAGTGATGATAGTTCTCTTCACATTGTCTACATGGCAAGTGAATCAATTCCATGAAGGCTAAAGTAAGCTTTTTCCTCAAACTGAGGAGGACTTTCCCAAGTTGTTCCTCCTGGTTTCTAAGGACTATTGTGGTACTGAGAAGCAAAATTACTAATTGTAAATTGTGACACCTAGCAGAAGTGCTGAGAGAAGAGAACAAGAAAGTGAAGCTAAAGTTCTAGACTGAAACTGAGAAAGAGTAACAGGAATCAAAAGGAAACCAGAACATGAAATAGGCATGGGGTACAGATTGTTCAAGGATCTGTTCATGAAAAACAGAATCAAGTCACAGGATTTAGAGACAGATTTTCTGTAGGTAGACACCACCAGGTCTGATCAGAAGTTAGAAATATGGTAATAAGGTATTCTCCCAATACATACTGCCTGAAATCTGAAAACCAATTAATTCCTCCTGAAGTACAGTATTGCTTCTCAACCCAGCATCTGCAAAGTTTATCAGCATAGTGCATTTATGCAATGCTTGTAGTGCAAGGCTGTTCTCTGTGTAGATATATTTCTGCTATTTACTTAATTAGCTCAGACATCTGATGATGCTGTAGGGATATGGAGACCCTCGCTTTGCTGAGGACCTACCTACAGCGGGGTTCCAAACAACTGACTCCATTCAAACCTGTTTTTAAGATTTTAACCAGTATGAAACTTAATTAAAGGAGCATTCAAATACAAATGATACAAAGTTAGAAATGCAAGTTAGACAATACCACAAATCATTTCACCCAGCCATTGTCACACACGGGCTGTGTGCAACACAGGAAGATCACGAGGATGTATTAAATTCCATGAGTTTCTTACTACTTTTTTCCTTAGGATTCTCTCATTCAATTTGTAGAATACATGGTGCATTAGGCATCAATCACCACTATCAAGCATAGGAAATTGTAAGTCTCATCTCCTTTGTTACTGGTTGTGTTTGGTAAAAAAAATACTAAGAGCATCAAGAAAAGAGAGAGAGTCACCTGATTAAGAAACATGAATGTCATTACAAAAAAACCTGAGAATATCTGCTTTCCTCTGCCTCAGGGTTCCCATACTATACTGAGCAAAGTCTCTTAAAATTTTCCATGATTTATATGCTTTGACCTGCAATGTCACATTTTGACTCATCTGTTGTTTAAGTTGAACAGCTTGACATAATTCACAACTAATTCTGCCAAATAATAGGGTTCCTCTAACTGCATAAAGTGCTCTAAAATGTTAGTCTGGCTCTCAGCATCAGAAATTTGACATGCAAAATTATTTGACTTTCACAACATCAGTATTTCACCTCAGAAAGGTACTTTGAAGGTAAATTAGTTCATGTCTATAAAGAACATGTGATTACAGAAGCATAAGAAGACTATAAAGAAAACTTTTTATCAATGAAGATTTTTCATGATGTGCAGTACACAATGGTTGAATTGTATGTGATTTGATTAAATGATGGGAACAGAAAAATTAAATTTTCATCATTAACACATTGGACTGTCAGACATGTTTTGCAGAAAATAATAGAAAACCAACATAGAATGCCACAGAACATACAATCACCAATGCCATGTAAATTTCTATTTTACATAAAATACAATATTTCAAAGTAACCTATTTCACTGTTGTATTTATAGAAATAATCCTGCAATCACCTCACCTTAGTTGAGGATATATTTTTTTAACAAAAATAACTTTGTTTAAAAAAAGAATAGACACAAACCATGGCTTGGATGCTCAGTAAGACTAGCAAACTTCTTCACAACGAGTGTAGTACAACATTAACTTGGGTTATTTAGAGATATGCTGGAATTCCACCCTTGAAGATTTTTCAAGGCTCACCCAGACGAAGTCTAGGCTGACGTAATCTACTGTTGGAGGTGGAAACACTTGGGAGCACCAAACTGGACTACGTGATCACCAAAAGTCCCTTCCAGACAACACTTCTATGATATTGACCATGCACCACCTGTGCAGTGTAAGTTCATAGTAAGAATAACTAATACATTTCCAAAAGTGTTTTCATCTTGACAGAGTTTAATAAGGCTATGTGTTTCCAAACATCTAAGGAAGAAACATTGCTCAAGAATTCCATCTGCACCCATTTAAAACTGACTTGTAAGGCTGATGCTTAACCCATTAGACTGGAAAGAATGCAACACCCCAAATGTCCAGTACAAACCCCAGACTATACCACTTTTATATAAAGTCCTTTTGCAACTTCTCCATAGTAAATTAAAGTGAGAACGGAATGAAGGCTGGGATATTTTTCTATTCCCAACTGTTACGGTATCCTTCGGTAACCAGCACAGCACAGGTAGAAAGCTGTTCATTGTTTGAAGTCAGACAAGAAAACTTACGTTTACCTCAAGGATGGTGTATTTGTTTACGGCTGTTTTCTTGGAAGATACAGATTAAAACTTGCTTTTGCTAATAATGTCACTGACAGTGTTGCCAAAAAAATGCATTATTCTACTTACTTTATATTCCTGCTTCTTAAAACTGAAACTTATATGTGATTTACTTCATGACTATCTAATAAACTTGTATTTCCTTCTCATCAACAGGATACAACATACAAATTTAAATATGGGGATTATGAGCCAGCTATCAATCATTCACCTCCTCTGGGCTGCTATGGTCTTTTGCCAATATGACGACTATGATTTTGAGGATGAGTATGATGAGGAGCCAGATCATCAGCATCCGTATTATTTTAATCCAAACACACAAGCTGAAGTTCCTCGCTTTCCTTTTCCAGTTGAGTGTGCCAGAGAATGCTTTTGTCCACCAGCTTTTCTGCTATCAATGTACTGTGATCATCGTAAACTTAAGACAATACCAAATATCCCTCGTCACGTCCAACAACTTTATCTGCAAAACAATGATATTGAAGCTGTGCCTGCAGGACCATTCACTAATGTTACCTTCTTAAGAGAAATTAACCTCAGCCACAACAAAATTAAATTTCATATGATTGACCATGGTGTTTTTGCCAAACTTTCAAACTTAGTGCAACTTCATTTACAACATAACGAATTAGAAGAATTTCCATTCCCACTCCCCAGCTCTCTAGAGAGACTCCTCCTTGGTTTCAATAAGATTTCTCGGTTATCTGGAAATGCGTTGGAAGGATTACCCAACATAACCATGCTTGACCTTTGCAATAACTTTCTTGACGACTCAGTACTCAAAGGAAAACCCTTTTCAAACATGAAAAATTTAATGCAGCTCAACTTATGCAACAACAAATTACAGACTATGCCTCCTGATCTACCATCATCACTTATGTATCTCTCTCTTGAAAATAACTCCATTTCTTATATTCCAGAAAACTATTTCAAGAGACTTCCAAAAATCATTGCTCTAAGAATGTCCCACAATAACCTGCAGAACATTCCACGCAACACCTTTAATCTACCCAACCTTCTAGAACTTAATCTTGGACATAACAAATTGAAACAAGTATTCTATATTCCAAGAAGTTTGCAGCATTTGTATATTGAAGACAATGACATTGAAAGTATGTTGATGGTTGCAATTCTTTAAAAGCAAAAAACTCAGTGGATTTTGGCATTGGTTGTGGGAGGGGGGTGAGTTCGGTGTATTTTCCTTACCATCCAGAAAGAACTTTTAGCCCACATCAAAAGAAACTATCAGAAACGTCTCTTCTGTTGTGTCCTTGGTTTCAAGGACCTGCCACCTTACAGCTGCTCAGTTAGGTCACGTATAAACCAAACACAGAATCCAGCCATCATCCAAATTTGCACATTGTTCAAGAGATACTCTGATGTCCTTCTTTGCAGAGTGGTGACCTTGAGCTATTAGCAGTTAATGTGTCACTGACTCAGAGTTCATACACACTGTACTTCTCCAGAGCATATGCAGCCATGTAGCTTTTGATCAGCTTACAGTGCAGGAAGAATATCATCCCATCTTCTTCAAGATGCAGTGTATACACATCCTCAATTAGTTAAGATCAAACCAGTGAAATTAGAAAGGATTTAATTTTTGCACCTTACCCCTAATTTGCAATTTTTTGTAAAAGTTAATACCAGTTTTTCATATAATGAGCTAAAACCTTTTGAAAATTGCTTCTGATTTTGATCAAATTGATAAAAACATACAGAGAAAAGGCAGTATGAAAATATTCCATTCACCTAAAATAGTAATGACAAATTGTAGTGGTAGTCATATTTATTTTTTTCTTTACCCCACAACCTCATACTTTGCAAACCCCAAAATTGTTGCACTGTCATTTACAAAACCAATTTAAAACACAGGGAAGGGTTATATTAATATATGCACTGCAAAAATATTTTCCATTTTAAATTTCAAAATGTAAGTTTCACTTTTGCAATAGGTCTTAAATACAACTGTTTTCTGTATTTTAATTAATATTTTTCTCTCTCTTACAGTCATAAATGTTACTTTGATGTGTCCATCTATTGATCCAATGAACACCAACCAATTAACCTATATACGGGTGGACCAAAATAAGCTTACAATTCCAATAAGCACATATGCATTCTTTTGTTTCCCTCACATTCGAACCATTTATTATGGCGAACAAAATGTTAATGTCAACAAGTCAACTCAGCTAAGAATACCAGTATTTCGACGATTTTTATCACCAGAAGAATACGACGAAGCAGAAGATGATCATGAAACACATGATCATGAAACTGAAGAAGATCGTGAAGCAGACCACTACTTTCATCCTTACTTTCAGTGAAGTAATCATTGTTAATGAGTATACATGGGAACTTTTCCTTAGTTGCAGGGTATTCATATCCATTTTAGAACAGCTGGATAGTTTGGGATATTTAAGATATATCTATAAAGTGGAGATAGGATTTTAGTGTAGGAAAATGTCCCATTATTGATGTAGTAAAAACCATAATACTAGGAGCAAAGAGCACTCACCTCAGCACTAGAAAGCAGTCTGATATATAACCTGGATTGATGATAGACTCATCCTTGGGTGGGCAGCCTAAGCTGAAGAAAATTGACCTGAAAAAGCTTCTATGTTCTAAAGTGATTCAACTTGCAAAATTACTATAATACAAATCAATGACATGCTCAATAGGAACAAGTGGATAAGACCAAAAAAAAAAATCCATCCAGCTATATTTCCTACTGACAGCAGTAAAAAATAGACACACTAGAGAAAAGAACAGAAGGGTAAAATCACAAAATTACTTCCACAAGGCTCCTCCACATTCTCCAGAAATACAGATGTTTCTTCTTCCAATTTCTAATTGGACATGAAAAACACAAACTTTCAGTTTCAAATCTTCCTCATATTATGTTTGCAGTGTCCTGCCAAGGTGTATTATAATATTTACTTCTCAGCTTGCACCTCAACTATCACAACTCTCTCAAAGAAGACTTTAGCTGATGAGCAATATAGGCAATAAATGAACTTTTACCAAAGGCCTCATGATCTAGGGAAAAGGATGTGCATTAATACAACAGAAGCATAGTACTAACATTTTACCTATGTTTTAGTCCGTGTTATTTTAGAAGGCACCCAAAAATGTAATGTAATCTTTTTATTAGACTTGTTCATCAAGTAGAACAGGTAGAAATAGTAGCATCCCAGGTTTTTTAAATTATTAGTTTAGACTATCCCTCTGCATAACTAATACCAATTAGCTATATGCTGCTTCAAAGTAGAAAACAAATGCTTTACGCAATATACTATTTGAGCTATGCAAAGTTTTTTATTGTGTCTTCTATGCCTAGAAACAGATCCAAATAACTACAGGGTAAGATAATGTTATAGGGCACTTTACTGCTTTTGTTTTATTTAAATTCTTTATTTTTCATCGTTTTTTCCCCGATAAAATCTTTATTAGCAGTGATGAAGAATCATCATTTTCAATAAGAAAAACAAATGAATGCAAGAAATAGAGCCATACATCATGCTACCATTTTTACATTATACTTTAAGTGTAGGAAAACTAAAAAGGCTATATAAAATTATGTGAGCAACTTTGTATTAGAATTTCTAAAAAGTTTCAGACAGGTTTAGTTTTCTGTCTTATAATTTCACTTATTTTTTTGAAGCCCATCTTAGCATATTTTGGTTTCTGATGCAACAACTAAAATATTAACAAAATGAAAATACTTAATGATACTTTTTGTTAATTGAAAGAAATTCCTCATAAGCCCATGAATATAACCTTTAAGAACAGATATAGTCTTTAAGAACAACTGGTTATAAAAATTTGTGGAAACAAAATTTATGATATCATTATTAAGCTGTGGGTCTTAGGTCAACTAACTAAAAAAATCTATTTTTTTCTCTCCTTCCCCTTTTTCTTATCTACTTTCTGAACAGATATAATATTCATGGCAAAGTATTTTATGGTCTCCCCACAAATGTACAGCTCTGCAGAATTTATCTTCCTCTATTTTTAAAAAAAAAAAGTTTATTGACATTTACGAACCTCAAGTACCTCTGGCTTCATGAAGGAGGAATATATGTATCTATTCATTACTTTATTTAAATACTCTTTATCAAATTATATACACATAAATTTAAATATCTATAACTTTATGGGTTTATTAATAAAAACTTGCAGCATATTAACCTTAGGGAACCTTTATAACTTTTCATCTACTTCAGATTTTAAGTGTAAGTGAATAGTGCACAAAATGCAAAACTAAATACGGGCTTTTTTAAAAGGCTTTCTCAGTTTAAAGAGGAACACTATTCCAATACAGTATGAGTATTATATCTTTTATCACAAACTTTCTGTTTTTTAAAAACATATATGAAGCAAAGCTTAGCTTTAAAGTAAAATTAAAGACTGACTTTGTAGCAACTAGTTATATACATTTCTTAAAGTTTATCAGTTTGCCTTTAATTATTGAAAACTTTAGAGCTGTCTTATTACATTAAACTCATTCAGATGGAACATGCGAATTGTATTACAACTAGAAGCATCATAACTCACTTTTCATTCAGTTAACATTATTGTATCTCATTTGTGGCAAATACAATGCTATTCTTTTAAAAAGATTTTACGGTGGTCAGGGAACTAAAGACTTGCTAGCCTTATGTCTGTATTAGAGAAATGAGAAGTTATAATAAAGCACAGAATTAATGGATACCTAGATAAATACAATTTGCTCTGGTAAGACTGGGCATGGCTTCTGTAAAAGCCATGATGTTTTTAATTTGCAAATCTCTTGGAGTTCTTTGAAGGAATCATGAAAGATGTGGAAAAGGGAGATCCTGGTCCACACAGCCTACAAAAATTTCTGAAAGGTTTTTAAGGAAGTTAAGCTGCCACATAGGTGACAGCACAGACAAAATCAAATAAAATGTAAGAAACAGCATAAGAATAAATGGTCAGTTCTTGCTGTGGAGGGAGCCCACCGGTGGGAGGTTTGCAAAGGGCCTGTGCTTGAATTTATTGAATTTAATATACTTGCAAAAGATAGACAAATTGGGCTGAGAAGTGAGATGACAACAAAGATTGCTAAGCGCCAATGAAGAATGACTGCAAAAGGACCTCAGTATGCTAACATAGGCAATGAAATTCAACATTGTTAAAAGAAAAGGGATATCCATGGAAAAGATGATACTACCTTCACATAAAAACTAAGGAAGCATGACCTCACCACCACCACTTGGGAGCAAGACTCAGAAGTAGTAACAGGCAGTTCAGTGAAAACACTGGCTTAGCACCTAGTAGCAGTAAAAAGGAAACTCAAATGTAGAGAGTAACTAGAGAAATAGAAAACAAGAGACATCATGATGCTGCTATAAATTTATGGCTCACCCAGATACTAAACACACTATTGCTTTCCAAGCCCTTCAGGTAGTTATAATCTCTACATATGGCATAATTAGAAAAGGATCAGAGAAAGGTAATCAGGTCACTAAAGGTAAGGAATGGCTTCTATATAAGCAATACTGAGTAGGCTCAAACTCCCCAGTTCAGAAAAGAGATCGCTAAGGGGAGATATAGGAGATACCCACAAAATTAAAGTGTTGCATAGACAGCATGGGTCCAGGGATCAACTGCTCCAGTACAAGAGCAAGGAGCCATCAAATGAAGATAGTATGTACCAGGTACAAACTAGACAAACAAACAAAAGTTTGTAAGCAATGAGTAGTCAGCTCAATAAACCACACGCCTGAGAATACAGCGGATGCAGCAGCAATTTTATATGTGGTTTCAAAGGAAGACTGGATAAGGAATTGTATTTCTTGGAAGAGATCCATTATAGGTTGTTAAACAGACAAAGGACAGTAGGTAGAAAAGTGCTGAGCTGAAAATAGCTGGAAAATGGAAGAATATTTGGAGACAGGATGAGACAAGAATCATACATGCTTGTCCTATTCTCAGTCTTCCCAAAGCATATGCTTATGGCCATTGTTGGAGACAGGATATTGTACACTAACCTTTATTTTGAATTCCACACCCAGTTCTATGTTCTCACTGTCCTTGACTGTGGTAACATGCTGGTAGTGCTCTCCACTACTAGTAAACATTTATTGCCTTGATATAGTTGAATTTTAAACTTTTTTTAAAGCACTACCAACCATGGTTATATGCCAAGGCATATTGAAGCTCATTAAATTTGGGAACAGCACATCTACAATGTTGCAGTGTTCTGTAGCAGACAGACACCCCTACTGATTCAAGTACACAAAGCAGCCTAGGCATGTAAGTGTGGAGCTCTGTATAAACCAAATTATATTACTACATAACCACATAGATTTTTAGTATCAAAGCATATTTGCTTCATGTTTGCTCTGGTACTTATTTTCAGAATATTCTCTAGTTTTTTAAGCAGGAAATAGATTCACAAACTAAAAATTAAACATGCATTAAAATGCTACCTATTTTATCAGTAACAGCAAAACTTAACAAGTATAAACAGCTTCATTACTTTATTTACAGCAGTCAGTAAATACAGAAACAAAGCTTGATCTGGTTTAGAACACTGTGTCTGCATTAGCAATGAAGGTGAAGCACTAGGGTGGATCAGTGGAGCAAAATACTGGTGATGAGGCCATGAGACCCACTTGCTGCATTTTGAGGGAGAGGAGCTTTACTTCAGACTGGCCCTAGCCACTAATTAAAATCCATTAGCAGCTGCAGCACATCAGGTGCACCCCTGAATACATACATCTTCTGGTTTGTCACATCCAAAAAGAATAGTCCACATACTTCAAAGAGCACTGGGATGTGAATCAAGGTGCAGTAAATTGGGGTTATCAGGAGATTCGTTTCAAAAATGCGTTCCTAATCCTAATTAAAACACTAACAGAAACATAACCAGAAACACAGCAACTGAGAAAAATGAAACCTCAGTTCTACTTTCAGCTTTGGACAAACTACTCTGAAAACACATCTTTTCCAAGTCTTATCTGTGTAAAGAAGGATGGAACCTTCTTAACTCTAAGCTAAATATTTATTAGCATTATTCAGAGTGCATAATAATTAGCAAGGTTGTATTAGCGTACTATAGAACATTTTGATACCCATGTAAACCTATAGGGAAAAGCCTCACAGATCTGTGGAAAATATTCAGTTATGACTAAACATTAATGCACAAAATTAAATCTCTCAAAACTACAACAAAAGTGACAAACTATTTTTTTTTCCAAAAATCTATACCATAAGAGGTTATGGTAAAAATCAAAATAAAGAAAGAGAAATAACAGTAGTTTAATCCAACTGTCTACGTTTCTTTAACCTCAAAACAGTGGGAATGTATTTTGCCTTTTTTCCATTTTTTGTTGTTGATGGTATTTAATACTTTTAAGGCTTACTTTGAGATTTTTACTTCAGTATTCTGATAGTAAAAGTTACATGGATTAGGAAAGAAACTCCTATATAGAAAACAGATGGTTTACATTTCAAGTTTTCTGACTTCTTTGAACATATTCACATTCCACTGTTACAATATGAATCAATTTCCTTCATTTCCCAACTTGATCATTGCAAGCAATAAACATAGGAATTTCCTACCTGAAAAATGTGAAAGGAAAACAAACTATTTTGACAAAAAAACTATACACTGAAAGAGATTTCGCAATCATTGTCCAAAACTACTGCAAGAGTATGAACTTTTCAGCTGTAAACCAAATTGTGTATACACTATTGGAAGTTATGGAACTCCACAAATACACACATCTATCACATAATATTATAAATTATTTTGCCCCAAATTTACATTTCTAACAACCTAATTTAAAAAGAAAATAAATAATACCTTAATCTTGTAATTCATTGCATAAATTCATCATCTACAGAGAAAAAAATAAATCAACCTTCCCCTATTATAAAGTACAACACAAGGAAAAAAAATAGATAAATATGAAGATTAGCCATAAACACAGAGAGTAAAGTAGATGCTATGAATAACATAAGGAACAGATGACAGGAACATAGAAGTAAGATACATATAAGGCCAATAAGTCTTGGAGCCCTGACTCTAGTGTCCCTGTAGACATACTAATGACTCTCAACAAATGACAATATTTTTATAAAGAAGTAATGTCAGTTCAGGAAGGAATTCTAAGAAATTTTAATAAATTGAAGTAGGTTGATTTTTGATTCAGGATATAACTGATGATATATAGGCAAAGTTCAAGAGAACCTATGTTCAACAGAGAAGTCTGGGTAAATAGCAGACAGTACTATTCCTCTAGTTACCATTTGTATTTTTAACTGTAGTTTGATTTCTGTTTACTATTCTGCATGATTTTTAAAATGTGCTTCATCCATTTATAACAGTAACTGATATGAGGAGTCTCTTTCTTTTCCAGAAATGCAAGGAATAAAGGTAATGTCTTCAGCTTTAAAAAATTCTGATTATAAATCAGAAACATATGGAAGGATGTTCATACAATCACAAGGTCATTTTGCAGCTGTCTCTATTATGCAGCTGGTGGACCTAACAGTGACCTAAACTTAATCTAATTCACTGAGCCTTGGAAATAATTGCAACTTTTCATAAAAATACTCGAGGTGTTTACATATAACTATTTCATCTCCGTTACTTTTTTGGTCATTTTGAATCTTTAGGAATGTTCTAAGTTGTCTCTGTAAGACATGATGAGCATTTATTTTACATTTAATACCACCTCCCAACCCTCCTCCATCCCTCAAGGATGCTGAATTGGAATATACTTTGCTTAATATTACACAACAACTCTTCTACAGTATCACCTTCAGTCCTATTTCTGTGCATTGCTCAAGAACAAACCAGGAGACTGCTTCCTCCCCTTTGGGTACTCTGGCTTTTTGCTCCCAGAATGAATGCAGCCCCAGCATAAGCACAGACATTAAACTGCCTTAAAAATAATTTCACACCCCTGTATCAGGATCTCAACAAAAAGCAGAAGGAGATGCAGGAGTCAGAGGTTCCATATCACACATAGATGCAGCAGTCAAAACATGCAGCTGTACTGTCAAAGAGACAAAAATAATTTTAGAAGGTAAAATTAATCAGGCCACACAATCAGTCAAGAATAAAAGGCCTGCATTTTAGAAGTAGAAAATAATGTAGAGAACAATCCAGAATACTCAAGTTATAGGTTAAAAAAAGATGAAACTAAAAGGCAAACACTGAGTTCAGTTTTAACATCACTTCATGCCTTTGCTCTCTTTAACAGTAAATCAATGTTTCACTGCTTGCAGTTTATTTTGAACATGTTATCAAGCTGGTTCAATAGCTACCTTTTACTTTGTAAAACCTTTTCTATTATAATTATTCCAATCCAAAGCAGCTGGTCAACATTTTAAAGTGTTTAATTACACTTCATACAAAAGATACGCTAAGGAATATTGAACATGTTACCTTCCACATGGAGCAAAAAAATCACATACAAAAGAAAACTCAGCATTGTGTCTGGGTCTATAAATGCCCAGAAGTCATTAAAAGCTTTCCTTATTTGTCCCCATCTCGTTCTGTCACAGACATATTTCTAGCCAAGAGAAGACACTAACGAACATTCTGTATAAGTGATTCCCAATGTTCATCAGGCATAAGTAAGCTAAGCAACAATCCATACTTCTTTCTTCCAAGAACACTTAAAAACAATAAAACCCAGAAACTACAGAACTTGCCAATATTGTCCTTTAGAGACTATGATACAAGATGAAAGCCAAGGTCTTTAAGCAGCTGCAAAAATACACTTTCTTTGCCTAAATATAGAACAAACCTGAGTATTTAAAATTTTTTTAAAATCTCAGCTTTTGTTTAGTTCATAAGGAATATCTTGACAGCAACCTTACAGCACTCTCCCTAGTGCTGCCTCATAGCCCTCTTAACCCATGCACCCCAGAGATAAGGGCCCCCCCCCCATTTTTCTTCCTCTTCCTAGTGTTCTGACTCCCATTACACAATCACAAGTCTTTATAATGGCAGTACCAGTCCCTGCATCCACATAATTCCTACAGCACCCTGGGGAAGTAATTTCCAACCAACTTTACAGAGAGGAAAGGCTACCCCCCCCCCCCCAATCTGGTAATCTGCCTCTTTTTAGGTCCATCAGTTCTTCAGTGTCTTGCAGGGGTTTACCAGGAACAAAACATAAGTGCCTCACACGGAGCATTATCAGCAACCAGCCCTCAGTACCATTGTAAAACACTTTACAGCATTTCAAAGCAATGGTACGAGTAGTACAGAAAAGTGCTCTCCTATCATTTTGTACTAAGCTACTGAGGATTAAGTAAAAAGTGCTAAATACTAACATGGTAAAAAGGTAATTAACATGCTAGCACACCTATGAGAACTGGTTTTTGCTGAAACCCACAGAAAATAAAGAGAATTGCCCTCCCATTTAAATTGGTCTCATTTTCTCTGGCAACAAACAATGGATAAGAACTGCTCGTGGCAGCTTTCGCAGTCTGCACCTGCATGATTAGTTTTTAAGGAAAACTTTGGTTTCTTTTTTGACCTGTCTTTTGAAGTGTTAGTACAAAGGTGAGAACAGAAATGAACTAGTCATACTGAAGCTCTGAGCAGGGCAGAATGTATGAGGCCACTTCAAGTACAAGATAAATAGACTGAGCTGGACATCAGCCAGTTCAAATAATTCACAAAACCCGATTGTCTGCCTGCAAAACAAGACTTTTCCTCAGTTCCTCTAGGATATTTTCAGCTTGATTTTTTGCTTTACCTGCTCTTGACATATAAACAGTTCTAAACACTAGATTTCTTCCTAGATGCTGAAGAAGATTTAATCAGCAACACATATAGTTTGGATAGTTAGTTACCTTCATTTTTGTCTTGTTCTCCCATACCTTTCCTACATCTGCCATCCATACCCATTCAACTTCTCTCTTTTTCTCTTCTAAAAGCCTTTTATTCTTCATTGTCTAACCTGATAGAAGGCAACACTGGGGAACAATTTTTACATTTACTCTGTATGCAAGCAACCCTTTTCCCCTAAAGCTAAGTTTTTCCGAAAGCAGAATCCAGAGAGCAAGTGTCCCTTGTTAGACCGACTTGGATTCCCTCTGCCAGAAGTAAATAAGTGTTATACTTCATTTATACTTTCAGCTACATTTCATATCCTTACAAAATTGTAGGGAAATTACTACCATTCAAATTTAAGCCAGGATTCAGTTTCAGGACAATTAGTAAAATAACCATTTTAAATGCCTAACGTTTCGGGTGAAAGTATTTTGTGGGGAAATCAGTCAGCGAAAATGAGATATCATGGGTTAAAAAAAAAAGGCACACCTGACAAATCAGAAAGCATACTATGAACACATTATCAAGGCTTTCTTCAAAACCTGGAGCTCAATTAGTTAACAACAGAGCTTGTTTAGGTATTCAGAAAAGAAACAACTAAGTACATCGATCCTTGTAACTGGATACCTATACATCAAACTTCTAAGCACTAACAATACCTAGAAAGCACACTCTGCTTGCCAGAGTGAATACTTCCTGTCAGCTTCCCTATTGCCAATGCATATGAACCACATTTTCATTTCAGATGATTTGGATATTGTGGTTATTTCAAGTCATTTTGAGCAAGAATAAAGCAGCATTGTTGCTGAAAAAAGCAATACTATCCCTTCCTTGTTTGCAGTCACTTGTACCATCCCCTCCCTTGTGCCAATATGTGCATCTGTTATATGTTCAGATAAAAACAATTTTTATCCGAAATTATTTGTTGATACTTTTTCTTCTTCCTGGCACAAGGGATGACAAGCAGACGAAATACAGGACAGGACTACTACTTTATTTGGCACTGACAGTTTAAAGTGACAGTAAAACTATACTGTAAGGTAAACCTTGGTGACATCATGCCAAAGTAATTACTTAACATATCACTCCTCAAATGTATTTGTAAGTGTTCATGAGTTTCTTATAAGTGCTTGGATAACAACAGTGAGAACACACATTAGACATTTCTGTGGTAAGCATACCACTGAAATCGTGACCCTGATGAACACAGACTTTTGACAATGTTTTCTGCAGAAGCTGTTACTAAAGTCTTCTAGCTTGACAAAGCCTCTTCTCCTCTTGCAGATCAAAACAAGCAAGAGCCTTCTTGCATGAAGACTTCCTAAATTTTCAAGGCCTCATTTATCTAGTAATTTTCCCTCATTTTTAAAAATTGCCATATATACGGAAAAAAACAAGCTATTCCCAAGATGTTCCATGTACATAGCTGTGAAATCTAGGATTTCAGTGCCTACAAAATAAATTCTCATAAGAATATAACAAATGTATTTAATATTTTATATCATGCTTTCAGCTTCAATACTTAATACTTTTCCCTTAGAACATTTATCCTTTGATTACATTCAAGCATTGGAAAAACATGGATGCCCCAGAGCCAAATGAAATCTTAACCTGGATGTTTGGGGGGTGGGGCGGCAGCTGGAAAGAGGTAGGTACAAAGCAGAGCTGCTGTCAGGACTTCTGAAACATGCATGAAACCATGAGGGATGGTAAGATGGTATTGACACTGCAACTTTTTTGTCCCTTTCCTCAGCAAATCCACCCCTTCAATCACACACAGTACTCCTGACTGAAAGTTCCTATGTACTGCAGTAGAAAACACCTTAACAACCTAGCCACTTCAAAACTTTGGTTGTTCTTATTGTTCCAGCAGAACAGCAACCAATGTAATTCAGAGTCCAATTTCCATTATTATTGAGCCTCTTCCCTTTACATTTCAGTTATATACAAACGGCAAAATCATTATCCTAGAGCAAGCTCCAAGTCCAAATTGTGACATTGTTTAATTTGCATACAAACTAAACTAAAAACATTTTTATAAAATCCTAATGAGTTCAGAAAGTGGCAACTGATTATAAACTGGAAAAAAGTTTAGAGAGCAAATGGCTGTAGCCACCCTCCAATTTGCAGATTTACTACAGACATCTGGTTTCTAAACAAGGCAGCACTCACAAGAAAACTTAACCAAATAGGTCCACTGTTTATCCCCAACATTATTCTAGCTGACAGTGCTATCTAGAAAAAAGAAAAAAAGAAGTATGAAAATGAAAGAGAAATGTAAATCTGAATATACTCCCAATAGATTTTATTGCTACATACTTTTTAAAGACTCAAAAAAGCTACTTTGTAAACTTTCAAGTTGGTCATCTGGCTCCCATTTGTACTGACTGCCAAAAATACATAATAAGGAAAAGGATGGGGGAGGAAGAAATGCATTAGAAATCCAGAAAACTACTGCTTGTAGTTCAGATGAAAACTCTACACCTGGACAGCGTTTACTAAGTTATATACACAACTGACACAGAACTTTACTCAAAACAAGTATTTATTGTTAAACCAATTTTTCAATAAATTGTCTAACAACTCACTCAATGAAGCATTTAGACATGAATTAATTGTCTGAAAATCTCAACACACACACACAAAGTTCTAAAAAGTATTTTTACTTTCCAGAACCATTCAGACTGAAAAGTTTCCATTTCATACTTAGGTGAAACTTCTCTAAACATATACAACTTGTAACGAAACATTTTATTACTCATAAAATGTGACTAATATAGTATACGTATGTTTTGGCTCTACCTCTGTCTCAGTCAGAAAGCAGCTGCTTTGTCTCTTAGCTAAACCATTACACAAAATGGATAACACATGCCTTGTTATAGACCTCTAGTTGCACAATTATTATTTGATTTACAGAAAAAGCCTTAGCAATTATAAAGAGTAAATCGTCACAAAGCAGAAGGCTACCATTTTAACAAGTAATATCAGAAGTAGGATGAGCTAGACAGACTTAACATTTACAAACGTTACTCAAAGTACAACCCCCCTGCTCCAGGATATTACCTCTTACCCTAGGGAAAGAATGCTGGCAAAGCATTTTTTACCCCATGGAAAGCACTTCTAAGACTGTCAAACTTTGAAAGGGTATTCATTTCAACAATTTGGATGTAATTCATAGCTTTAGCCTTTTATCAATCCACTTTAGGCTAACCTATAGATAAGGATATCTGGTTTTATGACAATCACAGAAGAACTTTGAATCTGCTAAAACGGTAGGTGGACTTTTTTCCTATATTAACCTAAAGCTTAAATAAAACACTTAATTACAGTAAACAGGAAAAAAATGCAGTGTAAAGATTTATTTTAAAAAGTATTGCATGTCTATTTAAAATGTTTTAAAGATTATGCCTGTAGCCTCCTCCCCCTGCCTGAAAAGTGTACAACCTGTAAAATATTGAGGGGGTGCTATCTTCTCTTGTTTACTTTCAAATGTAAAGACAAAGACAATGAGTCTTTAAAGTTATAGAGCATTTAGGTTTGAAAACCATTATTTTGACAACCAAGAAAAACACATTTGAATCTCTCTCATTTTAATTAGTTCAGCTACATACATGCCAAATGTTTCATAAAATGCTTTACAAAATCCTCTTGCTATTAACAAAAATAACACACTGGGAAACAAGCAAATGCAATTAAGAAAATATTTTCCTTATTAGTTGGAAAATGTTGTTTATTATTTCCCAGTTTCTTTTCCTGTTAAGAAAAGTTTTTATAATGCTAGAGTCTAATTAAAGGATATCAAGAGTTAAAAGTTGTTCCATGTTCCTTATGCGCTAGAAACCCCTGCCAACTAGTCCTCTAGGCTTTAAATATTGTTTTGACGGATTGCATTTTCATTTCCAGTCACAAAGAAAGTATTCTCCATAGTTAACACACGAGCAGATCTTCACCAGCTCAGTGAAAGCCAGACACATTGTTCCATGCAAGAATGAAGACTTTGCAGACTACTTTTTTTTTGTTTGTGTTTGTACCTTTGGTAAATTCAGCACCACCTATACAGCAAGAATCATTCCAGTTTTATGAGTATGATACAGATATTACCATGGGAAGCCTGATCCAACAAGATTATGAAATGCAATCCAAGGATTTACGAAAGGTATTTTATTTATATTATTAGTTTAATATTTTTAACTGCTAAGCATTATATGAATAAGGTGTTACATGCATGTTTGCAAGTTTTATTGAAAAGTCTTATAATAATAGCAAAACATACAATGGTTTCAGACATCGGGAAAGCCACTCAAATTAAAATCACAAAAATACTACCCTTGCTGCAGTTTGAGAAACCCACAAAAGATAGTCTTTCACAAATAAAGAGTAAAGCATCATTTTTAACTCTGCTGTAGTTACATGCCTACTGTTGTAAGAGTTTCAAGAATGTGATATACTAGCTCAACAGTTTGAGTAATGCTGTATTAACACAGTAAGTTTGTTTAAAAACAAGGATGATGTTACTTAGGTTTGGGGTTTTTTTAGTATCAAAGTAATACTTGAAACAGTACTTTTTATTGGACATAACCTGCCAGCATAAACCACAGTTTCTCTTTTGACTTACCAAACTATCAAATTTTTTGCCTTGGTTTTTCAGGGGTGGGTTGTTTGGGTTTTTTGCAACTCAACAGTTCAGCAGTCCTGAACTACTACAGAATATCCAGTCCTGCAGTAGTCACCTACATTAACACTTTGAGAGTCTTGAAGGTAGCAATAAAGATTATACCTCACGGCACTCACCAGCACCCCCAAACGATCAATTCTGAACGTTTTGCTGCATGCTCCACATACACGCCTGTTAATTTAAACACTTAAGCAGAAGACACAAAAACAGAGAGTTAAACGAAGTACAACAGCCTCAGCTGACAGGGACAGTTAAAAACCTCCTACCTCTGTTCAGACTGCCTCTGACAGGACCTAAATGATATACATCAAGAGAATGAGATACAAATTGACCAGGCAGATGGAAGAAAAACTAACAGTGATTGCCCAAAAACTAGTTGCCAAGGAAAATACCACATAACCAAGTAAAGGGGGAACAACCAAGTATTAATAAATTCAAGGAAGTTTTCATTAACTGTACTTGTTACAATAATTTAGTATGATAAACAAGAAAAAAAAGACGACAGCAAAAGTTAATTAGTATAAGTAAAAAATTGCAGCACACGTATAGAAAAATTACTTCTGTATACCTTTTTAATATTTTCCCAATTCTACTTATATTACAGCTTTCCACTGTTAGACTAAAAATAGCAGCTACATATTTACAGTCAAAAACATCTAAGGTATTTTTAAATCTGACATCTGCCACAGTGATGAAGTATCACATTTTCATAAACCTGTGAAAAAGAGATCATTTAAATAACTCTTAACTAATAGGTGGCTATCCACTCACAACTGAGTAAGTTTTAAAAAAATACCAGAAGTGTTAACTTTAACTAGTTAGGCACAGCATCAGATGACATTCACTACTAAAATCATTCTAATGAGAATATGCTGTTTCAGTAAAAAGAACAATAAGGATTATACCTACAAGGAAATGGTGCCAACAGATGCGCCACAGACTAATCAAAGTCTCTACTGGCAGTGCTATAAACTAGAGGTCTTCCGAAGGCCAACAGTTCTGCTTAGGATAATTCTAGGAATGCAGTCGGTCATTATTTCCATCAGGTCAGTTCTCCAATGACATGTTTTCATTGCAAAATAATAAATTAGTTCCTTATGTGCAACAAATACATCTATACAAGTTCCAGTGTTCCCAGTTTAAACCATGGGATGCACAAACAAATTTCTATTCATCTATTGCAAGTTCTAACTCCCAGAATATTTCAAGTGTTAACTGTAACTGAAATACATGCCAACAATTTCCTCAAACATGCCCAGTCAGAAATCTATCTTGCATGACAAATTTAACTCCTTACTGTGCACTTGAACACACAGTTAGAAAAAGGATTTTGTGTTAACGATCAACAAAAAGTGAACTTCAGTCTACCACTAAGGAAAAGGTTAGCCAAGCAAAATGTATTACGATTATTATTTGAAACCACAGCCTCCTGAGTCTTGAATAAAATATTAGTAGTTTAAAAACATGAAATCTTAATTTCCACAACAGAACCACCCAATTAGACACTGTCTCATATCTGGACTAATTAATTCCATTTAATATAAACTATCAGCTTTATAGACCTTTGTATGCTATAAAGATGAATCAATTACTTTGCAGAAGTTTTAAGATGGTTAAAGTATTTAGATGTAAAATGTTAATGTGGTTTTGTATGGGTAATTCATGTCTGTGGAGTAAAGTGCAAGAGGCAGGTGGAATTTAAGTATGTAAGTAGGCCAATATTCCTTCAGTGCATTCCCTACATATGTAATTAATGAACTTCCTGTGGTTATAATCCAAACAATGTTCTGCACTGATACTCCACAGCTAGGAGTTTTTATAGCTCACCAGGAAATACTTCCAATATATTGGTTATTTATACTTTTTTTTTGGGGGGGGGGGGAATCTGTTGTTTAATTTTGTGTATTTAATGGTATTCTGAAAATAATCAGTTTTAATTTTTGTTGACATTTCCCACTTGCAGAAATTAGTCACACATTGTATTCTGCAAATGCATAGTCTTTCATAGATCACATCTCAAGTAGGGTACTGTACTAGAAATCTACACCTGGTACAGATACGCTGTGTCAGCAAACATGTTTTTCATACAAGCATATTAAAAGTGTCCCTTATGAGACAAATAAATACAACAATAGAAGCGCAGTTGTTTTATTGTAAGTCCATGTACACAGAAGTCTCTACTGGCATGGATACCTCAGTCAAGGACCATGTCTTCACATACCTAACCGACATATCTATGCAAGCTAAACACTTTTGCAGAAACCTTCTGTAAGATTTGCTGCTTGAGTCTAACTGTTCAGCTCACACCTCCCAGCTTCTCTACACCCAACACTGCAAAAGCTCTTGCCTTACACAGAAGTTTCATGCTGCAACTGCTAAACTGTTGCCAGCATTCTAACTTGGGTATAGAAGTCTTACTAGAGCAAACGAATGTATCCCAAACAAGAGAGCCATAGCCTGGATAAGACAGATGCAGGGAAGAGCCAAGGGATGGATGATTCACAGGCTAAAAAGGGGTCAAAATGACAGAGGCTAGCCAAGATATTTGTATCTCAGGCTTTATGTCAAGCTTGAGGGTTTTACTTTGCGGAATATAAAAATTCCCACAGTAAAGTATATACAAGCAACCAAATACTAAATAAAACAAAGTTAGTATCAAAAGTAACTTGACAGATAGCGTTACTTTCACACTGCTTTTGTGGAAGAACTATCTATCTGTGTGCTACATGCCTGAATGGGGGGGCGGGAAGAATTTAAAAAATAAAATAAAATAAAATTGATTTACTTGTGAGCACTCGCAGTGCATAAGAAGCTCTCTTCAACAGGGGACCATACTCCTGCCAGGTCCTGATCCTTAAGCACGTTTAAAGAAAAACATCTTCCACACCCGATAATGTACTTTTCTCCATGTGTTTTCAATAGCCACACAGACCAAAAAGCATATTGTCTTACTCTGTCCTACAAATATTCCCCATCAAAAAAGACAACAAATTATGCTAGCCAAGAACAATTGCCACAGTCATCATAAAAAAACCCTTAACTTTAATACATGCAAATCATAGTATAACCCACTGTACGTATACTATAATTCTAGAAATAGTATGAAATTCTCTAAAATTCCTATGGTGTTCAATGAAAACTTGACTACCATTTTCTGCATCACAAAAGGCCCTTTCTGTTAGCAGCCCAGGTCTTAAAAGAGACTTAAGTGCAGTTAATGGAAATGAATTGCTAAATTTCAGCCAATACCTAAAAGGAACATGTTTATAAACTAAGTTGTCCTGCAACTGAAAAGATGCAATGACTATCCGAACAGGGAATTCTGAATAACTTTAAATGCAAGAAAATGTTATTTTACTGAGATTATTTGGGTAAAACAAAAAACCCACAACTTATATTCACAAGAATCCTATCAAATTTTGCATGATGTGCCAAATCTTCTGTCTTCAGAACTCCAGGTTTTTGTAGACACCCATCCTACATATTCCTACCCCACCACACAGTCTATATTCTCTATTTTTATTTTGTGTCTACTGTTTTTTCCTACAGAACTTTACTTTTCTAAAGAACAATAGCAGCACCACCTTCCCTTCTTGCCTTTCAAAGTGAATAGCTAATGTACAAAAGGGGTAATACATACTCTTATACACTGGATGACTGATGTGATTTTAAAAATTAAATGTCATAAGGAACTATGTTGTAGGAGGTTCATTTTTAAAAGACATGCTATTTCAGATCCTTGTAATACTCTGCGGGTTTTTTGTTTGTTGTTTGTTTTTTAAAATAACATTTGCTCTCACACAAAGGATGGAACAAATGTTTCTCTTGACACTTCCCTAAGACTGCAAGGGGATGACAGTGAACGCAATGTACCACCAACAAAGGATACAAGTAAGTTAATTGATATGAATACTGTAACATTTAAGCTCTCCAAAAGAACATATTCTAATATGAAAATTTAATATACCAAGGATGACAAGGGATATAGAATTAATCTTTTCATTTATGAATATCTTTCATATCTCCTGTGGAAAGTCTTCTAACTTGTGATGGAGCAGGCTGAAAAAATTTAAAGGATCCTCAGGTAAACTCCTAATACACAAAGCACAGCTTTTAAGAATCTCTACAGACTTACCCAGTCATATTGCTGTAGAGATGTACCCAAATTAAATAAGTTAGGCAAGACAACCAAGAAAAACAAAATACACACGCCAATGAGTTCCACAGTTTAATCAAGTAATGATGGAACATGATGTATTTAAATTACTTAAATAGATTTCTTCAAAGGACTGGCTATTCTTACAGTTTACATTTGATAATCAGGAAGGTCAATGGTTCAAATACATCAGGAACATTCTTCACTAGCCTAAGTTTCCTACAGGCTCTGAGGTATATTGTCCAGATCTCTCCTAACGAGTCACAATGATTTCTAAACTTGAAAGGAACAAAGTTTTTGTCTGCCGAACAGAGCATTGAAAAAAGAAGACACACATATTTCAGGTGTATCTGTGATCTAAACTTTCAAAAATAACTGATGATTCAGCAAGACCACTGGAGCGTCAATCTCTACCAAAGGTTTAATCAAGGCTAGTTATTGCCAAATAGCATCTGTCAACAAGCCCCCATCAAAAGCATAACAAATCTGTAAGAACACCAGAGCTTCTAGTCACAGACAAGCATAAAAACTGTTGCCTTTTAAATAGTGACAACATTGTTTCACAATCATTTTCCATTTCCTACACTCTAGCATATGACAAACAAGACACTAAATCAAAAGAGGCAAATGGGGCAGGGCAGAACTGTAAAGTCTTACAAATGGTAATACTCACAAAGCTAAAGCTCAAAACCTCAATTCTATTCTATACAGTACCTCTGTAAGAAAAAAAGAATTACTCTATACATACTGGGTTAGCTTCCCAGTATTGACTGGCTACTTCTATAACTCTTCACTGGTTGCAGAAGATCCTATTTTACTGCATAGTGATAACAAACTACCTAGCAGTATGAGACTACTTTCTACTGCAAACAGACCAATTTGGAAGCTAACCAAAAATCTCACAATATAGAAAACACACTAGATCAGATAGCAGTGACGACTAAACTGGATTGAAAGCCATATTCGTTGTATGTATTTTAATATTGCTGTCATACAGGATTAATGCAAAGCAGAAATTACTAATACTCTACTAATGTCTATGAGGAATGGGACAAGCCATAATGGGCTTAAACTGCATTAAAAAAGGTACGGAGTTTCTCTCACTACTTAAAATAACAGCTATAAAAAAATGGAACAGATTGCCTAAAGTACTTATATAATCATCATTGCTGGAGTTTTTATAACAAGGATTAGACAAAATAGTAGCTAGGAGTAACACAGAGTATACATGACCCTGCCAGAAATGCTCCAATGCAATGTGTGCACTACCAGATGTTTCTCCTGCGTGGATTTCTCTTTTCAAAAGAATGGTTCTAAAGATGACATTTAACATGGCCACAGAGTTGCAGTTGTCATATTCACAATACTCTAAGCCAATTAAAGAACGAAGCTGAATTAAGATCGATTAATAGCATTTCAAGACATGCTCAGATAAGAACAGAGAATATACACAGGAAAATTATGCATAATAGAAAGAATACAAAACTCAAAAAAGTTCAAAATTTTACATCTTTTCAGAACTTGATGGCAATAGATTTTTTAAAAAAAATCTAATGATGGGAAATCTTACAAGATACTAGAGAAAATTCTATTTTGAATGTTCAAGCTTAAGTTAGTTGAATAACTTTTAACTATCTACTCAAAATAATCTGCTTTCAGATTTACCTACTTGTCTGCTCTGTGTGTGTTTAAGCGGATCAGTGTACTGCGAGGAAATAGACATCGAAGCTGTACCCCCACTGCCAAAGGAAACAGCGTATCTTTATGCACGATTTAACAAAATAAAAAGGATAGCAGTCTCAGATTTTGCTGACATTAGTAAGTAATGTTCAAATCTTAATTTCTGTTTATCTGATAGTATATTTGAAGTTGTTGTCCCTTAATAGTATGCCAAGATTACCAAAGTAAGATAGATTTTACGCTTTGCTAGATTTCATTATGTGTATTACTTATTTAATTCAATGCTTGTATTAGAACAGGAACTATGAAGGCAATATGGAAACCCATTTTGGCTCATGTATTCATCTTAATATTCCCACACAATCAGAGAAATAGCAGATCGCTAAAAATAAAATTTAACTCTGCATCCCATCCAGTCTTAAATGACCAAGTATTATTTTTCCTTCAGATGCTCCAGGGACATGTCTCCCAGCTATCTTACTCTACAACATGACAAATTCTATGAAATCATGTTGTCTCTAAGGAAAAAAAAAGGAAGGATTCAGAATATTTTCCTTATTATTATTATTTTTTTAAATTTAAGACCATGAGGATATCCAAATGTGGATTTTATTCCTATTTTAATAGTATTTATATTTGTAGATCACAATTAGGATAGTGCAGCCAACAGTGTAACATTCGACATATACAACCATACGTATTTCACAAGCCATGTAATTATAAATTCAGTATTTAGATTTTCATTTCTTTTGTGTGAAGCTACCTTGAGAAGAATTGATTTTAGTGGAAATAGGATAGAAGAAATAGAAGATGGAGCCTTTTCAAAGCTTCTGTTATTGGAAGAACTTTCTCTTGCTGAAAATCGACTTATAAAACTTCCTGTTCTACCTCCCAAACTAACAACATTTAATGCAAATCAAAATAGAATCAAGAGCAGAGGAATCAAAGCAAATGCTTTCAAGGTAAGTAAAAGACAATAATTTAAATAACCAAAGTAAATAAAATGAGTAACCAGACTATCCAGGATACCACCAAATGAATTCTTCCGTATTTTTGTAATCTAATAAACAAACTGCGATGAAGAAGCTTTCCAGCTTTTGTTTTGCTTTTAAGGCACTTTGGAATAATAGTCCTTTACACACTCACTCTCTCATGTTGATCATATAAACAAAAATTTCTATGAAATATGTTACCTACTTCCATTCTCTCTTACATGCAAAGAAAAACTTGATTCAAAATTGATGGCTCAAATACAGTTCTGAGGACCACATAAATACTAATAAACAAGGATATAGCTTTAGAGTGGTCTCAAGTTTTATAACAAATAAGCTGGCACTGAAATTTCCAAAACATAGAAGGCCTGTTACTGAAACTCATAAGAGTTTCTTGATACAACAGAATTAAACATTCACAGCAAAAGAATGTTTCACATTAGACCACTTTACAGGCTTTCTATGAGATCAGAAAAAAAATACTGTTGTCTTGTAAAAGGCACAAGTTACTTAACCTCAAGTAAGTAATATCAGCATTAATAATCTCTCTTTCTTTCTATTAGAAGCTGACAAATTTGGCCTACCTCTACTTAGGACATAACGCACTGGAATCTGTTCCCCTTAACTTACCGGAAAGTCTGCGTATTCTTCACCTTCAGGTATTTTTGAAGTAATTCCTTAACATTCTATTACTAAGAGCCTCATTAGTTACATACTTCAAACCAAACCCACTGTCTTTTAAAACAGTTCAGACTGCAGTTGTGGTACAGTTGTCTAATGCACCTCCAAATAAAACAATTTACCTCTAATCTGTATGGCCACAACCATTTGGTGTTCAGAAGTTTTTTGTAAGCTAGTTACCATGCAAGAATTTCTCATTAGTTTCTGTATATCAAGGACAGGAAGTGGCAAAAATAAGCAATAAGCTTTTAATCAATGATACATTTCAAACACTAATAACCACCTCAAACTGCTTATCAGCTCATTGATTGGCTTGAAGAGACTTGATTCCTACATATCTACAGTATACACAAATCAATCCCAATTACAAAAAAAATGGGAGGGTAAGAGGAATAAAATTGAAGTTTGAAAATTCTTCAACATATATGGGTGTGTATATATATATGTGTGTGTTTATTTATTTATAAAAATTGTTTTGTTTTGCAGTACAACAATATTACTACAATCACCGATGACACATTCTGCAAATCTAATAACACACGTTACATCCGCACACGTATGGATGAGATAAGGATGGAAGGCAATCCGATCCTCTTGGCAAAGCATGTTAATGCTTTTTCCTGCTTGAGAACACTGCCTGTAGGAACATACTACTAGCCACCACTTACGTCATTATACATGCCAAAACTTAAACATGGTAACAGATCATTCTTTTTCCTCTGTTTACACATTTCTATCCTCTCCCTTACTAATGCCATTTTCCCTGCATACCCAGAACCTATTACTATGTTGAAACGTGGTTCTCCTCTGAAATAACTATTTCAACACAGCCACTTTATTTAGTAGTTACAATGTCACCCACCCATGCTTTCAAAATCTTTTCTGTTAATGAAAGTGTAAAGTGTAAAAATACATATACACACACATTTACCTTCTCATCTTTTATTTCACCACATATTCTTTACATGTAGGTAAAAATCACATAAGTAACTGCTTGTTCACGTTCTTCACCAGTACCCAGAATAATCACTACATTTTACTTTCAAATAAACGCAAAACATTCTTTGAGCAAGCTACAGAGGAAAAATACATCTTAATTCCAATCCCATTTTTTTAATCTGAAATGAAACTTTTCCAGCTGACCTTCAAATGTGCATTGGATGAAGTTGCATACAAAAGGAAAGTTATGTTTAGAAATAGAACTTCTCAAAGTTTAACTGCATTAAATCTTCCTTAAAAACTTGGTTTGTGGAAAATGAGAATAATTCCTATTTAGGCTTACTGTACAAAGCAACATAGCAAGTGGAACTTCTCAAAGATGTGTTAAATCTCCTTCTACTATAGCTATCAAAATAATCTAAGAGTGTGTGTGTATATATTATATATCTATTTTATTTTTACACAAGTTATTTTTAATTGAAATATATGAATTTTGCTCAGCTGTACTCACAAGAGTTATTTTTGCAACACCAGGTTCTCATTTTAATACAATGGTCAAAGTACAGCATAATATGACTCCAAATATCTTTGCTATTAACAGATGATGTAGACCAAGCCTTGTTCCACTGATTTTTCTTGACAAGGAAATGTGTGACAATATAATTAACAGCAAAGCTGAATTAATGTTTTTACCTGTAAATAAGTAAGATTTCAGCTAGATGTCAGTGCAAAGATAATGTACCCTTGTACAACAATACTTTCGCTCATTAGGGAAAAATCAAATCAGAACTTTAAATTAAAAAGAAAAGATGATTCTATCATTAATCTAAAAATAGTGTTAACTTCAGGCAAATTAAACTGGCATCATTTCACTCAACTACTTTAAGCCATGCAGCATATTAGCAACACAAATTGATGTGTGCAGGCCTCAACAGTCAGTTCACAGTTATAGACATAACTGATACAGGACGCAATGTTTTTAATTACACAACTATACATTTCTGACATTTCATTTTCAGTTTCTCCCCTGGAATACCTACTGCTGGTGTAAACTCTTCAGATAAATGAATGCCAAAAGTGTGCTAGTTACCATTACCAGATCGACTTCATACTAATTTTGAAGCTAGTATAGATTCCTAATTTGTAGAAATAGTTAAGTATCAAATGCATGATGATGTATCACTACATCTAGAATACTGATTTTACAAGATATTTTGTATTAGTTTTATTTATCTTATTTAGCTAAGGCTTGATTTGTTAGTGCTTGTGCTATGGGGAATTAAGTGCACACTTAATTCTGAACATACTGATGCTCTGCCACTAAGAGTGTTGAGACCCAACTGACTTTCAGTCACTTTTTAAGTAACTATGTCAAGCATCAGCTGTGGGCTCATCTTTCTGGAAAGAGGATGCACTTCTGAAATGCAGGACAAAAATATTTTTGCCCTGAACCCATTACCCAAGAAGGACATAGCAATCCCCAATATTTTCCATTTTAAGTTATTTGGTATAACAAGAAAGAAATTCCATTGTCTAATACAACTGAGAAAAAACCAAGCCCAAAAGTGAGAATAATACTTGGTTTTCATTTTCTCGTGTAAGTCATAAAACTTTGATGTTTCCAGGTTTTTAGCAAAAGGTAAAAAATAACCCCAAAGCATGTAAAAATACATTCCAACTTCAAGCCAAATTTATACTAGGAAAAAATAAAAGCCACCAATTTTCTCAAGCCTCTTTTGACAAATGCCTAAGATGGAGAAAACACAGCTGGAAGTGTAAGTGTAGTAACGTTACATAAGCAGCGGCCTCTGATCTTATTCTCATCACAGCTCTTTCCAGTATTAATAGGATCAGTAAATATCACCAACACTCTTCCTATGAAAACAATTATGCGTATAGACAAATATATGCATTTATGTAATACATACATACATGTAAACATTCTAAGACCTAACCACTACCACATTATTAATTTTACATTAAAATGTTGTACATATTTTTGAAAAAGTACTAAATATCAACAGTAACACTAATTAATGCTCTTAATATTTTGTGAGCAAACCAAAGTAGACAACTTGTACCTTCTGAATGCCTCATGCAGGCAATAATTTACTCTGATATGTTTTAATTTACTTCCTTGTTTATAGCAAATTAATCCATCAAAACATTAAGTGAGAAGGGCTTCAGCATGCAGGATATTTTGCCTTCTATTTGTGTGACCAGAACTAATATCAAGCTGAATGTACACCATTCTATTTTTTTCCCTATCACTCATCTCTGTTCTGTATTTCCAATAAAACTTGAATTTCTTTTCTTGTTTATCAATATGCACTTCGACAATCTGCTCTTCCAGCAATGCCAACATGCTTCAGTTATTTAGCCTCATAGCAGACTAAAGGTGCACCTAAATCAGAAGATTATTTGCAGTTGTAAATCCATTTTGCAGACATAATATTTATTGTGGCAATACAGTAAGACCTGCCATACAAGTAATGCCATACAAAACACTTGTGGGACATTTTGCTCACCTCTTCAAAAAATCTACTTAAAGCACTACCTTGCAGATTTTTTCAGTAGAATAGAGGAGCAGCAGCAGAAGGTAGTAACAGTACGCTCAACTCTTGATTTTGTGTGTGTGTGAAGCATGCAAGTTGTAGACTAACCTGTTTCAGTAAAATGCCGCAACTGCTGAGGCACAACGTCAGGGAGTATATAATGCAGAGCACAAAATGCTTACAGCTGAACATTGCTCTACTCACACCAACCTAAATCTGCCCCTGCTTTCTTGAAAAGCCTGCTTACAGTCAAATCAATGTGTATTTTAAATTGCTTTTTTTGCATAATCCAAGTTATCCATCCCACCATTACTCTTGTTAACTGGGAAAACTCTCACTACAAAACTGCTATTTGTGACAGTCAACTTTTTAGAAATACAGTGCTGTCCGGCTTTGCTTGAAACTTGCAATTGTCATTCATCTCAAACATTCATTATTATTTGAAGTATTCAATCACTTCTACATTATTCCTTTCAAGTACCAAAACAAACAGAAAAGAAAAAATAATCTACCTTTCCCTGTTCTTACACTACCCTGCAAGAAAACCATTAGAAGCACTGTCTATTTCTACTTAACAGCCTCGGTAATTTTCTTTTAAATAACAAAATATTAGAAAAATTATAAACCCCAAACCCCACCCCAAATAGTCTTCTCTCCAATACTGTGCATGGTTACTTGCCTATATACTTGAAGTCTAGCAAGCAGGTAGGAAAAAAAATATACAAAGATTACAGACTCATTTTTTAATGCTGTCCATGTGTGAATATTAACAGGATAAGACTCTTCAGTTGTTTTTATGCATATGTTAAAACCATACTTCTACTTGCTTTCACACAAATTACTACAGAATATTAAGCTACAAATATACATTCTCCTCAGCAATCTGGTTATTTGAATTGTCAGATTTCATCTTTGAATGCTTTATTAATTGAACACTTTAATTAATTCTCTTAAACCTCAGAAAGTCTTCTATTTCTAAATGAAATCATTACTAATGCTAGCAGAAATAAGAAGGCCTAAAAAACTCTTCCTAAGCACATAGTGAATCATACGTGATAAATATTCTCCCAAATTGGTTTGCCTTTCTCAACAGCATCTTTGTCCATGGAAAGAAAAATACCTTTAGAAAGGATATTTGTAATATCAACAAACTTGTAATATATGTCTTCAGTGAACATATTTTCACACATCTTTTAGCAATAAATATATCCCTTCATTGTTTATACTCAATGTCTCAACAAGTACTTTTTATAATTGCACACAAAAGATACACACAATTTTAAAATAATCTCCAGAACTACCTCCTTTCTATTTTTTCATTTTTGTACTGAATTTTAAAATGAGAAATATTTACAACAGTTCACTGAATCACTGTCCCAGAAATCACAGTGACTGCTGTCATGAGGCTGATCTAAGGATCAGAAGGCATCAAGTGAAGTTGGAAAAAAAACCAATCAAAAAACCCTACACCACAAAGCCATAAAGCCCTTGGTGCTCTACCTTCTTTATGGAAGGATTAAAGAAAAGTCCTTATACAACAACCAGCAGGATTAAACAACATCAGTTTATTACTCAGCTGAGGACAGGTTTTGATATTTTTTTTTTAACATTATCAGAAATTAGCACTTTTTCTTTAATCTGGTTGATAATAGAAATTGATTAATCTAGCACAGAACTCAGAAAGGCCTAAAAGTTTCAAAAAGTAGGAAACAAAACAGTTCCCACTTCACACTACAGCTGAAAAGCAAAGATGGTGCCAACTTTAATGACAGTAAATGCTTGAGCTAAATAAAACTGAACTAAAAAACCCACACACAGTTAAGCAGCTAAACATCTTCCTCCAACATTAAGCATCATATAAGACATTCTGTATTTGTAAGACTGCAGTATTTTTACTCCAAGGATTAGTTGTTTATCTTAAAGCCAGTACAAAGACAAAGCAAACAAGCCAAATAATGGTAATTTAAAAGTTCAAATACTATGTTCCAGTTAAGAGTGAGAACAGTTTGTTTCCCATTCAAGTAAAACACTTCAGAACTGAAAGTGCTGTCGCCCAAACACATGCTGCCACATTTTCAAGAGAGACAGATCCAGTCCCTTCAGAACTAACATTTAAATGCCAAAGACTACAAATGTTATTTTCCTTTAATTTCTTCTTTTACCCTTTTTTTTTTCCAAAATGAAATGTAATATCGATGAAAAACTGTCTTACTGCCCCACAGAAAGGCACAGATTTTCTTATTTCCCCCCATGTAAGAGGAACACAGCAATAGCATGGTAAAAATCAAGACAAATACCAAGCAAGGGCATTGCCCCTTGAACACAACACAAAAATCTTTAGCTAATACTCTCTTCTCCACAACATAAAAAATTAGGATTCCCATACTTCACTAAAGAGTGCTAGTTTGACCTCCATTTCTCTGTCTTAATGAACCACTTAAAGAACTAAATATAGTACTGATATATAAAGGCTTGATAGACACTACCTTGAAATGTAGGAAGGTGCATCTACGATGTTCATACCACTCAGCATAAGATGAAAGGCTTCTGAAAAATCTTAAGAGATTTCCATGTTCTTCAGTACTAGAAAAGAAAAATATATTAACACAAACAGTACTAGTCAGACGTACCAATTCTATAGCCTAAAACGTGCGCTATTTCCTTAAAGAATTTGTGATTAGTGTTGTTCAAATTTGAAGCCAGAAATCACCCCCCAAAAAATTATCACAACAGGAAAAAAGCTGTAGTGTAGATATTGAAAAAAATTGAAGAATTTATTTATAAACCAGTGTTTTCAACTCCTCAGGAAGGCAAGGACCAATAGTTAGTCTTAAATGTAAAATGTGGTACCTTGACAAAGTAGTCGCCTGTAAAATCTTAGTTTGACTTTATGCTTGTTCATCTAATACTCATTTTCTAAATAAATTCCAAGATGTTGCATAGTAAAACTTGAACCTACAAAACCAAATTGCATCACTAAGCTTTGAATATTACCGAGATCTTTGTTCTCTTCAACTAAATCTTTACATGACATGTTATCTGCTTCTGCCCACATAGAATCATAGAATCATTTAGGTTGGAAAAGACCTTTAAGATCATCGTGTCCAATCGTCAACCCAACACCACCGTGCCCACTAAGGCATGCCTTGAAGTGCCTTGTCTACGTGTTTTTTGAACACCTCCGGGATGGTGACACCACCACTTCCCTGGGCAGCCTGTCCCAATGCCTTACAACCCTTTCAGTAAAGAAATTTTTCCTAATATCCAATCTAAACCTCCCCTGCCACAACTTGAGGCCATTTCCTCTCATCCTATCACAAGTTACTTGATAGAAGAGACCAGCACCCACCTTACCACAACCTCCTTTCAGGTAGCTGTAGAGAGCGACAAGGTCTCCCCTCAGCCTCCTCTTCTCCAGACTAAACAGCCCCAGCTCCCTCAGCTGCTCCTCAGAAGACATGTGCTCCAGGCCCCTCACCAGCTTCGTTGCCCTTCTCTAGACACGCTCCAGCACCTCAATGTCTTTCCTGTAGTGAGGGGCCCAAAACTGAACACAGTACTCGAGGTGCAGCCTCACCAGTGCCAAATACAGGGGGACAATCACTTCCCTGCTCCTGCTGGCCACATTGTTTCTGATACAGGCCAGGATGCCGTTGGCCTTGGCCACCCAGGCACACTGCTGGCTCATATTCAGCCACCTGTCAACCAGCACCCCCAGGTCTTTTTCTGCCAGGCAGCTTTCCAGCCACTCTTCCCCAAGCCTGTAGTGCTGCATGGGGTTGTTGTGACCCAAGCACAGGACCTGGCACTTGGCCTTGTTCAACCTCATACAATTGGCCTTGGCCCATCAATCCAGCCTGTCCAGATCTCTCTGGAGAGCCTTCCTACCCTCAAGCAGATCAACACTACCTCCCAGCTTGGTGTCATCTGCAAACTTCTGAGGGTGCACTTGATCCCCTCATCCAGATCATTGATAAAGATATTAAACAGAACTGGCCCCAAAACCGAGCCCTGGGGAACACTACTTGTGACCGGCCACCAACTGGATTTAACTCTGTTCACCACAACTCTCTGGGCTCGTCCATCCAGCCAGTTTTTTACCCAGAGTACACTTGTCTAAGCCATGAGATGCCAGCTTCTCAAGGATTATGCCATGAGAGACAGTGTCAAATGCCTTGCTGAAGTCGAGGAAGATAACATCCACAGCCTTTCCCTCATCCACTAGGCGGGTCACCTGGTCATAGAAGGAGATCAGGTTGGTCAAGCAGGACCTGCATTTCATAAACCCATGCTGACTAGGCCTGATCCCCTGGTTATCCTGCACATGCCATGTGAGCGCACTCAAGACGAACTGTTCCATAATCTTCCCCGGTACCGAGGTCAGGCTGACAGGCCTGTAGTTCCCTGGATCCTCCCTCCGACCCTTCTTGTAAATGGGAGTCACACTGGCAAGCCTCCAGCTGTCTGGGACCTCTGCTGTTGACCAGGATTGCTGATAAATGATGGAGAGTGGCTTGGCAAGGACCTCCGCCAGTTCCCTCAGTACTCTTGGATGGATCCCATCTGGTTCCATAGACTTGTGAGTGCCTAGGTGGCGTAGGTCATTAACTGCTTCATCCTGGATTAAGGGGGGTATATTCTACTCTTCATCCTTGCCTTCCAGCTCAGGGAGCTGAGTACTCTGAGGATAACTGGTCTCACTATTAAAGAGACTGAGGCAAAGGCGGCATTAAGTACCTCAGCCCTTTCCTCATCTTTGGTGGCAATGTTCCTCTCTGCATCCAATAAAGGACAGATATTCTCCTTGGCTCTCTTTTTGTTAACATATTTGTAAAAACATTTTTTGTTGTCTCTTACAACAGTGGCCAGATTGAGTTCTAGCTGAGCTTTTGCCTTTCTAATTTTCTCTCTGCATGACCTAACAAGATCCCTGTACTCTTCCCAAGTTGCCTGCCCTGCAGAACATTCAGCTTTTCAAGATTAACCCTGAAACTTCAGTAAGTAAGAAGGCCTGTTCATTAGATCATACATGGCATCTAAACCAAAACTTTTGATATACACTTAAAACTTGATTTATCAGCTGTCAAGGAAGATGGTGACATTCTCACTAATTAGGCAGTTGGGCAGGATGGGGGAAAGACATATCAATAAATATGTAACTGAGAAGTGGAGTGCAGAGACCTTAGTGCCAAGCCCATTGTAAGCAAAAATTATTAAGCCTGGATAGAGCCAAGCTGATTCTAGCAGAACAGCCCTCAGTACTTCTGCAGTTTTGGGCTCCCTCATGATTTAGCATTTCAGCTGTACTTGGATACGTTATGGCTTCATTCATACAAATGATCCTACACTTGCACTAATAAATTGTCTTGGAACCTCATGTTCTGCAAAGAGCAGTGCAGAGACATCTTTGCTGGACTTGCACTTAGCCAGTATGGGTTCAGTAAATCTTACAGCCTGTATCATGAGACTAACATATTGGTGCTATTCTGGCAAGGAAATAATTTGATTGCAATATTATTGCAAATACTAGTTTTTCATCCATAGTCTCTCTGAAAACAGAAAGATCAGCAGCAGTCATTTTATTTTCTGGCATTTCTGAGGAATTTTCAATACAAGAGACAAAGCATAAGAGAAACAAAGAAAAAGTTCCTATATTTTTGGCTTTGCCAGTTTCACAGTATTTGAACAGCCTTAAGTGAAAATGTTTATGTACAATGATTCCATGCTTCGTATAAGATTTTTCCATTTCCACTGACAATAGTTAACAGAGGCAACAATATACAGTGCCAGTTAAACCCAAGAGATTACAATTCGAGGACTTCGATGCTAAAGTCAAGTTAAAAATACAAGCAACACATAGAAGAAATATAAACAGATTTTGCACTTAGAACATCAGGAAGTTTATTTCCTACATGTACTTGTTTCACACACACAAAGGTTAAATCAGTTAACCTTCAATTTAATTTCAAAATTAAACATTCACAGTATCTAAAGAATCAAACAGAAGCTTCCACTCCCAAAGAAACAACAAACATTTTGAAAAATAGATATGAAATTACTGCTGAAGTAATTTCCAAAGGAGTTCCAAACACTGCATAAAGTACAGAATCAAGGAAAGCTACATGGCTGACTAATTATCCATTCTTGCAGATGGGGAAAAATACACACAGTTTTGAAAATAAAAGCTGCTCTTGATATGCAGAGATGATTACTCCTATGGAATAGGATAGAAAAAACATCAAACTGACACTGACAAGTAACACAGCGCACTAACTTGGACTGAGGGATCTCACTTATTTTTCATCAGTCTACAAGTTAGTAATGATTTTGCATGTAAGAGGTTGCAACGCATCAAACACTGGGGCTGGTACATTCTGTTATGTCACAAAATTTGATTTACAGAAGAAATCTGCTAGCAAAAATAAGTGATACACCTTTCTACTTCAGTAACTGGCACTAAAGTTACTTTCATTGTACATTTACTATGTTGTCCTCCTAGCAAAACTGTGTTAGTTTGTATGTCAACTACAAGGTATACATGCAGAACATTTTTAGTAGAAGTACACCATTACTTTCACCCTGAGACAACCCAGGAAGGCAGGCAACAGTAGAAGAAAGGAAACCAAGGTACTTGAAATCAGTAACATGCAAAAATCTGCCTTAGAACAATTAGCATCAGAACCATTTGAATTAAGAGATCTATTCACTTAAGATAGGTGCCATCACAGTAGAGAGTTTGTAGAAATCAGGAACTGAACAGACCTTACCCTCTTTATCGTTACCACCACAGTGATGGCAACCATTAAAGCATATATACAGCTTATCAGCTCTAATCAGAAGAGGAAATAGACAGTCAATCCACTGTTACGAGGGATAATTGTATTAAAGACAGATTAGAGAAAATAGGTGGGGAGCTGGTTGGGGGCGGGGGGGGGAGTTTGTCTTGGGGGGGTCGTTTTAAGAAAAACACAACAGAAAAAAATATTTATTCTTCAAATTTCTAGTAATGTAAGGATGAGGATAGAGAAAGGAAAGGAGACCATATAAGATGACAAACTGCCAAATAACTAACCATCCATCCAGCATTGTCGGGGGGGGGGGAGGAAAAACGCTTGTAAAGGTCATGCAGTTTTTACTAAAGAAATGTGGCAAGAATGCAAAGAATGCAAAATTCCACAAAAGCTAAGTGTCAGAATACCTGAAGCAACATGATTCTTAATCATAAGGGTGAACAGCTTCATGTCATAGTTGATGTGAAGTCACAGTCAAATAAAACAGACTATTAGCCATTGTCAAAACATACCTGTTAAGCACTGTTTTGAAAATACAAAGACTTATTTCAATTACTAATATAGGATTTTACAAGTTTACAAAACCTGACTGAGGAAGATACCTGACTTACATTTGGGAATATTTCATAAAGTTACAGAAGATCTAATTTGTACATGTAATTTTTACTTTTAACATCCTTTCCATTTGAGATTAGCTATTCTTTTTGAATTTTCAGAACAGCTGAGAGCAGAAACTTGAGGCTGTTAACAGAATGGTTGCAACAGTGTGTTACCAAGTCATGTCAGCCATTCAAGGGAGAACTGTGCCTTGGATCCAGCCCTATTTAATACACAGGAACAGCAACCCTTAACATGTTACACAAACATAAACTGGAAAAAATACATGAAGTTCATTCAGATATTGAAAATACAAAAGAAAAGCCAAACAAGTTTTATCCTAGCCTGGAAAGAACAGCATCATTAAAGGAAGTTACCACAGCAGTCACAGCTGCCAACAAAATCAAGCCAAGATGAAAAAAACCACTGGCAGCACAGGCAAATTGAGTCCCTGGAAGGACATAGACACATACTGTTTTACAATAGCTGACTAGCTTTATGTTCTGGAAAGCTTTTTTTAACCACAACTCACAATTGTACATATAAAAATCTACACATACTATAGTAAAAATCAGGACTTACTAATGACTGCTCACATCTCACTGTCTAGTGGACATGCTTCCACACATACTGCAATATGCTTTTTAAATCTACATACATGGAGGAGTGCAACACAAAACTTTGTTACAAAACTACATACTTAGAATTCTTTTTAAAAAACTTGGCAATTTTGACAAGTATCCACTTTTATGCAATTTAAAGGACTATCACAGGCCTTGCGACCTTGTTTCAGCATTATGTCTTTAGTTTGTTTGGGGTTTTTTTTCCTCTTAGACTCATCTTTAGGAGATATAGCAGATGAAAATTTTCAAGGCTAGGTCACCAAACAGAAAGAGATAGTTTTGGCTACGCATTCAAATAACCAGTTTCAAATGTAAAAGTTAGTCTAAAAACTGTATCTGACTATATACTTCTCTCATGTACAGATACAGCATTGGCAAAATTTAAGATAGAAAACTGGACTCAGTGTTTAGAAAGGGGGAAAATCTGTATTGGCATGAATGTATGCAATATACATGCTTTTTTGTCTCGGCAAGGGAGAAAGAGACCGCGTAAGAGCACCATTTAACTGTCTCATAGCACTTAAACCACCCATAAACAACAACTCCTAATTAGCCTAAGTTAGCCTAATTCCTAATGCTGAAGCCAACTACAACAAACACTAAAATACCAAGAAAACTTGGTATAAAATAACAAGGTACTAAGAAAGTGCATGTTAAAATTTAAGCCTCTTTTTGGGAGGGGGAAGAATTTATCATTACAAAACGTCACCGGATTTTAAAACAAAAACAAAACAAAAAACCCACTAAGAGCAGAAAACACCCATCTCCAAAGCCAACATCCATGTAACAGAGAAGTCATCCAAAACCAGCAAAAAGCATATTCAGGCAGAGAGTAACTCTGTATCAGGTTAAAATCCCATGCCCTTCATCCAAGCACCATTTCACTTTTACAAAATAACATCAACAAAACACAAAAGTATATAAGAAACGTAACTGTTGTAAAAGTATTTAAGGCTCCTTTAGTTATCTTAAGAGAGGAAATCTATTTTAACTCACTGCAGTATCCAAGACTTCTTGCATTAGCAAATAAAACCAAAGAATGACTCTTACAGCTGTGGGAAGAATTCACGCTTGCCCTCATTTCCAAGATACCTCGCCTATATAGTGTTTAATATAATGTAGACATTTCCTAAATCCTTCACTCTGACTTATAAATTCTAACTAGTTAGTAAAAAGTAGGAGCAGTTTTCAAACTGTCTAAAGACTCCTATTTGACTAAGTAATCCATGCAATAGTTAACTAACCCAACAATTAATGGGATATCAAGTCAAAATAAAGAAAAAAAGACTGACAACAAGATTTTTCATAGATATTGTGGTCTTCCACATTAATAAAGTATAACATAAGTGATAACTGGTGCAAAAGGGACTCAAGTAAAATCCCCAAATAGAAGACTAAATATTGTGATTCCATTTGCATACATATTTTATTATCACAACATATTTAAGGAATGGTACATCTTTTAAAAATAGGTATTATACATTGCAGCAGTACCTGCTTGAAAATAGACTGCTGAATTTTGCTTCTTTTAAAAACATGTTGCTCAAGTGTTCTAGCATTCCCCTATTCTCTTCCAAAGCAGGATGGGGTTGGGAATTACAGCTGAATGCCAAGTTTTTAATTCTGGTACTCTTAAAGACCCTTTTCTGTCATGCATTATGAAAAATGAAGCCAAAAAAATTAGAAAGCTGAGGAGGAAAAAATCTGGGCCAGTAGAAAAAACAGAACAGAGCTAGACAATGAATTTGGCAAGACTGGGCCAAGGACGCAAAAGAAGGAAACAGAAACTGGTAGGGAGGCTGAAAAGAATGAACAATACGGAGGGAGACCAGATTTAGCTGGTCAAAATGGAGGGAAAGGGAGAGAAGAGGTAGGAATCAAGATTCTAAGAGCAGCTGGTGGACTGAAGAATAAAGGGCTAGTTGGGAAAAGCCTGAAACTGGACATGAAAAGAGGGAATTAGAACTTCGAGTAAGAAACAAGCACTAGCTTAACAAAGGGATTGAGAAAACAAGCCATAAAGGGAGATCACATAATCAGACTAAGTCAATCTACCAGTGGGTTGCTGTCAAAACAGACATTGTCAACATCAGCCCCACTCTGGCCACATATTTACTGCCTTAGATCTGCAACAAACACTGTGACATTACAGGACAAGTCAAATAGAAAAAAAATGAAATTGAAGGGGGGGGGGGAAACAACACACAAGGTTGGGTTCCCCTCCACCCCCCCTTACTTTTTCAACCAAATGACTACGTTGATCCTATTTGCCATGTGGTTTCAAGAGTATATACACTGACAAAAGGACAACAGATGGTACGTGCAAATAGAGGCTAAGGAGAAAGAACTGCTTGCTTTATTGACAGCAAAGCCTTAATTCATCTTATATCATTCTTGAAAACTTATGTTTACTTATGAATACTAGTGTAATGTGGAAAAGGACCAGGGTAGTGAAGAGACAGGGACAAGACCGCAGTGCTCAAGCCAGGATGAACTAAAGTCTGCCACTACTTCAACACATTCCTTTCCAGTATGACTATCAAGTTCCAAGACACTTCTGCTGTCAGAGAACACTCATGAAAAAAACAGGGTAATTCCCTCTTCTAAATTCTGCTTCTTGAGAGCAGTTAACTACTATTCTCAGTTATACCACTAGCTTTAGTAGATTTGTATGGAAATTCCAGAGCCTCTAAATGAAAAATTCAGCTTTCAGTATAGATTAATGAAGCCTGAGGTAACTCAATAGACCTTTCTTTTTATCCATCCATTTGCCTTCCCTCTCCCTCCCCAAGTCTAAAAAATAATATAAAACAAAAGAAATCACTTAAAGAACAGGATTAAGTCAACAACCCAATAATAAATAATAGGTATGTTCTCAGAATAGTTTTCTAGCACATTTCACAGTCGAATACCACAGACAAATAATTTGATCATTATTCATCCTGTGTACCACAAGTTGACATCCTCCAGAAAATAATTAAAAAGTAGCATTCAGTCATATGCTTAAGCTTTAGTACATACGTTTTCTTAAGCCATTGCACAAATACACTATTCCAGGTTTTTAAACTATATTCTATTGGTTTTAAAATATCAGTGAAAGAAATCCTGATGCAAAGAAGAGAAATGGAATGGTGAACAGAGAATTAGAAACAGGCAAGTACTGGAGAGGGGTTCTGGATGTACACTTCAGCCATTACTCACCCACATCGCACATCTGCAACTCACACATCTGAGTAACAGTTAACGTGTTGATCACATAAATTAAAATGCAATAGCTGAGATTACCTTGTTATATCTTGCTCTGAACAAAACAATTTCAAACAGTTAAAACACATTATAATCCAAAAATTGTTTCTGTTTAACATGAATTTGTAATGGTTCTTTCAGGCCTTAAAAATTATATGCATTTCATCGTCTCTCCAGAAGGATACAGACAAGGGATCAGAAATGTTTAGGTTGTACATTACCAAACAAAGAAACTGACTGCCAGCAATTTACATGAAAACTCAGTATTGCATTTAGTATCAGATATCCCATACAATTTGTTAACTTTCCTTAAACAAACAACTCCACCTTACCTTGACACAAACTTGCTCATATCTGAATCTTCTCCAGATTCCATTATAATCCTGAGATCAGTAACAACAGCAGACACCTTCTCTTTGTTCTAGATTGGAGAAGTAACAATGCAATATTTTAGAAATTTCTCCATCAAGGAGAAAAAAAAATTATCTATTTGCATATGAAATAGACAAAAATATATGCAAATGCTGCTAAGTACTACAATACTTAAAATAGCATTTTTTAAACTACAGCTTACATGCATGGACATTTTCTTTTATTTCAACAGTATCAGTATTATCCATACAACACCACTTTTAGAATAATACCTGAACTTGTCAGCATAGAGAATACATATGTATAAAGAAATACTTATAAATCAGAGGTTCCTTGTTACATCTGAAAACCATAATAGTGCTACCTACATTTAAAAAAAACAAAAACCACACCCTCCTTGTTTCGTTTTATTTTAAAGCCTTTAGTTTTTCCTCAAATTTTTGTCCCTTTTTACAATAACAACTGTTACTCAGGGATATGTGCATGATAATAAAATGTTTTCAAATTAAAATATCTAACAACATATTTAAAAAAAAAAAAGAAGTTCATATAGTAGAAATTAAGCCACAAAACTTAATTCCTTTTTATACGCATTCTTGAACATACCAGAGTAATAGGTTAGATAACAGTGAAAGAAAAAGCTTAAAGTCATGGCTTGAAGACACAGCAAATGCTTCATTTTATACTGAAGGCTTTGTACTTTATTTTTCTTATACCCAGTCACTACAAGCAAATGGGAATGGCAATACAGAGAAAACTAAACAGACAAGCTGGAGTCAAATGCAAGCATATCACACCAATACCTAGCACTGGTTGGACAGAAGTACTGCTAACACTGCCATCACTAAAGATGGAAAAAGCAAAGCAAGACACTACAAAGTTTAGTGAACTGAGTAAGTAACATCAGGAAAAATCATTCTAAATTTAGAGCAAAAGGTTCAACATGTGCATGGAGTTGTAGAGAAGCTGCTAGTAGTCACAAGCTAACATGCTACCTTCTAAAGAAAGTGATTTTCCAATTAGCAGGTTACTAACATTTGCCAAGGTGCCATCTTGGGGTCAAATAAAAAGATTTAAAAGGAAAGCTCTTGAGAAGAAAGCAACTCTTATTTGGATGATTGCTTTCTCAAGAGGTTTAGACTTGTTTTGGCAGATTTTCAAGCTAATTGTGCACGTCCTCTCCTAACACCTGAGGACAGTAAGAGGGGAAAATAAATAAACAATGCTTTTGCATTAACCTGTTTTCTTCATCCACAGTTTGACCTTTGTAAGCATCCACCTATGCACAATGGTGAACAGACGGGAGCATCTTTGCTTGCACTCAAAGCATGCAAAACACTAGTCAGCTTGGGAATAAAAACTATATGCTAATCTAACACTGTGGCAAAACTAAAGAACCAGCTAAGACATAGAATATGTCAGGCAGTGGGTGACCAATACTACAGTACTATAGACATAATCTCAACCATTCAAAGCCAGTCAGAGCGAAGTCAGATCTGCCTATCCTTCTTTGTACAACTGTATCCTGGAATACAGCTTTCAACATGAATGACATTTAACAATTTGTTTTAAGATCAAATTAGAGATAATTACAAGAACAATTTGTTACTGAGTATTAACAGATTGGATTTAAGGTACTGTGGAGCTGAATTAACTGTATTGTAACTTACCTACTAGATTAAATAGCTAGAGTTAACGGTGTGAAAAAAATTATTCTTTATCTTCTGCTGCATACCAATGTGTTACCTGCTAAGCATTTCCCCCCAAAAACAGTTGTCATCTTTTATTTCTCGAGATGGGTGAAACTAGTTGCAACTTTATACTATCTTGCCCACGCTAATCTCAGTACAGGTTATTTTGAATACAACCATTAAGGACATAACTTAGAAAACAGGCTTCTCCATTTTTATACACAAGAAGCCGAAGGCATAAAAAAGTTAAAGCTAAGTTTGCAGGTCTTAGTCTAGCCTGGTCACAACTTTCCCGAGAGCTATGGAGGCAGACTCCTGCATCCACAGAGGACCTACTGACTTCACTGCAGGATGACCTGCACAGTGTATGAAGTCTGTGGCAAAACCAAGATAACATGCCACTACTTTTACACCACAGAAACAGTAACTAGAACTAGGTAAAATGTCTGAATGGAATTGTTAACAACCTAATCATGTGATATGTTTTTTCATTACAAATAGAACAATTTTTTTAGTCATATAAATTAAAAAACTGTACATCTTAAAAATACAATCCTTAAGCTTGAATTTTTGAACTACTAAAGTCTCTCAAAATCAAATAGATTTAAACAGTTCTACAAAATGGAAATACAGAACTGTACACAACGGTTGTACTTTACAACTCTAACCAAACCATTACATTATGATTTGTACAACAGCTAAAACATTTAAATAAATACAAAACCTTTAATAACATTCAAGTTCATATACAATCACAAAAACTGAGTAAAGGAACAGAAACTAGTCTGTGTTTGAAACAGTAAGTATACTTCTTGACTTGGGTATGTGACACCAAAAATAAAAAACAAAACCTGTATCTTATGGCACAATTAAAAACTGTACTCTTCATTGCTGTCTGCTTAACTAAATTGCCATTTTCCACAACATGTCGACAACTCAATTGTTGGCAATTCAAAGTTTGTTAACTTAAGGTAAATCGATACATCATCTGCATTGCATATTAAATTGCAAGTTACAGGTGCCATGTACTTTTATTTAAAAAAAAATTAATTCATGCCAAAAATTAACACAAAATTATATTTTTTCAACTGAAGTTTTTTTTTTTTAAAATACATACACTTGGTATTCTACGTATCTCTTACTCCAGTGCATGTCATCTGCGCTGAAGTAGTAAAAGTTTTAGGCATTACATAGACAAGTGCTGCCATCTAGTGGTGCACTAGATTTAAGCATCACCAATACAGCTATAAATAAACTTAACATCCAGTTACTCATCTGAGCTCCATTGACACTAAAAGACGTCATCATTCTGCAGGAGCACACAGGTAAGAAATAAACATTCATCTAACCAAGCCGCATGATTGATGCAGGCTATTTCCATGCTCAAAGCTAAATGCAGTTTTATACAAGCAAATGGTAAAATGGTATCTCTAGGACCACAAGTTTCAAGTCATGCATGGACTTAAGTTGCAGAATAACCACATTCAGCTGAACTCCTGCAGTTTCAAATTATGCAATCCACATGTGACTATCTAATATGGCTTTTCTTAAGATTAGGAAGGACGTCTTTACATAGCAAGGCAGTTTTTAATACTATCAGGTCCCATCACATGCAATTTAAAAAATACCTTTAAAGCTGAGCTGAAAATCAAGTTTTCTTGAGAAGGAAATTTCCTGATGTCAAAAATAATATTACAAATTGGGGTAGCAGCTGTTTTCCACTGCTTATCATTTTGAATTCTGTGCTAAGAATCGATTCTTATGAAAGAGCTTCCTTGCAAAAACTCTGTGCTCATTAGTGTAACTTCTGTGCAGTCCTATGATGTAATAGCTAGTCACACTAGCCAAGCAAATAGAAATATAACCAAAGCAAAAAAAACCCCAAAAAACAACAAAAACAAACCACACCACAATTGTTCAAGTTTGTAGTAGTTTAGCTTTTCCTCAGTTTCCTCAAGAGAGGTAAAGTTTGGAATTTTCCAGTCGCCAGAACAAGATATCTGACTATAGGGGGACATGTTGTGGGGGAGCTCAAAGACAGCTGTGGTATGAAAGCCACATGGGCTCAGGATGAGGCCCCAGCAAGTACTTGGCAGAGTCAGTGGAAATCTAGTGCTGTTCAGGGCTTTACTTCAGTGTTAGTCTGCGAGAGCATCCTGCAGCATGCATGTTTTGGGAAGGAAGGGTGATAAGGACTTGGCAGTGTTAGGTTAAGGGTTGGACTCAATGATCTTAAAGGTCTTTTCCAACCTAAATGATTCTATGATAAGAATTTTGTGACTGAATGTTGAACCTGACCTTCAGAACTATTTTACTTGGATGTGCATGGAATACAAAAGTTGAGTCCAGCTGCTATACAGTGAAAACAACCCACTGAGGCTTAGATTAAGGAGACTCAAGGAATCAAAATGACAAAATGCCAGTTGAAGGTTTCAGCTGGAAAAGCAAGTATTGACATTTGTCCATTTGAAGTTTTGTTTGTTTTCTTGGTTGTTGTGGGGGTTTTTTGGTGTTTTTTTTGGTTTTTTTGTTTTTGTGGTTTTTTTTTTTTAAACATACATTGATCCTTACCTGCATTTCAAGAAGCTGGAATTCCAACTGAAAAGACAGGGAATAGCAATTCCCTGATAATCTGTGCTTCCGCACTGTTCTGTTTGTAGCTGTTATAAAATAAAGTTAACAAAATACTTGATTATAAATCTATTCAACAATTATTGCATTTCTTCCATTAGTCATATTTAAAGTACCAACTGATACCATCCATCATATAAATAAAGTTAAACATGATTAAAAAAAAAAAAGCAAAGTTGCTCACAGTAGTCTCTCACTTTCCCACTATGCAAAGTACTACATTTACTCAGAAACTATTTTGTCAATAAAGTTCTATTGTATTTCAAAATAATTGTCTTTCTGCTAGCATTGAAAGTAGAATTACAACATGCATTTGCAAATGTAATGAATTGAAACAGTATGCTCAGTATAGCACCAGTAAAGGGCACAAAAATGCTTACTTTTTTCCACTGTTTTCTTGAAATGACTTGTGAACTGAATACCAGTAAATTCCTTTAAAAATGAGAGATCTGTTTCTAGACTTTCAAGTTGAGCTATCAGGTCTGATAAAGATTCATGTCCCTCAGATTCTCTTTGGAATGATTTTCTAGAGTTGGAAAAGAAAAAAAAATATAAAATCAAAATGGCAGAAGACCCAGATATAAGAACACTTTTTGTCACATCAGTACAGCAATACCATTAAAGGCATTTGTAACTTGATCTGATGGTTTTCAGACCAAGATCAGTTTTCAATGAGTCAAATTTCAGTTGGATCACATTACTAGGAACAGTAAACTATTCTAACTTACATAAACACTTTATGTTCACTGCCAGGTTGTGCTGGTTTTGGCTGGGGTAGAGTTAATTTTCTTCACAGTAGCTAGCATGGGGCTATGTTTTGGATTTGTGGTGAAAACAGTGTTGATAACACAGGGATGTTTTTGTTACTGCTGAGCAGTGCTTACACAGAGTCAAGGCCTTTTCTGCTTCTCACCCCACCCCACCCCACCAGTGAGCAGGCTGGGGGGGGGCACAAGAATTTGGTAGGGGACACAGCCAGGACAGCTGACCCCAACTGACCAAAGGGATATCCCATATCACAAGATGTCATGCTCAGCATATAAAGGTGGGGGAAGAAGGAAGGGGGGACATTCAGAGCGATGCTGTTTGTCTTCCCAAGTAACCATTATACATGATGGAGCCCTGCTTTCCTGGAGATGGCTGAACTCCTGCCTGCCAATGAGAAGTGGTGAATTAATTCCTTGTTTTGCTTTGCTTGCATACGTGGCTTTTGCTTTACCTATTCAACTGTCTTTATCTCAACCCATGAGTTTTCTCACTTTTACCCTTTTGATTCTCTTCCCCATCCCACTGTGGGGCAGGGGGGGGAGCGAGCAAGCAGCTGCATGGTGCTTAGTTGCCAGCTGTGGTTAAACCATGACACAGGTAGACACAGCCTTTATTATAAGTCTTGAGATGCAAGTATCCATTTCGAGGAACATGCAATAAAAATTATGTGATGCCTTTACTCATCTAAATGACATATCTACTATAGAATATCAGTTAAATAATGCAAATAAAAAGGCCTAACATGGCACTTTTTAGCATATAACTAGTCACACCTGTACATGTACCTAATCCCCATCTTTTACTTAAGAAAAAAAAAGCGCACTGAGCTGTTTCACAGTGCATAATGGAAAACATGGCCTTTACAGTCAACAACTTTGCAGGGCCCACACAGTAACGTACCCAATATCATGCTCTGGCCCCTACAACTGCCTTAAAAAACAAAAAGCAAACAAACAACACAAAATCCTAAAAACACACAAATTGCCAACAGAAGGCAGTAAAAAAGATCAACTGCTTATTATTTGTAATCTTTTACCATATATAGCCCATGTCCTAAGCAAGATCAACACTGTAATAACATAAGGAAAGTCCTAACAGAGGCAAAAGCTTATCCTAAGCAATTTTGACTGAGAAACAGCATTAATCCAACATGTGAAAAGAAGCGTACATTGACATTAATATCTCCTCATCAGAAAAAAAGGTGGATTCTTGTTCGCTATCTTCATACTTTTCAGCCAATAGCTTAATTTCTTCTTCCAGTGACTGGATTTCATCTTCATAAACTTGACAAATGCTGTTATCCATTTCTCAGAATCAATGTTACTAGATAAAACAAAAGAAGTATATTCTTAGGCAAAAAAAATAATCCACTTTCAAAATAATTTATTTTTATTCAAGGAATTAATTTAAGAAATGCAAATATAACATTAGGCAATTGTTTCTTCTATGCCTCTACTTAAAATGAGACAGTTCTATTATATTTTATGACTTTTGAAAAATGAATTGGTACATACAATTTTTAAATAGCCCAGGTAGCTTTGACAAGTATAATAATTTATACCTCCGTAAAGAATTCTAGTGTCAAACAATCCTGTTTGCTATGGAAGATTAAACTAACATATAAACCTTGATCCTCAGCAAACAAATTTGACAGGAATTCTGTCACCAATTCGAAAACAGAATTAGGCTTGCAGTAAAACTCTGCTCTTAATACTATAGTACTCTGTTCACATTCTTGCTGATATCTAGTAGCTTCCTGTATTCCCTGGAAGTAGAATCTTCCCTGTTCATGATGCTTTTAGCAGAGTGAGTTACCATGTTTCTTACAAAGCTTTGTTACATTCAGAATTACAGAAAAAGTGGCTTTTCTGCTCTTGTAATGCCTACTTGCAGACCAGTGCCTTTTTAAGGGGACTTTCTAGGGTTTAAGTAGGAGTTACATAGATTAAAAAGAACAAATTTCTGACTCCACATAAAAGAAAAAAAGAAAAAAGTTTTCTCCAAAATAGATAACAAATTTGAAAAGAAATGTAGTTTTGTTGCATTAGTTCCTCAAAGACTTAATTCACTGAGTCCAAATGTAATTATTAAACCAATTTTAAGACACAGATCACTGCATAGTCTCCAAATACAGAAGTTAAATCAGAAATCTGATGTAGTCAAAGGCTTTCTGTAAGAAACTTTTTAACTAATCATGATTTCATCCAGGACCATATCCAGATGTTTTACATTTGCTGTAATAGAACAGCAAGCTGTTCTGCAGATAGAAAGCAATCCTAATCAGATACAGAAACTGAATCCAGCTTTGACCAATTCACCTAACAATCCACCTGATTAAATGAAGCACAGCTGTTCCTACTAACACTATAGCATAATCTGCCTTTCAAGTAAACAACAGTAAAGAGAGACAAGGAAACAACCATGTTTAACAAAAATAAACACCAATTTTAAGAAAAAAAAATCTGACATTCAGCCTAGACATGTCACATGACTGTGCAGCTCAATACCGATGTATAAATACTTTCAACCAGGGAAAAAAGAAATAAATCTAGTTTTATGCGTGTTTTTAAACAACCCCTACTGTGTTTGCAAGATCCATGCTAACATGGTTCAATAAAAAGGGATGAGGAGAAAATAGGGTTTTGTTTGTTTATTTCATAAGAAACAGCATCTGATTAGCATATATAATAAAACAAACAACATTCAAAACATGCTTTGCTTTAAAAACTTATTTAGTGAATAAAGAAAGTATATGCAATTAAAGAATCACTGAGATTATGCCTAGTCATGACTTCCTCTGAAATTTTAAAGCAATCTTAGGCAAGGTATGACAACAAACAAGATCAGTAGGTACGAGAAATAGAAGTTCTCCAACTTTTAAAGTATTCTATTAGGTTTGTTGGTTTGTTTTTTTTTTTTAACTGGCTACACTGAAGAAAGTTTCGGCCATAATAAAGAGCAGATTCCGAAAAAGAAAAAACATTACAATAGCCAGAATTTTACCCCAGGTTGTTAGCTAATTCCTCTTTCAGCAGCTGGCTGTTTTGAAAACAGTAACAACATATATACTGCTTACAGCTATTTTACCTCAAGTGATTTTACTAGACTGCAGAAGACTCAAAGACTAATTATAACTTCAAAGAGCATTATCTCCAGAAAAAGAGATACTCCGTACATACTTTTAATTAAATAAAACATAAATTTAACGACAAACAATCAGTTACTTCTCCTCACCCTCAGCGTACACGCGCATATTTGTGCATTAACGGTAAGTATTTCACGTTTCTACGTACCTGCCCGTATACACCGCTAAGCATTCGCTTCTAAGCTGCCACAGGAAGGGCCGGGAAGAGCATTCAAGAGTTCACGAGAAACGAACTGGTGGGGTTCCGTGTTCCCGTTGCTTTGCTCCTAGCCTCCAATGTCACAAGCTAACGGCTGGAAAACGCGACTCGTCAGACGAGCCGGCGTTGTCCCACCCCGCCCCAAGACACGGGTCGAGGCTCACAGGTGCCAGGCATCGGCCCGGCGGCACAACGCACGCCCGAGGAGAGGAGCCGAGAGGAGCCCGCAGCCGCGCCCGCCCCCAGAGCCCCGGGGTCCCCGCAGACCCGACAGCCCAGAGGCCGGCGCTGAGGAGAGACGCTCGGCCGCTCCCGACCGCCAACGGCTGCGGCGCGTGAGGCGCCCCCGACCCGCGCCTTCGAACTGCGCGCCCAACCAGCCCGCGGCGGGCCTGGGCGCTACCACAGCTGCGGCCCGAGCAGGGGGCGCCAGCCGCACCTTCGTCCTCCGTCCGCCCGTCCCCCGCGAAACAACAGAGCCGCTTGAAGAGCGAATCCCGAGGATATTATTCGAGACGGGTGGCAAAAGCGTTACTTCCTTAGCTATCGCCTTGTTTTTCACTTATGTCTTGCGGAATATCCCCCTACCTTCCTGCAGGGTTAATTACGCCCAAACCTTCCACGAGTCACAAGACCCAACCGGTGTGTTCCCATCACACTTGGCCGGCCGGAAACAGGACCCCGACAGAAGCGAGGAGACAATCAAAATCCGACGGGCCGCAGGAGGCGGAACCCTTTTTTTCCGAGTGAGTGCTAGGAAGGGATGCGAGGGGGAAGATAAATTGCGTTGCGCTGCGAGGATCGCACATGGCGGCGGTGAGGGGCGGTCGCCGCGTTCCTGCGGGGGTGGCGGTTCCCGGCGGCTCCCGGCCTCTCCTGGGAGGGGGGAGATGGGGCTGAGGGCGACTCGTGGCGTCCCGTTCCCCCCCTCGTCCCAGTTTAGAAAGTCCTTAAAAGGTCATATCGCTGAGAGCTGTTTACACTTACTGTCATGTACCCACTCATATGCTTCAAGGTTTTTTAAAAAAACCCAACACCTAAACGCTGGTTACTTACAGCAGTGCAGTGCTTACTGGCACTGGGCTGGAGCAGAGCGTGTAACCTAGCGCAAAGCGAAGGGGTTCTTTATGGAGGGCTTCCGATGGAAGGATTTGTTCTGTAATTTGGTGTTATGATTGCATCAATCCCTACGATGTAAGTGTTAGTGAACTATTATTATCTTCTTGCAGAAAAACTGAGTGTGCGTTACAGGTGTGACAGCTTGACTTTTCAGCATGGAGAAGAAACAAGTTTCAAAACGCTTGTATGTTGGAGGGCTCGGCCATACGGTTTCAAAGGCTGAACTGCAAGAAAGATTTGGCAAGTTTGGGCGTGTTTTGGATGCAGAGATTATTACCAGGAAAGATGATCTGGGTAACAGTTTTGCATCATCCTTTAAAAGTGAATTGTTTTTCAGTTTGTAGTGTGAAATGGAATTTTTGCTTCAGAGACACTTTATTTTCAGGAAATAGATTAATTTTCAATTTTAAAGGAAACACGGAAACTATATAGAAATTAACTGAATGTTTATCATTGATCAGGGAACCCTATGAAAACATTTGCTTACATCAACGTCAGCATTTCTGATGCAGATCTTAGAAAGTGTAAGTACTTTTTTTTTTTTTTTCAGAGTAATTTATGGTTTTGAGCCAAGTTGCATTACTGATAATGCATCTGATGTTGTCAAATCAGGATGTGGTCAGGGTAGACCCTGTTTCATTCTGTCATCATATTCATTCCATTTTCTTTAAGCTGCAATTTTATGGAAGTTGCTTTACTGGAGTTTTCAGTAAGTAGATGTAAGCAGATTAAAAAGATTCCATGTGACTGAAATAGCTGATTAATAAGTTCGTTCTAATCCTTTTAGGAAAAGGTATAAGAAACGTGCTTCAAATGCTTTCATCAGGTCCATAAAACATTAGAAGTGACTTGACATGAGAGGAAACCCAGAAGGAGGGCTTACATAAAGCATGCTTTTGTTAAAGCAATTTAACAAATCCCAAAATAGTTGGACTGCAGAACTACTGGCAGGCTTATAAAGCCACTTGTGTAATATGTAGCAGGAAAATGGCAGATGAAGATACCTATACCCGAAGAGAGGGATTGGTAATATGCCCTTTTATGTAGGGAGTTCTGCCACTAGGAATAGGAAAGCTGTTTGAGAGTGACTAAAAGCTAACCCAGCCCTTGATACTTAACTTCCTTAAGTTCTAGTACAACACTTTTCTCTTTGGGTTTCAGTACTCCTTATCTATGTTTTTCAAAGTACAGAAGTAGTTAAGTGGAGAAGAGCCTATCTGACAGTAGTATAGAAACTTCAGGGTATATGTATCTGAATTTTCAGGTTTGTATTTGAACTGAACCATACAGGCTTCAATGACTCTTTTGAAGTCAGAACTTTAATCTTGAATGTACACCTTCTTGTGTAAGAGTATGGTATTAGACCTTTCATATACAAACTTAAATCAGGTGAGTAATGGAGTATAAAATCGTGCTAAAGAAACTTCAGACTATCGTAGAAGGAGGCATAGTTAAGTCTAAAGTGTATTTTTTTAATGTAGAAAATATTAATTTCCTATCTATTTGTTTTACAGGCATGTCAATTTTAAATAAAACAAAATGGAAAGGGGGGACACTGCAAATTGAGTTGGCCAAAGAAAGCTTTTTGCACAGGTAAAAATCAATTTTAAAAAATGTATGTTGTTGCTAAAGTTACCCTTTTTCTGTTTATCTGATAATATTATGGCTGTGCTTTCATCTGCTATGCTTTTTCTATTTTTTATTGACATTGGTGGACTCTTGATGCATATTAGGTACTGCAACATGTTTTGCATCATTATTCCCTTGAAGGTAACAGATTTGTTAATTGCTTGAGTAGTGAATGGTTACTGTTCTGTGGGAGAGGGTCACTGCCAGCTGTAATTTAGCACACAGGCAGACCTTTTTTCATATATGATATACTTTTTGGTACAGGCTCGCCATGGAGAGGGAGGAGGCAAAGCTGCAGAAAGAAAAGCCGCAGAGAAACGACAAAGTGTGTCTGTTAGAATCACTGAAAAAGGCTGGAGTTGTAGATTTTCACATGAAAGCAGTACCAGGTACAGAGGTGCCAGCCCATAAGGTATGGTGGGGTAGATAAATAGAGAATTAAAACAAAAACCAGAATTGGGCACAAGCTTATTACATCTAAATTTATGTCAAATCTCTACACTTTATGTGTGTAGACTTTTATTAAGTGTGACAGTCCAATTTGTGAGACGTAGTCTAAAGAAATACCTTATGTGTAGACATGTAGAATGCTCCTGTAGTTCTTTGTAATGACTGGCAATAATCTTGATCATACTGTCCTCTCTTGTCTTGTTAAGTTGGTAAATGCTTTTTTACTTGTTGATGTTGGGAATATCTTCATGTCACCCTTGAAAGCATGTAAAGAGAAAGTGTGTCTTATTTTTATACAGCATATACTTTTTTGACAGCTGGGTTGTCAGGAACTGATCTCTGTGCTTCAGCACATTCAGGATCAGGGTCTACACATGCTTACAAAAGTAAGGCTTAGAATAAAATCACTGAACATGCAAATTTACGCAAGAAAAATTGTATTTACTACAAAGTGTTCAAAATTATTTGCTAAGCACAGAATGTTTTTGGAGGGTGATGGGGGGGGTAATTTTTTAGCAGGAAGGAGGAAAAGGGCAAAATAATAGTGATCCTGTCTGTATATTTACCACTGTTAATTCATAAACAAGAAGCCTTATACTAAAAATAGTACTTGTAAAGAAATTAATTTCTTTATTGTCATTCTTTATTTGCACATAGTAGAAGTTTGGTTTTTTGGCTGGTTGGTTTTGGTTTGTTCTTTTTTTTTGAGAACGAAGCTGGATAAGTTGTACAGTACGAATATATCTCACTTAAGAGAGTAAACAAAAAAAGAATTAGTCACAGTTGGTTCTTTATTAGTGTTTTTGTTATCCAAGAATATACATCTTGTTTTATTCCAGGATCACTTCCATTCCTTTTTTTGTTTAACACTGATTATTTTTCTTTTCTTTTAGAAATGGGTTGTTGGGAAATTCGGCAGAGTCTTGCCTATCCTGCACCTCAGGAATCAACAAAAAAATAAAATATCCTTTTCCTATTGGCTGGCCATAGGCACAATTCCCTCTTTCTTTTGTCATATGGGGAGGCATTTGCTTAACACTTTTAATATCAACTACTGTGTCATACTTGATTTACTGAATCACCTAAGTAAATCTTGCAGTAAGTTTTTGTGATTTGAATAAATTTTTTAGACTGCAGGTCAGTTGCCTAAAGGCTTATGGTCATAACATTAAAAAGGACTCTCTGTTGTCCTTTCACGCAGAATTTAGCCTGTTCATAAAGACTGGAAGTCTGCTTGCTAAAAGAATCGTGTTGTTTTAATTCCTTAACTGAGACTAACATTGTGAAATATGACCCATCAAAATACTGCCATAACCTCAGAAAGCTGGAGCCAGACTTGACACATGTAGTTCCTATATCTGAGCTTACGTGGCACTTGGAAGGGGGAGATGATACCATAAACAAGAAGCGGCAAGGAGAGTTCCCTCTAACTAAGAAGCCACCTAAAAAACTGAAGCAACTGAGCAGTGAGACTTTGAATGGAGCAGTAGTTTGCTCTTCTGGGTGCCAGTCACATTCAAAAAACACATGCTCACCACAGCTAGATCAAAGATCAAAATCCAAACCCAATGAGAAGTCTAAATGGCCTTCATCAAGGACTCTGAAGAGTGAAATACCAGGGAGAGGTTTATTATCAGATAAATGCAATGTTTCTGGAGTTACAGCTCAAAATAATACGAGTGTTTCTCATAGTGACATTGATTCTGAAGAGGAAATCAGAGCAATGGTAGAGAGAGAAACAGAGAAAGCTGAAAATGCTGAGACTGAAAATGACCACTTGGAAATTGTTGGGGATAATTTTGAATTAAAATGCAATAGTCACTGGTTCTTAAGCAATCCAGATGCCATGAAGAAAGCCATCAAAGGAAGTTACAGAGAGAAAGAGATTATGGAATGTGATAATGGCTATGATTCAGCAGATACAGATGAAATTATTGCTGAAAGTAAAATTCCAGATCTAAGTAGCAGGAAAACTGCAGTTTTAGAAGATTCTAAACAGGTGACGGTGGAAAATAAAGAAATATTAACAAACAAAAAATGTGGTTTGATAAACAATTCCTCACTGAAAACTTGCAATTTAGAAGAAGAATACATTGAAAGAAAAAGGAAAAGGAAAAAATCTAGAATTGCTGCTTTGCAGAGTACAGCAGTTAACAGTACAACAAAGGCAAGTGATAGTGAAAGCTCTTATTCAGAGTCTGAGAAAGGGGAGTCTGAAGTCAGTTCCGAGTATGAATCCATGATGCAAAACTGTTACTGCTTAGACCTTACATTAGATGACTTAAAAGCATTAGCTACTGAAAACACTGGGACACCAGCAGAAGAATCAGATAGTACACAGAGTTCTAGTCAGTGCAGTGATGAAGAAAATCCTAAAGGTAATGTTGTAAATAAAACAAAACTTTCTAAATCTTGCCCTGCAGTTAAAAAAAAATGTATCTCTCCTGAAGATGTAGTTGCTGCAATTTTAGCGGGGGAGGAGAATGCTGATGAAGAAAGCTCCAAGGGACAAAATAATTCACATTTGAAGTATCAGCCCTTCAGAGGAATAGGGTCCCTTTATGAAAAAGAGTTAACTAAGGACAGCACTGATTTAAAGAGGAGGTCTGTAGAAAGTTTAGGTCTTGAAGCTTGTATTTCTTACTGTGGGGAGGAGTCATCTAAAAGACAGTCTAAGAACCATCCATTGTATTCACTTGAAGTCAGCAGTAAAAAGAGACAAAATATGCATTGTGAACAGCACAAGGGATTGTCAGATGCTGCCACCTTAGCAGATGAGAGAGATCAGCCTGTTTCCAGGCCATGTTTACAAGGAAAGAACAAAGATGTGAGTTCTTTACAAGATGACCAAAATTCAGAGCATGGAGATGCTGCTGCTAGTACTGATCAGAGCAAAGATGAGAGCAGTGACGTGGATAGTAATGCTGCAGTGTCACAGAAATGTATTAAACGACAGTTGAAAAGCCCAGAACTGCTTTCAAAAAAATTGAAGAGGGATGTAAGCAATAAAAATCCAGAATGTGAAGCTAATAAATGTGAGAATGGGAAGACAAGCCTTCTGGAAAATAAAGAGCTTTGTCTTCATGCTACTGCTTCAAAGGAACCTAGTACAACAAAGAAACAGTTGCAGGATAACCAGAGGAGGCTGGCAGCTCTGGAAGAGAGACAGAAAGAGAGAGAATTACAGAAGAAAGTCATTCGAGGAGCTCTTTCAAGTCTGGTAATTACACTCACAACTTCTACCTGGATAGCATGCAGTAAAAGAAAAAGGGAAATTAATAGATGTGGTTTAAGATACTTTAAAATCATATTCTGGAATTTCTGATTACATTGCCAGTTTTCTTTCGGGTGTATACAAAATGATGCATACCTAATTCCTGGAATGTCTCTAGAGTTGCAAGAGGAATAGTAGATTCCTCCTTTCATGTGATGGAAATGTCTTTTAGATACTTACGTGTGATGGTAGCAAGTATTTGGTATGTTTGACTTGACAGTTTCACTCTTACATAGGATAGCCAGCCAGCAGGCAAGCGTAAACACATCATATTCAATTCAGATGCGGAAAGTGAAGCTGAAATAGATGAGACGTTGAAGAAAGATGCGAGTTTGGGAAATACACGTGAAGAAGTAAGTGTTATTAGGAAAAAGTCCAGTATTCTGTAAGGTAATGCCGTATCAATGTAACTCTGCCTTTTATTCTGAAGACTGTTTTTTGTAGTGAAGTGATAGAAAAAAAAGTAGATAAGGTTTGAATTAATATGAGTGATTCTTCTTTTTTTGCTAACATGAAACGGGTTTCAAAAAACTTAACCATGCATCTGATAAAGCTGGAGAACTTGGAGAATTTGTAAGGAGTTTGAGATTTGCATAAAAGAGATTTTCATTTTGATTAAAAGAAAAAGAATGTTTAAGTTATAGGGCTTATGCATAATTAGTTTTGAAATTTCACTGCTTTTAGTCGAAGGAAGGGGAGAAGATTTGGCTTGAGTAGTATAGAAGGACTCTTCGGTTTTTCCAACACTGTGGACAAAGAATCTTTATTAATGCAGGGTCTTGTCTTTAAAGCGATGTTAAGGTCCAAAGAAGTTGAGTGGGACTTCCTCTTTACACCTTACCTAATTGAGACCTTTTTTGACAGACTTCTCAGGATTTTACTGCCATACTTTCAGCACAATTAAGTGCTTTTTTCTGGAATACAACTTCTTGTGTAATCACATTTTTTAGTCACATCTCTGCTAAAGCTTTAAACCATTGGTTTTGCTTTTGTTGGGTTTTTTCTTCATAGTAAGATTAGGACCATTCTCACTATTTAATTAAAATCTTTTCTCACTTTTCCTCACGTTTAGTGCTTTTTTACATATATATCTCTTACCCTGTATTTAGAATCCTTGCCCTGTATTTTTCCTTTTCTTTAAAAGAACCTCTGATTCTATAGAAAATTGTTTCAAAGACATGGAGTGCTTACCTTTTGTAATCATTGATATTTATCAACTGACTTAAACTATGTTCTAGAGTTTATACCATAAATGACGCTTGTTCAGAAAGGATATAATTAGACACTGATATTTTTAAATTGATGTCCCTTGACGTAATCAGAAAGTTGGAGTTTTATATCTTACTCTCTGATATTGTAAAACCTGAGTTACCCTTTACATGGATATTTGGCCGATGCTAAAATTTAGCAGTCATAACTGTAAAACAGAATTGTACAAGGTGTGTATACAATGTAAGCTTTGGAAGCGCATGGATCAATAAGTGAGCTGGTTGTTCTAGAAATGCATTCTTTCAGATAAACTGGAAAGCACGTGAACAAAGTTGATACTGATTTATTTTCTCAAACTTAACGTAAATGGCTGCTTTTCTGTATTTTCTTTTTGTTTAATAAAGGATGAATCTGCTCCTAAAACTTCAGCCAGGCTGTTTGAAAGCAGCGAGGATGAGCAAGATGATACAGATGGTGATAGATTCAAAATTAAGCCCCAGTTTGAAGGCAAAGCTGGTGAAAAAGTGAGTGAACCCATTACTGTAATTTAGTTTTCTTCTAAGTCTCCATAATGCCACTTCAGAAGAACGTAACATGTAGGCTTGCATACTTGCTGAATATGATTTTGACAAACTTGCAATAGAATTCTCTTAAATAGAGGAAACAGTAGCCATGGAGGAAATAATGTGTGTTGGGGAGCGGGAGGAGGTTCTCTGATGTTGTCATCTTTGAATACAAAGAAGTTTCTGGAAAAGGCATCAAGAGCTAAAGGGTTATTAATATGTTGCTATAATTATATTAAAAAGAAAAAAAAGTTACAGAATGTTGATGACTTTCTTCTCCAGTGCTTAATAGGATCTATTTCATTTTGTTTAGCTCTTGCAATTGCAGTCACGATTTGGCACAGATGAAAGATTTCGCATGGATGCTCGATTCCTTGAAAGTGACAGTGAAGAAGAAGGTAAACCTGCTCATATTTCTTGGTTAATGATAGTAATAGAGCTATATCTTGGAGCCTTAATTTTGGACACTTGAAGGAACTTATGGACTACTTTGCTTCTTTGGTGATTCCTTAAAGAAAATAACCCAACTCTGTTGTGGCAGTACATAGTATATATTGGTGGCTGTGTTTTCTTAAATGTATATGTTGCAAAAGTATTTGTAATAGCTGAGTGAGATGTACTTGGTTGATAAATCGACATTTGAAAATATTTTTTTTAATACAGGATGATACCAGAACGTGTTTATCCATGTTTTTCACAGGATAAGTGGTGACTTGTTAAAATAAACTTTTTGACCATTAAATTCATTTAAACTGTTTGTTTTGTAGTCATCCTGCAGTCCATGGCTGATTTGGCAGCCTTAGAAAGAAAGATTTTTTTTTTTTGAACAGCAGAAGGCAGAAAAGCTGAAAAAGGCAAACTTTTAAAAGTATTTCTCCCCCCCCCCCCAAAAAAGAAATTATTAACCTAGTTTTCAAAATTCAGAATTTGTTTCTGAAACTTAAATTTTTGCCTAGTTCTGCTACTCACTTTGCTGTTTTAATGTGATCTTCTGTACAGCATCTAACAGTGGCAGAGTAGTTGCACAGTTATGTGATACAAGCAGGGGACAGGTTAAATAACTGATCTGATTTTCACATGAGATAGATGCCCATGACATTTCTCATCAAAGATTTTCTACAGTCCAAGGGAGAAAGCCTCTAAGTCGCTTTAAAATAAAGGAAGTGAGGTGTTGATAATGTGTGAGCTCTTCTAGTACTATAGTAATGTTATATAGCAAATATTACAGGCTTACTCAGGTCATAGCAGGGAAAAAATAATGTATTTATTTTTCTCTTAGCAGAGACAAACATCTTGAAGGCAGATGAGGAAGAAGAGCTTGCTGCGGAGAAAAAGAAAAATCTGCAAATACTGGGAAGCCTCTTGAATATCAACCTGGAACACCCTAAGCCAACTAAAATGGCCACAAGTGCTAAGAAATTCAAGTATGAATCATCCGTTATCAGAAAAGAAGGAATTTTAGGAATGCTTAGTTTTTGCCAAGGTTTCACAACTAAAATTTCTGCCTAGCTGACTGAGAAAAGTATTTCCTTCTCTGTTGTGTGGATTTGAAGTCAGTCTTTAATGCAGTTTCCTAATTTGAGTGTCCCAATAGATTATAAAACTGGTAATTATTATTTTAGGGAAAAAATTAACGGATGCGTGCTTGAGTTTCTTCTAGTAGATTTTGATTGATGGGATTGTTGGTTATGAAAATTAGTATTTTAATAAGTCCTTGCCTATGTAAGATATATTTCTGTTCTCTGTGGAGACAGACTTAAGGTGGCTAAACAAAGAAAGAACATGTGAGTTGGGCAGTAGGTCAGTAAGTTAGACTAATAACTTCTGTAGCAGTTGATAAGGTTGTTGTTTTTTCTGGCCTACAGGTGATTAGCGTGAAACTTCTTTTTCAGTGAAGAATTTTTTTTTTTCATTTATCTGTACTTCTGCTTTTGGGAAATTTCTTCATTAGATTAGGAATTTGTTACATGTTGCTGTTGGGCATGCTGTAGCCTTCATTAGAGGATGATGAGATAGGTTTGGAAATGTACTGTTGGAAGTATGGTGACATATAACTATGCACTTGAACAGAAATTGGTCTGTGGACTGAATTGGTGGAAGTTAGTAGTGTTAAGGGTAATGCAATAGTGTGCAATTAGTAGATTTTTACTGACAGTGACTATTGGAGTTGCATCAGTTCACTGCTCACTGCTAAATACCATTGCGACTGCTGCACAATCATACTTAATTCCTTACTTTGTACAAATTTTTGTGTATTTTCTAAAGACTAAGCAGAGGGGGAAATAATCTGTGCAACCTTAGAGGTCATCTTAGGAAAGTTTTGTGACTGACAATGTTCTCTAATACCCAGTTAATGATACAGTATGTAACCATTTAAAGGCGGTTAATTTATGCCATAAGCATTAATTTAGGGAGAGGAGGGGAAATAAGTGATTACCTTCTTGCATTGCCATAAGGCAGCATGGGCTTTGCTATGCTAGTATTGGGGTCAGTCTAAACCTTAGACTGCTTTAGGTGAAAGTCCTCAAAATATTTAAATTTTGAAAGGTGGACTAGTGGGGGTTTGTTTGTTTGTTTTTCTTCTTTTTTTTTTTTTTTCCCCTTGGACTCTTTGAACTTATACAATGTTTGGTACTAGAAGAAATAAATATAGATAGATATATCAATATGGATAGCTATATTGATATAGCTCCTCAAAAGATAAACAGGTGCAGGTATAAACTTACTGCATAACACACACAACTTGAGGTCTATGTTTTATATGAAATACTACAATTTTATTAAAGCCATTTCTGTTTATAATTTTTCCTGACCTGGACACTGACTAGCAGGTCAAATGTGAATTTGAATCTGACTGTAAAGGTTTAGGGTAGCTTTCAGTTGAGCATTTAGAATGTCTCATGTTTTTTTCTTTTCCTTTCTGTTTTTATAGAGATATTAATGCCCTCCGCTATGATCCCACAAGACAGGACCATGCAGTTTTTGAAAGGAAACCAAGTGCTACAGAAAAAGACAGGTAATATTACAGCATGGTAACTGTAATTGTGATGTTTCTTCCCATGGAAAGATGGCAGAAGACTGAGTTTGAAACTATGCAGACTGCTATGTTTTTTCTTTAGTTCTCCCTGTTATTGATAAAATCAAGATACAATAAGAATTGTGACCGCTAAAAACACCATGTAATGTCATCTTTTCTTTCTAATCCATGTACTCTCTGCATGCCATTTTCTGTCTTCCTTTCTCACCTTCAGGCTATCCCTTTGCTTCAAGTCATGGACTTTAAGATTTGCAAATCCGTGAGAAAAAAAATATTATCTCGTAACATTTATTTTGCCAGAAAAGAAATCTGTCCTAAATATCTTAACTTAAATGCTATCACATGTTAAGTGAAAAGTCAGGATGTAGTTAATTATAAAGTAGACTTGTTCCTGCCTTTAGAGTCGAACCTCAGCTGTTTCCCCAATGCTTACCTTCAAAGGGTGGGTAAATTGCAGGAAGTGAAAAGAAATGGGTCAAAAGTGTAAACCAAAAGGATAGTCATGCAGCCCTATAAACGTATTTCTGGCAATAGGAAATACCTTATTGCCAGAACCTGGAATTGCTAAGAAAAAAGAAAAGGAGGAGAAAAAAACACCAAAAAACCCCCACCCAAACCTTAAAAGTGAACTACTCATTAATGTGCTTAGATAAGTTTAGGAAAACATTAATAGCAAGGTTGCCCCTGAGGGAACCTTTCTTTTAAAAATATATGTGCTATCTTACTATCCTTTTAATAATCTCATTTCAGTAAAGCTAAAAGGAAGAAGAAGAGGGAAGAGAGTGAGAAACTCCCCGAAGTGTCTAAAGAAATGTATTACGATATTGCTGTTGATTTAAAAGAGTTGTTTGGATCTTCAAAGAGCAAATCAGAAAAAAAAGAAGAAATACCCTGGGACAAAGACGATGTGGAGGACTCTACCCCACCCGACCATTTGGAACCTAACGTTCGGAGTAACGTAGCTCAGGAGTCTAGTGGTTTCACGTTTTCCTTCTTCGGAGACTTGGAGGAGTCAGGCATAAAAGAAGGTAACAGCAGAACATAAATAATAGTACAATTTCTAATGAGTAGCTTACGTCAGGCACTGTAGAGTAATATAGTGTATGGAAATTCAGAATCCAGGGGATTTTTAGAGGCAAAAGTCAATAATTATGCAAATCATTATGATCTTCTCTAACACTTGCCAAGATTGTTGTAATTTAATCACAGCTCATTCATGCTTGCATCCCAGGAATTTTAAAAGGGGTGTTTTGAGAAGGAACTATTATTTAATTGGTTTTGAACAGTGATGGAAAAACTTGTTGTCATCCACTGAATTTCTCACAGGGAAAAAGATGATATACAAGTCAAATCAGGTTTCATATAAACCAACAAGATTGTAAATTAAATATGTGTTAATTAAGGTAGTATTACGAGCAAAAGAAAATCTTAGAGTTGACCCCAAGATCCAAGAACATTTTATTATGTACTTAATTTTATTATTGTACCTTTAGAAAATTGAAACTGAACAACACATGATTATTGGGGTGTCCAAACTGAAGATAAATGTTATGAAATCAAGATTAAAAAATCTGAAATCAAATCACTTAATAAGTAGTAATGTAGGAAGTAAAAGAAACTGTGTGAAGTTAACTGAAATACATACAAAAAACCCCCAACCAACCAAACAAAAAACCCCAACAACAAACTCCCACGTTTCTGCTGACTTCAGAAAGTATTCACTGTGTTATGAATGCAGTAATATGGGTTTCAGAGTATGTAAGAGATCTCTAGAACAAAGCGGAGAATAACAGAGATGTAGTTCAGAGTTCACAAAGTTCTTAGCACTGAGAACCACACTTGAGCACTGTGTCTTCTATTTGCTGGTTTGAATAATTATTGGTTTATATTGCATAAGAATCCTGTTTGGTGGCAACAGGGCCACTGTGCTAGCTGGTGTATTGACACAATCAAAAAGATAAATCTCTCTCCATTGCACATACCTCAGCTGCTTAGGTGATTTTTGTGATTATTTGTGGTGGTGGTGGTGTTTTTGTTTAACCTGACTTAAGATCATGTGTGTCATGTGGAAGCCATGAAGGGAGAACATGTAGATAGTATTTTTTTTTTTTGAGCACAAACTATGGGTGTTTTGTGGACAATTTAACCCTGCAAGTGCTCACTTTTTCCAAAGTAGCATTTTCTGATCTTTCTCTTGAATAAAATACTGTTTGTGTTTCATAGTGTAGTTACTGTTGGGTTTGGAAACTGTTTTATATTGCCCGAGAGAGGCAGTACAGGAGCTGTCTTCTCTATTCTGGTCATCCAGACAAGTACTGTGCATATACTCTAAAAGAAAAGGGTACCATAGGTTTCCTTTTGGTGAGGTGAAATAGTAAGGGCTCGGGTACATGTTTAGGTTACCGTGTGTAAACTGCTCTTCTGGCAACTGGCTGTGTATGCTATAGGCAGGAATACATATGTGAAAATAACATAGCTTAAAGTCACAGAAAGAATAAGCTAAGGCATTGTGAGTTTCTTTGCAAAGGAACTTATTAAGATAGTTCACAGTGAAAGAAAGCTTTTATTCCAACTTCTGCAAGCTGAAAATATGAATAGGCACTATTACTCCCAACTCAGTTGATAATGATTGTTAGGTTGGTGTGACTTGATAGAACCCTGGACCCTAACAACAAGCTTCAGATGGACTCGTACACTTTTTCCCTATGCTGTGATGATACTAGTTGTGAATTTTGAGGGTGAATTTGTGATATATGAGAAAGCAAACTAAATTCATACCTACCCAGAAGGTAATAGAAAACATGGGAGGGGAGGTTTCTGTCCTTCTTAAATCTGTGTTTTCCAATTTAAGTGTTTCACTCTGAAGTAGAAATTTTTACTGTCAAGTAGGGGAATAATCTGGGGTTTTTGTTTTTGTTTTTTTTTTTAAATTGTGATATTATTGCAGAGCCCTACATACTTGAAACAATAAAACCTGTAAAAGTCACATGGCAAGAAGATCCACGTTTCCAAGACAGCAGTTCTGAGGGTGATGATGAACCAGAGGCATCAGAAAGTGAAAGGGACAAAGAAATGCAAGTTATATTTGTATTTGTTGTCTACTTGGTTGTAGTTGTTTAATGCTATGAGAACATTAATAGCAGCACTCGGGTCATGGGAAACAAACATCTTCATTCCACATCTCTGAACAATGGAAGTCTTCTTAGGAAACTGTTCCTTGCTGCACAGAATGTAATAGCCAAAAATCTCAATACCACACTTGATTTGAAGTTGAATATAAAAGCTGAGTTTCTAGTTCGATGCATGAGAATTTAACTGGGTAGTGGGTTTGGCCAAAAGTCAGATATATATTAAGTTTTCTTAAGAAGTGTTTTTTTCTAGAAGGCTATACTTGGTTACTATGGAGTAGTGTTCTTCAATGCATACTATTTTTCTGAAGCATTACAGCTTTAACTTTTGTTAATGGAATTTGACAGTAACTTTCATGGTGCTAAAATTCCTTTGTGTTTGTCTAGGTTTTTCTCTTTACCGCGAACAGAAAGTGTTAGATTTTTCTTCTTCTCCAAAGATGATGAACGACTAAGAGGTATAACAGAACTTACTCACCTCTTTTTTGTAACTCTTACTGAAATTCAATGAGGAAAAAACCCTGCCTAGTTATTAATATTTTGTAGTTAAAACACAGATGAGGGGTTTAAGAAAAAAAAAAAATTGCAGTTTTCCATCATTACTTGTGGTATAAACTGTGGTAGCACATCCCACAAGAAAGTCCTGGTAAAATAAATGCTGAACAGCTATCTTGCTTTCCTGTTTTCTGATAATTGCCTAATGATCTGAACGTAGCTGGTCTTTTAGGGCTTAGCAAAAAAAATATGTAAATATTCTTATCAGCCACATATGCCGACATGGTTCTTGATCCTTAATAATGTGGGTTTTTTTTCTTGTGAATATAACAAATGTCATAGTTAAAACCAAACAAAACAATAATAAAAAAAACAAAAAAACACCCAAAGAAAAAAAAATAATTAAAAAAAACCCCAAACAATGCACAGGCCACCAAAACAATTGCTTTTGATATTTTATACAATAAATTATCAGGACAGCCTTAAATAATGTTTGTTTTCTGAGACATGTTAGATAACTATCATTAAAAGTTACTGTGTTAATACAGTTACTGTACTGTAATCTTCCAGCCTATCTGATTTACAGTGCCTGTTAAAATTGAGCTCTGAATCCTTAGCAGGCATAAATTTTCTTGCGAGATGTGCGATAATGGTGCTGAGCTTTTAATGAAACAGATGCTGTTTCACTGCAATTTACATGTCAGCATATTAAGGAAAACTGCTGCTGCCTTTCATTTTTCTTAGTACACAAGGCTGTAATACATAACATTTTTGTTTGAGCCAACCATGTTGTGGGGGCAAGAGAGGAATATGAAGAACAGGCCTTCTGACTTGATTGCTGTGATGCTCATGAGATTTACAACCACCACCATATTCAGAATTGTTTAACCGTATTAATTTGTTCTTTGTTTTGTGCAGAGGGCCCTAAGTTATTTTGTAGATCAATAGACCTCGCTGAAGAAAAAGATGGTTGGGAAGACAGACGTAGATTATTGCTTGAGGTGAGCATTTTAACATCTGTTACTTGGTAACTGCAGCTGAAGGCTTAGCATGAGGAGGAAGCATGGCTGCTTATTTGCTTAATTTGCATTAAAAATTAATTCAGGACCTTTAGAAGGGCTTGAAACTTCGTAATTACTGGGGAACTAAAAATTTTTAGTATAGAAGTGTGTATAACATTATGTTGGGATGTCCAGTCAGGTAAATTACTGAATCTCTATTATTGTACAGGACCAGTTACTTTACTGCATGTAAAAAAAGTGTTTGAGACAAACAGGTGAATTTAGAAACTTTTCACAATATTATGTTAAAATTTAAATATTTTCAGGAATGCCGGAAGAAGCATAAGGATGCAAGAAGGAAAGTGAAAACAAAACAATAAATCTTTCTTATCTTACTGGTCAGAAATGTTTCATGTTTCTTCTTTGAAGAAGTTGCAGAAAAATGTTACTTTCAAAATTCTACTCTTTCAAAGATCTAATAGGAAATAATATTCGAAAAGACTCTTAAACCTGGTTTCTAAATAAGTACATGTTTATTGTGTCAATTCAGTATTTGTACCAAGATTTGGTTTTATGTCTATATGGGTTAAATATGACTTGCTGCTTTGCAAGATTTTTGAGAATTTGATCATGTAACAAAGACAATACAGGGTTATTTTGCTGTGTTCTCAGGCCCCAGCGCTGAAGGGGGTTGAGAAAGAGCAGGTGGCTCTGTGTCTGTAAGACTATATAACTGGTATTCTGCCAAACATAATAGAGATCCTGTTTGAGATTACTTTACAAATATTTGGAATGCATTATTTCCAGAGTAAAAGTTTACCAGAAGTTTATGAAAATACATATATAACGAGGAAGACTTATGAAATGGGTATATTTGTATTTCTTCACAGAGCTGATTTTTCTACTTTTTAATTGAGTGTGTACGTTAATAAATAATAAGGACAAATGTTGCCAGTGGTGTATGCTTGTTGTTGAATGAATGATATTTTTACATATAAAGTCTTATTCTTAGGTCTGTTTGGCCTGTATGCTGCTGAGGGTCTGCTAGAGCAGAGAGGCTCTGCCAGGCCCACCCTGGGCTCCCGCTGCCAGGCCTTGCCTGGCCCCTGGCCCCAGCCCAGGGGCAGGCGGGTGCTTTGCCTCTTACCGGTGCCCAGGCCAGCACATGTGTCGCACTCCCAGCTAGTTGTGCTATGCTTCATGAAGGAGCAGCGTCTGTGGGTGCCCTCGGCAGCGCAGGAGCAGCACAGGAGCAGTTGCCAGGGCCTGGGGAAGCAAAGGGGTTCATGGCTGTGAGGACAAAGTGACCGCAGCACGGGATTGTCCGGCCGAGCTCTCGGTCTCAGTCCTTGCGCTTCGAGCCCTTGGCGAGACAGTGTTCCCCTACAGAGCCCCGGGGTGCAGCCTGGGAGAGCGGGGTGTGCGTAGCAGAGAGTGTGTTACAGGCCAGAAGAGGACCTGAAGGAGCAAGGGGCAGTCGTGATGATGTGGAATAGTTCAAGTTGTGATTTTAGGGCAGCAGCAGCAGGAGGAGGGGCAGTGCAGTGCTGGGATATGGATCCAAATTGAGGATGTGTGGTGGGTTGACCCTGGCTGAATGCCAGGTGCCCACCAAAGCTGTTCTATCACTCCCCCTCCTCAGCTGGACAGGGGAGAGAAAATATAACGAAGGGATCCTGGGTCGAGATAAGGAGAGGAGAGAGCACTCACTGATTATCATCACGGGCAAAACAGACTCAGCTTGGGGAGAATTAACTCAATTTATTACAAATTTATTACAAATCAACCAGACTAGGGTAATGAGAAATAAAACCAGATCTCAGAACACCTTCCCTCCACCCCTCCCTTCTTCCCGGGCACAACTTCACTCCCAGATTCTCTACCTACCCCCGCCAGCAGCACAGGGGGACGGGGATGGGGTTTACGGTCAGTTCATCACACGTTATTTTCTGCCGCTTCATCCTCCTCAGGGGGAGGACTCATCACACTCTTCCCCTGCTCCAACGTGGGTCCTTCCTACGGGCTGCAGTTCTTCACAAACCGCTCCAGCATGGGTCCCTTCCACGGGCTGCATTCCTTCAGGAGCACACTGCTCCAGCGCGGGTCCCCCACAGGGTCACAAGTCCTGCCAGAAAACCTGCTCCGTGGGCTCCTCTCTCCACAGATCTGCAGGTCCTGCCAGGAGCCTGCTCCAGCGCGGGGTTCCCACAGGGTCACAGCCTCCTTCGGGAACCCACCTGCTCCGGCGTGGGGTCCTCCACGGGCTGCAGGTGGAGATCTGCTCCACCGTGGACCTCCCTGGGCTGCAGGGGGACAGCCTGCCTCACCGTGGTCTTCCCCACGGGCTGCAGGGGAATCTCTGCTCCGGTGCCTGAAGCATCTCCTCCTCCTCCTTCTTCACTGACCTTGGTGTCCGCAGGGTTGGTCTCTCACATGTTCTCACTCCTCTCTCTGGCTGCCATTTCTGTGTCTGTCCTGCAACTTTTTTTTCCTTCTTAAAAATGTTATCACAGCGGCGTTACCACTATCGCTGATTGGCTCGGCCGTGGCTGGTGGCGGGTCCGTCTTAGAGCCGGCTGGTATTGATTCTGTCAGACACAGGGGAAGCTTCCAGCAGCTTCTTACAGAAGCCACCCCTGTAACCCCCCAGCTACCAAAACCTTGCCACACAAAGCCAATACAGGATGCAAGCACATCTGGGACTGGGACATCTCAGGTGATTGCGGACCGTTAGCAGGGCTATGAAAGAAGCTGGACGGGTTGTGGGGAACTCACAGGCATTGCCAAATCCCCAGAACACCACAGCTTTGTGTTTCAAGCAACAAAAATCTACCACCAAATCATACGCCCACCCACACTCACGCCAACCCTCGGTAGAGCCCTGAGCAATGCATGAGGGAAAGAACCTCCTTTACCAGGTCCTGGAGGTCAGGGCTTGGCCACTCTGATCATAAACAAACACCAAGGGCTTCCACGTGATCAGAGCTGCCAGCACATTGCCTTTGCCACCTGCAACTCTTGTCTCAGAGTTTTTGCTGCATTAGCCCCCAGGACTGACACGTTGACTAGTCATTCCCTTCATGGCTTTGTCAGTATTGGCCCTCAGCGGGGCCTCCAACGCCCTCAGAAACTTGGGGTTTTTCTTCTGCCTTCCACTTCTTTAGACTCTTGTTCCTGCTTTCAGTATCTGCAATTCAGGAACTGGGCACCAGAGCACTTCTTAACATGCAAAACACGCTAACAAGTTGTGTCTCTGTGCCTAACTTTCTCTAACTCTTCAAGTCTTCTGTGGCTAATTGGAGAAATTTCAGGAGTATAGCCGAGCAGAGGAGATTGAAATGATAAGGAACAAGAAATCAGGATTTCTTCTTTTTCCGGTTTTCTTTGTCTTGCCGCTTACAGAACAAGTAATATCAGCCTTCTCCAATTCGTATTGATCCAAAGCATCTGCGGATGATGTCTGAACACGTAGGAAACGGTGAGATTGTTTCTGTCAGACAATGTATGGGACATCATTGTCCTGTGCTCCATCATCATCGTCGGTCCCTCTCCACAAACTCCATCCATCATTTCTCTCAGTGGTCACCTGGACTTGCATCATGATTTCTCAAATCTAAGCTTTTCCCTCTAACATCTGTAGCTGAATGATTGAGCTCATTTGCACAGATTCCCACTGGCTTTATTTGGAGAACCAGCTGCACACAATCACAGAAGAATGTTGCTTACCTGCCATTATAAAAAAAAAAATGTAGCAAAGAAAAACAATTCATTAAAAAATAATGTATGAAGTTCAGGTTTCCTCCACTTTCCGCTGTGGGTCACCTTAGTGGAATGCTTTCAGTGAGATACACAGGAGAACAGGTACAAACACAACGGAGGAGTTGGCTCAAGAGACCATCAAGCAGACTACTGAAAGACAAGGCAAGCTTTAAAGCGCCTGAAGCTCCGAAGCAGCACCTGGGTAGCTGAGAGGTGTTTGAATGGGTGGAGGCCAATGAGAGGAGGAAAGCCGGATGGACACTGGGAAATGCAGATGTCCAGGCAGTCTGCTGGAATGACTTCTTTAGAAATGGTCAGTTTAAGCAGGACATGTGGAAACCTGTGAGACAGTGGTGAGAGTCAGTACACAGTATACTAGGCAGAGCAGTGTCACGGGTGTAATGGGAAAAAACAATATTTCTTCTCCTGAGCATAGCACATGGGCTGGAAATTTCCACGTTGACATCATGGGAAAACATTGTCTGTGGAGGACCAGGGTTTGATGCATTTCATAGGATGAAGGATGTGCTCATATTTTCTTTAAGAGTGGAGAACGGTTCCTGAGCTTTGCAGGCAGGGCACAGCTGTGCTTCTCCATTCAGGCCCAGAAGGTGCTCACCATGCCAAGACCAAAGCTGGGCAGCCGGAGGGCAGTTCCTTCAGTTTATGCATGCTCTTTGCCAGGGATGGGACTCATCCTGCCTCGTTTTGACGGTAAGACTAAGTCACCCAAGTTGAATTATTTCCAGTGACATAGCCATTTATCAAACACACTTTATGTGGAGCAATGACTCGGAGACACTGCAGCTGTAAGCTCCATCCCCATCAGGCAAATCTTGTCCTGTGACCAGATCTCTCACTGCCTGCTGGGTAATGGTGCTCCCCAACCATCTGCAATACAAATGTAGGTACCAAATGAGTTCCACCCCGAGGTTTGCACAAGGTCTTGGAACTCATAAAGTACAGATGTGCCTCACGGAGGTCTTTCCCTCACCAAAATGTGTTTCCTCAGCTCATAGTTTGGGGGTCCATGAATGTGGAATGGAGAGACACGGTCGTTACCAGGGGATGAAAGGGAAAGCGCTACTGAGGAAGACAGCTACTGCCTGGTGCAGGCCCAGGGAATCACCCTCCAGGGATGCAGGTGTTGCTAAGGAAGCTGTCCCAAACAAGGTACCTTGCCCCCAGAGCATGGGGTACCTTGCACCCAAGGACCCAACTTTTCCTTTTGGATCTTTCCAGGAAGTTCTCAATCCAGACCATTGGCTTTCCCCATTGCTCTCCCATGCTGCTTCATTTTCTATATTGATGACATCACCCATTCATGTAGAAGCCTCTTTCAGATGGTCTTGCTCATCCTGAGGGACTCGTCCCGTAGAGCTAAGACATCCTTACCAGCATTTCACAGAATGAGAGAATGGTTGAGGTTAGGAGGGACCTCTGGGGTCATCGGGTCCAAACCCCTCCTCAGGCAGGGCCACCTAGAGCTGCTCACCCAGAACAGTCTTCAGATGGCTTTTGAATAGCTCCAAGGACGGAGACGCCACAACCTGGGCAACCTGTGCCAGTGCTTTGTCACCCTCACAGTCAAAAAATGTTCCCTGATGTTCAGAGGGAACCTCCTGAGTTTCACTTTGTGCCCATGGCCTCTTGTCCTGTCACTGGGCACCACTGAAAAGAGCCTGGGTCGCTCTACTTTGCACCTTCCCTTCAGGTATTTTTACAGACTGATTAGATCCCTGTTAAAGAATTTTCAGTCATGGGTTTCTCCAGGTTTGCTTTATTAACAACTCAGAGTTGGGCCACCACCACAGTGAATGGCAACCTTCCAAAAATTTCTCAGTCTTATATACCTTTTTACCACCCATTATCCCAGTCCAAAGTCTTTGTAATTTTCCAGTTGATCTCGGTCCCTGTGTCGTTATCATTCATCATCATTTTATCTCATCCGTTCTTCTTTTGTTCTGTCTGCTCATCATCCTGTGGGTTTCGAAGTCCATCTTGGGTCAGTCGTCTTCTCATCCCCTTTACTTTGAAGTCTTGTACCTACACAATTCTGAAAAAAATCTCTCTGGTTGTTCCATTAACTATGCCACATCTATCTTTGTAAGTTCTACCTATTTTAATCACTCCCCAGCTACGCACCTGTATCTTGCTGATTTTTCATCTTTTGTTTGATCTGTCTCTACTGATTAGCTTGACTGGGTTTTAATCCAGTCCCGGATTGGGGTTATACAGGGGCGGCAGGCTGAGAATGCTGTTCATGACCTGTTGAGCAGCTCTGTTGCCATTAATAACCTTAACCCATTCTATATTAATTTCTAACAGTCTTATAGTCCTAAATTTTCTAAAATCTTCTACAAGGTGGTCAATGAGTCGGTGGTCACGATCTCCCCCCCGTAGGAATTACCTTTTACCTCCTTCTTACTCTGTCTTGGCAGCTCCAAGCGGTTCTTCAAGGTTTGTTGCTCAGACCACAATCCATTATATTTTCTGACATAAACATAAAGCCCCATTGCCTAGTAGTTAGTTCCTAAACCCTAAACCATGTCTAGTTATTGTTTTCCTATTAAATTTTAACAGATGGGGGCTGTACACAGGACTTTAGCAGCAGGATTTTATTCAACCACCCTATCGCCATTGCCTCTCTTATATTTCTACAAGCTTACCATTAGCCTGTGGATGCCAAGGCTGAAATTTCTTTCATTCATTTAATACTCAAAAATCTAGAAACTCCCTGTACTATTTCTACAATAAAATGGGGTCCTTCTAAAATACCAAACTTAGGGATAATTTCTTTTTATAAGGCCTTAATTATTTCTCTAGCCTTGTTGGTATGACATGGAAAGGCCTCTGGCCAACCAGAAAAGGTATTTATCATCAACAGTAAGTATTTGTATGAATTTCACCGTGGTAGTTCCATAAAATCTATTGGCCAGTATTCCCCAGGAGTTATTCCTTGTATCACAACTTCTCCTATAACCCTCTTGGTAATCTTTGGATTATTAGCACAACAAAGAACACATCTTTTAATTATTATATCTGTTAGATTTTGCATTTTTGGTTCTCCAGCCTATCTTTTGGCAGTCAATACCAATGCATTTGCTCTCGAATGTGTTTCTTGATGTAATCTTTTAAGTAAAATTTTCAACATCTTTTCAAAAGTTAACAATTGTTTCAAAGGTGTCACCCATCATCCCTGATCATTTTTAGAACAATCTAATTGTTCTGCCAATTGATCTTCTCTCTCGGTATATTGTGGAAGTGATAATTCTAAATGAGGTGTTGGAATTAAGGCTCCTTCAAATTTTAACTCTTTTAGAGCTGCTTCTTTTGCCACCTGATCTGCTTTTTTATTTCCCCTTATAATTTCACTGTTCCCCCCTTGATGGGCTTTACAGTGTATTATTGCAACTTGCAGAACTGCCTGTAAAAGTTTCATTATTTCTTCTCCATATTTAATTGGGGTTCCTTGCGAGCTTAAAAGTCCTCTTTCTTTCCAAATCGCTCCATGTGCATGCGCCACTCTGAAAGCATACTTAGAATCGGTATAAATATTGACTCTTGGCCAAGTTCCAAGGCTTATGTTAATGCTACCAGTTCTGCCTTTTGGGCAGAAGTATTCTTAGGCAGAGATCTAGCTTCTACAGTTTGAGTAGACATTACCACATCTTTTCGCTTTCCTTTCAATACAAAACTGCTCCCATCAGTGAATAGCTCCCAACTCCACATCAGGCAAGGGTTCATCCTGCAGGTCAGGTCTACTGGAATACACCTGTGCCAATAGTAGTCAGTCATGATGCAGTTCGCTGGATTCAGAAATTGGGAGTAAAGTAGCAGGATTTAGAGCAGAAGTCATTGAAATTGCTACATCATCTTGTTCCAGCAACGCAGCTTGATGTTTAGCTAACCTGCTTGGTGATATCCAATGACGTCCTTTGTTTTCAAGGAGAGGCAACACGGCATGTGGTACACACACAGTGATTGGTTGGCCTAATGTTAATTTTCGAGATTCTTCAGTCAACGTTACGGTAGCTGCTACTGCCCTCAGGCAGGCTGGCCATCCTTTACTGACGTCATCTAATTGCTTGGAAAAGTATCCTACCGGTCTTTTCCAGCTTCCCAGTTTTTGTGTCAAAACTCCTAGTGCCACACACTGTCTTTCATGTACATACAAATAAAAGGGCTTCTTAAGTTCGGAAGTCCTAAGGCAGCGGCTTCCATAAGCTTTCTCTTAATTTCATCAAAACTTTTTCTACATTGTAGTGTCCATTCAAGGATCTCCTCTTTATGGCAGCATACAATGGTTTGGCAATTAGTCCAAAATTGGGGATCCATAAACGACACCATCCAGCCATTCCCAGAAATCCTCTTAATTGTTTTTTTGATGTAGGGAGAGCGATCCCACAAATTGCTTTTTTCCTTTCATTGCTTAATTCTCTTTGTCCTTTCATAATTTCAAATGCCATGTATTGGAGCTTTTCTTTTCCAATCTGTGCCTTTTTCTTAGAAACTCGATACCCCACCAGGCCCAGGAAGTTAAGCAAACTAATGGTGGCTTCCAAGCGGGCCTTGTAATTATCAGAACCAATTAGTAAACCATCAATGTATCGCAGCAATGTCACAGCATCATTATCACTTTGCCATAGTTCCAGCTCTTTAGGCAGTATGTTACCAAACAAGGTGGGGCTGTTTTTGAATCCTTGGGGAAGAACAGTCCAACAGAGTTGTGTCTTTCACCCTGTAGCTGGATTTTCCTCCTCCAAGGCAAAGATGGTCTGGCTTTGCTTATCCACAGGAATAGAAAAGAAAGCATCTTTCAGGTCCGATGCTGTAAAATAAGCGTTACTGTCAGTGATTGAAGCAAGGGGAGTGTATGGTTTTGGAACCACAGGGTGAACATCTACTGTCCTCGTGTTAATTTCTCATAAGTCCTGTACCAGTCTATACTCTGAAGAATGAGGTTTCTTTACAGGTAAAATTGGAGTATTCTATTCTGGTTGGCATTCTCTTAACAGTCCATATTCTAAAAAGGAGCTTATCATAGGTTCTAAACCCTTTCGGGCTTCTGGCTTAATAGGATAATTGTCTTTTTCTTACCAGCTGGGCTCCCGGTTTAAGTTCAATCTTTACCAGAATCACATTCTTCGCTCGTCCAGTTATCTTCAATGCCCATACCAAAGGTGTAACTGCGTTTAGTACTTCTTCTGGAATATACGTTTCTTCATCAGGATTTTCTTCAGTTATTAAACATATCTGGGCTTTCCAAGCTGTTTCTGGAGGAATATGCAACTGAACGGAGTCTTCAGAAAAGGTTAGTTGTGCATTCAACTTACAAAGTGTGTCCCGTCCAAGCAGTGGTAACAGGCATTCTGGCATATAGAGAAATTAATGAGTTAATTTAGTATCACCAATTGAACATTCCATAGGTTTTAAAAACGGTCTTAAGGTTTTTTTCCCTGTCACACCAACATTTATTTTAGTTTTACTTAAGGGACCCTCACAACTAGTTACTACAGAATGTGTGGCTCCACTATCAACTAAAAAATGTGTTGTCTCATTCCCCAGCTTAACTGGAACCAGAGGATCGGCTTAGAATAGATTCCTCCGGTCCCCTTCAGTCTAACCCGATTTTTGTCATTACTTTAATAGCCTCCTCTTTCCTTTTTCCCTTATCATTAGAGAGATTAGGGCATTCCTTTTTCCAGTGTCCCTCCTATCCACAGTATGCGCATTGATTTCCTCCTAAAGGGACGTTGTAATTTCCTCTATCATAACTTCCCTGTACTCTTCTCCTCCCCTGAAATCCACCTCTTCCACGTCCCCTTCCTTGCCCTCTGCTTCTCCCATCATTTAGGGCAGCTACGAGGGATGCCTGAATTTTGGCAGGTCCTCGTTTTTCCTTCTCAGCCTCCTCATCTCGATTATTCTATACTTAATATGTAATGGATAATAACTGTGAAATTGTCATTCCATTTGCCCCTTCTACTTTTTGCAATTTTTTTCTAATATCTAATATTTTGAGGAGGGCAAGAAAACAAGTGGAGAACACGGGCCTTTTCCTAAGCTTTCACTTTTCCCATCTCTGAAGTACTCGCTCATCAGCCTTTTTGTCTTTTTCCCGGGCAGGGCGTCCTGGTCGCAGGACTCGGGACCTTCGCTATGGTCCAAGAGCAATTCCAGGGCAGAGAAGAGGTGTATGTGGTTCGAAGACCCGTCTTCCGACTGGAGCTTGATGTGTTATGCCTGCAGGAGCTCGCGTTCCCCACAGTGGTTATCCCCGGTGAGAAAGCAGCGGCCACCCTCCGCTTTCCCCCTCCATGTCGGGGGGGGGAATGTGTGCTCTCGGCTCTTTGGGAAGGGCTGGGAGAAGTAGAGAACTGCCTCTAAAGGTCAGGGGGTGGCTTGAGCTCCCCCAAAACTAACCGCTCCCCAAGGGCTGTTTCTGTGAGCGCCCTTCCCTCTGGCATTTTGTTATGAATCTTAGGTGGAAATTTGGCCTGCTGTGACAGTGACCACGTTCCTCCTCCTCGCAGGCAATGTCAAGATCAAGCCGCTGAACTACAAGCGGCTGTCGCGAGCCACCTCCTTCCCACGGCACGTGGTGAAGGACTGCGTGCAAGAGACCATCCTCTTGTACTCTTCCCAACTGAAGAACGGGCAGCGCCTCTCCTTCGCCTTCAAGGACATTGGTGTCCTGTCCTGCAAAGACGACCTCCTGTGCATGCGGTTCTATTCTGACTGCGTCACAGGGCTGGAGAGCAAGGCCAGCCGGATTGCGCTGCTTCGCACTGTAAGTTGCTGGAGGTTTTGAGGGCTGCTTCCGTGTCTTTGGGAAGCCTAATGAAGGGTGAGCAACCCGGTCGCCGTTGGCCAGCCTGGACGTGGCAGGACAGTCAAACACCTTTCCCCGTGCTTGCCCCCGCTGACTTCTCCGTTAGCAAAGGCAGTTTCTTCTGGGTCCTTGCCCTACAAAAAGCCCAGCGGTCTTATTGCGCGGCCTCAGTGTTGGCTGTGCAGCTTCTCCAGAGCAGAGCAAGGGCTAACGCTGATGGAGGAGGATTTGGCAGAGAGCTTTTGGAGTGGGAGACAGGTCTGCTTCCTTTGGGAGCCAAGAGGAAACTGCCTTGGAAACCTTCTAACAGCTCTGTGTCACTTTGCAGAGGCTGTGGAGGCCAGGGGCAGCTGTCTCCGGTGGAGCGACCGCCGCCGCTCAGGAGATGCAGGCTGCTGCTGCCCACGCGTTCCCGAGGTGAGTGCTTTTCCTCTGCAGCCCTTGACCGGCCGAGCGGGCGGCTTCCCAGCTCCTGCTCAGGAGCACGCGTTGTCAGGGCTTGACATTTGGCATCGAGTCAGGGATCAGTTGTGACGCGACTGGTTTCTGGTTAACTAATGCTGAGCTGGCACTACGCGTGTATTCTCCTGGAGCGACCCGGCATCGTGATCGTGTTTCTCACGCCCAGCCTGTTGTCCTTCCCATCAGAGAGAACCAACTGCACGTGGTGAGGCAGCGTTGGGTTGGGGGAGATTGCCGATAAAACCTGTGCAGGGCCACAAAGGAAAAGGGATGCGACGCCTCGCACGACAGTCGGGAGGATTAGTGCTGGCAAGCTGCAGAGGGTAGGAGGTCACCGTTCTTCAAGCCTGTGTCATCATTCGCGTTCCAGGTTTCAGCTCCTGGTGATCAGCAGATCGGCGTCCAAGGCTTTCTCCACCTGGCACAAGAAGGTTGCAGAAAAGCACAGGGTCAGAAGAGGTACGGGAAGGGGTCCCTGCTGTCCAGAGCCCGGTTCAAACGCACTCCCCACGGGGCTGCTCTGAAGAGCTTCCTCCTTTCCCAGGTACAGAGGGAAGCCAGGTGCCTGACAAGCTGCTGCAGAGGCGGGTGAAGTATTCCCTCCCCGCGCTGCCAAACCAGGGGCCGGGCACCAGGCAGCAAGACACGGAGAAGAAGCCTTCTGCCAGGTGAGACCCTTGTGGGAAGGGATGAGAGGCACTCTTGCGCCCACGTAGGAGAGACATCCCCTTTGGAGACTCCGGCTGTAGGGACTCGGGAAGGTCCCTGACACGTGCCCCACGGTTTTTACGAGCTTGTGTGCCCCATCGCAGACCCCTTAGTGGGGAAGGCAGCGGAGGTTGAGTGCACCCCACGTTACTTTGCTTGCTCCTACAGCAGACCTGAGGTGCAGTCCTCTCCCATCCATCTGATGGGGCTCAGGAAAGGCCCCCCCTTGCCATGGGAAAGGGTCCCACCTCCACCGCTTCTTCTGCCAGCCTGGGGAGCTTTGATAGCAGACGGAGAGCATGGGGCACCCACCTGCCCCACGCTCACGCCGACTCCTCCTGGTGTCTCTTTGCAGTCTGCTCCCACCATGTCCAGGCAGCTCCCCCAGGACGAAGGAGGCAAGCAGGCAGGAGCCAGCTCCTCCAGCCAGGCCCACCGCTGCGCTCCCGTCTTCTGAAGGCTGCAAGAGAGCGCTGCAGGTACGTGCTCTGCCTTGCTGTAACTACCGTGCTGTTCGAGACTCGGCAAAAGCCTCTTTGTGCAGAGAGCCGTCCTGAAAGGGTCCCGTGGCCTGCGTTCATCGTCACCTCCTTCGGATCTTCTTCAGGAAAAGGAAGGTGCTGCACACCCTTCCCGCCTGCTGTTGCCCCCGGGTTGTCATGAAACACTTCTTCTTCTGGCCGGGGGCTATGGAAAACGTACAAGTCCTTTCTAGGTCGTTGACAGTGGAGGTCTTTGGTCACTCCGCTGTGTTTGCCGTGAGTTGAGGAGCCTGGCGTGACTCCACGGCCCCTGATCTGTTAGGGGCAAAGCGCTGCCGACCGACCGGCTGAGGCAAGGGGCACCGACACGGGTCAGACCCGCAGGAAGCCCCGCCGGGAGCTGGGACTAATCCTGCCTGCTGCTGCGCTTCTGTCCCCTCCAGGAGGTCTGGCAGCTGTCTGCAGAGTGGGAGCGAGTGAAGACCCGGTGGGAAGAGCGGCGACAGCAAGCAAAGGCAGAATGGGCGGCGTGGGAGGCCTGGTCTGCAGGGGAGGACCGACAACCGCCCCAGGTACGGGGCAGCGATTGACACCGCTGAGAGCAGCAGCGGCCCTCTCCGTCGGGGCGGCAGGTCTCCAGGGGGGTGGGAGCGGGACTGACACCCGGCCGCAGGGCAGGGGTTTGCCCGCTCATCCCCGTGAGGGAGAGGTTGGCAGCAGGACCCGAGGGGCAAAAGCAGCCGTCAGCCGCGATGACGGGCACGCTGGTGCTGAGCCTCCCGGCTCCCAGGTCCCGCTGCAGGCTCCTTTTGAGAGGTCCTCTGGGAAACGGCACCTCTCTTTGCCGTCTGGTTTGCTGAGAGCGTCTCCTCCTCGGCAGGCGCTCGGCACTGGAGGCATTCAGGCTCCCCACCCTCCAGGCCAGCCCAGGAGAAAGGAGGTCGGCGGGAGGTGGAGGAAGGCTGAAAACCCTCTCCCAGCAGAGGAGATGGCAGCAGCCGCCCAGCTGGAGAGACTCCAGCCCGAGTAAGTGTGCGCCGGCTCCGGCTGCAGCCTGGGGGCACTCGAGCGGCCGTGACCCCGCAGGGATGTCCGGGTCCCCCGTCCCTGCGTCCTGGGGTTGCGTAGGACACCTTCCGACGTCTCCTAACGCGGGCATGACCTGGGTTACCCCCGCAGCTAAGACCCAAAGCTCACCGCAGGGTGAAGGGCTGAGCACACGCGGCACCGGGTGGGTGCAGGGGCTGTGCGAGGGCAGAGGCAGACGGGGTCTCCGGCAGAGGCTGAGGGATGACGTTTCCCTGTTGTTGCAGCCACCTTTCCCCACGAGCGGCCCAGGTCCTCAGAAGGCTGGAGCCGCATCAAGGACGGAGGACCATCTTCAGGCACGTCACCGAGAACAACCGGCGGAAGCTGGAGCAGCAGAGGCAGCTCCCCTGGTAACTATCTCCAAAGAGGGATGGTGCTTCCCCAGCTGCGAGGCCCATCCCTCCACCGAGGGCAGCCCTGGGGGAAAGAGGGCATTTCTCTGACACCCCTGGTGAGACAGAAGCAGGTTCTGGAGGCTGGCTTTGGGCTGGACCTCCCTGACAGCCAAGGGGGCTGCCTGGGCACCTGGAGTTGGCTTTCCATGTGGGACGTGAAAGTCCTGGCTGAAGACAGAGGGATCCCTCCGATGGCTGCCTCTCCCCGTTCCAAACCAGAGAGCACGTCCTTCCCTCGCAGAGTCCTGCCCCAAGACACCTTGCCCCGAGGGGGACCCCTGTACGGGACCCCCAGCGTCTCTGCCCCACTTGACTCAGCCCCAGGCTCATCAGCTGCACCTGGGCCCTTCTCATGGCCTTGGGCATCAGGGGTCTCCCCCTCTTCATCGACAGCTTGAGGCTTCGTCGCAAGCAGATCCCATCACTGGTGGCCTGAGCGACGCCTGCAGGATTTCTCTGCCTTCTCCCTGTCCACACGGTCACAGGCTTGCTTTCTTCCTCCCTAGCACACGATGCTGGTACCGCAGCGGAGGAGAAGGTGCCGGAGGCGGCGGCTGTAGCAGCGGCTGTTAGCAAAAGGGGGCTGGGAGGCTTCTCAGCTTCTCAGATCCACCTAAAAATACAAAATAAAGAGCTCTGGGGCTGTTCCCAGCTGGACTGACTGGTCTGTGCCTGGTGATGGTCTAAAGGGGTTACACCCCCGCCCCGTGCGTGATCCCAGAACGGCTCGTAGGGGCAGGAGGGAGTAAAGTCCACGCATACCCCACAGCGCGAACACGTGCAGCCCCTCTCCCGCACATCCCAACACAGAGGCAGCACGATGGAGGAGGCTCTCGTCCCCTTCCCGGGGAAAGCAGCACAGCTGGTGCTTCCCTGAAGTGCCTGCACGCTCCCGCACGCAGCGTGGAGAACCACTGGCAGGGCCAGAATCTGCGTGGGATGACAGGGCTGTGACCACGCTGGGACCACGGAGGTGTGGTGGGTAGATGGCACCGTGGGAGGGCTGCGGTGGACGGACGCGGGCTCGTCGGAAAGGACCGGCCGGGAAGGCGAGGAGGTGGAGTTGCCTCCTGCTTGGGGTGGGACAGGAGCCAGCCTGTGGGTCAGGGTCAGCAGACAGACCAAGGTGGCTGCCGTGTTAGCAGGGATCTGCTAGAGACCTCCTGTTCAGGAGGAAGATGTTGACGAGGCCTTCTTCAAACAAGTGAAGAAGGAAGCCTCACGTTCACAGGCCCTGGTCCTCGTGGGGGACCTGAACCACCCTGGTACCTGCTGGAAGGACAGTCCAGCAGGGCTCAGGCAATCTAGGAGGCTTCTAGAGTGCAGTTGCTGGCACGGGTGATGGAGGAACCAAGAAGGAGATGGAGGAACCCAGAGGAGATGGAGGAACCCAGAAGGAAAGGTGCTCTGCTGGACCTGGCGCTGGTGAACAAGGAGGAACCGGTTGGGGATTTGAGTCAGCAGCAGCCTTGGCTGCAGTGACCCTGAGGTGGTGGAGCTGAGGATGCCGAGGGGAGGGAGCAGGGCGAAAAGCCAAGACCACAGCCCGGCCTTCCAGGAGAGCGGACCGGGCCCAGCCTTGGGAACCAGCTGGTGGCAGCAAGGAGACCTAACAAGGCGGGGGAAGAGCGGGGTGGGGAAGGCACGGCCCTAGTTCTGGCTGGGCTCCGGGACAGCATTCCCAGAAAAAGCCACGGACGTCACTGCGTGGATCCATCCGTCCATCTTCGCCAGCGGCGGGGGGCAGCTCTGTGAGGAGAGGCCTCGGCTGCCCCTGCCGGCCTGGCAACAGCTGCGCCATTGGCCACAGCTGAGCCAATCAGCGGAGCCGGAGGCGGCCTGTCAGTCACAGAGAGAAGGGGCGGGAGGCTGAGCAGCCTGAGGAGAAATGGAGGAGAGAGGGGCTGGGGGCAGCCGGGGCGAGCAGGGGGATAGGGATAGGGATAGGGATAGGGATAGGGATAGGGATAGGGATAAGGATAAGACCAGGACCAGGCGCAGGGGCAGGTATCTCCCAGCGTGGACGGGTCTGGGGGGGACCTGGATTCCTCACGGCCCACGGGCCCTTCCGTGGTCGCCAGCCCTGGGCCCGAGTGCTCAGCCCCAGGGACAACCCCACAACCAAGGTCGGAGCGGTTCCTGCGGCTGCCCCGAGGGTCGCCAGCCCCCAGTCAGCCCTGAGTATCTGAGCTGGGGTGAGGTGGAAGAGACTGGAAAACAGTTGATGGAGAGGAGGCGATGGCAGCAGGTACAGGGCCTGTGGCTCCTGGGATTAACTGACACTGTTACTGTTAAGTCAGCACTTCAGAAACGCTCTAAGGCTCAGTTTTGGAGTTTTAGAAAGCAGGCATTCTTTATTGCAGCGCTGGATGGACGGGGGGATCGTTCCGCCTATCTGACAATTCCTGGTGCCGGAAGGTGAGTGCTGTATCCCCACCTGTGAGTGAGATGAAGGTGCTGATGCAGGGGCAAGCACCGTGCTTTGCCGATGCCTGCCTCAGCGCTGGAGAGAGGACGGTCAAATCCTGCCTTGCCGTAGGGCCCCCCCATGTGTCCCCGTCCCATCCCTGTCCCCATCCCCCCCCTCCCCCCCACCTTGCAGCAGGGACACCCCCCAGGCCACGTCCTGCCCGTAGGAGCTCCGCACCAGCCCCCAGCCATGCTCGAACTGGCAGCGCCGCAACCCCCCCGCCACTGCTCTGCAAACTGCCGCTCCAGCACCTGCGTGGCAGTGGACGGGGGGGGTCAACGGGGGTCGGGGGTGTTGAGACTGAGGGGGATGGGGGTCACTGGGAGCAGTGGGGGAGTACCGGAGGGGCACTGGGAGGGCACTGGGTGGCACCATATGACAGCATGGCGAGTACTGCGGAGTGGTGATGGTGACAGTGACGTGTGGACGGTGGCACGGTGACAGTGCCGCCATCCATCAGCAGGATGGTGATGGTGACACACTGACACTGATGGTGTGCCCATTCCCAGAGGGCCAGTACCGCATGGTGGGGTCGGTGACATTGCGATGGTGACATGGTGACGGTTGACACAGCGATGGTGATGGTTGACGGTGACACAGCGATGGTTACACGGTGACTGTGATGGTGACATGGTGACGGTGACACAGCGATGGTGCCATGGTGCCGGAGATGGTGACACAGTGCTGGTGATGGTGACAAGGAGACACGGTGGACTGTGACACAGTGATGGTGACAAGGTGACTGTTGCGTTAAAGCGTAACGAAGTTTGGCAGAAAATAAACCCCCTTGCGTTCCAGCTTGTCCTCAGATATCAGAAGGGCTGGGGGTGGCCAGGCTTAGATTCAGAGTGATGCCCAATTCAGCACTCTAAGTGCGGCCACGTTCGATATATTGAACTATCACGATTACAGATGCACTAATAGTGCACTGTACTTTCAGTTTAGTCACGTTCAACGAGCTATCACGGCTAGATTTTAATGAATAGTACAGTTTATTAAAGCAAGAGGAGTACAGGTTCTTTTGGATTGCCGGGTGGTAGGTACACTGTCTGCAAAGCACGTGCAAATAATAACGCCGTCGACTACAAGCACGCTAAATTATGGAAAAACTCTACAGAGATTTCTGAGTTTCCCGGGGAAGCACTCGGTATAACTGAGGGTCCGAATCTCACCCAGTAGGCATCTCCATGGTGGGGGGGTGTAGCAGGGAACCATCTGGAGACGTGAGCCGAGTAACAACAGGACACCGATACGGTTAAAGTTGCTCTCCTTTATTGCCCAAATAGCGTGCTTATATACCTTGTCAAGCTAAACATCAGCTGTCCACGCGCCATAAGCTAAAATATAATTGGTTATACTAACTCTGTACATGCGCATAAACATAGGACACAATTGGTTATACTAACTAAAACGCGCGAAACTTGTCTCAGTCTAATGGGTCAAGATAAACTGCCGAATTGAGGTTCTTCGTGCCAAGTTCCCTTTATCGTGGAATGCGCACCTGTGTTCTTCTAACTGGCATCTTTCTTTTTTTTTGTCTTCTTGTTTATTCTGTTCAAGGCCTTCTAAAGGCGTCTGGAATGCTCTTGCGACCGTTAGCTAAATATGTGTCCGCAACAGGGGGGGAAGAGACGTTCAGCCCCTCGACTGATCCCAGAAGTCAGCAATGTCCTCCCAACTTGCCTATGGTGGTATCTTCCCCAGCGTTCCTCCTCTCTTAAGCCCTTTTATACTATTTTCTTATTTTTAGGTGGAGCTTGAGTGACTCTAGTCATACATACCTTTATTATGATTGGTGTAAAATCTCCTCGCTTTACTTTTAAAGGTGTACGCTACAGAAAATTCAGAGCGCATGCTCAGCGAGGGGTAGTTGCACCTTAGAGGCGGGTAGCTTTTGGGACAGAGGTGTGTTTTGCTATTATAATGAGCAAAGTTCCATGTCAGTACTCCAGAACTGGGCACTTATGATATAAATCAGAAGTAAGACAACAGCGTTGACAGAACCCCGTTGTTTCACCTCGTTGCTTCAGTGGATTTAGTGCAGGGGCCTTCCATTGCTGTTCCTATGGTTCCGGTTCCCCATCCCTGCGGTGATTTCGCAGAGCGTGGCCGCGGCGTCTCCGCTCTGCTCCGCCCTCCGTGTTGTTTCTCAGAGTCAGCACACCAAGCTCCCCTCGTGTTGCTGACATCTAAGGTTGCAGGTTATGTTGCTTAGGGAATTATTATGGAACAGATTCCTTGCATATCCACTGTATTCCACCCTGGAGGTTCACCTTCCCTTAAGAGAGGCGGGGGGACATATCAATAAGTCACCTCCAGCAATTATTCCACACTGGGCTGGCATTCTTCTGAAGTTACCTCGTTCTCTTGGAATCGTTGCCTTGGTCGTCTTCATTCTGCTCGCATCTGCCAGTTTCAGCTAGGTGTGTGTTAGCAGCATTAGCTTTATCAAAAAGTTGACTCTGGCTCAGCTCTTGCGGCCTGAGGCTTCAACTGCTTTAGCTTCTAGTGCTAGAGCCAGGCGATTAATCCTAACGATTCCCAGCACAGGTAACGGCAAGCTCTACCGGAGCAACTCGGAGAGAACGGGGGTGAGTGCTTCCCAGGACAAGAAGGGAAATCCATCTCCTCTCTCCCCAGCTGCGCCGGCTCCCTGCTGGCGCCATAATGCACCTTCAGAGGATGCGGGCTGATGTCACAGGGGGCTGCCCCGCATCCCAGGGAGGTCTCCCCAGCGCTGCCGGCACTTCCCAGCGAGGCTTGGGCGCTGCTGGGCACTGCTCAGGGGCTCCCCACTGCTGCCCTTCGGAGCTGCTCCACAGCCAGGAGCGGGATCGGGAGGCAGCGGGGCTGCGCTGGGGGGACCCGTTGTGACCGGCAGAGGAGCAGGGGCACGTCGGAGAGGAGTTTTGGGCGAGGAGCTGCGAAGAGCATCCCTTTCCCTGAGCGGAGGGCAAGCGGCAGGCGCGATGGAGGGCTGCTGCACCGTGGCCATCAGCTTGGAGCTCAGCAGCTTGTTCCCCACGCTCCTGCAGCTCTCCACCAAGGGTAAGGGGTTTGGGAATTCCTTCCCGAGGGGTCGCACCGGGGCTGGCCTCTGGAAAAAGCTGCAGCTGCCGGGCTGTGGGGGTGACTGGACAGGGCTGGGGGCTGCTGCGAGAGCCCTGCCTGGGGGTCCCACTGGACTCGGGGGACGATGTGGCAACCAGGTCCTGGTGCTGCCCGGAGCCCCGAGGCTCCCATGGGAATGGCTCCGTCCCCTTGCGAGGGGGGCCATCCAGGGCCTGCTTTCCCTGGGAGCTGGCCCCTCGTGGGGTTCTGGCTCTGGGATGAAAAGGGCTCCTGCGTCCCGGGGGCTGGGGGGGACAGCTACGGCTCCCACAGGGCTCTCGCGAGCCGGCTGGAAATGCCTGTGCTGTAAATCAGCCCTTTCCCTTGAACAAGACTCCTCTGGGAGAACCTCTCGTCCTCCTCGTGGGACCCCCTTGTGCCACCAGGCTGGCAGATCACGTCCTGGGCTCTGGGGTGCCAAGGCTTTCTGGGGGTTAGATGGCCACAGCCCCGGTCCTGAGCCCTTCCCACATCCCCGTTTCTACCCCAGCCCTGCCCCGGGAGCAGAGTAAGGCTGGCAGTCGGAAATTGGGGCACAGCCCAGCTCCGCAGCCGTGGCCGCGTTTGTCTGGGCTGTTTGCGGACACCGGCATCTGTCAACCCCTGGGCGAGGAGCTGGCCGAGAGGCTGTGAGCTGGCTGGCCCGGAGCCCGACACCTCTTTCCTTTGCTTTCCAGAGGTTGTGGCTATTTGGGATGCTGTGTCTGCGTACATCCTGGGACAGCTGAAGCAGGACAAGGTGGGCTGGCGTCTTGGTCCCCCTTTGCCCCGGAGGGCCTGGACCCCGGGAAGCGATCCCTCCCTGAGCATCGTGGCGGCACACCGAGGCAAGCCCGTGTGCCCAGAGCGGCTTCTTGGTCAACCAGGAGAGCAACCAAGTCCAGATCTAGTCTGAGAAAGCATTCAGCACGCGGTAGGGCTTCACCCTTCGCTGTGGTCAGAGCGGAGAGACCGAGCAGAGAGGCAGGCGATTATGCTGGTGCCATGCCAAGGATAATCGCTGGGAATCAGTCCCAGGGGTATTCCCTCCCTGTGCTGGAATTGCCTGGGATCTTCTCTAGCCAAGGCATGTTAGCAAATATTTTGAGGAGGGCAAGAAAACAAATGGAGAACACGGGCCTTTTCCTAAGCTTTCACTTTTCCCATCTCTGAAGTACTCGCTCATCAGCCTTTTTGTCTTTTTCCCGGGCAGGGCGTCCTGGTCGCAGGACTCGGGACCTTCGCTATGGTCCAAGAGCAATTCCAGGGCAGAGAAGAGGTGTATGTGGTTCGAAGACCCGTCTTCCGACTGGAGCTTGATGTGTTATGCCTGCAGGAGCTCGCGTTCCCCACAGTGGTTATCCCCGGTGAGAAAGCAGCGGCCACCCTCCGCTTTCCCCCTCCATGTCTGGGGGGGGGAATGTGTGCTCTCGGCTCTTTGGGAAGGGCTGGGAGAAGTAGAGAACTGCCTCTAAAGGTCAGGGGGTGGCTTGAGCTCCCCCAAAACTAACCGCTCCCCAAGGGCTGTTTCTGTGAGCACCCTTCCCTCTGGCATTTTGTTATGAATCTTAGGTGGAAATTTGGCCTGCTGTGACAGTGACCACGTTCCTCCTCCTCGCAGGCAATGTCAAGATCAAGCCGCTGAACTACAAGCGGCTGTCGCGAGCCACCTCCTTCCCACGGCACGTGGTGAAGGACTGCGTGCAAGAGACCATCCTCTTGTACTCTTCCCAACTGAAGAACGGGCAGCGCCTCTCCTTCGCCTTCAAGGACATTGGTGTCCTGTCCTGCAAAGACGACCTCCTGTGCATGCGGTTCTATTCTGACTGCGTCACAGGGCTGGAGAGCAAGGCCAGCCGGATTGCGCTGCTTCGCACTGTAAGTTGCTGGAGGTTTTGAGGGCTGCTTCCGTGTCTTTGGGAAGCCTAATGAAGGGTGAGCAACCCGGTCGCCGTTGGCCAGCCTGGACGTGGCAGGACAGTCAAACACCTTTCCCCGTGCTTGCCCCCGCTGACTTCTCCGTTAGCAAAGGCAGTTTCTTCTGGGTCCTTGCCCTACAAAAAGCCCAGCGGTCTTATTGCGCGGCCTCAGTGTTGGCTGTGCAGCTTCTCCAGAGCAGAGCAAGGGCTAACGCTGATGGAGGAGGATTTGGCAGAGAGCTTTTGGAGTGGGAGACAGGTCTGCTTCCTTTGGGAGCCAAGAGGAAACTGCCTTGGAAACCTTCTAACAGCTCTGTGTCACTTTGCAGAGGCTGTGGAGGCCAGGGGCAGCTGTCTCCGGTGGAGCGACCGCCGCCGCTCAGGAGATGCAGGCTGCTGCTGCCCACGCGTTCCCGAGGTGAGTGCTTTTCCTCTGCAGCCCTTGACCGGCCGAGCGGGCGGCTTCCCAGCTCCTGCTCAGGAGCACGCGTTGTCAGGGCTTGACATTTGGCATCGAGTCAGGGATCAGTTGTGACGCGACTGGTTTCTGGTTAACTAATGCTGAGCTGGCACTACGCGTGTATTCTCCTGGAGCGACCCGGCATCGTGATCGTGTTTCTCACGCCCAGCCTGTTGTCCTTCCCATCAGAGAGAACCAACTGCACGTGGTGAGGCAGCGTTGGGTTGGGGGAGATTGCCGATAAAACCTGTGCAGGGCCACAAAGGAAAAGGGATGCGACGCCTCGCACGACAGTCGGGAGGATTAGTGCTGGCAAGCTGCAGAGGGTAGGAGGTCACCGTTCTTCAAGCCTGTGTCATCATTCGCGTTCCAGGTTTCAGCTCCTGGTGATCAGCAGATCGGCGTCCAAGGCTTTCTCCACCTGGCACAAGAAGGTTGCAGAAAAGCACAGGGTCAGAAGAGGTACGGGAAGGGGTCCCTGCTGTCCAGAGCCCGGTTCAAACGCACTCCCCACGGGGCTGCTCTGAAGAGCTTCCTCCTTTCCCAGGTACAGAGGGAAGCCAGGTGCCTGACAAGCTGCTGCAGAGGCGGGTGAAGTATTCCCTCCCC